>NC_140579.1:9285039-10492539 GCF_964204655.1 Triturus cristatus | reverse complement strand
TCACGAAATGGACTCACTGGACTGGAAATACACCTGAAGACTTTTATAGAGACTTCCATCACTCATTAACATTAGCCTCCAGCAAAAATAATTAATCCAGTTATATTTACAAACTATTGCTCAGAGAATATTCACCATATCCACATTCCGAATAACCAATAAAAAAAAACGTACTCTACAGCTAAGAGGTGGATCTAGAGTTCTCTGTGCTACCTCGCAACCATACTGACAATCGATAACCAAGTAGAAAAAGTAAAGGACATATTTCTAAAGGTATATGTAGCAAGCTACAAGGTTATATAATCTATCCACTATGATCAGACTGGTTATATCACAGGCGTGCAAACAAGCCCAGAGGGTGCAAACAAGCCCAGAGGGTGCAACACGCCCAGGGGGTGCAAACAAGCCCAGAGGGTGCAAACAAGCCCAGGGGGTGCAAACAAGCCCAGAGGGTGCAAACAAGCCCAGAGGGTGCAACACGCCCAGGGGGTGCAAACAAGCCCAGAGGGTGCAAACAAGCCCAGGGGGTGAAAATAAGACCAGAGGGTGAAAACAAGCCCAGGGGGTGCAAACAACCCAGAGGGTGCAAACAACCCAGAGGGTGCAAACAAGCCCAGGGGGTGCAAACAAGCGCAGAGGGTGCAAACAAGCCCAGAGGGTGCAACACGCCCAGGGGGTGCAAACAAGCCCAGAGGGTGCAAACAAGCCCAGAGGGTGCAAACAAGCCCAGAGGGTGCAACACGCCCAGGGGGTGCAAACAAGCCCAGAGGGTGCAAACAAGCCCAGGGGGTGAAAATAAGACCAGAGGGTGAAAACAAGCCCAGGGGGTGCAAACAACCCAGAGGGTGCAAACAAGCCCAGGGGGTGCAAACAAGCGCAGAGTGTGCAAACAAGCCCAGAGGGTGCAAACAAGCCCAGAGGGTGCAAACAAGCCCAGGGGGTGCAAACAAGCCCAGGGGGTGCAAACAAGCCCAGAGTGTGCAAACAAGCCCAGAGGGTGCAAACAAGCCCAGGGGGTGCAAACAAGCCCAGGGGGTGCAGGCAGCAACAGCCAGAACAGCTACTTCCTCCCTTGGATGTCATGGTCCTCCATTTCTTCGCCTTCTCCTCTATCTCATTTCATGTATTTGCTCACCCTTTTGAACTTTTCTCATTGTTTCCATATTTCCCCATTTTCCTGTTCTCTTTCCAAGCACAAAACACTTCCTCTGTTCTGTTTGTGTGGTTCTATTTTCAGCTTCGAGGAGAACAGTTCACTGTATAGCATTTGGAATCTATTCATTCAGCTCGTATTTTGCATGAAAAGGCAGATGTTGCCAAGATTTCTGTGGGAATTTCCATAAGGCAGGACCTGGGATTGGTGCCATTTCTTATGTGTAGAGTGGAGTGAATAGTTGTGGTGTGTTCTACAGCAGAGAGTTGTCGAGTAGTGTTGTAGAGCACAGAGGTGTAAAGTTGTGGGGTGTGGAGTACCGCTGAGTGGACTAGAGTTGTATAATGAAGTAGCGTAGTTTGGAGTAGAGTGGCCTAGAATTAAGTGTCATACAGAGGTGTGACGTAGAGTGGAAGTGCATAGAGTAGAAGGGCATAGAGTGGAGTAGACTGTGGTGGCATAGAGTGGAGTGGTGTAATGTGGGGTAGTGGAATACTTCTGGCAAAAGGGAGCTCTTCTCATGAGCCGTTTCAACCAATTAGGGGAGACGATGTAGTCTTACGGCTAGAGCGGTCGACCTGGAAGCCTTGGAATCGGGTTCGAGTTTCGGCAACGACGCTCAACATCCTGTAATTCTCGGCAAATCAATTATTCTCCCTGTGCCTAACAAAAATGAATGTGTCCTCATGTAACGAAACTGCTGCTCATGTAAAGCGCTCTGATACCCGATGTAGCGGGTCTAATTCGTGCTACATAAAACTCTAAAAAAATAAATAAATTAACATGTACTTCCAGACATTCCACCAACTCATTACATGATGATAAACACAGGACGAGTGTTACAAACAGTGCTGATGATGTGGTTAGCAGTCCAGGAACGGACCGAATTGTGATCATTACCCTAACATGGGTTCATCCCCACCACAGACATTCAGAAGGGATCGGCAGAATTTAAAAAACTTTATAGCCCAGGCTCAGTTGTACTTCTTAGTCAAACCCCAAATTTTCAATCATGTCCCTTCCAAAGTTATATTCTCTCTTATGAAACACACCTTGACGTGCGCTACATCATTTTTTTTAAATCAAAGCCCGCTGTTGTCCAGCTGGACGCAAGTGATGGCTCAATTCTCTGCTATATTTATATCAGCCGTGTATCCCACAATCAGCTCAAGATGGTCTATTAATGCTGAAACTATGAAATCAGGATTTTCTGAATTACGCCACTCATTTCCAACACCTGGCCTCTGAGGTGATGTGTCCACAGCTGCAGCCTTCCATCAGGGTCTCAGGGACCACCTCAAAGATTCCTTGTGGTTAGTGTTCAATCAATCAATCAATCAATCATAGCCTTTGTAAAGCGCACCACTCACCCGTGAGGGTCTCAAGGCGCTGGGGGGGTGGGGAATGCTGATACTGCTCGAAAAGCCAGGTCTTGAGGAGTCTCCTGAAGGTCAGCAGGTCCTGGGTCTGTCGCAGCTGTGTGGGGAGGGTGTTCCAGGTCTTGAGGAGCCTCCTGAAGGTCAGCAGGTCCTGGGTCTGTCGCAGCTGTGTGGGGAGGGTGTTCCAAGTCTTGAGGAGTTTCCTGAAGGTCAGCAGGTCCTGGGTCTGTCGCAGCTGTGTGGGGAGGGTGTTCCAGGTCTTGAGGAGCCTCCTGAAGGTCAGCAGGTCCTGGGTCTGTCGCAGCTGTGTGGGGAGGGTGTTCCAGGTCTTGAGGAGCCTCCTGAAGGTCAGCAGGTCCTGGGTCTGTCGCAGCTGTGTGGGGAGGGTGTTCCAGGTCTTGAGGAGCCTCCTGAAGGTCAGCAGGTCCTGGGTCTGTCGCAGCTGTGTGGAGAGGGTGTTCCAGGTCTTGAGGAGCCTCCTGAAGGTCAGCAGGTCCTGGGTCTGTCGCAGCTGTGTGGGGAGGGTGTTCCAAGTCTTGAGGAGTTTCCTGAAGGTCAGCAGGTCCTGGGTCTGTCGCAGCTGTGTGGGGAGGGTGTTCCAGGTCTTGAGAAGCCTCCTGAAGGTCAGCAGGTCCTGGGTCTGTCGCAGCTGTGTGGGGAGGGTGTTCCAGGTCTTGAGGAGTCTCCTGAAGGTCAGCAGGTCCTGGGTCTGTCGCGGCTGTGTGGGGAGGGTGTTCCAGGTCTTGAGGAGCCTCCTGAAGGTCAGCAGGTCCTGGGTCTGTCGCAGCTGTGTGGGGAGGGTGTTCCAGGTCTTGAGGAGTCTCCTGAAGGTTAGCAGGTCCTGGGTCTGTCGCAGCTGTGTGGGGAGGGTGTTCCAAGTCTTGAGGAGTCTCCTGAAGGTCAGCAGGTCCTGGGTCTGTCGCAGCTGTGTGGGGAGGGTCTTCCAGGTCTTGAGAAGCCTCCTGAAGGTCAGCAGGTCCTGGGTCTGTCGCAGCTGTGTGGGGAGGGTGTTCCAGGTCTTGAGGAGCCTCCTGAAGGTCAGCAGGTCCTGGGTCTGTCGCAGCTGTGTGGGGAGGGTGTTCCAGGTCTTGAGGAACCTCCTGAAGGTCAGCAGGTCCTGGGTCTGTCGCAGCTGTGTGGGGAGGGTGTTCCAGGTCTTGAGGAGCCTCCTAAAGGTTAGCAGGTCCTGGGTCTCTCGCAGCTGTGTGGGGAGGTTGTTCCAGGTCTTGAGGAGCCTCCTGAAGGTCAGCAGGTCTTGGGTCTGTCGCGGCTGTGTGAGGAGGGTGTTCCAGGTCTTGAGGAGTCTCCTGAAGGTTAGCAGGTCCTGGGTCTGTCGCAGCTATGTGGGGAGGGTGTTCCAGGTCTCGAGGAGCCTCCTGAAGGTCAGCAGGTCCTGGGTCTGTCGCAGCTGTGTGGGGAGGGTGTTCCAGGTCTTGAGGAGTCTCCCGAAGGTTAGCAGGTCCGGTGTCTGTCGCAGCTGTGTGGGGAGGGTGTTCCAGGTCTTGAAGGGCCTCCTGAAGGTCAGCAGGTCCTGGGTCTGTCGCAGCTGTGTGGGGAGGGTGTTCCAGGTCTTGAGGAGCCTTCTGAAGGTTAGCAGGTCCTGGGTCTCTCGCAGCTGTGTGGGGAGGGTGTTCCAGGTCTTGAGGAGCCTCCTGAAGGTCAGCAGGTCCTGGGTCTGTCGCAGCTGTGTGGGGAGGGTGTTCTAGGTCTTGAGGAGTCTCCTGAAGGTCAGCAGGTCCGGTGTCTGTCGCAGCTGTGTGGGGAGGGTGTTCCAGGTCTTGAAGAGCCTCCTGAAGGTCAGCAGGTCCTGGGACTGTCGCAGCTGTGTGGGGAAGGTGTTCCAGATTTTGAGGAGCCTTCTGAAGGTTAGCAGGTCCTGGGTCTGTCGCAGCTGTGTGGGGAGGGTGTTCCAAGTCTTGAGGAGCCTCCTGAAGGTTAGCAGGTCCTGGGTCTGCCGTGGGAGGATGGGGAGGCTGTTTCAGGTCTTGGCGGCGAGGTGGGAGAACGATCTGCCACCGGTGGTCGTTCTTCAGATGCGGGGGACTGTGGTGAGGGCAAGGTCGGCTGAGCGGAGGTGGCAGGTGGGGGTGTAGAAGCTGAGTCGTCTGTTGAGGTAGGCTGGTCCGGTGTTGTGGAGTGCCTTGTGTGCGTGGATGAGGAGTTTGAAGGCTAAATCAACAAACCAGATTGGCGGCTTTAATCACCCTGATCGGTACAAAAGGGGGTGGTGATGGACGGAGCATCAGAACCAATCAAACACTCACACCCAGTCAACAGATCTGGGTTTGATCCATCACCGTTCTTTAGCCCACTCTGCCACCCCAGTTCAGACATGGCCATTTGCAAATCAGTCTGACCCTGTGCCTCATGGGAACAGTCCAGCCCGAACTGCCAAGCCATGCCTTCCCTGGACCGGAAACAAGATTCCTAGGACCGGTTTCTGGCATTTCAGCCGTCTTCAGCCAGGCTTGCTTGAATCCAGTGGCAAAGTGAGCAAGGGACTCACGTCTGAGCATACCCTGCCAACTTATGGCGAACAAAGCGGTACAAAAGGGGGTGGTGATGGACGGACCATCAGAACCAATCAAACACTCACACCCAGTCAACAGATCTGGGTTTGATCCATCACCGTTCTTTAGCCCACTCTGCCACCCCAGTTCAGACATGGCCATATGCAAATCAGTCTGACCCTGTGCCTCATGGGAACAGTCCAGCCCGAACTGCCAAGCCATGCCTGTAGAGGTGTCTTCATGGTGAACTGGGTGTCGCTGGTGATTTGGCTTGCCATATCGTAGCAGTAGGAGCAAAAATAGTATCCCTGCAACGAGTCCCAAAAGTAGGGGCAATCCGCCAAACACAGAGTGCACGAAGTTTGGAATGATTCCTAGGACTGCTTGAAAAGGTGCTAGCAGTCTAGAAAATACAGTATTAAATACATGTACAATACCACTCGTATCAGACATGTTTAAGATACGATTTAACATTTCTGGGAAATGTATAGGGCAGTTTGTATTCAAAAGGGCATGTATCTCCGTCGAAGTCCTTGCGACTTGCAGATCATAGGTTTCTTTGGCCGGGGTCAGTGGCACAGTTTTTTGCAAAAGAATGGCTTTCATTCTGCTTAGTGTATCGATTTGTATAGAAGAGATGTTCAGTGGAGGCCAAAGTGGCGACTTCCTGACTGACTTGGTTTTTGGAAACAATACTTGCATACAGCAAATGACCCTGGCTGACGCAGTTACTAGATATGGTATACCTGGCAACATGCCACAGCAGCTGTGATCGTTCAACGTGAGGTATCTCCCATTCGAAAGTTGTCCAAAAATTGGATCAATCACTGCAGCTGGTGAACCTTGCAGGTGACAGGATAAGTTGTTAGAGGAACCATCGCAGGCTCCCTGACAAAGGAACGAACCGCTCCCTGACAAAGGAACGAACCGCTTAGTGCGTTTTCACAGTTTGAACCGCTAATAAACACTTCACGCCCCCCACTCCAACATCTGTGTGTAAGGTAATTTCCAGGATGTCTTGATGTATTCTTTACCCAACCTTTCATATTTTCCTGCTGGTATGTGCTTTAGGCAATACTGAAAATGGAACATCTGTGTGTAAGGTAATTTCCAGGATGTCTTGATGTATTCTTTACCCAACCTTTCATATTTTCCTGCTGGTATGTGCTTTAGGCAATACTGAAAATGGAAAATTGTTCCATGTATTATCCATTCAGTAGCTGGTTTCTCTGCTAACGTGAACGGCAATCTTTCCAGTTTTTCAATGCTCAGCACCATATAGTCTGCTCCCCTTTGTGCCAATTTGATCTGTTTATCAGTGAGATTGAATTCTGAAAACAGTGACGTAGTGTTGATTAAATGCCAAGGCACATAGCCTGAACGCAAGTTTTGTAACGTACAGCCTAATAGTATGATAGAACGTAATTGCGACTGACCATGTTGCAACATGACCAAGTCTTGTTCCATGATGTCTATGACAGAAGACACAATGCTGTCCAATGTATATATCCTGGACGACAGAGTCGTTAACCCATTGTCAACTACAGAGAGAGATTTCTCTAAATTAATACGATCAATTTCTCGTATTCGTTCTGCAGTCTCTGCTTGCGTAATCTTCCATATTTCGTTATATGCAGCAAATATACCGGCATATATAAAACGTTTTTGACGCGGTTTTCTGGGTCCTAGCAAGAATTCCCTGAGATCTGCACCATCTTTAAGTAAATATAAGTGTTGCTTTACACCCATAAGTGTAGATTTCTATAGCCAATCAAGGCAGCGTTCCCCTACACTGTATGTTGTTACTTTTCCAGGATGCTGTCTCTGAACGTATCTTGGGTCTTGCCTATTGGTTTTAAAACCCTTGTGTTTTGTTCAGGAATCTATCTTGACAGTTGTTTGTGTCTGTGGGCCAGATCAACCATTTATTCCAATCTGGATCTGTTCTGTTGTGATGCAAAATAGTATGTACGTCAGCCTCCCCCTCTGAAGTGTCATCCCTCTCAGGTGTAGGTGTAGGTATGGACGGATTGTTCATGTCTTTGATCTTGGCTAACCCAAGGCAAGACGTCTGTTGGACAGTGTCATTCAAAAACATAATTTGCTCAGGGATGATACAGTCTCTAAACATAGCTTCTATCCCCTGTACCTGCAAATCTTGTGTACCCTAGACAGTTTTTGTCTCAAAGTTGTCTTTCCAAAAGTCGAAACCTAGTTTAGACAGGTGGGCATAAAAGGCTGCAGAATAAATCTGTTTTGTATTGGTCAACATACTTTTCATTCCTGTTCTGTTCACATTTTTAAAGTAAAACAATTCTGGATTGGATTCATTGAACCCTGAAAAGCATTGAAATTTCATAGCAAAAGTTTTTGAGCTACCCTTTGGTGGTGTAGGACAATGTTCCCATTGGTTATACATTAATACATTTCTAGGCATTGTAGATTTGTGCAAGAAATGATGACCATAATGGTTATAACAATACATTTGTTTATAATCTGATGAACCCTCTAAATATTCATGATTTGTGAATATTGCAGACATTTCTAGATCTGACATCATATTATTAACAGTCTCGAAGTCCCAATCATCAGAAAAGGTACTAGATGAAACAAAGTCACTCAATGAAATCTTGAATAATTGTGGAATCTTCAACAGCTCTGACGGGCCAAAGATGTCATATTCAGTTCTGTCCCAAGCTATACCCCCTGGTATAGGAACGGCTGTGATGTTCACTGATGACAAGTCTCTTTGTTCATGACGGGATGATTTGTGTGGCTTGAGGAGTAAGTTGACTCTTTTACTTGCTGTGTCCATTTGAATATATCTTCCATTTATCAGCATAACCCAGAGTTTATACCAGAGCTAACCAAAGTAGAAAGAAGAATATTCCCAAAACAATCCATACTCCAATCCATGGTGAAACCGGATAAGTCTTTTTCAGGAGATTAAAAAAGTCTGTTGCTTGTTCTTTGAAAGTTCTTTGTGCCGGCGTCGTTTCAGGTTCGCTGGGATCCTCAGAAAACGTATCAATGTTAATGAAATAGCCAGAGGCAGTTCTGACAATTGTTGGGATTGCATTGGCATTTGTTGAAATCACTGGAACCTGTTGATCACTTGTTACTTCGTTGTAGACAGGTGTATCAGGACGAACTGTAATTTGGGTCTCAAGAGGTATAAGTTCCATGGCATTGCTGCTTAGTCCTTCATTTCTGACTGCAGATTCTTCAATGGTGATGAGCCTCACAGTTTGAACCTCTTGGATTGTAGCTAGAGGAGTGCGTCTGCTACATTGGCAGAGTCCACTTGGCCTACTGCTTAAATTCGACCACATAGTGTGGCTTGATCAGGTCGATGGACACAAACCTGTTCTCCTTTTTACCAGCAAGGGGCAGCAGTAAAACTGTTCTTGATCCGTGGATTGCTAGGACAGGTACTGGTTGTCTGTAAGAAGGCCAACATTTCTTCTTGTCTGCGATCTTTTCTCTGACTAGATCACCAAGCTTTGGGATCCAGACAGGTCTTGCTGGGATGGTTGGTTTTTCCCCAGTCGTGGTTGGCTTCAGGAACACATTGCTTTGATTTGTTCTTAGTTCATTTAAGTCCTGTAAAACAGCCAAATGATCTTTGATATCAAATTTTTTAGTATGCACCACTGATGTGTGACAATCAAGGTCCGGGACCAGCATTCTTGTCCCAAAAAGGACCTCGTATGGAGTGATACCTGTAGGAGAGTAGGATCTGCACTTATGTTGCCCCCACTTTTTTTCTGATGTATACACTGGTTTCTGACTATAGTCTGGCTGGGTCCCTGCTAATCAGGGCCCCAGTCTCACTGATCTCTCTAAACAACTTGGTGTGCATATTAGATGCACTAGTGATTGGATACTGTGGTGCCTTGTGAGCCCCTAGTATATGGTACCTTAGGTACCTAGGGCATTGGTACTTCACAGGCCTACCAGGGGCTGCAGCATGTATTATGCCACCCCTGGGAAGCATTCACAATCTGACACCACAGGCCTGCTACTGCAGCCTGTGTGAGGTAGTGTTAGCACTCCTCACTGAGGTATAGGTTCCTATATCTCACCATACACACACATATAAACCTATCAGTCACCCCTATGGTAGGCCCTATCAATCCCAAGGGCAGGGTGCTTGGTTTACTATGTGAGGGGGTGCTTCTGCCTGAGCAGGACCCCTCTGCAGCTGGCAGAGTCTATTCTCTGCTGCTGTTTGTGGATGCGGTTAAACCATATACTCTTAAGTGCATTATAACCTCGCGATAAATGCTAACTTTGGAATGACTGCATCAAAACATGTCGTGTTTGGTGTCAAACAACTTGGAATCCTACCCCCACACCAGTAACTGGTGTGCGAGTAGGATCCCACCCTTCTAGAGGGGATGACATGTACCCACTGTACTACACGGTAGAAATCTTCTAGAGCCCTGGCATCACAAAATGGATGCCACCAGCACAGACACCGGGCTGCCCTCCTGCTGCTGACCGAAACTCACAGTGGAGGGAGCCCAACAAAAGGTTTCCTGTCACAGGGAGGTGTCACCACCTCCCAGACAGGATTTAGTGTATTGGAGCTGGGTGGGTGCACTCTTAGAGTGCTTTGAAGTCCTGCACTGGGGGAGCAGTAGGCTCCTCTGTGCATATGCCAGCTCAAACCGGTTCAGGGGCTGCCTGCCCCTGTCCTGGCGCGAAACTGGACAAAGGGAAGTGGGTGTAACCACCCACTACCCTGACCCTCCTAGAGGAGTGGTCATAGAGCTAGTCCCTCCCATCTTTTCACTATAAGATACCAAAGCTTGCCAATGCAACTTAGATTACACCTGGACGATGCTCTACGAAGAAGAATCCTGGCCCTTCAACGTTCTACTATCTCTAGAAGACCGAAGGATCTCTCTTGGAGTCAAGGAGTGACTCCCCTGCTTGGCAGGCACCAAAAATACTGAACTACGGTTGCAAACTTTACCGCTCCCGCCGGAGCCCGAAGTCCCTGCGTCCCTTGAAGCAGATTTCCTAACCTCTCGCTGGCCATTTTGAGCCCCCAGCGAAGCTGTGGCATCTGAACCCCACGAGTGATTAGGAACAGCAATACCAGGGAACCGTGCACTGATTTCGAGTGCAAGCCCTAATCTACGTGCTACAACTTTGTGCTTTGGACCACTTGATGTCCAAGTCCCTAGCAGGTCTCCAGAAGGCTTCTGCTTCAACTTCAAGGGCTTGCCTGGTTGCTCTGGGCCTGCCCTCACTTACCCTCGCTGAGTAAGTCCATCGGACCTTGCTGGTCTGATCCATCGACAATCTTCCATCCACACAAGAATTGCAGCTGCCAAGGCTTGTTGGCTTCAAACCGAGTGCCAACACCGTCAACAGCTGCAGACGTCGTGGGACCCTCCGAATCCAGCTGCTGGTCATCGTCGATCCCTCCTGGACCTCGTGAGCGAAGAGACAAAACGACATCAGCGACCTGAAGCGACCTGAAGCGACGCAACAGCTGTGGTCATCCAACTCGCTGGCCACCGGTCACTGGGAAGTGACTTTGAACTCTGTCCCCTCAGTTTCTAGGTCTTCTGCAACTCCAATCCATCTTCGGATTCCAGCGGACACTTCTCTCGACGACACAAGCAGCAAGTCTTCAGTGATTCCCATTGAAAACAGCATTGCGACCCGACACCAAAGGACACCTATGCACCCGGCTTCCCTGGGTGAGGTAACTCTTGCATGACGGTGTCCAAGTGTGCATTGGCTATCGAAATACTTACCCTGTAAGTTGTTTGCTTGTTGTCCACTCCGAAGTGCCCTAGAACTGTAAAATACAAACCGCGACATTTGCCATTGAAACGTATGAGAATCCCACGTGTGTTTAGCCACTGCACGCGTCTCCTGTGGGCTGATTACTTACCTGCTAACACTGCAGAAGTGAAGCCCCAGCGATTCCCAAGGCCCTAGGCCTCTTACTTTTGCAAGTCGAGTTTGTTAACCCACTATTTTAGTATATGGTCTGGTACGCCCCTAGGGCTACAGCCATATTTGTGCTTAATTTATTGAGAACTGTTGATCTTTTGAATGTTTACCTGACTCTAATCTCATAAAGAGATTAGTAGAGTATATTTAGAAATAAATACATATATATTTGATATATATACCTGTGTGGTGTCTTTTCATTTGGTAATTCAAGAGATTATAAGGTAAAACAAGCTGCTTTACATTCCTCAGAGACTTAGCCCGAAGGCTGCTCTCCACAGCTACCACTAGGATAGCTTTCTTTAAAAGGTTGTCTTTAAACCTATCTACCAAGAGTCGAATTGGACTGGTGCAAGGTGGCCACTAGAACTAGTGACCAGCATATGCCAGGCCAACTTCTCACACTATCCATGAATAGAATACCTCTGTCTGGTGAGATTCATGTGCCTCTATCACAAAAACTGCTCTTGGTGTTAGGCCATGTTGCTATAATCTGCTATAATGAGATCAACGGGATATTTCTAATACAAAACTGATTATGCACCTCAGAAATTAATACAAAGGAGAAAAACACTTTGGGAATGGCTGCAATTAAGGCCACACTGATATTCTGGAGAAGAGTTAATATGTAAGAAATGGGACAGCATTTTG
This sequence comes from Triturus cristatus, assembly GCF_964204655.1. Taxonomy (NCBI): domain Eukaryota; kingdom Metazoa; phylum Chordata; class Amphibia; order Caudata; family Salamandridae; genus Triturus; species Triturus cristatus. Next base: position 10,480,870 of record NC_140579.1, on the reverse strand, counting down.
CCAGAAATAGTTGGACCAAATTTATGACAAATAGGCAGATATGGGCAGGGTTCACTATTTTTAACTATTTGGCTATATTTTAAATATGATTGTGGGGAAATCCCTTCTGGGGGTGTCTGTTTCTAAAGACAATTCCCAGTCAGTTAATGGGAAGTTACTATTAATAACCCTGGATGGAGTTCGCGGAGTTGCGCTACGCGGAACTCCGCAAAGTGGGAAAAAAAATTCCACCGCGCTACGGGGAGTTCCGCAAGCGGCGGAGTATGATAGAAAAATGCAGTTTGCGGTGATTGCACAGTGCCGGATGATTGTCCGCCCTGCGCAATCATCGCGAACAGCACCATACACAGCGCAAGCGAGCGCTGCTTTCCTTTCTGCCTGCTCGAGTAGATTTTTACTCGAGCTGCAGCTTTCTGAACACAAACGGGCAGTTTCTTAACGCAAGCAGTCACGGGCATGTGCGACCACTCGCAATGAGAAACCTGACCAGCCCGCATTGAGAAATCTCCCCGGGATGTTTATTTCCCACGCTCGCGCTCGTCAACTTAATTTTGACGATCGCGAACGAGGAAAAATCTTTGCCTGGAGGATGATTTATTTCGCTCGCGGTCGCCATCTTGACATTGACGAACGCGAGCGAGGAAAAAAACTCAGCTCCACAACGCGGAGCAGAGTTTTTGGGAACTCCGCGAGCTCCGCGTAACGCGAAGTGTGGAAAACTCTGCAAACTCCGCGAGCGGAGCGGAGTTCAACCCCTAGGGTTAACTATTAAATGAGAAATTGCATTCCGAGGCCAAACAAACGCTGAATGTGTGCGTAAGGGTGTACAGCTTACCTCTCTCAGTCAGTCTGTCCTGCCGCGCAGTCTGCTCGGAAGCTCTAGAGGCCTCCACTCTCATTATGTCACCTAAGGGTCACACCATGAATTAAAAGAGTATTTCATCTGAGAAACAGCACAGACAGAGAAAAATGACATCTTAATTCTGACTACATCTGACATCTTAATTCTAACTTGTGTTGTGATCATGATTGATCATGATTGACGGGTGGCGCAGAAGAACATGTCGCCTGCTCCTTTCAGTGCCAAAAGGCTTGAAGTTCCTGCTAAACACAACACTATACAACTGTAGCAGTCTGGGCATCCCTCACCATAACACACTAAAAACAACAGGTACAAAACACACAGATCTGATCCATAACAGATAGGAAACATGCCTAAGTGAAACGTCATAATATAAAGTCAAGCCTCCAAGGCTGCTAAGTCTTAATGCTAAGTTATCCGAAAAAACATGACGTGATCTCAGCCATGGTGCCTTCTTCTGTGTGCGTCGCTCCTTGGTTGGCAGAACGCGCGTCGGTGGTCTTGTTGTCTCTAGGTCCGCTTTATATGAGTGGTATGCTTCGGTTTCCCTTTGACTGAAGTAACGTTTCAGCCCCTCCCACCCCGGAAGCGGTCGTGCCGTGACCTGCATTCCGGTGTTGTGTAATATCTGGTATCCCCATTTTATCGTGCACCCCCTACTCTTCGGCACTTTTCGGAAATAAAACTCAGCCCGGGCAGGTTCAGACAGAAGCAGCTGATCTCTGGGGCTGAGTGCGGGGATACACGAATCAACTGGATGCCTAACTCAGCTCTGGCGATAAATCACCTGATACTTTTGCACGAAAAGAGACAAACAGGAAGCGCAATAAATACAGAGAAGGGATCGTAATAAAAATAGCAATTACGTTAATAAACAGTGTGAAAGCAAGGAAACTATTGTTGAAACATATGGAATCCTAACAAAATAAACATGAGGGGAAGAGAATAGAAACAACAGCCGTGGTTCAAATAAGGGGAACACTAGTATCAAAACGTGAGAAACTTCTACACAGCAGATGAACCACTGGATGAATATATTCCTTTCGAGGATATTGAAATTCCACTCACATACCAGGAACATCATCTCTGGTTTAAAGGCGCCCTAAAACATTTAAATCACATTACCAGGCTCGGTCCACTAGGTAGACCAGGAGCAACATGGCTGGCTTTAGCCAGCTACACACCTGACCCTGACATTGAATCAATGTCGGATGAGGAATTACTTAGTAATATACAAAATTTAATAGAAATATACAGTTAAACCACAAGAGCTAGCCAGAATAATTGAAAAAGCCCATGAAGAATTAGGCAGAGACAGTTTGGGTGGTAAACCAGTTAAACCACAACTGTCTGAAAGTCCTGATAAGGTCTCTCCTAAAAACACTCCTACCTCTTCTAAAAAAGAAGTGGGAAAATAGCAAACAACCTTCCAAAGAGAAGCGTTCTCATTCCCGAGGTAGGTCTCCTCAAAAGGAGCCCTCTGAAAGGAGGTATAACCTCAGGAATAGGGATAATTTGAGAAAACCTGGCAGGTATCAAGATACTAATACACGTTCCTCTCGTACCTTTCAGAAATCGTCACAGAAATCCGAAAGAAGCGGACGGTCAGAGAACAAAGAAGAACGCGTGATGTCCAAAGACAATCAACACGTTCAGAAAAACAAAAAAACTCAATTCACCAAAAAGAAGGTAGCAGGTCTGAAGATCAGACATGTCGAGGATCTTGAGGACACAACTCAAGAACGGAGAATGGGCTCAGACAATGTTGGACAGCGCAGCAGAAGTTACAGTAGCTCGCCAGAACCTGAAGGAACTTCTGGAGACAGTGGACTTGAATGAAGACATTCAAGTTGAAACTGCAGATACCAGGGTTAGTTCTCCACATAGGTTATATGAAATAACACTCCGGATGGAGGGAGACACACCAAGAAAAGTGAAAGTACTCTTTTGGGAGCGTCTTTCCAAAGGCTATGATATACTTCTAGCTGAACAAGACTGGCCACCAGAATTTGTCAGGGAGTGCCCACCTGGCGAAGACATCATTATGCCAGCCTTCTCCAACCATATTCCAATACATTTAAAATATACATATGCCATGGAATGGGCAGTAGCCCAAGCCCCAGCACTGTATATAAATCGTGTAGGATGGGATGAGGATTCACCTAACCACAAAATCCAGTTAAAAAATCAACCAACTGCACAAAGGCAGTACCCAGTTAAGCAAGAAGCTAAAAAACAGGTCAGGGAGATCTTAGATCAACTTGAATACCAGGGGGTGATTGAAACATGCACCTCATCAATGAACAATCCTTTGTTTCCTGTTTCCAAACCAGACAATACATATCGTCTAGTATAGGATTACAGACATCTAAACTCTTGTTGTAAAACATTTTCAGTGCAAAATGCACACAGTACAACATTAATGAATAACATTGTGCGTAAAAAATACATAACCACTTCAGACATATCAAATGGTTTCTTTTGTCAAACATTACACCTGAAAGCAGGTATTTGACTGCTTTCTCAATAATGGGGACACAGCGTCACTTCTGTCGTCTCCCTCATGGATTCAAGAATAGTCCTGTGAAGAACTGAAATCTTCATTCTCAGGGTAATATAACAAAGAACTTGGCAAAGAAGCTGAAATATGGAAAGACATCTTTATTAAACTCAAATGAGTGAGACTACGTCACACAGAAGCCTTAGCAACTGAATGAGGCAGTCTCCAGAATGGTCTTAGCTCAGACCTTTTATACCATTTATTATGCCCTAGGCATGCAAGGGAGTTGTACCAGTCACATTCCTAAACAAATGAAAAAGCTAGAGAGGCAACAGGTGAGTAGCCTTTGGGGTTTTAGCAGGATATGGGTAAAACATAATAATTACAGGGTTTCATAAAGGTTACAGTCGACAAAGGTAAAAAGACCGGACAAAACCAACATTCTTCTTTAGACAAGCTGGACAAACCCATAATAAAAATGGTCACCTCCCCATCGTAAATAGACCATAAAAACAGGAACAGAAACAGATAGGAATAGGATAAGGCATGTTTGTGTGTAATAAATATTTACAATGTCCTGTGCTCTGATCCTTAATCTTGATCAGCTAAAGGGCAGGAACTGGCTTGGCAAGGTCGGCCTCAGGCAATAGAGTCAGCTTTCGCCAGGTCATGCAGGAGTCAGCACAAACCCAAGCTAAGGTGTATGTGTCCTAAATACTTGTTCAGCCACAGTCAGGGCCTATGTAAAGGGCAACCACAAAATGGCTGCCATGCACAAAATGGAACCCAAGGGTTCAGAACAAAACCTTCAAATACACAGTGAATCCATTGGTGTAACATGACACAAACACTCGTATTTGCTGAACTCACTGTTTACGGTTTGCTGTTACCAAAATCATAACAGAATCATGACATTTAAAACACAGGTTCAGAATTCACGGAACCACAGACCCTCTTTTTGCCCTTACATAGGCAATCACTCAGTCTATATTTGCAACTGTGCCCAAAGTCCGTTATAAGCCTCTTTGGAAGGCTTCTATTGTCCATCAAATCTGCTTCCGTTGTCTTCTTCCGCGCTGGGCCTCTCAATTCAGGCCTCTTCGTGAGAAAAGTACTGCTTAGTTGGAGTGCCCTCCTGGCAAACACCCACAGCTCACTCGAAAGTCTCAATGTCTTAAGGCAATGCACCAGTGTCTCTCCTCTGTGGCAGACACTACAAACAATGTGCTCTTCGTTGATCAAGGGCACAAATCATCTCGTGCAGACCCAAGCACTATTAATTGGGAAATAGCTCAAGCTCAGCAGCACTTTCAGACTCCAACACTCATTATTTAGTGTCGGAGGACGCTCAAGCTGCTCTTTCATGGGCACCACAATATAGTGCCTTTTTCCAACCTTGAAATCTCCGGTGCACTGCCCTTGTTCCGTTGGAGCAAAGAAAAGGGGGTGTGTGGCCAAAACTCAGGCCAAGGGGCTCAAGGGACTGCACACTGTGAGAGGTTACCAGCACATGACAGGTAGAGAAATGAAGCCTCAAACCAGCCCTGCCATCAACAACAGGGATCCTTCTCTTTAGCTCTTTTACACTGAAACTTTGGTTTTGTGATGTCCAACGCCGTCTAATGGAGCAAGTACGATACCATGCGCTGGCGATCGCTGTCCAGCTTTGCTACTTTCTGGGTGCCGAGACTGTAGGGCCAAGACGTCCGTCTTTCATCTGTAGCTGTCACTGATGGGAATTAGGCTTAAATCAATGTTCTGCAGGTTATTATGACTTGATACCCGCAGAATCTAGTGACGTAGGAAATGTGACACAGTTGTTAGTTTCCTTCAATTTAGTACAAAAACAGTTCATGGTTTTTAACAAGGGGACTGCACGCAGGTGGTCTGCAATCTTCAAAGGAGTAGCCATACACCATGGGCATAGAATACAAAGACAAAGGCAGGAGGGCAAAACAGGGTCTCTAGCATCTTCAATTGGGTCCTCTCCATTATTCTCTGCCATCTATAGCTTCATGAGAATTCTATCTGAATGGATTTCCTCACACAGTGGCATTGTCTAATGGGGTAAACACATATGTTCCTCAATGATTAAGTCTAGGTGTTCCTCCTTATCTTAGAACATCTCAATAGAGAAATCACATGATACAGATCATCAGGGACATGTAGAAACCTTCAGGTGCACTATGCAATACACAGGCTAATAGTCAAATGTGCAAACAAAAGACAAGAACTAGAGGGTCCTGATATTTGCATGATTAGGACACATCTGATCCCACCAAAAATTAAAGCAGCAGGAACAGAAGGGAACTGAAAACCAAATTAAAATAGACATTGAAAATTTGTCATGTTCAAAAAGGTAAACATAAGATATCTCCTATTGAGATGGAAAACTTGTCTTACTATAATATTGAGTCAGTTAACCAGTCTATCACTGCCCTGACAGTCAGGCTGGAAAACATTGAAGTAGGCCTAAGGAAAATTCTTGCAAACCAGTCTGGTCATACAAAAGGGAATTATACATAACATGGGGGTATGGGGGTACATTACTACCGTCTGGAAATGTGAACCTGAACAATACACCAATAATAATAAAAGGGCTGACTGGTGAAAGGAATTCGAAAAAGAGAAATGGGACTAGGACATAGCTAAAATCCTCAATAACTAAGCATGATGCGACATTGGTCAGGGGAGAAGTAACAAAAGAAAAAAATCTATAGGAAGAACAAAAAAATTATTTGGGTGATAGTCAGGCATGTGACACAACACCAAGAGTACGGGTGATACACAAAGGCCAAAGTTACACAAATGTTAACTCTACCGCAGGCGACTACACCATATACGGTAATCCCAGCTAATGTTCCAGTTCCTTCTTCAGGGAAAAATGAAAACCTGGTTTTCTTTTAAGGAACAAAAAGCCATATGCTACTTAGGAAACAGAACATCATTAACTAATGTAATATAGAAAGTAGGCCACCTTGAGTCACAGATCTATAATTTCATCCTTAGGTCCAATCAAGGATACATAAATGTGAGGCTGCCTGTTCCTTTAAGGGAAGGGGCAGTAACGTCACTAACTGTAGGTGACACACTTTGATCCTGTAGATCTCTTTTAGTTTTCTGTAATACCATTATAGCCAATTTAGACATGCACTGGTAAAGTGCTGCCCGTCTTCCTCGCAGTATGAAAACCATATCTGTGAAATGTATTATTATACCAAATTCACCCAACTGTTATGTAACGATACATATCGTCATACGCATCCCTTCACAACACAGGGGAACTTGTAATAGTATAAAAGCAACAACATAAAACAAAACATACAAAAAATAAAAAAAATGCACAAATAAAAAAATGCACATGTCAAGCCATCAGATATACTCGCTGTATATCAAGCACAAGAAGCATAGACAAAACAATAGCATATGTGAATAAGCGGTGACACACAACACCATGTCATGTACTTTATGCACTGTAAACCTGCAGCCCAAAACCCAATATTTGGGCCTGTTTAATTTGTCAGGTTTAAAATCCTTACCCTCCTTTTGACAGTAGATTACCAGGCAATGGAAATCCGCTGTCAAATATAACTTTACTGTCTCTCTTCTAACATACAGGACCAGCAAGAACAATTCATGATAGGACCAAATACACAAAAATAAATTTCCATTACTTAACTGTTACCCTCTTGTCAGTCACCTTGCAACATCAAGCCACCTTAGTTTTACCTTTCTAAAAGTAAAAATTGTTACACTGACACTCCATATTAATTTGGCACCTACAATTTCCACTGTGAAAAATAATTCTTAATTGGCAAATCGTTCTCACTTAGGCATGTAGCCTTCAAAATTTTAGAAAAGGGCTGCATCTTATTTTCTGTCTAAGACTTAATGCAACACTTCGTTTTCTGTCAAATAAAATGCAGGAGTCAGCACAAACCCAAACTAAGGTGAATGTGTCCTAAATACTTGTTCAGCCACAGTCAGGGCCTATGTAAAGGGCAACCAAACAATGGCTGCCATGCACAAAATGAAACCCAAGGGTTCAGAACAAAACCTTCAAATACACAGTGAATCCATTAGTGTAACATGACGCAAACACTCGTATTTGCTGAACTCACTGTTTACGGTTTGCTGTTACCAAAATCATAACAGAATCATGACATTTAAAACACAGGTTCAGAATTCACGGAACCACACCTGGGTTATTCTCAGAAAGGGTAACAGAGTTACTACAAACTTATGATGACGAGGCATTGTCATATGTCGATGACATCTATCTGACAGACGATGACTTGGATAAGCACTTGGACAGGGTGAACACCATTATACTAGGCTTCGCCTCTGAAGGGTACAAATTCAATTTAAAAAAATCAAGAATTGCCCATCTCAACATCCTTTTCCTAGGATTTGAGTTATCAAGTGAAGGAAAAAACCTGGCAGCCAACTTTTTAGAAAAGTGTGCGCTGCTCCACCTCCAAAAACGCAGAAAAACTTACAGTCAATTCTAGGTTTCCTGAATTTCGAAAGAACTTACATTCTAAATTATGCAGAAAGGGTTAAACCTCTCTACAAGTTAATCAAACCTGATTTTAAAACAGTACATTGGAAAAAAGAACACACAGAAATTTTGCGTTCAGTCCAAACAGACATGTTAACAGCTAAACATTTACAAACACGCAACTTAGTGATCCGAATCATTCCGGGTCAATGCGGATTCACCTACTTAACTTTTAACGAAGGTGAAAAAGTACCAATAGCTTACAAATCACATTTGTACACACAAGCAGAAATGAAATTTACATCGACAGAAACAATTCTGAAAGCTGTTCAAACCGCTGTAGCAAAAGAAAGAGCCCTAGCACAGAGGAAACAAATTATGATCGTAACTCCTGTACCTGCCTTAGAGGCAGTGACAAAAGCGAGCATTCCAAATGCTAAAGCTTTACATCCGAAATGGATACAATGGGTTAATTCTCTTACTGCAACTGATGCTGAATACGTTTTTGATCCTTAAATGAAAACACAAGCATTCCTGCAATACGAACAAGAATGTCCTCTGCCTACTGAAATTCTCCCTCTTGATCAGTATGAATGTATAATTTACACTGACGGATCTCCGCAACCCGCTACGGGGGGGTAAGAAGGCTTATAGTGCAGCATGCGCGATCGTTAAAGGTTGTATGCGCAATGGCAAATTCCGACCTATGGTCACAAAAACGCAATCTCTAGGAGATTGTACAGCTCAGCGAGCTGAACTACAAGCTTTCAAAATGGCACTTGAAAATACGGATCGCGAATTCCCCACACTCATAGTGTGCGATTCTTTCTACTGTGTCCAATCCTACAATGAATATTTACAGAATTGGCTTCAAAACGGTTTCAAAGATGCAAAAGGTGGCACAATTAAACATAAAACGCTTTGGGAACAAGTAGTTCAGTTATGAGAAGGACTACAAAACACTCACTTGATACACACGCTGAGTCATCAACGTGATGGCGTTCACGTTGAAGGGAATTCATTGACTGATGAAGCCGCGAAGGCTGCTGTGCAAACAGTTTCCGTAGCTGCAATCACTCGTTCAAAAATGAAAATAGACAGCAAAATAATGCTAGCTGTCAATGCTACAAGCAAAGGCAGCGGTGCAGCGTTACCTAAAGGGTTTCCACTCAAATACTCATATCTAACTGATACAAATAATGTTCCATTTGCTCGAATCCCTGGAGTAGGGGATAGGGTAATTCCAATCATGGAACATAGATTAGGACTTTTCCTAGCAGCACATGAAGGGCTCGCCTCTGCTCATGCAGGTGTTTCCGCCACTGTATCATTATAAAAACAGAGATACTGCTGGCCAGGCATTAGGAAACAGACTAGAAACTATGTTTTATACAGTGAAATATGCCAGAAAATGAAAGTCTCTACTGTGAAACGTCCTGCGCAGACGCCCCTGTTAATTTCAGATAAACCATTAGCATGCGTTTTCCTGGACCACTGCGGTCCCTTACAAAGGGATGGTAACTATAAATATATCATGGTCGCAGTAGATTCGTGTTCATTTGGATGTGGCCTCAGCGCTCGGCTGACGCTCGAACTGTTATAAAAGATTTGCGAGTCTTTTTCAGCACATACGCAATCGGCACTCTACATCCTGACCAGGGTCCTGCATTTAGCTCTCGAGCTTACAAAGAGGCCATGGCCAGTTTGGGCGTTGCATTGCGGTATTCTAGTCCATTCCATCCTGAGGGAATTTCGGTTGCGAAGAGGAAAAACCGGGACATAAAGCAATCTATAACAGCTAGGGTATTAGGTTCGGGTGACGGGTGGGTCAAACATCTAATAAGTGTCCAATGGAGTCTTAACAAGTTGCCAAGATGTTCTCTAGGGGGTTTTGTGAGAAGTTGGCCTGGCATATGCTGGTCACTAGTTATAGTGGCCACCTTGCACCAGTCCAATTCGACTCTTGGTAGATAGGTTTAAAGACAACCTTTTAAAGAAAGCTATCCTAGTGGTAGCTGTGGAGAGCATTCTGAGGAATGTAAAGCAGCTTGTTTTACCTTATAATCTCTTGAATTACCAAATGAAAAGACACCACCCAGGTATATATATCAAATATATATGTATTTATTTCTAAATATACTCTACTAATCTCTTTATGAGATTAGAGCCAGGTAAACATTCAAAAGATCAACAGTTCTCAATAAATTAAGCAGAAATATGGCTGTAGCCCTAGGGGCGTACGAGACCATATAGTAAAAAAATGGTGTAACAAACTCGACTTGCAAATTGAAGAGGCCTAGGGCCTTGGGAATCGCTGGGGCTTCACTTCTGCAGTGTTAGCAGGTAAGTAATCAGCCCACAGGAGGCGCGTGCAGTGTCTAAACACACACGCGGGTGTCAGGGCTCACCTTCAGCTTCCCTCTGGTTGCTGTTGTCTTGCACAGGAACAGAAGCTGCTAGCTTGCCGACTCCCACTACTAATCACTCAGCCCCAAGAAATGTCTTTGGCTCTAACTGATCAGCAAGGGGGAAGGGGGAAATTGGATAAAATAACAAACAAGAGAAGAGACTGGTTCTGGACCTTCTGGTTTTCCTATCTGGAATTCTTCTTCAGCTATCACTCTGCTACTGAAGATTCCTGAGGTAACTAAGCACACAACATTATTATTATTATTCCTCCTCTACTCTATTCTATCTCTTTTCTTCTCTTCTCTAATGGTGTTTTCTACCTACCCAGTATCCTGAACTCTGTGCCTCTCTTCTTGTTCAACTCTGCCTTTTCTTCTTTCTGGTTATTGATGTCACTAATTATCTGTAAAACATATATTCGTCTTTATTAAACCCATTTATCTTGTAGTCTTAATATCTTTTAACCCTTTCTCTTTTGACCTACCATGTATCTTTCTTCTCGTGGCTTCTCTTCTTTCTTTTCTTGCTTCTAGCTATACTAATAACTGTTGTCTTCTAGATGAGTCTTTTGTGCTTTAACTTCTCCAGTTGCTTCCTCTCCTATGGTTACTGCGATCTGTTCTAGCTCTGGTAAGTGTTTCTCCTTACTTTCCTAGTTGACTGTTCTATTGTCTGTAATATTTTTTCCCTTAGTAACCTCTTCAGTATCAACTACAATATACTTCTTTTCTTTTCAGGACTCGGTATGCAGATCTCTGCTGTCTCTGGTAAGTCTTTACTTATTGCGTCACCAAACACTACTTATCATTTTAATGTGACCTTAAATAACTGTCAGTAATTCACTTAGCTTTCTACTGTCTTCTCTTCAGGTGCTGTAGAAGTCGTATCTTGTCTCCTGGAGTGACGAGGAAAAACTCCGAACTCCCTCAGTAAGTTGCCTCTACGGACTCTGCGGCTTCTCCTGTTCTCTTCGATAAGTATTGACACAACTCCCTTGTGTCACTCTGGAAAACTTCTTGACAAGGTATTCTCTTCAGAACTGGGAACTCTCTCGAACACGTCTTCTCTGAGGAAAAGTCTTGGTGAAGTGCGCACTACCTCAGGCGCGTCACATCGTCTCCCTCTAGATCTGTTATCAACTAGACCGCCGACCCCAGCGTCTGCGCGGCCATATTGGAAATGCGGGCATGCCACAAACTCGACCGTTGAAATCCATTCAAGACTGAAGCGCCCATAGAACTTAATTCCTTGTGCTTCGTTTTGGAACTTACATTAGGGGTTCTGACAGTACCCCCCACCAAGGATGGTCCTTCCACTCTGGGCTTGGTTGGATTGCGCTGATAAAAAAGTTTTATTAGCCTAGGAGCATGAACATCTGAATCTGATTCCCAAGACCGCTCCTCTGGACCGTAGCCTTTCCAATCTACCAAATAGTACAGTTTACCTCTGACTAATTTTGAGTCCAGAATTGCCTTCACCTCAAACTCTACTCCTGTATCTAGCTGAATTGGTTTTGGAATTGGTTCTTTTCTCAAATCAGAAACTGCCTTCTTCAAAAGGGAAACATGAAATACTGTGTGAATTTTGAATTGGGAGGGTAAGGTCAATTTATAGGTCACTGGACCGATCTGCTCAGCAATTGGGTAAGGGCCGATAAATCGTGGCTGAAATTTTCGGTTCCCTTTTAGCCTTAAATTTTTTGTATTCAACCAGACTTTATCTCCTATTCCTAGTGGAGGGGGTTTCTTTCTTTTCTTATCTGCGTATTTCTTATACTTTTCCTTAGCCTGTACTAGATTCTTTGATGCTTCTTCATGCACTGACTTTAAATGAGCTACCAAATCCTTGGCTGCTGGGACTGTGAGCCTCCACGGTGAGTAGACAAAATATCGGAAATGTAATATCGATATACAGAAATATCGAAGTCAAAATATCGATGGAACAATATATCTCTGTCAATAATATAGATGTAAAAAATGTCGAGATTGTGATGTGTAGTAAAATATCGAGGTATAGTATATCGAAAGACATAATATCGTGTAGTAAAAATATCGAAAAAGTATAGTATTAAGTCACTTTGTGATTTGTTAAAAATTATTGTTTAGAAGTGTCAGCAAATGTTTATTTAAGTGTATTAAAAATAACAATTTTGTTTCTATTAATATAATTTTTTAAATTTTGATATATAATTTTAGGAGCGGGATGTTGGGTTTATAGGGGATAAGGGTGGGGAGTGTTTTAAAAATATATATTTGAAATAAAATATTCTAATAAATTTTTGTAGAATTTAAATTTAAATTTTGAACCAAATTCTAATATTTAAAATTTAATTATGAAAAAAAAATTTTTTTGTGGGATGTTGTGTATATAGGGGTTAAGGGTGGGGAGTATTTTGGAAATAAATATTAAATTTAATATTTTAGGATATAATTATTGAAATATTATTAATATAATTTTTTAAATTTTGATATATAATTTTAGGAGCGGGATGTTGGGTTTATAGGGGATAAGGGTGGGGAGTGTTTTAAAAATATATATTTGAAATAAAATATTTTAATAAATTTTTGTAGAATTTAAATTTAAATTTTGAACCAAATTCTAATATTTAAAATTTAATTATGAAAAAAAAAATTTTTTGTGGGATGTTGTGTATATAGGGGTTAAGGGTGGGGAGTATTTTGGAAATAAATATTAAATTTAATATTTTAGGATATAATTATTGAAATATTATTAATATAATTTTTTAAATTTTGATATATAATTTTAGGAGCGGGATGTTGGGTTTATAGGGGATAAGGGTGGGGAGTGTTTTAAAAATATATATTTGAAATAAAATATTGTAATACATTTTTGTAGAATTTGAATTTAAATTTTGAACAAATTTCTAATATTTAAATTTTAATTATGAAAATAAATATGGTTAGTGGGATGTTGTGTATATAGGGGTTAAGGGTGGGGAGTGTTTTGGAAATAAATATTAAATTTAATATTTTAGGATATACAATTTGAAAGATTATATTTAAAAAAAAAAAAAAAAAAATTCAAATTTGTTTTTAAATTTTAAATGTGAAAATTGTAATAATAAAATAAATGTAATAAGTGGGATTTTGGGGTTATAGGGGATAAGGGTGGGGAGTGTTTTAGATATATATTTAATATTTAATATTGAATTAAAAAAAATAATTCAATTTTGGTATGAAAATTTACAATTAAAAATTTTACTAATAAAATTTAATAATTTATGATATTATTTTTGAAATATTATATTTTCAAATAAAAAAAAATCAAATTGTTTGTAAAAATTTAAATGTGAAAATTGTAATAAGAAAATAAATGTAATACGTGGGATTTTGGGGTTATAGGGGATAAGGGTGGGAAGTGTTTTAGATATATATTTATTATTTAATATTGAATTACCAAAAATTTAAATTTAAATTTTTGTCTTAAAATTTACAATTAAATATTTTACTAATAAAAGAAATTTAATAAGTGGGATTTTGGGGTTATAGGGGATAAGGGTGGGGAGTGTTTTTGAAAAATATTTAATATTTTATAAAAAGATAATAGAAATTTTAGTTTTGGGTTTAAAGATTAAAAATTAAAAAATTACTAATACAATAAATATAATAAGTGGGAATTGGGGGTTATAGGGGATAAGGGTGGGGAGTGCTTACGAAATATATGTAATATTTTATATTTGATAAATATAATGTAAATTTCTAATTTCTTAATAAAAGTAAATTTTAAACTTTTTAATAATAAAATAAATGTCATAAGTGGTATTTTGGGGTTATAGGGGATAAGGGTGGGGAGTGTTTTAGAAATATCTAAAAATTTTGTTATTAATAAAAAATTATTTACATTTAGAAATGTTCTTTGAATTAACATTTAAAAATTTTAAGAAGATAATTCATTTAATAAGAGTGATGTAGGATTTATAGGGGATAAGGGTGGGTAGTGTTTACAAATTAGTAATTGTTTGAAAAAATCAAAAATATATAGTAACCCTAATTCAATATAGATTGGAGTGGGAATAGTACATTATTTATGGTCACTGTCCAGCACCTACTATAATTTTTTATAGACTGGAGTGGGAATAGTAAATTATTTATGGTCAGTGTCCAGCACCTACTCTAATTTATTTAAGACTGGAGTGGGAATAGTAAAATCTTTATGGTTAGTGTCCAGCACCTACTTTAATTTATTATAGACTGGAGTGGGAATAGCAAATTATTTATGGTCACTGTCCAGCACCTACTCTAATTATAATAGACTGGAGTGGGAATAGTAATTTATTTATGGTTAGTGTTCAGCACCTACTCTAATTATAATAGACTGGAGTGGGAATAGTAATTTATTTATGGTCACTGTCCAGCACCTACTGTAATTTATTATAGACTGGAGTGGTAATAGTAAATTATTTATGGTCACTGTCCAGCACTTACTCTAATTTTTCATAGACTGGAGTGGGAATAGTAAATTATTTATGGTCAGTGTCCAGCACCTACTCTAATTTATTGTAGACTGGAGTGGGAATAGTAAATTATTTATGGTTAGTGTCCAGCACCTACTCTAATTTATTATAGACTGGAGTGGGAATAGTAAATTATTTATGGTCACTGTCCAGCACCTACTCTAATTTTTTATAGACTGGAGTGGGAATAGTAAATTATTTATGGTCACTGTCCAGCACCTACTCTAATTTATTATAGACTGGAGTGGTAATAGTAAATTATTTATGGTCACTGTCCAGCACTTACTCTATTTTTCATAGACTGGAGTGGGAATAGTAAATTATTTATGGTCAGTGTCCAGCACCTACTCTAATTTATTGTAGACTGGAGTGGGAATAGTAAATTATTTATGGTTAGTGTCCAGCACCTACTCTAATTTATTATAGACTGGAGTGGGAATAGTAAATTATTTATGGTCACTGTCCACCACCTACTCTAATTTATTATAGACTGGAGTGGGAATAGTAAATTATTTATGGTTAGTGTTCAGCACCTACTCTAATTATAATAGACTGGAGTGGGAATAGTAATTTATTTATGGTCACTGTCCAGCACCTACTGTAATTTATTATAGACTGGAGTGGTAATAGTAAATTATTTATGGTCACTGTCCAGCACTTACTCTAATTTTTCATAGACTGGAGTGGGAATAGTAAATTATTTATGGTCAGTGTCCAGCACCTACTCTAATTTATTGTAGACTGGAGTGGGAATAGTAAATTATTTATGGTTAGTGTCCAGCACCTACTCTAATTTATTATAGACTGGAGTGGGAATAGTAAATTATTTATGGTCACTGTCCAGCACCTATTCAAATTTTTTATAGACTGGAGTGGGAATAGTAAATTATTTATGGTCACTGTCCAGCACCTACTCTAATTTATTATAGACTGGAGTGGTAATAGTAAATTATTTATGGTCACTGTCCAGCACTTACTCTAATTTTTCATAGACTGGAGTGGGAATAGTAAATTATTTATGGTCAGTGTACAGCACCTACTCTAATTTATTGTAGACTGGAGTGGGAATAGTAAATTATTTATGGTTAGTGTCCAGCACCTACTCTAATTTATTATAGACTGGAGTGGGAATAGTAAATTATTTATGGTCACTGTCCAGCACCTACTCTAATTTTTTATAGACTGGAGTGGGAATAGTAAATTATTTATGGTCACTGTCCAGCACCTACTCTAATTTATTATAGACTGGAGTGGTAATAGTAAATTATTTATGGTCACTGTCCAGTACTTACTATAATTTTTTATAGACCGGAGTGGGAATAGTAAATTATTTATGGTCAGTGTCCAGCACCTACTGTAATTTATTGTAGACTGGAGTGGGAATAGTAAATTTTTTATGGTTAGTGTCCAGCACCTACTCTAATTTATTATAGACTGGAGTGGGAATAGTAAATTATTTATGGTGAGTGTCCAGCACCTACTCTAATTTATTATAGACTGGAGTGGGAATAGTAAATTAGTTATGGTCAGTGTCCAGCATCTACTCTAATTTATTATAGACTGGAGTGGGAATAGTAAATTATTTATGGTCACTGTCCAGCACCTACTCTAATTTTTTATAGACTGGAGTGGGAATAGTAAAATATTTATGGTCAGTGTCCAGCACCTACTTTAATTTATTATAGACTGGAGTGGGAATAGTAAATTATTTATGGTCAGTGTCCAGCACCTACTCTAATCTGTCTGGTATTTAATTAAATTAAATTACATTGATATAGCAATAATAAAAATATATTTAAGTGAATATTATTTGTATTGTATTATTATATATTGGATTTGTACTAATTAATTCAATATTTATAGTTTAGGATAATATATACATGTAAAGTTTTAATGTGATATGTTTGGAATATTTAATATTAATATTAGGAAAAATATATGAATATTTTGTATTGGAATAATGGGTAATGGCATTCTGTAATTTTATAATATTTATTGATTTTTAATTTTTTATAAAATACATATTCTATATGTTAAATATTCATAATAGAAGATTAATATTAATAATCAGAGAAACACAATTAATAAGACAAAAACATTGTTTTTATTGTAGTTTTTTAAAAATTTTTATTGTTTATTCATTTGAGTAAGATCATTCAGAAATAGTTTTATTTACATTGTAATTACATTCAAACATATTGAATATAGGTCAGAACACATTTTATGTACATTAAGTATATTTTCTAATATTTTTTAGTAAATTATAAATATTATTAATAATGTTGTACAATGTAGTGTTTTAAATTAAATTTAACATAGCAATAGGTTTTGTAAATCTTTATAGAAAACTTTTCACAAATATTTTCATATATAAACATTTTAATATTTGTAGTACAAACATGTTATACCTTTTTTATTAATATTAATATGTAAAATATTAATATTAATTATTTTTACAATGTTTTCAAAACAAACATATTTTTAACATAAATAAAATTTTAGCATTCATGCAAAAATATTTTAACAATTTTTCATACATTGTTCTGTAGTATTATCTTTTTAGAAATTATAATAATAAATATTTTAAATTTTAAAATATTTATTTATATAATTTTACACATTAGGAACATTTGTTGACAATTTGTAGGTAAATGAAAAAAATAGGTCTATTTTTGCTAAATAATATGAAATATTTGTGTGTGAATTTACTGTTTTACCTGATTTATTTAGGGGTTTTTAGTATAGTTAAATGTTTTATTATGTTTTGGACACTCTATTTTGTAACCGGGTAATGTTGTTTTGGGTCATTTGGTTTGAAGGGAAGCTCGCGGTTGGGAGTTACTTCGCGTCGTGAAAGGTAAGGTTTGTTTTATATGTTTTAGATGGTTTTAAACTTTATTTTGAGCCTAGTTAGATAATGTTTAGTGTAGCTGTACATATATTAGTTATATTTGGAAATGTTATGTGTTAGAGTTGCGTGTTGTGTTTTTACGTGTTTATAACTATGTGTAGGCATGTTTCGAAAGTTAGGTTTAAGGTGTTTAATGTATATTTAGAACTGTTTTAAATCTAGTATTATTGTTAGTAAGTGTTTATGTGTTGTTTTATGTGGGTGGGAATGTATGTTGCTTTGTTTTTACAATTTCTTTTCTAGGTTATTCGTTTCGGATGGACTCGTTTTTTTTTTTAAAGAAGTGTGTGTTCGTTTTATTGAACAATATGTTTTTTACACTTCTTTAAATGTTTCTGTTTTCATGGATCGTTTTTTAATATTTTTAGCTATTTTCGGGTTTTTCATGGTTTTTCGAAGGATATTTGGTGAATGGCTTATGGATTTAATCGCCAGTTGTATTTTTGCCTTTTTTTTTGGGAACCTTTTTTTTATGTTTGGATTGTGTAAGCAGGAAATGGATTTTTCAGACTTTGGAATAAACTTGGTAAGTTAATTTATTATTATTTCTTGTGGGTGGGTATTGTTTAATATTATTGTTTATTTTTATTTTATTACAAATATTATTGTGTGTTAATATATTTTTGACAATATGTATAAATATGTTACACACAGTAATTATTTTTGTAATAAGATAAATATATTTTATGTGTTTGATATTATTGAAAATGGGTAATTAGTCATTTATTTGTATTTCTACTTTAAAGAAGTGTTTTAGCTATGATGTTTAGGTATTCTAGGCCTTTGGTAGTAGGGTACAATTTTACTTGTTGCTCTAGATATTTATACATTTGTTTAGTTTGTTTTGAGGTTTTTGGAGTTAGCTGAGTTATGGATTGTTCCATTCGGAACTCTTGATAACTCTGTTCTTTTTGTAGGCATGATATAAATCTTTCTAGTGTTGGTTTTGTTCTGCCTGTTGATTGTAGGAAGGCGTTATGCCATCCTTCAACTGCGTTATTAGTTTTGGATTCTCCATTTAAGGTGCTTCTGTATACGTTCCACCAGGGAATTAAGAATTTAGGGTTTCTTCTGTGGCCAGATCTATGTAGTCTGCCGACCCATGTATCTTCGAAATAGTCCAATAGTGAACTTAGTTTTTCTTCATTTTGTTTGTAGAAGGCGCTGTCTATTAAAATGTTGTAATGTTCTGTTACGTCTGTGTCAGGTACATAAGCTAGTGCTATGAGTTTTTTTATTTGATATGCAAAAGATGAATTAGTTGCATATTCAATGCTTAGGGCTGATTTTTGCATGTGTCTCCATAGGCATTGATTAAAATGATAGTAACAGCCTTGTATGGAGGTATGGGGGTGTGTTTTTAATATAGAATTAATCATTGCATGTTCAAAATCTAGGATTATTTTTTGTGGGGAAAAGTCATTTGTTTTTTGTTTTATTATATTTAATAGTTCAGTGTATGTGGAGTTATGTTTGTTTGGTAATAATGTGTAAATTAATGGTATATTGCAATTGTGATATAGGACATGTATTGTATATAGTTGGAAAAAGGGTTTGGGACATATGGTAAAAGTCCCATCCATCATCCAGTTATGTGATTCTTGTAGTTTACAGAGATTATTAGCTGTTCCAAATATTATTATTCTTTTGTCATTGTTTTTATTATCAAAAATGACAAATGGTTCTTTGTTTAAAGTTATACTTTGTTCTGGACTTAGAATAACTTCACTATATGTGTGAGGAATTGGGGTTGAAGTAGTAGTGGTTTTTTTAGTACGTGCTATAGTTCTTTTGAGTGAAGTTACAGATGGCATTTGTGTAGTAGCAGTTTTAGGAATTTTGGGAAGCTGCTCTTTTAAAATTACACTAGTAGGTTTTTGAGAACTTGTGCTAGCTTCCTTTATAGTTTCTAAAGCAGATCTGACTTCGATTTCAGTAATGTTTGGTGGGTGGTTATGTTCTCTAGTGTATAATACTGTTGTTTGTCGTGTTGTAGCACGCCCATAGCACTTATTAGAGTAGTATTTAGTGCATTTCCAGTTAACTTTTAAACCATACACTTTTTCCTGTGTGTAAGTGTATCCCATATAGCATAGTAACATTTTTCCCTTCTGGCTTGTTATGAATTCAGCTCCTTCAGTCATTTTGATGTAGCTTTATCTATGAAAAATATATATTATAGTTATTATATATGATGTTATATTAATTTTCAGTAGAAAAAAACAAGATTTAGTTACTATATACTTACAAAGTTGGTTTTGATGTGTTTGAGTAGAATGCTCTTGATTCTTTATTTGTGGGATTTTCCTGTAGTATTTTCTTTGTCTGGAAAAGAAAAGGAAATGTGTTGTAATAATTGTTTCTATATTTTTATAGGGAATGGTTAGGGGATTTGCAATTGGGATTTAATTAGGGTGGTATTTTAATCTATTAGTTGATTTTTGGTTGTGAAATACTTACTTTTTAGTTGTATCTTTTTTGGTGCTGTTCTGTATTTTCTTAGTTTGTTTTGGAGTTTCCTGTAGTGAAAACATGAAATAGAAAGAAGACATTAATTTATTTATAGTGTATGTATATTGTAATTACAATTTATTCGATTTGAGTCTTCATGAGAATAATATAGTTAACTTACTTTTGATAGTTTTAAACATTTCCTCTATGTTGATTTTCTTATATTTGTAGTTGCAATCCAGTAGATTTTCCTCTTCATTCAATTTCGTTTTTTTGGTTTTGGACTGTGAATGAAGTTGAACTTCTTTTTATAGTGCTTTTGATGTTGTAATATGTGTTTTATTGGTTAGTTTGAATTCGGAGTGTTTTTATTGGTTAGTTCGTTTTTTTTTTTTTTTTCTGGTAGTTAGTTTCCTAATAAGGAAAACGCTAATTAGTGGTTTTGTGGTGTATTATTCTATATGTATTTTTCTAAACATTATATTATGTATTGGATGCATAAATTGATAAAGTATAATTTAATAATATAGTTGTTTAATGTAGGAAGGTTGTTAATAATGTTTTAGTAAAGAGTTAATTATTTAAATCCATTTTTAAATGTAGTAAATATATAATTGTTTAATAATAATTTTGTGTAGAGATAAAAGACATTATTTGGTGTTTATGTTGTTTGATTTTAGGTTTTAATTAAATGTTATATAGTCGATATTAGTAAAATGGAGATATTTTAGTGGTCGATATTTTAGTTTACGATATTTTGTTATGAAGTATATGTATATTACTGAGCATCGATATTTTAGGCTTTCGATATTTGTGTTGGCGATATTTTGTGTACCTATATTTCTGTAGTTCGAAATTGTGTGTTCGATATTTTTGTAATGTTTTAAATAAGTATATGATGTCGATAATAATGTGATCGATTTTTTTGTATCGATATATTTGTAGGTCGATTTTTAGTCTTTCGATATTGTGTCAGTGATTCGAGCTCCACATCTTGTACTGCGGAATTTGGATGTCTACCATAGTTTAAGTAGAACGGGGAATATCCAGTGGACATATTCTTCGCGTTATGAGCGAATTCTGCTGTCCACAAGTAGTCCGGCCATTCTCCCTCCTGTTTCAGCAAGAACAATCGTAAATATTGCTCCAATTCCTGGTTCACCCTTTCCGTTTGTCCATCCATCTCCGGATGGAAACTGGTGGAAAAACGAGTTTCTACTCCTAACCCTTTCATAAAAGCCTTCCAGAAATGTGAAACAAATTGGGTTTCCCGGTCTGATATTACGATCTTGGGTATTCCATGTAATCTGACAATCTGTGTACTAAAGTGTCTTGCTAACTGTTTTGCTGTAGGGATTCCCTTTAAGGCCAAGAATTGTGTCATTTTTGTGTATGCATCTACTATTACTAGTATGGTATTTGTCCCTTGACAGGATGGTAAGTCTGTAATTAAGTCTAGGGTGATTGTATGCCACGGATGAGGAGGAATGGGAAGGGGTTGCAACAGCCCTTGTGGAGCGTGCCGTTCTGATTTTCCCTGAGCGCATATCTCACAAGTCTTTACATATTGTTCAATGTCTTTACTCATCTGTGGCCACCAATATTTTCTTTTAATTAGATCGGCTGTCTTGAACTCTCCTTTGTGGCCAGCCAACAGATGATCATGGCATTCCTGCAAGGCTTGCTTCTGCAATTCTGTAGTCGGCATATACAATGCACCTTCCTTAAATGGTAATTCATCGCGAACTTCTCTTCCAGGTTCTAGTTGCGCCCATCTCTGCATTTCTTCTGGGGTTAGAGCCTGGATTACCCTTTCCTTAAAGTTCAATATATCAGTGGCGCCTATAATCTTGGTATCTGGTATGATCACTTGAGCGCTTAGTGGACTTTTTTCTTCTCCGGTTCCCAACCTAGACAAAGCATCCGCCTTTCCATTCTGTGCCCACGGCCGATAGGTTATTACAAAATCGTAATCGGCAAAGTACAGAGACCAACGGAGTTGGCGAGGTGTCAAGGTTCTGGCTGACTTCAGGAATTTTAAGTTCCGATGGTCCGTGTAGACTGTTACCACGTGGTGGGCCCCCATTAGATAATGTCTCCACTCCTTGAAGGCGTCTTTTATCGCCAGCAACTCTTTTTCCGTAATCGTATAATTGATTTCTGCTGGTGTCAACTTCCTGGACGATAAGCCACCGGGTGTAACTGGCCCGTTTCCTTATTCCTTTGAGATAGAACTCAACCAATCGAAAGGTCCAAAGCATCTGTCTCGGCATAAAAGGGCTCCATCGGATCGGCATGAAGGAGGATTGGCGCAGTGGTGAACTCTATCTTCAAATCTTTAAAGGCTTGCTCTGCTTCCTCCGACCATTCGAATCGTGTTCCCTTCTTCAGTAGTCGCGTCAAAGGTAGTATTCGTCGAGAAAATTCTCCAATAAATCTCCGATAGAAATTTGCGAACCCAATAAATGCTTGGACTTCTTTCACACAAGTGGGCGACTTCCATTCTTGTACGGCCTGAATCTTTCGTTTGTCCATATGAATGCCTGCTGGCGAGATTACAAAGCCCAAGAACTCTACTTGTGAAACTCCAAAAGCACATTTCTCCAACTTGACAAATAGTTTGTTCTCTTGCAGTTTCTGCAAAACTCCTCGAACCTGTGTTTGATGCTCCTGCGTATTCGTTGAGTAGATTAGTATATCGTCAATATACACAATTACGCATTGATCAATGACTTCACTGAGCACATCATTTATGAAGTGTTGGAACGCTGCAGGCGCATTGCACAACCCATAGGGCATCACCTGGTATTCAAATAGCCCAAGCGTGTTCTGAAGGCCGTCTTCCACTCGTCTCCCTCTCTAACTCGAATAAGGTGATAAGCTCCCCTTAAATCCAACTTCGTGAACATCTGTGCTCCTTTGATCTGGTCCAACAAGACGGAGATAAGGGGAAGAGGATACCTGTTCTTCTTTGTTATCCGATTTATGGCTCTATAATCAATGCACGTTCTCAACTCGCCCTGCTCCTTCTTAGGCACAAAAAATAGTGGCGAGGACATCGGCGATTGGGATGGACGTATAAATCCATTGGCCAGATACTTGTCGATATACTCCTTTAGGTGATGATTCTCTTGTTCCATCAAGGCGTACACTCGACTGCAAGGCAAATTTGCCCCTGGCTCCAAGTCTATTTTGCAGTCGTAAACACGATGAGGCGGCAGTTGCTCGGCTTCCTGTTCGTTGAAAACGTCCTCGAAATCTTGATATTCTTGTGGAATTGTTTGCGTATTTATTACGCACACAGAGACTTCCGCTGAACATAAGGCATGAGCCGGGTTCTGTTTACTCGTTGCCTCGTGGGTCCCAAAACAGTTCTCTCTACAATATGCCGAGTTCATTTCAATTGTTCTGTTGCTCCAATTGATTGAAGGATTGTGCTCTGTGAGCCAAGGAAGCCCCAATATAAGTTGAAATTGGGGGGCATCAATTAAGTTAAATTGCATAGCTTCTCTATGTCCATCTTCTTGAATCAGCTCTATCAACTCTGTGTGACTCGTGATTGGCCCTGAGGATAGATTGGTACCATTGATTGCTCGAACTGGTTCACTTTTAGCCTTGGCAATTGCTTGCAGCCCAATCTTAGTCGCGAATTTCTGATCGCAGAAATTACCTGTGGCTCCTGAGTCCACCATCACAGTCACTCCTTTCATTATTTTTTCACAAAAACGGATTGTCAAAGATAAAATCAAATGAGGCGAAGACGACTGTAATGTATTCGCCAGCCGATGTTCCTGAGGAGTTGATTTCTGATTCGCATCCACCTGCACAACTCCTTCTACAGATGGTGCTGCGAGTTTTCCTTCGGCTTAAATGAACCCTTTGGCTTTTTTGGACAATTTCGCACAAAATGTCCACTAGATCCACAATACATACATAAGTTGTTGGCTCGTCTTTTCTCCTTCTCCTCCTTTGTGAGCGGTCCTCAAATCGTTCCTATTTGCATAGGTTCAGATCCTGAGGTTCCTTCTGTACTTCTTCCTCTTTCAGCCTTAGCTCGGTCGAATCGCGGAACCGTACTTCTGTACTCTCGTCTTCTCTCTCCTCTTCTCTCTCCCTGCCGGAAATCCAGTTCTAGCACTAGGTCTATCAGGGCGGAAATTTCAGTTGGACGATTCGGTATTTGAGCCAAGCCATCTTTCAATTCATCTCGCAGGCCACGATAAAATATTGCTGTCCTCTTGTTCTCCGGCCAATCAGTTTCCATTACAAGTTTGTTGAATTGAGCTAGATAAGCCACTAAGTCTCTATTTCCCTGCTTCAATTCCAAGAGCTCGTTATCTACTGCTTGAGAGATCCGTCTTCGGTCAAAGATTCTCAAAAATTCTTTCTTGAACTCATCAAAATTCTGCAATAATGGATCATCTCGTGACACTATCGGCATCGACCATGCTGCTGCATCTCCACTTAAATATGACAATATGAAGGCTACTTTCGACTGCGCATCAGGAAAGATAGAAGGGCGACACAAGAAATGAAGTGAACATTGTGTAATAAACACCTGCGCTTTTTGTGGGTCCCCACTAAATCTCTCTGGCGCTGCCAACGGTATTACTGGCGACAAAGAATGTATTACTTGCGTTGTTAGCTTATTTGTGTCTTCCATTGAAGTGGTGGGACCCTCCCTTCCAGTTGAATACGGTTGTCTCATCCTCTGTGCTAATTCTGCCGTCTCTTTCCTAGAATTCATGACCTCCTGCCTCAGACTTTGATTCTCTTCCTTAACTCCTACCAATTCCTTTTGTATCGCCTCTAGGACTGACCCTAAGGTCTGTAAATTTATTCCCTCAACCATTTTCTTTTCTGTTCGGGTGCAAGATTAATACGTGGGCAATTCACTCTGTCACAGCTCACCTTCAGCTTCCCGCTGGTTGCTGTTGTCTTGCACAGGAACAGAAGCTGCTAGCTTCCCGACTCCCACTACTAATAACTCAGCCCCAAGAAATGTCTTTGGCTCTAACTGATCAGCAAGGGGGAAGGGGGAAATTGGATAAAATAACAAACGAGAGAAGAGACTGGTTCTGGACCTTCTGGTTTTCCTATCTGGAATTCTTCTTCAGCTATCACTCTGCTACTGAAGATTCCTGAGGTAACTAAGCACACAACATTATTATTATTATTCCTCCTCTACTCTATTCTATCTCTTTTCTTCTCTTCTCTAATGGTGTTTTCTACCTACCCAGTATCCTGAACTCTGTGCCTCTCTTCTTGTTCAACTCTGCCTTTTCTTCTTTCTGGTTATTGATGTCACTAATTATCTGTAAAACATATATTCGTCTTTATTAAACCCATTTATCTTGTAGTCTTAATATCTTTTAACTCTTTCTCTTTTGACCTACCATGAATCTTTCTTCTCGTGGCTTCTCTTCTTTCTTTTCTTGCTTCTAGCTATACTAATAACTGTTGTCTTCTTGATGAGTCTTTTGTGCTTTAACTTCTCCAGTTGCTTCCTCTCCTATGGTTACTGCGATCTGTTCTAGCTCTGGTAAGTGTTTCTCCTTACTTTCCTAGTTGACTGTTCTATTGTCTTTAATATTTTTTCCCTTAGTAACCTCTTCAGTATCAACTACAATATACTTCTTTTCTTTTCAGGACTCGGTATGCAGATCTCTGCTGTCTCTGGTAAGTCTTTACTTATTGCGTCACCAAACACTACTTATCATTTTAATGTGACCTTAAATAACTGTCAGTAATTCACTTAGCTTTCTACTGTCTTCTCTTCAGGTGCTGTAGAAGTCGTATCTTGTCTCCTGGAGCGACGAGGAAAAACTCCGAACTCCCTCAGTAAGTTGCCTCTACGGACTCTGCGGCTTCTCCTGTTCTCTTCGATAAGTATTGACACAACTCCCTTGTGTCACTCTGGAAAACTTCTTGACAAGGTATTCTCTTCAGAACTGGGAACTCTCTCGAACACGTCTTCTCTGAGGAAAAGTCTTGGTGAAGTGCGCACTACCTCAGGCGCGCGCGCGTCATATCTTCTCCCTCTAGATCTGTTAGCAACTAGACCGCCGACCCCAGCGTCTGCGCGGCCATCTTGGAAATGCGGGCATGCCACAAACTCGACCATTGAAATCCATTCAAGACTGAAGCGCCCATAGAACTTAATTCCTTGTGCTTCGTTTTGGAACTTACATTAGGGGTTCTGACAGCGGGTTTTCAATACGTTTCAATGGCGAATGTTGCGGTTTGTATTTTACAGTTCTAGGGCACTTCACAAAAGTCAACAAGCAAGCAACTTACAGGGTAAGTATTTCGAGGGCCAACACACACTTGGGCACCGGAGTGCACAAGTTACCTCACCCAGGGAAGCCGGGTGCAGAGGTGTCCTTTGGTGTCGGGTCGCGATGCTGTTTTCAATGGAGATCCTTGAAGACTTGCTGCTCATGACGACTGGAGAGGTGTCCGTTCGAATCCGACGATGGATTGGAGTTGCAGAAGACCTAGAAATTGAGGGGACAGAGTTCAGAGTCACTTTCCAGTGACCGGTGGCCAGCAAGATGGATGACCACAGCTGTCGCGTCTCTTCAGGTTGATGATGGTGTTTTGTCTCTTTGCTCACGAGGACCAGGAGGGATCGAAGATGACCAGCAGCTGGCTTTGGAGGTTTCCACAACGTCTGCAGCTGATGACGGTGTCGGCACCCGTATTGGAGCCAACAAGCCTTGGCAACTGCAAGTCTTGTGTAGAGTGAAGATTGGCAATGGTGCAGACCAGCAAGGTCTGATGGACTAACCCAGCGAGGGTAAGAGAGGGCAGGCCCAGAGCAACCAGGCGAGCCCTTGAAGTTGATGTGGAAGTCTTCAGGTGAGTTACTAGCCAACGGGCAAGCAACCGCAAAGACGCCTTTGCAGGAAAAGTTTACCAACAGCCCACGGTCACTCGGGACGAGGTAGGCTGCTGATTTCGGTACTAGACCTGCTCAGGACTCGGACAACAAGTGGTTCAAAGCACAAATTCGTAGGACGTAGATTAGGGCTTGCACTCAAAATCAGTGCACGGTTCCCTGGTATTGCTGTTCCTCGTCACTCGTGGGGTCCAGATGCCACAGCTTCACTGGGGACTCAAAATGGCCGACGAAAGGTCAGGAAATCTACTTCAGAGGACACAGGGACTTCGGGCTCCGGCGGGAGCGGTAAAGTTTGCAACCATAGTTCAGTAGTTTTGGTGCCTGCCAAGCAGGGGAGTCACTCCTTGACTCCAAGGGAGATCCTTCGGTCTTCTAGAGATAGTAGAACGTTGAAGGGCCAGGATTCTTCTTCGTAGGGCGTCGTCCAGGTGTAATCTAAATTGCATTGGCAATGTTTGGTATCTTATAGTGAAAAGATGGGAGGGTCTAGCTCTATGACCACTCCTCTAGGACGGTCAGGGTAGTGGGTGGTTACACCCACTTCCCTTTGTCCAGTTTCGCGCCAGGACAGGGGCAGGCAGCCCCTGAACCGGTTTGAGCTGGCATATGCACAGAGGAGCCTACTGCTCCCCCAGTGCAGGACTTCAAAGCACTCTAAGAGTGCACCAACCCAGCTCCAATAAACTAAATCCTGTCTGGGAGGTGGTGACACCTCCCTGTGACAGGAAACCTTTTGTTGGGCTCCCTCCACTGCGAGTTTCGGTCAGCAGCAGGAGGGCAGCCCGGTGTCTGTGCTGGTGGCATCCATTTTGTGATGCCAGGGCTCTAGAAGATTTCTACCGTGTAGTACAGTGAGTACATGTCGTCCCCTCTAGAAGGGTGGGATCCTACCCCCACACCAGTTACTGGTGTGGGGGTAGGATTCCAAGCTGTTTGACACCAAACACGACATGTTTTGATGCAGTCATTCCAAAGTTAGCATTTACTGCGAGGTTATAATGCACTTAAGAGTATATGGTTTAACCGCATCCACAAACAGCAGTAGAGAATAGACTCTGAGAGCTGCAGAGGGGTCCTGCTCAGGCAGAAGCACCCCCTCACATAGTAAACCAAGCACCCTGCCCTTGGGATTGATAGGGCCTACCATAGGGGTGACTGATAGGTTTATGTGTGTGTGTATGGTGAGATATAGGAACCTATACCTCAGTGAGGAGTGCTAACACTACCTCACACAGGCTGCAGTAGCAGGCCTGTGGTGTCAGATTGTGAATGCTTCCCAGGGGTGGCATAATACATGCTGCAGCCCCTGGTAGGCCTGTGAAGTACCAATGCCCTAGGTACCTAATGTACCATATACTAGGGGCTCACAAGGCACCACAGTATCCAATCACTAGTGCATCTAATATGCACACCAAGTTGTTTAGAGAGATCAGTGAGACTGGGGCCCTGATTAGCAGGGACCCAGCCAGACTATAGTCAGAAACAAGTGTATGCATCAGAAAAAAAGTGGGGGCAACATAAGTGCAGATCCTACTCTCCTACACAACCCCCCCCCCCAAACGCAGGGACATTAAACTAACCTTGACCAGTTGAGTCTTCATGTTCTAAGTGGAAATACCTCGAGAGTCCATCTGCATTGGCATGTTGGGTCTCAGGTCTATGTTCCACTGTATAGTCTATCCCCTGTAGGGAAATGGACCACCTGAGCAGTTTAGGATTTTCACCTTTCATCTGTTTGAGCCATAGGAGGGGCTTATGGTCAGTCTGAACTATGAAGTGAGTGGCAAACAAGTATGGCCTCAGCTTCTTCAGGGTCCACACCACAGCAAAGGCCTCCCTCTCTATAGCTGACCAACGTTTCTCTCTAGGGGTCAGCCTTCTGCTTATGAAAGCTACTGGCTGGTCTTGACCTTCATCATTAAGTTGAGACAGTACAACTCCTACACCCAGCTCTGAAGCATCTGTTTGGACAATGAACTTCTTTTTGTAATCTGGACTCTGTAAGATGGGGGCAGTGCACATTTGCCTGCTTGAGGTCATCAAATGCCTTTTGACAGCTAGCTGTCCACTGAAACTTTTTTGGCATTTTCTTGGAGGTTAGATCATTTAAGGGGGTCACTATAAATCCATATCCCTTAACAAACCTCCTGTAATACCCAGTCAGGCCCAAGAAGGCTCTCACCTGTGTCTTGGTGGTTGGAGCTACCCGGGCCATTATGGTCTGGATCTTGCTCTGCAATGGTTGAACCTGGCCTCCACCTTCAAGGTGGCCCAGGTACACAACTTGACTCTGCCCTATCTGGCACTTAGTGGCCTTGATAGTGAGGCCTGCTTTCTGCAGGGCCTCCAGTACATTTCTGAGGTGGACCAGGTGATCCTGCCAGGTGGAACTAAAGACAGCAATATCATCAAGATATGCTGGGCAATAGGTTTCCATACCAGTCAGAACTTTATTCACCAACCTCTGAAATGTGGCAGGTGCATTCTTCAAACCAAAGGGCATTACCACAAAGTGATAGTGCCCACCAGGGGTCGAAAATGCTGTTTTTGCCTTGGCATCATCAGCTAACTTGATTTGCCAATAGCCAGCTGTAAGGTCAAATGTACTGAGATACTTGGCTGAGGCCAAAGTGTCTATTAGTTCATCTGCCCTTGGGATTGGGTAGGCATCAGTCCTGGTGACTGCATTGAGGCCCCTGTAGTCAACACAAAACCTCATCTCTTTCTTACCACCCTGGGTGTGGGGTTGTGGGACAAGGACTACTGGGCTAGCCCAAGGGCTATCTGAGGGCTCAATAACACCTATCTCCAACATTTTCTGGACTTCAGTCCTGATACAGTCCCTTACATGGTCAGGTTGCCTGTAGATTTTTCTCTTTACAGGCAGACTGTCTCCAGTGTCCACCTCATGGGTGCACCAGGAAGTCTGACTTGGGGTCAGGCTAAACATATGTCTAAACTGCTGTAGCACTTGTCTTCATTCAGTTTGTTGATGTTCAGTGAGGCTGCTTGCCAAAGCAACACCATCAACTGACCCATCTTCAGGGTTCTGTGAGAGCAGGTCAGGGAGAGGGTCACTCTCCTCCTCCTGGTCCTCATCAGTTGCCATGAGCAAGCTCATGTCAGCCCTGTCCACGTATGCCTTAAGTCTGTTGACATGGAGCACCCTAAGGGGGCTCCTGTGAGTGCCAAGATCTACAACGTAGGTGACCTCTCCCTTCTTTTCAACAATTGTATGGGGGCCACTCCATTTGTCCTGGAGAGCTGCTGGGGCCACAGGCTCCAACACCCACACTTTCTGGCCTGGTTGGTAAACAGTCAAGACAGCCTTTTGGTCATGCCAAGCTTTTTGAAGTTCTTGGCTTGCCTCAAGGTTTTTACTGGCCTTCTTCATGTACTCTGCCATCCTGGAGCGGAGACCAAGTACATAGTCCACTACATCTTGTTTGGGAGGTTTGAGAGGTAACTCCCATCCCTCCTTCACCAGACATAATGGTCCTCTAACAGGGTGCCCAAACAAAAGTTCAAAAGGGCTGTAGCCAACCCCCTTCTGAGGAACCTCCCTGTATGCAAACAGAAGGCAGGGAAGTAAAAGGTCCCATTTTCGCCTAAGCTTTTCTGGGAGGCCTTTAATCATTCCCTTTAGGGTTTTGTTGAATCTCTCAACTAACCCATTGCATTGTGGGTGATAGGGGGTAGTGAATTTGTAGATTACACCACACTCCTTCCACATTGCAGTTAGATATCCTGACATAAAGTTGGAACCTCTGTCAGAGATGACCTCCTTAGGGAAACCCCCTCTGGAGAAGACTCCAATGAGGGCTCTTGCTACCACAGGAACAGTGGTAGTCCTTAGGGGTATAGCTTCTGGATACCTGGTGGCATGATCCACTACCACCAGTATAAATCTGTGCCCAGATGCTGTTGGTGGGTCAAGGGGACCAACAATGTCAATCCCTACCCTTTCAAAGGGAACCCCCACCACAGGTAGTGGTATCAGGGGGGCCTTTGTTGTGCCACCTGTCTTGCCACTGGCTTGACAAGTGACACAGGAGCGACAAAACTCCTTTGTGTCTTCTGACATGTGTGGCCAATGAAAATGTGGTACAAGCCTGTCCCAGGTCTTGTTTTGGCCCAAATGTCCTGCCAATGGGATATCATGTGCTAGGGTCAAGAGGAACCCCCTAAACGTCTGAGGAATTACCAACCTCCTGGTGGCTCCAGGGGTAGGATCTCTAGCCTCAGAATATAGGAGCCCCTCATCCCAATAAACCTTATGGGACCCACTAGCACTCCCAGCAGCCTCAGCAGCAGCCTGCTGTCTGAGGGGTTCAAGAGTGGGGCAGCACTGTTGCTCTTTGCTCAGATCTTCCCTCGAAGGTCCCCCTGCCCCCAAGAACTCAACCTGACCAGGCTCAAGTTCCTCTGGGGCAGTTCCTTCTTCAGGCTCTGCTTCTCCTCCCTCAGGAGGGGAATCTGAGATCTGAGACAGAGGGGAAGGCCCAGCCTTAACCCTACTGCTCCTCCTCTTGGGTAGCACCTGGTCCATAGTTTCAGGATCCAGAGCTGGTTCAGCTTTATGCATTTTGGCTTGTGACCTGGTCACAGCAAATACCTCTGCAGGTATGCCCAACATCTCAGCATGAGTCCATATTTCTACTTCAGACCAGGCGGAAGTCTCCAGATCATTGCCCAACAAACAGTCGACAGGGAGTTCTGCACTGACTACTACCTTTTTGAGGCCAGTTACCCCTCCCCAGGAGAAATTCACAACTGCCAGACTATGGTTGGTCCAGGTGTTGCTTGCATTGGTTACCTGGTACATTTTACCCAGGATGATCTGTGTAGGGTCCACTAGGTCCTCTGCCACCATGGTGACAATAGCAACTGTGTCCCTGAATGCCAAAGCCTGTTTGCCATTTATGATAGGCTGCTGTTTGTATTTGCCCAGGTTACTGGGGCTCACTTGGAAGGACATTACAAGGTCTCCCTCACAAACAAGCAATGCCTGTGTTGGTACTCTGACTAGGCCAGAGTCCACATCAGAACACAGGGTCAACCCTACTACACCCTTATTCTGAGTATTACCTCCACCACTTGCTGTACTAGGGGGAACAGTTGCCTTAGGGGCTGGAGTGGTGGTGGTTTGGACTTTGTACAGTCAGAAGTCCAGTGCCCTTTCTGTTTACAGAATTTGCACCAGGGCTTCTTTTGGCCTTTTCCCTTTGCAGAT
The DNA here is from genome assembly GCF_964204655.1 of Triturus cristatus. Taxonomy (NCBI): domain Eukaryota; kingdom Metazoa; phylum Chordata; class Amphibia; order Caudata; family Salamandridae; genus Triturus; species Triturus cristatus. The sequence goes on along the minus strand of NC_140579.1, from coordinate 10,448,625 downwards.
TGTGACTCCCCACCAGTTGCAGATTTTTGGGGCCCTTGTGAAGACTTCTGATCTTTAGATTTATCCCACCTTTCTCTGAGCCTTTAGGATCTTGCTTCTTAGTGTCACCACCTTGGTTCTGGTTTTTCTGCCTCACCCTGGTTCTGACCCATTTGTCTGCCTTCTTTCCCAATTCTTGGGGAGAGGTCAGATCAGAGTCCACCAGGTACTGATGCAACAACTGGTTCTGGCAGTTGTTAAGGATCTGTTCTCTCATTATAAGATTATACAATCCCTTAAAATCAGTTACTCTACTACCCACCAGCCAGCCTTCTAGAGCCTTGGTTGCACAATCAATAAAGTCAGTCCAATCCTAAGTCTGTGCTTTTTGGGTGTCTCTGAACTTCAACCTGTACTGTTCAGTGGTTAAGCCAAACCCATCTATCAAAGCACTCTTCAGGGCTTCATAATCATTAGCATCCTCTTCTCTAACAGTGAGGAGCTTGTCTCTCCCTTTGTCTGAAAAGGAGAGCCACACGATTGCTGCCCACTGTTTCTGGGGGACCTGTTGAACTTTACAGGCCCTCTCCATAGCAGTTATCCATTTGTGGATATCATCCCCATTCTGGTAGGGAGGAACAACCTTGGACAGGTTCCTATGATCTGGCATGTACTCTGTCTCTAGGGACACTGTTGCTGCCACCAGGGGTCTCTAACCCCTCCTTCTTAGAAGCTCTTTGGAGCTCGAAGGCTTCCCTATCTAAGGCCAATTGCTTGGTTCTGAGAGCAAGCCTAGCTTCCTCATACTGGAGCATCTTGAACCTTCTTTCAGAGGAGGAATCTTAATCCTCTGTGCTACTTCAGCATGATTGGAAACAGCAAAAAGATACAACTTTCATCTCTTTCCCGCAGGAACTTTAATCGCCAAAGTTACCTTTACATTTTTATTGTTGCCTAAAAACCTCTGAACACACAAGGGCATGCTCTTTGCAGCAGGCATCTTAATCCTCTGCGCTACTTCAGCATGAGTGGAAACAGCCACTACATTAAACTCCCATCTCTCTCCAGCAGGAACATTAATCGCCAAAGTTCCCTTTACATTTTTATTGTCGCCTGAAAACGTATGAACATACAAGGACATGTTCTTTGCAGCAGGCATCTTAATCCTCTGCACTACTTTAGCATAAGTGGAAACAGCCATTAGAAAAAACTCCGATCTCTCTCCCTCAGACACATTATTTGCCAGGGTTAACTTAACATTTTTATTGTTGCCTAAAAACTTACAGGCACACAAGGACATGTTCTTTGCAGCAGGCCCCTTAATCCTCTGCACTACTTTAACATGAGTGGAAACAGCCACTAGATAACCCTTCCATCTCTCTAGAGCAGGAACATTAATCGCCAAACTTACCTTTACATTTTTATTGTTGCCTGAAAACCTATGAACACACAAGAACATGTTCTTTGCAGCAGGCATCTTAATCCTCTGCGCTACATTAGCATGAGTGGAAACAGCCACTAGATAAAACTTCCAGTCTCTCTCCCACAAAAACATTAATTGCAGAGGACACCTTTACATTTTTATTGTCGCCTGAGAACCGCTCGATACACAAGGATATGTTGTTTGCAGCAGGAATTTTAATCCTCTGTGCTACTTTAGCATCATTGGAAACAGCTCTAGATAAAACTCCCATGTCTCTCTAACAGGAACATTAATCGCCAAAGTTACTTTTACATTTTTATTGTTGCCTGAAAACCTCTAAACACACAAGAGCATGTTCTTTGCAGCAGGCATCTTAATCCTCTGTGCTACTTCAGCATGAGTGGAAACAGCCACTACATTAAACTCCCATCTCTCTCCAGCAGGAACATTAATCGCCAAAGTTCCCTTTACATTTTTATTGTCGCCTGAAAACGTATGAACATACAAGGACATGTTCTTTGCAGCAGGCATCTTAATCCTCTGCACTACTTTAGCATAAGTGGAAACAGCCATTAGAAAAAACTCTGATCTCTCTCCCTCAGACACATTATTTGCCAGGGTTAACTTAACATTTTTATTGTTGCCTAAAAACTTACAGGCACACAAGGACATGTTCTTTGCAGCAGGCCCCTTAATCCTCTGCACTACTTTAACATGAGTGGAAACAGCTACTAGATAACCCTTCCATCTCTCTAGAGCAGGAACATTAATCGCCAAACTTACCTTTACATTTTTATTGTTGCCTGAAAACCTATGAACACACAAGAACATGTTCTTTGCAGCAGGCATCTTAATCCTCTGCGCTACATTAGCATGAGTGGAAACAGCCACTAGATAAAACTTCCAGTCTCTCTCCCACAGAAACATTAATTGCAGAGGACACCTTTACATTTTTATTGTCGCCTGAGAACCGCTCGATACACAAGGATATGTTGTTTGCAGCAGGTATTTTAATCCTCTGTGCTACTTTAGCATCATTGGAAACAGCTCTAGATAAAACTCCCATGTCTCTCTAACAGGAACATTAATCGCCAAAGTTACTTTTACATTTTTATTGTTGCCTGAAAACCTCTAAACACACAAGAGCATGTTCTTTGCAGCAGGCATCTTAATCCTCTGTGCTACTTCAGCATGAGTGGAAACAGCCACTAAATTAAACTCCCATCTCTCTCCAGCAGGAACATTAATCGCCAAGTTTCCCTTTACATTTTTATTGCTGCCTGGAAACGTATGAACACACAAGGACATGTTCTTTGCAGCAGGCATCTTAATCCTCTGCACTACTTTAGCATGAGTGGAAACAGCCACTAGATAAAACTTCCTATCTCTCTCCCATAGAAACATTAATTGCCGAGGTTACCTTTACATTTTTATTGTCACCTGGAAACCTCTCGATACACAAGGACATGCTCTTTGCACTAGGCATCTGAATCCTCTGTGATGCTTTAGCATCAGTGGTAAGTGGCACTGGATAAAACTTCCATTTCTGTCCTGCAGGAAACTTAATCGCCAAACTTACTTTTGCATTTTTATTGTTGCCTGAAAACCTCTGAACACACAAGAGCATGTTTTTTGCCGCAGGCATCTTAATCCTCTGTGCTACTTCAGCATGATTGGAAACAGCCAACAGATAAAAGTTCCATCTCTTTCCCACAGGAACTTTAATCGCCAAAGTTACCTTTACATTTTTATTGTTGCCTAAAAACCCCTGAACACACAAGGGCATGCTCTTTGCAGCAGGCATCTTAATCCTCTGCGCTACCTCAGCATGAGTGGAAACAGCCACTACATTAAACCCCCATCTCTCTCCAGCAGGAACATTAATCGCCAAATTTCCCTTTACATTTTTATTGTTGCCTGAAAACGTATGAACACAAGGACATGTTCTTTGCAGCAGACATGCATCTTAATCCTCTGCGCTACTTTATCATGACTGGAAACAGTCACTAAGTTAAACTCCCATCTCTCTCCAGCAGGAACATTAATCGCCAAAGTTCCCTTTACATTTTTATTGTCGCCTGAAAACGTATGAACATACAAGGACATGTTCTTTGCAGCAGGCATCTGAATCCTCTGCGCTACTTTAGCATCACTGGAAACAGCCACTAAATTTAACTCCCATCTCTGTCCAGCAGATTCATTAATCGTCAAAGTTCCCTTTACATTTTTACTGTTGCCTGAAAACGTATGAACACACAATGACATGTTCTTTGCAGCAGGCATCTAAATTCTCTGCACTACTTTAGCATGAGTGGAAACAGCCACTTGAGAAAACTTTCATCTCTCTCCAGCAGGAACATTAATCGCCAAAGTTACCTTTACATTTTTATTCTTGACTCAAAACCTCTGAACACACAAGGACATGTTCTTTGCAGCAGGCATCTTAATCCTCTGCGCTACTTTAGCATGAGTGGAATCAGCCATTTGATAAAACTTCCAGTCTCTCTCCCACAGAAACATTAATTGCAGAGGATACATTTACATTTTTATTGTCGCCTGAAAACCACTCGATACACAAGGATATGTTGTTTGCAGCAGGTATCTTAATCCTCTGCGCTACTTTAGCATCATTGGAAACAGGCTCTAGATAAAACTCCCATCTCTCTCCAACAGGTACATTAATCTCCAAGTTACCTTTACATTTTTACTGTTGCCTGAAAACCTCTGAACACACAAGAGCATGTTCTTTGCAGTAGGCATCTTAATCCTACATTAAACCCCCATCTCTCTCCAGCAAGAACATTAATCGCCAAATTTCCCTTTACATTTTATTGTTGCCTGAAAACGCATGAACATACAAGGACATGTTCTTTGCAGCAGGCATCTTAATCCTCTGCACTACTTTAGCATGAGTGGAAACAGCCACTAGAAAAAACTTCGATCTCTCTCCCTCCGACACATTATTTACCAGGGGTAACTTTACATTTTTGTATAAATATACTATTTAGTGGATATGCTATAAGGACCTGCACATCGTAAAGTATATGCTATAATGCAATGAATTATTCATGACAATTGTATTGGGTGCTAGCATATAGCCACATACTCATCCACTAAGAGTAATAGTCATCTCAGAGAATACAAGATTCCAAAGATGTTAAAATTTGTTAAGAAGGCAATGCAGCACACCCCAAAAGTAACATACACCCCTAAATCAATCTTTTCTCCGGGTATAGTCCATTAATTGTAAATTTCATTCAAAGAAAACAATCGATATCCGTTCTTGATATGACTGGATATGTTGTGTTTATTCATTGGTAATCATACAGATGTCCAATTTTCACAGCGCAGCCGACGCGCGTTTCGCCCTACGGGCTTTCTCAAGGCTGCATACATACAAGGAAAGAGAAAAACATAGTATCTAATACTCTGTATAAACAGATATATAACCAGTATTTTAATCTATATTGCACCGTACATGCAGGTACAAAGCAAATCCATTATTTTTTTTTTTTTTTTTTTTTTTTTTTTTTAAAGGGAGAGACCCCTAATAAGGTCCAAAAAATTAAGAGCACGGCTCCAAGGGAAAGTGCCCCCCAAAAGAGTGGTCCCCTAGGTCGCGTAATTCGTAGAGAGATAGATGCCGGAAAGCTCCCCAAGTGGACAGAACGTGAGTAAAAGAAAGAAAACAAGGTGACTTGGTCCTGTATTCTTAAACTCCCCAAATAAATCATCCACGTGCAATTGATGCAAAAGATGAGTGTTAATAAGAGTGCCCATGTCAAGTACCAGATGAGAACAAAAAGAATAACCCGCAAGGTACTCCGGGTAATATTATTCAAGGTGATAAAGTCTCACCTTGTAAGGTTCAATGTCTTGTTCGTATTCAATGTATATGGTTTAAAATAAAGCCTGTAAAAAAGATATAACCGTATGTAAATGCTAATAATATTGCTGTCATGATATCTACTACGTCGTCTATTTACGCATTTGGTATTGCTTACCTAGTCTCAACAGGTCGGTCAAGTGTATTTAACACGAAGTGCCTCAAGTTAGACACTATCGGCGTTTTCCGTTGCTGTAATATTTGAAACGACAAGTAGGACCAGGATCCGTCCCCTCTAGAAAAATATATAGTAGAAACAGGTATTCACTGAATGCCCCGTACATGTCATTTATGAAGAGAGAATAATTAGCGCGCGTTTACCCTTAATTAAATATTCTGAAAAAAGTGAATTTAATGTTACAGTCTAACTGTGGCCATTAAGTCAACACTTAGTGCTTTCTCGTCCGTGTTCATAGTTAGTGTTGCCGTTAAGTTTCCCAAGCATGTTTAAAAGACCGCGTATTACATGGAACATAAAGTCGCACCTATTATGCGAAATGCCTCGTACGTATCATTATCAATCTAAAAAAACGACTAAAGTCTGAGTGTTAATACTATTAGGAACAAAAGTACAACAGTGGCCATTATAAACGCGCATAGTGCTGTCTCGGCCATGTTCCAAGTCTGGATTATCGCTAAGTTAAATGGCATGTTCAGAACACAGCGTCTTAAAAAAACCAGTATCACACTCACCTTGCTAATGTTGCGAGCTCTCCCACAGTTTCTGGGCGTATTGAGATTGAGTCCTTCCCGCCATTGCTTAAAATATACGTGATACGTAAAGTCATTGAAATAGAAAGTAGACTAAGGATTTGATAGTCAAAGTTAGTGTCCATATACTGGCGGCCATCTTAAGATGGTCGAATGTGTATATTGCGTGTTACGTCTGTCATTGTCTAGTAATATCCCAAATCTCGTGAAAAACTGGTAATGTAAAGCACCATAATTATGTTTTTAAAAAAAACCTTATAACCACAGTGGTGTTAAACAGGCGAGAAGTCCTAATGCTATATAATAGATATTTAGAGATCAGAAATAAAAAGGACAGATAGCAGCAGGTCATGCGGAGTGGGAATCCTGGAGCCACTACATATACAGAAAACACTGCTATTTAAAGCATATGTGACAAATGATCTTTTGTTACTTTTTAACACATATTCGCATTGTAATTATTGACAATCAAATACACATAAGTTACATGACATTCAAGGACAAGAAATTATGATTGTCTCTCATGATACATACAGCATTGAATTACAGAAATTCAAACAATTCCTTATCGATGTTGATCCCGTGTTCTACTGCTCTAAGGGAGATAATCCATTTGCATTCATTCTGTCTTAAAACGCTAACTCTATTGCCGCCTCTCTGATGTGGTAGTATTACCTCAAGGCCATGAAAAGTTATCCTGATCAGTTCTGTATGATTATGTGAAGTGTTAAAATGTAAGGCTAACGGATATTGGGCATTGTTGTTTCTGATGGCCCTTAGGTGCTCTTGTATCCGTTCCTTAAGTGGTCTAATAGTGCTGCCCACGTAGATTTTCCCACATATACAGATGATACAGTAAATGACAAATTTTGTATTGCAGTTAATGAAATCATTGACTGTATAGATTTTGTCAGAATTGTATTTGAAGGTAGTTGTCTTGTTTAGCGCAAAGGGGCAAACACTACAGGTCCCACATTTGAAGAACCCTTTGGGTTTGGCTGGCAACCATGTCCTTTGAGAGGTTTTTGAAATGAAACTGGGACATAAAGATTGTCTAAGTGTGTTGCCCCTGGCAAAAGTAATGTTGGGTCTAGGTCCCACCGCCTCCAAAATCTTTTCATCATCTGTCAATAGGTGCCAGTGTCTTTTAAGAATTTTAAATATTTCAGCACTGGCATTAGAGTACGGTGTAATGAATCTGATAAGTTTTGTGCTACATGGCCTTTTATTGGTTTTAGTGTGGCCTTTCAACAAATCTGTTCTTCTCATTTTGTTAACAGTATTGCGTGCCTTTCGGATAACTGGGGCATTATAGCCTCTGGCCATAAATCTTTTTTCAACTGTATTCAGTTCGTCCTCCAGTATTTGTATATCGCTACAATTTCTTTTTATGCGGATCATCTCCCCCAAAGGGATTGCTTTCATTTGTGACACCTGGTACCGTCAAATCAGAGGTGTGGCAATGGGGGCGAAATTTTCGCCCTCGTTTGCCAATCTCTATATGGGCTACTTCGAGCTCAATCATCTTTGGAAAAAGGGCCCTAGTGCACTAACGGAAAATGTTCTATTTCTAGGCCGTTACATAGATGACATACTTATGTTTTGGTCAGGTACGAAGGTAATGTTAGAAGAATTTTTTCTGTATCTTAACAACAATCCCTTTAATCTAACTTTTACCAAAACAGAAAGTACCACGCATATCAATTTCCTTGACATCACAATTGTAGTGGATAAAGACAAACTGAAATCACGACCGTTTAGAAAGGATACGGCATGTAATGCAGTATTGGATGCCACAAGCGCACACCCGCCCTCACAAATCAAAGCAATCCCTTTGGGGGAGATGATCCGCATAAAGAGAAATTGTAGCGATATACAAATACTGGAGGACAAACTGAATACAGTTGAAAAAAGATTTATGGCCAGAGGCTATAATGCCCCAGTTATCCGAAAGGCACGCAATACTGTTAACAAAATGAGAAGAACAGATTTGTTGAAAGGCCGCACTAAAACCAATAAAAGGCCATGTAGCACAAAACTTATCAGATTCATTACACCGTACTCTAATGCCAGTGCTGAAATATTTAAAATTCTTAAAAGACACTGGCACCTATTGACAGATGATGAAAAGATTTTGGAGGCGGTGGGACCTAGACCCAACATTACTTTTGCCAGGGGCAACACACTTAGACAATCTTTATGTCCCAGTTTCATTTCAAAAACCTCTCAAAGGACATGGTTGCCAGCCAAACCCAAAGGGTTCTTCAAATGTGGGACCTGTAGTGTTTGCCCCTTTGCGCTAAACAAGACAACTACCTTCAAATACAATTCTGACAAAATCTATACAGTCAATGATTTCATTAACTGCAATACAAAATTTGTCATTTACTGTATCATCTGTATATGTGGGAAAATCTACGTGGGCAGCACTATTAGACCACTTAAGGAACGGATACAAGAGCACCTAAGGGCCATCAGAAACAACAATGCCCAATATCCGTTAGCCTTACATTTTAACACTTCACATAATCATACAGAACTGATCAGGATAACTTTTCATGGCCTTGAGGTAATACTACCACATCAGAGAGGCGGCAATAGAGTTAGCGTTTTAAGACAGAATGAATGCAAATGGATTATCTCCCTTAGAGCAGTAGAACACGGGATCAACATCGATAAGGAATTGTTTGAATTTCTGTAATTCAATGCTGTATGTATCATGAGAGACAATCATAATTTCTTGTCCTTGAATGTCATGTAACTTATGTGTATTTGATTGTCAATAATTACAATGCGAATATGTGTTAAAAAGTAACAAAAGATCATTTGTCACATATGCTTTAAATAGCAGTGTTTTCTGTATATGTAGTGGCTCCAGGATTCCCACTCCGCATGACCTGCTGCTATCTGTCCTTTTAATTTCTGATCTCTAAATATCTATTATATAGCATTAGGACTTCTCGCCTGTTTAACACCACTGTGGTTATAAGGTTTTTTTTAAAAACATAATTATGGTGCTTTACATTACCAGTTTTTCACGAGATTTGGGATATTACTAGACAATGACAGACGTAACACGCAATATACACATTCGACCATCTTAAGATGGCCGCCAGTATATGGACACTAACTTTGACTATCAAATCCTTAGTCTACTTTCTATTTCAATGACTTTACGTATCACGTATATTTTAAGCAATGGCGGGAAGGACTCAATCTCAATACGCCCAGAAACTGTGGGAGAGCTCGCAACATTAGCAAGGTGAGTGTGATACTGGTTTTTTTAAGACGCTGTGTTCTGAACATGCCATTTAACTTAGCGATAATCCAGACTTGGAACATGGCCGAGACAGCACTATGCGCGTTTATAATGGCCACTGTTGTACTTTTGTTCCTAATAGTATTAACACTCAGACTTAAGTCGTTTTTTTAGATTGATAATGATACGTACGAGGCATTTCGCATAATAGGTGCGACTTTATGTTCCATGTAATACGCGGTCTTTTAAACGTGCTGGGGAAACTTAACGGCAACACTAACTATGAACACGGACGAGAAAGCACTAAGTGTTGACTTAATGGCCACAGTTAGACTGTAACATTAAATTCACTTTTTTCAGAATATTTAATTAAGGGTAAACGCGTGCTAATTATTCTCTCTTCATAAATGACATGTACGGGGCATTCAGTGAATACCTGTTTCTACTATATATTTTTCTAGAGGGGACGGATCCTGGTCCTACTTGTCGTTTCAAATATTACAGCAACGGAAAACGCCGATAGTGTCTAACTTGAGGCACTTCGTGTTAAATACACTTGACCGACCTGTTGAGACTAGGTAAGCAATACCAAATGCGTAAATAGACGACGTAGTAGATATCATGACAGCAATATTATTAGCATTTACATACGGTTATATCTTTTTTACAGGCTTTATTTTAAACCATATACATTGAATACGAACGAGACATTGAACCTTACAAGGTGAGACTTTAACACCTTGAATAATATTACCCGGAGTACCTTGCGGGTTATTCTTTTTGTTCTCATCTGGTACTTGACATGGGCACTCTTATTAACACTCATCTTTTGCATCAATTGCACGTGGATGATTTATTTGGGGAGTTTAAGAATACAGGACCAAGTCACTTTGTTTTCTTTCTTTTACTCACGTTCTGTCCACTTGGGGAGCTTTCCGGCATCTATCTCTCTACGAATTACGCGACCTAGGGGACCACTCTTTTGGGGGGCACTTTCCCTTGGAGCCGTGCTCTTAATTTTTTGGACCTTATTAGGGGTCTCTCCCTTTTTAAAAAAAAAAAAAATGGATTTGCTTTGTACCTGCATGTACGGTGCAATATAGATTAAAATACTGGTTATATATCTGTTTATACAGAGTATTAGATACTATGTTTTTCTCTTTCCTTGTATGTATGCAGCCTTGAGAAAGCCCGTTGGGCGAAACGCGCGTCGGCTGCGCTGTGAAAATTGGACATCTGTATGATTACCAATGAATAAACACAACATATCCAGTCATATCAAGAACGGATATCGATTGTTTTCTTTGAATGAAATTTGCAATTAATGGACTATACCCGGAGAAAAGATTGATTTAGGGGTGTATGTTACTTTTGGGGTGTGCTGCATTGCCTTCTTAACTAACTTTACATTTTTATTGTTGCCTAAAAACTTACAGGCACACAAGGACATGTTCTTTGCAGCAGGCACCTTAATCCTCTGCACTACTTTAACATGAGTGGAAATAGCCACTAGATAAACCTTCCATCTCTCTAGAGCAGGAACATTAATCGCCAAACTTACCTTTACATTTTTATTGTTGCCTGAAAACTTACAGACACACAAGGCACCCAAATGCAATGCATGTTTTTCCTCCATTGGGTGACATCACTGCGAAGTGCTTCAATTATGCTTTCAAGTAGCAAAATCACATAATGCTGAAAAGCAAACTTGCGCACCCGGACGCCCCAGTGCCTCCCGAGGTGGCCTGTTGGTGCTGCCTTGGACCTTGCCCCATACTCACCTTAAGTGCTGAGTAAGGGTTCCGTAAGTCGTTAAGTGCCCGTATGTTTTCTCCATGACTTAACATTACCGCAAAAGACTTTAATCACAATTTAAAGTATCAAAAACCTGTTTTCTTCAAACCAGCTGTTTTAAAAAGTACTCGCCTGATTGCGATGATCTTGGTGCCTAAAGTTATATAAAGATAAGTCTTATTTTATGAATTGCTGTGGGTAACGTCATTGAGTCGTGTGCATCAGTGGCGTAACGAAAGTTGAAGGGGCTCTCCTGCAAGGTACACAGAGGGGCCCCCACTATGGATTTCATCCGAAGCTCTCCGGCGTGAGTACAGTGCTGAGGGGGGCCCCTACAGCTCGGGGCCCCCCCGCACTGCACGGGAGGCGGGGGCCTGTGTTACACCCCTGGTGTGCATCATTTAGTGACTGTGTGTGTATTTTGTAGTTGTCTAACAATCCTCTCCGATAAGCCTGAGGCTGCTCGACCACGCTACCTCCGAGGAGAGCACTTTGGAATTCCTGGAGAAAGTCCCTTTGCCCTAGCAAGGGAATCCCTGGACTCTTTGTATGATATGCTTCTCTTTGGTACACGATATAGGGAGCCAGCTTCCTACAGTGTCTTTAAATTGTTGACACACGCTTCCACACTCTGTAGGACAGGGATTAGGATGTACACACTCAACGTCTGTTTAGCTAATATTGATTGTTTACCATTAGTGGATTCATGGTGAATATGGCATCAGTGACGTCCGCCATGTGTTAGGACAGGTTCTGACAATATAGCAGAGAAAGACGTCTTGGACTCTCCCTAATGTAGTCATTGGTCACATTTCTATCTGCATTGCTAATGCATATTTAAATGTTTACCTGCGTAACTTCATAGAGGGCTGCCTGTCTGCATACAAAGTATGACACTTGCAGGATGGGCTTATACTGGGGAGAAGTTCTAGGTGACATTGCATCGCGTCCTATCCTAGGAGTGTCTGTTGATGCTGGATTTTGTGTTCATGTCATAACCTTGCTCCTCTGCGGCTCGGCCTGGGTGCTCATACACATGCATGTTCCATCGTACTGAGAACTTGCGCAAAGTGCACCTGACAACAATCCTACTTCGTACTGTTTTAGATCTGAACAACAGTCCACCACTAGACTGGTCCAGGCGTCTGAGTCTGGATCTGTCCCGCGTGCTGTGTAGTACACTGCTTCAGCTGCAGTAATGCATGATCATATGGTGTCATATTCCACGGTTTGAATACATAAACGTTGTCATCTATGTAAGGGAATTCAAGACAAATAGACAGGTTGCATGTCAGTGGCCACCTCCTCACAGTGCACTTGTGCCCATGTATGTCCCACATTCCAAGAGTTGGCTTTGTACACCATTATAAAACAGATTTATGGTGCCAGGTCTGAACATACAAGAATCATGTGTACTCCCTGGAAACTTTGCTGCCACGTTTCTGAAGCAGTACTTTGCATCACCGATTACCCGCACATTGGTGGCGTGTGTATGAGTGTCTTTCCTGTAAGTGTGTGACACGTAATGGCAGATTGTGCTGTGCGCGAGTGTTAATATCAGTAACCCGTGCGCAGTGCAGGGCACTTATCACGGGTAGTAACCTGCCCATGGCACAGTAGCAAGCCTTCACTTGGTGCTTTTAGAGGCCTGGCTTGGGGAACCAGCTGTGTTGTGATTTGACAGTCAACATGACTTCTAAAACGTGTGGATGGTGAGACTTGTGCAAAAGGTTTACTAATATTGAACTGATTGGTGCACACCTTTATTTGATGGTGTCCTCCGTGTTAAGTTTTTTCACAATTTGCAGCACTCTGTGTCGACTAAGCTGTAGTTTCGCAGTGGCAGTAAAGGGAGTTCCTACGTGCCTTTTAGAAGGCGGATTGCTGCCTTTTGATTCCAGTTTTTTTTATTTTGAGTGCGCCACGTTTCTTTAGGTCTCGCCTACGCAGCGTGCAAGTGCTGCTTTGGAGTGACCTTTTGGAATCACGCCGTACTTTTTGGGAAACTCGTGCATGTGCTGCACTGTTTTCAATGAGCCCTTGTGCATGTACGGTGTTTATCTTGCGGGAGTGAGCTGCGGCGCCATCTGTTTGCAATTATCGCGCCCGCCGCTGCTCGATCCCTCGAGGTAAACGCTGTACATGGACTTTAACTTACGCGTCCACGGGGCCGCACTTGTCTGTCAATACAGTTGTGTTTGTGTGGCTGAGATGAGGCGAAACAGTTAAGCCTGCTCGCCCCCTCCGGCAGTGAGTAACGTGATCCCTGACTCCCACAACAGGTTTGTTTGGTTTTCCGGAGTCTCCTGTGCACACAACACACCTTTGCAGCCGCCTCGCCCTCGCTCTGCACACCTGGGGATGTGGGACAGCGGGTATACATACCAGGCAGGTGACAGGTCTTGTTGTTAAACGTAGCGGTGAGATGAGATTCAGTGCCCAGTGGACGCTTCATCTTCTGGTGCTTGATCAGCCACAGGGAGACATCATACCCCTCAAAGGCTTTCAAATAAACGAATTGGATAGCCTACGTGTAGCGTTCACACCTTGCTTTTCTTCAATGAAGGGGTCGCAATGGTTGAAACCGAGTTTACCATTGCAGTTTGTTTCCCCAAGCATAGGGCCCATTCCAGGCTTCAGTACTGTGTTGTTGGTGGCATGGATTCAACAGGGAATCTTTAAAATTAAAACATAACTTTAAGCAAGCAATGGCCGACCCAAACAAGACAGTAGTTGAAGCTGTCTTTCCCAAAGTCTGGCTATTTGGTTTTGATGACTCCCTCTGGGAACACCTAAAACTGTCTGTGTAGACAGACCTAAGATGAAGTAGAGGCATGAAAGTAAAGACATGTAAGGTTGTGTGCCAAAAATACGTAGAAAAAGCAAACCAACCCTTCATTAAAATATAACAAGTAAACAGGGGCGAGTCCAAGGTCCGCCCGAGCAGCTCTGAGATCTGATGCACACCCCAGTCACCCCATGCCAGGCGCGGAAAGCTTATTCGGCTTTTTTCTCCGTGTTCTGCTACTTGTATTTGTTCAATCATAAATGCAGAACAACACGTACCAGAATGCAACGCAAGGACTGCCTGAGCTGCTCCCATCTGGCAGGGCCGGGGTCTAAAGCGCTCCCAGACAGTCCCCCTTCATAGTTGGTAATTCGACTCCCCTGCCCACACCAGTATCCGGGACCCCCCATTTAGAGAGGGGTCGGTTTACCTGCAGGTTCCCGTCACACCTGGCAGCACACACCGGCCTTGGGCAGAGCTCGCAGTCTCCATGGCCACTGACCCTTGTCAATGACACAGGAAAGGGGCCCTTTAAATGAGCAGGCGTCAGAACAGCCACATGGAAGATCAGTGTGCCCCACGAGTCCGTTTTACGTAATAAAAAGCGATCATTCTGGAATTAAACCTACCACCTTTCTGTTCCATAAAAGGGTGTACCTGTATACAGAGAAAGAGCAATTTCCCTGCAGCGTAGTGGCCTTCACAGACCTGTAAAGCTGATCTCGAATCTGTACAATAGTAGGTCGTGCGATTGTCCAATAGCCTGGTGTGTGCCTGACTCTGCCCTGGCACTACCAACATCAGAGATACCGGGCTTATCTCCTGTTTGGTTTTTAAAATAGTCGTACAAGTATATACCTGAGAGAACGGACTCAGTCAAATCACAAGAAAACTCCACTGGATGTGTGGAGGAGGGAACAAGAGGCGTGGGGTTCTAGGAGCTAGCAGCCTCCAATACTAAATGTTTACCACAAAAGAGCTGCTCCTAGTGTGATAACCCAAACGAGTTACAAGAACGTCGTGAGTGTGGGCATCTCACAAAAAGTTACGGACTGGTCTCACACACCACCTGGTGTCATGCTTCATCATTGACCAGTCCTCGCCCTCCAAAACCTTCATTTGATGGAGGGCGGGCATACACTTGACGACAGGGATGCACTTCTAAGTGATTAAGTGGGGGCCCGTGACTATGTGAGTGAAGTTAAAAATCATTATAGTAGTCAATAGCGTTTTTAATGTAGAATGAAAACTATATGATATTAAAATTAAAGTGTGACGGTGATTGGGATGGTTATTGTTCCCAACCGTCATAACGAACTCAGTCCCATTCCTAACAGCCCGACATATGAACCGCTCCTTTGAGTAAATACCACCAAACATTTAGAGACGTGTTTCCGACTCTGTTCCGGTGCTTCGATTTTGGAGGCATGTGTTATGCCCCCAGCCCAACCAGCCTTACAGCGGGGTGGGTCTGACTTGTTTGGCATTGCTCTAGGCCTCCAGAGGTGCAAAGCTTGACAGGCGACCTGCTCCGATGTATCTAATCTTTCGGCCTAGACTCCTGCCGCCCTGTGCCTGACAGAGCGCGTCCTTCCCTGTCTTCCGGAGGTCCCACTTGACACTCAATAGATTTATCAACTCGCTCTCTGATTGGCAGCCTTTCAGAGACTCCAGCTTCTGCCAGCCTTTCACATGTTCTGACTTCAGAGACAGTAACTTTTCCCAGAGACTGGGCTGACAAAACAACTGATTGCCTACAGTCTTACAAGCGCCTGGCATGTGACTGATTCTGCCCCAGCTCTATCAGCCTTAGAGGGGTCCTCCTGCCTGTTTGAAGGCCTCTGCTTTTAAACGGACATTGTCGCAGGGCTTCCTCCTAGTGCCCAGGTGTTGGCAGGTAGGATTTTACTCCCCTACAAACATTCACATCTCATCCGAGCTGCTGTTCTCTGTCATTACATTTGCGAGATCAATTTGATCTGGTTCAAGCTGGTTCGGCTAGTTTCCCTGCCCCCCCGAACCTCCCCAGGCGGGGATCGACTCTCACTACGGAGAGGAAGGGCTCACAGCCCAAGAGTCCCTTCACATGGAGATACCGGAAATATGTGGTCCCCATCGCCCTCTTTCAGATGTTCACGTGGTTCGGCTTCATAGGAACTCGAAACACTTGCTGGGCAAAATAAAACCCCCCAAAAACTCTCTCTCTCCCTTGCGCGCGGACTCTTGCTCATTGCATAGCTGCTTTTATTTCATACAATGTAGCAACACCATAGATCTGGTCACGTGGCCACAAGGCCAACTTTAAGGTTTGTGTTGGGTGGACGTTCATGTGTAAAGCATGTGGTCAGAGTGGGCAACATGCCTCGTGCTGTAGAATTGCGAACGGCAAACATGAATTGTGCATGGTGCAAGAACACGGAAACGTGTGAAAACGTGATTTTGCAGGTGATAGGAACATCTAAATTTGGACCAATGGAGACGGGACAGATTGAGGATACCCATATAAGTATGTCATTTGATTCAGGAGCAAATATAACTTTGATTCCCTTTGAGGTGCACGGAAGTACATTCAAGGCAAAATTATTCAAAACCAACTTAGAGACCAAAGGATATGGAGGTGAGCCAATTAAGCTATTGGGTTGCTTCCTAAGATGTATATATATGGATGGATGGATGGATGGATGGATGGATGGATAGATAGATAGAAATAAATATGGGGGCATATTTACAAGCAGGTGATAAAAAATTATCGCCGCTTTTGCGGCCGTTTTCGGCCGAAAAGCGGCGATAATTTTATCGCCTAATTAGCAAGGTCACGCTAACGCGCGACACCTTGCTTTAGCGTGGGGATTCCCAACACCCAGCTTTGCATCTCTAATGAGATGCAAAGTGGGCGTTCCTGACCTAACATGACAAGAAAAATGTCGCTAAGCGACATTTCTCCTATCATCAAGCCCCACGCTATGGAGCATAGCGTCAAGAAAAGTAGCGATAACCCCTGTTATCGCTACTTTCCTTACACCTGCTTCAGGACTGACTTAGCCATGATATCCTATGGAGGGTGGATATCATGGCTAAGTTTGTGAGTCCCTATCAGCAAGCTAACGCCACATTGCGTGAGATTATCGCTGGGTTTCCAGTGATAATCTCACGTTAGGCAGTTAGCATGAGGATTTTTATCGCTGAGGAGATAAGCGTTGCTAATAGCACGCTATCTCAGCGATAAAAATCCATGTTACCCGGCGATAATTATCCTCACGCTAAGAGTGCTGAGCGATAATTATCACCGGGTGTTGCTGATATGCCCCATAGATAGATAGATATTCAAATATATATATATTCACTGGAAAAAGCATAGGTTTCAAGGACATTCTAGTTAGTAGTTACCATTTAAAAAACCTTAGAAATTCACTGAAAAAAACACAGGTTTCAGGGGCGTTATAGTTAGTTGGACATTTCACTCGTACAAAACCAGAGAAATGTGTGCGTTATAGTTAGTTGAGCTAACTATAACTCACACCCCGCAATGCACTGCTGATGGCATCACATATTACATCACTCATGACATGGTCATTGACATCATTGATGACATCACTGATGACATTATCCAGAGACTAGGTGATTAAAAAAAAATTAAGAATGTTAATTATAGATACGCAAAGGTGTATTGAAGAATGAGTAGGTGTATGAGTGTCTGAATGGATCATTCAGTGGGTGCGTGACTGACTGTTTAAGTGAGAGATTAAACATGTGTTGGTGAATGCATGGGTGAATGATTAATCTGTGTGAATGTCTGTATCAGTCTGTCAGTTGGTGTGTAAGTGGCTACATGGGTTGGTGAGTAGCTACATGAGTGTCTATATGTGTTAATGATTGGTTGTCTGATTACCTGTATGGGTGCCTGAACATCTGTGTGGGTGGGTGGGGGTGTGTGACTCCCTCTATGGATGTGTGAGTGGGTGATTCAGTGGGTGTATGGGTTCATGAGTGCTTCTACAAGGGCCTGTATGGGTGAGTGAGTGTGCAAATGGCTGTATTGGTGAGTGAATGGATGTCTCAGTGGTATATCTGTGAGTAACTACATATGTGAAAGGCAGTATATGTGAATGTTGGAGTATATAAGTGGCTGTATGTGAGAGTGAGTGATTGTGAGAGTGGCTGTATAGATGAGTGTGTGCCTGTGTCAGTGATTGTATAAGAGTAAGTATGTGTTAGTATCTGTATGAATAAGTGAGGTGGTGTCTGTATAACTGTATTGGTGAGTAAATGGCAGTGTGATTGAGTCTTTGGGTGACTGACTAGGTGTGTGAGTATCTCTGTGGATGAGTGGCAGTATGTGAGTGTCTGTATGGGTGTATGAGTACATATATCAGAGGCTGTATTGATGAGTGACTGCATGTATGAGTGACTGTATCGGTGAGTGAGTGGATGTGTGTAGACCTATGAGTCAGTGAGTTGGTATGTAATAACTGGTATTGGTGTGTCTATGGTTTCGAGAATGGTAGTCTGTTTTTAGAGTGGTGTATGAAAGGTTATATTAGGGTGTGAGGAGGTGCATGAGATATTAAGTGGATGATGTAATCAGTGATGTCATTTGAGATGTCATAAGTGATGTCACTGACCATGTCATGAGTTATGTAATATGTGATGACATCAGCAGTACATTGTGGGGGCGCGAGTTATAGTTAGCTCAACTAACTATAACAGCCAAATTTCTCTGGTTTTGTACGAGTGAAATGTCCAACTAACTATAACATCCCTGAAACCTGTGGTTTTTTCAGTGAATTTCTAAGGTATTTTAAATGCTAATTACTAACTATAACTTCCCTGAAACCTATGTTTTTTTCAGTGAATATCTAAGGTTTTTTAAATGCTAATTTCTAACCAGAACGTAGTAGTTGCATTTGCAGAGTGGTGCAGAAAGGGGCCTGTGCCTCCGACCAGCGCTCAGGACTTCTGCTGCGTAGGACTTACAGGAGGTACCAGGAGGGCTCCTTGGCCCCCAAAGTCCCTCAGGAGTAAAGTGGACTTCATCCCCAAACCTGTAGTGTGCCAGGAGGCACGTTTGCAGAGTTGTGGAGAAAGGGTGGTACGTGGCCTCTAAAGACCTCTTAGCAATTCCACTGTGTGGGATTTACTGGAGGTGACAGGAGTGGTAGTTGGCCACCAAGGATGTCCTTGGGGGCTAACTACCCCTATTACCTCCACACAGAAGCATTGGTAAGTTCTCTAAGCAGTCCATGCCCTCTTTGCCCACAAGTCTGCAAATGCGTTCCCCCACACGCTCTTGGATGGGGATTAAAGTCCTTCAATGCTGGGATCCTTAGAGGCTAACTAGCCTACCTGACGCCTCCAGTGAGCCCCAGATAGTGGGATTGCTGAGACGTGAACACAGGCCACGCCCCCTTTCTCCACCACTCTGTAAACGTGCCTCCTGGCACGCTCTTGGTTGGGGGATGAAGTCTCCTTGCCTCCTGAGGGACCCTGGGGTCCAACTATCTCTCATGTTATATCACAGCTGAATTGCTGAGAGTGGTCTGAGGCCACACCCCCTTTTTACACCACTCTGCAAACGCGCCTCCTGGCACACTGCTGCTCGGGGTATGAAGTCCACTTTAGGCCAGAGGTCTTCAGGACACAAGAGGACCTCATTGCCCCACCAGCAGTGCGCCAAGAGGCGCGTTTGCAGAGTGGTGTAAAAAGGGGCATGGCCTCGGACCTCCTCTCAGCAATCCCACTGTGTAAGGCTTACTGTAGGTACCTGGTGGGCTAGTTGGCCCCCAGGGACCCTCAGGATTCAAGGGGACTTAATCCCCCAACTTAGAATGGGCCAGGAGGTGCATTTGCAGAGTGGTGCAAGGAGGGAGGACAGGGCCTCCGGCGAGGTGCCGGCTTCTCCTTTCTTTTTTTTTTTTTTTAAGGGGGGACTGTATGGCCCCCCTTCTCTTAATTGTTTTGTTGGGCCCCAGGGACCCAATACCCCAGGGCCTGACCCATTTTTTCATTAAAAAAAAAACAAAAAATGGTAAGGGGGCCCCTAGAGGCCGATTTCGGCCCCAGGGACCCCATCTTCTAAGGGATGGCCTCCTTTCTTTTATTTCCACGGGAGGGGGGCCACATGGCCCCCCTTCCCTGGACTGCTATTGGCCTCGGGGACTCCATCCCCTGGGGCCTGGCCAGCCTTTCCCTATTTTATTTTTATTTTGAGGGGTTGCTGTGTGGCCCCCCTCCTAAGGCCAATTATGGCCCGGGGACGCCATCACCTGGGGCCTGGCTAGCCTTCCTTTTTTAATTTTACTTATTGGAGGGGGGACGCGTGGCCCCTCTCCTTAGGCCAATTATGGCCCCGGGGACCCCATCTCCCAGGGCCTGGCCTGATGTTAGGGCTGCGGGGGGAGCCCCAATGCCTTTGCGGTCCCTGCCGGCTCCCCGCCTCCTGCAGGAGCCGGCATTGCTTTTGGACAAGGGGAGCTGCTGACGTGCAGCTCCCCTTGTCCAAAAGTAATCTGCTTCACTTCATGGAAGCGAGAGCAGGTTTTCGGCTCTCGCTTCCATGAAGCGAAGTATAGTTTGCAATGACAATACCAAATGCTCCAGTGAAGGTGGTGGTCCCAGGGGCAGTGTGGGGGGGGGGGGCAGGAGTCCCCCCACGCAGTTTTATTTAAATGCCCCGGGAGGTGGCGGTCCCCGTGGCAGTCCCCGTGGCTGTGGGAGGGTGGTGGTGCGTGCTCCCCGCAAATTATCAGCAAGGCCCCCAGGAGGTGGCAGTCCCCAGGGCTGTGGGGGCCCCCTGTTAGAAAAAATATGATTGCCCCTGGGACCTGGCCCACCCAGGGACTTGAGAAAAATGAAGCACGGGAGCCCGCAATTCGTTTAAAAAAAAAAACTTCTACCGGATTCGCGCACCCAGCTCGACTCCGGGCGATTTTTTTTTTTTTAAATGCTTTTTTTTGGGCCTAAGGGTCCCTGTGGGACCCCCTGAGCAGGCCAAGGGGGTGAGGGTATTTCTACCCTGTCCCCTTCTCTTATTTTTTAAATCTTTTTTTTCGGTTTTCTTGTGACTCAGCTTTACTGAGTAACAAGATGGTTACCAACACTTCTTGGTTTGGAGTGTTGCCAGCCAATCAGAATGAAGCTTGTGATCGGGAGGGTTTGCAAATCCTCCTTGGTCACCAGATATCGATATTTTTTATTTTTCAATTTCTCAGGAACTACTGAACAGATTTACACCATTTAAAGCAAAGAGCGCACTCTGGACCAAGAGCTACCTGTCTGATAAATGTGCTGTAATTCCGTTCAGCTGTTCGGGCTGTAGCTGCAACCAAAGTTCCGATGGAAATTAACATGGAGAAAATGCATTTTGGGACCCCCTTTTCTCTCGGCCCCTGCTTGACGAATCACCCCAAAACTTTCAAGATAGGATCTGACCGGAGCGGGCCATTAGTTTTGAAAAATTCATGAAGATTCTTCAAACGGCGCCAAAGATATTGGCAAATCAAAAAATGTTGTTCCTATGGAAACTAGGTCCTAACTATAACTACCTACTGGCAACCGCCAGTAAGTAATACATATATTATATATAGATAGATAGATTGATAGATAGATATGTTATAGAGGTACATAAACATCAGGAAAGAGCTATGTTTCTATTAAAGGTTATTCAATCATTAGTTTGTTTTACCAGCAAGATCTAGGAGTGCATCTGCCCCCCTCCAACTCACAGCCTGCAATAAAGCTCAGGAGGTTTGGGTTTGGGATGTGTGTTTATTTGATGTACAAAAACAGGTTTGGGGTGGAGGAGGAGCTTCCCTGAGGTTTTGTGTTTCACAATTCTTTATTGGAAGATTGAAACAATACAGTGTATAGGGGAAGAAGGGATGGTAAATCTAAGGTACTATATATGAAACAGTAATACTGTACAAAAAACCACAGAGCAAGCTAAAAGATGGAGCTTGGTACATAGTATGTGGTGTACCCATGAGGCAGGGGCCCTTGAAGGACAAGGAAGAGCAATATCAAGCGTGTCCATATCTGTACACAGAGGGGTCAGTGGAGTGAGTGGGGGCCAGAAAAATGTAACATGACCACAAGAAATAGAGGAAAAGCAAACAGCGGATCCATACTCGCATCCACATCCAGGGGGATAGAAGGAGGGAAAGAGGAGAGAATAGAAAGGGAAGGGGGAAGAGAGGAAAACGATAGGAGGCAAAAAAGAAGAGAGATTAAGAAGAGTTGGGAGAGGAAAGTGGGGGAAGTAGGCACACACCCTGAGGTTTTTAAGAAAGGATTATGTACACATTAACAAACAGGCTTCAGGATCACAGCTGAAAGTAAATATGGTGAGATAAATGAGAGACTATCGATAAAGAATTAGACTAGTTGAAGGCATGTTGCATCATTGAGGAAGTCGAAGCAACTAAGTGGTCCTCGCGTGTGGTAGTAGCTCGTATGGTTACTAGAAAGGGGCAATGTGCATTAATGTTTGTGAGTTCAATAAATTCAGAGTATCCAATCACTGTCCACTCCCCAACATTACCGAAAAGATGTGAAAGTTGATGGGTGCTAAAGTGTTTTCTAGGCTGAATTTAGCATCTGCCGATCCCCAGGCGAAATTACATCACAGTTCCCAGGATTTGATTGCATTTATAATGCTTTCTGATAGATGAAGATACCACATCGCTTAAACTCTTCCACGTTGGTTTCCAAAGGGTGATGGAGAGTGTTTTCAAAGGTATAATGAGTCAATATCGATCAGAATGACATACTTGTGTATGGATTGAATCAAGGGGAGTATGCTCTTAGTTATGTCGCGAGCTACAAAACTGAGAGAGGATGGCTTACCACTGAAAGTTGGGAAATGTAAGTTTAATCTGAGAGAGAGTATCTAGGTCACTCGGTCTCAAGTAGAGAAAAAGTTAGACAGCGCCCTAAGAGGCATGGCTGTTGTAGAGAATAAGGAGGGGCTGGCCAAATTTGGTCAGAGTTGGCCAAGTTCTTGAAAATGGCTGCATTTTACAAGTTTGTCCACAACTTTGCAGTTAAAACTAAGAACACGAAGGAACTGTTGAAGAGGGGTGTTGAATTTAAGTGGGCCAAAAGATGCGAGTAGGAGTTTATAGATGGCAACCTCTGTCTTGAAAATACTCCTAGCTTACCAAGTTTTAATTTGGGTGCACAGACAATTTTAATGTAGGAACTCAGTGCAAAGAGGTTTGGCAGCTGCAATGGGACAGGGAGATCCAAGAGAAAGATTGTTTATTTTGAGACGTTTGAAACATGCAGAGAGAAATGACCTCCTTAGAGAGTGGCGGGTACTAGCAATTTCCGTGGCGATAAAAAAAAGGATGTTTTTGTATTAAAACTGACCATAGGCAGTTGAAATAGATCTTTTTTTTTAAAGGGGACTAATGCCATGTTTAGCTGAATTTGTAGGTGGGAAGTTGCAGAGCATGTGTATCTACAGCAACATAAGCTACCAACACTTTTTTCACAGCACTTTTGCATCAACTGATGCTTATCAGAGATCCACTCTTCTTTGAATCAAAAATAAAACCACAGAGGCGAGTCATGATGTCACAGTACAACAAGGGGCCAAACTCACTCCATAGAGTGGAATACATTTTTTTTTACAAGATGCTTAGAGGGTGGTGTGAGACCCAGTGCTCACACACTGATCCATCTTAGAAGTTCCAAATTGGTGCTCTCTTCACATGCATCCGAATTGAGAGAGCTACACATGCACTGCTGCTAATGAAAGGCAGGTCTTTGACACCTGCACAGCTGTGCCACAATCTTAAGACTTGCAGAAATTTGATAATGCAGAAAATAAAAAACACAAGAGTTTGGTTTTATTAACATATCAAGAACTTGAGAAGCAATATATACTCACAGCAAGAGCATCATGTGATATGCACCGTCAGTCCCGTTCAGGGAAGCAGCCGCACCCCTCACTTCGCATCAACCGTACTAATACCCCAAATCTAGCATCACACTCATTCACAACTCACATAAAGCTCATTCCAACCCAATGATTAGCATTAACCCAATCCCATCCAGTGATTCAGAACAACCCCCCCTCACCTATACGTCACACTGACATCATTCACACCCAGTCTTTGCCACAGACCTCAGACCTGTCCAGTGTTTGCGAACCACCCGTCGTGTCCAGTGTTTCAGACCGAGCACTGTCCTCTTCAGTGTTTGTGACCAGCTACGGTTTAGTTTAGTGTCTGCGATTGAACTCTGTCCAGTGTCTCAGACCAATATCAGTTTTTCTGGCCGACATCAGCCCTTGCCAGTGGTTTAAGCAATGCTCACTCAGGGCTGGTGACCAATTCACACACCAAACCTTACTTATTAACTCATAAAACCAGTCTTAGGCCTAATCAATCTCAAACTTCGGACCCTCCCATGCATCAGTCATTCAGATCTCATCCTGTGCTCTGATAGAGGGCAGGATGGGCCTGGAAGTCCTGAAGCCCTTTAATTATTACATGAGGTTTGCTTACTTGATGCGCACCACATCGACCAGGTGTCTATCCAGAATATTAGGCAAAAGGAGTCCTTGTTAGGGTTACCAGACTCATCTCGGCCCTGCCCAGTGGATTAGCCTGTTCCCAAGTCCAGTGAAATGTTTCCGGTTGACCTCAATTCTCTTCACCTCAACAATTACTATGGCTCATAGCACATCCCTAACCAGTGTTATCTGAGTCAAAGCAAACCCTCTCAGTATACCACACCATCTGTGTTTTCAGTCCAGTGTATTATATGGTTATTGTATCCCAGTCCTAAATGGTGTGCATGTTTGGTCCACATTTCTAGGCGAATCTCAGTCCGGTTCAGTGGTTTCGATTGACTCCTTTCTTGATACAATGTATCAGACTATTTTGGCACCAAGAGTTCTGTGGTGTTAATCACATCATAGTCAGACATTTTCACAATGCCCTTCTTGGGCGTATGTTCTTGTCGTTTTTGAGAGCACAGCGCTTTCATTGTCTGTAAAAGTACCAAAGGTAGATGCATCGATCCCAGTTTGACACGGGTCTCATAGGGAACTAGTCGCTTTTTTGATGAGCTGTAGAGAAAGTCTTGGTTCACATGGCAGTACGCACAATCTACAGCTGCGACAGGAGTCCGCATTGAAGGTCACTATGGAGGTGTTTTTGGAATCCCCAACTCAGAGGCCAGGCCAAAAACAAAAGTGCAGGGTGTTCAAGAGAGGCGGGAGTGAGGTCAAGCCCCAAGGCTGATTCTGAAAGACTTGAAGAGCTGCAGCCAGGAGTTCAGGTCCAAATAACATCCCTCAGTCTTCTGCGGTTGGTGATCAGTGCTGAGGAGGGTCCCACAGGAGTGTGACATGGTTCAGAGCGCCCAAAAGGCATCAAGTTCAAAGGGCTAACTCTGGGCCATCAATAATACCTCTCTGTCTCTTGCCAGTTTGTTACCCAGTACTTCTGGGGCTTGTGAGGAATAAAGTCAACCTTAAGTTTGTATCGCTCCTCTTGCCGGATCCGCACCGCGTTGTACTTTGGCATGATGCTGTAGTAACTCGCTCGCTTGAAGAACCCACACTGTGGAGAAGAGGGAGTGTTGGGAATAAAAACAAACATTAATTTATGAAACAGATAATTGAGGAAATGCGAAGAAAGGGAAGTGATGAAATGTGTAGCCTAGAGATAGCAATAAAGAGAGGAGGAAAGGAGGTGAAGGGATCACTTGAAGGAGGAGATGGTAGACCGATGACTAGGACCGATAGTGAAATCATAGGGTGAACAAGAAGGCTTCAGAAAACCAATAGGGACTGCAGAGAGGTACATAGGGAGAGAGGACAGGGCCATGTGGCGAATCAGATCCTGATCTGTGTTCTCTGGTAGCCCTATAGATCACAGATATACAGACAGAGCTTTCGTATATGTCACCACAATTAAGAGATACAATATTAAACAATATACAAGATGGTTATGTAGCTTTTTTATTGCATTTGACCATAAAAGTCTATGATACCCGTTGATTGACGGCTATTGTGTTAACCTCATGAATTATTAGGCAATAATTCTCGGGTGGGACAATATTCCCATGCCTTATGGGTTTCAAAACCATTACATTTTCAGCAATAACAATAGTCAAACATGCAATATATACATAGAAAAAAGGAGCGAAAGCGAGAGAGGAAGATAGATGGAGGTTTTACAGTGAGAAACAAATGCTGTGAGAAGGACAACGGCGGAAAGCAAGAGGAAGCAAAGAAGTTAGTGAGAGTTTTTAATTAGATGTCGAGAAGGGAGAAGTTAATAGGCCTCATCAAAGCGCACAGGATCGCAGACATATATTTGGTTTCAGAGTGAACCCTGAGAGAATCCAGAGAGGGAAAAGAGCTGCAACTTCTTCCAAGAGAGTGCAAGAGACTGGTGAAGAAGGAAGTGTTAGACAGTCCCAAAACACCACTTTTATTACCCAGAGGAGGGGGCAGTCAGGTGATGCCCCCAGTTACTAGTCCTCCATTAGCCCTGTGGTTTCAGACGGCCGGATCACCTCAGCCTTTTGGTCCTTCGCCTCATACATGGCTCGCGTGTTCGCTCTCCGGAAGAATCCACACTATAAGGAAGCAGGCGACAGCGGTCAGGGTGAGGCATCAATGGAGACGGGCAATGGAGAGTGTTCTTCAGGACAGGGTGGAGGCACACAATCTAACGGAGGAACTGATAGAAGGCACGACGGGCAGTCGATAGGGGATCAATAGTATCCTTGACAAAATGCTGGCGGCTCACATTCTAAGAGAACACGTGACTGCAGTAAAGAGACTCAAACAAGGGTGAAAACAAAAAGGAAGACATTCTAAGAAATCAGGCTAGGAAGTCGATGGGGCCAGTGAGAGGCGCACAAGCCTCCATGACGACAGGGTGGAGGCGCTCACTCTGTGTAAGCGGTTTGGAGTGGGGGTCAAATGAGGGAGGGCAGAGACAGTCTAAGTTGGTTGGAGCCTGATGTACTAAGTGATTTAGTGGTGGCAAACGCCGAGCTACAAGTGTGCGGCCACTACATCATGTATTCTGATGTACCCCATTTTGTGATTTAGAAAACTTTAGCAATCCATACCGAATCGGGATTTGGAAAGGGCACATTAGGAGCTTTCCTTCCAAATTGCGAATTAGTATGGTATGTACAAAAGGTTTACTACTGAAATTCCAGTTTCAAACCACTGATCTGTTGCCAGATACCAAGTTGGGGCGGTCATGATTTGCAAAGGTAAGCGGTGTGGCAGCATCAGGGGGAGTAGCAGCAACCTAGGAGACCCCTGCCTGCTCTCGGCGCTCACTGCTCTCACTGAAGTTTCCAAAAACAAGATGTATTTTTCTTTTTAAAGGAGTGTGGTCTCGTTTAAGGGACTCTACTGCTTTACAAAGAAACAAGCATTTGCAATCCAATAGGTCCCACATTACTGTAAGTTTGAGCTATAGGCATTGCTAATGATAATGAAATGCCAATAGCTCAAACGTTCAGTAATGGGAGAGCTATTGCACTACAAGTCAATCGCGGCACTCTCGCTTTAGCTTTAAACATCTTAAGCTAAAGCGCAGGTGCCGCGATTGCAACAAAAGTAAAAAGAAATAGAAACAAAAATGTTTTCTATTTCTTTACTTTTGAAGCAATTGCAGCGCCCACGCCTTAGCTTAAGAAGTTTAAAGCTAAAACGTGGGTGCCGTGATTGTAATAAAAGTGAATAAACTGAACAAAAAAGGCATGCAATAGCAACTAAAAAAGAAAGGCGTGGCCGCCATTATTCCAGCCGAGGCGTGCCACGCTGGGTAGATAAAAAAAAAAGCATTGTGGAGAGCGTGTCCTGCCTGCAACAGCAGGCAGAAGAACGTCATTTAAGAAAATAGTGCTTGGAGTCTGTAATTAAAACGTACTGAGTAACAACACATGTAACAGGGGGTGTCCTAATGGAAGGTTACAAGAAGAGAAAAGGCAGTACTAAAGAGGGAATACTAAGCCTACTGACCCATAAGAAGCCACCATTTACAAAGGACAGAGACGGGAGGCAATTAAAAAGATGGGCTGAAAGTGGGCGGAGCTTCATGCCTATATCCTGAATGCAATGTTCCTTGCATGCCGCCAGCCCTGTAGATCACAAATTGCAGCCAGTTTTATGAATATTAATTAGGCAGGTGGCTCTGTGACCCCCTGAGATTTGGTATTTTGTGTACCGACTTATTTGTACATAGGTTTGTTCATAAAACCAGATAACATTTGCAAAAAAGTCAGAGCAACCATGTTTTGCGAATAATAATTTTTGTACATCAGGCCCTAAGTAGTAACAATACGGAGAGTAGTAGGGTGGAGCTGGGAGATCTCAAAGGGTGCTGGAGATGGCAATCGGTAGCGAGGTGAGAAGTGAATGTGGGAGCTATCACAAAAAGTACATGGCATCAGTCAAAATAGGAGCTGAGATAGGAAATTGAGAAAATCTAAGGAGAATATCACATTCAAATTGGAAATGGGCAGAGTGTGGACACATTGTAAGAAAGGGAGTGACTGCGCTCATGGTGGCAGCCAAGTAGAGGACGGTAGGATACATTAGAATATATTGGTTATGTCATACTGTCTATATTATATTGATTGGCAACAGTCAAAATTGATAGTGTATGGATCTGAAAAGACCAGGGTGAACCAAAGGTCTTATTGCAAGTCTGCATGTGTGATGACCGCCTCCAATGAACGCTTATCCAAGAGCATCAAACCCTGCACCAGGCAGGGAAGTACTTAAGCACAACTTTATTTATTCCTTAACATGCTCACGCCATACCAGACAGAGAAAAAATAATTAAATTATATATTTATGAAAAATAGCACAAGATGATAAAGTCTCTGCTGTTCTTTCAAGGTTTCTTGGTAATGCGGGTAGTAAATTAAGTGAGTGCTGAAGTTTTATAGCTGATGTGAATTAAATCTGGATGGTGCTGTGAAAGATCACACTCTCCCACTGCTTAGAAGATGAATCAAGAATATTCTGGACTCGCTAATCAGGGGTTAAGCCTGAAACTGCACTGTGTCCAGAACGGCTCCGATGAAAGGGGACGTCTGAGGGAGAGTCAGGTGTGACTTCGGCAAGTTGATAGTGAACCCCAGGGAATGCAGGAGGTTTCCTGTAGTCTGGAGTTGGGAGTTGACAGCTAGGGGTGTGTCTGCCTTCAACAGCCAGTCGTTAAGATAGGGGAAAGACTGGCATCCTTGATCTCCACAGTTGAGCTCCAACCACCACCATCACCTTGGTGAACACACGAGGGGCGCTGGAGAGGCCAACATTTAGCACAGTCAACTGAAAATGCTCATGGCTCACCATGAAGCACAGGTAGCGGCTGAAGGCAGGCAGGGTGGGAATGTTACAATAAGAGTCCTGCAAGTCCAACACTACCATCCAGTCTCCAGGGTCCAGGGCAGACAGGACCTGAGTCAGAGTGAGCATCTTGAATTTCTCCTTCTTGAGGAAGAACGTGAGAGAGCATAGGATGAGGGCCTCCATACTTCTTGGGCACCCGAAATGAGAAGGAATAGCAACCATGACCTACTTCTGGCACTGGAACTCTCTATGGCTCCTTTGGCCACAAGAGCCATCACTTCCTGGCGGAGAAGAGATAGGTGGCCCTTCGTCAGCCTGTCGTAAGTGGGTGGCATGGAGATAGGGGTAGTCTCGAAGGGAAGGGATCAGCCCCTTCGACAGTCTGCAAAACCCCCCTGCTCGATGTTTTGGACCGACAGCGGGGCAGGTGATGGAGAATTCTGCCATCGACTGGGTGCCCACGATGATACGTGGGCAGACTATGAGAGTTTGGAGGCTACAGGGGGATTGGTGGACTGACCCGATGACTGGCCACTCGACCCACGGGGCCGGTAGGAACGCATCTACAGCCACGCAGAGGCTGGGGAGCTTGCACGCCGCCGTGGCTGGACGGGTAAAGACGTAGGTGCCCGCCCCTTCCGTGGCCACAAAAGGAGCAAAAGCCAGATTGAGGGTGTCGAGGTGCCATAGAAAGGCCTAAGGACCTGGCCATAGCCCTGATGTCCTTAAAGTGCTCTAGTGCTGAATTCGTCTTGTCTACGAAGAGACAGGAGTCATCAAAGGGCATGTCCCTAAGTAAGGACTGGACGTCCCCAGAAAAGCCAGTCATCCACCACCAGACGAGGGATCACAGGGCCTCCATCGAGAAACCTCTCTGCCTTGAGAGTCGGTGGGGTCAAGTCCACAATGGATGTTGAACTTTGCTGCATCTATCCAATCAGCAACAGCCTGTGAGAGCAATGCCCAGGCCTCCACCAGGACCATTGGCAGCACCTGAGCAACCGTATCCCCCAGCGCGTGGGAATAGCGGCTCAAAGGGCATGCATTGTTGACAGACCACAGTGCCAGGCTGGTTGAAGAAAACATCTTCTTTCCAAGACTGTCAAGCCTCTTGGTGTCCCTGTCCGGGTGTGTGGTAGGAAATGAACCATGATTTAGGTGGGACATGAAGGCTTGGACCACCAAGCTCTCCAATGTAGGGTGTTGAGTGTGGAAATTTGAGTCTCCTGGAGCGGGACAGTGATGGCGGGTAATCATCCTATTCACAAGAGCCCCTGTGTTGGGCTTGGACCAAGTCCCAAGCAGGACGTCAGAAAGTGCCTAACTGAAAGGGAGAAAAGGTTCTGAAGGTGACACTCCCGGCCAAAGTACTTCTGTCAATACAGTAGTCTTGACTGCCACAGAGGGCAAGCTAATGTGCAGGACCTCAGCTACCCTCGCACCACCATTGCGAAGGAAGCTCCCTCCTACGTACCCATGGTAGGAGGTGAAAGCAGGCCAGTATCTGGAGAGGTATCCAGCCCATTGGCTTCACCCAGATCCTCAGCCCAGCTCAGTTGTTCCTCAAAAGGATGGTATTCTGCAGGGTCCAGTGAGACCTCCCAATCCTCCAGAGTCCTATACTGTAAGAATAGGGCTCAGTACCTGACCCAGAAGGCATGGCTGCAGTTGACACTTGAGCAGGCATCGGCTGACGCCCCTCCAGCTCTGTGTCAGGGAAGAGAATGGGATGGCACCGCCAGAGGGCGCCGGGAGCGTCGGCCTCAGGATCGGCGTCGGGGACAGTCGATGTGGCATGACTAGTGCCGATCGGGATTCATCCTTGGATCCCTGGGGCCCAACTGGTGCTAGAGCTGCCTTCATGAATCCAGTAGGTGGCCTCCACAACCTGCGGGTTCGACTGCGCACCGGAGGGAATGGGCCACCCAAAGATGAGGTGCATGGCCTCATAAAATTCATGCAATTCAGAGGGGGTTGCTCTGGATCCCAGAAACTCGGGGAGGCACAGAGCCGATTTAGATGCTGGCCCAACCGCAGAGCTGAGCCTCGAGAAGTGACGCTCTCTCGTCACCCAATGGATGAGGTGAAGTCGAAGCATGCTTTAACTTCTTTTTCTTCTTGTGGGACTTGTACTTACACGAATGGCTCAATGACTTAGAATAGGCAATCTCGGACTGCAACAGCTCCCGGGACTTGCCTCTCGACCAGGACCATATCAGAAAAAATTTCAAAAAACCTAGTCATAAGTGATTATGGGGTAGCTCTTCCAACATCTTCGCTGGATGGCGCGGAAAGATAAGAACTGACATCAGCGCACCTGACTAGCGCCTATATTCGCACCGCGAACGTCACCTCTGATGCGGACGACGCCGCATGACGCCACCCACGGGCAGGCAGGGTTAGTACTCACGAAACATTTCTGGATCCACTTTGATGCCTGGGGATTATTCTAGGGTAAGGAATCAGCAGCTAGAAGCCTCTAACAGATCCTTGTTTACCTGCTAGCCTTAGAAAGAGTACACCTCTGTCCTTGCTTTCAGGAGACAGCTCACAATACGTCTGTTAAAACATTCTTGACAGGATAATATATTTCAGTGAATGTTCATGAACAACAGAATCATTGACTCTACACTACAGTTTTTGGACGTTATTTACTGTCATCAGATTCATTGTGAGGTGTGCTCAGTTTGGTGCCATTGTGAACTTTTGAATACACCACTGTTTTGCTCCTTACCTATCTCAAAGTATCCCTTGTTCATGTTCAATAGTTATATGTAAAGCACCCCTATACCTCCCTTAGTCTTGTCAGTAGTACATAAATATTGAAATAAAATAAATAAATACAGTCCCTCAATTTCTAGCTGATGTCAAAGAAGGCGTCATATGTTTAATCTTAGGTTTTACCAAATTGGGGATTTGCAGCTTCCGCGTGCAAATCAATGACAACGACCTTACCTTCCATAACAGGACAACGATGATTAACAACAGCAGGACCCCTGCCACAGCTGCCACGATGAACACCCACAGATCCTGCGCCACAGGCTTCTCCTCCTCCAGTTCAGAGTCAATATTCACTAAGAACTAAACAACACACAGTCAGCAGAAGGCAGCAGGATGGAGAGTTACTGGTAAAGAATAAGCATGCCATGGTAAGCAAATAACATACCACAGCATGGTCTGACATTAAATATCTCACATGAGAACAAATGTGGTAGAGACCAAGTGACCACAGAGATCAAATGTATAGTTTGTGGATCAGACCTTAATTATTAAACAGAAAAAAAGGAGTAACTTGAGTAAGACTTCTTTCCAGACTAGGGGTTCATTGATTAGCATCAAGGGTGAGTCTGCAACAAGGTGTTAGACTCAACCACACAACCATCAACATACTGGTCAGATTTTTGGGTAGATGAGGACATTGAGTTCAATGGGAGTCTGTTGAAGGCTCTTTGGAAGGGCCTTTAAACTCATCACTCTACAGCATCGCTAGGGAGGAGGGATGATCCCAATGGGGTGGTCAGCCTCCAACTGAGAGTGGCTTGAGGTTTCTAACTTAAAATCAGACATGCTCACAAATGTGATGGAGAGGGCATGAGGCCGAGTGATGACCTTCAGAACAGTGTGGTTGTCTCTAGGATATATGGTCACTGGAGGATGATGTCATATATATAGGAGGTGAGTGGTGTGTATCATGATATGCTAATCTGTAGGAGGCGATATTAAGGACGAATATATTCTCATCTATAGGCAGTGTGGTGATCTGTATGATGGTTGGGTGATCTTTAGGTTAGCTACGTCACAGAAAATATAAAGTAGGCTTACCTAAAAAAGGTGTGTGATTACAGTCTCTGCGTAATCCGCCCTGATACCGTTAGAAATTATTTCAAAGTACAATTTTAAACAAGCATTTGCAATCTATAGGTCTCGCATTTACGCGAGTTTAAGCTATCGGCATTGTAAATGACGATACCTTTGATTTATGTATTAAAAATGAAAACAAAAATAAAAGGCATTGTTATCTGCAATGTCAATAGCTGAAAGTCTCATAAATGCGAGAACTATTGCATTGCAAATGCTTGTTTGTAGTTTTGATACAGCGCAAACTCTGCCTCCAGGGCATTGGAGCGCTTTATACTTGAAACCAGGTTTCTTTTTTTGTGTGTTTTTTTAAGGGTATGGGAGATGAAGTAATTTGCCCAGAGTCGCAGAATGTTGAGCTGAAGCCGGGAGTTAAACCTGATTCCTCAGTTCCAAAGTCGGCACCTCTGGCAGTTTAGCCACATCTCGTCTGTGTCTGCTAATTAATCCTGTCGCAGAGCGCTCTCTGTAGAGTCTGTGATATTTTGCATTCAGCTGGAGCGGTCTCTGCTATTACACTGTCTGTCACTCTAGCCCGCACAGATTTCTGCAGTGCATGATTCTGCAGTAGTAGCTCTAACTTAGTTGGAGTCCAGGAAGTGCACACTGAAGGTCGCTGATCTCTGAGTGGTTTTCATTGCTGCCCTGTAATAATTAAAAGTGCCAATGTTGTTTTTAATTGAGTGAACATAGTCAGGCAGAAGCTATTTTAATGAAAAAACTTGCGGGCTGAGATTTTACTGAACTAGACTTAAATCCGTTTAATATTCTATACAACACGTCTTCAATTGCTCGTTACTACGCTAGCACATCAAGAGGATGGAGCATATTTGTGTTTTCTACAGGAGACTAGTGACAGCTCGTTTACCTTTGTAAACAAAATGAACTGTCTTATTCTGAAAAACGATTTCTCATGCCCCTGCAAGAGCACCGCTCACCTCTTTGCCGGAGCTTACAGGAGCCGGGGACTCTTGATTGCAGCCTGTTGAGAGGTTGATGGGTTGCCCGTCGACAGGACTCCAGACGCAGCAGGGTGCTACAGGAACACAACATGCTGCTTGGTGACCCTCCCACAGTACAGAGAGCACTGCGAGGGGTCATGGACGGAGGCACCACACTTGTCTGCGGTTGGCGAAGGCAGGCAGCGTTAAAACAAAGGCGCTGTCCACCCTACCAGCGTCTGCCTGGGTCAAGCGGTTACCTGGGGTGGTAGTGGTACCTGTGCCTGAAGACAACACCCAAGGCGCAGCCCAGATCCACATACTGCAGAGACACGTCAGGCTATGTGCTTTTTTGATGTAAATCAGTGAAGGCACAGAGGCAAACAACGTGGACGGTGGTTCACTCAGCAAGATTCAGAGGCAGCCCGGCCAGCTGGGTTTGATTGATCTGAAATGATGGCACCTGTGTTTACACCATGAATAAAGGCAGTGCTATGGGAGGTGCTGTCGAGATCTCTCTTTTGTTTGCCACCCCGTGGCGGCCGATTGAAGGTGGGGGTGGTGCATTGAAAGGTGGTTTACAAAAGAGCCCCACATTAATGGCGGCCGTGCCCCTTACCTTACGGCTCGTCTGAAGAAAGCCGCGCTGATAAAAATGCCTCATACAGCAGCACAACCCCCCTCTGTGACCAAGGAGGAGTGAAAGCAGAGACGGTGGGGTGGAGGAGCGTAGGAATCACACAGCGGGCTCAAAAGTCTCCGAGTAAAAAGGCAGGCTACAGCGTGAAAAACAGATGGCACACTGCACTTGAATTAAAAGAAGTGCAAGCAGAGCGAAATAACACTGCAGTTAGGTGCCGCTGTATCGGGACTACAAGGAAGTTAGCAAATGACCAACAGCCAACAGAAAGGGAGATAACAAGAACACTACCACAAGTAAGCCAATAGCAAGGGGAAAAACAGATTACATTAATTTTTAGCCAACATACAAATTACTTTATGTCTCGCTGAGACAGCGCATGCATCGCATGCGCTGCCAAGGCGAGACCTAAAAATACGT
This sequence comes from Triturus cristatus, assembly GCF_964204655.1. Taxonomy (NCBI): domain Eukaryota; kingdom Metazoa; phylum Chordata; class Amphibia; order Caudata; family Salamandridae; genus Triturus; species Triturus cristatus. Next base: position 10,413,586 of record NC_140579.1, on the reverse strand, counting down.
TTTTATTAGCATTTGCAAAGAAAACATGTGGACATACACAGTACATTAACATGTCTTAACCATTATCGAATTGCCCCAATCAGGGTTGGCCGTTCAGAGCCCAGAGTACAGTTTTCAATTACATAATCTTGCTAACAGCTGGTACAGTATCTGTTCACCCCATCTCTCCCCTCCTTGAGCTGCTGGCATGGGGATTACATTGGAGCTGCAATCCGATAGGAAGTGTGCAGATAAACTTGAGATCAGCAAGATCAATAATAAAAATAATAAAGTCGTCTAACAGTGGGCTCCAGGTGGACAAACAGACAGGAGAATGCATGGGGAGGAGTGGGTAGAGAGGACGGTGAGTGGTGGGCACTTTCACCTGCACTATGAGCACAAACCTTCATGAACCACCACAACTCGCACATAATGTGTATTGCAACCAGCGTGCAGAACTCTCACCACGTCGACCCATTTGGAGTCATTGCTCCAAGCAGTTGCCATCAAGTTCTCACAAGCATTCTATGACGTTCACTCCACCCTCACTTTCAAACTTCGGGGGAGGAACCAGCGAGGTCTCCAGGGTTATCAACCGCCGCCCATAGTGGGGCTATAAGGCGTCTCTGTATTACTTGAGCTTGCTCCCTGCACAGCCTCTGCACGAGCCCAGTCTCTGAATGCTGTTTCCCATCTCGCTACCACTGGCCCAGCGGTCGCCTTTTAGGTCAAGCCAATAAGTCTTTTAGCTGCTAGAAATGCCATGTTAAGGAACATGTTACCCACCTTCTAGGACTCTGGGGCGGGAACCAGCCCAGCAGGAACACCTCCAAAGTAGAAAGTATATCCCGGTTCAATGTCATATTCAACGTCTGTACCACTGCAGTCCAGAACAAACACTTGCACATGAGCACATGACCAAGTGATGTGACAAAGGTCTGCTTCCTGAGGAGTGCAGTAGGGGCAGCACTTGGGGGGGCCCCCATAGATTGCAGTCAGTTTATTAGGGACGAGAGAATTTTGATAAAGATATTTGAATTGGATCACCTTGAATCGGGTGTTCTGGGACACCTTCTGTGGAGAGGACAGCATCCGGGCACAATAACTATCCAAGAGTCCTCTGCCCAGCGTGGTCTCCCATTTGCATCTGCGTGCATTCAGGTTTCTCCGGACAATCCCACTGAGTGCCCCGTACAACCACTTGACCAAGTGTCGACCCCAGCCTAAGGTCCGCAGCAACTGCAGAGCGGTATGTGTCTCGGATTGGTCCACGTCCCATCCCCGAGGAATTGCCCAGGGAGCAGGTCCTGTGTTTTAACTAGAACCTCCAGAGGCACCAATTTATCGGCCTCGTAACAATCTCTAACCATGACCAAATGCGCTCCATCCAAGGTGCCAGCTGGGCCGCAGAGAAGAGGGTGGGGGATTCCCATGTGGAAGTCCCACCAGCGGCAGCAAAGGGGCATATAGTGGGCACTCCTACATCCAGAAAGCACAATGTCTCCAACATCGGAGCACCATCTCCAAGAGTACTCTGTTTGCTCCCCGCCTGGGCGTCCGCCTCAGCAGGTGGGCCAGAAGGGCATCTCAACCAAGAACTTTCCCCTGCATCTCAGCTCAGCTAAATTGTCATCAGCCAGCCAGTGTGTAAGCCACTGGAGCTCCAGACATTAGAGCCCAAAGTCAGGTGTTCCCAGGCCCCCTTCCACGATGGGTCGCGGAAGCCTATCGACGGATACCCTGTTTCTCACCCCCCTCCCAGATGACATCCTTCAAGAGGGCGTCAAGTGTCTTAAACAAAGAGGCAGGCAGCCAAATGACCTAAAATGCAATCGGGCAGAATGATCATCTTAGTCAAGGCTATACGTGCCATGATGGGGAGTTGGAGGGAACGCCATAAGGCCACGCATCCCTTCAGAGACCATAGAACTACCCCAAGCTTGCCTTCACAGATGTCATCCAGAGTGTGACACACCTGGATACCCTGAAAACGGAATGTTGAGGGTGCTCAGTTGAGATCTGGCGGTAGGGACCGCAGCCCAACCGAAGCAGGTGCAATAAGAAAGATGTAAGTCTTCGCCAAATTCATCGTCAGTCCGAGAGCTCACCAAAGCTGTGTAATAACTGAAGCATGAACGGAACTTCAGTAGCCATGTTGGATACATATACTAAGATGTCTGCATGTAGAGGGATCAGATGTTCAGTGTCACCTACTAAAATGCCCCTACCTTGCCCCCGGAGCTGGAATAGTTCTGCTAGGGGCTCAATAGCAAGAGCAAAAAAGAGTGGAACAATGGGTATCCCTGCCTGGTACCCCTACAGTCATCGTAGCAGGCCAATATGATCTGGCCCGTGCTGACCTGGGTGGTGGGGTCAGTTTATAATAGCCGTACCAAAGCCATACTCCCAGTCAACAGAGTCAAATGCCTTTTCCAGGTCCACAGACATCAGGCCAGCCCCAGTCTCCTCGCCGGGTCTGGGGCAAATAGCACTGAGTAAATATAGCATAGGTTAAGGGAAATATTACGCTGGGGGATAAACCCACACTGGTCTTATTCAAAGTACTGATCATGGGAAGTTGACCACTGACTGTAGTATACGACTGTGCACAAGAATTTAAAGGTATTCATCAAAAAAGCTGGAGAACTTGAGCACTAAGAAGGTAGACTATCTGTACCCACACACAGAGCACTTGTTTTAAAAAACTTACAACCCATCCTTCCAAAACAGAAACTGCAGATAACTGCCCAAAATCAGGATCTGAAGGAGTGTTGTGAAACCTACAACCCCATTTTCTGCAAAGCGGAGGCCACATATCTAATGGCAAAGACGCCTTCAGTGTGGAAGCTCATAGCTCTGCTTAGACGTCAGGCCCAGCTGCGCCAAGAAGAAGCTACTTAAGGTATCGGGTTTATTATGCTGCACAATTGGAAATTCAGAGCTACAGGCAATCAAACTGATTTTGGTAGGTGGCACCGCCAATACAAAAGTATATCTGTGAAGGACGGGGCTTTACTCACCCTTAGTGTGCGATTCTTCATGTGTACGGTGGTAATGTTTGACCGTAGATACAGCGTTGCTTCTCCAAACACCTTCACCCGATCCATTTTACGATAGTCCTGTGATGGAAGAAGCAAGAAATGCAAAATTTGGATTATTCTCTGTGGTTGCTTTGGGTGTTCAGGTATGTGTACCATTCTGTGAAGGTTGAATGGTTGCAGTGTTATTTTGTAGATTTCTGCAAAGCTTGTGATCTTTTGATGAAGGGCTGTGTACTTAGTACACTAACTGTTGGGTTTGTACAGGGTTTCAGGGCTCTCTGGATGTGTTACCCAATCATTAGTTCCTCCAATGTGTTAGATTTGGAAGAGTTTGCTAAGCACTGCGTGATTCTGTGCTCTGCATTCACTGCATCGCTGTGAAGAATTTGGCAATCCTTTCAGGAGTTTGCCTTCCGTGCATTAGTATATGACGTCTAGGTCTGTGTTGTCTTCATTGGCTGAATGATTATGTTGAATTTGAAGGGGAAGATCACTGGCTGTGGGGTGATGTTGAATTTGTACTGATGCATCAGTAGCTTTAGGGTTATGCAACATGCAGTTTTGTTTGGTTTACTTTGTGCTGTACACTGCATTGTGCTGTGGTCATATGCACCTTGTATTATGGACTCTCAGAAGCAGCCCGAAACCTTCTTGCTGCCCTCACAACAACAAACTCCTCAGGGAACAGTATCCTAAAGATGTTATACCACTGCTGAAGAGCACATGATAACATTGCTTGGAATTGCCGCTCGCACTGCGCAATGAATCCTGCTACAACTGGACTGTACAACGTACAGGAATGCAGGTCTATGCAACAGGATGTAGCAGTCGGAAATCATGGACAGATGCTATGATGTCAGACTGAATGTGAACCAGTCTGGTAATCTTCCCAGATTCTACCCTCCTTTACAAGTGTGCAGTTCTTCCCCTCAATCTTGAATAGGGATTTATAGCAGCAACAGTAATGTCCAACGCGTACTGGGAGGAGTGAGTGACCCTGCACTAAAGAGCTAGGTTTCCCCTTTGTAAGGGTAAATTCCTATTAACCCCTTCCACGCGCGGCAAATTCTGCCGCGATGCGAGGGGGGGCGGGACGGGGCTGGGCGTGGCGCTCAGGACAGCTCCCAGCCGTCATAAATCACGGTGGGCGTGTGCTCATGACGGCCGGGAGCCGTCCGAACTGCGCCCACTAATTAATTCGCCCACATAGACAGGGAATTAGCCGCGCTTGGGCGGAGCGGCAACGGTCGGACGGCTCCCGGCCGCCATGAGCACATGACTACCGTGACTCATGACGGCCGGGAGCCGTCCTGAGCATGGATGTGGTTAAGGCTTTTTCTGCTGTGGTTCCTTCATAAATTTTAAGCATCTACAGCATCCTAAACTGCCAATTTTTACATTATTGATGCCTGTAAGACCTTCAAATGGATCCCCTGTGACTGCAGAAAGATCGTTACCCACACGCTCATAACCAGCAGACTAGACTACGGCATTGCCCTCTACGCCGGAATCAACAAAACTCTACTACACAAACTCCAAACCATCTAGAACGCCGCAGCCAGGCTCGTCCTAGGGACACCCTGCCACAAACATATGACCCCCCCCTCAGTGCCTTGAGACCCTCACGGGTGAGAAGCGCGCTCTATAAACCACTGATTGATTGATTGATTGCATCTTTCCGACACATATGGTGTTTTTAAGGATTGTAATGCTAGTGTGTTCTCCGTATTTATTTACAACCCGTTGTGTATTGTATCTGTTTTTCCATTTTTCATGGATTAGCGATTGTGATGTTCTGTGCTCTCGTTACATATTCAATTGTGTTATATTTGTGTAAATTGTATTTTAACCTAGCAAGTTTTGTTGTGCTTTGTGTGATCTGCTCATGCGTGACTGAAATGTGTTCTGTTCATGGGCTTTGTCTCATGTGCGTAGTTGTGCTATGGATCAATGTTTCTTTTGTTCGCTGTCAGGCTGCCCTGTGATTGGATTGTCACTGGATTGGATAATGTGATGAGCTGGAAGCTTTGCTCATATAATAGCTCTTTGGTTGGTTGTGTGCGGATGCATTCATCCTCTGGTGTCGCTGATCCCCAACATCCATTGACTGTGTATTCAGACCCCAAAGCTGGATTTGTGGACCCTCCATTAGTTCAAAAATGACAACATGGGACATCCTTTTACCTCCAGAAAGGTGCTGTTCCACACCCGGGCCCGGACAGTGATGTTGGAAGAATTACTCATGCGCAGCGGACACTCAAACCGGACACAGTTGGCGTTCCCCTTGCTACAGCTCTATGAAGCAGAGACAGCAACTCCAGTTAGTTTCACAGCATGGAAGTAGAGACAGTAGTTATAGGCGCTCAGTTGTGCCACTCACCACTACAAACTCTGCTCTGGCGGCTTTAGTACTGGGTAACAACAGCACATCTGGAGACTGTGTCTGTTCTTCCACCGCCCGCTTTCTGCGAGAGCGTTTCTTACTCACAAGCTGCAAAGGAAATATAAAAACTCCATTTATCCTACTACGCATATGTACATACACACTCTACAAGAGGCTGCATGGGCATTAAATCGCCATTTTTGTGCCCAACAATGAGCAGGGACCTTGGCTCAGAACTAGAATCAATGCTTATGCAGAAGCATGCATCTTTCATTGCCTCAAAACTGAGTCCACCATCTTGTACGCTGGAGACAAGACGACGTATTCAGTCTATTCCGCCCATTCTGCCTCCTGTGTTTTTCCTCTGTTAACCTAGTACAACAGCAGCTATTGAATGATGCATGTGCGTGCATAAGGTCACAGGAAGGTAATAGTGGCTATGTGGCTCTATGCCATAGTAGCATAATTGGTCCACACGATAAGCTGCCTTTACATATTAAGATAGAAAGCCCACAACGAAATTCAACATGGATCTGTGGTGAGTAAAACTTACTGTCAAATTGAGGGGGTTTATAACATCCCCTGGAGGCACACAGGGCTCCTTCACTGACCCCTCCACAAGGACCTCCGTCAAGTACAGCAACCATTTGCCATTGGCAGCCTCGATGGGCCAGTCAAAGGCAGCGACCAGGGCTGTTTCATCCTCCAGGAACTCGCCAATAGTCTTCACCTGGGGAGACACATGCACATTAGAGCGCCCATAGCGGTACCCATGGAGAAACAGCTCTATCTGTTAACTTCGGAAATTAGAGATCTAATATTGACTTCTCTGTATGGGAATGCCTCAGACTTCTAATCCAACTGAACACACACAGCCCTTCTTACTGAGACATAGCTCCATTTGCCGAGCTCTTTCTAGGGAGACACCAGTGGGATAAAACCTGAGGGGGGAACCTGAATCCCATTCTTCATTAGTGAAACTTTCTTGAAAAAAGATCCCTGCAATATTTGCTCTTCCTCGAGTATACATCACTTTCTTCAGTCTTTATAGGAAAGATCTGTTACTCCTTAATTTTCATTAAATACATAGGGAACATTGTTATCGTATAAACATCTGTTCCTAGCATGTAGCACTGCAGATTCACATGCTATGCGTACTTCTGCCATCTAGTGTTAGGCTCGGACGTTTGCAGGTTATTTTCTTTGAAGAAAGCCTTTCGAGTCATGGATGAACTGTGACTCCACCCCTAGTTGGCAATGTGCATGGGCACCGACTACATGTTAGAGCCATATCACTCTCATAGCGGATCACTGCGATAAGGAGCGGCAAGTGAACACAGTATAGTGCACATGTGTATTGTGAAAGGAAGTTAATTAATTGGGAAGAGGTCTGCAAGTAGAGCCACACAATTCCGGGCAGGCTTATGTGAATCCACAGCACCACACACGCTATGAACAGATGCTTATCGGGCAAGATACATTTTCCGTCAGCAGCATGTGTTGCTGTAGATACACATTCTCTGCATAGACTATAGTGCTCCCCTATAAGTGGTGGCTAGCATGTAGATATTGCAGGTGTCTGAAAGGAAGTCCTTATGACTTTCTGGCAAACTATCACATGCTGGCAGGCTAAGATATCCATACAGCAGTGCTTGTTCAGAGTGTGGGTCATTGACCAATGGCTGCTTTACATATGTCAGCTAGTATGATATTGCCAAGGAAGGCCGTGGTTGCTGTTTTCATGTATGGAGTTTGCACCCTGGGGGTAACGCAGAGGGCTCTTTTGGCTTTACGATAGCAAGTGCGGATGCACTTGACTATCCATCTGGCAATAGCTGCTTGTGACGTTTGACAAAGGCTAGGAACAACTGGTTGGCTTTGCAGAAGGGCTTGGTCCTGTCGATGCAATACCTGAGAGCCCGTTGAACATCTAGGGTACAGAAGGCACTCTGCTTCAGTGTATGGCTGCGGGAAGAAGACTGGAAGATCTATGGTTTGGTTGAGGTGGAAAGGAGAAACCACTTTGGGGAGGAACTTTGGGTTGAGTCTAAGAATGACCCTTCCCTTGTGGACTTCAAGGAAAGGCTCTTGTAGTGTGATGGTCAGCACCCTACTGATGCATCAGAGAGATGTTATGGCTATGAGAGAAGCTATTTTCCAGAAGAGGATCGGCAGAAAGCAGTGGTACAAAGACGGGTCCTATGAGTCTGGTAAAGACCACATTCAGGTTACACGTGGGGGAAAAGGGGCACTCTTGGAGGGATAGCACTCTTGAGGCCCTCCCTGAATGCCTTAACCACAGGGAAGGGAAAGAGGCTGTGATGACTTTAGCACAGGGCTCGACACCTGTGCCCTCGGGCAGTGCTCTACGTCTGTCTGAGGCCTCTTTCCAGGCTTAGCCTGTGCGTGTGTGCTGACCATACTTACGACCCTCGCAAATGTTTTTGTTGAAAGGCCACTGGTTGTGGGGGTCAAAGGAACCTCCTTTTCTCCTCCCTGGTCTGAGCTACTTAAGACCGCTTCTGGACTGGGCCCTGGTTGGTGGGTCGGAATTCCTGAAGAGCCGGCATCCTCACTTTCATGGATGCTGAGAGGGGCCTGATCCTCGAGAAAGTCAGGCGCATCATTGGGGGGATTATTGTTGTACTTTCTGGTGCAACCAACGTCTCTCCCGTCGGTATCAGAGGGTCTTCTTTGACCGAAAGACGGCACAGGCTTAACAAGCGGCATCATCGCAGTAGTGGGAGAGGCTGAGTTTACAAACCTCCTGACAGTTGGACCATGGGTTCTGCGCTTGGCCCAGAGATAGTTCTGGAACGGCATACGTTCACCTTGCGTGCACTCTTGGTAAAGAAGTTATCAAAGGTGTGGGGGCACACAGCTCAAAGAGGGCATGCTGCCCGAGCGGTTTGGAGTTGATCGACAGGCGTTTGTCTTTGACAGGGGCCATTAAGGACAGCATGGACCACAAAGGTTTCTCATGGTTGCAGGTGTCGAGTTTAACGGTGTGGGCCCGAAAGAAAACGTAGGAAGATACTAAGCCTCCTAACCCTGGTACACACAGGAATCCGATGGTGGAAAAAAAACAATCTAACATGGAGTCATTGCCCATGCACATTGCCAACTAGGGGTGGAGTCCCAGTCCATACTATGACTCGAAAGCCTTTCTTTGAAGAAAAACAACATGCAAATGTCCGCGCCCAACACTCGATGGCAGGAGTATTCAGAGCATGCGGATCTACAACACATGATAACAACATTTATTTCTGTTAATGCTTTCTCAAGATGTTTCCATGAATACTTCATATTACCTATCTGGACTTTGCTCCAAGTGGAACTTCCTTCAAACTTGCACCACTTATTGAATAAATATATGTTGCATTTATCAGTCCTTCACTAAGCACCAATCCACGTTTTATCATGTATCTTTTATGACATTCTGTTCCTTTTAATAAACTTACCCCTCCAGTCTTTCTCTGACTCATTGCTGGATAGAAGTGTCTCTACCTACCAGTCCTTCTCTATGCTTGACAGACCATCACTGGGTATAAACATCCTTTTCAGTCTAACTAGTCCCACATGCCCCCCTAGATGGAAACACATTTGCATTAATGTTTTTACCATAAATGTAAACTCTACAGGGCTTCCAACATCGGTCACCGTCTTCATGGCCGACTCGCCCATCACAATGCCACTGAAATAGGTCTCCACATAAGAGGGCTTTCTATAGAGAAAAGGAAGAAAGGTTTTCAGTAGCAAGTACTGTCAGCATTCCAGTGAAAAGATGAACACTCCTAGCAACATGCACTGTTAACATAGCAGTAATGAGATTCACACTTCTAGCAGCAAGCACTATTAACACACATGATTTAATATTGGCACCAAGCACTACTAACACATCAGTCTGCACTATTGCCACAGAAGTCTAAAGCTTCCTACACCTAGCAGCATCAGTGTCCACTGATAATGCTCCACATTCAAGGTTCACCCTCGTAGCAGCAAGCACCATTAACAAACCAGTACCAATATTCAGTCTTATTAGCAAGCATCACTAACGCACTAGTATCAAGATTCACAGTCATAGCAGCAAGCACCATTAACACACCAGTACCAATAGTCACAATTATCAATGTAAACCATTCACACACCAGTATCAAGATTCACAGCCCATCAGCAAATTCTATTAACCAATTAGTATCAGTATTTACACATGCACCAATGACACACCAGCATCAAAATCCACGCTCCTAGCAGCCTTCAGCAATGATGCACCAGAATAAAGACTCACACTCCTAGCAGCAAATCAGATTAAGCGACAAGTATCCATTTTTGTGGGTGTCAGCAAGCATGGTTACCACACTAGTTTCAAGATTCATGCTCTTAGCAGCATGCCCCAATGACATACCGCAATCAAGAGTCACACTCCTAGCAGCATTCACCAATGACATACCGCAATCAAGAGTCACACTCCTAGCAGCATTCACCAATGACATACCGCAATCAAGAGTCACACTCCTAGCAGCATTCACCAATGACATACCGCAATCAAGAGTCACACTCTTAGCAGCATGCCCCAATGACATACCGCAATCAAGAGTCACACTCCTAGCAGCATTCACCAATGACATACCGCAATCAAGAGTCACACTCTTAGCAGCATGCCCCAATGACATACCGCAATCAAGAGTCACACTCTTAGCAGCATTTACCAATGACATACCGCAATCAAGAGTCACACTCCTAGCAGCATTCACCAATGACATACCGCAATCAAGAGTCACACTCTTAGCAGCATTCACCAATGACATACCGCAATCAAGAGTCACACTCCTAGCAGCATTCACCAATGACATACCGCAATCAAGAGTCACACTCCTAGCAGCATTCACCAATGACATACCGCAATCAAGAGTCACACTCCTAGCAGCATTCACCAATGACATACCGCAATCAAGAGTCACACTCCTAGCAGCATTGACCAATGACATACCGCAATCAAGAGTCACACTCCTAGCAGCATTCACCAATGACATACCGCAATCAAGAGTCACACTCCTAGCAGCATTCACCAATGACATACCGCAATCAAGAGTCACACTCCTAGCAGCATTCACCAATGACATACCGCAATCAAGAGTTACACTCTTAGCAGCATTCACCAATGATATACCGCAATCAAGAGTCACACTCCTAGCAGCATTCACCAATGACATACCGCAATCAAGAGTCACACTCCTAGCAGCATTCACCAATGACATACCGCAATCAAGATTCACACTCCTAGCAGCATGCCCCAGTAATGCAACAGTATCAGGATTCACTGCTAGTATCCTGCAACAATGAGGCGAATCTCTTTATCTGGAGAGGTGTGGCTCACTGGTTAGAGGCGGCCGACCCGTAAGCAGAGAATTGGCCAGGGACCAGGGTTCAATTCCCGACGCGGCAGGGTCGTGGACCAGGGTCAAAACGGACTTGATAATTCTCGCCTCGGTACCTACTCTAACCAGGAACACACTCGGCAACTCTGGGCATTAAGCTTGCCTCATCTCTACAACGGCCCCCCACAGACGCCGGGGATGCCTGGTTTCACCTTGGAGATACCCATAAAGGGACCATCTCACAGGGAAAACCAGGACGGGTTCCCCAGCGGTCTTCAGCGCCAGGATACTCCATGGAGTCACAGTGCGCTTTACAAGTACACCCACATTTACATTTACATTTATCCACAAGTATCCATAGTCATACTTGTAGCAGCAAGCACAATTAACCCATTAGTTTCAAGATTCACACTCGTGGCATGCACAAAGATATTAGCAACCCTAGCAGCAGTCATCATTAACAAGATTCACACTCCTCGCTCATAAAGCGCAAAAAGCACGATTCACACTCCTTTCTGCAAGTCCCAATAACCAACTTGAATCTATATTCATACTCCTAGCAGTAAGCACCAATAACTCAACAGTACGAAGATTCACACTTTTAGTAGCAAGTTCTCATAATGCACCAGTATCAAGATTCACATTCCCAGCAGTAACTATCAATAATGCACCATTGCTCCTCTCACTAGAAGCACTATTAAAAACCCAACTTACTCGCCTCAGGATTCCCACTCTGATCTGCAAGCTCTATGAACACACCAGCAGACTAACATCTGCACAAAGGGCCAACAATATGATAGTGAATAATACTGTGACCCTTCAACACTCAGGGAACTAGTGAGATAGTCAAACGCAGACAAAAAGACCCTCAGTTGAGAATAAAAGGATCCGAGCGACCGAATGCACAAAACCAGGATGCATACATCGCACAGTATGCCGCACATGTGTACCTCAAACCCACATATAAAGTAGCAGTGGCCACAGAATACTGTGGTTGGTGTTTAGAAACACTTACAACAGACTGTAAAGACTGGGGTACAGGTGGGAAGAGGGGGGCATATTGATTCGCCTTCTGCACTTTTTGGTCTTCAGCCTGACAATGTGGCTTCTACAGGTTTCACCGCCCACTCCTTCGACAATAATGATCTTGATTGTACTTGCCAGATATGCTGCTGTCTTGGGTTTAATGCCTCAATGATGTCACCTTAGTGAAATTGTCTCCAACCTATCACGTTTGCATTCTGACAATAAATATTACTGCAGCCACACATACCCAGCTCCAGACACATACACACGGGGCTTGTAGAAGAATGCAGAAACGCTCTCTTTATGCGAGGATACATGATGGCACATACATTCCCAGTGTGTAAAGCTAGAATGATCAGATATAGGGGCAACTGCAAGCTTTATCTGTGCATGGATTTTCCCCACCACTGTAGTAGAAGATCTGATGGTGCAGAGCACTCATAGCAGCAAAGGCCCCCAGCTCCAGTGGACTGTAGGACGCAACCGGAAGCACTTACACAGAGAACATCGTCTCGATTGTGTACTCCACCAGAAGCGTTGCTGACACCGGGGAGAGGTCGCTCTGCTTACTTAATCTGTGAACAGAAAAGAGAACTGAATGAGAGTAAGAGTGTGAGTGTGAGTGTGAGTGTGAGTGAGCTTCGCCAAAGGCTTCGTAACCGATACTCTGGACTTTCCGGTAACTCGCTCCCAGCTGAGCTCATGTGCATCCCCCCCAAAAGGCTGCCACTGTTCTCAGATCCCACGAGTTGGGTGAATACAATATGGGACACCTTAGTGCAAAACTATGGTCACTGTTTGGAATACTGAACAGTCCGATGCTTTCGGCTGTGCTCCCATGTATTCCTTCATGTTACTCACAGGTCCATGTCAAATATGCCCTTGGCATGTGTGCTGCTCACAGTGCAGCCTCAGGGACGCTCTTGGCTATGCTGACTAGAGTGCACTGCATAGAGGTTTCTGGTGTGTTCTGATTACACTTCATGTGTTCTGGCTAGAGTTGCAAAATCAGGGATTCTCCTGGAATCTCTTGACTAGTGCGCAGTGTCAGGAACCCTCTTGGTTTGTGTTGGCTAGAGTGCAGTGTCACTAGCACTATTGATCTGTGGTTGTCTAGAGCGCAATGTCATGAACCCTCTTGGTTTGTGCTGGCTAGAGGGCAGTGTCAGGGATGCTCTAGGTGTCTCTTGGCTAGTGCGCAGTGTCAGGAACCCTCTTGGTGTTTGCTAGAGTGCAGTGTCACTAGCACTCTTGATTTGTGGTACCCTCTTGGTTTGTGTTAGCTAGAGTGCAGTGTCACTAGCACTCTTGATTTGTGGTACCCTCTTGGTTTGTGTTGGCTAGAGTGCAGTGTCATTAGCACTCTTGATTTGTGGTACCCTCTTGGTTTGTGTTGGCTAGAGTGCAGTGTCAGGGATGCTCTTGGTGTCTCTTGGCTAGCGCACAGTGTCAGGAACCCTCTTGGTTTGTGTTGGCTAGAGTGCAGTGTCATGGTTGTTCTTGGTGTCTCTTGTCTAGTGTGCAGTGTCAGGTACCCTCATGGTTTGTGGTACCCTCTTGGTTTGTGTTAGCTAGAGTGCAGTGTCACTAGCACTCTTGTTTTGTGGTACCCTCTTGGTTTGTGTTAGCTAGAGTGCAGTGTCACTAGCACTCTTGTTTTGTGGTACCCTCTTGGTTTGTGTTAGCTTGAGTGCAGTGTCACTAGCACTCTTGATTTGTGGTACCCTCTTGGTTTGTGTTAGCTAGAGTGCAGTGTCACTAGCACTCTTGATTTGTGGTACCCTCTTGGTTTGTGTTAGCTAGAGTGCAGTGTCACTAGCACTCTTGATTTGTGGTACCCTCTTGGTTTGCGTTAGCTAGAGTGCAGTGTCACCAGCATTCTTGGTTTGTGTTTGCAAGAGTGCAGTGTCACTAACACTCTTGATTTGTGGTACCCTCTTGGTTTGCGTTGGCTAGAGTGCAGTGTCACTAGCACTCTTTGTGTGTGATTGTCTAGAGTGCAGTGTCACTAGCACTCTTTGTGTGTGGTTGGCTAGAGTTCAGTGTCACTAGCGCTCTTTGTGTGTGGTTGGCTAGAGTGCAGTGTCAGGGATGCTCTAGGTGTCTCTTGGCTAGCGCACAGTGTCAGGTACCCTCTTGGTTTGTGTTAGCTAGAGTACAGTGTCACTAACACTCTTGGTGTGTGGTTGGCTAGAGTAGAGTGTCACCAGCATTCTTGGTTTGTGTTGGCTGGAGGGCAGAGTCACTAGCCGTCTTGGTGTGTGATTGCCTAAAGTGCAGTGTCAGGGATGCTCTTGGTGTCTCTTGTCTAGAGCGCAGTGTCAGGTACCCTCTTGGTTTGTGTTTGCTAGAGTGCAGTGTCACTAGCACTCTTTGTGTGTGGTTGGCTAGAGTGTAGTGTCACTAGCGCTCTTTGTGTGTGGTTGGCTAGAGTGCAGTGTCACTAGCACTCTTTGTGTGTGGTTGGCTAGAGCGCAGTGTCAGGTACCCTCTTGGTTTGTGTTTGCTAGAGTGCAGTGTCACTAGCACTCTTTGTGTGTGGTTGGCTAGAGTGTAGTGTCACTAGCGCTCTTTGTGTGTGGTTGGCTAGAGTGCAGTGTCACTAGCACTCTTTGTGTGTGGTTGGCTAGAGTGCAGTGTCAGGGATGCTCTTGGTGTCTCTTGTCTAGAGCGCAGTGTCAGGTACCCTCTTGGTTTGTGTTTGCTAGAGTGCAGTGTCACTAGCACTCTTGATTTGTGGTACCCTATTGGTTTGTGTTAGCTAGAGTGCAGTGTCACTAGCACTCTTGATTTGTGGTACCCTCTTGGTTTGTGTTAGCTAGAGTGCAGTGTCACTAGCACTCTTGATTTGTGGTACCCTCTTGGTTTGTGTTTGCTAGAGTGCAGTGTCACTAGCACTCTTTGTGTGTGGTTGGCTAGAGTGTAGTGTCACTAGCGCTCTTTGTGTGTGGTTGGCTAGAGTGCAGTGTCACTAGCACTCTTTGTGTGTGGTTGGCTAGAGCGCAGTGTCAGGTACCCTCTTGGTTTGTGTTTGCTAGAGTGCAGTGTCACTAGCACTCTTTGTGTGTGGTTGGCTAGAGTGTAGTGTCACTAGCGCTCTTTGTGTGTGGTTGGCTAGAGTGCAGTGTCACTAGCACTCTTTGTGTGTGGTTGGCTAGAGTGCAGTGTCAGGGATGCTCTTGGTGTCTCTTGTCTAGAGCGCAGTGTCAGGTACCCTCTTGGTTTGTGTTTGCTAGAGTGCAGTGTCACTAGCACTCTTGATTTGTGGTACCCTCTTGGTTTGTGTTAGCTAGAGTGCAGTGTCACTAGCACTCTTTGTGTGTGGTTGGCTAGAGTTCAGTGTCAGGGATGCTCTAGGTGTCTCTTGGCTAGCGCACAGTGTCAGGTACCCTCTTGGTTTGTGTTAGCTAGAGTACAGTGTCACTAACACTCTTGGTGTGTGGTTGGCTAGAGTAGAGTGTCACCAGCATTCTTGGTTTGTGTTGGCTGGAGGGCAGAGTCACTAGCCGTCTTGGTGTGTGATTGCCTAAAGTGCAGTGTCAGGGATGCTCTTGGTGTCTCTTGTCTAGAGCGCAGTGTCAGGTACCCTCTTGGTTTGTGTTTGCTAGAGTGCAGTGTCACTAGCACTCTTTGTGTGTGGTTGGCTAGAGTGTAGTGTCACTAGCGCTCTTTGTGTGTGGTTGGCTAGAGTGCAGTGTCACTAGCACTCTTTGTGTGTGGTTGGCTAGAGTGCAGTGTCAGGGATGCTCTTGGTGTCTCTTGTCTAGAGCGCAGTGTCAGGTACCCTCTTGGTTTGTGTTTGCTAGAGTGCAGTGTCACTAGCACTCTTGATTTGTGGTACCCTATTGGTTTGTGTTAGCTAGAGTGCAGTGTCACTAGCACTCTTGATTTGTGGTACCCTCTTGGTTTGTGTTAGCTAGAGTGCAGTGTCACTAGCACTCTTGATTTGTGGTACCCTCTTGGTTTGTGTTTGCTAGAGTGCAGTGTCACTAGCACTCTTTGTGTGTGGTTGGCTAGAGTGTAGTGTCACTAGCGCTCTTTGTGTGTGGTTGGCTAGAGTGCAGTGTCACTAGCACTCTTTGTGTGTGGTTGGCTAGAGCGCAGTGTCAGGTACCCTCTTGGTTTGTGTTTGCTAGAGTGCAGTGTCACTAGCACTCTTTGTGTGTGGTTGGCTAGAGTGTAGTGTCACTAGCGCTCTTTGTGTGTGGTTGGCTAGAGTGCAGTGTCACTAGCACTCTTTGTGTGTGGTTGGCTAGAGTGCAGTGTCAGGGATGCTCTTGGTGTCTCTTGTCTAGAGCGCAGTGTCAGGTACCCTCTTGGTTTGTGTTTGCTAGAGTGCAGTGTCACTAGCACTCTTGATTTGTGGTACCCTCTTGGTTCGCGTTAGCTAGAGTGCAGTGTCACTAGCACTCTTGATTTGTGGTACCCTCTTGGTTTGTGTTTGCTAGAGTGCAGTGTCACTAGCACTCTTTGTGTGTGGTTGGCTAGAGTGTAGTGTCACTAGCGCTCTTTGTGTGTGGTTGGCTAGAGTGCAGTGTCACTAGCGCTCTTTGTGTGTGGTTGGCTAGAGCGCAGTGTCAGGTACCCTCTTGGTTTGTGTTTGCTAGAGTGCAGTGTCACTAGCACTCTTTGTGTGTGGTTGGCTAGAGTGTAGTGTCACTAGCGCTCTTTGTGTGTGGTTGGCTAGAGTGCAGTGTCACTAGCGCTCTTTGTGTGTGGTTGGCTAGAGCGCAGTGTCAGGTACCCTCTTGGTTTGTGTTTGCTAGAGTGCAGTGTCACTAGCACTCTTTGTGTGTGGTTGGCTAGAGTGCAGTGTCACTAGCGCTCTTTGTGTGTGGTTGGCTAGAGTGCAGTGTCACTAGCACTCTTTGTGTGTGGTTGGCTAGAGTGCAGTGTCAGGGATGCTCTTGGTGTCTCTTGTCTAGAGCGCAGTGTCAGGTACCCTCTTGGTTTGTGTTTGCTAGAGTGCAGTGTCACTAGCACTCTTTGTGTGTGGTTGGCTAGAGTGTAGTGTCACTAGCGCTCTTTGTGTGTGGTTGGCTAGAGTGCAGTGTCACTAGCGCTCTTTGTGTGTGGTTGGCTAGAGCGCAGTGTCAGGTACCCTCTTGGTTTGTGTTTGCTAGAGTGCAGTGTCACTAGCACTCTTTGTGTGTGGTTGGCTAGAGTGTAGTGTCACTAGCGCTCTTTGTGTGTGGTTGGCTAGAGTGCAGTGTCACTAGCACTCTTTGTGTGTGGTTGGCTAGAGTGCAGTGTCAGGGATGCTCTTGGTGTCTCTTGTCTAGCGCACAGTGTCAGGTACCCTCTTGGTTTGTGTTTTCTAGAGTGCAGTGTCACTAGCACTCTTTGTGTGTGGTTGGCTAGAGTGTAGTGTCACTAGCGCTCTTTGTGTGTGGTTGGCTAGAGTGCAGTGTCACTAGCGCTCTTTGTGTGTGGTTGGCTAGAGCGCAGTGTCAGGTACCCTCTTGGTTTGTGTTTGCTAGAGTGCAGTGTCACTAGCACTCTTTGTGTGTGGTTGGCTAGTGTGTAGTGTCACTAGCGCTCTTTGTGTGTGGTTGGCTAGAGTGCATTGTCACTAGCACTCTTTGTGTGTGGTTGGCTAGAGTGCAGTGTCAGGGATGCTCTTGGTGTCTCTTGTCTAGCGCACAGTGTCAGGTACCCTCTTGGTTTGTGTTTGCTAGAGTGCAGTGTCACTAGCACTCTTGATTTGTGGTACCCTCTTGGTTTGGGTTAGCTAGAGTGCAGTGTCACTAGCACTCTTGATTTGTGGTACCCTCTTGGTTTGTGTTTGCTAGAGTGCAGTGTCACTAGCACTCTTTGTGTGTGGTTGGCTAGAGTGCAGTGTCACTAGCCCTCTTTGTGTGTGGTTGGCTAGAGTGCAGTGTCACTAGCCCTCTTTGTGTGTGGTTGGCTAGAGCGCAGTGTCGCTAGCACTCTTTGTGTGTGGTTGGCTAGAGCGCAGTGTCGCTAGCACTCTTTGTGTGTGGTTGGCTAGAGTGCAGTGTCAGGGATGCTCTTGGTGTCTCTTGTCTAGTGTGCAGTGTCAGGTGCCCTCTTGGTTTGCGTTAGCTAGAGTGCAGTGTCACTAGCACTCTTTGTGTGTGGTTGGCTAGAGCGCAGTGTCAGGGATGCTCTTGGTGTCTCTTGGCTAGTACACAGTGTCAGGAACCCTCTTGGTTTGCGTTAGCTAGAGTGCAGTGTCAGGGATGCTCTTGAGGTCAGTTTCATGAGCTCTATCTCAGAGTGCAGTGCTAAGAAAGCTTTTGGGAATAAATTCCCCCCAACTCACGTGGAGAGCTGCAGCTGCAAGTTGACCTCTCGTGTTTTCAGTGATATTCCTGACGCCTCGAAGGTGACGACCATCTCCAACTGTGAGGAAGGAACACGAGAAGTGAGTGGAATACAGTTACCACCCTTATGAGCCTAACACCTCGGTGACTGCAGAGACAGACAATAACCTTAGGCTCAGCCCAACCCTCGGCCAGCAGCAGATATCGCATTTAGAGTGGAGCGGTAATACAAAATCCTTTAATTCAGAGAACAAATGCTAAATCGATTGGAAAATCCACTAGTGGAATTTACTACAGTGATAGAAGGGCTCAGAAACCCCCCCCCCCCATTGAATTCTACTCCAGAATTAAACACTTCCTTCAGAAATCAGATACTTTACATCACACCCAACTCTAGGTCAACCCTCAAGTCTGGAGATTACACACTAAACCAGGCTTCTCCAATGAGCAACTCACGGGCTACTAATCGCTCTCCAGCTACCTGGAAGTGGATCTTCTGTGTGCAGCAAAGCATACTAAATTAGAAGATTTTGTTTTGAATTAATATATGTATCCAAAAATTAAAAAGCGTGTATTTGAGATTAAAACGAGCATATTTTCAGAACTCTATAGCTGATATTTGGAGAAAAACGGGTTTCCAAAACGCATTTGAAGCTGATGCTGGAGTGAAAAATCATGAACTATTACTAACAACTTTACCTTGGCGCCAATGGCTGTCATGTGTCACCCATGTAGAGAATTTCCAAATTGAAAAAGCCTTTTTACATTATTGTTGGCAACGCTGCCTGGTGCACTCTGGTGGTCACTGCTGCCAATCGTGCCTGGAGGGGTCACTATTAGAACCCTGCACCATCCTCCCTGAGGCACAGCCTAAGAATTCAAGCTTAGATCTTCATTGGTCACAGGAAGTGGGAAACAGCCTTTACAATGACGTGTTTACCTCGTTGTACCTTTACCACGCATTTTTTACCACACATGTTTTTAGAACGCATATGCTTTTACTACGTATGCCTTTACTACACATTTAAGGTAAGTTCGGGGATATTGGGGGTCTTCCCCTACAAATACATTATAAATATCTACCCTAGGCCTGCTTAGGGGGTCCCTCAAGGCCCCACAAGGACCCCCATGGCCAAGAAAAGCATTTGATTTTATTTTATAAAATCGCGGGATGTGCGGAGGATCCACGGATCCGGCAAAGAAAATTTAAAAAACGAAGCACGGGATTCCGCGCTTCGTTATTAATTGCCCCTGAGTAGCCCAAGTCCCCGGGGCATTTCTAAAATGTATTTGCGGGTGCCCAGGGGGACCCCTGCATCCCCAGGTACCGCCACCCCCGGGGCCTTATATTTTAAATAGGTGGGGGGCCTCCAAGGCCCCCCAACCCCCAGGGACCACCACCCCCGGTGCTTTATTTACATATTTGCAAGGGGTTCACGGCCCCCCGCAGCCCCAGGGACCGCCACCCCCCGGGGCTTGTTTTTTTTAAGCAAAACTACCTGTGTGGGGGGGCTCGAGCTCCCCACACGCCCCAGAGACCACCACCTCCCCGGGGCGCTAAGAATGCAAATTTGGGGGGTCCGTTACGGACCCCCGAGCCCCGGGGACCACTACCTTCCCAGGCAGGACTTTGCTAATGTTGGGAGGGGGGCCTCCTGGAGCCAGTGATGGCCCTGGGGACCGCCACCCCCCCGGGCCGGCTCCTGCAGTGTCCCGGGGTGCCCACCCCCGGGACACTGCTGTTTGCAATGACAGGGCGGGAGCCTCGCGGCGCTCGTCCTGTCATTGCAAACTCTGGTTTGGATTTTGAAGGCAATAGCAGGAAACCTGCTCACGCTTTCAAAATCCAAACCACATTGCTTTTCCACACGGGGAGCTGCATCTTAGCAGCTTCCCGTGTGGAAAAGCGATGCCAGCAGGAGGCGGGGAGCCGGCGGGACTGTGGGGGAATTGGGGACCCCCTCACAGTCCCCAACGAAAGGCCAGGCCCGAGGGATGGGGTCCCCGGGGCCATTAGTGGCCCGGGAGGGGGCCACGCGGCCCCCCTCCACCATTATACTTTTTTTTTTAAAGGTGGACAGGCCGGCCCCGGGGGATGGGGTCCCCGGGGCCAATAAAATAGGAAAGGAAGAGGGGCCACACAGCCCCCCTACTTAAAAAAAATAATTTAAAAAAAGACCGGCATCACGCTGGAGGCCTCACCCCCTCCCTGCAGCACTCTGCAAACGCGCCCCCTGGCGCGTTGTAAGATGGGGAACTAATTCCCATTGAATACTGGGGGTCCCTGGGGGGCAACTAGCCCACCATGAACCTCCAGTATGCACCAGGGAGCTGCGTTGCAGAGAGGTGTTCAGAGGCCACGCCCCTTTTTACACCTCTCTGCAACGCAGCTCTGTGGCGCTTACTGGAGGTACCTGGTGGGCTACTTGGACCCCAGGGACCCTCAGGATTCAAGGGGACGTAATCCCCCAACTTAAAATGCGCCACAGGGCGCATTTGCACAGTGGTGAAGGGAGGGGGCGGGGCCTGAGGTGACATGTGTGCAAACACACCCTGTGGCGCGTTTTAAGACTGCCATTCTCAAAACCATAGACACTCCAACATCATTAACTACATACCCAATACCCACTCACTGATTCTTAGGTCTACACACACATCCACTCGCTCACCTGTACAGTCACTCATACTTATGATCACTCAGTACAGGACTATCATATACACTGATATACATATATAGACACTCACACACCGCCACTCATCCATAGAGGTACTCACACAGCTAGTCAGTCATGCAAATAATTAATCGCACTCCCATTTACTCACCGATACAGTTATACACACACAAGCTCACTTACTCATACAAATACTAGCACATTCTTATGCTCGTATACAATTACTGATACAAGCACACACTCATCCATACAGCTACTCTCATAATCACACACTCTCACTTATAGCCATTTATATACTCTAACACACATATATACTGCCTTTCACATATGTAGTTATTCACACATGTACCACTGAGATATACATTCACTCACTAACACACCCATACACACACTCACACACCAATACAGTCCATCACAGATGCACTCTTGAAACCATGCACCCAGTGAATCACCCACTCACATATCTATGCAGAGTCACACACACCCCACCCACACAAACACTCAGGCACCCATACAGATACTCAGACAACCAATCAATAAGTTATATAGACACTCATGTAGCTATTCATAAACCCATGCAGCTGCTTATACACCAACAGACAGACGGATACACACATTCACACAATTTAGTCACTAACCCATGCATTCAGTAAGATACATTTAATCACTCACTTACAGAGTCAGTCACGCACCTCCTAAATCATCCATTCAGACACTTATACACCCACTCATTCTTCAATACGCCTTTCCCTGTATATATTAAACATATTTAAACTTTACAGAAAGACACAATCACTGGATGATGTCATCAGTGATGTCATCAGTGATGTCATTTGAGATGTCATCAGTGATGTCATCAGTAATGTCACTGACCATGTCATGAGTGATGTAATATGTGACGTCATCAGCAGTGCATTGCGGGGGCGCGAGTTATAGTTAGCTGAACTAACTTTAACGGGGGAATTTCTCTGGTTTTGTATGAGTGAAATGTCCAACTAACTATAACTTTCCCTAAAACCTATGGTTTTTTCAGTGAATATATAGATAGATAGATAGATAGATAGTTATCTATATATAGATATATAGATAGTTATCTATATATAGATATATAGATAGATAGATATCTATATATAGATATATAGATAGATAGATAGTTATTATCTACTGGCGGTCGCCAGTAGATAGTTATAGTTAGGACCAAGTTCCCATAGGAAATCTGAAAATTCTATTTTGAATAACTTTGGCGCCGGTTGACTTATCTTCGTGAAATTTTCAAAACTAATGGGGCGCTCCGCTCAGCTCCTACCCTGAAAGTCTCGGGGTGATTCGTCAAGCGGGGGCTGAGAAAAAAGGGGGGTCCCAAAACGTGTTTTCCCCATGCATTTTTCCATAGGACCTTTAGTCGAAGGAACAGCCCGAACGGCTGAACAGAATTACTTGAAATTTGGCAAAGAGGTAGTCCTCAGGTCAGGCATGTGCCTTTTGCATATATGGTGTCAATCTGTTCAGTAGTTCCTGAGAAAATCAAAAGTAAAATCAAATATATATCTGGGCGGAGCCTAACCACACATCTCATCGTGAGATCTGATTGGCTGTCAGCACTTCATCCAAGAAGTGTTGGCAGCCATCTTGGAACCAATATACATGATAGCATCTCATTAAAAAGCATTGCAGTTAATAGAAGATTTTAAGACTTTAGTTACATTATAAATCATTTGTTGATGGTGCCATACTCATTTTAGGAATTGTGGTGTGTTCTAAGGTGATTTTACCATGTGAAAAAGCCTTCTGCTGTGATATCATGAATCATGTTTGAGAGAAAACTATTTTCTCATGCTTTTCCCACAGAGGTTTGGAAGGTGATCTATAAGCTAAACTGAGAGCATTTTTTCTGTAAATTCACATTATCTTTCTCAGTCATGTGAGAATGAAGTCTGACATTCTCAGTAAAACATGTACATCCAACAAGGGCAGAGACTGTCAGTTGATTCCTTTGTGTTCTACTGCAGCTTCCCAGAGTGTTCTAAAGAACAACAAGAGAGCTAACAGTCCTACTTATGACAAACGTATGGCACACCTGAAGCCATCTTGGTTGGAATAAAGTGGTAACTCTTAATACATTTAACTTAAAAAGGAACAAAATGAGGGGGTTAATTTTGCCATAGAAAGTATGATTAGTGCTGCAGAAAGAAAAATTAGGGAAGATTTTGAGTGACTTCTCAAATCCTCTTCTATTTCATTAAAAAGTTCTGACATGCAGACTGAAACATGCATTTTCAATACCAGCAGCAGACTTCCCTGGTGAGCAGTAGCTTTACTACAGTGATCTAATGAGCAACTAAAGTGCTAACATTCTGAATTTATGGCAAATGTGTGACACATCTGAATGCCTTCTTGATGGAATCAAAGTAAGAAACAAAGTATTTCCTGCTGAGGAGACTGTAGTAAATGAGGAAATTAGGAAACTTCATAACAAATAAGTCTCCCAAAATGGCCACCAGAGACAAAAGAGCCCAAATGTAGCCCAAATATCACCCAGATGTAGCCCAAGTATAGCCCAATGACATAATGTCCCAGAGTGTTTTAACGAACAACTAGAGCGCTAACAGTCTTACTTATGACAAAAGTATGGCACACCTGAAGCCATCTTGATTGGAATAAAGTGGTAACACTTAAAACATTTAATTTAAAAAGGAACACAATGAGGGGTTCATTTTGCCATAGAAATTATGATTAGTGCTGAAGAAAGAAAAATTAGGGCACATTTTGAGTGACTTCTCAAATTCTCTTCTATTTCATTAAAAAATTCTGATATGCAGACTGAAACATGCACTTTTAATACCAGGAGCAGACTTCCGTGGTGAGCAGTAGCTTTACTACAGTGATCTAATGAGCAACTAGAGTGCTAACATTCAGAATTTATGGCAAACGTGTGACATATCTGAATACCTTCTTGATGGAATCAAAGTAAAAAACTGAAAGCATTTCCTACTGAGGAGACGGCAGTAAATGAGGAAATTAGGAAACTTCATAACAAATAAATCTCCTAAGATGGCCACCAGAGACAAAAGAGCCCAAATGCAGCACAAATATCACCCAGATGTAGCCCACATGTAGCCCAATGACAGAAGTGTGCAAAACACTTATTTTTTGTGTATTTGCAGTTTTATATAGTGCAGACTTGTCAGGTATTGGAGTGCTTTACATGAGCATTGGTTACATCACACAAGATCAAATTCATTTTGGTTGTAGACATGGGGAGATTTAGTGATTTGACCAGAATCACAGAATGTTGAGCAGAAGCAGAAACTCCAACCTGGTTCCTCAGTTGCAAAGTCTGCAGCTCTGGAAGTAACGCCACATCCTCTACCCTAGGTGCAACATTTAATCAAGTCGTCAACTGGATAAAAAAACATAAAGATTACAAATAATTTAAAAGTTCTTTGTCGCTATTTGAAAACTCAGAAAATGTGTCCTCATTTTAGATTTTTAGAGCGCTAACCATAATTTTGATGCAAATAAGACCCTCTCATATATGTAATTTCTAAAGGAAATACTCTAGGTATTACAGTTTTGATCACATCAAGATGACGTCAGGCGTTCCACACTTTTGTAATAAATATAGAATGTTAGCAATATAGTTGTTCATTGGGATACTGTTGAGAGGCAGAGGCCAGGGGCACGAACTCTGAAAATTGAAGGCAGGTAGGAGAGTGCAGAGGCAACAATTTGACCACACTGGGCAGGCAGGAAGGGCAGTGGCAGCACAACAGACTATGGAGGGCAGTGGAAAGGGGGGCAGGGGCAACAAACCAACAATACAGGACTGGCAAGAGAGGCTGTGGCAATATAATAGACCATTGTGGGCAGAAGGAAGAGGCAGTGGTAGTACAACCATACATGCCAACAGACCCGTTTCAGCCAGGAAACGTCCAATGTTTTTAAGCTCAAATGGGCTTTATTTGATCTGTCTCCTGTCTACAATCTCCTCTTTTTCAATGTAACTCAAAGGGGAAAATCAATACCACCGTTTTTTTCAAAATCTCCCTCTTACCAAGTTCAAAATGTTCGCAAGTATGGTACATTGGATCACGGTAGGCAGGTGGAATTGGGGTAGGGACATGGACTCAGATAACAGAGGACAGGAGGGACATGGAGAGGTGCACAAAACTGACCCTACAGGGCAGGCATCAGGGTTTGCAGCAGCACAATACACCACACAGCGCATGCGGGACGGGAGTGCAGCACAACAATCCATAGAAAGCAATAGGGAGGGGACAGGACCATGCACATGGACAACAGAGAACAGAGGGGAAAGAGGCAATGGTAGCTAGCTGACCATAATGGACAGACAGGAGAGAAAGCTGCAGCATAACAGACCATAAAGGGCAGGAGGGACGGATCAGGGGCATTACAATGGAACAGACAAGCCAGGAGGGAGGGAATAGGGGTCTGCACATGGAAACAGAGGACTGGGGGAAAGGGGGCAGGGCAGGAGCAGCAAGATGACCATGGAGGTCAGGCAGGATGGGCACTAGAAACAAGACACACCATGGAGAACAACAATGAGACTATGATGGCATACACACAGACCATGGAGGGAAGGTGGGAGGGGGTCAGGGACAGCTAGCTGACCACACAGGGAAGGTGGGAGGGGCCATGACAGGACAGAAGACCATGCATGGCAAGCTGGAGGGTTAGTGGCAGCACAATGGCTATGATAGGCAAGAAGGAGGGTGCAGGGGCATGCACAAAGGACCATGGAGGATAGAAGAGAGGGTCAGAACCTGGGCACAGACAAGAGAGTTCAGGGGAAGGGGCCTCACAACAGACCGCGCTGGGCAGGCAGGAGGAGCAGTTGCAACACAACAGACCAGGGAGGGCAGAAGGGTGTGGCAGTAAAATGGACCATGGAGGACAGGATGAAGGGGATAGGGGCATGGCATGTGGACAGGCAGGGTGGAGGTGGCAGGGACAGGTTACAGTCATCTGACAATGCTAGGCAGGTGGGAGGGGAGTGGCAACTCAACAGAACACTCAGAGTAGATAGGAGTGGCAGGTCAATGGATGATGGGCAAAAAGGATGGAGCAGGGGGAAGGAGAATAGGGGCAGCAAGCTAAGCACAGAGGCTAAGCAGGAGGTCAATCATGGGCCATAGAATTGGGCAATGGAGGGCAGGAGGAGTGGACTGGTACATCATGCTAAACGGAGGGCAGTGGCAGCACATCAGACCATGCATGGCAGGAGGGAGGAGGCTAGTCCATGGATTCAGACAACAGGGGATAGGGAGGAGTGGATGGGGCAGCAAGCTAACTGTTCAGAGAAGGTGGGTATTAGGAACTTTATTGTTTTTAAAATGTGCGAACTACTTATATGAACAAGCATGCAGCATAATCTCACTTTTATTCAGGAAAAAGAGGACGTTTGTGACTGTGACTCCGGGCTTACTTGGCAGAAACACCCCCTGACCCTCCACCCCCCATCGCAAAATGTAATGCCCGTGAAAAGGGTAGGTGAACACAGTGTTATATAGAACATAGTCCTGAGAGCACGATTGAAAATGAAAACTAGATATAGTATATGGTATAAACTATGCACCAAAAAGTGTGATATAAGATGAACCGGGCGTGAAATATAATATGCAATACATCGTGTCTCTAAAGTGAGGTTCGTCTCCTTTCTAGAGAGTAAAATAAAAAGTATTACACATCCGGCGGTGGATGTGTGTTTTATTAACCGTGAGGGGAGTTTCATTGTTTGGTCGAATTTTTGTCGAATCCCCTTTGAATGGCTTGGTGTGCGTGTATATGAAATGTGCCCGTCAATAGCTACCCATGTTTGTATAAATAAACGACAAGGGTGTCTACTTGGAGAGTACCCACCGGCGGGGGTGCCGGGATTAGGCACGGTAGGGCGTCCGACACGTCAGAGCTTCACTAGCAGTGTAAATACATTCCATGTGGATTCATTCTATGCATAGTCGCCTTTTAATGAATATCACGCAAATCGTCATGGTGATAGGTACATACGGTTTGTCCAGCATGTCCTAGGTGTTTCTATAAATATATATTTTTTAAAAATAATATAAAACAAAGGCTGGCCCTGGGGGATGGTGTCCCCGGGCCATAACTGGCCTGAGGAGGGGGGCAACGCAGCCCCCTCCTAAAGAATTTTTAAAAAAAGGCCATGACCCGGGGGTTGGGGTCCCCGGCGCCAATTGAGGCCTTGGGAGGGCCAAATTAATTTTTTTCAACAAAAAAATATTAGGGTGCAGTGCAGGCCCTGGGGGATGGGGTCCCCAGGGCCAGTAAATTAGAAAAAGAAGGGGGCCACACAGCCCTCCGTCTTAAAAAAATAAAATAAATAAAAGACCGGCGTCGCGCCGGAGGCCATGCCCCCTCCTTGCAGCACTCTGCAAACGCGCCCCCTGGCCAGTTGTAAATTGGGGAATTAATTCCTCTTCAATACTGAGGGTCCCTGAGGGCCAACTAGCCCAACAGGTATCTCCAGTATGCCCCAGGGAGCTGCGTTGCAGACAGGTGTTCTGAGGCCACGCCCCTTTTTACACCTCTATGGAACGCAGCTCTGTGGCGCTTACTGGAGATACCTAGTGGGCTAGTTTGACCCTAGGGACCCTTAGGATTCAAGGGAACTTAATCTCTCAACTTAGAACGGCCAAAGGGCGTGTTTACATAGTGGTGAAGTGAGGGGACGGGGCCTGAGGTGACGTGTGCAAACACGCCCTATGGCGCGTTTTAAGTTGGGGAAATAATTCCCCTTCAATCCTGAGGGCCCCTGGGGGCTAACTAGCCCACCAGGTGCTTCCAGTAGGCGCCCCGGAGCTGCGTTGCAGAGAGGTGGTCCAGGCCGTGCCACTTTTTACACCTCTCTGCAACACAGCTCTGTGGTGCTTACTGGAGGTATCTAGTGGGCTAGTTGGACCATAGGGACCCTCAGGATTCAAATGAACTTAATCTCCCAACTAAAAACGGCCACAAGGCGTGTTTACACAGTGGTGAAGGGAGGGGACGGGCCTGAGTTAACATGTGCAAACAAGCCCTGTGGCGTGTTTTAAGTTTGGGAAATAATTCCCCTTCAATCCTGAGGGACCCAGGGGGCCAACTAGCCCACCAGATGCTTCCATTAAGCGCCACTGCGCTGCGTTGCAGAGAGGTGGTCTAGGCCGTGCCCCTTTTTACATCACTCTGCAATTCAGCTCTGTGGCACTTACTGGAGGTACCTAGTGGTCTAGTTGGACCCTAGGGACCCTCAGGATTCAAGGGGACTTAATCTCCGAACGTAAAACGGCCACAGGGCGTGTTTACACAGTGGGGAAGTGAGGGGACGGGGCCTGAGGTGACGTGTGCAAACACGCCCTGTGGCACGTTTTAAGAGGTAGTTTTAATACCCTGCCCTATTATATACTAGGGGCTTACAGAGGAGGTCATGCTGATCACAGGGGGACCCCAACGCATAGTGTTACCTAGTGTATGTAGGTGTTTTCACTGTATTCTGAGTGTCTTTGAACATAGCACTGGCTCTAGAACTGGTTAGTCAGACTCAGTTACCACCAGTATCCATCTGAAAAAGTTGAGGGTACAGGATGATTTTGCAACAAGGCTTCTTTCTGCTCTTCTGTTTGTTCTTTCTGCACGTTATCCTTCTTCCTGCACTTTTCTTAGTCTTTGAGGACTTCTGTTGTTTATTTCTGCATTTCTTTTTTTCTTTCTGTGCGTTTTTTCTTCTTTCTTCACATGTCCTATCTCTGTAGGCATAGTTAGAAATTAGCATTTAAAAAACCTTTGAAATTCACTGAAAAAACCATAGGTTTCAGGCACGTTATAGTTAGGAATTAGCATGTCATTTGAGATGTCATCAGTGATCAGGGATGTCACTGACCATGTCATGAGTGATGTAATATGTGACGTCATCAGCAGTGCATTGCGGGCGCGCGAGTTATAGTTAGCTGAACTAACTATAACGGGGGAATTTCTAAGGTTTTTTAAATGCTAATTCCTAACTATAACGCCCCTGAAACGATAGATAGATAGATAGATAGATAGATAGATAGATAGATAGATAGATAGATAGATAGATAGATAGATAGATAGATAGATAGATAGATAGAATCTACTGGCGGTCGCCAGTAGATAGTTCTAGTTAGGACCGAGTTTCCATAGGAAATAAGAAAATTCTATTTTGAATAACTTTGGCGCCGGTTGACGAATCCTCGCGAAATTTTCAAAACTAATGGGGCGCACAGTTCAGCTCCTACCCTGAAAGTCTCGGGGTGATTCGTCAAGCGGGGGCCGAGAAAAAGGGGGGTCCCAAAACGCGTTTTCCCCATGCATTTTTCCATAGGACCTTTAGTCGAAGGTACAGCCCGAACGGCTGAACAGAATTACTTGAAATTTGGCAGAGAGGTAGTCCTCAGGTCAGGGAAGTGACTTTTGCAGGTCTGTCAATCTGTTCAGTAGTTCCTGAGAAAACAGCATTTGAAAGCATAAAAATATCTATAAGCGCGCACAGTGCGCGCACCGTGCAAGCACCCTAACGTGCACGAGTGTAATTCTGATTGGTGGTTACATGTTAGTCAACGTTCGAATCGGTCGAAATCAGGAAGTGTCGGCCCCCATTTTGTTTGTTTTCAGTGCGAGAGTGAAAAAGGAAGGTGGCGAACGTGAAAAGGGGGCAGGGTAGAGAGTTCCTGACCCCCTAGCCTTTGTCAGGGGGTCCCTGAAGGACCCCGAAGGCAGAAAAAAAATGTTTAATTTTTTTTTTTTTTTAAATCGCGGGGGTGCGCGCACCGTGCGCGCATGGTGAAAAACCAAAAAATAACACATACATTAATTAGCATTTAAAAAACCGTACAAATTCACTGAAAAAACCATAGGTTTCACACACGTTATAGTTAGGAATTAGCATTTAAAAAACCTTGCAAATTCACTTAAAAAACCATAGGTTTCACACATGTTATAGTTAGGTGGATATTTCACTCGTAAAAAACCAATGAAATTCCCCCGTTATAGTTAGTTCAGATAACTATAACTCGCGCGCAAAGAGTGCAGGTGACTTTTGGAGCATTCACCTTCTTCTGCCCGTCTGGAAATGTAAAAAATTGCCATATAAAAGAGTCTTTCTGTTTCCTCTGTCTCTGTCTCACAAGGGTCTCCTGCTCACTCCCAGAAGAAGACTGCTGCTCTGTCATTCTCAAGTACTGGAGTACTGGAAAAGCTGCTCAGCTCCTTCTCCCAGGGAATCAGAAGTAATAATGAGGAGAGTGGGTGTGGTGTTGGAAGTTTCTGGAACTGAAACTACTATAAACCAATGAAAAGTGTTGTTTCTAAATCACATGACTTGCCGTGCGTGCACCGTGCAGGCACGGTGCGCGTACGGAGCACTCGCGCATGCACGTACGCGCACGAAGCACGCACGCATGCGCATACGGAGCACGCGCAGATGCGCGTACGTGCACGGAGCACGCGCGCATGCGCGTACGGAGCGCACGCGTACAGAGCATGAACGACGTACGCATGCGCACGTGGAGCACGTACGTATGTGCACACAGAGTATGTATGCATGCGTGCACCGTACGCGCACAGTGCGCGCACCGTGCGCGCACGGACAAAAACCCTTAAAAAAAATATAATAATTTTTTTAAGAGTTTATAAGTTTATAGAAGATATTAACTATGCTGTTCAACTCTATCAAAATTAAAAAAAAAAAATGAGCCATTCCATATTACAGGATAAAGTTAATCTATAACTATATATATATAGGTAGCTTATTGTAAAATAAATAATTAAAAAATATAAAAATACATTCATAAATTAGCATTTAAAAAACCTTGCAAATTCACTTAAAAAACCATAGGTTTCACACATGTTATAGTTAGCTGGACATTTCACTTGTAAAAAATCAATGAAATTCCCCCGTTATAGTTAGTTCAGCTTTCTGTTCCCTCTGTCTCTGTCTCACAAGGGTCTCCTGCTCACTCCCAGAAGATGACTGCTGCTCTGCCATTCTCAAGTACTGGAGTACTGGAAAAGCTGCTCAGCTCCTTCTTCCAGGGAATCAGAAGTAATAATGAGGGGAGTGGGTGTGGTGTTGGAAGTTTCTGGAACTGAAACTACTATAAACCAATGAAAAGTGTTGTTTCTAAATCACATGACTTGCTGCGCGCGCACCGTGCGCGCACGGAGCACGCACGCATGCGCGTACGGAGCACGCGCGCGTACGCGCACGGAGCATGCACGCATGCGCATACGGAGCACGCACGACGTACGCATGCGCACGTGGAGCACGTACGCATGCGCACACGGAGTACGTACGCATGCGTGCACCGTGCGCGCACCGTGCATGCATGGACAAAAACCCTTAAAAAAAAAATTAGCCATTCCATATTACAGGATAAAGTTAATCTATAACTATATATATAGGTAGCTTATTGTAAAATAAATATTTAAAAAATATAAATATACATTCATAAGTTAGCATTTAAAAAACCTTGCAAATTCACTTAAAAAACCATAGGTTTCACACACGTTATAGTTAGCTGGACATTTCACTCGTAAAAAACCTATGAAATTCGCCCGTTATAGTTAGTTCAGCTAACTATAACTCGCGCGCCCGCAATCCACTGCTGATGACGTCACATATTACATCACTCATGACATGGTCAGTGACATCACTCATGACATCACTGATGACATCACTGATGACGTCATCCATGTGATAAATTACCACATCTTCTCACACCCTAATATAACCTTTGATACACCAACTCAAAATTTAAGAGTTCCATTCTCAAAACCATACATACTGCAATACCAATAACTACATAGCCACTTATTAACTCTTAGATCTACATACACCTCCACTCATTCACCTGTACAGTCACTCATACTTACAGTCACAACATACAAAACTATCATATGCATTTATACACCTATATAGACACTCACACACTACCAATCATCCATAGAGGTACTCTCACACCTACTCAGTCATGCAAATAATCACACTCCCATTTACTCACCTATGTGGTTATACACACTCAAGTTCACTTACTCATAAAAATAGTATCACATTCTTACTCTCTTATAGAATCATTGATGCAAGCACACACTCATCCATACAGTCACTCTCACAATCACACACTCTCACATCTACCCACTTATATCCTCTTACACGCACATATACTGCCTTTCACATATGTAGTTAGTCACAAATGTACCACTGAGATATACATTCAATCCCTAACACACCCATACATACACTCACTCAACCATACAGTCCATCACAGATGCACTCTTAAAACCATGCACCCATAGAATCACCCACTCACACATCTATGCATAGAGTCACACACACCCTACCCACACAAACACTCAGGAACCCATACAGATACTCAGACAAGCAATCAATAACTCATATAGGTATTCACAAATCCATGCAGCCACTTATACACCAACATACAGAAACATACAGACATTTACACAGTTTAGTCACTAGTCTGCAGTAAGATACATTTAATGACTCACTTATAGAGTTAGTTACGCACCACAGAAAATCATCCATTTACACACTTGTACACCCACTCATTCTTCAACAGGCCTTTCCCTATATATATTAAACATATTAAAATTGTTAAGAAACACATACTCAATGGATGATGTCATCAGTGATGTCATTTGAGATGTCATCAGTGATGTCATGAGTGATGTCACTGACCATGTCATGAGTGATGTAATATGTGACGTCATCAGCAGTGGATTGTGGGCGCGTGAGTTATAGTTAGCTGAACTAACTATAACGGGGGAATTTCATTGGTTTTTTATGAGTGAAATGTAGAGATAGAGATAGAGATAGAGATAGAGATAGAGATAGAGATAGAGATAGATAGATAGAATGAATGGTAAAGGCATACGTTGTAAAAGCATATGCGATCTAAAAAAAATGCGGGAGGAAAAATGCGTGGTAAAGGCATGAAGTGTATTTCCCTGCGTTGTTCCATCATACAACCGCAGGAAGTCACACTTGTTATTTCTGTAACACACTATCACCACCCAGCTTGCACTAGTCCTGAACAATGGACAATTAGTAGTTAGTGTGGAAAAAACATTCTGTGCAGAACAAGGTCTTCTGGACTTCAGGGAGCGTTAAAGAACAACTGGATCCTGTACACCAAGTTTTTTGATCAGAAATTATGAGACTATTACATATATTTATTCATATATTCGGGAACAAGGTGGAAGAAATATTTCTTTTAAAGAACTGAATTCGCTCTGGAGACATCTATAAGATATACGTTATACATTGCGTGACATCTGATGTTTATGAACACATTTCATGTTTTGCATAGTGCTCGCTCTGCCGGCCAGTGGGTTCAGGGGGCTTTTACAGTGCCAAGGAGATGAGGGGGTCAAACAGCAAGCCTCAGAGGGGAACTCTGACACTTCTGAGCAGCTGAATAATACCAAATACTATCTTTTTGAACGAGGTCAGTGATTAGAATAATGATGTAATGTCATAACCTATGTCCTGGTAAACATTTTTGTCAGAACCTATCCATCTTTCAGATTAGATGGGAACTGGCAGCATCTACCCATTTCTTGTGGAAAACTTCAATCTTACATAATCACTTGGCGAACATTAGCAATGGCCTTCTGGCAGGTATGTTTCTCGCCAGTTGTCTCACAGGAACACATGAACCCCTTTCAGTCGTCTGCTGAGATTACTTTTTCAGAAATTTGGATATAACTTTGCCTAGTGTCAAAATTCAGTTACAAAGAGATGTGTATGTAAACTAGAGGATGGAGTGTTTAAATATGTGTGCATGTTCTATATAAAGGGCTCTAGTACTAAATTGGTAAAGCAGTGCTAAGGAAAAATTAGAAATAAACAAAAAGCTCTGATTAAACCTTATAAGGAAATGGTGTCCATAACAATTGGTTTGAAACTTTAAGCTACTTGCTTGCATGTTGTGGATCCCACTGACCCTATTGTGGGAGGAAATGCTCTCAAAAGGCAGGATCTCTGGGTGCAGCCCTCACTTGGGCAAGAGGACATGACATTCACTCAATCAGAGCTCTGAAGCTGTATTTTAGAACTATAAAAGGGCATATGTGCTAAATATCTCTCAACATATCAGGCTTTGTGGACTACAGAGGTGGTTCACCTGGAAGAGAGCGGCTTCATGCCCGGAGAGCACATGTATAATGTGACTCTCTTGAGAGTGCGCTCCATTCACATTGCTGTCTAGGGTTGATGCTGAAAAGGCTTTGGATTGTGTGACACAGGCTTTTTTGTAGGCAGTCCTGTTGCATACGCCCTTTGGAATAATATTTATTAAAATGATGAGGGTCCCATACGAGTACATTTATAGATGAAGATAAATAAATGTTGAAACGCGGGGTGATCTTCGTCTCCATTCCAGGTAGGAGGACGACTGGGGTAGGTGGTATAGAGGCCACGCCGGAGCAAAACTGTGAGTAAAAACGCTCTTATGAGTACTGAGGAAACTGGCTATTTACTTAAATACAGTGTACAAGACAGCTCAGACCAGTTTGGAATCTATAGGAGTTGGACTGACTAGCAGTTGCCTGTCATTTATTCCTTTGTTCACAGCACTAGAAGGTGTGTACGCTCGTCCCCTAACCTATGGAGCATTATTCTCCGCGCCTTTAGGTGAGTGCTTGCAACATATCGTAGTAAGAATCGTAATAAAAGAACTATAGATTGTATGCCACTTTAGTCTGTGGACATTTGGTTCAACCTCTACCACGGTTAGTGCCTGCACATATGGGCGACTCCGGTCGGCGACGGGCTGTCTCCCTCCCAGGCCCCTTTTTTCCTGGCCCAGGCACCTGTAAGCTTACCGTTGAGACCCCATCACGCCACCACCCGTGAGTGGAGGTGATATCCCTTTTGGATATATTTTGTATATACTTTGATTATGCACTCATTTTTTGAATATCTTGAAAAGGTGAACAGTCTTTAATAGGTAGGATGTTCTCCTTTCTCTTTGTTTCCACTTTCTCCTAGGCTGTCTATCCTGGTGCGACCTGACTCTCACACAGAGAGCAGTGCTACTTCGGAGTGTACGCCCGGATAGTAAACTGAGGGTAGTATCCCTTAGGGCACATTCACTTTCACTCTTTTTTGGTCCTGAAGAAGCGCCAGGGATCCTTTTTTGGACCATTGGGGCGCGAAACATGTCGACCGCTTGACCACACACAAGTTACCTATTGGTACATTACTTTCAATAAGGTAACACCCAACCTACGGGTCTTTTATTATGTCAAGGGTGCTATTCACATTAAACTTTATCCCAGTAACCCTTAGACATTTTTAGGATACCACTTCACTAACACACTCCATCACCACACATCTTTTTTATTAGGACCCAAACCACACACCCGCATGCACCAAACGGCGTTTTCTCGAAAAGATCTCCGCTAAAGTGACCCTTCGGGGGACCCGTAGGGCATTGCAGCGCCGGCCCGACGAGGAGCTAACGCCCAATGATGAAGCATGACATCCTTCGGGGTGTGTGAGGGCAACATGAGAAACTAAGGAATGCCCCCCCCTATCCTTAGGTAGTTGGGCCTAATATTAGCCTAGGCTTCTCGCTTCATTTATATATCTCCCTCTGTCTCTCTAGGAACAGTGTCTCCATTTAAATACTATAGAAAATTAGCAATTAGAAATTTCACATTATTATACGGTTGAACGGGCAGCGAGGCTGAGATGCCCCGCTTTCTAATGCGGTTTAATAGGTTCTTGGATTTTCTTAATTTAGGCATTGCTTGCACCCAAATGTATTTTCCATTTTCAATTTCAAAATTATTCAATTATGTTAGACTTGTTAGCGGATGTTTCGATTGGTTACACATCTGATCAAAGGGAGCCTTATAGTGCTTGTCTACCGTGTTTAGTGTTTGAGGACTTGTCCTGTTACAAGTTTAGCATCAGTAAGGCCGCCTAGACACAGACCAACCTCTGTGGATGGAAGAACGGTCACATGCCCTGGCTGCTATGACACGCGGGAAACACCCTGGGGACAAGGCCTAGCAGTCAAAATGTTTACATAACTTTCCCAGATAATAACCCAACATTTACCGGAGGCAGTGGAAGAGGCCGCCCAGGCTGGATATGCGTATGGCTTCTGTGGTAGAGATACAAAAACCAGGCCGACCATCGGAGAGTTATGGTGCATACCGCCCAGTATCGCTTTTAAATATTGAGACTAAAATAGTCGATAAGGCTCAAGCCAATAGGTTATTTAACAGTTTATTTAAGATGATCTCTTCACTGGCACACCTTGACCAAAGCGGCTTCCTGCTAAACAGAGGCCAGACATAACCTAAGAAGACTGCACTTAGCGATGGGAGAGGCGCACCTTGCTAGGGCAAGCAGCAATGAGGTCAATGAACTCTGAGAAGGCCTTTGTCACACTGAATTATAAATAACTCTTTAAGATAATGGAACAGGCCAATTAAGGCACGTTTGTCTAAGGTATGCCCGATCATGAAACACCGGTGAGAGATTGCTCTGCTAACATAATCTAATGTCCCCATATCTCCGGTCCGGGTGAAATGCTTGGTACCGTACAGCAGGGCGATAGACAAGGCTATCAAATCTCCCACAGCAGGGATCGGTATGGATGGGCAGACACTTGGACTTGATTGGGCAAACGCTTGTTCCTCTGCCTTAGATACCCAAGATGGTCAGGTTAGCAACTTTTTGCAATCCTGGAAAAATTTGGAGAAATACCTGGTCTCTTTTTTAGCTGCGACAAATTTACTCCTTAACCACTGCAAGGAGGTGATCTCGCAGTGAATTAGCAAAATCGGCTAAGCATTGCTTCAAATAATTGGGCATCCACATTACACATGACCCGCAACTTGCATGGGAATTAAACCATGCCTCACTCCTTGGGACTTCAAGGGCAAGCCTGACATAGTGGCATAATTGCCCCTTTCCATTACAGCCCCATTATTAGTGCTCTCTCCACCTAAATTGCTGTATGTGGTCCAAAAGTACCCCTTACTACTGCCAGCAGATTCAAGAGCACCTAGGTTGCACAACTATGTTGTGGCCAGAGAGTAACAAACTAAGATTGTGGCAGCACCAGTTGTACACAGAACAGTTGCGTCAGAAGGATCCCATCATTCGCCTCCTAGACTCATGTGGGGGACTTTAGAGAAATATGTAAAATAAATCTCACCTTCTGGTTCCTCTTGAAAGGATTTCCCAGTTCACATAACAATGTTCCATTAAAGCTGCAAGAGAGACTCTAGGGGGAGAAAGTACAACAAACAGTGTAACGTATGACATCTTGCACCCATCACCAAATGTATACAACACATTGATTGTTGTGTAACAAAACTAAGAACAATGCGTTTCTGCCCTTCCGGGACACTGGGGCCTTCATCCGGGTATGATGGAGCTTCGCAGATTTCCCTCCTAAGGCTTTCAGTCAGCAAAGGGAACAATTACTGCCCCCTTGCCTTCCGATCCACAAACTAAAATTGTATCCATCCCGTTTTAGCCAATCATCCCAGTTTTCATCCGTTGCTCCAAGTAAGAACACATCAATCAAATCCTGGATGTGCATGAGAAACAAGCAGTGGAGATGTAAGCAGCCAAAGGAAAAGGAGGGCAAGCAATGTAAGAGTCCACTAGCAAACTCAAAGAATGAGAAATGAAGGTGAGAAAGAGAATGAGACAGAAACAGGAATAAAAAAGATATTAGCAAGCACAAAAATTATCAGTAGAAACATTCAGAAATATCAAGTTAGGGAAGAGAAGAATAAGCGAAAGGAAAGGAGAGAACAGCTAGGAAGAGGGGGTAAGAATGGAGGTACTTATGAAGGTAGCATGTGCAATTGCATTGTCCGAACCCAATGGCGGAAACAATCTAACAATGGAGTCGATGCCCATGCACACTATCACCAAAAGGAGGAGTCACCTACCTTGTGACTGGAAAGACTTCTTCGAAGAAAAACAACTTGCAAACATTCGGCCCCAACACTAGATGGCTGGAGTATGCAAAGCATGTGATCTACAGCTCGCATGCCTCGAACACATTTAGAACTGCTGTTTCAGGATGCTGACCAGCCAGTGCTGATTGGTCACTTTGTCAAGTGAGGTCAGTGATGTCACTGGAGTGGATCAGTGGTAGAGAGAGCAAAGTATTATTTGTCCTTACCGGTCGGACAGAAGAGAAGAGCAGGACGGGTGGGATGATGATATTTAAGTTCGCCTCATGTGCGTCCTCGCCATTGGTGGCAGTGGTTGGTACGTTGGTGACCGTGACGCTCAGTTGGAGCTTTGTTTCGGGGCTGTACTCCAGGACCTGTATGCCATTGTCCCTGCGGAGACACACAACATGTTTACAAGGCTATATTGTTAACTTTTACAGAGGTGCTCAGAGTGATACAAAAGAAACCGGCAGACTGCCTGCTCTTGGAGAGGCACTTTGAGCGACCCGGCGACAGCCACATGCTACTGGATAGTGTTAAAAATAAGCTCGAAACACACAGAATGAGGTTGTTCTGATATTTAATCCGGTATACGAATCAGAAGGCATCAACAGACTCCGTTCATCACGATCCCCAGCTCAAGTCTGAACCTTCCCTCACTAACATTCTACATGACATCTCCATGTTCTAGAATAACATTACACAAGATTACAACACATCCCCCCTACTTAGAGAAAAACAATAAACACAATATACAAAGAACATTTCCCTAAACAAAATACAAGAAATAGAAAATAAAATTAAAAGAACAATAAAATGACATTCACAACTGCTGAAATAGCGTAATTAGGATCTACCCTCCAAAGAGAAACAACTCAGAGCCACAATCACTGTAACTCATAATCACAAAATCTCCTTGGCATGTGTTTCTCTCTTGAAGGACGCACACCAAACGGCATTGCACTCCCACTCTTAGGAATCCCACTACAAGATTCCGCATCTTTAACACAAACACCCTCTCCTACATCATCTCTGCATGTACTGCCATGATGCTTCACCAATCTAGACATGCTCCACATAGCACCAGAATCTACTCTTACTACATTTTTCCTGACAGTCACAATGGTAAAGGGGCCAAGGAAAGAAGACTCTCCCTTCAAACAATGCCTAGGATTCTTCACTAACACCTTGTCCCCAACATTCCACTTTCTGCACTTAACTCTCATTCTCTGATCATAATCAGCCTTATACTTGTGCTGATAGTCTAGGACTTTACTACGACAGTCCTCTCTGCTCACCACAGGCCCAGAAGACACAGGCAACCAAAAAGGATTAAGTTTCGATGTGGCTTTCCTGCCCCTCAAGACTTCAAACGGCGAAACCTGAGTGACCGCATTAGGTGTAGTACGATGCGCCCACCACATGTCCCTCAATACCCCACTGAACGAAACCTTCAAAGACAATGCCCTTTGAGCACAATCCTTCACCATCCTGTTCATCCATTGTGCTTTGCACGCGTGGGTTCGGATCCCATCCTCGTCGCCAGTGTTAAAAATAAGCTCGAAACACACAGAATGAGGTTGTTCTGATATTTAATCCGGTATACGAATCAGAAGGCATCAACAGACTCCGTTCATCACGATCCCCAGCTCAAGTCTGAACCTTCCCTCACTAACATTCTACATGACATCTCCATGTTCTAGAATAACATTACACAAGATTACAACACATACATACTGTATTTTATTGGTATTTATGTAGCTCTTTCCATGTCCCAAGCGAGGCCCGAAGCCCCCACTGCAACGGTTGGGTGTTGCACTAACACCGGCCTACTAGTCACCCTGTAAGAGGAACACCTGTAAATCTCAAACACACACACACTGCTCTGTAAAACGTATAAACGGGTTACAGCGACTCCTACATACTGCTCTTGTGATAAGTGCATATACAAATTTAACAGTGGGCCATTTACATACTGCTTACACCGTTAGGAGCAGGGACTGGGGATAACTAACTCCTTCCCTCCTCATCCGGTGGGACACACATGCAAAGGGGTTGCACTGGCGCTTCATCATTGGGGACCTTTAAAGAGACACACCGGGGAAGCAGTCAGGGTGTAAGGCAGGGGTCAAACTCACAGAACGGTGGTGGGAGGAATGCTGGCATTTAGTCTACCCACTGGCAATTGCTCGGGGTAGCATTCCAAAATGTGTTTTTTTTGCCCACCATGCCACCTCAGGTTGGAGCCCTGGACTGGTAGTTTGGGCTGGACTGTTCCTACTGAAGCAGGGTTGAGTCTGATATACATATATCAATGTCCTAACTGAGGAGGCATGGTGGGCAAAAGAACCCTGGGTTGAAATACCACCATGAGCGATTGCCAGCGAAGCATTTCTCGCATCACCGTTTGTGTGTTTGATGGACCGCCCTAAGTGTCGAGGGTCCTGTGCATACTGTGCCGCTGGAACCAAGCAGTGCCTGACCAATGAGCCCCAATCAGTCGTGGGTTGCTTGTGTTCTGCCTCTGTGAGGACCTAGATGTCAGTTCATGCTGGACTGTTTCTACTGGAGCAGTGTGGAGACTGATTTGCAAATGGCTGGGTCCAAACCGAGGTTGGTAGGCAA
Organism: Triturus cristatus; assembly: GCF_964204655.1. Lineage (NCBI taxonomy): Eukaryota > Metazoa > Chordata > Amphibia > Caudata > Salamandridae > Triturus > Triturus cristatus. The sequence continues at coordinate 10,373,206 of NC_140579.1, read as the reverse complement.
GAGGTCAATGGGTTGCAGGCATGGGAAGTATTGCTCCCATCACCTTTTGTGTGTCTGATGTAAGACGGGGGTATCCGCGTATTGGTGACTCTGTTAAAGGCGGGAGGTAACTGACCCTAAGCTGCGCCTCATCAAGTCTGACAGATAGACGCCCACACGCGGGTTCAACTGACGTCTAAGCATGAGTGACACTTTATGAGTCACATATTTGAAACATGGCGTATGACAGGAGTACCAGCACATGCGTGACACTGTTAGAGTCATACATAGAGTTGCTTACGGACACGTAACAAACCTGTGAAAACCTCAAGCGCCCATAGGTCGATCACTCACACCAGACCCTATGAGTCATTAGAGTCGCTTATCAGCAGGGCGAGCAGGTGATCTTGGGCAAGGCGTTTCAATGTAAAGGAACTGAAAGGCCGACACTTACACGCTTCATCTTTTCTGTGGGACTCGGCATACAAAAACTTAGCAATGGCAGAAAGCAGGAACAGGACAAGCCTTGCTACTTCCCCATCAATAACTAGAGAGCAGACAAGGGGCCTCTCACCTGGGCAGCGGCTCACTCTGCGAGTTCACAAACTGGTAGGACATCTGGAGGTTGCTGTTGCAGGTATTGTCCGTGCCACACTCCTTCTGGAAGTTAATCTAAAGGTAAATCAACATAGTTACAAAATCTGCTGCTTGCCCCTTAAACACAAGTGAGAGCAAAATGCACAGTGGCAGATGCCCCTCAGATGTGGGCCACTGAAGGAAGCGTGGCCACACTAGAAGATATCTACAGGAAATGAAGGCAGACAGGAGCATAATGAAAATATACACCGCTTTCATTTTGCTTTACGTTTGAACATACACAACAACCAGCATTGAGTCACAGGGTGCAGAAGCCCCCAAAGAGAGCTCCTGTAGAATGAAATTCTGAGCCATTTCCATTTTTCCCATGAACATGCAGAGGCCGGGCTGGATCACCAAGGACTCGCTGAGTGAACATTTAGCAATGAAGCGGCTCATCAGGGAATGGTTTGAAGGAGGAGAGACCCTTGACTTGAGTGATAATGGTTTGTGCTTCGCTGCTGCCCAATCCCTCACAAAAGAGACTCTCCTGTTCAGGCCCATGCGATTAGCTTAGATACGAGGCGATTGGACTCTTCTGCTTGCTTAGCTGAGGTTTGTAAGTATAAGAGATGAAGCACAAGGAGCTAACAAAACAGCTACTTACCTCGAACAATTGTTTTGCACCCAAAATAGCTCTAACGTCTAAGACGTGCAGCCTAGTCTTTGTATGTAAAAGTGCAATCTTTTTCCTCCAAAGCTTTCGTTGTGGTTGTCAACACTGGGAATGTCTGTAATGAAGTACCTGTGTGACGCTGACCAATGAGCAACAACGATACAGGTATCGGGGCCATCCAAAGATTCTTTTTTTATGCTCTTGGTACAATGTGTGTGAAAGAATTTGTCACTGATGCACCTCATGGGGAGGCTGAGGGAGCTGCTTGTGATCCAGAACCATTCAGGGTACAAAACTACTGGTGCAGATTGATAACGCCGGATTCTTATCTTATCTTATCATCCCTTATCACTCTTAAGAATCCTCGGCCGAATGGATCTTTTTACCTGCTGTGAAGTGTAAAGGGGAGAGAACCAACCCATCCAAATACGATCAATGACCAACAATTTCCACGCTGAAGAATCACGAACTCCGAGTTAAGTTTTAGGGGATTTATTACAAAGCCAAAAATAACTGGACATACAGGCACCTCATGATGAGGTTAAGAAAATACATGGGCGCGAATACAAAATGTAATCTGCGCAACAACCTAATCCAATGAAGCAGAAAAAGAATAATGAACTCTAGGAATATAAAACTAAAGATATCTGCTCCAATATCTAAATCAGCCTTCGTGGGTACCTACAAAGAAATTGATTAGCCTGTCCCTACTCTACCACTAAAGTGACATCCCTACTTAGCATTTCCCAAGGCAGGATCAGAAAAAAAAGGTGTCAGCTCGTGAAGACTTCCTAAGAAGTACACTCAGGTTGAAAGGGTCAGTAGCCGAAGCTACCAAACTTATTCTAAGTCTCCTTCCTCAATGTCGATCTCTTCCTTCTATCCTCATGAGCTCTGCTCCGTCTGCCTCTTCTCTGACGCTCTTCCCTCGGGGCACTGTCCCTAATACAAAACGCACAACATGGAAGACACGCCTCCGTAGCGCCTCTTCTGGCTGGACACCTCCTGGAGGTAAATTTCCATCGAACCCTGTATTTCGTCCAGCAACCGTTGAAACGTCCTTGAGACCCAGGCTCCTTCAGCACCAAAAGTATTGTCTCCTCATTATCTGCATTCCTGGAGACACTTGTAGCAAACGCTCCTCCATACCTAACTCCTAAAACAAAAGGTTAGTCTTAGCTAACGAGGAGGGAGTCCTTGCACCTGCGACGGAATCCTGAGAACTAAAAATCCTTCCCTGCACATGAAATTCGCTGACTACCTCCAAATGAGAGCCTTCCCGGGGAAAGTATACTTCGGCCTGCAAAATTCAGCTAACATAGGAAATTCAAATAGGCCTTTCATAGCGAAACTCAGAAGTTCTTGTTGGCCTCTACACATCAAAACTACACACATTAATGAACGTTACATCTGTAAGCACTATGTTTCATTAGAACATTGGAATGTGGAGCACTCCATTGTAGACAATGGAGTTCTCCGTGCTTCTACGGGCCGGTAAAGGCCCGCAGAGCAACATTCCAATGTTTTACAAAAGCCTCTCGAAGCTCGAGGGGATTTAAATCTCCTCGAGCTTCGAGAAGCCTTTGTTTAATTTGTTTGAACATTCTGCCCTCTAGTGGCAGAATGTTCTAATAGCCTTATACCCTTCTTAGCAGGGCTATACCGCTATTAAAGTCCCGCTGCTTTTGTTAAAGTCCCTCGCCTTCGGCTCGGGCCTTTAACGCTGCAGCGGGCCTTTAATAGCCGGTATAGCCCGCTACGGCGGGCTATAAGGCTATATTACATTCAATATATAAGCTATCATTCCTACGCGTGCAGACTTTAATATTGTGCACGTTTAAATCTAACGCATTACATTACACATGAGCAATTCATTAAGTATTTGCAATGAACAACAAGATTACATTTTCACATTTAAATGCCGCTTTACTTTCTCGAGTGGCATGGATTAATTCCCTACCATGACAAGTACATATTTCGTTGTGACTTATACAATTCTAATGATCAGTTTAGTACCACTCTTGATTATATACGAGTGCGGACTACTTGCGATTATGATGCACCCCTACAATTTTCAAAACCTCATGGCACTCTATCAAGAGAAACAGCTTCATTTTTGGAGCTTGAAACTGTTCGCACATTTTCATAATGTGCACGGAATCGCATGCTGGATTTACTTGAGGGCTGGGCTAGAAATAGGAACAGCTCAACATACAATCTAAAGTAGCGCTGCACATGCGCACTCATCCGTGCCGCTATGTTAATACAGTCATGTTTTGCAAATGAATGCAGCATGTCTCAAAGTGGTGCTGAACGTGAAACTGTTAGCCTTGTGGAATGTGCTCAAGGGCTCTGATGCTTTTATATCAAATATGTTTGCAGCAAACAAATCGCATGTTCCATCCAGATTTAGTTGGGTTTTCCTCGTTGGGAGGAAATGAATGATTGTTTTGAATTGCAACACTTTAAGCCCTAACTGGCACTTTAGAGCCCTCCAGACAGTGATCTGTATAGAACTATTTCTGCTCCTATCTGTGGAGCTTTAAAAAACAGTAACTAACTCATCTGACCTCCATGGAACTAGTGACATCTTCACTGCTAGAAATATAAACAGCACATCCCAGTGCAGCAACTGGACACTTCTGCTCCCAGCCACCAGCTCACGCCCCATCACTTGTTGACTTTATGCTTGCCTTTGAACCTCTACAACACTCTGCTGCCTATTGGCTAGGTCAACGCTTTACAAATAGCGCATACGTACATACGTAAAGACCAACTGTGCTGTGCCTCTATATGCCATTAACGTTGCAATGACTAAGTGTACACAGTCGTACATTTTTGATTTCTATCTACCAAATGTGGAAGGTATGTTGAAAAGCCATTCCCTGCCCCATGAATGGGCGAGACTTTAGTCCTCATCGACCTAAGTACAGAAGGTTCTCATCTGCGTAAAACTGTCCGATTGAAAGTCGTCTGTCCCCCCTCAGATCAAGCCAGTGACCTCTAGAGCCCTGCTGCTAACTCCATTGCCTCTCAGTGTGAGTAGTGTGGTGTGCTGCTGTGGTTCCTAGAGTGATGCAAGGAGCCATGCTGCTAACTCCATTGCCTCTCAGTGTGAGTAGTGTGGTGTGCTGCTGTGGTTCCTTGTGTGATGCAAGGAGCCATGCTGCTAACTCCATTGCCTCTCAGAGTGAGTAGTGTGGTGTGCTGCTGTGGTTCCTTGTGTGATGCAAGGAGCCCTGCTGCTAACTCCATTGCCTCTCAGTGTGAGTAGTGTGGTGTGCTGCTGTGGTTCCTTGTGTGATGCAAGGAGCCCTGCTGCTAACTCCATTGCCTCTCAGAGTGAGTAGTGTGGTGTGCTGCTGTGGTTCCTTGTGTGATGCAAGGAGCCATGCTGCTAACTCCATTGCCTCTCAGAGAGAGTAGTGTGGTGTGCTGCTGTGGTTCCTTGTGTGATGCAAGGAGCCATGCTGCTAACTCCATTGCCTCTCAGAGAGAGTAGTGTGGTGTGCTGCTGTGGTTCCTTGTGTGATGCAAGGAGCCATGCTGCTAACTCCATTGCCTCTCAGAGAGAGTAGTGTGGTGTGCTGCTGTGGTTCCTTGTGTGATGCAAGGAGCCATGCTGCTAACTCCATTGCCTCTCAGAGTGAGTAGTGTGGTGTGCTGCTGTGGTTCCTTGTGTGATGCAAGGAGCCATGCTGCTAACTCCATTGCCTCTCAGAGAGAGTAGTGTGGTGTGCTGCTGTGGTTCCTTGTGTGATGCAAGGAGCCATGCTGCTAACTCCATTGCCTCTCAGAGAGAGTAGTGTGGTGTGCTGCTGTGGTTCCTTGTGTGATGCAAGGAGCCATGCTGCTAACTCCATTGCCTCTCAGAGTGAGTAGTGTGGTATGCTGCTGTGGTTCCTTGTGTGATGCAAGGAGCCCTGCTGCTAACTCCATTGCCTCTCAGAGAGAGTAGTGTGGTGTGCTGCTGTGGTTCCTTGTGTGATGCAAGGAGCCATGCTGCTAACTCCATTGCCTCTCAGAGAGAGTAGTGTGGTGTGCTGCTGTGGTTCCTTGTGTGATGCAAGGAGCCATGCTGCTAACTCCATTGCCTCTCAGAGAGAGTAGTGTGGTGTGCTGCTGTGGTTCCTTGTGTGATGCAAGGAGCCATGCTGCTAACTCCATTGCCTCTCAGAGAGAGTAGTGTGGTGTGCTGCTGTGGTTCCTTGTGTGATGCAAGGAGCCATGCTGCTAACTCCATTGCCTCTCAGAGTGAGTAGTGTGGTGTGCTGCTGTGGTTCCTTGTGTGATGCAAGGAGCCATGCTGCTAACTCCATTGCCTCTCAGAGTGAGTAGTGTGGTGTGCTACTGTGGTTCCTTGTGTGATGCAAGGAGCCATGCTGCTAACTCCATTGCCTCTCAGAGTGAGTAGTGTGGTGTGCTGCTGTGGTTCCTTGTGTGATGCAAGGAGCCATGCTGCTAACTCCATTGCCTCTCAGAGAGAGTAGTGTGGTGTGCTGCTGTGGTTCCTTGTGTGATGCAAGGAGCCATGCTGCTAACTCCATTGCCTCTCAGAGAGAGTAGTGTGGTGTGCTGCTGTGGTTCCTTGTGTGATGCAAGGAGCCATGCTGCTAACTCCATTGCCTCTCAGAGTGAGTAGTGTGGTGTGCTGCTGTGGTTCCTTGTGTGATGCAAGGAGCCATGCTGCTAACTCCATTGCCTCTCAGAGAGAGTAGTGTGGTGTGCTGCTGTGGTTCCTTGTGTGATGCAAGGAGCCATGCTGCTAACGCCATTGCCTCTCAGAGTGAGTAGTGTGGTGTGCTGCTGTGGTTCCTTGTGTGATGCAAGGAGCCATGCTGCTAACTCCATTGCCTCTCAGAGAGAGTAGTGTGGTGTGCTGCTGTGGTTCCTTGTGTGATGCAAGGAGCCATGCTGCTAACTCCATTGCCTCTCAGAGTGAGTAGTGTGGTGTGCTGCTGTGGTTCCTTGTGTGATGCAAGGAGCCATGCTGCTAACTCCATTGCCTCTCAGAGTGAGTAGTGTGGTGTGCTGCTGTGGTTCCTTGTGTGATGCAAGGAGCCATGCTGCTAACTCCATTGCCTCTCAGAGTGAGTAGTGTGGTGTGCTGCTGTGGTTCCTTGTGTGATGCAAGGAGCCATGCTGCTAACTCCATTGCCTCTCAGAGTGAGTAGTGTGGTGTGCTGCTGTGGTTCCTTGTGTGATGCAAGGAGCCATGCTGCTAACTCCATTGCCTCTCAGAGTGAGTAGTGTGGTGTGCTGCTGTGGTTCCTTGTGTGATGCAAGGAGCCCTGCTGCTAACTCCATTGCCTCTCAGAGAGAGTAGTGTGGTGTGCTGCTGTGGTTCCTTGTGTAATGCAACGGCGGTCTCCATTGTTAGGAGCCATGCCCATGCTGTTGCAGTCAAAATCACAGTCCTACAATTTCCAAATGACCGAAAGGGTCAGTAGAAATGGTGGAAAAGTAAAATTATTGTATTGCGCCATCTTATCAAGAGTGAATTCCCCTTGATGCTCTTGGCGCGTGCAGATGTGCTAACTTACCCTGTTGTGTTTCTCCTGCAGTAAAAGTCCATGTCTGGGGATACCTCAAGGTCTAATAAGATAATGTGATCTGCTGCTCGTGTGTGGGTTTAGTTTGCTAAATATTCTCCTATCGATATGTGTTCTGTAGGAACAGCGATAGGTGCCTTCATTTACATTATCTATGCATCCTGTACAATGCTTGGTGGGTACATTTCGCCGTGCTTCTGGATGAAATATTTTGTTATATGGTTTGTTCTGATTTGAATGAACTTGTCATATACCATAGTCTGAAAAGAACCGAGGACTCAACACAGCATTTTAAGGTCTCGCACATGGGTATGCAGCAAAGATGCTGTCCTTGACAAGACCCAATGAAAGGGTTTGTGGCTCCCTGGCCACTGCCATGAATGCGTTTCTTCTGATCTTTGCCTGACCATCTGGGCAAATTAATGTTCTCCTTTGAGAGATGTTGCGCTGATTCTACCACTGTGAAGAGACCACGCGCAGTCGAATGCCTCCATCTCCAGCTCAGAAGATAATTCCTTGTGCAACCACTGTCATCTCTGACTTGAAGAGGGCCTTGGAGGAAGCTTGAATTCAGAATTCCCAGCAGTGTTATCATTTCTCTTATTGCCAGAGACTGGGTTTCTGATAAAGACACATGTTCTTCATAAAGGCTGCTCTCCTCTTCTGGCTTGGAAAGTTCTCGTCTCCTTTGTGTTTTTAGGGGCCATAGACGCTCTTTGGAAGCCAGTGTTCCTTGTGGATCACAGTCGACGTGTCGGTTCTCTCGTTCTCCTTGCATTGCTAACGTTGATAATATTATTTGGCCCTGCGATAGCACACAATCAGCCAGTAGAGAATTCACAAACACCACATGCACCAACACTGCCCATGACCAGCAACGTATGCAGGTACAGATAAGCGTGCCTGCCCTCTCCTATGCAGTGCTCATTTTGCAAATGCTCCGCAGCGCAGACCTGAATACGAATGGTTTGACTGAGAACGGATAATGCTTTGGGCGTACTTTGAAGCGTTCTCATTTTTTTCAGGTCTCTGATACTTGGGTATGTGAAAACTGTGTGACTTCCTTTCTTAAGTTGCCTTGAGCCATATTATAGCTTGGAATCTGGCTGTGCAAAACATCTGAGGTTTGCACATTAAAACTGAGAAAACCCATTTACTCATTGATCTAGGATTTTTCACAGTATCGCCTCCCTTGCTGCTAAAAAGAATGAAATGTTTTACCCTTTCTATTTAAAAAACCTCCAGCATGACCTTTTTGCTAGCAGCACTTGTATGTGTCCTATCAGAGATGGTCAGTGTTGCTCCTATTATGTCCTGGTGGTATTTGCCTTTTCCAAAATGGATGCAGTATTATTGGTCATGCTATATCCAAGACCCATCTGCTTCAGGTTATCTCCACTCACTGTCAAGGGAAGACCTCCATGCCCCTGCCCGAGTGAGCTGCTTCACTTGTGTCTTAGTTGAAAGTCAGCTCCAGCACACTAAAACAACCATGCACTGACACTATGACTTTTGAGTAGATGTCTCTGTGGCTGTAGACATCTTACAGACCTCTATCCTACCACACGACTTCTCGTGGTCAATGCACAGACGGGGTGTGAGGGTCCATCCCCGGCCTGATTGTGTCCATGGCTCATCCAGTGGTGATGCACTGAAAGCCATATTCTTAACCTGTAGCTCAGACCTGATCCTGTTGCTCATGGACAAGAAGGTGTGATTATACTTTGGCCCAATTTTTCACTTTGTCAATAATATGACACTTTATTTTAGAACAGTTATCCTCTAATCCTTTCTTACGATATTCTTGCGGCAGCTGATGTATGTACTCTTTTCATGTCTGAATTCAGGCCAGGCAAAAGTGCATTGTTTCTCGGAACGGGGCATGGTTATGTTGTTCACACTACACACTTCTCCTGGGTGTGCACAAGAACATACGGGGCCCTTGCGCACCTTATTTTAATACAGATTTGACCTATTTTCCCAGATCTGTAACCCCTAGTCTCTAACCCTTAGCTTGAGGTGAACTTTTTCCTAATACAAAAAGTCTTGCTCATTAGCATTTAATCTTTCTTCAACAACAAGGCCCATTACCTCATTCCAAGGACAGTCACATATATTCACCGTGACCCCCCTAGACAGCAAGGTACAACTGAATGACATTCATAGGTTTTAGATGAAGAAACAACATGTCGGAAGGAATATGCTACTTACCAGTATGCATCTGTTCTTGGCATGTAGAGCTGCAGATCTACACACTTTTGCATAGATCGCCATCTGGTGTTGGGCCCGGATGTTTGCAGTATGTTTTTCTCTTGGACAGTCTTTGGAAGTCACGAGGTCGGTGACTCCTCCTTTGGATCGTATTGCGCATGGGCTTCGGCTCCATCCTCAGATTGTTTTTCGCCAGCAGGGAAAGATGGAGCGCAGTGATAATAGTGAAGAAACCCATGTGTGTTGTATCTAAATAAGATAGACTGGAACAGATACAGGTAGCCGGGGAGGCGGGTGGGCGTGTGTAGATCTGCAGCTCTACATGCCAAGAACAGATGCCTACTGGTAAGTAGCATATTCCGTTTGAGGCATATGAGCTGCAGATTACACACTTTTGCATAGACTATATAGCAGTTCCCAACCTTAGCGGCGACCACCGGTATCTGTTGCAGTGGTTTGAAATAGTGTTTTTAGTACAGCCTGGCCCACACTAGCTTGTTGCATCTACACAGTAGTGTTTCGTGAAAGTGTGCGGTGTTGACCATGTAGCTGCTTTGCAGATATCATCTAATGGGATGTTCCCTAGAAAAGCCATAGAACCCCTATCTTCCGTGTAGAATGGGCTTTAGGGGGAACGGATAGCGTTCATTTTGCTTTGTGGTAGCAAATCTGGATGCATTTTACAATCCACCTGGCTATCCCTGATTTTGAGATGGGGTTACCCTTGTGTGGTGGAGAGAACGAGACAAACAGTTGTTTGGTCTTTCTGAAAGGTTGTGTTCTTTGGATATAGTAAAGTAAGGCTCGTCTGACATCTAGCGTGTGTAGAGCCCTTTCTGCAACAGTCTGAGGTTGCGAGAAAAATACCGGTAATTCTACAGATTGGTTTAGGTGAAAAGGGGAAATGACTTTAGGTAGGAATTTTGGGTTGGTACGGAGAACAACCTTGTTCTGGTGCATTTGAAGAAAAGGTTTTTGTATGGTAAGTGCTTGTATCTCACTGACCCTTCTAAGGGAAGTGATGGCTACAAGGAAAGCTGTTTTCCATGTGAGAAATTGCAGTTCGCATTTATGCAAAGGTTCGAAGGGAGGCCCCATTAGCCTTGTGAGAACGATATTTAAGTTCCACACAGGTGAGGGTGGTACTCTGGGGGGAATTATTCTTTTTAGGCCTTCCATGAAGGCTTTAATGGCAGGTACTCTGAAAAGTGATAGGTGCTGCCTGTTTTGTAGGTAAGCTGCAATTGCTGCGAGGTGTAGCCTAATGGAGGTATATGCTAGATTACACCTTTGTAGGTGTAATAAGTAGCATATGATGTGTTGTGTAGACACGTCTAGAGGATTGATTGTGTTGTTATGGCAATAAACAACAAATCTTTTCCACTTGGCAGCGTAGCAGGCTCTAGTGGTAGGGCGTCTAGCTTCTCTGATGACGTTCATACAGTCAGGGGGAAGGTTTAGATATCCGAATTCTAGGATTTCAGGAGCCAGATCGCAAGGTTGAGCTGAGCTGGGTCCGGGTGCCTGATCTCTCCATGGTTCTGGGTTAGGAGGCATGGTGAGAGGTGTAGCTTTTGGTGTGGTACTACCGAGAGTTCCAGCAGCGTGGTGTACCACGGTTGTCTGGCCCATGTTGGAGCTACTAGGATCAGCGTGAGGGAATGCTGTTGTAGCTTTCGCACCACTAATGGAATAAGTGGAAGAGGTGGAAAAGTGTACGCAAATTTGCCTGACCAGTTCATTTATATCGCATTTCCTTTGGACAATGGGTGTGGGTATCTGGCGGCGAAGCTTGGGCATTTTTTGTTTTCGTGGGGGGCGAATAGGTCTATTTGTGGATGCCCCCACGTTTGAAAGAACGGGTGAAGAACCTGTGGGTGAAGTTCCCACTTGTGGATCTTTTGCGTCTGTCTGCTGAGCAGATCTGCCATGGTGTTTTGGACTCCTGGGACATGTTCGGCTAGGAGAAAGATTTTGTGTGGAATTGCCCATCTCCATATGCTCTGTGCTAGTTGAGAGAGCTGTGGAGAGTGTGTGCCCCCCTGTTTTTTAATGTAATGCATGGCCGTCATGTTGTCTGTGCGAATGAGGACTGCCTTGTCTGAAATCTGTGACTGAAAAGATTTTAGGGCTAGAAAGATTGATAGTAACTCCAGATGGTTGATGTGGAGTAATTTTTGTTGTGGTGTCCATGTGCCCTGCACTGTGAGGTGTAACAGATGAGCTCCCCAGCCGGAGAGCGATGCGTCTGTTGTTAGGATTACCTGTGGAACCGGGTCCAGGAACAGTCGACCTTTGGAAAGGTTTGTGGTGTTTTACCACTGCAGAGAGCGATGGGTGCGACCATCTACCAACACCAGATCTGTCAGTTGCCCCTAGGCCTGGTTCCATTGGCGCGCTAAGCACTCTTGGAGTGGATGCATCTGGAGTCTTGCGTGGGGCACTATGAAAATGCAAGAGGCCATCATCCCTATCAGTTGCATAAACACTCTTGCTGGAAGGGAGTGTTGAAGTATGAATCTTTGTTGCAAAGCCTGAATGCTTGCAATCCTGGCCGGATTGGGGTAGGCTATTGCTTTTGAGGTGTCTATGGTGGCACCGAGGTATTGTTTTATGTGGGATGGTGTTAGGTGGGACTTTTGGTGGTTCACCGTGAGGCCTAGTTGGTGAAGTAGTTGGATTGTAGTGGCGGTGTGGTGTACACATTGGTTGTAGGACGTGGCTTTTATCAGCCAGTCGTCCAAGTATGGGAAGACGTGAATGTGCTGTCTTCTGAGGTGTGCCGCCACTACCGCTAGGCACTTGGTGAATTCCCGTGGTGCTGTTGTGACTCCGAATGGGAGCACCTTGAACTGGTAGTGTTGCCAGTCCACTACACATCTGAGGTACTTTCTGTGAGCATGGTGTACCGGAATGTGGAAGTATGCATCTTTCAAGTCCAGTGTGGTGAGGAAGTCGTTCTGGGAGAGGAGCGGAAGCACCTGCTGAAGCGTTACCATGTGAAAATGGTCTGAATGTATGTATGTGTTTAGGGGCCGGAGATCTAGAATAGGTCGTAGAGTCTCGTCCCTTTTTGGTATTAGAAAATATAGGGAGTAGACCCCTAAGTTTTGCTGATTGACGGGAACTTGTTCTATTGCATGTTTTTGTAGGAGGGAGATTACCTCCTGTTTTAGTAATGTGGAATGTTCTTGTGACATTGGGCGTTGCCTGGGTGGAATGTTTGGGGGGGTAGATGTTAATTCCAGGCAGTATCCTGACCGAATAATTTGGGTCACCCACTTGTCTGAGGTGATGGTCTCCCAGACATGAAGGAAATTTTGAAGTCTGCCCCCGACCGGAGTGGGATGGTCTGGAGGGAGCGGGGGGAAGTCATTGGGTAGGCGGTGTGGCAGAGCGGGCGGTATTTGTTTTGCCTCTGCCTTTATTATTATTGCCCCTATAGCCGCCTCTTTGATAACCCCTTGTGAAGGTGGACTTAATGGGGGGATTTGTAGGAAGCGGACGCGTTATCTGAGGAGTAACCTCTGGATGTGCTCCGAAAGGAAGAACGGCGAAAAGAGCGCCTAGGAGGGTGTGAATGCAGGGCTCCCATGGACTTCGCCGTATCGGTGTCCTTCTTCATTTTTTCGAGGGCCTCATCTACCTTTGGGCCCAATAGGTGTTCTTGGTCAAAGGGATGATTCAGGATGGAGGCTTGCACCTCTGGTTTGAAACCTGATATTCTTAGCCAAGCATGGCGACGGAGGAGGACGCTAGTATTAATGGCCCTGGAGGCTGTGTCTGCTGCATCTAAGGCACAGCGTATAGAGGTGTTAGTTATTGTCTTGCCCTCTTGAATTAATTCATTGGCCCTAGTTTTATATCTTTCAGGGAGGTGGTGCATTAGGGTTTCTAATTCATCGTAATGTGCCCTATCGTATCTGGCCAATAGCGCTTGGGTGTTGGCTATACGCCATATATTAGCTGCCTGGGACGCAGTGCGCTTTCCTGACGGGTCCAGTAGCTTGGACTCTTTGTCAGGTGGTGGTGCTTCACCTGACGCTTGGGAATTTGATCTTTTTCGGGCAGTGGAAACCACTAGGGAATCCAGTGGCGCTGGCCCTTTGATATAGGCAGGATCTGTGGGGGCAGCTTTGCATTTTTTCTCTATGCGTGGGTTAATGACCCTGGCCCTGACTGGGTCCTTAAAAACCTCTGGCGCATGTTTTACCACCCCCTTGAGCATAGGTAGTATATCAGTAGTCCTATGTGTGGTATCAAATGTGTCAAGGAGGAAATCCTCCTCCACTGGGTCAGTGTGCAACTCTACCCCGTGATAGTGTGCCGCCCTTTGAAGTAGATGGTGGAACCCTAATGAGTCTTCCGGTGGAGATGGCCTGAAAGGGTAAAGGTCATCTTGTGGGACGTCGGGGATATCTGGGTTATTGTAGTCGTCCCATGGGTCTGGGGATCCTGTAGGGGTGGGGTCTTGGGGCACATCCCCTGTATCGTGATATGGGTCCCCCTGATCATCATCGTCTGGAGACAGGGTCGGAGAGCGATGAGGTGGGGGTGGAGAAGGCAGAGGGGGCGGAGGTGGAGAGGGTGGAGGAGGTGGGGAAGGTATTCTGAAAGGGGAGGTAGCAGAGTCCTTCCTCTTTGGAGGTGGAGGCGGAGCCGGTTTGTCCAAATGTCTCTTTTTGAAAGAGAGTGCCAAATGTCCAGTTTTTGGATCCCTGGTGAGAGTTTTTTGTAAGGGATCCGGTGTAAATAGTTCCTGTGACAGTGTTTGGTCCGTCGGCACCGAAGTGTTTGGGGCCGATGACTTCTTAGGCTTGTCCGTGCCAGTTTGCTTAGCACTGGGCTTGGGAACCTCCGATTTCTTGGTCGGCGCCGAGGTGGGCTTCGGCTTGGAAGTGTCGGTGCCGAGGGCCTTATGGGGTTTGGTTGGTACCGAAGATGGCGTCGGTACGGTAGCGCTGGGTTTCCACCCCGAGGACTTCGGTGCGGAGCTCGGTGTCCAGGTAGAGGCCGGTTTCTTTTTCGGTGCCGAAGTGTGTTTCTCGGCACCGCTGGCAGGCTGGCTCGAGCCCGAGCCGCCGGAAGGCTTATTTGGCTTCTTCACCGTGCCCGAAGCTGGGGTGTGTGAAGCAGTGTCTCTGGTCTTGCCTAGGCCCGGAGGCGAAGGCGTGACCGAAGCCTTTTTGGGTGTTGGCGCGGTGTGGGCGGTGGTATATTACTCACGACCCTCTGCGCCGGAGTGATGTCCTCCACATCTGAGTCGTTGGCCTTGGAAGCACTGACGAGGTCCTCTTCGGTGTGCTGCTGTCCCGGATCTTCGATGTCGTCTCCGAAGATATCGACTGGAACGGAGGTCGAGGAGTGTGCCATGTTTCGTCTGGCTCTTCGGTCCCGAATAGTCTTTTTCGATCTGAAAGACTTACAGGCCGGACAGTCTCGAGCCTCGTGTTCAGGGGAGAGGCAGATGTTGCATACCTCATGAAGATCGGTGTGGGGGAATTTGGACCCACATCGAGGGCACTTCTTGAATGGAGTTCTTTCCATCAGCCGGGACCGGAGCTTGGGTAGGCCCGAAGGCCGCCGTCGACGACTGGAACCGAAGATTTGTCGATGAGAAGGTGCGTTGTTTGAGGAGATCGCGATCAAAACAATACCGCGATGTGAGGTGAGGATTCCGCTTCGATCGTCAAACTGGAAAATGTTCAGAACCGAAGCGCGAAGATTACATCCGAGCCCGATGGCGGAAAAAAACAATCTGAGGATGGAGCCGAAGCCCATGTGCAATACGATCCAAAGGAGGAGTCACCGACCTCGTGACTTCCAAAAGACTTTCCAAGAGGAAAAACAAACTGCAAACATCCGGGCCCAACACCAGATGGCGATCTATGCAAAAGTGTGTAATCTGCAGCTCATATGCCTCGAACAGAATGATCCTACTAGGTGAGAGGAGCCATGGTCTGCCTTCACCCCCTGACCCCCTTCACCCTCCTTTCACGCATTGTGCACCTCTCAGTTATTTGTTGTCTCCCAGTAACTCTTATGACTTAAACTCACTCCTTTCACCTCTGCTCTTCAGCCCCCTATTCCCTTTAACCCAATGCCTGCTTTCTCCCTATGCGCTTTGAATTTTATCTTTCATATCCGCTCTCTTCTGTCCCAGGCCCGCTCTACTTTCAGCTCCAAAGGGTTCTAGAGACGCACTTGAGCCTCACTGCATGCCTCGTTAGCCCTCTCATACCTCATCCCTCCCATACCTCATCCCTCCCATATCTCATCCCTCTCATACCTCATCCCTCCCATACCTCATCCCTCCCATACCTCATCCCTCCCATACCTCATCCCTCCCATACCTCATCCCTCCCATACCTCATCCCTCCCATACCTCATCCCTCACATACCTCATCCCTCCCATACCTCATCCCTCCCATACCTCATCCCCCCATACCTCATCCCTCTCATACCTCATCCCTCCCATATCTCATCCCCCCATACCTCATCCCTTCCATACCTCATCCCCCATACCTCATCCCTCTCATACCTCATCCCTCCCATACCTCATCCCTCCCATACCTCATCCCTCCCATACCTCATCCCTCTCCTACTTTAGCTGCCAGAGATGCTCTCACCTCAGTCTGCTCCATGGTGGGCTGATCCATGTTCAGGACAGGAAAGTTGTCCAGGGAGCGCGCGGCTTGCCTACCCCGACCTTCCCTCTCCAGGATGGAGTAGTTCATCGAGAGCTTGATGGGATGAAGCTTATCTCGAATATTGTTCTGTAAACAGTAAGAGAATGGGAATCAGATCTAAGGATCACCAAGAGGAGCATTCAAGGCTGCACGGTACTGTTCAGAAATGCAGCAAACTGGACTGTTGCCAACTGTATGCAGAACAAGAGACAGTCCCCTGTATGCAGAACAAGAGACAGTCCCCTGCATGCAGAACAAGAGACAGTCCCCTGCATGCAGAACAAGAGACGGTCCCCTGCATGCAGAACAAGAGACAGTCCCCTGCATGCAGAACAAGAGACGGTCCCCTGCATGCAGAACAAGAGACGGTCCCCTGCATGCAGAACAAGAGACGGTCCCCTGCATGCAGAACAAGAGACAGTCCCCTGCATGCAGAACAAGAGACAGGCCCCTGCATGCAGAACGAGAGACAGGCCCCTGTATGCAGAACAAGAGACAGTCCCCTGCATGCAGAACAAGAGACAGTCCCCTGCATGCAGAACAAGAGACAGTCCCCTGCATGCAGAACAAGAGCACTCAAATCATTTACACATTTACTTATTCTAGGTGTGTCAGTAGCACAGACATAGCTCCACGGAACACTTCACAAACAACACATTTTTTGGTCGAAGGAATTTTTCAATCGTTAAATCTGACTACAGAATCCAGGGGGCAGCCAATATAAACATAGGGGCAGATTTACAAGCCCCTTGAGACACTTTTACACCGCCGTTGCGTCACTTTTGTGACGCAGCGGCGGCGTAAACAATGCGCCACTATGCGACATATTTACAACGTGACGCATCTAGTGAGATGCGTCACGTTGTAAAGCCCTGCACTACATTATACCTGCATCAGGTATAATGTATGCAGGGTGGGCGTTCCGTCGCAAGGAAGCCCCGTAAAAGTGACGCAGTAAAATCTACAAGTTTTCACTAAGTCACTTTTACGTCCCCGCTGCGTCAACTCCTTACGCCTGCTTCAAGCAGACGTAAGGAATGACGCAGCATATTAGGTATGAGGCACCCCTGAGCAGTGCTGGAGTTGTGTTGCGCTTGCGACACAACTCCAGCACTGCGTCACCCTTACGATGACAGATGCGTGACGCATCTGTCTATCCTTGCACCACGGTGCGCCGCATTATAAATCCGGCGCATCCATGGTGGTGCAAGGGGTTTCTGGAGTCACGCAAAATAACTGGCGCATCCCTGCTAATATGCAGGGATGCGCCAGCTATTGTAAATCTGCCCCTTAATTGGGATAGCAGTAGAGAGGACACTGAACAAAATATATAGCCACTAATATTTTCTTTACTACACGACTATGAACTTTTATATTTAATAAACACATTGACAAGTTCAGGAACAGAGGGGGAAAGAGAGTGGCGGCTGGCTGCATATCATGGGATGGAAGGCAGAGCACGTTCCTGGCTCCCAGACTGCTCAGTCTGAAAAGGACCTGTCCAGGTACACAAACATTACTTGACAGGTTTCCTGGCACGATATGTCATGTCATGGGGGAACTACAAGGCTGCGATCGTTTCTGAACGGCTCGTAATTCTGATTCCTGCACAAATCCCAGTTTGCACAAATATGGGAATTTGCAGCCTGATTCGTAATCACTCCGCATATTGTTCTAGTGATGAAATGAGTGCCTAATGCTGGCGAGGGAGTGACACATAACGTGTACGAGTGATGTAGGGAAAAGTAGAGGCATATTTGATTTTGACATGTAGGCTTATGATATAAGGATATACTTCTAGCCATTCACCCACCTGCTATGGCTTTGTGTTCTGCATATGAATTTAAGTGCTACAGCACGTGTTCGATCGGGAGGTGTTTTATCGTCGGTGAGACAGACATTTGCATGTGGAATGTTTGCATTCATATGCAAACATAAGCACTTTGAGAAATAATTTCTGCTCCAATCTCAAGCAGAACAGAAGACTGCGTTACAGAAACACACTAAAAGAATAAAATCCCCGGCAGTCTGGTTCACAACCTAACTCCCCAGATAAGGCTTCGCATTCGTGAGTGAGGTTTGCTCGTTCCATGCACAATAAGTGTGCACAGGATCAAGACATTTCTCAGTACGTCCGCGCCTCTGCAGACAACAAAGGAGTCAGAGCGGTTCTGCTCATCCTCTCCCCATCCCCCGCCTTGTTGTACTGTTAGAAATGGGGTCTCTGGTTGGCTAAGGCTTGCACCAAAGCCAGGCAGAAACCACCACTCTAGTCAGTTACAACTAACAATTGATGGACGGAATGCTGACAATGCAGACATTCTCCCCCAGTCAAGAGATCTGGGTTAAATCCATCGTTCTTTTGCCCACTACCCCACCCCAGTTCAGACATGGCCATATGCAAATCAGTCTTGACCCTGTGCCTCATGGGAACAGTCCAGCCCGAACTACCAAGCCATGTCTTCCCTGGACCGGAATCAAGCATCCTAGGACCGGTTTCTGGCTATCAGCCGTCATCAGCCAGGATAGCTTGACTCCAGTGGCGTAGTGAGCACGGGTCCCACGTCTGGGAATACCCATCCCACTTAGGGAGAAAAGCGTTACAACAAACAAATGATGGACGGAATGCTGACAATGCAGACATTCTCCCCCAGTCAAGAGATCTGGGTTAAATCCATCGTTCTTTTGCCCGCTACACCACCCCAGTTTAGACATGGCCATATGCAAATCAGTCTTGACCCTGTGCCTGTTTCCGGTCCAGGGAAGGCATGGCTTGGCAGTTCGGGCTGGACTGTTCCCATGAGGCACAGGGTCAGACTGATTTGCATATGGCTATGTCTGAACTGGGGTGGCAGAGTGGGCTAAAGAACGGCGATGGATCAAACCCAGATCTGTTGACTGGGTGTGAGTATTTGATTGGTTCTGATGCTCCGTCCATCACCACCCCCTTTTGTACCACCACTCTAGTCAGGGCGAGGGAGTTACACGCCAAAGAGGACCCCTGCTCACCCCCTTGGTAGCTTGGCACGAGCAGTCAGGCTTATCCCGGTGGCCATGTGTAAAGCATTTACGCACACACACAGCAACAACATCCCAGACCCACTTCAAAAGGAACTCCACACAAGGTTATATCTAAAAATAGCCTTTGTATTATCATAACACATTAGAATAGTAATCACAAATTATACACGGTGCCACCTGGCACTAGATTATATTTACAAGGGATTATTTACACCTGACCGGGCCCACTTGACCACGGTCAGAACCATCACAAAGTGAACTTAGTAAAGGTAGAACGTATCATAAACATAGAACACAACCAGTAACTACTGGTAATCACTGTACTTAGCATCAGCCTGTAACATAAACCACATTATGCACAGTATCACATTTAGGCGTGGAATACATTCTGCGCCAACCTCACCCGCATAAACACATTATGCAATCCTCTCAGAAGTCTAAACGCATTAGACACTAACCTCCTAAGCATAACTCACATTAGGGGCATAAAACACAGTAGAGAATAATGTCCAGCCTAACCATAAAAGGTCCAACCTCATAATCATAAAAGCACAGTTAGGGGTATAAATCAGGGTGCATAAATCATACTAAATGAATAACATTTCCTAGCACCACAATCCTCTTATAAGTCTAAACGCATTAGACACTAACATCCTAATCATAAATCACATTAGGCATAACCACATGAACATAAATCACATTAGGGCCTGGCGCCCTACACAACTCACAGTCCCCCCCCCCCCCGGCCAACGGGCCTTCTCACTGGGGCCCAAGATGCCCTGTGTCCAGAATGTCAGGGCTGCTGCACCTGCAGCAGAACAAAACGTGCGCCATTGCGCTAGGGCAAAAGAAGTGAACCTCACTCCGGTCTCACACAACATGCCCCCCAAGAGAACCTTGCCTAAACGTTGCAGCTGGCACTAAGTGCTGCGCAGCTGTGAAATCAAGAAGTGGGCACTGGCACTCACTGTGCCCTTCAAACCCATGTGCTCAAGAACGTTGCAGCTGCCCTCTCGCAAGCGGAGCAGCTGTGAAGAGTGGCCACACAACAGGGGAGCAGCATGGACCCCTCTGGGCCGTCTTAAAATAATTGTGCCATTGTTGGAGCCACCTAGGCTCTAAAACCATCATGCCCCCGTTGGAGCCACGCAGGGTCTAAAAATAAACATTCCCATGAGGTGCAGCTGCCCTCTGCGAGCAGGGCAGCTGGGAGAAATGCAGCTATGGGGCCTGGGCACCTCTGTGCCCTCACGTTGGAGCCACCAAGTCTCTAAAACAAATATACCCCACGTTGGAGCGGCCCGCTATCAGGTGGGGCCGCTCAGAAGATAGGTACTGGCCCCGGTGCCTCGATCTCACCTCCCCTCAGCCATACCGCTCACCGGGCTCTCTCTCGACTGGGGGGGGGGAGAGGTCTCCTCTTTTTCTCGCCAGCTCCTCTTCACCCGGGCCCCCTCCTGGGACTCGGGCCTCTGCACGGAGGAAGTCTCGCTGCGCGGGGGACCTGGAAACTCCGGTCGTCTTCCCTCGCGGCAGGGCTGGGTGAAAAACCAGATGCAACTGGTTTGGGGGAGCTTTGGAGCACTTTGTTGCGCTCAGCTCCTCTCTCCTTTGTCAGGTGGGGGCTAGGTGCTCAGACACACCACAGGGGGCGGAGCCAGCATTGTGGAGGGAAGGCCCAGCCCTATTCAGGTCCCAGGTGCAACTCCTCCCTCCCATCTGCATGCAGATCTCTCCATTCACCACTGGGCAGACTCACCCTGGCTCCTGGAATTCCCCAGCCCTCTCAGCTCCTGTCAATCACAAGCCAGACATGGCATTCACATCAGGCAGGCAGGCACACAGAAATGCCAACTTCTAAAAGTGGCACTTCTCCACCAGTCACCATAAATCTGCGCACACCATTGCGCAGCATTTATTCTCACGAGTCCGCACATACTAAACTCGCCCCTGCACTCCTCTCATACCAGGAATTACCATGGACACACATATCCATCATGCATTCCTATGGGAGGGCAGGCAAATCTCACCACACGCACTCAGAGAGCGCACGCACTTTACACTGGGCCACAGTGCTAAAGTGCGCAGAGGCCAAAAATCATTACCACCATGTCAGAGCTTAAGGCAAAAAGTTCAGGGGTGAACCTGCCAGAAGGGCCAAGTCCAACAGGCATGGAGACGTATCTGACGCTCTTCCCTTCATCATCATCAGGCTGAGAAACCTTCAAAGAACTAAGACAAATTAAGGTCTAAAACCCAAACTAAAACCGATCGTACGCTGAAATGCAGTTTAAAGATGACGAAATAGAATCTGAATGTCCTCACCTTTTAACATACTGTACGGTACGTTCTACAGTGGGCACATAAGCCCGAAGTCGTGATACTGTTCCCAAATCTCCCTCTGCCAGCCGTGCATGGCTAATGCACAGTAGAAAGCAGCTTGTCTTCAGATGCCACCATCTAAACTGGCACAATGTTTCGCATATTAACAATTTCTCGTTAGAAGGCAAGAGATTGTACCTAATACCCTTTACGTTTAACTTTTATTTGCCAATGGAAATTCGTGAATTGGAACAGATGCGGATTCTTCGTCTCCATCCCTCCAGATGTCCATATCTGTCAGCACAGCTGTCTTTGCGTTTGGGCGGGCAGGATTCTAACTTTCACGTCACCTCCAGGTACTGGATACCTTTTGTCTTCCTCTCCAGTCTCTTTGGCTAGATGTATCTGCTTGCACGGCTTCTATTTTCATAAGTTTCTTAAAGACTTGTCTTTTTGAGGCCCAACACTGGGTGGCATCACCAGCTGAAGCTTAACTTTGAGAAGACAGATGTTATGGCGTTGGGGGGCAGTGACAAGTCGATTGATCACCAATAATCCTGTATGGGTTAGCTTTATAAGAATCTGCAGCTTCAGATTGGACTCTGACATCATCTTGGCTAACAAATGCTGATTTGCCCTCCTGTGCCGGCCATTTTTGTCTATTACAGAAAATGTTATCAGTACACACAAAGTGGGTAAGTTGTGCAAGTCACTATTGTAAGTGGGGTCTTTCAAGGGTACGGAAACTCCGGTTGTTGGGATCTCCCATACGCGTAATTAATAAACTGCAAATTGTCCAGTATGCGGCAGTACAAATTACGGAAGCAATTTGTAACTTTGTCTCAATGGCCTTGCGTCAGTTTCACAACAGAGCACCAGATTTCCGAAAAGCTACTCTGCACACGACATTGGGCCATGTGTTCTTGAAATGCAGACTGAGAATGCAGGGGCCTGACCCTAGCGTGCACTCAGGTAACTCCTATCGTTTTCAGATCGTTTACCACAATGAGGCACGAAGAGGGCCCTTACCTTGTGGTTTATCTACTCCAACAGTCCCTCACCCCTCCTACCCCTTTTGTGGGGAATGTTTGCTAGAAACTGAAGACTTACTGTTCTTCCAAAAGTTTTAGGCCTTATTTCGCCTTCTAGCGCCGAGGAACAATTTGATAAGTTGATCCACGCCGCACGAAAATGTTAGAATCAATTAGAAAACAGCAGTTCAGAATACCATGCAGGGGCCACAGACATGGGCACCTGAGCCAAGCGCCAGGTGTGCAGTGCTCGGCACTCACCAGGAGAAGCAGCTTGCGCGTCTCACACTTGGTCTCCGGCATGCTGAAGTACCCCTGAAGAACGGGAGAGTTTGTTTCAGGGAAGCGCACTCTGGCTGGCCTTCTGTCCTTGTCCGCTTCCAGGGTGTACGCTAGAGCTGTGGAGGACAAAGAGGCATCATTAAGGTCTTCATCCTCCCTACCCATTCATACTGTGAGGACAGCTGGCTTCCCACACTAACACCACCCACCAATCAGAAACAGACACCACATTCATGCATGAAGCAAACAGGCATCAACCTCAAGAACCCAGGTGGAGAGTGTTCATCTCTACATCAGAAACCACTGGTAACAGCCCCGAAGCGAGAAAAAGAACTCTGCACATCACTTCACCTCACTACTACACCCACTCACAACGCCCATCATATCCCACCCAAAATACTGTAACTGATCAGATATTCTCATCACTAAAAAATCACTACTACACCCAACCCACTGTGCACATCAAGTACTACATGAGAACTACTTTGTTCACTAACCAGGTTTCACTACAACACTAACCCACTTGGATCATCACCCTTATGGCCATATGACTCAATATCCACATATCACTAGCAAATGCAATCCAAACTGACCACCGGTATCCCTTCATTATCAATGTCCCACAAAAGCCAGAAATACCACCTCACTTCTATGACCTGTCCAATGCGTCATTACGACCTAACCACCTATGCCCACCACCAGCAACTTACTATTACACCAACCACCACACCTGAACCCAGAAGGCATAGTATGCCACCTACACTTCACCAACACTCCCACCACTACCTGAAGAACCAAAATGCAAACTATTGCCACATTAGTACTTTCACGTCTGAGTCCTGGTCCAGTGACACCGCAGCATCATGGCCGGGGCTAATACCCAAGGTCCGCAGCCTTGCAGTTCACCCTGGGGGTTCAGACTGATCCCTCAAATCAACAGTGCACTCACCACTACTTTCTTTATGTAAAACTTTGAAACAAATTTTCCTCTTCCCTCATGATAGTACAATTTTCAGAGCACACAGGCATCGGTCATCGCCGGGAATGGCGACAGCAAAATCATCTACCAGGGCTTTCAAAAGTGTCCACTGTAGGGGTTGTGATGCATACAGAATGCATCAGCCAGTCTGATCCTGAAGCACAGAAAGCACATCTCTAACATGCATGCCTCGCTTCAAGGGTTGTCGGTTCATCGGTGGAGCCGCGTATGCTATTCAGGAAGCTTTGTGTGGTGGATGGTATGCCACAACATATGGATGGAAATGTGGTCCTGCGAAACTATTGACTCCAGAATATCAACTAACACTACATTGTCAAAGAGCGGCAATTATAGATTTACTATACCTAGCGCCACGTCTACGTACCTTGAATAGATGTATATTTCTTCAAAGCACAGAGATGTGGAGATCAGAAAAGAAAATCAATACCTACCAACATATAATTACCTTGATAATATGTAGGTACCCGATACTCTGGAGTCAATATGTTTGCAAGACAATTTAACAAACATGTTAATATGGCAGACCACCTATGCAGTACAGAGGTTTTTACACTATGGACCACACATTATTGAGGAATAAAAATCGGCCGCTACTGCTTTGGGGAGGCTTGCACACACCCATTTCCGGGGTTCTGACTGTGCCCACACAGAGAAAACTGAAAGCGTGTGAAAGCTCTATTTCAGTTCAAGCGGCAGCCTCCTGGAATGGTCTGGCAGAAGTGTTGAGGATAAGTGTTGACCACTAATTATCCTATCAGCACAAAACCCAAAGAGGATCTTTTCGACTGTACACAATAAGCGACGTGATATGAACTATAAATTCTAGTTATGCAAACTGGGCGGCCAGATGCGGGTGAGTGAAGATTTTACAAAACAAAATGACCATAAAAGAATGTTGCATCCAAACATACTACCGCAATCTATCATACTCTGGACTATAAACAGTTTAGGAATCATACCACTAACCTACTCCCTCATCTATTACACAAGCAAAGCTGCACACAAACCAACAGCCACTAATCTGCCTTCACTGCAAATCTTGCTGCCTCTGCAGACCTCCACTTCTGCATTATAATTACATTAAGAAAATGCAATCATGCACAGATAGAGCTACTGAACAGTGTGATTTGGGGGGAGTCAGGTTCATGTCACTTTTGGATTCCTCCAAGTTGAGCCAAAAAAGGAATGGTGTCTTCAGTGTTAAGAGGGTTGAGCCCAACAGTGACTTCCCAGACAGGTTATGTTAATTGATTATTTATAAAGCGCTCGGTTGCCTAGGCTTCATGGCACTGTTGAAATCACAACACTGATTTAAAAATCCCAAACTAATAAATATAAAATCAGATACCATGGAAAACATAAGAGGGTCAGGAAAGAATATTTAAAGAAAACTGAACACAAATGTAATGGTAATGGCCTATCGTTGAACAGCCAGATGTTCTGCAGGTTGCCTTCTTGACGAAGATTTAGAGAGGACGTGTTTCATGCCATTGCCTCCCACAAAGTATGAAACTCTTTTTGGGCGCGCCCTCATATTGGAGTGTGGGGTTAAATTGGGGTTTCTTTCCTTGTGCCCTTCCTGTGTAAGTCTTCCAACACAACCAGTCTTGAAAGGAAGTGAAAGGCGAAATGGGTGGGAGTTGACACCATGAAGAAATAACAATGGGACTATGAGAGAAACAGCCATAAGAATATTGAGAGGAGAGCTGCACCATTTGTACAATAGGACTCCACAGCATCAGCACCACATAACTACTGTTCATCCCTTCTACATGAAACACTACCGCACTACTACATCTCTAATGCAAACGAGACACTCCCCCACCACACGTACTAATATTTTTCTTGTAATTTAAGTTTCCAGTGCTCAGGAGGTAAGAGAAGCACAGCTGGATTTCGATGCTGTAAGAAAGAAAAGAGAAAATAATTAGAAAATTAAGGACTTGGAAAAAGTAGCCTAAGATACAATAATGGAAATACTGAGGGAGACAGAAATTAACTTGTTCAGCCAGCACGATATGGAGTGAAACATGGCAGGTGACACAAGAGAAGCATCCAGGTGAGACAAGAGAAGTATCTAGGTGAGACAAGAGAAGTATCCAGGTGAGACAAGAGAAGCATCCAGGTGAGACAAGAGAAGCATCCAGGTGAGACAAGAGAAGCATCCAGGTGAGACAAGAGAAGCATCCTAAGTGAGATAAGAGAAGTATCCAGGTGAGACAAGAGAGGTGAGACAAGAGAAGTATCCAGGTGAGACAAGAGAAGCATCCAGGTGAGACAAGAGAAGTATCCAGGTGAGACAAGAGAAGTATCCAGATGAGACAAGAGAAGCATCCAGGTGAGACAAGAGAAGCATCCAGGTGAGACAAGAGAAGCATCCAGGTGAGACAAGAGAAGCATCCAGGTGAGACAAGAGAAGCATCCAGGTGAGACAAGAGAAGTATCCAGGTGAGACAAGAGAAGTATCCAGGTGAGACAAGAGAAGCATCCTAAGTGAGATAAGAGAAGTATCCAGGTGAGACAAGAGAGGTGAGACAAGAGAAGTATCCAGGTGAGACAAGAGAAGCATCCAGGTGAGACAAGAGAAGCATCCAGGTGAGACAAGAGAAGCATCCAGGTGAGACAAGAGAAGTATCCAGGTGAGACAAGAGAAGCATCCAGGTGAGACAAGAGAAGTATCCAGGTGAGACAAGAGAAGCATCCTAAGTGAGTTAGGAGACTGGAAAGGTTGAGAGCTAAATCCATTTAGAAAGTGAGAGGCAGTAAGGAAGAGATAAGTTAGGAAGGGGAAGAATCAAAGAAAGGGAGAAAGAAAAGAGGGTAAGCACGGAAAATAAGGAGTGGAGGGAATAGTGGCAGGAGAGAGGACAAGACGATGAGAGCGGGATGGCAGGTGGTAAAAATAGACTATTGTAAGGGAAGAGACGCAAGTGAACAGTGAGAGGTTAGATGAAGGCAATGCAGGAGAAGAACAGGAATTATTTATGAATTAATTGAAACAATAATTGAAGCAAACACATTGCACAAATGGTGCTAAGCGGGGAGTGGTGTCTTGCAGAATGAAAAATGACTAATCAGTAGCAGTAGTTTTAAAATAACGTTTGGCATTCGAGATGGTAAAAGCATTTTGTTTCCTTGAATAATGGTTTGAGTTTCCTCTATGCAGGGTCAGGAAGTCTCATAACAGCATCATCCTGAAACCTATAATGCCCAACACTGAAAATGCCATGTCCAGATTGTAATTGACTTGTTATTATGCACCGTAGGAGGCTATGAATCAAACTATGTTAGCTCTCTACAGTGGGGAAGGGTGGGCAGATGGAGTAATCCAGTCTGCAATGGAAGATTTAGGGCTTGATTTAGAGCTCAGAGGACTTATTTACTCTGTTAGGGTGACGGTGTATTCATCCCTCGAATTTACAGCGGTCCGTCGGCCCACCGGACAACTCTAGCCATTGACAGAAACTTCTACCATGGGGGTTCCTAGAATGAGTTAAGTTTGACGGGCCACTCCATCAAACATGAGGACCACCGGTCAAACTTTTAACTTGTTTTAGGTTCTTCAAAAACAAAAACCCAAGTTGAATTTTGTTTTTGAAAAAACAAAGAATAATGACCATCCCCCACACCATGGAAGTTTTTTTCCCAGGGTGTGGGGGAGGGGGGTCATTTAAACATTTTTACTGTCCCTTACTGCCAGGTTTTTAGGGCAGCAAGAGAGAGCAAAAATTAGCCATTCGAATAGTTACTTTTAATAGGGCTGGCGGTCAAATAGCCAAACATCCGGGGGCTCTTACTCTGCCAGGCTGTCGGGGGAGTTCGTCAGCGACAGAGACATATTTAAGGTCTGTCTGACGTTAAAAGAGGCTCGCGGACCTTTCGGTTGGTGGGGAGGGTAACTCTGACGCTGTTTCGTACCTGCTCAGCCAAACTCTAAATCAGCCCTTTGGTCACTGGATTACGTAAATCAATGGTGTGGATGTCAATAAATATTTTTGGGGCATTACGCATGTTAACTTTGAAATAAAGGGTAACAGCAAAATCAGGATACATTGGAAAGGTATTTGGTGAGAAAGTGGGAAAGGCTACCTTCCTGTAAACCTGGTTTCACAACATAATGACTATCACAAGCTCCGCTTACTCCTGCCATCTAAAAGATACATTCAAAATCGTTCTTAAAATTTCGATAAACAGCCCCAAGTGGGAATCAACAGGAAGATGCGTCGGTAGCCATGCTGTCTGTAACACGGAACAGAACTTAAGAATTTGTTATCAATCCGCACGGCGTAGCCAGTAGCATCTGTTTGTGGGGAAAATTTAGATGTTTTTCCCAACATGCTTGTTACCACAGGCTTCAAGAAGCTATGCCTCAGCAGGCAGTGGGTGCCCAAGAACATAATGTTATTTTGGGCCAGATGTACGACCATTCTGTTTTGAGGGTCGCAAATTGTGATTTTTTGCTACTCGCGAAACGGAATGTGCTAAAGTATCTCGGACACATTTAGTGATTCCCAATGGCGTCGCAATGTCCTGCATCATCAATACTCATGAGGCCGATCGCAATTTGCGACCCATTGGGAATGGCCAGCTCTCACAGGGATGGTGGCCTGCTGAGGACATCAGACCACCATGTCTGTGTTTGATTTTTAAATAAAGCAACTTTTTTCCCCAAATGCAGCCCATTTTCCTTTAAGAAAAAACAGGATGCGATTAAAAGAATAAAATGAAAAGTTTTCTTTTAATGTTTTCAGGGCAGGCAATGGTCCGTGGCGCCACTGCCTATTCTTAAAAAATATTTTCGCATACATTCACAAAAGGAAGGGGTCTCCTGGGGACCCATTCCCATTTGCGACAGGCTTACCACCTACTTGGAGTAGGTAATAAACTGTGATTGTTTTGTGACCGCTTTTGCAAATGCAATCATGCACAGATAGAGCTTTCATCCTTCAAAGGTCGATACTATAACCCAATTTAATGGTACTTAATGCATCACCTATAACTTACAATGTTTGTAAAGGGGACAAACAAGACTATAAGGTGCAGAATATGTTAAAACAAGTTATTCTTCTTAATAATCACACCGTCTTATTTTAAGACAATCATGGCTATATTAATTTACAGCTGACTTATTACTGACTCGCAAAATAGGGTTTGCATAATTTTTTCCAGAGCAGGCAGTGGTCCCACGGGCCAACCTCCCCTGCCCTGACCCCCAAAAGCGACCTCCAACCCAAAAAAATCCCCCCCAAACCAGGCACAGCCCCACTTACCTGTTCCGCGTCCCGTGCTTCCTGTTCCGACGCCTGCTAGCCCACCCTGAACACTAGAGCGCTATCTGTCTTAACCACGCATATGTGTGGTTAAGGCAGATGCGTTGCTCAGGCAAGCGTGGTTAAGCTGGCGGTGTTCTGGAACGTGTGGTTCTGCCCACCAGGGGCGGCTTCTCCCGTCTTTCAGAACTGCTAAAAAGGAAAAATAAAATGATAACACAAGGATATTATCATTTTATTTTTCAGTGCTCAGGCAGTTTTGTGGGGCGAGGTTGGGCAGCGCATGGGAGAGAAGTGGTGGCACTCTGAGCGCTCATGACTGTTTGGCTGGCCGTCTTGGGCCAGCCAAACAGTCATGCGCACTTTGCATGTTCTCCACCAAGGCTGTACCACAGCCTGAGTGGAGAACATGCCTAGGCTCCCATTCCCTGTGTGAGCACCGAACTAAGGCGCTCAGACCAATCAACGCTGCATTGCAGCATTGTGATTGGCTTAGGGGAGCCTGGGTGCTTCCTGCTTCCTGTTAGCACAGAAGCCAGAAAGATGACAGAGGAGAAGCGGCAGTGGCCGGCCAGCAGATAACTGATCGTTTTTTTTGTTTGATTTTTAAACCCTCCCTCACCTGCCACACTACTGCTTCCTGGGAGCAGCCGCCACTGCTGCCCACAGTTTTCTGCGCGTTCCCCGGTGTAATGACTCTTGTGAAGCTCCGTGCCCCACAGTGGGAAGCCACATGAGTATATTGAGAAGGGCCATCATCCTGTCGGTAGAAGCCAGCGCCTCAATAAAAGATCTGCACCCCTCTGTGCCTGCGAATGCTTGTATACTGCCAGCATGCTACTATAGAGAGAAGCCGTGCTGAACACTCATGGCAGCTTTGACTGGGCTTACCGTGTGCTCAGTTTCCTGCTACCACATCTAGTCTCTTTGCACCTTTCCCCCACTTATGTTTCTTGCTTCTCTCTCATTTTCTCGTCACGCACTGCAAAAGCATTTTAATCCACATTTCTCCACACCAGCAGCGCCGTGTTAGGCAGGCTAGACAAAAGGTGACAGAACCATACAAGTGTGTGGTGTTGACCAGTAGGCTCACACAAGCCCATTCAACATCACATTCCAGTTCACCAGGGACAACTGCATCTTCTCCACAGCTGTCACATTGAACCTCCTGACTGTTCAATCAGTGCCGTCGTAACGCATGGGCATGCTGGGCAGTTGCCCTGGGGCTCCACGGGCATAGTAGCCCCATGCAGACCAGAATTTAACACTAATTTTCCATTAAACATTTTTATTCCTGTGAGTGGTTTTGTAGGCAGGGCCCAGAGCACTGCTTTGCCCAGGGGCTTTTATTGCTGTTAAGACATTCCTGTGTTCAATTACTCCTAGGGTAGCACTACAATGCTCTCAACTGTCTAAGAACTAGGCGCGGGCGGAGAACTCCACTCCGCCCGCAGAGTGTGCGGACATTTGCCTACTCCGTGGTCTCCGCGGAATGCTGAGTAGGCAAATCTCCACAAACTCCGCAGTGGAGCGGAGTTAGCCAGCCCCCGTCTCCATCTCCCCTATTAAAAATGAATTAGAAATTAATTAAAACAAAAAGCCCTTACCTGTACTGCAGCATTACTGGGCTGCACTCCTCCTCTTCCTCGCCGTCTCTGGGTGATCACTGTAAAAACTGTGCATGCGCGCACACCCGCGCAAGCACATTTGTCGCAAGAAATGCGCAGGTGCGGGTGTGCGCCCATGCGCAGTTTTCACAATGATCACCAGAGACGGCATGGAAGAAGAGGAGGGCAGACCGGGGACGCTGCTGTACAGGTAAGTGCTTTTTGTTTTAATTAATTTCTAATTAATTTTTAATAGGGGGGGTGCAGGCGGGTGGCGGAGCCAAGCGGAGTTCCCTGGAGTTTGTTCCCAACTCCGTGGACCTCCGTGTAATCCCGCTCCGCCCAGGGTTACTAAGAACCCTATCACGTCTGCAGACACCACTGAACCATATTCTGTTTAACTGATCACAGATTCAACAAACCACATCCCACAGTCTGCAAAGAAAATACATTAAAATGAAGACATTTTTACATACCTCCAAAACCATGAATAGCCCTGCTATCCAAAGCCAATTTCATCCCTGTAGTACTTGGAACACAAACAGCGGCAACAGAATTCAGAACCATTTTCTTATTGCTCATAGAGAACATGACGCATTCCCTCAACGAGAGCTCCACCAACGTATCAAATGCAGCCAGCTAATAAACCACACTCAGCCTCCATTTCAGATCCTTCTTTGATGTATGCTCTTAGAGCAACACATCTAAAACCTTTGTTTTTACCCCACTGGCCCCGTCAGCTGTCCCAAAGGTACCAACATCCCACCTTCCAGATCCATATGCTGAAGCACACATGAATACAGCCTAAAATCCTCACTTTCAAACTGCTTCTAGCAACTCTCCCCTCAGACAATACGTGGCCTTCATGATAGGTTCACCTTGTCTCATGGATGCCACACACTTGTCAATACCCCATCCATCACCATTTCCAGAATGCATAACAATGCATATCACCATCTCCTCCACTTCGGCAGTGTCCCCTTTCTCAACGACCTCACTTTTCGAGGTTCACAAAAGCAGTAGTCGTACCTGAAACAAATGAGTCCCGGGGTCATGGTCTAAAGCAATGTGGTTTTGAAAATATTACTTTAAAATGTTACAAAACACAGATCCTTCAATTCTTAGGTCAAATGAGGAGGCACAGAAGGAAATCTAAAGGTGGTGTCAACTTCGGGGATAGTCTAGGATCCATACGTGTATTTATTGAGGAATTGCTAACCCAAAATATCCATCTCTGTCACCTGAACTGTGCCCTATGGATATGGCAGACACTGGAAGGTAAAATGTACTATTCTAACTCCAGTCCTAGAATATTTGGGGCAAGAGCAACTTTTCCCCAAATATTCTAGGAGGCTTATTTACTATTCAAACTCCAGTTCTGGAATATTTTGAGGAAATTTATGAATTCCCCAAGTATTTTTAGGAAGGGTTGAAAAGTAGTAATTTTGAATTGCAGAAAGTGCTGCCATAGGGTCGCAGCTCAGGGCAAAAAAAAAACCCTAGGAATACCAACAACGTGTCTCTTTGGGCAGTAGACTCCATATCTTTGTAGGTTCAGTAGCCACTAGATCTTTTTCGTCACAAAAATCTCTGATTTTATGACTGATTTAGAGGTTGGTGGATGTGGGACAGTTGCCAAAAAGTGGCAGCTGTGTCACCCGTCATGTGAAGACTGCATTAATGTAAACAGCACGCTAAATACAGCGGATGAGATGTGGAAGTCAGCCGCTTTTTGGTGGATGTCCTTGTCTACCAAATTCCAAATAAGTCCTTCAGTCTTTTTTGCAGGTTTATCCATGAGAGGAATTCTCTTCCTTATCTCATGCCATCTGTTACTGATGGTCGTAGAGTCATAGGAACATTCACGACTCAATTATTTAAGCCAACATTTCCAACTTAACTAAAGGAAGAGTCTGTCACTGTTGCTGCTGCCCTGGACCGCATACCTGGGACTCCATCCCCCATACTGCTTAGCGCCAGGAGGCGCCGATGAACTCTTCCGCGCCCGGAGGCGCTGAAATACGGACTCGGGCTCCCGCAGCAACAGGGCAGGGCCAACCCCCTTTCAAGCTTTAGTAAGGAATACGGGGTGAGTGTTCGTCAGCATCAATCCCTTGGGACCGTCAAAGTAATTATAACTGCTAACTGTTAAGAGCTGACTTTGCTAACTCACCATGGGAAAGCGTACTGGGATATCATCCGCACGCCATATCACCAGTAGCATTAATAGCGTGCCTAAAAGGTGGTGAATATCGGATCAGGCGAGATTGAACGGACGGAGCGCCGCTTGGCCCTGGGAAGTGAGGGCTTACTGAATATTCCTGACCTTAGAGCGGCTCCAACTGACGTCACACCTGAATTGGGACCTGTTACTGTATTGCACACCCCACAGCCCCATAGGATTTTCACTAAAAAAAATCCTGCCCACCAGTGGGAGCCCAAGTGGGTGTGACACAGTTGAGCTTCATCCAAATACAGACACTCCAACACCTATGGGAATCCCGGCTGTTAAACGAAAGAGGAAGAGTGAGAAGGCCACTTGTACTAAAAACGAAGCAACCGCAAGAAACGGGTTCCTCCCGCACCTGGTTGTCTGCTTGGATGCAGTTATCTTTAAGCACTGGTACCCCTGAGGCAGAGCAAAATGGGAAATCGCGCCGCTCCGTCTGCACGGACTGAGGTGGCATCTGAATATGGACGTGCAGGGGACGCTATTGTTAATATTGTCACTGAGACCGCGTCCAAACCTATCAATGAGTTGTTAGATACAAAACTCACTTTACTTCTGGAACGCTTAGACCTCTTTTTATGAAAAAGTTTAGTCAACCGTTGGAAAATGTACAAATTGTTGCTGTTCTGGGGGAAGGGCCCATTGTTATACCTAGAACTTCCCCCAACGATAACCAACGTCCTATTGTTACTGCTACTCTTACTGCTACCCCTTCCCCTACTAGCATTTTGGCTAGCAGTGCGTACACCACATGCAGACAAGTCAGGGAATGTTTTCAATCCAAGGCGAATGAAGCACCACATCTTTCTCCAAATAGGAATTGTTTGGCATCTACAGATGAATTGGCAACTTGTGTCTCCCAATTCTGTTCCAGGTGGCATTTTTAGTTCAGATGGTGTACAAGTCCCAACATAACTGAGACTTTACATTAAAAAGCCCTTAGGACGGCACTATATACACTTTATAGCACAGAAAGGTTGGAGAGGGAATCTAAGAAATTAACCGTTGTAAATGTTTTGACCATTGGGCACCCCGCATACTGCTTGCCTAGGGGCATATTAACAAGGGCCGGCGATAAATATCGCAAAGCGCACTTAGCGCTTGCATATTTAGCGCCGGCTATCTCTGGAATTTCTCGCCCGGTTTGCGCGTTATTAACAACGCGCATCACCAAGGCGATAAAAATTCATGGTGGAAAACGGCGATATCCTAGATGATAGGGCCTGTGGTCTTAGCCACAAAATCCACCCCCCATGTTAAGTATGCCTTAGTCAGGAATTTAACAGACGTTAAATTCCTGCGTTAAGGCATACTTAACGCGATTTTAAAAATCGCTACCCTCCCTTGTTAATATGGCGAAGCTGCCTTCGCGATATTTTCCCAAGGGAGTCTTGTCAGGCACGCCTCCTTTGCATCTCATTAGCGATGCAATCGGAGGCGTGCTGCAAACGGGCACTAAGTCAGCAAGGCACGCAATAGCGTGTCTTTGCTGATAAGGCGATAAAATTATCGCCGCTTTTTGCCCGAAAACGGACGCAAAAGCGGCGATAATTTCATATCGCCGCCTTGTTAATATGCCTCTTTAGTTACCTAACTCTGCCCATATGCCACTTGGAGAGGGGACTATAAAATTCTTGCTCTGTTTCCCTCTTGGGTACAATGCAAATCTCGATTCTCTGCCCTGCCCGTGCAATGGACAGAGTGGTCAAGCAACTTTAAACTTCTTATGTTTCTGCAAGTTTTATACAAATTATGCTCAGTGGATTTCCATACCGTTTTTTTAAAAACCCTCACCCGTCCATTTAGTAGACGCGCTCAGGAGTACACTTAAATTGGAAGCTGACGAGTTAGACTTCCGCGTTGGCACCTGTCTGAGAATGGCTGTATGGGCTGGAGAAACACTGTGCCACCCATGAAGAATGTCTTGAATACATGGGCTTTTTTTAGTAACTTGTTGCACCTGCTTTTTAAATATTATGCATTTCCGACCAATGCCCTTGAAACTGTTTTACTGTGAATATGAATTTGTGCTTTTAATTTGTTGTCTGTGTCGTGTTTTTATGGATATGATGTTATCCGAATAAAGCTTTCGAACTTTGACTTTGAAAAGTTTTTAATTGCAATTTCAGATTTCTGTTTTATTGAGTTTTGGGTCCAGGACTGTTTAGATTCTCATTGACAAAGTAAGTATTTGATGAATCGATTATTTGATAAGTTTCTCCGATACTCACATTCTGTGACTGTGCCAAAGTCTGAGATGAAACCAAAATGTTTCCATACTGCATGACCTTACCATGAAGCGGAAGTGCACTCGCTGGGGTCGATCACTGTTGGGGTCACGGTCATTGTCTTGGAGATGTTGATTACCGGCCGAGATCTAAATGGAGAGAGAGAGATTTGAGAAAGCAGTTGAAGCGATGGCAAATCTTCAGCTCTCACCTTGTGAGAAAAGAATAAACCTAAATGTAGAAAGAGGACAACCTAAGACATCATCGGGACTAATCTAGCCTGTGCAATGATAGTTTGAAGCTTTGCCAAGGTCCAACGTATGCCGTTTTTAAACTCAGAAGAGAGTTTCAGAGGGACAGCACATGAAACACTCTGCAAGTGCATGAAGAATGCCAACCCCCAGAGCTAACCTGAGCCATTCATAGTTAGACAAGTCCTCATTAAGAAAACAAACTGCAGAAGGCGATCAATCCTACCATGACGCAATGAAGGAATCTACCCAAACCCATGCCCAACCCTAAAAAGAGAGGCCAGCCAGCCCGAGTACAATTTATGGAGTCCACCAAGAATCCAAAGAGACCAATACATGGAGTCAACCAAACCTATTCAAGCAAGGTTAATGTGGGGACTAAGTCAACCCCAACCACCTATCTGGGAACAAACAAACCATAATCACTTACAGAACAACTAGCCCAGACTTCGGAACCTATTAACACCATTAAAGCACAATCATTCAATGTGGAGATTAAACCAAACCACATTACTGAAAGTGTCGAGAGAAAGCAAAACCCCAGCATTAAATTAAGCAAGTAGCCCAAAGTTCATGATAAAGTGTTAAAATGTTAGCGGAAGTTCAAGCCCAGACGCTAATAGAGAAGTAAACAGAACCGCCAAGTGAAATGAAGCAAGTGACCAAAAAAGACAAAATGTATAGTTCAAAACAAGCCACACCTGAGAACACAGAGCACAAAGGAACCAAAAGGGCAGAACCCAATGTAGGACGTAGCACAAAACCCTAAAAGTCATTGCTGGAAGCACTCCAAGCCCAAACCCAATAATTGAATGCAGAGGCAATGGAAAGCCCAGGATCTAATATGAGGACCGACTAAAATCCTCCTACATGAGCGAGTGGAGTGACTGAAAACACTAGAACCGTGCAAAGCACATTAATAATTCCAAGATAGAAAAATCCAGCAGTAACTCCCAGAATTCCATTAACTCAACCACCAGACCCTATGCAAACGCAAAATATACCCAAAGCTGTTTCTCAAACCCACTGAATGGTGACCACCAGGTGCAAATGCAAACGTAACACAGAACTCCACTAAAGAAGTGACATCAACTCGAAAAGCACACGCATTCGGGCCTGTCCAGGTTTTAGATTTGGATACCCTCAACTCCTATCAAACTGAAATTGACAGAGACCCATGTATCACATTTATAGAGGTATGAAGTTAAATTTATAGAGACCTGCCCCGGACTCATCTCCAAGGAAAATGTAAGAAACCTGCCAATTCCATTCTATTTTCGCAGTATGGAAATCCCCCGCCAAACTCCCACGCAAGTGATGTAGCGCTTAAAGGTTTGAAAATCGTAGGGGTGCATCATAGTCACTGTTAGTTGGCACCCGCATATAATCAATGCATATTTAGATGTATCGTGCACAATGTATTAAGCAAATGTATCAGTTATATCGAAATATAGAAGTGTTAGAAATGTGAAACTACATTGTGAATACATCCGGTGAAATACATAATGATTAGTCTTGTTTAAATGCAATGTATTACTTAAACGTGGGACATGATTAGAATTTACTCGTGTAGGTTGCTCATTCATGTATGTGAAAGTAAAAGTACTAAGGCTTATGATGTGAAAGCCCGTCTGCGCCCGTCCGCGCACGGCCGGGCCCAGTGCCAGAACCCCTGTCAGACCAAGCTGCCTCTAAGGTAAGCTATTCACGCCGGGACCTTCTTAGTCTCAGACCCACTATTGACACCTCATGTAACTATGTTCATGATCTCGAAGGACCATTCACCAGATGCACCCTCTGCCGCCCAGCGCAGCTCAAACTTTCCAGACGACCCGCCATGCCCTCAGCTCTTCAACTGGCCACCTTGAATTGTCGCTCACTCCCTAAGCACGCATTGCTAATTAATCATCTCATAGAAGACCCTGAGATTGACATTCTGTTCCTGACGGAAACGTGGCTCTCCGATCACTCGGACTCAGACGTTGTCCTAGCCATTCCCCCGGGCTTTCTTATTCAGTCCCAACCTCGTCCATCTGGTATAGGAGGTGGCTTGGCCATCATCCACCGGGACCATCTCTCCTGTAGAACCATTGATGCGCATATCCTTGATTCCGAAAGCCTTCACTTTACCATCCAGCTAGCTCCGACTAACTCGCTATCAGGCATCCTAGTTTATCGCCCCCCGGGCCATTCGGGTCCTTTTTCCAGTGCTTTCCTGGATGTTATAGCATCTCAGGCCCACTCCACTACCAACTTCTCGATACTAGGAGACCTGAACATTCACTTCGACGACCCTCTAGACACAGGGGCAGCCGACTTGATTGCAGAATTAGCGGCTCACGGTCTCTACCTCTTAAACTCCGGAGCTACACACACCAAAGGTCACTTGCTCGACCCGGTGTTTACAAACATCCCTACCATGCAAGCCAATGAGTCCCTCCCCCTCCCATGGACGGACCACTTCCTGATCCTTCTCCGCATTCCAGGAGCCTTTAAGAAACCCCACAAACCTACCACCTATACCAGGGACAGGGCATGGTCCAGACTCTCCACAGAAGACTGGGCCAGAACCCTGAAATCAACTACCCCTACCTCCTCGGAAGACCCGGCTATCGCAGACAGTAAATTCAGGGAGTGGATCGCCACATCATTAGACTCCATCCTCCCTATAAAAACCCGTGAGGATAAAAACAGGAAACTAGGATCTGCCCCATGGTATACCCCGGAACTCCGGACTCTCCGCAAAAACTGCAAGAAAGCAGAGCGGCTATGGAGGAAAGACTGGCAGTACGCCAGCAAGGAAACCTATCAGAAGGCGGTGAGAATATACAAATCAACCCTGAAGCTCACCAAAGCCTCCCATTACGACACGAGGATAAAAAACTCCACCAACTCAGCAAGGGAATCCTTCCTTATTGTAAAAGAGCTATTGAAAATACCAGCTCCACCTTCCTCCAACACACCCCCGTCAGACCGAAGTAACGAACTGGCTACCTACTTCAACGATAAAATCGCCTGCATTCTAGTTTCCCTTCCCCCTCCCTGCCTATCGAACCACATGGACAATGAGGCATCCACCATTCAGACAGGTAGCAGCTTGTGTCCTCAGCTGTCTGCTTTTAGGGCAGTAACATGGAACGAGGTAGATACAACTATGGCTAAAATGAAAAGCGGTTCCCCTTTGGATCCCGCACCCATCAGATTTCTTAAAACTGTAGCCCCTGTCATCGTGCCCACGATCACGGAGCTTATAAACATCTCGCTCGCCCAAGGCTCGGTCCCTCCCAGCTGGAAGAGTGCAGTAGTTAAGGCACTCCTAAAAAAAACCCCAGCTGGACCCAGACGACATGGCGAACTACCGGCCAATTTCACTCCTCCCTTGCATAAGCAAAATGGCCGAGAAATTGGTCAATGGGCAACTGTCACAGTTTTTAGAAGTAAATAACATCTTACGGCAGTCCCAAACTGGGTTTCGCCCGGGCCATGGCACAGACACCGCCCTTCTCGCCGTCATCGAGGAGGCAAGGCGCATTTTGGATTCAGGAGGGTCAGTGGCAGTGATCCTCCTGGATCTTAGTGCAGCCTTCGACACAGTCAACCATCGTGTCCTACTCCATCGGCTGGCTGTGGCAGGGCTCGCAGGTTCGGCGCTCAGGTGGATAGAGTCCTTCCTCTCAGGGCGCTCGTTCCAGGTATGGGATGGCAATCACCACTCTACCACCCTCCCCCTTACGAGCGGAGTCCCCCAGGGGTCGTCACTAAGCCCTACGCTGTTTAATGCTTATATGGCCCCTCTCGAAGATGTGGTTACTCCCTTCGGGATTAAAATAGTGAGCTACGCGGACGACACGCAGTTGGTCGTCTCACTCTCCCAACTGGACAACCACCCGGATAATCTGTCAAACTGCCTCACGGAAATTCACAACTGGATGTGCGAGTCATCGCTTAAATTAAACGGGTCAAAGACCGAAGTCATGCTCATGGGTAAGCAATGGGCTACCATCCCCCCATCGGTATGGCCAGAAGTGTTCGGGGAAATCCCCCCCCGAAACAAGAAATTAAGACCTTAGGAGTCTGGCTAGACCCCGAGCTATCGATGAAAACCCAAGCATCCAAAACAGCAGGTACCTGCTTCGGTCTTTTGCGCACGATTCGCAGGATCCTCCCACTACTTCCGCCCCTATCTAGGAAACTCCTAGTCCAAGGTCTGATCCTTGCGCGGTTGGACTACAGCAACATGGTATACCTTGGAGCTCCAGAGGCTACCATGGCTAAACTCCAACGCACACAGAATGCAGCCGCCCGACTACTGATGAACCTCCCCTCCAGAGTATCAGCCAAACCAGCAATTAAGGCCTTACACTGGCTCCCAGTTCGTCAAAGGGTCGAATTTAAGGCCCTGTGTACTGCACATAAACTGCTGAATGGTTGCGACCCTGCTATCCTGAGTGACCTGGTCACTCCCTACAAGGCCCCTAGGTCCCTTCGCTCGGAGAATGAGCATCTGGCCAATATTCCCAGATACAGGAAGACACGTACCGGTGGCCGGCGCTTCTCCGTGAAGGCATCCGCCGGGTGGAACTCACTCCCTCGCACCCTGAGGCTGGAACCCAACTATCGGATTTTCAGGAAAAAACTGAAAACGCTCCTATTCCCAAAATAAAGTCCCCTCCTTTTTCCTCTTTCTCCTCTGGTTTCCACAAACAACATAGCGCGGGGATGCCTTCGGGTCACCAGGCGCTCTACAAATCGCTAAATAAATAAATAAATAAATAAATAATAGTGTGTTTAACCTGGGAGAGGCCTGAATGCACGTATATCGTTAGAGAAAGGGCCTGTTATTTTCTTATGTTAGCTGAATGCGGTAGGCCGCAAGTGATTTATCCTAGTAGAGGTTTTTGGATTGCAGTAAATTGTAAAGTTAAAAGATGCGAAGTATTTCTCCATCCCATGATCTCACCGCAGGTGCAAGGACAGTTGATTCGTTAGTAGAAAAGGTCTTTGTCTAAGAATTGAATTATGGGGGAAGCCAGACATGGGAGTACTTTGGAATGTGCCAATCGCAACTCCTAGCGCGGACGGTGGCTGGGACTCAAGGCCAAGCTGATGGACGATGGAAGATGGACAGAGCAGGACGGAAAAGTACTGGAAGAAGACCTGGTCGAGGAGGTGTGCCAGAGGGCGTGTTCTATGTTTTGGGGTTTCGTATTAGGGACAGCGCCCCGAGGGTGGAGAGCAGAGTTGAGAGAGGACAGAGGAGAGAGCAGAGTAGCCCAGAAGAGAGAGAAGAGGTGGGCGAGGAGCTAGAAGGAATACTTTAGATCGAACTCTCACTAAGGGAAGACTTCTTAGGAAGTTTCACTTCTGACACCTTTTATGAGTTCTGGGGTCTCAAGGGAACGCTAAGTAGGGATGTCATCTAGTATAGAGTAGAGACAGAGATGCTTTGGTTTCATGATTCCTAATATCGACATTGGCTGGTAGTTATCTACCTCATGCTTTTAGAGTTTGTACTTTTGTTTATATTTAGTCGTATGCGAATGCTTCGTAGAGCAGCATTTGTGTTAGTGCCTATTTACCTGTTGTGCCTTGTATTGAGGTGCCTTTATCTGCAGATGTTGTTGCTGATAATAAAATCCAGAGAGCAAAAGAGATTGAGTTCGAGTCCTTAATTATGTCAAACTGCGGAAGGTATTCTCTGATAATTGTGTTTGCTCCCTCTACGCTATTGGGCAAGTAAAAAGGTTCAATCGGCCAGAGTGGGTTCTTGGAGACAAATGGTAAACAAGAAAATTGGGCCGGAGCACAAGTCAAAATAGGGAGGAGGCACCGAAACGATCATAGTCCAATAAAGGGAAAACCACAACTTTTTCTTAAACTCAGTAAACTGAGACCCACAGTTCCTATTCAAGTCCAATGTATTAAAAGCCTTTATATCCCATCCAAATCCCAGGCACACCAGGTAGAGGTGTGGCGCCGCGGCCCGGGTGACTGACTCCGGAATCTGGGGATCACGGTTCGATTCCTGGCGCAGCGGCCAGGGCGACTGACTCCGGAATCTGGGGCTCACTGTTCGATCGCCGGAGGTAGATTAGCCCAGCACCATGTGACTCTAGGCAATAGCTTGCTTAATCTTCCCGACGGCCCCCAGCGCCTAGAGACCCTTACAGGTGAGTGTTTGCGCTTTACAAATGTGGATTATTATTATTATGCATGAAAGGTGTTGTAATCTTAGATTGTTAGGTTACAATACTAGAATCATTTTATATTCTGTAGCTTTAAACGTAAGGTTCTGTTATGGTTCTATGGTTGCTAAGGCTCTTCCCAATCCAGTTAAGAGAGGCCCCTCGCCCTCATCCAGCTGTAAACTGGATGAACCCCAGCTCTCAAGTGCATTGTAAATAAGATGTAATAGAATGCAATAAAACATGCATTACTTTCAAGAGCTGGTGAATACTCTGTGGTTCTCAGCTCGGTGATCTGAGAGCACATTTCTCCACACCCCCTTCACTTTCACATCCCTTGCTCACCACCATGTCCTCTCCTCCAGCCACACTTGCTAAGCAGAGTCATACATCTCCCATCCTCTCACATGTTTATTGCAATCTCCTTACCTAAGTAGAGCGATGCGGTCTGTCAAACTCCCGACGAGCAGGTCTGGATAGGAATTGTCATCGACATCAAGCCCACCATTAAGAGAGTAGCCGAAGGTGCGTATTCCAGAGGGACCCACATACTTTCCATCAATAACCTTGGGGAGAAGGAAGGAACGAGAAATTAAGAGTGACTACATATAGCAGGTGTTTCAGAAAGACTCAAACTGCAGCCCTATATCTGGGTCTCCAGCACCTGAATATGCACCACTGAGGTGAACTGAGAGCTAAGTGCTGTTTAATTCCAAAACTGGTGATATCTCTGTACACAGCAAAACTTGGTCTCGATGGCTTTAGAGGATACCATCTCTTCAACAGCTCGATAGCACTGCTATCTAGAGCATTACTATGTGTAAGATGAAAAATACATCCCAGGAAGGGGTGATTTAAAGTTGATCGATGTGGGACATCAGCGGATGTCTTATCTGCCGTTTTACACCCCAAATAGGACAAACGGAACACCCACCAATTTTTGGTGAACACCTCTCATCCAGCAAACCTTAAATATTCCCATACATCTGCAATCTTATGCTAAATATAAGGCCATGATAGGGTTATGTATTATATATCTTTAAGCTAATAAGTAGTTCTAATGTTGAAGTTCAGAGTCAATGCATTATATGCAGCTAGAACGAAAGTACAACTCCCTAAGCAATTAAACTCTTTGTGGCCGATGTAGAGCTTGGCGGACAGGGTACTCTGTCGCAAAAGCCCCGTTTAGAGATGGGCAGACCTTAAGTATTCCATCAACGGAGAGGCCGTTGGCTCTGCCAATGGAATACTTCCTCCAGCTGCCTGATGGAGTAGGAGCCATCGGAGAAAGGACATTACGCAGGCCATCCTATTTAGGATAGATGGTTTAATGCCTTTTTTCCTGTCCATCACCTCAAAAAAACAAAAAACAGGCGGTGAGTGACAGAAAAAAAACAATACCGAAAATTCCAAGACACTAGGGGCCATACGCTTTTTGTTTTTCAAAAACAAACTATCACTCTGGGAGCTTGTTTTTGAAAAACTAAATAATGTCAATAGGTTGGTGTATGACTAACAGTACCGAAAGCGGAAGTAACGCCAAATGCTTCAGCACATTGAAAGGAGCGGCCATGATGGTGGTTCTTCCCAGTGTGAAGAGTTGTACACGCTACTTGACTTTCAGATTATTTATTCTGATTTTAGGAGAAGTCCCACATGTAAGAGGAGGGGGCACTAGATAGTAATTCAAAATCACTGTCAATAATAGACTAATATTGTATTAATATTAGCAACAGTATTTAAAGCAGGACTTCTTCCTTTTCGGCACTTTTCAATGAGTTATTTCTCAATTACTGTCCCAAAACATGTCAACCTCTGAAAAGCTCAAGGGTGAAAGGATCTGTGAAGCTTCTTCAAACCAAAAATACTCAAACAACCCAGATCTAATTCCTACTTTATCTGGTTCAGCCCTCAACGGTACGACAAAGTGGAACACTTCATGCCGGTGTTCCAGCGGTAATCCCATGGTAATCTCGCTTTGGAAAATCTAGGAAATGTGCAGTTCTTTATTTCTGAAGCAAAGGCAGGGTTTCCATTAGTAAAGAAAGCACAGGTTTCGGCTCTTTCACCGGGGTGTTTTCCCTGTGCGTATTCTGAAGGTAGAACAGTGTAGCTGTTGCAAAGCTCTCCTACCTGGCTGGGGGT
The DNA here is from genome assembly GCF_964204655.1 of Triturus cristatus. Lineage (NCBI taxonomy): Eukaryota > Metazoa > Chordata > Amphibia > Caudata > Salamandridae > Triturus > Triturus cristatus. Next base: position 10,329,951 of record NC_140579.1, on the reverse strand, counting down.
CTTCACCAGACCCTGGGCGCTGCTGTGGTAAATGTACACTTTACCATAGTCCTCGAAAGGCGCTCCGACTGCAATATCTGTGGGAGGGAGAGACGAAAGATGACTGGGCAGTTTACTGAACACAAACTACAAACGATACTGTCTAGAAAGCCAGAGTTAAGAACACAACAAAAAAACAGACACTCAAAGAGCATGGGGGAGAGGAAGTGAGAGGGGAGAGAGAGGACACAAGAATACTAAACAAAATTGAGGCAAACAGGAATAGAGCAAGCAGTTCTAATTCACAAAGTTATTTGCATGTGCCAGTTCAACTGCACGTGCAAATAACTTGATGGTAGAGCGCAAATTCACGTTTTCAATTCAGAGAAATGTATTTGCATGTTTTAAGTATTTGCACTACCTCAAACGACGACCCAACCCTGATCATGAGAGCTGTGATAACATCGGACTCACACACCTTGTACAAGGCCTGACTCATATCGTAGGACGCATACTCTACCCAGCCAGCAAGAAGATTACCTTCAGCTCCCATACCCCACTCACATGGACAGACCACTCCATCATACACTTCTTCATCTATGCAACACACCCGACACCAGCAAACTAAAATCAATCATCAACTTTAGCCACAACTGGAACAACAGAAAAGACTTCAGCGTATCCAGAACGCCTCGGCCCGACGCATCCTGGACGTACCCCGACGCAGCCACATCTCATGCCACCTGAGAGACCTGCACTGGCTCCCTGTCAACAAGAGGATCACCTTCAGACTCCTCACCCACGCACACAAATCCCTCCACGACCTGGGCCCAAGGTACCTCAACGACCGCCTGACCTTCTACACCCCCACCCGCCAGCTCGATCCGCGAACCTCGCCCACGCCGTCGTCCCTCGCATCAAGAGAGCCACCGCCGGGGGAAGATCCTTCTCCTACCTGGCGGCTAAGACATGGAACTCCCTGCCCGTCCACCTACGGCTGACCCAGAACCTCCTCGCCTTCAGGAAACAGCTCAAGACCTGGCTGTTCGAGCAGTAGCAGACCCCCTCCCCCAAGCGCCTTGAGACCCTTCCGGGTGAGTAGTGCGCGATATAAATTCCTGATTGATTGATTGACATAACAGAAGCAAACTGGACCCACACCCTCAGATCATATCAACCTATCCCAACAGGCAACGAACAGAACGACCCAGCCACCTTCAATGATTGGATCTCATACTGCAGCTACGTGATACGAGGTGTTAAACTCTTCCTGACTTGTGTGGGTCCTGTTGGCTGCTATCTGCACGCTGCACTTTACTTGCACATTTATTTCTTGAATGAAATTATTTTGAACTGTTTTTAACGTTGTTTTAATGCTCAATACTTGAACTGAAACGAGGTGCTCTTGCCGGTTTGCCTGACCTTGCGGTGTCCGTCAGTTAGAGCGGACCCGCCATACTTAGAGGTCAGCATTCTAGCTTTTTCCCCGCAATCGTCCATTAAAAAGACACGCGCCAAAGGCAAGCCCCTCTGCGCCCGTCCGCGCACAGCGCCACCCATGCTGCCCGACTGGGGAAGTATGAGGCAGCACACAAGAGATACTGCTACACAAACGTACAACTACATGATATAGGTGAGACCGGAGGTGGGGGTGGCCAAGTATAAGATTGAGGAGACTGCAGATAGCCTTAGGTGTGGTTTGCTAAGCACCATTTGGAAACTCCACTGCTACTGGAAACCCATGACCTGGATACACTGTTTATGACAGAGACTTGGACACACCCTGGCTCAGACCTGGAGCCTGGGTTGGCCTGCCCACTGGGATATAAAGTTTTCCTTAAGCCACAAAGCAGTGGTACAGGAGGTGGAGTAGGGATTATTTTCAAAGAAGTATGGGATTTTTCCCCAATGGACATTGATGAGATAGAGGGCATCGAACTTTTATGATTTTCATTAAAGGATCTAAAAGGACACGTGCTGACCGGCATCGTTTTCAATAGGCCTCCTGGGGTAGCCAGTCCTCAACTACAGCAGACAGTGGACGAGGCCCTCAGTAATATGGCACTTACCCACTCCAGACTGCTCATTGTGGGAGATTTTAACACGTGGCTAAACGGAAATATGGAATCAGGCTAAAACAATCTCCTCCAATCCTGTGAGAGTCTAAACCTGCGACCAACACGTAAGGGAGGACATATATTAGATTTAGACTTTTCCGAAAAGCAGACTACAGGAGCAGTGGACATCCTGCCGGTGGGTTGGTCTGACCACCACCTGATTACATTTCGGGTATACAACCCCAGGATGAACACTCTGACCATCAGTGAGGCTAGGAATTTTCTAAGTAGGGACTGAAAGGGACTCCTGAAGAAGGAAACAATATCTCCTGTATTTCCTATCAATGAGTGTTTTGATGCAGATAAGCAGGTGGAAGAGAACTATGCAGTTCTCTTTGAACAGATAAATATTAGGCTGGACCAGATTACCCCTTTAAAAAAACCATAAAAAAAACAGGTAGACCTTAAGCCCCACGGTATAATGAAAAACAGGGTTGTAAGCAGGTGGAGAGGAAGTGGCGAAAGATATATGCAGACGAGGAGAAAACCTTCTGGAAGACCGCAGTAGTCAACTACAAAAAAGAAGTGTTTATAGCAAAAGCAGAGTACTTCGCAGACACTATCCTGAAAGCGCCGAATAGCAGTAGAAGTATCTTCAAAATAGGGAATGATATTGCCAACCCGGACTGCTCAAAAAACAAGATTCAGCCTAGCCAGGATCTTTGTGATAGTCTAGCAACCTTTTTTGAGGACAAGATCAGAATCATCATTGATGGACTCAAAATGGGCAACATGACTGAGGAATCACTACATGCGAAGAAGAAGAGATGGGCAGGAGGGGAAAAACTGAACTCCTTAGAAGACTTTGAGGTACTCTTGGTGGAAGACTTTAACAAAGAGGCTCTGGGTGTTTCTTCAGCATCCGCTATGGATCCACTACCACACAAAATCTGGAAGGAATTGGGCCCAGAACTCTTTCCGATACTTCGGCTGATCTGTAATCAATCCTTGACTAGTGGTTCAGTGCCGACCTGCTGGACACAAGCGTTGGTGACACCTCTCCTGAAAAGAGCGAAGCTTGATACAGCCTGTGCAAAAAAACTACAGACCCATCTCCCTCCTATGTTAGAAGTCTAGCGGAACATGTGGTAGGTTGTGTTGGGGGTCTTCAACTGCTCATGCTTATGACATCGGAAAAAGGTACGTTTTTAGCTGTTTCCTGAATGATGCATAGTTCATTCCAGTGTTTAGCTGCCAGGTATGAAGAAAAAGTGGGCAGGAGCAAAGCCAAGTGGAAAAAGAAAGAAGACCACAGAGGGAAGAGGGATCGAAGATGGACGGTCATACATGTCAAAAGTTTGGAACAATTCATTTTGAAGCACAAAGAGACAGATATCCCTTCATTTACTGCAGAATGTGGCATATTTTGGGAGAGAAAACATGCTGGAAATAAAATCAACATTTTAGCTAGTTAGTCCTCAGGCAGTACCTGCTCCCCACATCCATGTGCTCACCATCCTCTACACCTACAGCTGTGATGTCACATTTCACATTACCTGGAAATCCATCTTGGTTGATGTCACCAATATTTGCCACAGCAAACCCGAAGCCGGAGCCACTGGGCCCAACCACGAAGGGTTCGGCCTGGTTCTGGAAACTCCCAGCTTCATTGATGAACACGTAGACCGCTCCGCCAATCTCTTCCTTGCGATCAAAGTAAAAGGGAGCCCCGACCAGCAGGTCCTGCCACCTGCCAGAAGACAAATATCACAGACATAATCCACCAGACCATAAAAACAGATTCTTACTATCTGCAGGCATCATATGAAGGGTGAGACACCCCCAAAGTAAACCTTCATGAAGTACGTAAGCACAGATTTTCAATGCCATGTGAATAGGGTCTCAGAGGGCAGTCGACCACAGGAAGGTCTGCCCCCGGGATAGTTTGGGGAATGGAGCAGTCCAGCGACAGCTGCGGGATTTGGTCTGGATCGGGGTCAAAATGTAGCCCAGGGGTTTATATGGGACCATTTCCTGCTACCAGCCACCGTTTTATAGTGGTGACATGGTGGCTGGTAGCAGTTTGTAGAGCGGTTTCCCACCCGCCAACTCCTTAATTAAGAATTTCAGGAGTCCTAGTGTTCATGTATTGGCTCATTAGGGTTGTCTCTGGTTGAAACAGGCGTACTGGGGTTATAAAAGGCATGAATGGTTGTTGCTTTGAAACAGGTGCAGGAGCTGTTGGCCGAGAAGTTGGCATGGGTTAGCGAAGTTTATTGTTGTTGATAGTGGCAGTCCAGGCTGAAAGGGAACAGATAGACAAGCTCACGCCTGGACCAGCAGGAAGTTCAAGGTTTATGAGAATGTTGGCTTAGTGTAAGACCATATCCTACTCTTTAACTAGATGTCACGCCATATTCTACTAGGGGTCAACATGTCAACATGCTTGGTTCAGGGACACAACCATGTCGGCAGGGCTCTCGCTCAATTCCTTTTTTCTACTTTTCGACTACAAAACCAAAAGACATTGAAATGAACCCGTTTACGGCTCTTTGTTGTCTCCAATGTGTCAGGACTATGACAGATTTAAATGAAATACTTTAGAAACAAAGGGACGAACAAAGGAACTCACCCGTCATTATTCAGATCTGCCAGGGCAAGGGCACTTCCAAAGTAGGAGCCAACTTGCTCATTGAGCAGTACCAGGTTACTGTACAAATCCTTGCTGCCGACACTCATCAGCATCACAGCGCCCTTGTGTTCCCACCGCGGGGCTCCTGCAACCAGCGTACTCGTGTTCTTATTCAGGACAGCGGTGCTCATCTGGACAGAGTAGCCTAAAGGAGGCAACGCACATGTTAGTGGACCAGAACCAGGGAATGAGCGCACATAAGGTTCACAACATCCTTTAAAGATAACATCACGGATTTATTAGGAGGGTCTTAGAGTGAATGCGGGCTACTGTCTAGGGTCAGCGCGAGCCCTTGTGATGCACTGGCGTCCAGCCCTGTTGAACAGATCGAGCATGCTGCTCCGCCAAGGTCAGCGCGAGCCCTTGTGATGCACTGGCGTCCAGCCCTGTTGAACAGATCGAGCATGCTGCTCCGCCAATGTCAGCGCGAGCCCTTGTGATGCACTGGTGTCCAGCCCTGTTGAACAGATCGAGCATGCTGCTCCGCCAAGGTCAGCGCGAGCCCTTGCGATGCACTGGTGTCCAGCCCTGTTGAACAGATCGAGCATGCTGCTCCGCCAAGGTCAGCGCGAGCCCTTGCGATGCACGGGTGTCCAGCCCTGTTGAACAGATCGAGCATGCTGCTCCGCCAAGGCCAGCGCGAGCCCTTGGGATGCACTGGTGTCCAGCCCTGTTGAACAGATCGAGCATGCTGCTCCGCCAAGGTCAGCGCGAGCCCTTGTGATGCACTGGTGTCCAGCCCTGTTGAACAGATCGAGCATGCTGCTCCGCCAAGGTCAGCGCGAGCCCTTGTGATGCACTGGCGTCCAGCCCTGTTGAACAGATCGAGCATGCTGCTCCGCCAAGGTCAGCGCGAGCCCTTGTGATGCACTGGTGTCCAGCCCTGTTGAACAGATCGAGCATGCTGCTCCGCCAAGGTCAGCGCGAGCCCTTGTGATGCACTGGTGTCCAGCCCTGTTGAACAGATCGAGCATGCTGCTCCGCCAAGGTCAGCGCGAGCCCTTGTGATGCACTGGCGTCCAGCCCTGTTGAACAGATCGAGCATGCTGCTCCGCCAAGGTCAGCGCGAGCCCTTGTGATGCACTGGCGTCCAGCCCTGTTGAACAGATCGAGCATGCTGCTCCGCCAAGGTCAGCGCGAGCCCTTGTGATGCACTGGCGTCCAGCCCTGTTGAACAGATCGAGCATGCTGCTCCGCCAAGGTCAGCGCGAGCCCTTGTGATGCACTGGTGTCCAGCCCTGTTGAACAGATCGAGCATGCTGCTCCGCCAAGGTCAGCGCGAGCCCTTGTGATGCACTGGTGTCCAGCCCTGTTGAACAGATCGAGCATGCTGCTCCGCCAAGGTCAGCGCGAGCCCTTGTGATGCACTGGCGTCCAGCCCTGTTGAACAGATCGAGCATGCTACTCCGCCAAGGTCAGCGCAAGCCCTTGTGATGCACTGGCGTCCAGCCCTGTTGAACAGATCGAGCATGCTGCTCCGCCAAGGTCAGCGCGAGCCCTTGTGATGCACTGGTGTCCAGCCCTGTTGAACAGATCGAGCATGCTGCTCCACCAAGGTCAGCGCGAGCCCTTGCGATGCACTGGCGTCCAGCCCTGTTGAACAGATCGAGCATGCTGCTCCGCCAAGGTCAGCGCGAGCCCTTGTGATGCACTGGCGTCCAGCCCTGTTGAACAGATCGAGCATGCTGCTCCGCCAAGGTCAGCGCAAGCCCTTGTGATGCACTGGCGTCCAGCCCTGTTGAACAGATCGAGCATGCTGCTCCGCCAAGGTCAGCGCGAGCCCTTGTGATGCACTGGTGTCCAGCCCTGTTGAACAGATCAAGCATGCTGCTCCGCCAAGGTCAGCGCGAGCCCTTGCGATGCACTGGCGTCCAGCCCTGTTGAACAGATCGAGCATGCTGCTCCGCCAAGGTCAGCGCGAGCCCTTGTGATGCACTGGCGTCCAGCCCTGTTGAACAGATCGAGCAGGCTGCTCCGCCAAGGTCAGCGCGAGCCCTTGTGATGCACTGGTGTCCAGCCCTAGTGAACAGATCGAGCATGCTCAGTTGAGGGATCATGGTCCCTGGGGCTGGCGTTGCTTCTGCACAGTCAGGGGCCCTACGACCTTTGCTCACTTCCCCCAGGTGTTCCCTCCACTCAGCAGCCAGGGGACTCTTTGCATGCCATAGTAGTCTTCTCACTGGGAGCTTGGCGAGGATCTCCGAGCTGGCGTGTTTTTTGGAGGCGACTACAACCAAAGTGTTGGTTACACTCTTACCCCATCTACTAAGAAATCTTTGGAGGGCTTTGTTTTCAACTGGAAAGTCTGATCTTCTGTACAGTGTGTTTTTAACAGCAGCAATCGGTTAAAGTCAAAAAGCAAAAATCCTATCTGCAGGATACCTGTGTCCAGGATAGGCGCCAGTGAGCAAAACAACCGACAGCACTCACTGGACACAGCCACCTGCATCATCAGGCAAACACTATAGCCCCAAGGCATGCACGTGGCTAGTGCCTGCCATCTCAATCGCATTGCTAGATAAAACTTTAATACAACATAGTCCAACAGTACATATTAGACAACTCCTGGCACCATCAGGCACAAAGCACAGCCAGGTCCGAACTGGACTATAGCGTAATCCGTCAGTGCCCGACGGGCTGGTCTGACAGGTCGGTGTGAGGGCCGTTTCTTTGCTGTTTGTGGGCTGGTTTTATGGTTTGCAAATACGGTTTTAGCTGTTGAGTTCCCTTATATTAAAATAAACATTGCCTGTAGCAAGCTCAAATCCATGCAGTCTTCTATTCATTGCAAAACACTTATACAGCGTGTCGGTACAAGTGCAAAACTGCCCAATTTGCAAACCTAGCCCACTTTTGTTTTAGGTTTTTAATTCACTATTGGGGACCGCTTTTATTTTGTGCCTGGGCCCATTTTCTGTCCCAGTCCTACCATGAGCACTGATGGAAGTCATATATTTGCTGATCAAACCATAAGCAATCTTAGGGGCATATTTACAAGCGGGCGATAAAAAAATTTCTATGCTTTTGCGGCTGTTTTCAGCCAAAAAGCGGCGATAATTTTATCGCCTAATTAGCAAGGTCACGCTAACGCGTGAAACCTTGCTTTAGCGTGGGGATTCCTAACACCCAGCTTTGCATCTCTAATGAGATGTAAAGTGGGCGTTCCTGACCTAACATGACAGGAGAAATGTCGCTAAGCAACATTTCTCCTATCATCAAGCCCCACGCTATGAAGCATAGCAGCAGGAAAAGTAGTGATAACCCCGGTTATCGCTACTTTCCTTACGCCTGCTTCAGGACTGACTTAGCCATGATATCCTATGGAGGGTGGATATCATGGCTAAGTTTGTGAGTCCCTATCAAGAAGCTAACGCCACATTGCGTGAGATTATCGCTGGGTTTCCAGCGATAATCTCACGTTAGGCAGTTAGCGCGAGGATTTTTATCGCTGAGGAGATAAGCGTTGCTAATAGCACGCTATCTCAGCGATGAAAATCCACGTTACCCGTCAATAATTATCCTCACGCTAAGAGCGCTGAGCGATAATTATCGCCGGGTGTTGCTGATATGACTCTTACTACTCCAACTTTGTTACACGTTAGAAATCACCCCTGGTACCATCATGCACATATGATGGCTTAAACCATCTAGTTGATAAAGTATTTACCATTTCCACAGCCCATCTAGATTAAGTTATACTCACAGTTCACAAACAGTACACCTTCACGCGGATTGCATCTGATGCTGAGCAAAGGTTGTCTGGCAGGACAGCAGGACTCCAGACTCTCTTGTTAGCTGAGCTTTCATCATTCATAGTAGGCATTGCGAAGAAGCCAACTTTAACCTACTATATACCCTACTGTATACACTCAAATAGCATGAAAATCACACAATGAGCAAACATGTCTGGGGTTTCACACACACCTGAAGCTGAGAAACACACTGCAGTAACACCAAGAATAATCAAACAAAAGGCAAATTCTTTCGGCACCCACACACACACCCTCATGCAACACTCCACATAGAGCCACAGCAGGAGCTAGACTGCCAACTCAAAAATAATCAATAAATTGATGCCAACTTTGCCACTACTTTCTAATGCAACTTGCCACTTAAATAGTATGAAACACAACCAAGCGCAGATTTAACACGGAAATCGGATGAGGGTGCCCAGATACCAAAAGGGTTTTGGGACCACTGAAATGGTAGGCATAGGGTACAAATGCCCTCACCACAGAACAGTGGTCTTCGAACTTTTAACTGCCCCCCCCCGTGACAAAATAAAATCGCCCCCACCCCAACATTTTTCACATTTATTCTATTACATTGGCAATGTTTCAATAAGTCTGGACTTATTTAAACTTTGCAGTCAATCAAATGCAGGTCGCCAAACACACTGTTCTTGCGAGGCCGGCCTTACTAACGAGTAAAAGTATCTACAGTGAGATTATTAGAAATGGGGGTGGGGGATTTGGAGTCCCACACCTTTCCCCACCCAGTATATCAATGACAGAAGATGTTAGTGATCACTTGCTTTGAGCAGAGCCACTGCTCGCGGGAGTCCCAGGGGCTCAGAGTCACAAGGTAGCCAGGTCCTCCGGGGTTTGTGAGGCTGCTGGCCACAAGAGGTGCCGGGATTGAGCAGGAGCAGGTTTGAGGTTCGACAGGCCGGTAGAGCTGGGGCCAGAGCAGTTGGCGTCTACCTCTTCTTAGCAGCTGCATGGCTTGCTCTTCTTTGCTGTCTTGGAATCTGGAATCTAAGGATTCCCCTAAATACTAAATTTAGGGGAGTTACAGGTAGGTAAAGGGCAGGAACCACTGGGTCCCTGGCCTGGGGTGGGTACACCCCCTATCCTGCCACTCTCCTGTGGGAGGGGGGCAGTGGCCTAGTCCTGATTGGGCAGGGCTCCCCATCTTCAAATGGCGAGAGCCCGGGGACGTGCTTCACCTCGCCTCCCCCACCAACTCCAGTCTATGCGGACACTAGGGAAGGTGTTGGATTTTAAATCCAACACCTTCTCCCCCATAACGCAAGTCGCTGTTCCGACTTGCGTAGTAAAGGTTTGCTAAGTAACAACGTGTGCGTACTAACGTCCGCGTTGTAAAGGCATGCGTTGTAAAGGCATGCGAAGTAACGCATGCGAAGTAAACGCCGTTTACCGTTGCTGGGTACAGCAAGTGGCCTGGAGAAGCTCACAGAGTCTGCATCCCTTTGAAGCTTCCCCCTGCCCATCCTGGGGGAGGAGACCTAGCACCTCGCCCAGGATGTGCATTGTTGCAGGCCCAGGAGAGCGGATGGCTCTCTACCCAGGGGTCCAGCAACATGTCTGCTGTGTGGCAGCCTAGGCAGCCCCTCAGACCAGACGTGGATTGTAGGTTAGGTTCAGGGGGCATCTCTAAGATGCCCTCTGCCGTGCATTGTACATTAAATCCTGCTCTGGCATCAGTGCGGGTTTAATGTCCTGAGAAGTTTGATACCAAACTCCTCAGTCTTCAGTGGTGCTATTATGGTGCTGTGGAGTTCGTGTTGACGATCTCCCAGCACCATATACTCTTAAATGGCAGCACTGCACTTACAGTGCTCAGGAAGGGACCTGGGTACTGTAGGGGCACAGGGCTCATGCTCCTGTGCCCACACCACTGGCATCGGGCACCCAGCTAGAGGGGTGGCTGATGTATGCCAGGGCAGTGTATGTTGTGGGCATGGCAAACAGGGATGTGTGACATGTCGACTCTCTGCTTTTTCCTGTACCCAGACACTCAGCCTGCAAGGGCAGTGTGTTTGTGTTAGGGTACAGGGCCTCTAAGGGTGGCACAATACGTGCTGCAGCCCTTAGAGGCCTTCCCTGGTCACAAGGCCCTGGGCACCTAGGGTACCATTTATCAGGGGCTGACATGTGGCCAGGGTTTGCCAATTTGGGTTTTAGGGAAGGAACATAGGCCCTGGGCACCTGATTGGCAGGAGTCCAGGGAACACTCAGTCAAAGTACATTCAGCAATTCCGCAAAAAGTGGGGGCATACCAGGCAAGAAAGATGGCACTTTCTCACAATTAGCAGTAAATATAAAAAGGGTATATTGGACAGACCTCACATGCAATTTTCAGTTCGTATTCAGAACAATTTATACATGTGATACAGGGATTGCCTTGTAACGCAGAAGAGGCAGATCTGTCAAATCAAAGACATTAAACAGGCTCTTGAAGAATGAGGCAAGTGAGGGCTGGAAGCAACGCTCACCAGTGTCAGGGGTGGAAGCAACGCTCACCAGTGTCAGGGCTGGAAGCGACGCTCACCAGTGTCAGGGGTGGAAGCAACGCTCACCAGTGTCAGGGCTGGAAGCAACGCTCCCCAGTGTCAGGGGTGGAAGCAACGCTCACCAGTGTCAGGGCTGGAAGCATCGCTCACCAGTGTCAGGGCTGGAAGCATCGCTCACCAGTGTCAGGGCTGGAAGCAACGCTCACCAGTGTCAGGGATGGAAGCAACGCTCACCAGTGTCAGGGGTGGAAGCAACGCTCACCAGTGTCAGGGGTGGAAGCAACGCTCACCAGTGTCAGGGGTGGAAGCAACGCTCACCAGTGTCAGGGGTGGAAGCAACGCTCACCAGTGTCAGGGCTGGAAGCAACGCTCACCAGTGTCAGGGCTGGAAGCAACGCTCACCAGTGTCAGGGCTGGAAGCAACGCTCACCAGTGTCAGGGCTGGAAGCGATGCTCACCAGTGTCAGGGCTGGAAGCGATGCTCACCAGTGTCAGGGCTGGAAGCGACGCTCACCAGTGTCAGGGCTGGAAGCGACGCTCACCAGTGTCAGGGGTGGAAGCAATACTCACCAGTGTCAGGGCTGGAAGCAATACTCACCAGTGTCAGGGCTGGAAGCGATGCTCACCAGTGTCAGGGCTGGAAGCAACGCTCACCAGTGTCAGGGGTGGAAGCAACGCTCACCAGTGTCAGGGGTGGAAGCATCGCTCACCAGTGTCAGGGGTGGAAGCATCGCTCACCAGTGTCAGGGGTAGAAGCATCGCTCACCAGTGTCAGGGCTGGAAGCAACGCTCACCAGTGTCAGGGGTGGAAGCAACGCTCACCAGTGTCAGGGGTGGAAGCAACGCTCACCAGTGTCAGGGGTGGAAGCAACGCTCACCAGTGTCAGGGGTGGAAGCATCGCTCACCAGTGTCAGGGGTGGAAGCAACGCTCACCAGTGTCAGGGTTGGAAGCAACGCTCACCAGTGTCAGGGTTGGAAGCAACGCTCACCAGTGTCAGGGGTGGAAGCAACGCTCACCAGTGTCAGGGCTGGAAGCAACGCTCACCAGTGTCAGGGCTGGAAGCAACGCTCACCAGTGTCAGGGCTGGAAGCAATGCTCACCAGTGTCAGGGTTGGAAGCAATGCTCACCAGTGTCAGGGCTGGAAGCAACGCTCACCAGTGTCAGGGGTGGAAGCAACGCTCACCAGTGTCAGGGGTGGAAGCATCGCTCACCAGTGTCAGGGGTGGAAGCAACGCTCACCAGTGTCAGGGTTGGAAGCAACGCTCACCAGTGTCAGGGGTGGAAGCAACGCTCACCAGTGTCAGGGGTGGAAGCAACGCTCACCAGTGTCAGGGGTGGAAGCAACGCTCACCAGTGTCAGGGGTGGAAGCGTGGTCACCAGTGTCAGGGCTGGAAGCAACGCTCACCAGTGTCAGGGGTGGAAACAACGCTCACCAGTGTCAGGGCTGGAAGCGATGCTCACCAGTGTCAGGGCTGGAAGCGATGCTCACCAGTGTCAGGGCTGGAAGCGATGCTCACCAGTGTCAGGGCTGGAAGCGATGCTCACCAGTGTCAGGGGTGGAAGCAACGCTCACCAGTATCAGGGCTGGAAGCAACGCTCACCAGTGTCAGGGCTGGAAGCAACGCTCACCAGTGTCAGGGCTAGAAGTGACGCTCACCAGTGTCAGGGCTGGAAGCAACGCTCACCAGTGTCAGGGCTGGAAGCAATGCTCACCAGTGTCAGGGGTAGAAGCAACGCTCACCAGTGTCAGGGGTGGAAGCAACGCTCACCAGTGTCAGGGGTGGAAGCAACGCTCACCAGTGTCAGGGGTGGAAGCAACGCTCACCAGTGTCAGGGGTGTAAGCAACGCTCACCAGTGTCAGGGGTGGAAGCAACGCTCACCAGTGTCAGGGGTGGAAGCAAGGCTCACCAGTGTCAGGGGTGGAAGCAACGCTCACCAGTGTCAGGGGTGGAAGCAACGCTCACCAGTTTCAGGGCTGGAAGCATCGCTCACCAGTGTCAGGGGTGGAAGCAACGCTCACCAGTGTCAGGGGTGGAAGCAACGCTCACCAGTGTCAGGGGTGGAAGCATCCCTCACCAGTGTCAGGGGTGGAAGCAACGCTCACCAGTGTCAGGGGTGGAAGCAATGCTCACCAGTGTCAGGGCTGGAAGCATCGCTCACCAGTGTCAAGGCTGGAAGCATCGCTCACCAGTGTCAGGGGTGGAAGCAACGCTCACCAGTGTCAGGGGTGGAAGCGACGCTCACCAGTGTCAGGGCTGGAAGCAACGCTCACCAGTGTCAGGGCTGGAAGCAATGCTCACCAGTGTCAGGGCTGGAAGCAACGCTCACCAGTGTCAGGGGTGGAAGCAACGCTCACCAGTGTCCGGGTTGGAAGCAACGCTCACCAGTGTCAGGGGTGGAAGCAACGCTCACCAGTGTCAGGGGTGGAAGCAACGCTCACCAGTGTCAGGGGTGGAAGCAATGCTCACCAGTGTCAGGGCTGGAAGCGATGCTCACCAGTGTCAGGGGTGGAAGCAACGCTCACCAGTGTCAGGGCTGGAAGCAACGCTCACCAGTGTGAGGGGTGGAAGCAATGCTCACCAGTGTCAGGGCTGGAAGCAACGCTCACCAGTGTCAGGGGTGGAAGCAACGCTCACCAGTTTCAGGGCTGGAAGCATCGCTCACCAGTTTCAGGGGTGGAAGCAACGCTCACCAGTGTCAGGGGTGGAAGCATCGCTCACCAGTGTCAGGGCTGGAAGCAATGCTCACCAGTGTCAGGGCTGGAAGCAACGCTCACCAGTGTCAGGGGTGGAAGCAACGATCACCAGTGTCAGGGGTAGAAGCAACGCTCACCAGTGTCAGGGCTGGAAGCGACGCTCACCAGTGTCAGGGCTGGAAGCGATGCTCACCAGTGTCAGGGCTGGAAGCGATGCTCACCAGTGTCAGGGCTGGAAGCATCGCTCACCAGTGTCAGGGGTGGAAGCAACGCTCACCAGTGTCAGGGGTGGAAGCGACGCTCACCAGTGTCAGGGGTGGAAGCATCGCTCACCAGTGTCAGGGCTGGAAGCAATGCTCACCAGTGTCAGGGCTGGAAGCAACGCTCACCAGTGTCAGGGGTGGAAGCAACGATCACCAGTGTCAGGGGTGGAAGCAACGCTCACCAGTGTCAGGGCTGGAAGCAACGCTCACCAGTGTCAGGGCTGGAAGCGATGCTCACCAGTGTCAGGGCTGGAAGCGATGCTCACCAGTGTCAGGGCTGGAAGCGATGGTCACCAGTGTCAGGGCTGGAAGCGATGGTCACCAGTGTCAGGGCTGGAAGCAACGCTCACCAGTGTCAGGGGTGGAAGCAACGCTCACCAGTGTCAGGGCTGGAAGCAACGCTCACCAGTGTCAGGGGTGTGTGTGGTCTTGCAATGGAAGCGTGATCACCATGGCAGTGATGAGTGCACTTAAGGTGTGGAAGCTCTGTCGCTTTTGAGTGTGCTGGTGTTGTGAAGCACGATCACTGTGTCAGTGGTGAGCACTGATGGTGTGAAAGCAAGACCACTGGGCCAGTTTCTCACTATCACTGGTGAATGTGTTTGTGGAAGCAGATCACTATGCGAGCCATAAACATCTCTTCTTGAAAGCAGTGGTGAGTGTACTTGAGGAGTGGAAGCTGTGTATGTGTTGCACGTGTATGATCTCTGCGTCAGTGTCACTAGTGCTTGTGTGATCACTATGTCAGTGTGCTTGTGGAGTGCAGGCTGCACCTATGTGTGCCAGTGGCGAGTGCGCTTGCGCAGATGAGGCATGCTGAATGTCAGCGATAAGTTTGCTTGGTTAGAAGCAGTGGTTATTCTGTTAATGGCGAGTGTGCGTGAGGGGTGGAAGCAAGTTACTGTGTCAGTGTTAAGTGCGCCTGAGATGCAGAAGCAGTGGTTACTGTATCAAGGGTAAGTGCGCCTGAGTAGTGGAAACAGAGATTTCTGGGAAATTACTGCATTGTCGGGTCTGGTGGCTCAGTGGACTAAAGCAGCCACTGGAGGGGCCAGTGTTTGACCTCATGGTCACAGGTTCAAATCCCGGTGGGTCCACTCAGCCTTTCACCCATCTGAGGTCGATAAAATGAGTACCATTGAGTTGGGTAACAATAAACATCTGTTATTCAGCGCCAGGACACCTATGGGTAATCGTGTGCTTTACAAATACAGCTGTTATGTTATTGGTAGCAGATCATCAGACTTTACCTGCGTAGTAGTATTTCAGATCCTTGTATGGAAAAGAAACCACTTCTTTGCCCACTTCGCTCGTTTCCGCTCTCTGGACAACGTAACTAGTCCCTGAAATAGAAAGCGTGAAACATTCGCTGAACATGAGGAGTGACAGGTAAGCAGAGAGAAGACACATTGCCTCATTTATAATACGGAACTAATGTAAAAAAAATAATAAACAGAAACATCATTAACTTTGAGTTATTGTAAACCCTCGTTTCGAGATACACTGCACGCTGCAAAACAGGGGTTTGGTCACCATTGGCAACAGTGCAACTATGTGGTATTTCCGCATGTGCTTTTTCCTTCTGCAGCACAGTCTATAGATTTTACCACAATGCTCTAAAATTGCAGCTAATTATCTAAAGCATGTGTGCAGTAATGAGGTCTCAACGCTGAGGGCGAAAGAGTAGTGGTGGAAGCCTGGTGTTATTTTACAATGCAGTAGGTCTCGCATTTGCGAGAGTTTAGGCTAATGGCATTGTAAATGACAGTGCCTTTTATTTATCTGTTTTGATAATTAACACATAAATGCAAGGCATTTATTGGAAAGAAGAGACCGCCATTGTCCCGGGCTGGCAGGCTGAAAGTTGCAGGAAAGCACATCGCGCGTGCAGTAGGAGAAACTCATTAAAGAAAATAGTGCTTACAGACTAAATAAAACAGAACGTGTAACAACAGAAGTAACAGGGCCTCTATTTAGATGTTCTTGAATTGCATTCTGCTCCCCCTCGGATTCGTCACCACGTAGACTCTGATAGGATTGTTGAAACACTTCCCATATACTGGAGGGGTCAGCAGTTACTTTCCCACTATCATCTGCTATTTCTAATATTTCCCCTGCCCTGCTCTTTTGTCTCAACCTAACGGCAAGAATGTGCCGCACCTTTTCACTGAATTCGTAGCGTTGTGCTTTTTCAACCAAAAATCTTTCAAACCGCTTTGTCGGCTGCCAGCCCTCCTATTTCTGCTTTAACTAGAGCCAGCCGGGACAATATATCCTCGATTGCATTACGCTCATGTACAGCTCCTCCTCAATCCCGATCAGAGTCCTACATACTGCATCTGCTCGCTGTACCTCCCTCTTTTGCCTACGCAAACTATAACTCAAGGTCTCGCCTCGGACTCCCGCTTTAAATGCGTCCCAGACTATCCCAAGACACGCGCTATCTCTATTGAACTCCCAAAATTCCTTGATCAAGTCTCATGTGAGATATATATCCAAACTAAGAAGTGCCTTATGAGGGGCCGAGTAGAAGGTGCTGGCACAATCTTTAGGCTTTAGATACGGCCAAATATCAGTTCATCCATTATTCCTTATTAGGTTAGCTAGAACCTTAATGACCTTCTTTTTACGTCCTGTATACCCACCACCTCCACTACCCCCCAGCCCATTAATATTAAAATCCCCGCACAATATTACTGGAGTTGACCATGTTGCTAGCTCCGAGTTCAGGTATTCCAACACCTCCGGGTCATCCCCAGTAGACCCATATACGGAGCAGACTGTAAAGGTTTCACCTCCCTTCAAACATTCTACCATTGCCCAATGGCCCCACTTATCAGCCAGTTTCCTTTTAATTGAGATGTCCCTTCTCCGAGTAAGAATAGCGACCCCTCTCGTTTGCGTCCCGTGCTGGGTATTAACCATGAGTTGATATCCTAACTGCTCCATTAGTTTACCCCTGGCACCCTCTATTTGTGTCTCTTGGATGCAAAGGATATCTATCCGTAGTGATTTAAGTAAAGTTGCAGCCCGTTACCTTTTGCCCTGATCATTTAACCCGCAAACATTTTTTGAGGCGATTCGGAGATTCATTTATCCAAACAAATTTCCCGCTAGCCCGCAGCCCGAACATTTCTTTGATTGAACCACATTAAATCCATTAGAGCTCATGTTCCTCCCTCTTAGATAACCAAATACCCAAAATTCCCTCATGTGCTGTGCTATGCAATACTGTGCTGTGCCCTTGCCCACCCCCACCCCAAGTGAGAGACCACCCCCAACCCCCCCCACAACCCTTAATGGCAGATAGGTCGGACAGACCTATGTATGGCAGCTGATCTCACATCTCGAGTCGCTGCTGTTTCTCTCCCCTACTTTCTCATTGTCCCTCCATATCCCATCACATGGCTTCCTCAGAATAGACATACATTTAACCAAGTATAGCAAGCGATTAAGCGATTAACTCAGCTTGACATAGACTGGTTCTTGGTTAGTTCTCAGTTAGTCAACAGCCCAAACCCCCACCATAGTGTTTAAAATTCAAGATCAGAAAACACCAATCAGTCAGCGGGTTGACCCCCTCGCAGCGCACGTCCTTCTGCCCCTTTCCCTGCGCCATCCTTCAGTTCTGTGAGGTACTCCTGTGCCTTGATTTCTGAGAAAAACACCAGAGCCCTCCCGCCCGAGATGATCTTCAGCCGAGCAGGGAATAGCAGATACACATGCTCTTCACAGGCTGTGAACCGGTAACCTTCTACAAGCAGTGGCTAGCGTGTGGATAATGCAGATTTGTCAAATTAGATCCTTAGGTCCATCTGGCCAACCATGGCCTTTCGACTGAATAGGAGATGCGCACAATAGGGTTTAATGAACGCGTTGGGGGTTGATCATGAAGCTGCTTTGCATATGTGGACCAGGGGAAAGCTTTCCATTATGGCCTTATTTGCAGCCTTCCTCTCTGAGGGGTGCACCCTGGGTGCGGCAGGGAGGGTTCTCTTTGTTTTTATGGTGGCAAGTTTGGATACACGCGACTATCCATCTAGCAATGCCTGCTACAGATACAGGTGAGGTTTTGCAAAGCCTATGAATAGCTGGTCTGCTTTATAGAAAGACTTGGTTCTGTGGATGTAATACACCAATTAAAACCAATCCGGGGTTTATAAAGCGCGCTACTCACCCGTGAGGGTCTCAAGGCGCTGGGGGGAGGGGGGTAGCAGCTCCGGATCAGTCGAAGAGCCAGGTCTTGAGGTCCTTTCTGAAAATGTGAAGGGTCGGGGAGCGTCTGATGGTCACAGGGAGCTCGTTCCAGGTTTTGTTTTTGCGGATGCGGGGGACCTCTGCCAGGGCGAGGTCGGTGGAGCGGAGGTTCCTCTTGGGTACATGGAAGGATACTTTCTCGTTGAGGTATTTGGGTCCGATGTTGTAGAGGGATTTGTAGGCGTGGGTGAGGAGTTTGAAGGTGACCCTCTTCTCGACGGGGAGCCAGTGGAGGTCTCGTAGGTGTTGGGTCATGTGTACGTGACGCGGTGTCCCGAGGATGAGTCTGGCTGCGGCGTTCTGGATGGTTTGGAGTTTGTGCCGAAGGGTTCTGTTGGTTACGGCATATAGGGCGTTTCCGTAGTCCAGTCTGCTGGACAGCACGTTTTAACTTCTGGGGTGTGGAGAGCTCTCTCTTCTACTGAGTCTGCTGGGGAAAGTAGACTGGGAGCTCTGTTGTTTGGTTTAGGTGAAAAGGGAAAAACACCTTAGGAAAGAACTTAGGGTTAGTTCAGCATACTACCCTGTCCTTCTGAACCTGAATGAAGGGTTCCTACAGTTTGAAGGCTGCAACCCACTAATGTGTCTAAGAGAACTTATTGCAACAAGGGAGGCCACTCTACGGGAGAGGTACTGGAGAAGCCAAGAATGTAAGGGTGCAAAAGGGGTGCCCATATGTCTGGTGTGACTATGTTAAGATTCCAAACTGAGGCAAGGGGGGCCCTGGGAGGAATGGCCCTTTTGAGACCTCCCATTAAGCCTTAACTACTACAGTGTAGAGTGTGGGATCATCTTGGCTCTAGAAGACGAGAAGAGGCTGCCAGGGGACTCTCGTAGAGAGCTAAAGCAGTCAGTCATGTGAAACCATTTTGTGCATCGGCTGCAAATAGTGAACCACATTGGAAACCTTGTGTCGCTGATGAGGGTTTTTTAGGATTAGAGACACTAACCTACAAGAATACCGTGTGAAATAACATTATATGCCCGGCTGCACGTGAGGGGCCCTTGCCGCTACAGAGGAATGACTCTTCAGCCCTACTAGCAGATGAGGGCTGAGCTCTCTAGATGTTTCTACTGACCATCCTTGGTGGCTGCTGCCGACCAGAAGCTATTTTTGATACCAGGCTTACTACTGGCAGTTTCTCTGGACAAAGGCTATTTGTAGGTCAATTGCAATTATTTTATAATGTTTGAACGAGTTATCCATTTCCTTCATTTTGGTGCAATTCATACTATTAAACGTATGTTTTTTCCTTAGCATTGCTTGAACATTGCAGACTCTTAGGTGCTATTGTGGAATATCTTTGCAGTGGCTTGTTGCATCTCCACTTGTAGTATCTTCTCTGTGGCTGGACTTGACGCTTCAAAGATGATCAGATGTGCCCTCAGTAAAACAGGTTTACTGCCGCGGTTTCCTTCCACTGGGCAATGAGGAAGCTCGGCCACAGCTCATATCAAGACTGTGCTCCCCCTCAGCCTGCCAGTCTCACACCCAAATTGACCACCTGTCAACGACATTATATCTCTTCCTCATTCAGACTCCGAATGACTGGAGAGTCAAAGAAGCGGAAGAGCTGGTCCATAACCTTTCAGGTCCTGGGACGGCCAGGGGACAACACACAGATACTGTCTCATACCCCCCCCCCACCCCCCCACCCCCAGACCTGGATAGCTATGCAGCCTCCCCTCCTTCTTCGCCAATTGCTCTAGTCATTCTTGTTACCTCACCATCTCCCCTGCTTTCTTGATATCCCAAATGCCTCCTCCTGCTCCTTGCCTATTTCCTCACCCCTTCCTGCTTTGCAAGTTCTACCTGTTTCCGTAGCCCTGCCCTATGCATCCGCCCTAAACCTGCTCCCTGCCCTATGTATTCGCCCTTAACCTGCTTCCTGCCCTATGTATTCGCCCTTAACCTGCTTCCTGCCCTTCCAATACTTTTTCTCTTCGTTCTGCCACTTACCAGGACTCTACTTCAGCAAGTCCCAGTCATCTGTTCGGCTCAGCATTGTCCAACATTGCCTTTGTCCACATGATGTCGCTTGGGCATCTGTGGATGTTTGAAGTAGGTGTGAGGAACATTACCACATACCTTGCCACTGAAATGCGCCGGGTGCACCAAAATACACCATGTCCTTGCTGAATCCACCACTGATGCCCAGCTGGCACATGCCCGTCATCTCGTAGTAAGTGTTTGGGTTGCACAGTTCGTAGTAGTCATTCTGCCAGTCGTCGTTAGTGTTATACCTCAGGTCATTGCCGCGCATGTAGCACTTGCCAATCATCCTGCGTGGCTCATCTGTGTTTATCAGCTTCGTGTACCTGTGTGCACAGACCTGTAAACAGCAAAAACAGATGACATGCGTGAGTGCATGAATCTTGAAACACCAGAAGGTGAGAGTGCACACCTGGGTGCAGAGATCTGTAAATAGCAGAAACAGAGATCAAACCTGTGCACATGTATCTGTAAACACCTCAAATCTGATATCACCTCATATAAAACTTGTGTGTGTGCACTTCAGAATACCTAGAAATAGCCCAACACACATGTGCAGAGATCTTAAATCACTAGGAAAAGACATCACACTTGTGAGCACAGAACTACAGGCACCTGAATCACAGATCGATCTCTGGTGCCCGTACAGGGCTAATATTAGCAATCCTTGGAAACATTCAGATATCAAACTTTTGTGCACAGACCTGCATCGCCAAATGTGGGTATGCACGTCTTTGTGCACATAACATAGAACACTGAAACCCACATTTAATGTCCTTCACGCAATGGAACACTGTGTGCAAACTACA
Organism: Triturus cristatus; assembly: GCF_964204655.1. NCBI lineage: Eukaryota > Metazoa > Chordata > Amphibia > Caudata > Salamandridae > Triturus > Triturus cristatus. The sequence continues at coordinate 10,308,945 of NC_140579.1, read as the reverse complement.
TCTCAAAACATAGCGCTGCAAGCGTGCAACCCGCCATAATATTAGGTGGGCACATGTGGCTGTCGCGACGGTCTAGGGACTGGGGGAACGGGCAGCGCTTCTGCTGGCGGATATGGACAGGGCGTTCGATTCCTCGAGTTGGGTTTATTTATTTGCGCTCCTGCGGCGGCTGAACTTCGGACCGCGTTTCCTGTCCTACCTAACCCTGTTATACACTGACTTGACGGCATCGGTGCGAGTTGCAGGCTCCGTTTCTAATGGGCGGGGCACCAGGCAGGGGTGTCCGTTGTCCCCATGTCTTTTTTCTCTAGCAATGGAACCCTTGGCTGCTTGGGTGCGGATGGACGCTCAAGTGTCCGGTTTTGAATGGGCGCACGGACTGTCCGATCGCATCTCCTTTATGCTGACAATGTCTTGTTTTTCCCTACCAACCTGGAACGAACGGGGCCCCGGTTGCTGTGTATCATGCAGATCTTTGGGGAAACGTCGGGTCTATATATGAACCCTCGGAAGTCCACCCTGTGGGTGTTGGGAGGTCGGGCGAGCTCGGTTCTTGGGCATCATTGGTGCAGGTGGTGTATGGGGGCATGAAATATTTGGGGTGTATCTGTCCGATTCTCCTACCACGGCTTGGGAGCGAAATCTTGCAAGAGTATGGGAGCGTGTGCGTGGCGATATTAAGACCTGGTCCCACATGCCTCTCTCCATCTACGGCCGGTCAGCCATTTTTAAGATGGGGTCACTCCCGCAACTACTGTATCAATTACAAAATCATCCCTCTCCGATTCCCCCACTGTGGTTCCGTCAGGTGAATTCTGCCTGGGGCAGTTCCTTTGGGATGGTGAGGTGGTGAGGGTGGCGGTCCAGACGTGCTTCCTATCTACGTATTGTGGGGGGCTGGCAACCTCCGATATTTGCACTTATTATGTTGCATCACATCTACTTGTCTTAAATGAGTGGTGGTATGGAGACAGAGCGGACCCAGCATACGCCGCAGAGCGGCACTGCATGGGTGACCAGCCCTACACACTATTCTTTATTCTGCACTGTTGAGGCGTCTCCTACCGTTGTTTTTCAGCTTTGGAGGCAGGCATTGCGGAGGATGGGCTGGTGGAATAGATTGACTCGGGAGACCCCATTATGGCACAACGGCCACTTACCGCAATTGCGTAGTCTCTCCGGGTTTCGCGATTGGGACAATATTGGGATATCTACTCTGGGGAACGTCATGCGGGGCATGATTTTAAAATCCTTTCAAGACATCCAGAAGGATTTCCAAATGCCAAAGACTCAATTCTTTAAATATTTGCAATTTAGGCATGCTATCTCCCCCAGCTTGGCGGGTCTGGACTCGCTGCCGGAGTTCAGCGCAGTAGAGGCTAAGGTTTTTATGGGGGATCTCCTAGACCATAAGATATCTAAAATGTATCAGTCCCTGGTTACGCACTGTTGCCCCTCATTGCAGCGTCTGAGGGAGGCCTGGGAGGGAGATGTGGGTCAGATGGAGGAAGAGGACTGGACAGCAGCTTTGGCTTCCCCGCGAGGGGCGGCTATTGCGGTGAGCCTGCGGCTTATTCAATTTAAATACCTCCACCGGGTTTATTTTACCAGGGTTAGGCTCTGGAGGGCGGGCTTGGTGGTTTCCCCGGTGTGTCTCCATTGCGGGCACGAAGAGGGGACCATGCTACACACTTTATGGCACTGCACAGTGCTAGCACGATTCTGGAGGGGAGCTCTGGCCTGTCTTTCTGAAGTACTGGGGTGGGAGCTTCCTAATTCACCGAAGCTTGTCCTCCTTCATGTGATGGAAGGGATCGGGGGCAAAATTTATAAGCGACATCTCATGCTCCTAGGCTTTACTTTAGCGAAGAGTGATATAGCTAGAGCCTGGAATGCAGTGGTTGCCCCCTCGGTTTCGATTTGGAAAAATGGTCTGGACTTTTGTATGGGCCTCGAGATCCCCCTATTTGAAGCTAGAGGGTGCCCCCGGAAGCACTATATGATCTGGAGGCATTGGGCAGATTATCGAGGCCTGGAGTTGGAACCACAGCGGAGGGCCGGGGCAGAGACCCAGAGTAACCTGTTGGCCTCTCCCGTTCCCTGCACTTCCTTATGTGTTGCTCGCAATTCCTCAGCCGGAAATGGTATGGTGGACGTTGAGCTCTTGATGGCAGTCTGGGTCAGTGATATGTTGTTCCGGAATAAGGAGACGGTGCGCTGGGGGTGGAGAGGGGGGGGGGATATTGGTTGTTTGCAGGGATTCATTTTATTTGTATTGCCTTTCATATTCTCCTGTTCTTAAATATGCAATACGGTCAAAGTCAATTTTTGTATCTTACATGCGGCAGCTGTCTCTGGGATTCATATGTGCTCTTTTGACAAATAAAATCTGTTTTTAAAAAAACATAGCGCTGCAGCAGATTTAGCAAGAGACGCCCTCTGATGATCATCAAGGACAACAGCACTACATTTGCTCTTCTGTGTGATGTTTTGCTACGTGCTATAGCGCAAAGGCAAGCCAGCAGAGACTAGTTTAGGATTTGTACACATGCTACACCCTCCAGTAAAAATACCTGCGTGTAGATAACAACACAGACATCACACCGTCCCAGGACGTCTGCAAGAAGCTTGGCTACTACTTCCTACTTCCATCTGAAAATCAAGGCCCTTTACGACAACTTCAGCGAAGATACTCCAGAAATCACCCTCCCATCCAGCAGCGACAGCCTGCCCACCATCATTACCTGGACACCAGTCACCACCGAAGACACCACCGAGACCATGAAGAGAACCCACTCAGGAGCCCCCAGGACCCCAGCCCGCCTCACATCTTCCACAGAGCCGCAGCCACCGTCGCACCTGAACTACGCCACACCATCAACGCCACTTTCGAATCTGGCATATTCCCTGATGACTGGATGCGGGCTGAGGTCAAACCCCTCCTCAAGAAACCCTCGGCTGACCCGAAAAAGTACTGGCCCATCTCTTTCCATCCCTTTGCAGCCAAAGTCACCGAAAAATTTGTCAATGCCCAGCTGACCACCTTCATTGAAGGGAACGCCATCCTCGACTCATCCCAGTCCGGATTCCGCAGCAACCACATACTGCCCTCCTCGCCGCCACCGACGACATCCGAGTGCTACTCGACCAGGGCCACACAGCAGCCCTCATCCTGCTAGACCTCCCCGCAGCCTTCGGCATCGACTCCCAACACACTCTCGAAGCCAGACTCCACGACGCGTGCATACAGGGAACCGCCCTCGACTGGATCCACTCCTTTCTCGCTGGCAGAAACCAAAGGATCAGACTCCCATCCTTCCTCTCCGAACCCACAGAGATTAACTGTGGAGTAGCCCAAGGATCATCGCTCAGCCCCACGCTCTTCAACATCTACATGGCCCCTTTCGCCGCCATCGTCAGACAGCACAGGCTCAGTATAGTATCCTACATCGACGACACCCAGCTCATCCTCTCCCTCACGAAGACCCCCAACCACACACCAGACTCAGCTTCCACGAAGGGATGAAAGACATCGCAGCCTGGATGAGCAACAGTTGCCTAAAGCTCAACTAAGAGAAGACAGAGGTCCTCATCCTTGGACCCTCCCCCACCAACTGGAACAACACCTGACCTGGTGGCCCTCGGAAACCCACCCACCGTGACGGACCACGCCCGAGCCTCAGCATCATTCTAGACTCCTCCCTCACCATGACCCGCCAGATAAATGCCATCGCCTCCACCTGTTTCAACTCCCTCTGCAGCCTCTGCAAGAACTTCAAGTGGATCTCCCCCCCGAAGCTAGAAAGACCGTCACCCACGGGCTAATAACTAGCAGACTGGACTACAGACACGTCCTCTATGCTGGAATCAACAAATCCCTGCTACACAAACTCCAGACCATCCAGAACACCACAGCCAGACTCGTCCTCGGCACCCCACGACATGACCACATGACCAAACACCTGCAAGACCTCCACTGGCTCTCTGTCAAAAAGCGAGTAACCTTCAAGGTACTCACCCATGCCTACAAATCCCTCCACAATAGTGGACCCAAATACCTCAATGAAAGAATCTCTTTTCACTTACCCAAAAGAAACCTCTGCTCCACCGACCTCGCCCTAGCAGAGACCCCCTGAATCTGCAGAACCAGAGCAGGCAGAAGGGCCTTCGCCTACATCGCAGCCAAGGCCTGGAACAAACTCCAAGTCAACATTAGACACTCCCCTACCCTGCACACCTTCAGGAAGAGCCTCAAAACCTGGTTTTTCGACTGACCCGGAGCTGCACCCCTCCCCCCAGCGCCTTGAGACCCTCACAGGAAAGTAGTGCGCTTTAAAACACCTGATTGATTGATTGATTGATTGAACACAGGGGATAAACATGTATGAAATGTGATTTTGTGTAAAGCACACATCGTATACACAGGTCCATCAGGTGTTACACCACTTGACCCCTTGTTTCCACCTGATGTCACTAGGGATTTGGAGCAAAGCCAGATCAATTCCTTTATTAGATCTGAATTTGAGTCAAAACCTTTGGTTTTTGTCCTGGCCCAGCCCTTGCACACATTCCAGATAATTCATGTAAAGAGATTTAGACACAGCACAAGGGCTAGAACTTTTAGTGCAAAACAGATTTTGCCCACAAACTTTGCTGCTGGTTGGTGCCCTTCGTACTGAGTAGAGGATAGTTCATGCTCTTTGTAGTAAGAGCACCAACTAACCTCTACTCCGTATTAAGAGCACCTACCATCCTCTCCTCCGTAGTAAGGGCACCAACCATCCTCTCTTCTGTAGTAAGAGCACCAGTCATCCTCTCTACTGACGAGAAGAGGTTGGGGTTCTTAGTGCAGAGGAGGAGGGGGTGGTTGGTGCCCTTAGTACAGAGGAGAGGCCGTTCGCTGCCCTTGGTTCAGAGGAGAGGGGGATAGTTGGTGCTCTTACTACAGAAGAGATGATAGTTGGTGGCCTTACTAGAAGAGAGGTTGGTTGGTGCCCTTACTAGAAGAGAGGTTGGTTGGTGCCCTTAGTAGAGGAGAGGTTGGTTGGGGCCCTTAGTAGAGGAGAGGTTGGTTGGTGCCCTTAGTAGAGGAGAGGTTGGTTGGTGCCCTTACTAGAAGAGAGGTTGGTTGGTGCCCTTAGTAGAGGAGAGGTTGGTTGGTGCCCTTACTAGAAGAGAGGTTGGTTGGTGCCCTTAGTAGAGGAGAGGTTGGTTGGTGCCCTTAGTAGAGGAGAGGTTGGTTGGTGCCCTTACTAGAGGAGAGGTTGGTTGGTGCCCTTAGTAGAGGTGAGGTTGGTTGGTGCCCTTAGTAGAGGAGAGGTTGGTTGGTGCCCTTACTAGAAGAGAGGTTGGTTGGTGCCCTTAGTAGAGGAGAGGTTGGTTGGTGCCCTTACTAGAAGAGAGGTTGGTTGGTGCCCTTAGGAGAAGTTGGTTGGTGCCCTAGTACACAGGAGAAGATAGTTGGATGAAAACTCTCTTGGGGATAACCACTTTGCCAGCAAATCCATCGCACCCCTCTTTTAATTCCAGAACTTACTGCCAAGAGGTCTTGGAGTGGACGATAAAGTAGTAAATGTTTTAGTGCAGATGAGGCTAGTGTGCAGATATGGATGGAGCAAGATCTCAGTACATAAGAGAGGATTGTGGGAGCTCTTAGTATAAGTGACAAGATGGTTACATTTGCTAGTATAGCTAAGGGAAGTGAGTGCTTAGTGCAGTTAGGCACAGTGAAGGTCAGTAAAAGTGAGGGCATTATTACAGTTCTTAGTATCGACGTGAGGATGGCGAAAGCTCTTAGCAGGAATGGGAGGATAGTCACAATTTGAACACAGACGAAAGGAGGATGAGGTCTCTTATTACAAACAGGATTGTGAGAAGTCTTAATAAAGCTGTGAGGATGGTGAGAGCTCTTAATACGCGACATAGGATGCTCCCAGTGCAGGGACGAGTACATGGAAAGACGGCAGTTCAGATAAGAGGACGAAGATAGCTGCTAGTACAGAGCACAGAATGCTTGACGTCATTACGCAGATCATTCTTGCATGAACTTGCTTCACCATGCCGCACCCTTCTCTCCCTGACCTGTGTCATGGCAGCCCTGCACACAATGCTTACCAGAACTCTGCCCGCAGACGGCTGGCTTGCGACTGTCACACCCAGCCACATGTCCTCAACGATGCTGTCCTCAGTATCAACTGAAAGAAAATGTGTATAATGATGAGTAATGTCAAGTGGACCTTTCCTGCCTAGAGACAGCTATAAACAGCCCCTGGTTAGCAGCCCAGCTTCTTATGGGGTGTAGAGTCTTGCCCCTAAACAACGTTCATGCTCCAGGTAGGATGGCGCTGCTTAAACTGGAGCACCATATGTTCTGTATGTTTGTTGAGGTAGTCCTACCCTAAAGAACAGTAATACTCTATTTGTGAGATGGTATGATCCAACCATAACCAGTCCTACTCCATATGGGATGGTATGATCCAACTGTGTTACAGTAGTGCTTCACCTGGCAGGATGGAACGAGGCAACCCCAAAATACGGTTACAATTCTTACCTAAAACCATTACCCAATTTAATGCAAAAAGCATTCTCTCTTTTTTTTCATGACATGCTTCATCCAGGAATGGTTGTGCTGAATGTGAGAAGATACTGCCCCAAATTTCCTAAATGATCCTAACGTACGTGGATCTGCAACAAAGTAAATACTCCATCTCTCTTGCATCCGCCCACAAACCTACTACAAAGGTGATGGGAGGAATGCTTGTAGATTGTCTAACCACCGGTAATCGCTCAGGGTAGCGTTCCAACCCACCATTATTCACCCACTGTGCCTACCTTATGCAAATCAATACCGACCATTCTGTTTAAAATAAAATACGTTTATTAAGACATATATTCATAAAATACAAATAGCAAAATTGCAAACATCATTAAAAACTAACCATTGATGTTTAATAAATATTTATAAACGTGCGTTGCCTATGGCAACATCAAAGAAATGGATATTAGTCAGAAATGCAGTTGCCTCATTCCCTGACCAAAGCGGATATATTTATTTAAAACATATTTTTCAAAAATTCTACGAGTGGCTATATAATAAGGGCAATCAATTAAGATATAGGAGATAGAACATTTTGTTTTTAAAAAATATTACGAATGTCATTATTATCCCTAGTCCTATTGTACGATCCAAGTTGAGAGAAAACTGTATTGCAACCACGCCGCATTTTGAGCAATTCTAAGCACATTTTAGGGTTTGGAAGATTTGTCAAATAGGTAGGGAAAAACATCTGCCTGACCAAGGGTGTTAAATGTAAACATTATGAACGGTTTCTTAAGAAGGTATTCCATATCCAGCTTTTAGGAAGCGTTAAAGGTGGATTCTCTCAGGGTACGTTTGTTGGGAAATGGTACCCATGGTCTTATAGTGTCAAAAGTACTATCCATGGTTTTAATTACATTGGCTCTTTTGAGAAGTCTCATAGCCCATTTCCTTTCACTTAGGAGAATCTCTTCCCAGCATAATTTTAAAAAAGTTGATGCCTCGTCTCATAAGGCCAATTTATTAAGGAAGCTTAAGAGACGTGAGCCTGGCATTATTTACCAAGATGTAAGATTAAATTCTCGGCAGATCCCAAATATGTTTTAACACTGTACTCTCTTCAACTTCCCGGGTGTTCCTGGATTCCGATAGCCGAACCTCTGCTCCATACAGGGCCAATGGCAGGATTTTACCTTCATAGGCTTTCGAAAGAGGAGCCAATGAAAAAAGCCTATGTGTACGATTAAATTTGATTAAGTGCCCGGTTTGTAAGAGGTCTCTTTCCCTTGTTATTTACATATGGTTGACTCATTTCAGTTTTTTTTTTTTAAAACAACAACCCTAAGTATTTATATGAATTGACCTCCTCAGGTCACTTTTCATCCAGTAATCATTTTGGCTTAATTTACTTTTTCCCAAAGATCATAATCTTTGCTTTGTCTAAATTTATTTTTAAAATGTTTTCCCTACAATATGTTGATACAGTGTCACGTTTCTTCTGTCGGCCAATAGCTGTACAATCCAATAATATTGGATCATCCGCTTAACGGAGACAAAGAATATGATGGGACTGCATTTTTGGTGAAAAAGACTGTGTTGCTTTCAGACCAGCTGGCAAGTCTGACATGTAGAGGCTAAAAAGAGAAGGTGCCAATACGCAACTTGATGCAAGCCATCCACATTAATTCTATCAGATAACCACCCCCGAGGAGTCCAATTCGACTGTGCCCAGTCCGCTCTATGCAATGACTGTGTGAAAAATAAAAGATCTCAAGGAACTTTCCCGTCTCCTAGTTTCTCCCAGAGCCACCCTCTTTCTACCATATCACAGGCCATGAGGAAGTCCACAAAACAACAGCACAGCCTCTGATTCACTGACAAAGATTTCTTAATGATAGCCCAAAGGGCAAGACAGGGATCAGTGGTGGAGCGGCCCTCCTAGAATCCTCTCCGTTCAATCTGATGAAGGTTATTTGCCAACACCCACTCAACCAGGTGAGTTAGTAAACTTTATGAGAAAATTTTTTCAGAAAAATCTAATAGGATGATTGATCCATAATTCCACAGTGAGCTTTCATTGCCTTCTTTCAATATTGGCTGAACCACAGAGCCCTTCCAAATATCAGGGAAGACTGTGGATTTGACAAATGTAGAAGTATACCTGCCCACCATTCACTGTTGGACTTAGTGACAAGAGCCGGTATAGTGTCTGGACCGGCAGCTCTACTCACTATAAAAAATATAATCGTGGATTGGATTATTTCCCAAAAAAAGCAATCATATTGGATGACATCAGTTAGAAGTACTAGTGGGAGAGTCTGTAAAGCTGATGAGACATATAAAACATAAAAATAGGCTGTCCGTGTATCTTTCGCGATCACACATGGCAATGACCTTCGGCAGTTGTTGCTCACGCTAGTTACTATTTTCCTTCTTCTGATCACTTGATTGACAGACTTCTTCTTTTGGTATATTAGGAGAGTCGTGTTTAAATTATCACTGTATCCTGCGCAAATCAGTTTTTAATTTCTCACTGGAATGGTCAAACCACGATTGAGATGAGACCCTCGCTTCACTCTTAATTCTTAAAAGGTGATGGCTTGCATTAATTCAGATACAATCGAGTACATTTCTCATATGAGTCGTATGCCAGGCTATTTTATCCTCCAATAGTTCATAACCAATATTAATATCACCTGCGCCCTGGTAGGCGGCAAGATGTTGGAGATGAAATTGGTCAAGGTGTGTTGTTAGCCTTCTAGGAAAGCTCATATTAAGGAGAAGGAATTTGTTTAGATGAAGATATTTCCATAAAACTCGAACTTTCTTCAATTGCCCAATGAACGCTTCTATTGAACTCCAATACCTTAAAAAGTTTTTTAAAAAACAAATTTCCAAACAAATACAGATCTACAATCTATAGAACAACCATGATGACCTTATTGAAAAGTTTGTACGGCAGGAGAATCATTGTGGAAACGGTTATTTAAAGATATTAGGTATTGACAATACTCCTCATAACCTCTCGTGAGTTTGATATTACTCAGCTCAGATACTTGACTGACTTTTCTCTTCCAAGTCCACTCTCTGGCAGTCGTCGGTCAGTGCTGTTATGGGGCAGTAGTACAAGGCGCCCGTCCTGTTGGCATTGGTGTTGGGTGGGGCCACATCCTGCGGTGCTCCAGCCAAGAGCCTGTGTGGAAGAACCAAAGAGGTGTTAGAATCAAAACAATATGTTGAACCTTGGAGAATTGCCCAGAATAGTCACTAATCATCTATTGGTATCTGTCGCACCAGTACCACCTGTCATTCACCAACAGCGAGGGCGCCACACATGGCTCTTGCGAGGCCGGATTCATGCTAGATTATCAGGATGTCCACATAAGATACATTTACATAGAATTAATCTGAATAAAACGAATTTAAGCAATCTGTGCTTATCCTGAAAACCTGGCATGGATGGGATACTCTTGAGTCTTCTCTGGACTTTTCTAAAGCACTGCGGCGTGAAAAGAGTTAAACAAATAAAATATTTGGGCCCCACAGTAAATCCAGAGCATTGTGAAGATTGTAGGTGAGAGGTTGTGACGGCTACAACTATAAAAATATTGTGGGGTGCTACAGCCCCAAACTCACCATATACTGCTCCCACGGGTGCGCACCTCTCTCCCCGATCACCGTCCACGAGCAGGAAAGGGAAGGACTTTCTTCCTGCTCAGTGGACACCAATACAACCAACCCTGGAGCTGCTCTCTTGCTGGGAGCAGCTCCAGGATTGGTGGGAGCAGGCTAACCCATCGCTCATTTTTAGGCTGGGGGGGGCTGTGCCAGCAATCAATTGCTGGGTGCACACTGCGCATGTCAGGCTGGCCGTAGCAATAGAGCCATCCAACACCGACATGCGCACTGCAGAGGCAGCTGTAATCCTGCAAATGCAGAATTCAGCCCCGCCCCCTGCCCCTGCACTTCAGCATTTATGTAAAATGGCATTGACAAACCATTTACTTATTTGTGTGTGCCTGTTGCGCTCGCAGAAGTAGGGGCGACGTTCCTCTCAAACGGAGGAGCCACTCCTGGTGAGAGGTGGAAGCCCGGTCACACCATGCTTGCCACCCCTCCCCCCCATTCCCCCAGGTCTTCGACATCAGCAAATAGCAACTGTTCAAGAACACTGCATGGCAGTCACTTATTTAGCTACATATGCCCTGCCCTGCACCAAGGGACAGGGCCTTACTGTGGTAGTAAGGCCAATCAACAAATAAACCATCTGCCCAAAGCCAAGAGGAGCTTCAGCTTGTGGCATAGGGCATGCTGATTGCCCCAAGCCCAACTGGTGGAAAGGGTGGGCCAACGCAACCCCAAGGTTTTACACTGTGCTCTAAGGCACATCTCGCCCGATCCCACGCCAGCTACAGGCCGCAGGCCAAAATGCCAACTAAGCATCCCTTTTTCCCCACACAGAGAACATGCATGCAGTTAATAATTCAGACACGCTACTCAAATAAACCGACCCTGTTCCTCATGATACTAGCCTCAGAACATGACGAAGGTTCTAAAATAACACATTGTACAACTATCCTAGAGCCCGACAACCTTTATGGAAGCAGACAGAGAAGGCACTATCTGGCTTTCAAACCCAATATGTGTCAAGTATCTCACATTATGGGGTGGAGGGGGCCAGAAGGAAGGGAACAAAAACGACTAGCACTAGTCTCTCCCCTGAGGCGGAAGCCGGGGGCTTTTACTTAGCGGTTAGCAAATTGTTTTAACTGTTGTCAATATATTGTGAATACCTTGCGGTTTTTAAACATTGTGAATTTTGATGTTTTTAAACGTTTTAAAACCTATATAAACCTTCTATTGCTGCCACTTACCTGATCACCGCCTCGCCTTCACTCCTCGCGCGTTGCTGCTCCCTCGCGCCGGGAAGGAAGGGGCTGGCCATCTTGGGTGAGGGAGGGGTAGCGCTGCAGCTGCTCGCCGCCTCCCGCCCTCCCAGAGTATTTAACTCAGCTGCATTTCGCACAGCGCTGACTAGCACTAGTCTCTCCCCTGAGGCGGAAGCCGGGGGCTTTTACTTAGCGGTTAGCAAATTGTTTTAACTGTTGTCAATATATTGTGAATACCTTGCGGTTTTTAAACATTGTGAATTTTGATGTTTTTAAACGTTTTAAAACCTATATAAACCTTCTATTGCTGCCACTTACCTGATCACCGCCTCGCCTTCACTCCTCGCGCGTTGCTGCTCCCTCGCGCCGGGAAGGAAGGGGCTGGCCATCTTGGGTGAGGGAGGGGTAGCGCTGCAGCTGCTCGCCGCCTCACGCCCTCCTCTCACGGATAAATGGGACAGACTACTCGTCCGCGCAGCGGGCGCGCCGAAGGCGCGCCAAAGGCAAGCCCGTCTGCGCCCGTCCGCGCCAAGTCCGGGCCCAGGGCCATGACCCCTGTCTCATCTCCCTCACATTTGAAACAATCATACGATCGCTCCACTCTTATGAGGCTTCAACCTTCCCCATCCTCAAGCTGCGTCATATATGTCCCCTCACTGCTAAATAACGATGCACATCACACCTGCTTACACTGTAACACCATGATCAGGATGTACAACACCAAGGTATTAAACTATCAGGAAAAGGATACTGAAGAAGCGACCATTCTCATGGCACTCATTAATGCACGCTCCCTAGTCAAACACAGCCAAGAAATCGCTGACCTCATTCTTGACAATAACCTGGATGTGCTGTACATCACGGAAACCTGGACAGACGATGCCTCAGGCCCCGACCTCGTGGTGGCAGTTCCGCCCGGTTATAAAGGACAGGGTTGGCAAAAAGGGTGGGGGCATAGCGATAATAATTAGAGAGAGGCTAGAAATCCGAACAGCACCCATTCCTGACATCGCTTGTGAAGCTATGTATTTTAACATAAAGCTCACAGCCTTGTATAACTATAAGGGTGTACTTCTATATCGTCCCCCGGGGAACAAAGCAGACTTCCTCGCCAACCTCAGTGTATTAACAGAAGGCATGGCTACAGATGAATCTATCACAATAATGGGTGATATGAATTTTCATCTGGAACAACTGACTGATAGGGACACCGACGCTCTCATCTCAGACCTTGAAATCATGGGTCTCAGACAACTAGTCACAGCCCCCACTCATAAAGCAGGACATACGCTGGATGGCATCTTTTCCAATGCAGAGGGCTTACATATATTACATATCTCGCCCATGCCTTGGACGGATCATTATGCCATCTTCAGCAGTCTAAAACTGAAGGAAGTAGTGAAGAATAAGGCTATAGCTCCAACAACCCTTCCCTTTAAAGTCTGGACGAATTTAGACCAGGATAAATTCGCCACACTACTGGAAGAAACTCGCCCTACTTTATCGGATGATCCTACCACCGCTACTAACCAACTTCATGTCTGGTTCAGTATGGCATCGAATCAACTGGTACCTACTAGGCGTTATTCCAGGAACAGGAGCACCCCGACAGCACCTTGGTTCACGGATGAACTACGAGCCCAAAAACAAATATGTAGGAATAAAGAAAGGCAATGGCGCAGAAGTTATGATGCCAAATCCAAGACAATATACAAAGAATCACTGGCCATCTATAAATCCACGATTGCTGCTGCCAAAAAAATATATTTCTCGCAGCAAATTGAATCCTCAAAAAATTCTAGTAGACAACTATTCACTATAACAAAAACCCTGTCTGGTAATGCTCCAGATCTACTTCCACCTCCGTCCCAACCACTTTGTGACGCGTTGTCAGAATTTTTTTTACTTCAAGGTTAACAATATTTATCAAGCCTTTTCCTCCACAAATACCGGCAGTAAAGCTTCTCCTGTTGACATCAGTCCCAGTAGCTCGTTGTCCAGCTTTAGGACTCTTTCGGCTGATCAGATAACCACCATTATGAAATCCATCAAATCAGGCTCGGCCTTGGACCCTTGCCCTCCCGCAATGTTCTCCTTGGCGATGGACACTACCATCCCTGTCATCACACAGGTCTGTAACACCATACTGACCTCCGGGATATACCCAGATTGTCTTAAAAATACGCTGATCAAACCTTTATTGAAAAAACCCGGTCTTGATACAGCAGAACTCAAGAACTATAGGCCCATTGCTAGTCTTACTTTCCTAGCTAAGGTGGTAGAAAAGGCAATGAACCAGCAGCTCTCCGAATATCTAGAGACTAATCTTCTCCTGGATGACACTCAGTACGGCTTCCGCAAATATCACGGCACGGAAACTGCCCTTCTCAAGGCAGCCGATGATATTAGAACCATCCGCGATCAGGGCATGACAGCACTGCTTGTGCTGTTGGATCTCTCGGCAGCCTTTGACACGGTCGATCATAAGATCTTGGTCGACCGTGTCGGAAAGAAGGGTAATGATCAGTTGGCAAAAGAGCTGCTCTCGTCCTTCCTAGCCGACAGAACACAGGTGGTGACCCTGGGTCCATATCAGTCTACCAAGCTGTCACTCCCTTGTGGAGTTCCCCAAGGCTCTTCCCTTAGTCCGACACTATTCAATATCTATGTGTCGGACCTTGCAAGTATAATTAAATCAGCTGGGATGAGCCTAACCTCCTACGCCGATGATACCCAACTGGTATTGGCCATCAAAGGTAAGGGGACAGAAGTGGCAGAACACTTTCAAAATACCATGAGCCGGATAGGAGAGTGGATGGCAGGCAATTGCCTAAAACTTAATTCCGATAAAACGGAGGTGGTCATCTTCGGATCCCTCTCACCGACCTGGTCCACTCTCTGGTGGCCCCCTGAGTTCGGCACTCTACCTAACCCAACTACCAAGGTCAGGAATCTGGGAATCATCTTCGATGATCACCTCAACTTTATGGCACATGCTAATAAAGTTGCAGCTACTGCCCACTACAAACTGAAGATGATTAAAAAAATCATGCCATTTCTTCCAGATGATGCTGCCAAAACTCTGGTTACCTCTCTGGTCCTCCCTTCTTTGGACTATTGTAACTCACTTTTTCTCAACAGTCAATCCAGAGTTACAAAAAAACTCCAAACCATACAGAACGCGGCAGCACGTCTCCTGACAAGAACACCCAAGTTCGCGCACATCTCGGATACCATCAGGACACTCCACTGGCTAACTATTAAGAACAGGATCACATTCAAATCCCTTTGTATAATCTATAAAATCCTACACGATCAAGGTCCACACTATTTGAAAGACCAACTTAAACTGTACAAACCCACTAGACAACTCAGATCCATGACCCTCAATAGGCTGGTGGTCCCTCGTTCTAAAACTGTCTCATGGGGTGATCGCCGCTTTATAGTAGCAGCACCCAAGATCTGGAACACGCTGCCTCAGCAAATCAGATCCAGCACATCTTTAACTCAGTTCCGTAAGAGCCTAAAAACATGGCTCTTTAATCAGTGAACCCCCTTGATCCTCCTTGCCTAGGAGAGTCAGATGCTTAGTCTAGCGCCGAGACGCCCACGGGTATTTGTTAGCGCTCTACAAATGTCAAAAAATAAATAAATAAATAAAAGGATCATGAATAGACCATTGCACGAGCCTGAGAGAAGGGGGCCGCATGGGGGGCCTGGGAGAGCCAGAGAATGGGCACGCTTAAGGGTCATGAACCGAGTGAGTGCGGCGGTCAGTGCCGAGAGGGCAGTGCTGCAGCTGCTACAAGTATTGCCTCAAAAGGGGTCTGAAGGGGGGGTCTTCTAAAGCAGTCTGGGGTGCATCAGCTTGGAGGGACGTTTTTGGAGAGGAGAACTGGTGCTGAGAGCTGTTGCTCTGTAATCAGTTCACTCCTCAGATATGCAAAGCGACAAGGCTCTCAGGGTTCATGGCCAGGCCGCACATCCCATTCAGATGTGTTATTTTGCATCCAGGTACGACAGTCCTTTTATTCCATAACTTGAGGATAGCAGGTCCCAGCATTCAAAGAAACCACTCCAAGTGGTGGAATTCTCAAGCTTGGAAATGGAAAACTGGAGAGATCTGGGGCCTTTACTAGCCCCATGCCACCCACTCCTGTGCCATTCTCCCGCTGGGTGTGTGGCTATCACAGGTTGTGGCAACGCTTGTGGTAAGTAGATCACACGGTGACAGCTGGCCCAGCGGAACTGCTTGTTTTTCAGTCAATGATGAAATCCGCTATGAAGCGTCACTCAATGTGTCACACATTAGACATAAAAAAATTCACACATAAGCACAATAGAAACGTGAAGATGTCACACATTAGGGCCGGCTTGAAACTTGGCATCCCTGGATTCCACAGTCTGCGTGGTCAGAAGGGCGGGCGAGCTCCTGGTTTAGAGCAGAAAGTGTTTTGCAAGTTGGAAACACCACGTCCAGAGTAATGTCTTTGTGTATAAGGCACAATGTTCACCAAGGCTACTCAGGCACTACGAGACTAAAAGCGAGATGATGGGGCAGATTTTACAAAAAAGAAAGGTTTTCAATTTCCTTCGAAACTCATCAACCTTTAAAGCAGCAGGAAGTTAAGAGATTCAACAGAGAATAAAGGTGGTCTTAGGTTTTCCGGCCATAAAACAGGGAAAGCAGAGCCGGGATTAGGATTGCAAAGTTCAAAGACCTGCAGCTTGGAGCCTGCAGACCAGAGCTGGGAGGGTCAGGGCTGGCCTTGAGACCGCACCGGTCAGGGTTAGCAGAAGCAGACAACCTCAGAGGTGGCAAGTGAGCCTCACTTGACAAGCCTCAACCCTCACTCGGCAAGCCTCAACCCTCACTTGACAAGCCTCAACCCTCATTCGGCAAGCCTCAACCCTCACTTGACAAGCCTCAACCCTCATTCGGCAAGCCTCAACCCTCACTTGACAAGCCTCAACCCTCATTCGGCAAGCCTCAACCCTCACTTGACAAGCCTCAACCCTCATTCGGCAAGTCTCAACCCTCACTTGACAAGCCTCAACCCTCATTCGGCAAGCCTCAACCCTCACTTGACAAGCCTCAACCCTCATTCGGCAAGCCTCAACCCTCATTCGGCAAGCCTCAACCCTCACTTGACAAGCCTCAACCCTCATTCAGCAAGCCTCAACCCTCACTTGACAAGCCTCAACCCTCATTCGGCAAGCCTCAACCCTCGCGTGGCAAGCCTCAACCCTCACTTGACAAGCCTCAACCCTCATTCGGCAAGCCCTAACCCTCACTTGACAAGCCTCAACCCTCATTCGGCAAGCCCTAACCCTCACTTGACAAGCCTCAACCCTCATTCGGCAAGCCTTAACCCTCACTTGACAAGCCTCAACCCTCATTCGGCAAGTCTCAACCCTCACTTGACAAGCCTCAACCCTCATTCGGCAAGCCTTAACCCTCACTTGACAAGCCTCAACCCTCATTCGGCAAGCCTCAACCCTCACTTGACAAGCCTCAACTTTCACTTGGCAAGCCTCAACTCTCACTTGGCAAGCCTCAACCCTCACGTGGCAAGACTCAACCCTCACTTTGCAAGCCTCAACCCTCACTCCGCAGGTCTCAACAGCATCTTGAATGCCTTTACAGATTAAACTACTTCAACCACGGCTACAGATAAGGTTTTAAGTATGGGCATTTTTATTTCTTATGGAGTAAATATTCATTCCAGACTTCCATAATTTTTAAGCGGGTAAAAAACAAAAACACACATTTTACTTTTAAACCAAAGGTATCATGTCATACATTTTTTGTAGCTGGAAAATCACCCAAAAAATCTGAGATGTAGTTTTCAATTTTAAGTTTCAGATAAAGCAACATTAAAGTGCCCCCTGGTGGCACAGCAGTAGTAATGCCACTGATCTATCCACCTCTCTACACTTGCAGTGCCCCTTCAGTCCTAAGACACCCAGACAATGGTATTAGTTCACACCTGCACGCCTAGAGGCGCGCATCAGGCAAATTGATACCTTAAACCGACCTATTACCACCAAAGCCTACTGCGAACTTCATCAAACAAATGTTTGGAATGCATGCTGAGAAATATATTTTAATCCTTGAATTTTATTAATACGTTTGTATGTTATGGTTTTAATTAACTGTATAATAAAGTATTCAGTATTCTGCTGAGAAATGGAGTGAAACAATCAACTCTAAAATGTGGCCAAATGACACCTGTTGTAAGGAAACCAAATCTGGATCCCAGCTTCCCTTCCAGCTATAGATGCCTCACCAACCTCCCGGGGCTAGGCAAAGCCATCGGGAGTGGGTGTCTACCCAACCGTCCACTATGGAGAGCTCCTACCTTGATGTCAATCACGTTCCCGCTGGGGATGTAGCGCTGGGAGACAGATACGCTGAAAATCTTTAAATATGTTTAAAAGAGGTTGGATGGGTGTAATTTGTGTCTCTTGGTACTTTCAACTCTCACTGTGCCTTTCGACACAGTCAATCCTGGGCGCCTAATGTCATCTTTAAATATCACATAAGGATCCGTGGCCCAGGGCGCAACTGGTTCACCTCCATCTTTCGACGAGAACCCAATAAGTCAAAGTCAGTGGTCAGTCCTCAGTCCCCTTGTTAGTGTCCTGTGGGTTTCTCAGGATTGTCTGTTTGCACCCAGGCTATTCAGCATGCACATCAAACAAACGGGGTCCGTTTATAGCGGTACAGAAGTCTCGTACACCAATATGCCGATGACACCCAGATCTACCTTAGGACATCCTTGATTTAAGACAATATCACACTGCGCTCAGATCTCACCAGGTTACAAACACGGATGACAAACAACGATCTGCGACTCAAACCATAAAAACAAGCAATTGCAATGCAATCGGTCTCGCATTTGCAAGAGTTAGAGCAATTGGCGTTGTAAATGATAATGTCTTCTACCCATGTGTTTTGGTTTGGAGTGGATGTATGTAGCTTGAAGTGGAATTATGTGGGTTAAATTGGAATGGTTTGTGCAATTGTGTGGTGTGTAGTGGTATTATGTGGCATGGTGAATATGTGGTAAATATTTAAATTACCTGTACTATTTTTATGCGGTAAAGTTCAATAAGAATAACTCAGAAAAATAAGAGGCAGAATCCGTGGTATTTGAGGTTATAAAAGGGGCTTTATTCCTTACAAAGGAATTGGTTCGAACCAGGCAATCGGATTCCGTCACCACGAAGGTTCAGGAAGGGATTCCGCATACATTATTGACAGGTTATCATATATATAGTCAATGCATTACAGTAGAAGCAGATGTAGAAGGCGTAACAGTTGATAAGAGAGATAAGAATACACATACGTAATGAAAAAGGCGTTACAATAGGCGTGCATAAGGGCATGTACTAGAAACGTCATTAAGAGGAGGTCACAGGTGGGTGGATCCATTAAGAGAATCCTGCAATGTCAGCAGAAATACTTGGCAGAGATGCGCGTGCAGCAGCATGACGTGTGACTGACGTGGAACTAGAGGGTGAAGGGGACTTGACATTGAGCCCCATATGAGGAGACAGAAGTCTGGGATGTCAGAACAACCTAATCCCAAATCGTATCTAATATCTTGTGTTTAGGGAACTGTATTATCTGGAAGGAAGGGTCTCTCAAGCAGAGGCTATTCTATACTGACTGCTAGTGCGTGAATAAGCATCTATGTGTCTACATGAGATGCGAGGGGGCATGGGCCTACCATGGTAACAGGAGCTATGAATTACTTGCACGGAGACAGTGAGGCCGGGCCCTTTGCTCTGCAGCTGGAAGGATGTTTACCTAAACTACTAGACAGGAATGTATTTTTCGAGGAGCGGAGCAGATAACTTGAAGGCTGAATACAGTCTTGGCAGGCAACAGGCCGAGCCGGGCACCGTTAGCCGCGCAGGGAGTAAGACAAAGGTCATGGATACAGATGTAGGTCCAGGCTGGAGCATTCAGAGGCAGAAGGCAGGAAGAGGCTCGATGGCAGAATTCAGGGCCTAACTTGCCAGAGCTGAAAAACGTGAAAGGTACACCATATAAAGACGGTGGCAAAGCATACTTAGGAACGGAGTATCCGACCCATTCATGGTGGATCTGAAGGAGGACATGTTGACGTTGGACACAAATGTATTTGCGTCTTCATAGCTGGAAGTGGAGGGAACATACATGTACTTGTAGTACGTACATGGAGCCGTTGGGGTCTAAGATAGGGGACACAATTGATCATAAAATTCATATTTCCTCATTCCCTCCTTGTCCCCTACGGACCCTTCATGAAATATCGATCCTCATGAATCCATCAATCTGTTCATGTAACATCATTTGCTCTTCTTTCTTCTTCCGGGATTTTGGATGAGAACTTGGATGTGGAATACATGATGTGGTACACAGGCCGCAAATTGCTGGCCCACATTGTAGACACAGGCAGCAACTGAATACTATGAGAAGGGCAATACCTAGGAAGGATAGGACCTTCCATCCCCAGGCTGCCAACACACTCCAGAACCAACCGGACCAAGACCAGGTGCCTGGATTCTGGTGTATCAAACTTGCAATCTTATGAAGTCGAGTTATGGCTTTGTATACTGATGGCGCGTTTTCTGGAATGAAAACACAGCAGCTAGATCCGATGACTCTACAGGCTCCGCCCCTATCGGCCAGGATGACGTCAAGGACAAGACGATTTTGGAGAACAACAATCCGCATCGCAGACTGCTCCTCTGTTAAGTTGCCTAGGGCAGAGGTAGTTTCATTCACTACTGCTTCAAGGGTTCTGGTCAATTTGCGTATCAACTTACTATTAAGGACAGCACCTATGTAGGGAAAGAAACCCTTATTGAAGTCTGTGTATTGCTCCCATGCCGTTTCAGTGTAGTCGACAATCGGGAGATCTCTCTGGGGTCTATTGTGTACTAGATGGGTATTTCTATGATAATCAGGAGGGGCTAGGAAAACAGGTGGCAGAAGGAATGCAATGTAACAGGTACCATCCCAATCTAGAGGTAAACGTATATATGCGGTATGACCACAAACGAAGTAGGAATGACGGGAAGCTCTGAATGTAGACTTGCCTTGATCACTGAATTCGATCACAGTAGTACATTTACTATGACCCAGGTGTACTGAACCATTCTTTCTTATACATAATTCACCTTTGACTGGTAATACTGACATAGCAGGCAAGACTGGTGCAGCTTCGGATTCAACATTCAGAATCATGAGGTTAAGTGTAAAGTTACCTAATCCATATACTTCATTTTCTAGATCAGTTCCTGTCCTTTTGGGAAGTCCCTCCTTGTTAGGATAACAGACTTTAAGCAAAACTAAGTTCAGGTTTCCCCATACCCAGTTGCCTTGGCAAACTACAGTATCTGAATCTAAAGAATTAATCAAACTGAACCATGCGCCACAGGAACCATTGTGTGTGAATGGATACGGAAAGAGGGGCAGAACTCCCTTGTAGTTCTGGTAGGGAGGGAGCCGGCCACATATCCAACAATTTGTAGCGTTGTTGGTCTGATGAGAGTGGTGTAACATACTAATGAATGTATTGTTGCGCAGCGCAAGTCTGTAGGGTAACTCATGCGGAGATAGTTCGCTAAAAGAATGTTCGGTAGTAACATTGAAAGCACGCTTGAAAATAGGGTAGTATATGTGCAACAGTATGCTTGCAGCAATAATCAGAAGACTTAGAAAAAACATAATCAATAATGTCACTATACAGTGACTACGAAGTGATTTACAATATGCACGTTTCTTGAGCTGTATCTGTCTATCTCTTTCTCTATTTCGGTCTAGGGGATACATGTCAGAGACTAATTTAACCGATTCACCTAGGAGAGGACTTAAACAATCAAACTGTCTGACTTGCTAGACCGTAATTTCAGTTTATAGTCCTGGGACTCAGTATTCTCGACCAGGGGGAGTTTTGAGTCAGTCTGTGGAGGAGGGCAGGGCTGAGAGTTCAAATCTGAAGGCAGTCCATGAAATTTCTTGATGTGGCTCGAGTGTAGCCAACCTTTGCGACCCTCAATCTTCACTGCTGTCCTCGTGGTCAGAAGTACTAATTTCGGCGTTTGCCAGCGGGGCTCCAGCGGGCTCCTCCTGTCGAAGTTTCTTATGAAGACATGATCACCAGGAACCACTTCATGGGGCTTCACCTCGGTGTTATCGGGAAAGGCTGCAGCTACCTGTGAACGACAAGATTGTAGTGCAGACATCAAGGAAGCTAGGTAATCTGTCAGCATATTACAATCAACGTCAGTGATTTTACGAGGTATAGGCGTCCCCCACATATTTGGTGGCCTACCGAAGACCACCTCGTACGGGGATAGCCCTGTTCGAGAGTGTGCTACCATTCTTATGTAAAAGAGCGCAACTGGTAAAGCTACTATCCAGTCGACGCCTTTCTCTCTGCAGATTTTAGAAAGTCGAATTTTCAGAGTCTGATTATGACGCTCCACGAGACCTGCTGCCTCGGGATGCCGGACACAGTGGAATTTCCACTGATAGCCTAACAGGAGTGAAATGTGTTTCATTAGCTCGGATGAGAACGGCTGACCGTTATCTGAGTACACAATACGGGGCAAACCATACCGTGGGAAGAATTCACGAACCAGCTGCTTGGCAGTGGTCGGAGCAGTGTAATCTGGGACTGGATATGCTTCTGTCCAACGGGAAAGTGTGCATACAACTACGAGGACATATTTGAATCCTCGACAACGTTCCATCTGGATATAATCCATCTGGAGGACTTCAAAAGGGTGATCGGGAGGTTGAAATCCACCTTGTTCTACGGGAATGCTTTTACCTGGGTTGAACTGACAACAAATCATGCAAGTACGCACTTTCTGTTTGGCTGCTGCTCGTAAGTGTTTGTTGAACCAAATGTTTTGAATACTGTCTAGCATAGCTTTCTCCCCTAGATGCGCTGGATTATGTATTGTGTTAATGATAATTTGAACCATGGAGTCGGGGAGAATCCATGTAGATTTTCCCTTCGTCATCCATCCCTGATCTGTTTGGATCCCTCCTAGTTCAGTCCATTTCTTGATTTCCTCTGGTGTAGCATGTGTCTGTATGTCAATTACATCAAGGGCGGGATCCCTAACTGTCATGCAGCGTGTCGATGTCGGAACTATTGTCTTTGTCAAGTCAGTTGCATGAGTCCGATTCTGAGCTGTTTGCTTAGCTGTTCGGTCTGCCAGGTCGTTACCCTGGGAAATGATATCGGTGACCTTTGTATGGGCCTTGCACTTCATGATAGATATCGCAGTAGGCAGGTGTATTGCATCTAACAGAGCTTGAATGAGGGGACCGTGTTGAATGTTGGCACCGTGAGAAGTCAAATAACCTCTCTCTCGCCAGAGGACTCCAAAGTCGTGTACAACTCCGAATGCATAACGTGAATCTGTGTATATGTTAACTCTCTTATTTTTGGCTTGAATACAGGCTTGTGTCAGAGCGATGAGCTCTGCTGCTTGAGCTGACAAGGTGTTAATACAATTTGTTTCAATAACTTCGGTGTCTGTCGTGACTGCGTAAGCGGCCACTAACTCTCCTGTACTTGTTCTCATGCATGAACCATCCACATAAAGTGTCAGGTCTGGATTTGGTAATGGAATGTCTGTCAAGTCTTGTCTGGGTTTCGTCGTAATAGTAATGACTTCAATACAATCATGTGCCAATGGGTCTGTTCCACTTAATGGCAAAAGTGTGGCAGGATTTAATGTACTACAGCGTCTGATTTCTATGTGTGGCTGAAACAATGTTAGTTCGTAACCTGTCAGTCGTGCTATAGTCAAGTGCTGGGTCTGTGTTCGGTTTAAAAGAACTTCCACGGAATGCGGAACTTGCACTGTCAATTGGTGTCCTAATACTATGGAATCGCTTTGTCTGATCGCTAAAGCTGTTGCTGCGACTGATTTCAGGCACGCAGGCAGAGCCTGGGCTACTGGATCTAATGTGCTAGAAAAGTAAGCACACGGTTTGTGTGAACCTGCTTGGTCCTGAGTGAGTACTGACAAGGCAGTACCTTCACGTTCTGTGACAAATAGTGTAAAAGGCTTACTGTAACATGGTGTCGCTAAAACTGGTGCTTGACATAAGGCTTTTTTTAAGTCTTCAAAAGCTTGTGTATGTTCCTGAGTCCAAGGGAGGACATTCGATGTCGCTGCCTCCTGGGTTGTCAACTGAATGAGTGGTTTTGCTAGAAATGCATATTGGGGAATCCATTGTCTACAGTACGAAGTGAGGCCTATGAAGGCCCGTACCTCCTTTTGTGTCTTGGGTGGTGGCATGTTTATAATTAACTGGATGCGGTCAGGTGTGAGCTGTCTCCCCCCTTTGGACAGCAAGTGCCCAAGGTACACAACTTGCTGAACACAAAATTGCAGCTTCGAAGGGGACACCTTGTGCCCCTTGTCGGCCAAAAAATGTAAAACCGTCAGTGATGCTTTTTCACATTCGGGTTCGCTTCGGGCGGTGATCAGCAGATCATCGACATACTGAAGCAGGGCAGTGTTAACAGGCATGTGGATACCGTCAAGTTGTCTTTTCAGTGCTTGGCTATAGATGCTGGGGCTTTCTGTGAATCCTTGAGGTGCGCGTGCAAATTTGAAGCTTCGTCCATTTAAACAGAATCCGAACAAATATTGGCTTTCCGGATCGATTGGGACGCTAAAGAAGGCGTTCTTGAGGTCAATTACAGTAAAGAACGTTGCTTCTGAATCAATAGCTGTCAATAATGAAGAGATATCTGGGACCACGGGATACTGTGGTATAATGCATTTATTCAATTCGCGCAGATCAATAATTAATCGATAAACTGGGGGTGCTTTTGGATCAGTTCGTTTAAGAATTGGAATGATCGGAGAATTACATACATTGGAGTCGGTTTCCACAACCACTCCTTGTGCAATGAGCTCGTCAATGATTTGCAGCAAAGCCACTACAGCATCTGGGGGTAACTTGTATTGTCGGATTCGTGGTAATACCACTCCTGCTTTGAGTGTGACTCGATATGTTGTAATGTGCATACATCCTACATCAGTGGGGCCTTGTGCCCATAAATGTGCAGGGACATTCTGTAATCGGTGATCCATGTCTTTTAATACATAGTGACCTTTAAAGTCACGCAAGAATAGTCGTACCCCCTCCGGGGAACAACATATTACAGCTCCTAGAGCTTTCAGTGTCTTTATACCTAACAAGTTTTCTGGGCATGATTTTGTAAGCAATAAATCTGTAGTCCGTGTCAATGGACCAACTGTAAGGGGAAGAGGTTGCGATACTTCGTTAATAGTAGGCTTTCCTGAAAAACCAAGGGAAATATTTTGTGAGCCTGAGAGGGGTGCCCCTGGAACTTCGGTGTGACTTATAGTTGTTCTGCTTGCCCCTGTATCAACTAAAAATTTTCTGTCTTTCCCTAATACTTGACTATGTACATAAGGACCTTCCTGATCTACAGGAACCTCAATAAGAGGCAAGCCATCTCCCTCTCTAGGCTGTTTCATGTGTATCGCTGATAATCGGGATAGTCATTTTGTGCATACTGGTACATCTGTTGTGTCGTGTTTTGTGCTGCGGCAATAGGCTGTGACTGTGGTACTGCTACGGTCTGTTGTGAAGCTTGCATAGGCTGTACATTCTGAAGTACTTGTTGTTCGATCTGATCCTGTCTAGGTGCACGCGGTCTCTCCTTGGTTTTACCCGTAGAGATATTATGTTTCAGAACTGCACAATCGTTTATATAATGACCTGGCTGTTTACAATAGTTGCATGTCCCTTTAACAGGAGCCGCTGAGTTACTGGACTGTGTCGCACCCTTTTTATGACTGTCAGCTGGAACTGACTGAGCTACGAGCATTTTCATTTTCGTGTCTTTCATACGTCTTTGTTCGTGTTCTTGTTCTTCCCTAACTCTATTCTGGTGGTACTGTAACATTTGTAACATTTGTGAAGGGGTATTAGCTTGCCAAGTGCTCTCGACTTTCAATACTCTATTCTTAACCTGGGGCAGGGAATTCTCGACTAATTTTGTTACAAAGAGATGTGGATATGACTCGCTACTTGCTTTCAGACCGCTATTAATACCAAAACATTTTTCGAATCGGGAATAGAAATCACTAGTGTCTTCATCGGGTTTCTGTTTACAGGCTGAGATTGCACCCCAGTCTTCCTTTTTCGTAGTTAATAAGCGTGGCAAGACTTGTACTAACAATCCTGGCAACGCTTTAGTTTTGTCCCCAAGCCCTAGGCCTGCAGTTCGGGTATTCTCTTCGTTTTCTAATGCAGTCCAATCAATCTTTTGGTCTCCCACCTCCCATTCTTTCTCCTTGAGTTTCTCGTAAATACCGGCAGGCAATAATACCTTTAATATTTTCATAATGTCAGGATAGGTATAATCACCCATGAGTAACATATCTTTTATTTCGCGGTGAAAACCTGCTGGATCTTTGTCATGGCTGGGCACTAATTTTTTCATTTCTAATAGTTCTATTTTAGTTATGGGCGTGTACACAAACACGCGTCTAAAAGTATTATCTTCATTTCTAACTGGGTGCACTTCGCGTAAGGGATTCTGTCTGTCTATGTAATACATTTTTCTTTCCATGGAGGGAGCTGAATCATGCTCTGGACACAGGAAGGCACTGTATCTGTGCCGATGTTCTAGAATTTCTTTAATTAGATCGGTACCTAGACCTCTCCATTTATTCATGAGTAGTTCTATCAGTATATCCGGTAGGGGACCAGGATCGGAGTGTTGGCTTTTATACAGTATAAGGAGGTGTTGTATCATGTATATACCAGCTAAGCGCTGTTCGTCGGGTGAGAGATTCAAAAACGTGTGTGCTAGCGCGTCGTCACTATATTTATCAGAACTGTCAGCCCATTGTACTGCTGACCTGGCCAATTCCTGTTCATCCATAGAGTCGAGTACATGGTACCCCATTCGTTCTTGAAGTATTTTATCAGTAGCCTGAAATAGGTGTTCAGGGGTCTTTGGATTAGACATGGCTGCTAGAAAAATTCTCTTACTTTCTAGACGTGTCGGACGCATTGAATTATTAAAGGATCTTCCCTTACCTACATAAGCTATCATTTCTCTAGCTGGTAATTGTAATTGTCCTGTTGTCGTTTCTGATTGGTTCTCCTCCCCCGAGGATTCAGTCTTATCTGCATCTATTTCTCTTTCATGTATTTGTTCTACTGTTTTTCGGATCTTTCGGTACATAATTTCTATACTCTTTTGTTTATCATGTTTTCCGTCTGCTATATTCTGACCCCATTTGTTAAGTGCTTGCATTTCTTCCGGGTCGACATCCGGCCTATCTCTGTTTCTTATTAAGCAGTTTATGAAGAAGCGTAACAATAGTTTTTGCATGTCCACTTTCTGGTATGCCATGGCCTCGCCAATACTTTCAGGACCTTGCCCTGTTTGGACAAAGTGATATATTTTGTCTAGATGATCAATCATTCCTGGTAGTGTCATTAAATAGTTCGCAACTCGTCGTAGACGTACTGATGATAGCATCATTCTGTCGTCTTTACCGGGTACTGGATCATATCTACAGTCTGTAGGAGGCTCCTTAAATATGTTGTAATTCGCTGTTTGAGGCGTACGTTGGTGTGCTAAATCCCTAAAGGTCAATCGATGTGTTGGCGGTGGCGTAGAAAAACCTCCTATCGCACCTCCTGAGGTGCTAGGTCCAGCAAATGGATTTGTTGGGTGTAAGGTAGGGTGAATAGGTGCAGGAAGGAGCGGAGGAACAGGCGGAATGTTTGAAACGGTAGGAGAAGTATGTTGCTGCATAGGTGGGGTCGAGCGCCATCAGCAGGTGGTGTGCGTGGCGGTGGGTCATTAACATATTCGGGGGCTACATCGTCTAAATAGGAAGAAAGGAAAATGTCCTTTGCGGTCTTGGGGTGTAATTTAGTCGGAAGCAATGGAGGTGGCAGATCTATTGGTACTTCCAGAGTGGCCTTAGGTAAACCCTCGGCCAGAAGAGGATACATACCATTCATAAGAGTGTTTCGTTGTCTGTTTACTTGTTCTGCTTTTACTCGGATACCTTCCTCAACTAATACGTTTTCTCGGGCTTTGTCTGAATCCTCTCTACTTTTCTCTTCTTTTCTGAACGCTTTCTCTGTGCGTCTATGTGATTCTTTACGCCATAATTCAATGGCATCTTTCTGTGACTGTCTGGCTTTCTTTTTCCATAATGCTTCTTCTACTCTCATGATGCAATCTGCATCCCATGTCCCAGCAGCGGGCCATCTCTGATTCTCTGCTAAATCTTTGGTGTAGTCCACCCATAAATCGAGGTATAATACGGCATCTAGGCCATGTTTATGGTACATAAAGTACCCTGGAGTGTCCCTAGGTGGAATGGGAACGGCTTCCTCGAGTATCCCTTTTCTAGTTTTTATCTGTCTTAATTTTGAGAATAACGGCATCTTAAACCTTGCTACTTGATTCTTACTTAGACTTGAACACAATTAATACAATAAACACAGTAATGAAGATCGGACAATCACTCATACCACGACATTTAAAACATATTAAAACATTTTTGAACGAACAATGATAATCAGAATAATACTAGCTAACTGCATAATACTGGATGTACTGCTAAACAGTACAGATACACTGCTGAAACAGTGCAGACCGGATCTGTGTACCCAAACCCGTCTTGACCGGCACAAACCAATGCGCACGTCTAGATGCGTCCCCAGCAACGGTACTCACCGGGAAGCACGGAACAGAACAGAAGGCCTCGGAAACTCTGGACTAGACTGGACCGGACTGGACTCGACTCGACTCGTGACGTAGGTACTTCGGAACTTCGGAACCTGGTGGGCCTCTGTATACCTCGGATCTTGCTCTCTCAGCTAGGCTCTGGTCGGGATCCTCCGCACTCCTCACCGCCTCGTCTGGGTGTTGATCGCAGCCTCAGTCACCTCCGTTGGCCTGAGGGAGGTACAGGAAATCCTGCGGGTACGCGTAGTTGTCCGTCCGGCTGTGGCAGGGGACCGGGCCTGCGACGCACCTCCGGCGTGTGGGGCGTGAGAGGTGTCCCTGTTCGGGCGCCAATTATGTGGTAAATATTTAAATTACCTGTACTATTTTTATGCGGTAAAGTTCAATAAGAATAACTCAGAAAAATAAGAGGCAGAATCCGTGGTATTTGAGGTTATAAAAGGGGCTTTATTCCTTACAAAGGAATTGGTTCGAACCAGGCAATCGGATTCCGTCACCACGAAGGTTCAGGAAGGGATTCCGCATACATTATTGACAGGTTATCATATATATAGTCAATGCATTACAGTAGAAGCAGATGTAGAAGGCGTAACAGTTGAGAAGAGAGATAAGAATACACATACGTAATGAAAAAGGCGTTACAATAGGCGTGCATAAGGGCATGTACTAGAAACGTCATTAAGAGGATGTCACAGGTGGGTGGATCCATTAAGAGAATCCTGCAATGTCAGCAGAAATACTTGGCAGAGATGCGCGTGCAGCAGCATGACGTGTGACTGACGTGGAACTAGAGGGTGAAGGGGACTTGACATTGAGCCCCATATGAGGAGACAGAAGTCTGGGATGTCAGAACAACCTAATCCCAAATCGTATCTAATATCTTGTGTTTAGGGAACTGTATTATCTGGAAGGAAGGGTCTCTCAAGCAGAGGCTATTCTATACTGACTGCTAGTGCGTGAATAAGCGTCTATGTGTCTACATGAGATGCGAGGGGGCATGGGCCTACCATGGTAACAGGAGCTATGAATTACTTGCACTGAGACAGTGAGGCCGGGCCCTTTGCTCTGCAGCTGGAAGGATGTTTACCTAAACTACTAGACAGGAATGTATTTTTCGAGGAGCGGAGCAGATAACTTGAAGGCAAAATACAGTCTTGGCAGGCAACAGGCCGAGCCGGGCACCGTTAGCCGCGCAGGGAGTAAGACAAAGGTCATGGATACAGATGTAGGTCCAGGCTGGAGCATTCAGAGGCAGAAGGCAGGAAGAGGCTCGATGGCAGAATTCAGGGCCTAACTTGCCAGAGCTGAAAAACGTGAAAGGTACACCATATAAAGACGGTGGCAAGGCATACTTAGGAACGGAGTATCCGACCCATTCATGGTGGATCTGAAAGAGGACATGTTGACGTTGGACACAAATGTATTTGCGTCTTCATAGCTGGAAGTGGAGGGAACATACATGTACTTGTAGTACGTACATGGAGCCGTTGGGGTCTAAGATAGGGGACACAATTGATCATAAAATTCATATTTCCTCAAATAGATAGGGGTGAGAGCTGCACAGAATAGATAGAAATGAAGAAAGAGAGGAATAGGTAGTGTGTGCACAAAGTGGTGAATGAACTCCAGACAGAGCAGAGTGAGAAAGAGAGAAAGGAGGGGAGAGCAGGACACAGACGCATAAAGAGGGTGCACCTGTGTACGCAGAAGGCACGCCAAGAACAGGTGGAGACCGTGGGTTTGAGGGAGAGAAATTTTGAAAAGGCACAGGAAAGAAACTGCGCTTGAAGACCTGAAGTGAACCAATATGAGAGAGGCTGGAAAAGTGTGTGAGGGAGCAAGAGAGAGGTGTATGTGTGAGAGAGAGAGAGAGAGAGAGAGATGAGAGATGAGTGGGAGGGGCAATCGGAGGGGTGAGTGAGGTGGACCATGCACAGGGAGGTACAAGAAAGTAGCATGTGTGACCAGGCAATATAAAGAGGAGACTGAGTGTGAAGGAGGGATGAGAGAGTGCATTGCAACTGAGAGTAGACCGCCATTTGCAAAGGTTGACTGGTCACCTTTCTTTATTGCTATATTCGGGTGTTAAACTGGTACTAATGAGGTGCAACCAATTCCCAGACAGTCTTAACAAGTGTAAAAATTTACAAAATAATGAATATAACTAAAAAAAGTGCCACATTATGCCACATAATTTGGCACAATTTACTCAACCCGGCTGCATAATTTCCCCCAACCATGCTGTGTAATTCTAGTGGACCTGCTATTATTATAATATTATTATATTATACATCACCCCCCTCCTCATCAAATTCTAGTTTTCTTCATGTGCTTTTAACCAGACTCAATTTACACAATACTTTTCTGTATAATGTACCACTGTTTTGAGATGGTACTGCTCACATGTCGTATGTTAGTTCAGCAGCACGACTGAGCTCCAGAAACACAAGATTTCACCAGATGTGGACATCTGTCTTTTGTGTAGGAATGATATACAGAAGCATTTGCAAACTATCGTCCGTTTTTCACATATCAATTTCTTGAGCTTACTCCCTCATTCCCCTCCTACCTATGTAACCTGTGGGCTCCTGAAGTGATTCTGTTCCCATTTCTAGCTCAGGATTTGAGGGAGCGGCGGGGTCACTGAACTACTTCAGACCGGCATTCTGTCTCCTATTAGAAGAGTAAGGGAGTCTGGGGCCAGACGATGCTAATGAAAGTGGTGCGATACATCAGCTGAGCTGCCATGTGTCAGATGTGAGGGTCAAACCATTGGAAGCTAAGCGCCTATGAGAAAAAGATGGATCTCTGGCAGGTCCAGAGGCCGCGAGCTCGGAATTAGGACATGAGAGATGCAAAGAGGTGCCCCTAATAGCCACAGCCAGGGACACTCACCAGCTCTTCGGAAAGCAGCGTGAAGCTGTGAGCGTTGGAACCGGGAAGAAAACTGAGACTATTACAGAATGAAACTGGGAACGAGCGGTTTGTGGCGTCAGGAATTACATTTCATCTCTGGGGAGGCGTTCATGATAGTCCCACCCTCGTCAACACATTCTGCGATGTTGTTGCATGCAGACGCAGGGTGCTGGACTTTGTGGAACTAGAGAGTTTTCACTAAAGCAGGCATAGCGGCCATTGCTGTTTGTTGCCGGCCTGACCGTTGCCTCCCAGCTCAAGGCACACAGTTGTAAGCACCCACCACAACGCGGGGCTCTGTTCTTGCCATGGCTATTGTGCAGTGAATTTGTGCTTTCTGGTGAACTCACGCTCTCTGGTGACCGCGCTCTATCTGCTCCCTGACTTTACATGTACTCTGCATCAGGAGGAGCTGCTGAGACGGCTGGCAGCTGCCGTTCTTTCGCTAACGCTCCATGGCGATAGATCATCGTGGATGAGGTCACGTTTCCCAACGTTTCTCTAATAAAAAAAACATCAAGCGCCCAGAAAAGGGAGAGGATGAGGCAGGTGGTCAATACAGACAACGGAAGGGGGGCGGAAGCAGTGAATTTACAGCATGGCCAGCATGAGGAGAGAAGGAAGGGGCTAAAGTTAACAGGTACAACAGAGCACAAGCAGGAAACTAAGAAAAACTAACCGGCAACAAAAGTGAAAGCAACCGCGAGCAGGCAAAGAGCGGGCGCGCAGCCTGCGTTTAGACAGGGAGGGGGAGAGGGAGCGAACGGCCGATAAGTACGAGGGTGCACATCTCCTGTCCTCGCACGCCTGCTGTCTTTTATGCTAACGTCTTCAGCCATAGGTAGGCGTGCACATGTCCTGTCTTCTGGGCGCGTGCACATGTCCTGTCCCCCTTCGCCCACCAAACCGACAACAATAGATCTCGCCAAGGCATGCAGCGCATGCGCTGCATCGCTAGGCGAGACCTAACAATTGACACTGGTCACACAAAACCTCAAAAGCAGCTTTATTTTTATTTTATTTTTTATGGCGCGAACCAGACCCAGGGTAGGGTATCAGAGCGCTTTACAATGAGTGCACAGAACGAATAAACCAAGTAGCAAAATAAAGCAATACATAACATCAACATGTTTTGACAAAGATCAGAGGGGCTCAGGCGTCAAAGTTGTTCTGAGCAACAGGTAATAGGGGCGAGGGAGTCCTTAGTGGAAGAGAAGAGGCGAGTTTAAGGGTGTAGAACTGGAATGGATCCTGTGAGAGTTTATGGGAGGAATTTGCACATCGGGAATGATTTTGCTTCTCTTTTGAACAGAGGAGTAGAGAGATTTTTCTGATGTAAGGATTGAGTGAGTTCCATATTCTTGGTGCTGCTCCGGAGAATTCTCTGTCAGATGTTTTTTTCTTGCTGAAACGTGAGGGTTTCAGGAGCAAGTTATTGACGCTCCTAGAATGTCTGATTCCTCCAGATAAGGTAAGTTTTTGGGATAGGTACTGGGGCGTATTGTGGTGAAGCGCTTTGTGAGTGATGCATGCCATTTTTAGGTGGATTCGAGCTTCATAAGGTAGCCAGTTGAGTGCTTTCAGGTGAGGTGAAATGTGGTCAAATTTCCTAGATCCTGTTAGGAGTCTTGCTGCGGCGTTGAAACAGGCTTTTAGAGGGGCGGTTGAGATTTTGGAAGCCCAGCGAGGGTGGTGCATCCATACTCCAGCCTTGAGATGACTAAAGACTGAACTACAGTTTTGAGGTCCGGGTTTTCGATGAACGGTTTCATTTTTCTAAGATAACTAAGGTGAAAGCGTGCATTTTTAACAGGTTGATGTGTGTTTCCATGTTAAGGTTCTTATCTAGTGTAATTCCACGTGATTTGGTGGAGTCCACCAACGTTGGCCTGCAGTTCAGAGCAGTGATCAGTTTGGTCCATTCCTTTGTCTCCAGGGAGTTATTGGGAGGGTAGATTTGATGAAATTCAGTTTTTTGCGAGTTTAGCTTGAGGAAGTTGGTCGTTAGCCAGTGGACTGTCTTTTCGAGTGCCAGGTTCATTGTCTTTATGTCTTCAATGGAGGAGATCTTGATGTAAAGTTGAGTGTCGTCCGCGTACATGTGGTAGGCAATGTTCGCTTGCTGTAGTAGCTCAGTTAGTGGTTCAACATATAGGTTGAATAGGGTGGGTGATAGGTTGGAGCCTTGTGGTACTCCTAGAAGGTTCGGTGAGGAGGGAGAAAGATTTTTGTTCACCATGAACGATTGCGTTCTGTTTTCCAGAAAGGATTTGAACCATTGAAAGATTCTGCCAGATAAACCCATCCTGTTTGAGTCTTCTTAGAATTTTGTCGCGATTGACCATGTCGAAGGCAGAGGAGAGGTCGAGCAGGACTAGTAGACAGGTTTTGTTGCGGTCAAGAGCTAGGAGGGCGTCGTCAACTATGTACAGGATGGCTGTTTCTTTGCTGTGACCAGGTCTGAAACCCGATTGATGAATGTTCAGAAGGTTGAAGTTCATTATGTGTTGGTTCAGTTGTTGCTGAACGCATTTTTCCAGGGCCTTGGCTAGCATGGGAATGTTGGTTATGGGTTGGAAATTAGTGGGGTCGGCGGAGTTTGCTGTCGGTTTCTTTAATATAGGGGTGACTTGGCCCGCTTTTAGGCAGTCCGGTATGTGCCCTTGAGCTAGCGAGGTGTTGATGATTTTGGTCCAGCGAGGGGAGATGATATGTTAGATGTGGGGAAGGCAGTTTGATGGGACTGGGTCGTTGAAGTGGTTGTTGAGTTTAGTAGTTGCTAAAAATTTGGTGAGTCATTAAGATTGTAAAGTTTGAAAGTGGACCAGTGAGAGTTATTTTTTGGCAAAGGTAGCTCGGGTTGTTCCGCGTTTTCGGCTTGAAAGTTTTTTGGGGTGGCTGAGTTAGTTGCTGCCGTGTTAAGCTCGAGTTGGAGGGAGTTCAGTTTTTGCTGTGAAGAAAGAAGAGATTTCTTCACTGCTAAGCCGTTGTTTCGAAGTCACAAGTGAGGATTTAGCCAATTTATCAGATTGGTGTTTAAGAATTTCAAAAAGTTTCTTTGGACTATTTCTGGCATTGTCTAGTTCTGATCTAATGAAGTCTTTTTTAGATTGTAGAATATGTTTGTTATAGGAGTTTCTAGCTTTCCGAAGTAGTTTAAGATGGAGGGGGGAGGGATGTTGTCTCCTTTTCCGTTCTGATGATCTAAGTTTACGTCTTTCTTCATTCAGGGCTCCGTTGAACCATGGGTTTTTATCTTTGTCTGGAATTCGTTTGAGTTTTGGTGGAGCAGCTTGGTCTAAGACCTTGGTCATCGTGGAGTTGTAATGATCGGTGAGGTCACTGACGTCTGACATGTTGGTGGGAGGATGAGAACTTTCTCACAGTGGGAGGCTAGGTTGTTCCAGTCGAGTGTTTTGTTTTTCTTATCCATTGTTTAGGCTTCTTTTGATGTGGGAAAGTTTTCTTGGTAGCAGAGGAAATTTGGAAGGTGATGATGTGATGGTCTGACCAGTCACAAGGGGTGATCAGGATAGATTCAATCGTATTCTGTTTAGAGATGAGCTAGTCAAGAATAGCACCCTTAGAGTGAGTGGGCTTTGAGATAGCTTGGATCAGGGAGTGGTCTACTAGGAAGGTTTTGAGGGCGTTGACCTGCTTGCCTTGGGGTTTTCCCAATGGAGGTTGAAGTCACCGAGGAATATGTCGTTGGAATGAGGGGTGGAGTTTGTTGTGATGATATCCATAAGTTGGTCTGCAAATCCTGCATTCTTGCCTGGGGGATGGTAGAGGATAGGAAGTTTGTGGAAGTGGTTATCTGAGGATTTGACAGAGATCCCAAGGTATTCACAGGAGTCCATGGGCACGGAGTGAAACTTTGAGATGGTGATGTCGGATCGATGTATGCAGGCTAATCCTCCGCCCTTTTTGAGAGGTCTGTCTAGTCTAATGATGTTGTAGTCTGGGGGGACTAGAAGGTCAAGGCATGGCGAGGACGATTCATTGAGTCAAGTTTCCGTGAGGATGGTTATGTCTGTTTTCATGTTCAGGGTGAGGTTGGCGATGTCCGAGGCGTGTTTTAAGGCTGAGCGGCAGTTTAGGAGAAGGCAGGAGATTGGTTTTTAGGAACTCTTTACGGTCGGCTTGTGTAAGGCAGGGTTGGGGGTTATGGATTGGAGGTTGTTCAGGTTAATTCCTCTGTGTTTTGGGTGGGATGTTCTGTTTGGGTTGGTAGGGACTGGGAGAATATAGAATTCTTCTTCGGTATTTGTGAAGCGGGGGATTCGTATCACCGTAGAAGGGTTTGGATCTCCAGGTCCGTTGGGTCGTTGAGATCTTCTTCTATTGGGATGGGGCCTGTAGGAGTTTTGTAAAGTAGTACAAGGGTTTGGATTTCCAGGTCCGTTGGGCAGTTGGGGGGTTTGCGGGTGCGTATGTGTCGATTGGTCAGAGGCAGTGGGATAGTTCTTATCACGTTGTTGACTTCGGCTAGAGAGTGCTGAAGTGTGTGTACGTTTGGAAAGAGATTTTTCAGTAAGTAGTAGGACGCTTCTGATTTCTAATATGACGTTGTGCAGTTTCCCGGATGTGAGGCAGGACTGGGTTAAGAGGGAATCTTGTTCAGACGGGTGATAGGGAGGAGGAGACAGGACCGGCGAGCAGGGAGGGCTGGGAGTAGTATTGCTGAGGGGTCTTATGTCTGTGGGGGCAGTGTGGTGGGTATGTTTGGTGGGTAGATAATGAGAGGGGTATGTGCTGACTGGGGGCTATAATCTGACTTGATAGAGTGGCCGTATCGTGTTGGGTGTCATCCGCGGTCGGTATAGGGATATGGAAGAGGGTGGGCATAGTGGGGATAGGGGAAGTAGCGGAGTGTGGGGATGAGGAGGGTCGGAGATTGGAGATAAAGGGAGGGGCGATGTTTTTGGATCTGATGATGTTACCATTTGAGGGTGTAAGTCGTAAGAGTTCTAAGGTAGGTGAGTTGATGTTTCCTCTTTCATAGGTTCTAGGTACGGGAGGGGGACTCTGATCTTCAGGAGATGAGGTAGTGAAGGGTGTGGATAGGTCCTGTGGGGTGTTGGGTGGGGAGATGGTGTGGGTTTTTGGAGTGAGAAAGTATTTTTCGAATAGTTCTAGGTCCTTGTTAGCTGCATGAATAAGAACAGTGCCATTTTTATAGGAGGTTTTGTTCAGGGTGGCTCTGAGGTTTGGTGCAGGAGTTGTTGTTATCCTGGTTCCGTAGGGGATATTTTTATGGACATGGATGGTTAGTAGCTTAGAAAAGGTAGACCGCCATTCGGCTATTTTTCTTGTGAAAAATATGAGGTTATTGATTATAGTGCCTTTCTTGGCGTTGAAGGAAGGGTCCAGAAACAAGATATCTGGGTTTTTTCTAAGAAGGCTGTGTTTGAAGGTTTTAGAGGCACTTTAAGATAGGTTGGGGGGGGGGGGGGGTTAATGAATAGAGAATGCGCTGTTTCCTTCAGGTATCATGTGTGGTCCAGCCATGATGTGGGAAGTCCTTGTTCTGTGTGGTATTTACCTTCTGGGTGGGGGAGGGGGCAGTTTAATAGAAGGTGGGAGCCTAGACTGCCGTTTTGATAGGGTTGTT
Organism: Triturus cristatus; assembly: GCF_964204655.1. NCBI lineage: Eukaryota > Metazoa > Chordata > Amphibia > Caudata > Salamandridae > Triturus > Triturus cristatus. Next base: position 10,272,204 of record NC_140579.1, on the reverse strand, counting down.
AAAGAAGGCCGCCTCCTTTGCGGGTGTCTGCAATCGATATACTGTTTGGAACTGGGAAACCCTTTTTTTTGTTTTTGGATTTATAAGATTAAGTCGCCTTGTCTTAATAGTCATATTACTTGGTACTGGGTATCCTTTTCGCTATCTTCTTTCAATTGTTATGATGCTCATTTGAACGGTCCTCGATTGATCGAGCATGTGAGAGCCTCCCAGGTATTTAAGTAACTGTAGCTTTGAAATGGCTGAACCGGAAAAATCATGAATTGGCTCAGGGATCGCTATCATGGGGTCAAGCATACACTGGTTTGAGTGTAGTAGACTGCTGTGTTCGTTTAAATTAAGTTAGTTTCAGTCGCCATCTTAGGGTCAGGCGTCTAGTTAGCATAAGAAAGTTGAGCTTGCTTTGTTGCTTTCCGCTTATCAACATGGTGCCGCTATTTTGGGGTCAGGCACCATACAGAGAGAGTTTGTTAGGGAACCGGAGTCTAACCCTCCAGCGGATGCTTTTTGTGATAACTTGCCTGCCGCTGTGCCAGCAACAGGTGCCTAAAAGTACAGTCTATCCCTCTGAGTACCCCTGCAAACAGAGCGCTGGGCCTCGCAATGCATCTAAGTCGCCATTTTAGGAACACGCTTTGTCCCGGTAAGAGCCCTGCAAAGGAGTTATAAATTAGGTCTTACCGGCACAAATAACCCCACAAAGCGGACTTCGAAATGACAATGAAGGGCTTAGGAGATTCCCGCTGAGATCGCGATGCAGTCCTTCGTGAACCGACGCTTTGGGTCTTCGTCAATCTCCAAATGGCCAGATGGGGAAAGATGCTCTCCCAGGGTGGAATAGCCCCACAAGATGGCCCCGCCGGACCAGCGTTGTTCGGTGTTTGCAGTTTGGCTTCAACCCTGATCTGCTTAAGGAAGGGATGGCAACAGACGTTGTGCCTGTCTTCCCCCTCTATGTGGTCCGAGCAGGGCTGACCCTCAACAATTCAGAATCACAAAAGTGGCTAGATTTCACCTGCAGGCACCAAAGAAAATTAAGCCCATTCAAACACCTGCCCGCCTCAAAGCTACTGCACACGCAGTGATACCATCAAGACTGGACTCCCTAATGCAGTCCTGATGGGGGTGCCACAGTCTACACTCAATTCAGTAAAAGCCAGCTTCCTAGCCACTGGAAGTCTCTGCCCTGACTGAATAAGTGCCTCACCTCCCCCTATCCTCACTGAATCACACTGGCTTCCTATTGCGGCAAGATCCAAGTTCAATAGAGATGCCCCACTTAGAAGGCCCAACATCTTCAGACACCCTCATTCTCCGGGGGACCTATTCACAATCTCTGGTGACAAAGGCGTCTACGAAACTGGGATACACTCATTTTAATGTTTCAATCCAGAACCACCTGAGTTTAACATCAGTCATTTTCAGGGGCTGCCAAAAAACATCTGGAACTCTCTTCTAGTGGCCTGAGAAGAAATGCGAATCTACTGTCCTTTCATCGATAGTTAAAGACCCACCTATTCAGATGAGATCTTATCGATATGTAAATACGTATTCTTTGCGCTGGCGTGTTCAGCCTGTCGGATTTGCCTCATTCACTGAAGACTGACAATTCTCTGCCCTCAACATTTCACTTGTATGGCGCACACAATGTGCCACAGAACACTTGAATAAAACTAAATATTTTATCCAAGAATAAGCTACTTTTGCCAACATTAGATGAGTGTGATAAATCCTGTCTGGTGTGTTCTGGTGAATGTCGGGAGTCTCATCTGAGAGCAACGCAAATATTATGTTAAATAGCTAAGATGGCTAGTCCTAAGTTGTGCCTAGCATTTTAAAAAAACACAATTAAGCATAGTACCAGCACTCTGTCACTTTTGGTGCTGTGGTGGTCGTGTGAAAGACTGGTGTATGACATTCCCCTCAGAGGAATCTGTTCCAATCAGGGCCATCGCATTTATTGTGGCTGGTCGCGTTTGGATGTCTTGCGCTCATATATGCAACTGCAGAGTGTCAGGCTAGGCAGTGGGGCAGCTGTGTGGTGTGCATGTTTACATCAAAAGAGTATTATCCCGGTGGGCCTGGTCACCTACAGAGTGACATGATTTAAGGGATAACATACCCTCTGTAGTACATTTTAAGGATATTGCTAGTCACTGATGGGTTCCATAACCATGTAGAGGAATGAGGCTGAAGGCCGAGTTCCTTTATAAAGTTATGGAGCTCCAAAGTGACTTGCAATTTTCTTATCATATACTGCAGGGGGTACTTTATCCCATATAATACATGGTCACACCATCATCTTTCCCAAAAACCACTTAAAACCTTGGTGCATCGCTCTTTCGTGTGAAAGAGAGTGAGCGCCTTTGCAAACTTGAAGATTACAAATAGAACCTGGTGCGCAAAGTTAAACACATCAAAAACGTGTTCAGTATTTGTTGCAAAAAGATATTAGAAACAGTTCAATACAAGTCAATTAAAAAAAAGCTTCAGTAGCTGGGAATGTGTGGAAACGTGCAGAGAGATCCTAACTTTCGTTAATGCTTGTCACTGTAAGCTAGAAAAATAGAGCAGAAGAAAGAAAAGCAATGTTTCATTTGTGTTGCTTTGAACAGCTGTTCCGTGACCTGACCTGCCTTTCACCTCGGCTGCGGGCTCTGGCTGCTGGCGCTGTGATGCTGTCACTTATTACAGTTGAGTGCTGTGGTCTGTTCTTTATAATCAGCAACTGGGTGCGTCACAAGTCACCGAAAATAAAGAAGTTAGAGGCAGGCATTTATACGGGGGTTGCAGAACCCCATGTATTATAAGAACCTATCAATGCTTTAAAAGCAGGGATTCTGCCTAATCCTATAGATTTATAGTAAGATAGTGAAATTATAATTGCAACTCCAACCAAAACTGGTGACATGAGTTGAAAAAAGATTGAGCCATTTTGTTTACAAATATCGAATCCTAGCAAATTTCGCACTTGTGTATGAAGATCTATTTCAACGTCTACCATAATTAATCCTCTAAAGGACAGAAACCTACTGTGCCATCAACCGAAATTGATGACCAAGGAGAATTTAAAGTCCGAGAGACTTGTGATCTAAAAGATATGCTCTGTGGCAGGGTAGCTTGTGAAGACATATATATTGTAAACATTTCAGAAAGGAGTTTCCATTGATTCTTACATTGGAAACTAAATCGCACAACTTCAGGACTACAAAAAGATCTACTTCATGACAAATTCTAAGAATTAGCAGATGAACATCAAATGCTCATTATCAGTAGAATAAAGTATATATTTTTTTTGTTTAAACAACGTGCAGCCGAGGCCCTTTTGGCTTCTCGGTGATCTGCTTTTGACCAAGTTATTCACATCCTGGAGGTTTCGCTTATACTCCACCTGGCTTAAATGCATCTTAAAACTGACCCTGAGGAAGGATTAATGGTCTGCCTGGACTTCAAACTTCCGCTCCACCTCGGACAGACAACATCGCTCCCCATCTTCGCAAGAAACCTGAAAACCTGGCTCTTCGACAGACCCCCTCCCTCCTTGATGGACTGGAGCCTGCAACCCCCCCCTCACCCCTCTACCCCCCCTACCCCCAGCGCCTTGAGACCCTTACGGGTGAGTAGTCTCGCTTAACAAAAGCCTGATTGATTGAAGTGAAGCCAAAGGTCACCTCTTGATGGAAGAGAACACAATATACTTCATTTTACACCTTGTAAATTAATAATCACAAAAGCAAAATCTGAGTCCACAGTTTTTTAGGTCTCGCTGAGCCCAGCGCATGCACTGCGTCGGAGAGACATTTTGTATGTGAGTTTTCAAAGTGCTGCTGCCTGGCCTAACGCTTGCGTTCACGTGACCGTGCACGCGCGAATCGCTAGCCTTCAGCAGTACTTTGAAAACACGTGCGTCATCGCGATCACTTTCGCTTTCAGAGCGATCGCGATGACGCACGCTTTCAATGCTTGTTTAATGGTGTCCTATATCTTTAAGTGTATACATATTGTTATGTTGGTAACTATAACAACATAATATATATTATGAGCAGCCGCAAGTAAATAACCTAGTAATGGTTCATATATCCACTTTGCATTATATTCAGTTTTCGGCCACAAGCACTTTTTTAGGAGTAATTAAGTCATTAGCATGAAAGGTCGCACCCGTGATCATGTGTCGTCACCTTCTGGAGCGCAGGAGATTTCCCGAAGATTGCCCGGAGCTTCTTGTGTTATAGAAACAAAAGAATGGGGTGGGGTGTTGAGGGACTTTGCGTTGTTTGCTCCGTGTGGTGGGACAGTGACTGCCCGGGCAGTGGGGGTCCCGGCGGAACCGATGCGCCTGCTCCACGAAGTGCCAACAACAACCGACTTTGTAATGCTTGTGTTTTATTGGGGGCTTCATTGGGGGCACGAGGAAAACAGTCACCCAGGCCCTAGTGAGCAGCAGACTCGACTACGGAAACGCCCTCTACGCCGGAGTCCCATCCAAGCTCATCAGCAGAGTACAGAGAATCCAGAACGCCTCCTCACGCCTGATCCTTGACATCCCCCGCCGCGACCACATCACCCCCCACCTGAGGAACCTGCATTGGCTCCCCGTCGACAAAAGAATCTTCTTCAAGCTCCTGATCCATGCACACAAGGCACTCCACAACACCGGCTCAGCCTATCTCAACAGCCGACTCTCCTTCTACGTACCCAACAGAAAACTCCGCTCTGCTGACCACGCCCTGGCCATGGTCCCGCGCATCCGGAGAACTACTTCCGTAGGCAGATCCTTCTCCCACCGCACCGCCAAGACCTGGAACACCCTCCCCTCTACTTACGACAAACCGAAGACCTGCTGACCTTCGGGAGATAACTCAAGACCTGGCTCTTCGACCAATAGCAGCAACCCCCCCCCTCATTGCCTGCAACGCTGTTCTGCATAAGGATGGCTTCAGTGGGTACACCTCAAAAGAGGTGTATCTTAGAGTTTTTCTGCGTTACATTGTTTTGGGTCTTTTACTGAAACAACCCACTCTCACTGCCCAGAAGCCTGCGCAGTGTAACCCCGGGCTCCCGAATTATAAACGCGCCGTTTCAAGTTATAAATATTCATGTATTTCTTTGGTCTTTTTATTCAGCGCGACCCGTTCCTAGTCTGCTTCGCAGCGCTGCTCGGTTAATTAGCAAAACATGTCCCTCCCGATAGCGATGCCATTTTAGGTGAGCTGCCGGGTTCAGTGTTTTTTTTCATTATGTGCAAATCTAAGACTATCTCCTGGCTGCGTGATTGTTTATCGATGGTGGATATGTGTAATATGTTCACTTGCTTGTTTCCTACACACACACCCTGCCTCCTTTACAGTGAAGGGACCTGGTCTCCTTGGAGGGGGCTCGTACTGAAAGCTTGAGTGAGCGGACGCGTCCCTGTCTCCCGCGGCTTCCTCTCTGTGCTGTATAGGTTCGCTTTGCGTTGAGCCCTGGCCTTGTAATGTAAAGTTCATACCAGTCAACTAACTAACGGGCATATCAACAACAACCGGCGATAATTATCGCTCAGCGCTCTTAGCGTGAGGATAATTATCGCCGGCTAGCGTGAATTTTTATCGCTGAGATAGCGTGCTATTAGCAACGCTAATCTCAATAGCGATAAAAATCTACACGCTAACAGGCTAACGTGAGATTATCGCTGGAAACCCAGCGATAATCGCACGTTACCTTGTTGATAGGGACAGGCAAACTTAGCCATGATATCCTCCTTCCATAGGATATCATGGCTAAGTCTGAAAATTAGCAGACGTAAAAAAACAGCGTTAACCGCGGTTAGCGCTGCTTTTTTTGTCTCTAACAGGGTTAGCGACATTCTTGATAATAGGAGAAATGTCGCTTAGCGACATTTCTCCTATTATTTTACTCTGGAACGCCCCCTTTGCATCTCATTAGAGATGCAAGGGGAAGCGTAGAGTAAAAGGGTGCTAACATGCAAATTTGCATGTTAGCACCCTGTTGTCGATAGGGTGCTAGTTTTATCTCTGCTTTTTTGGCTTTTAAAGCCAATAAAGCAGAGATAAAGCCCTTGTTGATATTGCGCATATCAACAAGGGCTTTATCTCTGCTTTTTTGGCTTTAAAAGCCAAAAAAGCAGAGATAAAACTAGCGCCCTATCAACAACAGGGTGCTAACACGCAAATTTGCATGTTAGCACCCTTTTACTCTACGCTTCCCCTTGCATCTCTAATGAGATGCAAAGGGGGCGTTCCAGAGTAAAATAATAGGAGAAATGTCGCTAAGCGACATTTCTCCTATTATCAAGAATGTCGCTAACCCTGTTAGAGACAAAAAAAGCAGCGCTAACCGTGGTTAACGCTGTTTTTTTACGTCTGCTAATTTTCAGACTTAGCCATGATATCCTATGGAAGGAGGATATCATGGCTAAGTTTGCCTGTCCCTATCAACAAGGTAACGTGCGATTATCGCTGGGTTTCCAGCGATAATCTCACGTTAGCCTGTTAGCGTGTAGATTTTTATCGCTATTGAGATAAGCGTTGCTAATAGCACGCTATCTCAGCGATAAAAATTCACGCTAGCCGGCGATAATTATCCTCACGCTAAGAGCGCTGAGCGATAATTATCGCCGGTTGTTGTTGATATGCCCCTTAGCGCCTAGAGGCAGAACTGATGGTATTACTAGCTCAATAAATAAAATATACGAGCACACCAAAGAATTGCCGTTCTTGTACTGGGCTAGACTTTAAGCTGGATACATACACATGAAATAAGAACCGGAAGGATTTCGTAATAACATAAGAAATGTGAGCGCACTAGGAGTCCGTTAGGTTGGGTCTTCTGGGCGCTAGATACTGCAGTGAATGACTAGGGGCCAGCTGCATAGGTGGGGGGAGTCCTTGGCAAGCCTCAGAGAGGAGCAAGAAGCCGGTAAGGGGCTATATCCTGCCCTGTGGGTGCAGCCGCATTGGCTTCATAGAACTGACTGAATGGAGCGGATTGGACAGTGTGGCGAATCATCAATGTGTTTTTGCTACACCTTTTTGTGTAGTGCCAAGAAGCTATTCGGTGGGTGAGTGGTTTAAAAATAAATTATATTTTTTGTTTAATGTTTAAAATAAATATATATATATATATATATATATATATATTATCTACTGGCGGTCGCCAGTAGATAGTTATAGTTAGGACCCTGTTTCCATAGGAAATCCGCAACATTCTATTTGGAATAACTTTGGCGCCGGTCGATGAATCCTCGCGAAATTTTCAAAATAGGTGGGGCGCTACGCTCCGCTCCTACCCTGAAAGTCTCGGGGGGATTCGTCAAGCGGGGGCTGAGAAAAAAGGGGGGTCCCAAAACGCGTTTTTCCCATGCATTTTTCCATAGGACCTTTAGACACAGCTACAGCCAGAACGGCTGAACAGAGTTACTTGAAATTTGGCAGAGAGGTAGTCCTCAGGTCAAGGAAGTGCCTTTTGTAGGTCTGGTGTAAATCTGTTCAGTAGTTCCTGAGAAAATAGCATTTAAATCAATATATATATGTGGGCGGAGCCTAACCACACATCTCATCCTGAGATCTGATTGGCTGTCAGCACTTCATCCAAGATGTGTTGGCAGCCATCTTGGGACCAATATACATGATAGCACCTCATTAAAAAGCATTGCAGTTAATAGAAGGTTTTAAGACTTTAGTTACATTATAAATCATTTGTTGATGGTACCATACTCATTTTAGGAATTGTGGTATGTTCTAAGGTGATTTCACCTTGTGAAAAAGCCTTCTGCTGGGATATCATGATTGAGTGAAAAATATTTTCTCATGCTTTTACCACAGAGGTTTGGAAGGTGATCTATAAGCTAAACTGAGAGCTTATTTTCTGTAAATTCACATTATCTTTCTCAGTCATGTGAGAATGAAGTCTGACATTCTCAGTAAAACATGTACATCCAACAAGGGCAGAGACTGTCAGTTGATTCCTTTGTGTTCTACTGCAGCTTTCCAGAGTGTTCCAAAGAACTACTAGAGCGCTAACCGTCCTACTTAGGATAAATGTATGGCACACCTGAAGCCATCTTGCTTGGATTAAAGTGGTAACTCTTAAAACATTTAATTTAAAAAGGAACAAAATGAGGGGGTTCATTTTTCCATAAAAAGTATGATTAGTGCTGCAGAAAGAAAAAGTTAGGGCACATTTTGAGTGACTTCTCAAATCCTGGCATGCAGACTGAAACATGCACTTTCAATACCAGCAGCAGTTTTCCCTGGTGAGCAGTAGCTTTACTACAGTGATCTAATGAGCAAAAAGAGTGCTAACATTCTGATTTTATGGCAAATGTGTGACACATTTGAATGCCTTCTTGATGGAATCAAAGTAAAAAACTGAAAGTATTTCCTACTGAGGAGACTGCAGTAAATGAGGAAATTAGGAAACTTCATAACAAATAAGTCTCCCAAGATGGCCACCAGAGACAAAAGAGCCCAAATGTAGCCCAAATATCACCCAGATGTAGCCCAAGTATAGCCCAATGACAGAATGTCCAAGAATGTTCTTAAAAACAACTAGAGCACTTACTGTCTTCATTATGACAAAAGTATGGCACACCTGAAGCCATCTTGATTGGAATAAACTGGTAACACTTAAAACATTTAATTTAAAAAGGAACCCAATGAGGGGGTTCATTTTGCCATAGAAATTATGATTAATGCTGAAGAAAGAAAATGAGGGCACATTTTGAGTGACTTCTCAAATCCTCTTCTATTTCATTAAAAAATTCTGACATGCAGACTGAAACATGCACTTTTAATACCAGGAGCAGACTTCCATGGTGAACAGTAGTTTTACTACAGTGATCTAATGAGCAACTAGAGTGCTAACATTCAGAATTCATGGCAGATGTGTGACATATCTGAATACCTTCATGATGGAATCAAAGTAAAAAACTGAAAGCATTCCCGACTGAGGAGACTGCAGTACATGAGGAAATTAGGAAACTTCATAACAAATAAATCTCCCAAGATGGCCACCGGAGACAAAAGAGCCCAAATGTAGCCCAAAATCACCCAGATATAGCCCAAATATAGCCCAATGACAGAAGTGTGCAAAACACTTATTATTTTGTGTTTTTGCAGTGTTATATAGTGCAGACTTGTCAGGTATTGGAGTGCTTTACATGAGCATTGGTTACATCACACAAGAACAAATTCATTTTGGTTGTAGACATGGGGAGACTAAGTGATTTGACCAGAATCACAGAATGTCGAGCTGAAGCAGAAACTTCAACCTGGTTCCCCAGTTGCAAAGTCTGCAGTTCTGGAAGTAACACCACATCCTCTCCCCTAAGTGCAACATTTAATCAAGTTGTCAACTAGATAAAAAAACATAAAGATAACAAATAATTTAAAAGTGCTTTGTCGCTATTTGAAAACTCAGAAAATATGTCCTTATTTTAGTCTTTTAGAGCACTAACCATAATTTTGATGCCAATAAGACCCTCTCATATATGTAATTTCTAAAGGAATGCTCTAGGTATTACAGTTTTGATTACATCAAGATGATGTCAGGCGTTCCACACTTTTGTAATAAATATAGAATGTTAGCAATCTAGTTGTTCATTAGGATACTGTTGAGAGGCAGAGGCCAGGGGCACGGACTCTGAAAATTGAAGGCAGGTAGGAGGGTGCAAAGGCAACAATTTAACCACACTGAGCAGGCAGGAAGGGCCGTGGAAGCACAACAGACTACGGAGGGCAGTGGAAAGGGGGGCAGGGGCAACAAACCAACAATACAGGACTTGCAAGAGAGGCTGTTGGAGGGAAGATCTATTACGGGTCAAGGAAGCTAGGGGCGGTCCCCAGAGCCCCGGGAGCCACCACAGAACTGAGCAGGAGAGTGAGTCAGGGACAAAAGGGGCACCTTAATTTGAGCCGGGGTGCCTAGGAACGCTTGCTCCAAAAATGAAGAAAACAGACATATGAGACATGGAATTGGAGGCAGAATACAATGGCAGTTTAATGAGAAGATGCAACTTCAAAGAAACCGCAGAATAGAGACATAAAGTACAAAATACAGAATCCAGATAATCATACAGCTGTCATGATATTCTCTGTATCTCAATTAATGGACTGACAGAGAGAGAGAGAAAACACATCTATAAATGCATCATGAGAAACAAGTTACACCAAGGAAAATGTTACCTAGGAACACTCACGTTTACTCTTAGAGCAAGCATTCCTGCAATTACAATACAAAATCTTTTAAATGCAAAAGTAAAGAGAACAATGGTTAAACATAACATGACATTTCATATAGGTAAAATAGAATAAGATACTTCAAGCAAAGCAGAGCAAGACATTTTAAGCAAAGGAAGACAAGAGCTCCCAGTTCTTGGGGAAAACCTGCACAGCCTGTTAACCTACATACAGACGGCGAGGTTGTCCGTCGACATCTGTGGGTGCTCCCTTTTTATATCATTTTGTGGGCTCCTTTGCACGCTACATCTACCTACGTATGCTACCCAAAAGCTTCGTCTGCAGATTTTACCAGACATTTCGTCATTTACCCACTTAATGCTGACAATGGACTGGGTGAAAAGGTCAGTCTCTCAGGCCAATCGCTTATCGTAAGTTCCATAGAGCAAGCAGAAAATAATGGGTATTGTACAGGAATTCAATATATTCATGTATAAAATCTCCTCAGTTCTCCTAACTTGACGCTCTGCGGTTGCCACTTCCTTAAAAGCGGGAAACCTGCCCAGGAAGCAAGTACCAGTCCAGGATGCAGCCTACTGTATGTCGACAGCTTCAGGGGGATGTTGAACTTTGATACCGAGCACGGAGCACTCGGGTAGGGTGGGGGCTACTAGTTTGGAGCAGAAGGCCTCGCAGACCTGCCTTCAGACTGCTATACACTAAAATTGCAAAGCTATGGTCAATTTAACAAAGAGGCCTACATATTGAACAGAAGGGCCTACACAGGGGTTTTATGCTGGCTGAGTGGTAAGGATGTCTCAGGATAATTATATAGCAACACAGGACCCGCTGGTCAATTTAATACGGCCTACAAATGCGGCTGGCAGGGCAAGGACAAGGGTCTCATACTTCAGGTGTGGACAGAACGGGCCAGGGGCCCCCTGTGATACAAAATCTACCCTCCTTCAAGGCTGTGGCAATGTAATAGACCATTGTGGGCAGAAGGAAGAGGCAATGGTAGTACAACCATACATGCCAACAGACCCGATTCAGCCAGGAAACGTCCAATGTTTTTAAGCTCAAATGGGCTTTATTTGATCTGTCTCCTGTCTACAATATCCTCTTTTTCAATGTAACTCAAAGGGGAAAATCAATACCCCAGTTTTTTTTCAAAATCTCCCTCTTACCAAGTTCAAAATGTTCGCAAGTATGGTACATTGGATCATGGAAGGAAATGGGATAGGGACATGGACTTGGATAACAGAGGACAGGAGAGACATGGAGAGGTGCACCAAACTGACCCTGCAGGGCAGGCATCAGGGTTTGCAGCAGCACAATACACCACACAGTGCATGCAGGACGGGAGTGCAGCACAACAATCCATAGAAAGCAAGAGGGAGGGGACAGGACCATGCACATGGACAACAGAGAACAGAGGGGCAAGAGGCAATGGTAGCTAGCTGACCATAATGGACAGACAGGAGAGAAGGCTGCAGCATAACAGACCATAAAGGGCAGGAGGGACAGATCAGGGGCATTACAATGGAACAGACAAGCCAGGAGGGAGGGAGTAGGGCTGGGGGCAAGGGGGCAGGGCAGGAGCAGCAAGATAGCCATGGAGGTCAGGCAGGATGGGCACTAGAAGCAAGACACACCATGAAGAGCAACAGTGAGACTGTGATGGCATACACACAGACTATGGAGGGAAGGTGGGAGGGGGTCAGGGGGCAGCTAACTGACCACACAGGGAAGGTGGGAGGGGCCATGGCAGCACAGAAGACCATGCATGGCAAGTGGGAGGGTTAGTGGCAGCACAATGGCTATGATGGGCAAGAAGGAGGGTGCAGGGGCATGCACAAAGGACGATGGAGGATAGAAGGGAGGGTCAGGACCTGTGCACAGACAAGAAAGTTCAGGGGAAGGGGCCTCACAACAGACCACACGGGGCAGGCAGGAGGAGCAGTTGCAGCACAACAGACCAGGGAGGGCAGAAGGGTGTGGCAGTACAATGGACCATGTAGGACAGGAGGAAGAGGATAGAGGCATGGCATGTGGACAGGCAGGGTGGAGGTGGCAGGGACAGGTTACAGTCATCTGACAATGCTAGGCAGGTGGGAGGGGAGTGGCAGCTCAACAGAACACTCAGAGTAGATAGGAGTGGCAGGTCCATGGGACATGGTGGGCAAAAGGATGGAGCAGGGGCATGCACAAAGACATCGGAGGGCAGGGGGAAGGAGAATAGGGGCAGCAAGCTAAGCACAGAGTTTAAGCAGGAGGTCAATGATGGGGCATAGAATTGGGCAATGGAGGGCAGGAGGAGTGGACTGGTACATCATACTAAATTGAGGGCAGTGGCAGCACATCAGACCATGCATGGCAGGAGGGAGGAGGCTAGTCCATGGATTCACACAACAGAGGATAGGGAGGAGGGGGATGGGGCAGCAAGCTAACTGTTCAGAGAAGGCGGGTATTAGAAACTTTATTGTTTTTAAAACATTTTGTCTGTGCAAACTACTTAAAATATGAACAAGTATGCAGCATAATCTCACTTTTATTCAGGAAGAAGAAGACGTTAGTGACTGTGACTCCGGGCTCACTTGGCAAAAACACCCCCTGACCCTCCACCCCCTATCGCAAAATGTAATGCCCGTGAAAAGGGTAGGTGAACACAGTGTTATATAGAACATAGTCCTGAGAGCACGATTGAAAATGAAAACTAGATATAGTGTATGGTATAAACTATGCACCAAAAAGTGTGATATAAGATGAACCAGGCAGAAATATAATATGCAATACATTGTGCGCAATGACAGATTCATTGGAGAGCGCGAGATAGCACAGGCACTAGCGCGTGCTATGCGATATGCGCCTTAGAGTGTAATATGCACAGGGCAGTGTTGTGTAACCTAACTAGTCTCTAAAGTTGTAATATAAAATATGTGCTGGGGAGTGTAACGTTGCATATGCACTGTGACAAAGATATGGATCCCAAATTGTAATATGTATGGCATAGCACTGTGCGTTATAACATAGGCATCGAGGAAGGCACGTTAGATGGGGCAATATAACCCGTGCGAAGACAAGTGTGGCATGACATTTTCACGGGGTGGTGTTACAGTGCACATGGGCTAGCGAGTGTCATAGCATATGCACTAGCTAGTGGAATACAATACAGAGGTGTGTGGCACTCGGCAGGCAATGGTGGGTGTAACACAGCATTGGGCTCTGTCAGGAGCGCGCTGTGACTCGCAAGTGATGTTCCTCCCCTTTCCAGAGAGTAAAATAAAAAGTATTACACATCCGGCAGTGGATGTGTGTTTTATTAACTGTGAGGGGGGTTTCTTGCATAGTTTTGGTCGAATTTTTGTCGAATCCCCTTTGAATGGCTTGGTGTGCATGTGTATTAAATGTGCCCGTCAATAGCTACCCATGTTTGTATAAATAAACGACAAGGGTGTCTACCGGGATTAGGCACGGTAGAGCATCAGACATGTCAGAGCTTCACTAGTGGTGTAAATACATTCCACGTGGATTAATTGCATGCATAGTCGCCTTTTAATGAATATCACGCAAATCGTCATGGTGATAGGTACGTACGGTTTGTCCAGCATGTCCTAGGTGTGTCTATAAATATATATTTTTTTAAAATAATAAAAAACAGTGGCCGGCCCTGGGGATTGGGGTCAAAAAAATATAATTAGGAGACAGGCCCTGGGGGATGGGGTCATCAGGGCCAATAAATTAGAATAAGAAGGGGAACCACACAGCCCCCCTTCTTAAAAAAATAAAATAAATAAAAGACTGGCATCGTGCCGGAGGCCATGCCCCCTCCATGCAGCACTCTGCAAACGCGCCCCCAACAGGCATCTCCAGTATGCGCCAGGGAGCTGCGCTGCAGACAGGTGTTCTGAGGCCAAGCCCCTTTTTACACCTCTCTGCAACGCAGCTCTGTGGCGCTTACTGGAGGTACCTAGTGGTCTAGTGTGACCCTAGGGACCCTTAGGATTCAAGGGGACTTAATCTCTCAACTTAGAACAGCCACAGGGCGCGTTTACACAGTGGTGAAGGGAGGGGACGGGGCCTGAGGTGACGTGTGCAAACACGCACCATGGCACGTTTTAAATTGGGGATATAATTTCCCTTCAATACTGAGGGCCCCTGGGGGCTAACTAGCCCACCAAGTGCTTCCAGTAAGCGCCACTGAGCTGCATTGCAGAGAGGTGGTCCAGGCCGTGCCACTTTTTACACCTCTCTGCAACGCAGCTCTGTGGCACTTACTGGAGGTACCTAGTGGGCTAGTTGGACCCTAGGGACCCTCAGGACTCAAATGAACTTAATCTCCCAACTAAAAACGGACACAGGGCGTGTTTACACAATGGTGAAAGGAGGGGACGGGGCCTGAGTTAACGTGTGCAAAAACGCCCTGTGGCCTGTTTTAAGAGGTAGTTTTAATCCCCATGCCCTATTATATACTAGGGGCTTATAGAGGAGGTAAGGCTAATCACAGGGGGACCCCAACGCATAATGTTCCCTAGTGTATGTAGGTGTTTTCACTGTATTCTAAGTGTCTTTTAACATAGCACTGGCTCTAGGACTGGTTAGTCAGACTCAGTTACCACCAGTATCCGTCTGAAAAAGTTGAGGGTACAGGATGATTTTGCAACAAGGCTTCTTTCTGCTCTTCTTTTTGTTCTTTCTGCACGTTATCCTTCTTCCTGCACTTATCTTCGTATTTGAGGACTTCTGTTGCTTCTTTCTGCACTTCTTTTGTTTCTTTCTGTGCATTTTTTCTTCTTTCTTCACATGTCCTATCTCTGTAGGCATAGTTAGAAATTAGCATTTAAAAAACCTTTGAAATTAACAGAAAAAAACATAGGTTTCAGGCATGTTATAGTTAGGAATTAGCATTTAAAAAACCTCAGAAATTCACTGAAAAAACCATAGGTTTCAGGGGTGTTATAGTTAGCTGGACTTTTCACTTGTACAAAACCATTGAAATTCCCCCGTTATAGTTAGTTCAGCTAACTATAACTCGCGCGCCCGCAATGCACTGCTGATGACGTCACATATTACATCACTCATGACATGGTCAGTGACATCACTCATGACATCACTGATGACATCTCAAATGACATCACTGATGACATCACTGATGACATCATCCTTGTGATAGAGTGGCAGACCTCCTCTCACCCTAATATAACCTTTGATACACACATTCAAAAATAGAGACTAAAATTTTCAAAACAATGGACATACCAATACCAGTTACAACAACCGCTTCAGTAATTCTAAGATCCACATACACATCCACTCATTCACCAACAGTCCAATACAGTCACTCATACATGTACTCACTCATCATATGTACTCATACACCTATACATCCTGTTACACAATGCCACTCATCCATAGAGTTACTCACACACATAGTCACTCATGCTAATAAAGAATCAAACATACATTTACTTGCATATACAGTTATACACACACCACCACACTTACTTCTACGGAAACTTACACATACTTAGTCTTTTAAACAATCACTTATAGAAACACATACTTATTCATACAGGAACTCTTTCAATCTCTCACTCTCACATATACTCACATATATACACCAATAGTCACATATACTAGTTTAAAACATATGTAGTTACTCATAAAGACACTATTGAGACAGTCATTCACTCACTAACACACCCATACACACACTCATCCACCCATACAGTCCTGCACACATACTGTGTTCAACACATACAAAAAGTGAGTCACTCATTCATGCACCTATGCACTACATAATACCCCCACCGAACCATGCAGACACTCAGACTGATACTCAAAAAACCAACTAATAACCTATATAGACACCCATGTAGCTACTCACCAACCCATGCAGCCACTTATACACAAAGTGAGAGACTGATACAGATATTTACATATTTAAACATTACTCACTAAGCCATGTATTCACTATGATACACTTAATCAGTCAGTTACACAATCAATTTTTCAAAAACAACTCATCCATTTAGACACTTATATACCCATTTATTCTTCCATCGACCTTGAGATATACATATATAAAACATATTTAATTTTCAGAATAACACACATTCACTGGATGATGTCATCAGTGATGTCATCAGTGATGTCATTTGAGATGTCATCAGTGATGTCATGAGTGATGTCACTGACCATGTCATGAGTGATGTAATATGTGACGTCATCAGCAGTGCATTGCGGGCGCGCGAGTTATAGTTAGCTGAACTAACTATAACGGGGGAATTTCAATGGTTTTGTACAAGTGAAAAGTCCAGCTAACTATAACACCCCTGAAACCTATGGTTTTTTCAGTGAATATATATATATATGGTTATGTATTTTACAAGCTAGTTCTTTATGTAAAAAATAATTTTCAAATGCTGAAGCTAACCATTGTCGTGTGTTTGTGAATACAAGTGTTTTTGAGGGTTTTATTGTACACGGCCGCGCGTGCCTTTCATTTATAATTTTGTGTTAATTTATATTTTTATGTTACCGTTTGCAAACTAGAGAAATGAATTACTTCGATACACTTAGTGAAACGGTTTTAAATTCATACGATGACCTCTCGAGCGGGCCGATTCCAAATCTGAAGTGACGCGGTCTGAACTTGGCATCATCAATGGGGGAACAACCTTTACAACGCAACTTTTACAACGCACTACCTTTACAACGCATTTTTTACAACGCATAATCCATTACAACGCATGACATTACAACGCATGACACTACAACGCATTTTTAAAAACTACCTTTACAACGCATTCCATTACAACGCATACTACCATTACAACGCATACCATTACAATGCATAATATTACACTACACTATCCAACACTTACCCTACTGTTGCACCCCCTGGAGTTAGAATAGTAATTTTTACCCCTATACTATCCAACACTTACCCTACTGATGCACCCCCTGGAGTTAGAATAGTAATTGTTACCCCTATACTATCCAACACTTACCCTACTGATGCACCCCCTGGAGTTAGAATAGTAATTTTTACCCCTATACTATCCAACACTTACCCTACTGATGCACCCCCTGGAGTTAGAATAGTAATGTTTACCCCTATACTATCCAACACTTACCCTACTGATGCACCCCCTGGAGTTAGAATAGTAATTTTTACCCCTATACTATCCAACACTTACCCTACTGATGCACCCCCTGGAGTTAGAATAGTAATTTTTACCCCTATACTATCCAACACTTACCCTACTGTTGCACCCCCTGGAGTTAGAATAGTAATTTTTACCCCTATACTATCCAACACTTACCCTACTGTTGCACCCCCTGGAGTTAGAATAGTAATTTTTACCCCTATACTATCCAACACTTACCCTACTGTTGCACCCCCTGGAGTTAGAATAGTAATTTTTACCCCTATACTATCCAACACTTACCCTACTGTTGCACCCCCTGGAGTTAGAATAGTAATTTTTACCCCTATACTATCTAATACTTACCTTAAATGTAATTTAATATAATGCGTTGTAATGGTATGCGTTGTAAAGGTAGTATGCGTTGTAATGGCAATGCGTTGTAAAGGTATTTTTTAAAAATGCGTTGTAGTGTCATGCGTTGTAATGTCATGCGTTGTAATGGATTATGCGTTGTAAAAAATGCGTTGTAAGTGCATGCGTTGTAAAAGTGTGCGTTGTAACGTCATACATCCTCATCAATGACATCACGGCTGCGCGTGCGTCGCGGGCCGGACGGACTGAAGGTGTTCTGATGTTACACACGTGGGCATGTGTGCACCTTGTGCCTGCCACCACCTGAATAGGGCATCCCTGGGACGAGCACAGGCCGCCAGGCATGCTGGGACTGCGGGCGGACCCGTGTAGTCACTCCCCCCTAGAATGGACACAGGATCGCGCGTTCGGTTATTTTGCTGATCTTTATTAATTTGAGGTAAAATACACCCTCAAGCGATATATAAAACACCCAGGGGCATATTATCAGGCGATAAAATTATCGCCGCTTTAGCGTCAGAAAACTGCCGCTAAAACGGCGATAATGGGCTGGATAATATGCCCTATGGAATTCCAATGGAAGCCCAGGTCAGACGTCCTTTGCATGTAACATGGGCTTCGATTGGAATTCCATAGAGCGTATTATCAAGCCCATTATCGCCGCTTTAGCGGCAATTTTCTGACGCTAAAGCGGAGATAATTTTATCGTCGGTCTTGATAATATGCCCCGGAGTATCGACGGCTAGAGACGGTTCTGCAGCTCCTGGTCCAGGGCTGCCAGGAGGAGGGGGCATACGGGAAACCCCTGCGTGTGCCCAAGCGACCCCAAGCGACTCTCTCCTTCACCGGAGCCCTCACTCCGGACCCGGGCACTCGACGTTTCACACGTGCAGCTGCTGCAGCGCCCCCTCCAGGCTGAGTGAAGTGCCAGCCTGGTGAATGAGGGCACAGTGACGAGTGCCATGCGCTAAGCGTGGTGGAAAGGGGCAGAGTCAGGGCACGGAGACGGGGCCAGGGCTGAGAGGGCTGGCAGGCGGATATGAGGTCACCGACAAGAATGTCTCATTGCGTTAATCGCTGATAAAACGAGGTGGTCTGTAGGTCATAAGTAAAGGCAGAGAGACTCCCCTACCACCCGCCCGAGGTTGGGTCGGTAAATTACGTTCTACTTGCAGCGCTAAGAAGCCAGAAGAGCGCCGCATGCAGCGCATTATCGAGTGTTAGTGCCGAGGGAGCGTTACTGCTGGGTACCGGTGATAGGAAAGCGGGGAGATGTTGAAAGGCACGGGCACTCCCCCGTGACTCAGGCGCTTCAACATGAAGGGGCACATATTTTCCTGCCGAGTCACTTCCTTTCCTGGTGGCAAAGAGGAATGAAATGTGGGTGACTCAGCAGCACCCACCGGAGCCTCCGTGTTCTGGGAGGGCTGGCGGGGCTCCAGGCTGCTACCCACCCTGCCCCCTTCTCTGCACCAACGAGCTATGCCTCTCCCTGTACTCCCTACCCATGCCCACGCTGCCCTCTCCTGCCACGTCTATGCAAACCACTCAACCTATACTCAGTGGTGCCCTGCTCATCCGTGCGTCATGCCACCTCTCCGGTCATGCGGAGTGTTGAGTGTGGAGACCCGCAGGTCACTGGTCTAGTTCTGATGTACCAGCCGCTCCCAGAGGACTGGCTTACACCCCCCCCCCCCCCCACACCCCCATCCAGCACAGGCTTCACAGGACAGGTGACCCTGCCAATAAAAGGGGCCGGGCGCACGTGCCCTGGGCCAGTTCTACCAACCATCCAAGTGTGTTTGTGTCCTGGTGACTTGTGCATGAGGGCCTAGGGCCCTACAACATTACATTGGCAGCGAGCGGGCCCTGCCCGCGTGGCAATCCCGGTTTTACAAGGTCCAGGGATCCCAGTCCCGGATGGCATTGCCCAGTATAGGGATAAGTACATTTGGCGGGGGTTCACGCGAGGCACTGGACCTCTCCAGCCTCAAAAGTGTAACCGTGGAGTGTTTTTTTAAGTGAATACCCCTCCTTCTTTTTTATGTTTAAATAATCAAGGAGAAATCTCAATTCATTTTTAAGAAAAGCTGTTTTTTAATTCTTTTTTTATATATACTTTGTGTGGTCCAACACAAAGGCTGCATCCTTATTTTTCAAAATATTCTTGAAATCACATTGGAACTGCAGCAGCCGACACGTGTTTCACCCTCAGGGGTCAGTTGGACCTGGGCTTTCTGAAGGATCCATCAAAGTACGAGCGGTAAGGGTCCAGCGTAAATCCCTCGAGCCAGCGTCTTGACCTGCGCACGTGTGCAGCCGCCTTGTTTGGTGGTGAAAGGGGGCGAGTACTGCCCTGTGTTGAGGGAACCCAGTGCAGCAGGTGAGGGATACAGCCTGATTGCCCGCGGGGCATGTGAAGAGCCCCAGGCGTAAAGGAGGTGACCGAGAGCCCACCCCGCACCTGGTGTGCCCGCGAGAGCAGGGCAGTACCCAGCAGACGGATCGTGTGGCGAGTGCCAGGGCCAGTGGCGCAATCACCGCCACCAAAGTGCTGAGGCCCAAACTGAAGAGCAGAGCGGGAGCCCACTCCGCATGCGCACTGCCTGTGACCGGCAAAACTGCTCGTGAGCCGAGGTGACTAGTGGCGAGTGTGGGAGGCCAGCAGCGGAGGTGAGGACGCCTCGGCGCAGTGGGCTGATAATGCGACCGTGGGAGGAGAGGCCCGCAGCGTGAATGCCGCTGCTGATGCAGTGGTCAGCGGTCACAGAATTGACACTGTCTTGACACGTGAATTGGGCAGTACACAATAAGGCTTCCCGGCGTACAAGAAGCAGCCGGGAGGTGGAGAAGGAGTCCCTCAATGAGATATTGAAAAGACATGTCGCCCCCCCTGCACGGCCCCAAAGTAAAATGCCCACCATGCTGAGGAGGTGCTGAGAATCGAAGGGAGGTTTTCCGCCCCGTGGGGTGGTTGTAAAGGCCGGAGGAGGGGGTGCCCTGCATGAGCAGAGCCCGTCCGCAGCCTTCGGAACCTATATTCCGGGGTTGTTTGTGATGCAGCCAACCATATATATTTAAGTGCATTATAACCTCGCGGTAAATGCTAACTTTAAAACGGCTGCTTAGAACCATGTCGTGTTTGGTGTCAAACACCTTGGAATCATACCTCCACACCAGTAACTCGTGTGGGAGATATGATTCCTCCCTTAGAGAACCACTACTGTGGGTCACCGGTCTACCCGGTACCAGCTTTCTTGACCTGGGAATCACAAAATGGATGCTGCCAGCCACAGATACGAGTCTGCCCTCCTGCAGCTGGACGAAACTTGAGCAGAGGAAGGCCTGACAATAGGTTTCCTGTCACAGGGAGGTGTGACCACCTCCCAGACAGGCTTTAGTGTTTTGGGGCTGGGTGGGTGCACTCTTAGAGTGTTTGAAGTCTGCACTGGGGGCACATTTGGTGTCCCTGTGCATAGTCCAGTTCAAACCGGTTGCAGGAGCCAGTGGCTCTGGTGCGAAACTGGACAAAGGGCATGGGTGTAGCCACCCCTCGGTCCTGACCCTCCCATAGGTGGGTCCCCAGAGTTTGTCCCACCCCTTCCTTGGGTATAAAGTAGGAACCAGGACTTCAGGTTGTACCTGGCCGAAACTCTGCTACAGAAACCAAGAATTTCGACGATCTACACTATGCTGGATGACTGAAGAATCTCCCTTGGAGAAAAGGAGTTACTCCCCTGCAAGGCAGGCACCTAAGACGCATCTGACCGGTTTGCATCTCCCGAGCTCCTGAGGACTCCGAAGATTTCTGCAACACAGGAGGTGGGTTCCCGAGCGTCCCCGAGTTCGATCAGTTCTCTCAGTAATCCTGAGACCCTTATCCCTCGTGGGGACCGTGCAACCCGAACCCCTGTGCACCGTGTCCTTTTGCAGCAGCATAAGCTTTTCGGCGATCCCTGAGGCTGTGCTTTGGGCTACTTGTAGCCCTGACCCCGAGCAGTAATTCCACTGAAGATTTCCGGCCTACACTCCATGAGTGTTCCGTGGGCTGGTATTTTGTGATTCAGCTCGAGGTCCCTTCGCGATCCCTGGTCCGTTGGCCTATGGGTTCCTGTGAAGGTAACTTTGACTTTCCTTGGGGTTTCCTGGTTGCTCCAGATGTGCCCTGACTCTCCATTGCTTGGCGAGTCCCCAGGACCTTGCTGGTCCTCACCGAAGCGTCTTCACTCTGGCCGCATGGGTTGCAGTTGCCAAGGCTTTTTGGCGTTCAATCCGGACACTGACCCCCCCCCCAGCACTCGACATCCTTCGTGGGACAGCTCACCTCCGGACTTTGGTCATCGTCGACATCTCCTGGTCCTCGTGGATGCAGAGTCAAGTATCGCATCATCTCACCTGAAGCACCCGACATCTGTGGGCATTCGTCTAGCGTGCCCCTGGTCACCTTGAAGTGACCCAGACTCTTTCACCACCGCAGGTCTGTGGGCTATAGCGCTGCATATGTCCCCGCTCCGTGAGGCGCCATCAAGGAAGGAGGAACCCCATCTGCCACTCGCCCCAGAGGGCCACAGGACGCGAACTGCTCCCAGGTCACAAGCTTCCACTCGCATTGCCTTAGCGGGTTGGAAGTTGGCACGCCTACAAAAAGGGGAACTTGAATACACAGTGAGTGCGAGGCAGCTTTATTCTTATTGCGGGTCAGCCTCAGATTGTGCCAGCACCCCATTAAAGTCAGCCCTATGGCCCGTCCGTGTTTCTGGCATATGGTTTCTTCCCTTCCTGGGGACCGAATTCACCGCACACCGATAGCCCGTCTGTGAGGGCTTAGGCTTGTGCGTTGGTGTTGGTACAGTTACTGGCACTTCATTTCTTCCTCCCCTGTGGCCCGAATTCACCGCCACCGATCTTAAGCATAACTTCAACTCACGGAGTGCCGTATTACTGAAGAAGAAGATTTGTGTATGTGGAATTTTTGTCGTCGGTCTTGTGATATGTCTATACACAGATACCTATTTTTTTTATACAACCTGTGTGGTGTCTATCTGTAGTGTTTTCACTGTGTTACTATGTGTGTTCACAAATGCTTTACACACTGCCTCTGAGATAGGCCTGTCTGCTCGTGCTACGTTACCACAGGGTGAGCAGGGGTTATGCAGGAGTGTAACTCCCTTGTCCTGACTAGAAGTAAGGGTCCCTATTTGGACAAAGGTGCAAACCATTGGCAACTAGAGACCCCCATTTCTAACACCAATCCTTTAGAAAGTCCCCCCCACCCCCATTAGATCAGTTGATACAAAACAGGGACTAATAAGAACCTGCAGGGTGAGAGGAAACACAGGACTGTGAGGAGGAATATTACGACTCGTAGTAATGAAGAAAACCAGTAAGTAATCCAAGCATTACCTCCTCGTCTGTGGTCCTCGTCCCAGTCCTGACTAATGAGGATTTAACCAAGCTGTCCTTCCTTTTACAGACATATGAAGAAAAAAGACCACAACAGAACAGAAAATATGCAACACCCAGTGCCTTGATTTTATTGCATACTTAATCCAATGCTGCAGAAGGAACTCCTGAACCAAAACCACTAGAATTAGCACCTCCCAACTGAAGTCTATAAAGGGAGAGGATTATACACCAGTCAGAAACTTGACGTTAATGCAATACACAACCCTGATGAAGTCCAAAGGGCCAAAACGTGTTGGCTGGGCTGTATGGAATAAGCATTTTTTTTCTTTTTTTTTTTAAATGAATAAAGTTGGAAACAGAACTTATACACAAGACTCCGGAATGATTATAGCACATTGAATTATCGATATTAGATATGTTGTGGACAGCACTATGTTCAAACTATGCGGATTAACCAAACAAGAACGTATACATAATAATTTACGCTCCTTTTCAATTTTTGAAATTGTCAATTGGCCACTAAATGAACAGAGCATCCTTGGCCAAGCCTTCCGAGAACGATCCAAGGCACAGAATCTGGGAGCATCGAGTTCTGTTCTGTGGCAAACGCGTCTATTCAAGGAAGCCCAAACCCTTGAACCATCTGTTGGAAAATTACAGGAGTTACGCTAATCGAGACAGATAAGGGGGAAGCAAAGCTTAGCTGGTCCACAAGCACACTCTCCTTCCAGGGAAGATGAATCGCTTTCAGGGAGAGGAGATCGGACGCTGCCCAGATCCCTATCTCCCGACCTAGGGCCACAAGGATTTTAACCGTTATCCCCCCTGGTGATTTTTATACATCTTGGCTACCTGGTTGTCGGTCTTTCTTCTGACTGCCTGGTTGTGGACTAGAGGCAGAAAGGCAGCCATTGGCGCTCTTCAGTTTGAAAAATTATTTCTATCCGCCTGAGACCAGAAACCCTGCATTGAATGATTGTTCAATACAGCTCCTGAGCACTTCCGACTGGTATCCGCAGTGATATTCCTTCGATCCGGGATAATCGGGGACAACCCCCTATGCAGATTCTACTGCATTAACCACCAGTTCAAGTCCTGTCTTATGGTCTCTGCCACTGAAAGGAGTCTTTAATACTCTTGAGACCAGGAGTTCCAGTGGTTTAACAAATACTGCATTCTTTGCCTGCAAACCAACAATCGCTGCTGAAGAGCGAGGGGGAGCCATTTGTTTACCGTCTTCAGATGACCTTTTTATTAACTCCTCCAGCTGCGTTCTAACCATTTTTGTTCCAGTAAAAGGAAGATGGCTCAGCATAGCTATTTGAACCACAACAACCCTCCAAGAATCCATCCACATGTATCTTTTTGCGGAAATGGCAAAAGCTGAGGTGGAAGCAGAAGCAGAGAGAAAATCTAAATAAATGTCCACCAGGAACCTTACCTGCTGTTCGATAGCTGACCAGCGCAGTCAAATCCATCCTGGACCTTCTCTACTAATGCCTTAAAATCCTTTAAAAAGGACTGAACAGTATATGAGGCAGCCATAGGCTGAAGCTCTAACAGCAAAATTAGATGCTGTATAGACTCTCTTGATGGCCGTATCTACTTTCTTATCAACCCCATCTGAAGACGAGACATCCTCTGAAATTAAGGGACCCTGGGTCGATAACCCCACCGTGAAAGTCGACTGTTACTGAATATGGAAACTCCTCCTGAAAACTGTCCACAGCATGTTGTTTTTGAGAGAACCCTAGGAAACAGTGGATTCTCAATATCCTTCCATTCCTTTGAAAGAACCATTTTGCTAGCAGGATGAGAGTTAAGGAACCAGGTTCGTGTTGCTGATACTGAGCAAAGAAATCTTTATCAACGGAGGCTAGCTCGGGGAAATCCAGATTCTGTCTGATACGGTTAAATAATTCCCAAAAATCCGCTCTTTGAACGTTGTGATCTCTCATTCGGACTCATCCTTCACTTTATCTGAAACCTTCGAATCTTCAGTAGGAGGGTTGTTGCCCTCAAGATATCGTTTCTTGAAGGTCATGAGGTGACGGGAAATGCTGTTCCTCACACTCTACCTGCACCACAAGCTCCACCCCAGAGTCCTCCTCAATGTGTCTTCTCTTGGAGACTCTTTAACGCCAGTCTTTCCCCATGACTGCAGGAGCTATCCTGGACTCTGATGAAGAACACCTTTAGATCCCCTCCCAAATATCACAGCATTAAATCTCACGAGATTTGGAGTCTATAAAACCTTCTTCTATCTCTAAATTCTTCTTTTTTTTCTTTTTTGGAGCAGGCATCAAACAGCTGAGGGAAGAACTTAACTAGCCTTATAATTAAGCCTAGATTGGTCACAGAAATAGAAGGAAATATACAGCAGGCTGGAGCACTGCCACCTAAAATTATTTTTCTTTCATTATTAATAAAATAATAGCCAAACCCATAGGAGGCTGGAGTAGCAAAACTAAGAAATTGGAAAGATAAGAGGGCCCACCGGCTCTGCCCAGCTGTCCTCCCTAAGAGAATAAATACAACGCTGGAAGACGCGCTGGCTAGGAGACAGCCGCGCGTATTGAAAACTGAAGGAACACTCCTGCTGTTGCAGAAAGGTGCCCCTCACAATGTGATCTGACAGGAGAAGACACCGTCAGTGGCTAAAAGAAACAGGATGTTTGAAGGTGTTAGTCCCTCTTTTGTAATCAACTTGTCTGGTGGAGGGGAGGGGCTTTAACCCTTTGCCTCTCCATAGGAATAATTTGTTTAATTTATTTTATTTATAAAGTTTTATATAGCGCGCACATGACCACCTGGGGTATCAGAGCGCTTTACAGATTACGCAGCAAGGAAGGGTAAAGGCAAACATACAGAGTCAACAAAGCGAAAACTACAAATTTGAAAAATGTCCTTCAATCACGCGAGCAAAGCCTCTGGGCTACAAAACAGCGGCTATGGACCCCGAGTCAAGTGGGGCAGGCGGACTGGAGCAGATATTTCTTCATCAAGAGTCCTTTAACTTCCATTTTGAAGCAGACAGTGGAAGGGATCACCCTGACTTCAGGGGGGATAGAGTTCCAGATCCTCAGCGCCATGCCTGAGAAGGCTCGATTGTAAGTCTTTTTTTTCTTGAATTTTTGTGGTTTCAGTAAAAGGGTGCTGGAACTTCTGGAGGCTCTTGTACCACATGAGAGCTCCGGTTTCTGAGTGAGGTACAACGAGGTCTTGAAGTGGATGGCTTTGTGTGCCATGCAAGCAATTTTCACCTGTATCCGAGCTACATATGAGAGCCATTTCAGGGCCAGCAGGTCCGGTGAGATGTGGTTGTAATTTTTAGTACCTGCTAAGAGCCTAGCGGCAGAATTGAGGGCCACCCTAGGAAGAGCCGTTTTCACTCTGCGCAAGCCACAAAGCGTTGCGCTGCCATAGTCCAGCTTTGCGATCACGAATGTTCGCACTGCAACCTTTAGGCCATGAGCAGGGAGAAAGGGTTTTGAGTTTCCTTAGGATGCCGAGTTGGAAGTTCGCTCCTTCTGTGAGGGAGCCGATGTGCTTTGCATGTTCAGACTATTGTCTAATATAATACCCAGAGAGGATGCCGAGTCCACGAGGTGAGGTCAACAATTGAGAGCAGTAACCTGATTCAGCCCTTGTTCCATGACCTGGGATTGCTTGTGGGGTGAGATTAGGAGGAATTCTGTTTTTAGAGCGTTTAGCTTCATGTGGTTCCGTGCCAGCCAGCTTTGTGTTTCCAGCAGGACTGAATTGAGGGACTGAATGTCCTCAGGGGAGGCGATCTTCATATATAGTTGGGTGTCGTCCGCATACATGTGATAGTGAATGCTGGATGATCTCAGCATTTCTGTTAGAGGCTCCATGAACAGGTTGAAGAGCGTGGGAGAGAGTGCTGAACCCTGTGGAACCCCCAGCGTAACCGGTGCAGGATGGGACCAGGATCGGTTCACCTTGAAGCGTTGGGATCTATTCAGGAAGAACGAAGAGAACCAGTTAAGCACCGGCCTGACAACCCCATCCTGCGTTCCAGGAGGTAAATTAGGTTATCGTATGTCACAGTATCAAACACTGAGGAGAGGTCAAGAAGGATCAGTAGGCACGACTCATTGTGGTCCAGCATTCTTGACGCATCATCGACAATTTACGTTCGTGCCGACTCTGTGCCATGGCCCGGGCGGAAACCAGATTGTCAGTGGTCCAGGAGTTGGAAATGGTCGATGTGGCTGCAGAGTTGGGCCAGCACACATTTCTCCAGGAGCTTTGCCAGGGTGGGGATGTTGGGGATTGGACGAAAGTTATTCAGGTCTGTGGGATGAGCAGTTGGTTTCTTTAGAATCGGGGTAACTTGCCCCGCTTTTTGGCAGTCCGGAATATCACCTTGCCGAAGTGATGCATTGACGATCTTAGTTCACAATGTTAGTAAGGAGGTTCTAACTTCTGGGAATAGGTTTGATGGCAGAGGGTCATTGTAATGATTGGACGGTTTCAGAGTCGACAGTGTTTTGCGTATAGTACACTCATCCAGGGTTTGGAACAGACTCAAGGATGCATTGCTTTTAGGGGGGTCGGGTTGCACCCGCAATGTTTCTTTATTTAGACTTGGATGGTCTATGTTGGAGACAGGAACCTCCTTAGCAAGGACTGGGACGAGAAAGACAGATGAGGTGATGGGTAGGAAGGGGTAGGAGAGACAAAATGGAGAGAAAGTTGAGGGGCCCGTTTGAGAAACAATGAAACAGAAATAGAAACGGGGAGCCATCTTTTACAAATGACCCTTCCCAAAGTGATTTCAAATGCACAGTTCTAGCAGAAACGGGGGAGTGTAGACGAGGGTGTGGGGAGATCGGCACATGCATGCACATCATATGGGACTGTGGACACATACGGACTTATTGGCAAGCCATACATCACACTTTAAGGTTCTGACTATTGGCATGCAGCCGGAGGCCCGCAGATGCCTCCCAAATATTTGGGAACCTACGGACCTCACCTCCTATACCACACAATGGGCCATGCTGGCATTAATGATTGCGAAAAGGAATATTGCACAGAACTGGGGGGCCCGTTAGCCGCCTACATTGGGAAAATGGGAGGAGGGCCTAGACTGGTGTATGTTCAGGGAGAAATCAGTCTATGTTGCGAGGGGATGCCCTGGGAAATGCACAAAGTGTGGGGGCCATGGAATCAATCCAGAGGAGATATCTGTACTCCACCAACCCCACGGCAGGACACAGACTCTTGAACCCCCTAGATTTATTCTACATTGTAAACTGTGATTTGATTTATTGTGCTCCTTATCGCAATCTCGGACTTTGTACGGTCCCTTGCTCGTAAATGTCATTGGTGAATTTTGTCGATGCCGTTTAATAAAAAGAATTATTTTTTAAAAATGCATGGTTCTGCAAACAAATCTTTTTCAACATTATTACCGCTCAGGGTATTAGACGACGGGCCCATGAATCCATACAGCGCAGAACTACAATCCATCTTTGCAGGTTTCTGAGCCACGGCAAACCTCGTGCAGGTCTCGGTTACTCTTGACAATTAGCCTCAAGCCTGATCAATGGCGCCCTTTCCAAGATCTCTCTGCGCACAGCTCTGCCAATGGGCTGCCATCTTGGTACCAGAACGTATAACTACTGTAGCAGGATGTCTGCAATAGTGTGAAAGAACAGAGGACAATGCACAGCTCTACAAAGCAGCTCAATAATTCTGTACTCAATCTCCCAACAGTTAATATAAATCCGAATGTGTCCTTGGTTGGTTTTCACCAACCCATCTGATTCCTGAGCTCAAGAGTAACCCCAAAACATAATATCCCCCAACTAGACCTACTCCCCACTCCTGCACATTTGCCTCACAGAAAATACCTGCCCAGTTTGGCTAACAACAATTCCATGTTCACGGTCATGAAAGCCTAGCCACCCAATCTTTAGTGTTTACTGTGTAAATATTAGCACTTCATATATGATAGTGGGCTCCATCCACATGACAATCAACATATGTTCATGATCACTTCCTTGAACAACAGTTTGGGGGATATAGTTAGACCCCCCCTTCTATAGCACGCTTCACTCCACAGCGGTATCTTTATTCATAGGAAAGAGGGACAGATCTTTCTAAAAGCGCTCCTCGTCTAAACTCTCCCTCTGACAGGAAACCTGTGCACTACTCTATCCCCTCACCTTTGTAGGTCTCATCATTACATCCATCAGCATCTCTCTTTGCGCTGCCACCCTGGAACCAAAAGAGCCACTCCTAGTGACGGATACCCGTGGGATGAGCACGCCCTTCACACAGAGCGGCATCAAGCATTCAGAGACCCCCAGATGAAGCTGTGAAGTTCCCACTTTGCAGGTGTTAGGTGAAGTGAGGCGATTCTAGCGTTGATGTTGTGTTTTATTAATTTATAAAGCACACTGTTACCCGAAGGTGTCCTGGCGCTGCAAGCCGTTTACCTGGAAGAGACAGCGTAAGAGAAAACCCACCCCAGGAGCATTGTCAGAACCTAGGCTGAAAACAGCCATGTCTTCAGATTTTTTCTAAAGGTTACAAGTTCCGTGGCAGACCTTAGAGACAACGGAAGTTCATTCCAGGCGTTGGTGGCTTTGAGCACAAAGCTCTTTCCGCCCCAGTTGGTCTTTTTTGCCCTCGGGACGGATGCCCGCTTAGCTTCCATAGAACGCAATGTTCTCCTCGGGACATACCACTGCAAGCGTTCTCTGAGGTCCAATGGCCCGGCTCCCTGTAGGGACTTGTATACGGTACAGAGGGCCTTGAAATGGACCCGTTGTTTCATAGGGAGCCAGGGAAGATCTCGTAGACCGTTCCTGATTGACACGTATCTTGGAGTATCCGTGAGCAACCTTGCGGCCGCATTCTGTACCATCTGGAGTCCTCCTCCTGTGCACTGGTCAACGAACCCACCAACAGAAGAAAAGCTGTCCTTGTGACTCCGAGATATGGGGCCAGAATACTGGTGACTAAAGATCGGCTGACAAAATTATCCTAGTCTAAATTTTATATACAAAATAATAGTTCCGTTAGAGTTGATAATAACAAATCAGCACCAAATAGGATGATATTTTTGTAAACAATATTTAGGGCACAATATTTATGCAATATTGTGACGTACCACTGACTTACCAGGATCCTTCTGTTTACCAAATGTGACAAGTGCGAACCTAACCTTGGTCCGGGACTCAATGTACATAAAAAGCCTTGGAGCGGTTTCCTTCAGAGGTCATGTTATCCAAGACCACAGGAATCCGTCCTCAGGGCTGGGGTAAGAGAGGCTGCGTTCTAGGGCTCAGGGCTCTGGGCTAGGGCTTAGGGCTCTGGGATAGGGCTGAGGGCCGGGCGCTAGGGTTCAGGGCTCATGGCTGGGGTAAGAGAGGCTGCGTTCTAGGGCTCAGTGCTCTGGCCATCCATGGGGAGGCGGGAGATCAGGTCTTGAGTAGGCATCACTTGAGCCTTCAGAAGGCTCCAAGAAGGGTGGGCAAGAAGTTTGAAAACGAGAATAAGAGGAGAGAGAATGGAAAACCCAAAAACACAACAGGGAGAAAAAGATGGGGAAATGGAAAAAACAGCCTAGGAATGCCAGTAGAAGAGAGAGGGTGAGATAAGGAGATGGCAAAGGAGCAAAGAGTGAATACAAAGAAAAGACAGAGGCAGATGTAGGGAACTGAATGAGAATGTAGCAGCAAAGAAAGAAAGACACCAGAGAAAGGGAGCGAAGAGAGGCAGAGAGCGGCAGGTGGGGATGGGAGACCCGAGGCCGGGTGGGGTGAATGATTGGAGGCACCACTTGAGGAAAGAAGGAGAGCGCCATCGCTCCCCAGGCCGGACCACCCACACCCCAGGCTCGAACCTCTCAGACGGACACGGGGAGCAGCAGTTCCTGGAGTACAACTGACGCGTCATTCAAATGCCACGAGACAGCTTATTGCACGGCGCCCCTATGTACACACTGATGTTATTGTTGATGAAAACATGAATTACAGTAATAACGCACTACAAAGCCAAGGAGGGTGGGCACGTGCGTGCATATAAGGTCAAGGCGAGAGGACGACGCGTCCGACGCAAGCTTTTATCTGCGCCGCTTCACCCAGAAGGAAGCGCTCAGCAGCCGCCACAGCCGCCCTGGCTCCTGCTTGGACACACACTTTCTGCTCTTGGCAGCGGCCGGGAATAAAGGCGCCAAATCCATTCCACGCGCCCCACGGCGCCTGGCAGTCCCTTCCCTGCCCTGCACTTTCTTCTGCTGAACTGCACAAGTTCTGTTCCATTTTATTATCTTTATTTGTTGTGTGTGATTTTCTGGTCGCAAGATTGTGTAAATCGAAGGTATATTATGTAAAGTTGAGGCTCTGGTCTGGTGATCATGCCTTCATGGGTGGCACCGGGAGACTCCGGTGCCACCTGTGAGTGAGTAGTGCTGCGAAGCCGCCACCCTGTGCCTCGAGGGCCCTGTCTGCAGTGTGTAGGAAGCGGCAGACCCGAATAGGAAGCACTTAATAAAAGATGCTCTGCGCATATAAACACAGATTAACACCAGGTCCGCTGGTGTTAGGGCGCAATGAAGGGCAGAATCATGCACCAGAGTTGACTAAATGAAGCAATTCAAGGATACGTCACCTTGGGCTGGGCACTCTCCGGCATTATTTTCAAGAACTGTTGACCGTTTTAAACTCCGTATGCCGACCTTTGAATACACCTTAATACTTTTGAGTTATAAAATATTGATTTCTTGTTAACTGTATCTTATGCAGCAGCTGGGGAGTCACATGACAAGCCCAGCAACTTCCTATTGGTGCAAATAAAGCCCTGGGTGTGTAATTGCAAAATGTAATTAGCCCGACTAAAAGGAGCAAGCATTGCCAAAGCCAACAGGTTTCACCTTGAAGATTTATTGGATTTGCTAAGGTTCATGCTATGCAGCATTGCGGCTGCTGAGAAGCAGGGTTTAAAAACAAGCATTGCCAAAGCCAACAGGTTTCACCCTGAAGATTCATCGGATTTGCTAAGGTTCACGCTATGCAGCATTGCGGCTGCTGAGAAGCATGGTTTAAAAACAAGCATTGCCAAAGCCAACAGGTTTCACCTTTAAGATTTATTGGATTTGCTAAGGTTCACGCTATGCAGCATTGTGGCTGCTGAGAAGCATGGTTTAAAAACAAGCATTGCCAAAGCCAACAGGTTTCACCTTGAAGATTTATTGGATTTGCTAAGGTTCATGCTATGCAGCATTGTGGCTGCTGAGAAGCATGGTTTAAAAACAAGCATTGCCAAAGCCAACAGGTTTCACCTTGAAGATTCATCGGATTTGCTAAGGTTCATGCTATGCAGCATTGTGGCTGCTGAGAAGCATGGTTTAAAAACAAGCATTGCCAAAGCCAACAGGTTTCACCTTGAAGATTCATCGGATTTGCTAAGGTTCATGCTATGCAGCATTGCGGCTGCTGAGAAGCATGGTTTAAAAATGAACTCAGTCGTCACTTCGTTTTGTAGGCGCGTGCATGTGTTCCAACACTGATCTAAGCACATACAAAGGATGGATTGGCAAATAAAAATAAACAAGCATTGGCATAGCCAATAGGTCTCACCTTTCGGACCTTATAAGTGTTTATCCATGCAACAGTAGATGTTGTTGCACCAAGGATATTGTGCTGCATAACTAAACACTTGTAAGGTCCCAAAGGCGAGACCTATTGGCTATGCCAATGCTTGCTTTTGTACATCAGAGGTTGGGAAGTAAAAGGGCAACTGGAGTATGTAAAAGATTGGGGCAGCATTAAGTCGTCATCAGAATATTCACATGGTGCAGGCTTGCCCGGTAATTACTGAGTTCTGGAAGGAGGTCTGCCAAGAGCTGGACTTCAGAGCTTGGCTCTGGTACTGGCTAAATGCTGTACAGCCATGTCATGGAAGGCAGCTGCAGATTCACCCATTCACACGCGCCAGAAAGATGCGGTCAGATGGGCATCGACTGAATGGTGGTATGAGCAGACACCAGGGTCAGGGATGGGAGGTGTCACCCAATTCAGCAACGGGAGTTTTATCCTGAGAAGCTGAACAGATTGCCTGACACTGTGTTGATGTGGGCTACGGCTATGTGGTGAGTTTGTAGGCCACAACTTAAGTGTCCACACTGACCTCACCGTCTGCTGGACTGAATAGGGGGGGGGTATATACGGAGGAGTAACTATTGCTGGGGATAGTGGCTTTGAGGGGACTAGCGGGAAGAGTTCTGAGACATATCGAGGTTGCGTATGGATTGTGTTGGTGGACAACATGTAACCCATCCCAAATGTAGGAAATGCGGTTGGGTGAGGAGCTGACAGCGGGTATTGCTTGTTCCCTTTTAGTGTGTTATTCGGTTGTTTTAATGAGACTCTCTGGTTTCTAGTACGGAGGGTGGGAACGCGCTCATGGGAAGTGGAGTGATCCTGACGCTTTGCTCTTAGTGCCACGATCTCCAGTGTACTTGTACTGTATGTGCATCAACATTACTATGATAAAATAACTAAGATATATTTTTAAGCAGTGACATCGGAATTTAGTATTATAGTATTAGTATGTGACACAACACAATATGTCAATTGTCTTCTACCTCAAAATACTGCATGCTGGGTCATTATTTTATTTATTAAGTTCCTTTTGGTATTAAAGCTACTACTGTGCTAAACCAGAGACAGCATTTTAGGGGCTGGTATTGCATAATTAGACACAAGGTATACTCGCAGCTAATTAAACGGGCATGTATGCCGAAATAGGTGGGATGGCGTCTTTCTTCTACGCTACTTCAAAGCTGGGCAATGTGCATGCCAATCCAATCGATGATGGGGCGGATAAAAGCCTTCAGCTGCACACATCACACTGCATCCAAGGCAGAAAACAGACTTTTGTCCGTTACAACATCCTGTGTGTGAAAGCGCCCCAACACAACAGCGCTAGCGGCAAGAGAGCGCGATTAGAATGTCTATCTCTTGACAGGTCATGTAAGTGTCTCTAAAGTAAATGCAGTGATAAGTGTTCTGCTAGTGATAGGCTACAATCACAGGACAGACTCTGCCTCAGATGAAAGTGAACAAGAGTACACGGTTACTAACGGAGTCCTTCTGCTGTTTCAAATGCTGTGGCCGGAAGTGATGCTGTGAACACTGTCCCCTGCACAATGCAGGGTAAGGTCAGGGTTTGGAGGTGCTGTCTCATCTCCAGGCCAATGTCTCACCTTGCCTCCACAGTGCTTGGCCTCTGGAACCTTCTACCATACGTGCTGCACCGTTCCTTGCGCAATGGGAAAGGGAACAGTTTCTCAAAGAATCCAATGTTCGCTCAGAGCCTTTTGAAGTGAAAATCCCCTTTGTGCTGTCGACATTGACTCTGCACAAGTGTTGAAAATGTGGTTTCATGTCAGCGGAATGTATGGTGTGCAGGCTGAACCTCTGCTTGTCCCATGGTGGGTTAACTTGTTGAGGGACTAGTGTCATAGGCGGGGCTCTGTCAGCGGAATGTATGGTGTGCAGGCTGAACCTCTGCTTGTCCCATGGTGGGTTAACTTGTTGAGGGACTAGTGTCATAGGCGGGGCTCACTGTTGAGAAATACTGGCCTTCACTTACCAGCTTACTCGTGGAATCCCTTTATCTCATCCATCAACCCTCCTTACAATTTTCGCATTCAACATCTGCTTATCTCTTATTCAGCTTCTCTTCTACAAACCTCCGATCCCACCTTCTCCTTAACTCTACTGCACAAGGGCGATATTATATGACACGCAGTGTGGGGGCACAAGTAACAGCAACAGATAAGTGTGACATGTTATCCATAGGACATTATCTCACAGGATAAACGAACAAATAATGACAAACAATTTGTGATAATTTCTCCACACCATTCATTGATCTCACATACCATACATTCTCATGGATTCGTTCAAACGCATACATTCACATACGTGCTTTTCAATCTGGAAGTTTTAAATTAGATTTGGAAAGAAGCCATGATCCAAGGAGGGACAAAGACAAGACTGACAACATGCAGCAAATAAGGAACAGCCAATTGAAAGTGACAGAAAAGTCAACCTATGGTAAGCAATAGGCCAGCTCCAAGCCCCTGAATGTTCCTGGTGTGTCCACAATATGTCTTTTGCAACTATACAGCACAAGCGCCACCTAAAAATCAATGAATGGCAAAAGGGAAAGTGTGTGTCAAGAGGAAGTACACAAGATTCCGGTTGTTAGTTAGACCCCCTGAGAAAGAAGTTGCGAGTTGTGAGTTGCAAGCCCTAGCAGTGTGGATTGCATGTGGAATTGATTCTCAGCAGAGGACGGGATATTTAAGTAGGAGAGATGTACCTTACACAGAATGGATGTAGGGGAAGTTACTAAAAGGATTAAAGGAAACAGACGTAATGTCTTTTAAAAGAAAAACTTACATTACTGAGTACTAATAGTTAAATTTGTTTCAAGCATTTCATGCGAAATTTACTTGCATCTTTCCCCAGCAATATTCTGACCCTAGATGGATTACTATCCTGACATATTTGGAGTCGGTGCTGGCTACTGGTAACACTCCTCACTAACGTCTACTGTTCGGTGAAATGCCACACTCAGATTCTCACACTGTAATGCTTTTTTGAATAATTCCTCTAAAACCAAATCGCTTCCCACCACATTTCTTTAACTGAACAGTTCAAAACGTTTCTGTGGCGATACCTGAAACAAAGGGGAACTCTTTCCATATGTGAGTATCTACAGAATATGTCCTGGGTCATAACTTTTAAGGAAGAGACTGAGTCAGACACCATCTAGCATATGCAAGAACTGCTCCAATCTTGCCCAGTGCAAAGCACGCGTTGCTTAAGACAAATGCAAATTTTTTTGGTTTGGAGCGGGGAGAATTCAGTTTAGATCCACCGTGGAAGATGTGGTAGAAGTAGTTACAGTAAGAGCAGGCTGATGCATGCCAAGTACCCATAGGCTTAAAACTTACTACAATACAGTATGCAGTCGACTCTTTTTAAGCAAAACCCCTTCTTTGCCATAAGCATGTTACACTGGTCGCAGATAAAGAGATGCAGGCAGAACCGGATTGGTCAACCCTGGCTGAAGACGGTCACGCATTCTGCAGATGTCCAGTTCGGAGCACTAGAAGGTGGCACAGAAGACGATCAACAAGGCCTTCAGCGGTGAGCCTTAATTACGTTATCTGCCTGCGCTGTGTCGTATTCCCTCCGACGGGAACCATACAACATGCCTGCACGGACCCTGGTCTTTCCTGGGGTCTTAGCTAGGGCTCAAATGTGTGCTATGTGGACAGACAAGACCACCAATACTTCAGGATATGCAGCTTTCAAATATCTAGCATTGAGAAATGATATGGCGTTTGTGGAAGTTGCAGATGGCGTAGTCGTGTGACATCATACGGAGCTGGCCCAGGTGGCCTATATCTTTCGACTATGTCCCTACCATTGGATTTATGCCCGGCTAAGCCCAGCTGAGTTCCTTGGGTCAAGATCCGTAATGCTGCTGCACCAAAAGTGATTGTAGACCATAATACTTTCAAGTAAGCTAAAGTTTCCTACAAAACTAGATGTTTTGGTCATGGTATTATAGTATGGAGTTTAAGCATGCCCTGGCGACCTCAACAGGGTTGTCCTAGTTCCTAGAGGAAAGCTAGCTCTGAGAACATCTAGGCCTGTTCTGTGCGGAGATTTACAGTACAACTGTCTACACTGGACACAACAAACCACTGGTGGCCAACACAGACAGGAGACACATGGAAATCTAACCTGCTTGCATAAGCTAACATTTGCACGTGCAGGGGTTGCCACGTTCTGCACTACGAGAATGGATCATCGGTCCAGAAGGAAGCTAATTTAAGTATAAATTCTGGATTATTTGGCAAACCTTGGATCCTGTTCTGAATACCGACGGCCTGTAAGCAATAACAGTCAACAGCTGTGGCAGACACGAACTACACAAAACCAGATGCATCACATACATGAAGGAGAACCACACTCTACAAGCTAGTAGGAAACTACCCAGAATAGACATCAAGGTCAAAAAGTGATTATCTGAAGGAGCTGGGCCAGAAGGGTTGGACCCATAGTTATATCAGCAAACTATAGATTCCCGCTCAATGTATGGCACCATCGAGAATGGTCAGGAGTGAGGCTGTATCATGAGGTGTGAGACACTTGCCTAGTAACAGCTCCCCAAAGAAGCCCTTTAGGGAAAAGAGGTCTCAGCTGTCAGAACAGCTGCAATATGTTTCCTTTGATTAATTCTAGGCGTGAGCTGACGGAGACATTCCTACAGCCTGTAAAAAAACACATTCAGCCGCCTTCGGCGTCTGGTGCGAGTATTGGAAAGGCGGAATCCAGTAAACACGGCCTACCAACACGATACTACTGCTGCCAAGATTATTTAATATATTTCCATTTTAAGGCTTACTTGCAGATTTGCCACTGGAGACCCCCAACTGACCCAGCAGCCTTACGGGCCCCCCACTGAAAGCGAAAGGATGCCCTTAGTCAATAATACTGAGAAAACACACACATCGCGATACGCTAAGTAGAAACAGCTCATGGCGACTGTCTCGGTTGATAGATTCCTATTGGGTCAGGTAAAGCGATTTGGCTACTCCAGCCTAAAAGTTACAAAAATGTATCATTTTTTCCTCATGTGGAAAAGGGCTATTATGATTAGCCTAATACAGGGCACGTTATGTAAACTGCAATGCCTGGTCCAGGCGTATGGGGATGCCTGGCCAAGCCATCTGAAATGTTCAAACACCTTATCGATGGCCCCGTGAAGCACGTCTCCAGCTCGCTTGAGGGCAGAAACGGAAGTGAGGTCTATAGGCAACTTGGCAGCATTAGGGCTGGTTAGATCGTGACCTTTATGCTGAGACGCGTGAAAGGACACGGTTGGCCCCGCCAATGCTCTCAAAAGACTCTGGATCCTAGGCATAAATTATATTTTAAAAAACTCTTCCTAATTCTCCTCCCACATTTGTTAGATCCTGTGTCCATCAAGAGTAGCACCAAGGGCCTCCTCAGGCAGTAAGATTAGGAGTGGGTCTGTGACAAAAATTAGGCTTAAACCGCGGCTAGAGTTTGACCCTTTTTCAGCGACATATACATCAAATTATTTCCTTCAAATTCCCACTGGGCATCCACTGCCTAATTCCCTTTGTGCATAGAAATAGTTACTCATAGGATACATCGACGCGCCTCTAGGCTTAACAGAGAAACTAAAAGCGATGCACTGTATTTGAATTGATATCGTCAACGCAGGGCGAGTGCCAGCCAATCACATCAATCGTAAATGTTAACAATATCTGAGCACTGGTGGAAGATTCAGACTGGATTGGAGATGGCCTCGCTCAAGGACGGTTTTACACCTATTTTTATGACAAATACTTTACTCTTTTCAACAACTGGATAAGGTTAGTTGAATATATTTGGAATTAATTTGATTCCATGTTTCATTGGGGTGTAATTT
The DNA here is from genome assembly GCF_964204655.1 of Triturus cristatus. NCBI lineage: Eukaryota > Metazoa > Chordata > Amphibia > Caudata > Salamandridae > Triturus > Triturus cristatus. Next base: position 10,233,572 of record NC_140579.1, on the reverse strand, counting down.
TATGGCGTTTATTGTACCATTCCAAAAGGGTTATTGCTTGAGCCCAGGATCAGAAACAGCAGGAGTCCAGGGATCTCGGAGAAGGGGGGGGGGTTCTAGCCTGCTCGCAGGGAGAGGTTGCTAGTCCATGCACTGATGCAGGCTCATGGCTCAAGCTCTTACCAGTGTATGGGTTGGAGCCGATTCTTGGGAGAGGCGTATGGTCCATGCTTTACCCAGGGGAGAAGGGTTTAGACTCAATGCTCTCGGAGACGGAGAGCTTTACAGTCCATGCTTTGAGAGAGGCTGAGGGCCCCCACACTTTGTCAGGATGGGGCAGAGGGTTGATAATCTGGGAGCCGGAGAGCTTTATAGTCCATACTGTGGGATAAGCTTATGGTCTAAGCTTTGTCTAGGGTGGGGTTAACAGTCAATGCTCCAGAAGAAGGCGAGCTTTATAGGCCATGCTCTGATGGAGGCTTATGATCCATGCTTTATTTAGGGTGGGGTTAAGAGTCGATGCCCTGGAAGCTGGAGAGCTTTGTAGCCCATGCTCTGATGGAGGGTTATGGTCCATGCTTTTTCTGGGGTCGGGGTTTGAGATGATTCTCTGGGAGAAGGAGAGCTTTACAGTCCATACTGTGGGAGAATCTTATGGCTTATCTAGGATGGGGTTAAGAGTCAATGCTCTGGAAGACGGGGAGCTTTATAGGCCATGCTCTGATGTAGGCTTATGGTCCATGCTTTGTTCGGGGTGGGGTTTAGACTCGATGCTCCAGAAGAAGGAGAGCTTTATAGCCCATGCTCTGATGGAGGCTTATGGTCCATGCTTTGTTCGGGGCGGGGTTTAGACTCGATGCTCCGGAAGATGGAGAGCTTTGTAGCCCATGCTCTGATGGAGGCTTATGGTCCATGCTTTGTCCTTGTTGGGGGTTAAAGCAGATTTTCTGGGAGAAGGACAGCCTTATAGCACATGCTCCGAATGGGGCTTCCGACGCATGCTTTGTCCGGGGTGTAGATTTGAGTTGATGCTCTGTGAGGATGATCTGGGAAACTCTTAATGTCCATTCTGCAATGCAGAGTCAAGATGGGGACTCAAACTGAAGCTCTCGAAATAGGAAAGTGTTATAGTCCATGCTCTTGGGTGGGGGGGGGGGGGGTTATGTTTTATAGTCCATGCTCTGGGGCGGGGGTTATCAAGTCAAGTCAAAATCAACTTTATTCGGCTGATTAAAGCCATAAAAGTACAGCATAAAAACATCAATAAGCATAAAACGTCATATAAATCCATTGGTAATTCATATCGTAGTGCACCTAAAATCCATTATAAACATTATGCAAAAAGATAATAAAAACCACAATTGTGACTGTAGGGTGGCATTAGATGATAATCCGCATAGACATACTACCAGCTTATTCAGAAGGATTCATTCTGCGACATCCTATTGCTATGTCTGATTGCGCCAATTAAAAAACGATCTACCCCCAAAAAGATTACGGGAGAACTTAACATTTGCAAGCAGAGCAGAGCTGGCCTTACGTGCACAACGTTTTGATCCCTTAGCAGCGGGAGGATGTGCTTTCTGCGTAAGGGGTCATAATGGGAACAAAAGAACATAATGTGTAGAGAGTCTTGCTCGAAGAAGTTGTCACATGTGCACCTATTTGATGAATCTGATTTAAAATAACCTTTCGGAAAGGCCAGTAACCAGGGTCCCATATTTAGATGAAATCTTGTTAAAAGAAAGATGGTAAGCTTTATTTATATAAGTTAAGTACGGTTGCATCTGCTGGCCCAGGCTCAGTGGGAGATACTTCCTCACCGAGGGCTTAATTAGTTCCTTTTCCTCCCTTAAGAATTGACATCGATCTAAAAACTTCAATTTAACAGCTCTAATGGCGGGCTTAGTCAGAGGAGTAGGAGACATGAACAGGTCGGGGCAGCCAAGCTTCTCGGTCTGATCTTTAATATATTTAAGCCATGGGATTTTTAATGCCTTCTCCAAGGCTAAACAATCCTGGATTATTAATTGATTTAAGTTTGGGGATGGATGAGCCGAAATTCTCAACCAACGGAGGAGTGGGGCAACCGCAATCAGGTCTGAAATGTAACCCACACCCATCTCCTCATGTGCGTTAAAAATTGGGGTGGATGGGAGGAGGAGCCTAGCGCTTGACCAAGATGGCCGCGTGAGCTTAGAGCTCCCGAGACCCTCGCGCCCTCCGTCGACTATCCTGTCTCTAATCCTGATGGTATGCATGGCACCGTGTTGCTGAGTTGTCAGGGAGGCGATTGATGCTACCCACGGTCGGATCGCCCATCGGGAACCGGACGTACGACTGGCGGAAGATTGCGGCCTAACTCCCGGGGATGCCAGGGGCTAGAGTTGGCAGGATGCCCGACTCCTAGTTGATCAACAACGGCCTGGCGAGGTGTGAACTGTCGGACGGAGGTCCTCGCTCTTTCACTTTCGGTTTCGTTCCCTTTGTCTGCCCGGACACTGTAGAGCTCTGGGTGTCTTTATTACCCCAAGGATGCTCGGCGGGCTACTCTTGCAGCACACGGCAGACCTGCTCACTCCTTATTCCTCTCTCTGAGAGGGAACAGTCTTAACTGCATTGGACTGCCTGGAGTCCATTATGTCGGGCAAAGCAGAAGGGGATCGGCTGAAGACTAAGTCCACCAGGCGGGGAACGTATTCCCAAGTCAACAGTATGGACCGCTACGCCCTCCTGAAAGCATCGCCGAGTGGATCGAGCCAGGCGCCGGATGCCCAGAAGGAGGACTCGCCTGGGACACCGGAGCTCTCCCTACAGGATGTCATGGGCGCGCTCGACGGGATGCAGTCCTCGATGGGGAGACAGTTCGAGGCCCTGGCGCATAAGGTGGATGCCATCCTGGTGGATGTCAATCTGATCCGCTCGGACCTGGGCAAGACGAACGAACGCGTTAAGAACCTGGACCACAAGACCACGGGCCTCACTGATGATGTAGCGGATCTGCAGACCGAGGTTCGGAAGTTGAGGGCCGAGAGTGACCTAGCCGCCCGCCGGCTGGAGGACTTCGAGAGCCGGGCCAGGCGCAACAACGTGCGCGTCATCGGGGTCCCGGAGTCCTCGGATGAGGCTTCGGCGGACCTGCTGGTGGAGGATTTGGTCCTCAATCATTTGAAGCCTAAGGGCCTTGGAAAGTTTTTTGCGGTGGAAAGGGCCCATAGGGTGCCGGGCGGGCGGCCCAAGGCGGGTGCCCCGCCGCGGCCGATTGTCGCCCGGCTCTTTCATTTTCGAGATGTTTGACTCTCCTGTTATGGCCGACGAATGGCTGGACGCTTTGCCCCGGCGACGGACGGGGGACGACACAGCCGAGCATGGAGACAGTGGCCGGGATGGACAGGGCTGATATCCCAGAGCCGGCCTGACTTGATTTGACCATCCTTGAAGATTTGAACAGTGTGCAGTAACTGTGGAGGGTTGCGGGAGGGCGAGGGGTGCTCTTTTCCTCCCTTAGGGTACTTTTTGTAGATTTTTTGTTTTTGTAGGGCGACAGGCACACTGCAAGTTGGGGGGGCTTTGTAAGCTGCAGCAGGGGTGCAAGGTGGGGGGAGTTTTTGGGATTTTGAGTTTGTTGTTGGGGGGTTTATTTTTGCAAGGCATGATGATTATCCTCAGGGCTGTTCCATGGTGGCTCCTCGGGTGTGGGGTGGGCCTCTTTCCATTTGAGGATGGGGGTAGAGGCTTAAGTGTTATAAGCTGGAATGTTAATGGTTTGGGGGATCGCATCAAGAGGGGGATTGTTTTGCAATTTTTGAAACGCTCAATGTCAGATGTTGTCCTGCTGCAGGAAACGCATCTCATAGGTAATACGTGCTATGCCCTGAATAGGAAGGGGTATAAACTCATTGCACACTCGGGATTCTCTTCTGGGTCCAGGGGTGTGGGCATCCTCGTTAGAGCATCGTTGCCTTTTGAGGTGGACTCCACCATTGTTGACGACAGGGGGAGGTTCGTGGCGGTGGCGGGGCGGTGGGAAGGAAGGACTTTGGTTTTGGTTTCGGTTTATGTCCCGCCGGCCCTGCAGGCCTCCACATTTGCTGAACTGGGCAGGGCTTTGCTGACTCTCCCGGGGGGAATGCTGGTAGTGGGAGGGGATTTCAACGCTGTGGGCTCCGGACTGTTGGATAGATACCCGCCCAGGGACACAGGGGGGGGCTCAGAAATGGCTTCCAGACTTCCTGGATACGTTTGGTCTGATAGACTGCTGGAGGCTCCGGCACCCCACACAGAGTCAATACACGTTTCACTCCGGGGCGCATGGTAGCCTCTCCAGGATAGATTACCTGCTCACTCTGGCCGCGCATGCCTCGTTGATATCCGAGGCGAGGCACATGGCACGCGGTATCTCTGACCATTCGCCAGTGTGGATCCGGCTGGATCTAGGTCGGGAGGGAGGAGGGAGGGTGGCCCCCCATCAACCCATGGTATTTCCGAGACCCCACGATGCGCAGCGCCCTGGTAAAGAAGGTAGATAATTACTTTAAGGACAATCTGGGAACCGTGGACTCGGCGGTGTCACTGTGGGAAGCTTTTAAGACCGTCCTTCGGGGGGAAGCCCTCTCCCTGGTGGTGGCTGCCAAGAATCGGAGGGATGGCGAGGTGCGGCAAGTGGAGGAGGAGATCGCGGCCCTTGAGGGGGCTATGGAGGAGGAGGTTACAGAGTCCTCACTGCATGACCTTTGCTTGAAGCAGGCGGAGTATAGGGACCTGGTGACGAACGCTGCTAAGACCCTCAGTAGGGAACAACAGGGCCGCCTGTATGACGTTGGTGATAAGGCAGGGAAACTCCTGGCGGGGTTGGACAGGAAAGAACGGGTCAATAGAGTGGTGCCAGAGTTGACGGGAGAGTGGGGAGAGGCGATTGTGGAACCTGAGGGGATTGTGAAGTGTTTCGCGGAGTATTTTCGTAGGGTTTATTCCTCGGTGTCGGACAGGCCGCTCGAGGACTCGTCTGATCTCCTCCGTGATATCGAGTTGCCCTGCCTCTCTGACATAGATAGGGACGATTTGGATGGTGACATAACGGTTGACGAGGTGGCGGGGGCGATTCGCGCTTTAAACTCGGGTAAGGCCTCTGGACCGAATGGACTGCCGATCGACCTGTACAAACTGTTCCCAGATAGGGTCGCCCCTCACCTGCGCGCCATGTTTTTGGAGGCACGGGGGGATGGGATCCTTCCGTTGGATCAGCGGCTGGCGTCGATCGTGGTCATACATAAAGAGGGTAAACCCCGAGATAGGTGCGCCTACTACCGGCCCATTTCACTCCTCAACGCTGAGCCGAAAATTCTGGCCAAACTCCTGGCTACCCGTTTGATTAGGGTACTTGGCGATTTGGTCCACCCGGATCAATCTGGCTTCATCCCGCACCGAAACACAGCATTAAACCTTAGGCGTCTTCATGGCGTCATCGCCAGGGCGGGCACGCTGCGTGAACCGGCTATTGTGGCATCTCTTGATGCCACGATGGCCTTTGACACGGTGGAGTGGGCATACTTATGGGCCGTGCTGGCCAAGTTTGGTTTCGGTCGCGGTTTTGTGAGTTGGGTTCGGTTGCTGTACGAGGGGCCACTAGCGAATGTTGTGGTGAATGGTCGGGCATCTACTCCGTTTCAGCTTGGTAGGGGTACTCGGCAGGGTTGCCCCCTGTCGCCTCTGTTGTTCGCCCTCGCCCTTGAACCGTTGGCTGCGTGGATACGTTGGCACCCGGATATACGGGGCCTTCGGTGGTCGCCTGATCACGAGGACCGTATTTCGCTTTATGCCGATGATATCCTGCTGTATCTTGCCTCACCTAAGAAGTCACTTATAGTGGTCTGTGACGTACTCGCATCGTTCGGTAGGAACTCGGGGCTTGTGATTAATTGGGGCAAATCGTACTTGCACGTTCTTAGTGGCGAGGGCCCACCGATCCCTAGAACATGTTCGATACAGGTCGCCCAGCAGGGCTTCGTGTATTTGGGGATTTTTATATCCATGGATCCTGCTGTGCGCTATGAGAGGAATCTGCTCCCCCCCTTGGCACGCTTGAGGCGAGATGTTGAAGGTTGGCGGAGGCTGCCGCTCTCCCTGGTTGGGCGTGCGGCCCTGTTCAAAATGATGTCTCTTCCCCGCTTCCTCTACGCCCTCCAGAACACCTTGGACTGGGTACCGGCCAAATACTTTCGGGAGGTCGAAGGCCTCCAACGGACGTTGCTGTGGGATGGGCGGCCGCGAATAGCTATTTCAAAGTTGACGCTCCCATGGTACGATGGGGGCATTGCGCTCCCAGACATCCGACGGTACTATTGGGCCACGCAGCTGAGCGCGATCAACCATGGGTTTTATGGCCCTGCCCTCAGCCCTGGGTATGCCATGGATAGGTGGCTGCTGCGTGGCGGCAACTACTACAGGGCGTTGTATTCGCGGTCCCTAGACTCGTCCCTCACGGGGCCCACAGGTATGGCGGTGCGTGTGTGGAAGATGGCGACTGACTCGCTGGGCTGGAAGGATAGGCTCACCCTCGCTACCCCGTTATTTGAATCTGAGAGACTGGGAAGACTCTGGCACACGAAGGGCTTTGATAAGTGGGACCTGATAGGTATATCCAAGGTGGGAGATGTGCTGCATAAGGGGAGGGTGAAGTCCTTCGAGGAGTTGCAGACTGAGTACGAGCTAGGGCCCTCAGAGTACTTCAGGTATATCCAGCTGCGTCACGCCCTCCGATCAGTCCTCGTGGAGGGTGAGAAGGTGCCGGAGTCCTCTCCCCTTGAGGACCGAGTCCTTGATGGTCATATGCCCGAGAGCACGATCTCGCTCATATATAAGAAGTTGATTAATGTCCGGCCAGATATGCTTTTGGGGCTGAGAGAACAGTGGACTAGGGATGGCCTTGAATTGGATAATGAGGACTGGCAGTCAGCGGTTTCTTCTCCTAAGGAGGTTGCGATCCCGTCGCGTCTGAGGCTGGTGCAGCTTAAAATACTGCACCGGGTGTATGTGACGGGGCCACGGCTGGTCCACATGGGATTCTCGGAGGACGGCCTGTGCAGAAGGGGATGTGGTATGGTGGGTACTTTCCTGCACATCATTTGGGAATGTTGTGTCATTGTGGAGTTCTGGAGGAGAGTCCATGCAGTTATGGGGGAGGTGACGGGCACTGCGCTACAGCCGGAGGCGTGGTGTTGCCTCCTGAACGTCTGGGGGCCCACTGACCTTGATGAGGCGCAGACCCAATGGGTGACTCTGGGTAACATGGTTGCTAAAAGGGACATCGCGCGATTGTGGGGCTCCTCGGAACCCCCTACCCTGACCGCGTGGAAGGAGAACATGGACTGGAGCATGTTTAGGGAGAAGACGGTCTACTGCTCTAGAGGTCGCCCCCGGAAGTGGCATGCCATCTGGGGGCGGTGGAACCAATACAGGGGGGGAATATGTCTTGCCCCGGATCTGGAACCTCCCGAGGAACAGCTTTCCCCCTGACCTACTTTCCAGCGCAGTTGGGTTCTAGGAACCGTTTTGGGCCTCTGCTGTCCCCCTTCTTCCTCCGTACACAGTCTTGTAACTAGTAGATGAGTGGGGTCCGGCCTCCCCTGGGGGCTTTCGCCATGGGCTTTCAATGTCCTTGCCTTGCTGGGGTTTGTTGTGAGTTTTTTCTGTATTTACTAAAAATTGGACCTTTGCATTACTCTTTGAACTGTATTGGGGACACATCACTGTATCCAACTCTCAATGCTGCCGAACCTTCGGGCTGTCGGCTGAATAGCTATGTCCTGAATTTTGAAATAAAGGTTTTCAAAAAAAAAAAAAAATTGGGGTGGATGCTGGGACAGAAAGTAGTTTACGCATAAAATTATTTTCTGCCCCTTGTATTTCTTTTGCGTCCTGATAGCCCCAAATATCGCTGCCATAGGTGGTCAGAGGGATGCACTTAGGATCATAAATCTTTAAAATCACAGGGAACGGCTTAGAGCCTTTTCTTTTTGCGAAATCTAGTGTTGCCCCTGCTGCTCTGGCTAAGACATTCTTTTTAAGTGTGCCTTGTGCACACCATGAGCGTCGATCGTCAAAGAGCACCCCAAGATATGGGAAAGTGGACACCTTAGTTAGCTCAGTCCCCCAATAAAATGTTGCTTTTGCTGCCCTCCTTGAACCTATTGTCATTGCATGTGATTTTTTAAAATTTTTAATTAAATCCAAAGAAGCCATAAAATCTATAAAACAATTTAATAGCAGTTGCAGCCCCCTGGCGGTTCTAGATCATAAGACCGCGTCATCAGTATATAAAAGTGCCGGGATCATTTTAGCGCCTGCTCTTGGAATATCTTTTCAGCAATTTGTCAAGGAGTGCCCTAGCTTATTAATAGAAAGGGTGAACAACAGAGGGGCCAGTATGCATCCCTGACGCACCCCTCTTTTAACTGCCCAGGAATCGGTCAAACTGCCGTCTTCGTTAAAGCGGACTGCGGCCATAGTGTTGTCATGGGCAGTGACCAGGAAACTGATCAGATCGGCGTCTAGCCCCATTTCTTGAAGGATCAGCCAAGATTAAAAGCCGAGGAGAGGTACATAAAGGCCAAGTGCTAATTCTCCCCCTGGCGACAGGATACTTACCTATCACCAGGTGGAGGTTAAGGCACTGGTCCAAAGTCCCCCTCCCCGGCCTAAATCCATACTGCAGATCTGATACAATGTTAGCGCTGTCAAGCCAAGCTGTTATGCGCGCCAGGACCACTTTCCCCAAGATTTTGGCCGACGAATCAAGAAGCGAAATTGGCCTATAGCATGCTGGGTCATCCCTGGCACCTTTTTTAAAGATGGGGATGATCACCGCCTTTTCCCATGACAGCGGAAAACCAAACCTGCAGGCTGCGTTGAAAACATGAGTTAAAATCATAGCCCAAACTTTAGGATCTGCCTTATAAAAGTCGGCCGGTACACCATCGGGACCGGGTGCTTTTCCTCCTGATGTCGAAATGATGGCTTTATGAACCGCATCTGTATTAAAAACAAGCGGACAACCTACTAGTCCGGGAACGGTATGTCCCACGGGGTTTTCCAGGTTATCATCGCTGTAGATTGTACCAAAATGCTGAACCCATATCTCTGAAGGTACTAAACACTCTGTACAGGTGTTAGATGAATGATCAAAGAGGGGGCTATTAATAACAGACCACAATTTGGCACTTTTTGCCAACACACTAACTTGGCTGAGCTCCTCCCAGGCCATCTCCCTCAGTTGTTATTTCCTAGTCTGTACTGCAGTTTTGTAGGCCTTTCTGCTATTTTTGATTAAAGAGGCCACCCTCTGTTTTTGCTTGAGAGCCTGCATGAGCTCTTTATGGGCAGTCATGCAGGTATCATCGAACCATCTTTTCAGCTTCGGGCGTGCAACTCTAATCGTGGCAGACAAATTAGAGGCAACACATTCAGTGATTGACTCAAAGGCATCCAAGATGGAACTAGCGTGAGCTTCCGGGTCTAAGCGCACCTTAAGCTCTGAGGCGCAAGCAGTATACAAATTATTCATAAAGCTTTCGGTGGTGATCCTGTCCCATCTCAATCTGCACGCTTGATCTTTAGAGTTTATATTTATATCCGTAAGTTGACTAACAGTCATATCCTTAGCGTAGACAGAGACCCAGCGTCAAAGGATTATGATCACTAAACGGATTCTGGCTAACTCTTAAGTTTCCTACAGCAGATATTAACAAGGAGGATACCAGTATGTGATCAATTATACTTTGACATCCATGGCCGATATAAGTAGCTGCAGGTACAAGATGATCTAACTGTTGTAGGCAGCACACATCATGGGCTGATAAAATGCCTTCTATTAAAATACCAAAGGACGAATCTTCAGAATGGTTTAGCCCCTGCAAACCAACCTCCTCCTCTAGAAGTGCCAAAGAGTTTGAGACTAAACAGCAAAAGGAGACCCCCCCCTTGCTCTGCCCATGCTCGACTTTATAGCGAGTTTCCAGAATGATATATAGCCATCGAAGAAGAAATGGTCAGTCGGCTCCCATGTTTCTTGTAGTGCTATAATATGGGGAGTAGTCACCAAAACGCAGCCAGGCAACATCACCTTTTTTTGATCTTAGCCCAGCTATGTTCCATGAGAGAACTTTCAACCCACCTAGGTAAGTTATAGAGTCAGTTGGGCTATCTGTAACTTGAATAGCCCGCATTGACTGTAATGGGGGGCGTGATGTGTGGGAAATATGGGGACCAGTATCAGCAGATGTTTCCACTTCTATTGAATGCTGGGGATTTTCAATTTGGGCTGTTCCTGCCACGGGAGATGGTAATCAATCTTGCATATCCAGACCTGAAAGGGCTTCAAACCTATTCTCTGAATAAACACGGGGGAACACATTAAAACTTGGCCCATTATGTGATCTTTAAAAGTAGCCAAGAGGTAAGGGGCAAACATTGGTATTCATAGGGGTTTCGAGCTCACAGGGTCTCAATAGATATCTCACCAGAGTTGGTCTTCGAAAGTTAATTACAATACAATCACCTTCAAAGTTTTTTTTGGAGGGACCAACCCACCCGACTCTACGTGCCATAATGATGTCCCTCCAGTCATGGGCTTGAAACCTCCTAAATCTTGATAGCCAATCGACACATTTATTGCGCAATTGTTCCCACGTTTCCCGCTGATCTTGTTTTAATGGCTGGACACCTGTTAGAACCAAAACATAGGGGCAAGCATCCGTCGGCAGGCTCAGCGCATCTCGGTTAACTGTCGGGGCATTACTGCTTGAGTGAGATGATGTATTGCACCTTGAATTACCAGTTGTGGAATTTTGGGCATCTGCCTCGGATCTACTGGGACCACCAGCATTCTCCTGTCGATGGCGAGTGCTTGTAATGGTGGGTGGGTTACTAATAGGTTTGACACAATTTCCCTTAGTGGCTGGATTTGAATTTGCGATGGGGAGGGGGGGGGGGGACCGCGTTTGGTTTAGTATCTCACAAGGCTTACTTGCAGTTAAGTTGGCACATGGGTGGGAGGGTTGTATTGTGCTCAATGTGTTTGGTGTAATTAATGTTACCCCCCCTCCTTTCTTTAAGCCGGCAGGCATTTGGGCACTCCTTGCGACATAGCCCCCCCTCCAACAATTGCAGCCAGATTGTCAATAGTAGCCTTAAGTAGTTCACATTTTTCTTCTAAGAGAACAGTCACTTGATTATTTACTGAGGCAGCAATGGCATCTCCGCAGCCCCCAAGACAGAGTAATGGCTCAGTCCGTGTACCAAGTCAGGTTCGTGGTGACTATAGATGATACAAGAGGATCATCAAGAGTCCTGATATTGTCAGTAGAGTCAGTAGAGTTAGTAGCGAGAGGTTGCATCCAGGCGGTGAGACCATTTCGAGCAGGGGCAATACGAGGAGGTTGCTTCCTTTTAGTACAGGTAGGTTTCCCGATCTTTCTCTTCCGCTTAACCGCAGGGATTCCAGCAGATGGAATAGAATTGTTAGTTGGGGGGGACCTCAGTTATCTCCAAGCTACCAGCACTCTCATTTATAGCGGATGGGTTTCCAGCCTCAAGGCCGTTAGATGGTGAAAGAGGTTACTCTAATATGTTATCTGATGGAGCACCTCTGTGATGAATAGCAGCCGCCCGTCCTTCGGCGTCCAGGGTCAGGCGTCTTTCTGTGAGTGCAATTTCGCCTGACACAATATTAACAACCCTCTCAAGCATGCTATTAATGCTGGTTGTGATGGGGCGTGCTGGCGGTAATGTGGTGCGTTTTCCCATAATTAAAATAAGTTATTCGGTCACGAACAGAAAATTGTCTAAAACTATTGTGTCTATTTAAAGGAGCCCTCACCCGCCTTGTTCAATCGTACTTCAAAGGAATATGGCCCAGCCCAACCGTTTCCGGGGGGGCGCTGTGCTTTTATCGCACCCCCGGCACGGTGATGACGTTGCAGGATTGCAAGGCCCTCTGCGGGATGTAGTCTCGTTGGACCGTTCCCCTCACGCCCGGGAAGTCGGAGATCCTGCTGTTTCCCTCACGGCAGCAGCGGAGGCAGCGCAACAATGGGCCCGGTCAGAGCAGGTAAGTTTTCAAGGGTGGGGGTTATGTTTTATAGTCCATTCTGTGGGAGAAGAAGGCTTGTTGTCCACGCCCTGGACAGGTCGAGAGATTTCTACTTCATACACTGGATGAAAATGAAGAGGTTATTTGGTTCTCCCGTGGCCCCCCCCTCCCTCTCAGGCCTCCTTTTATTGACCGCCCTCGGGTGGTCGGGTGTGGACTCCCCCGGCTGTGGTTCGACGCCCATTTCAAGTCGTTTCGCCTTGCTTTTTGTTTTTCTTTATTTTTTGTTGTTATTTATATTAAAAATGTGTATCCTGACTTCCCTTATGTGCAGTCTGATCTACTGTAATATAGGGGAGCCCCTGTGGGCCAGTCATTGTTTTTTGATCTGCTTGATCACTTTAATTACTAGCGGCCGGCCCTGGCGGTTGTAGGCCCGTGCTTGTAACCTTTTCTCTGCACAATAAAACTTTTATAATAAAAATAAAAAAATTAAAAAAAAGCCTTAAAAAAAAAAAAAAGAAAATGAAGAGGTTTATAGCCCAGGCTCTGAGTAAGAGGTAGGTGTGTTTATAGTTCAGGCTCTGATTAAGAGGTAGGTGTGTTTATAGCTCAGGCTCTGAGTAAGAGGTAGGTGTGTTTATAGTTCAGGCTCTGAGTAAGAGGTAGGTGTGTTTATAGTTCAGGCTCTGAGTAAGAGGTAGGTGTGTTTATAGTTCAGGCTCTGAGGAAGAGGTAGGTGTGTTTATAGCTCAGGCTCTGAGTAAGAGGTAGGTGTGTTTATAGCTCAGGCTCTGAGGAAGAGGTAGGTGTGTTTATAGTTCAGGCTCTGAGTAAGAGGTAGGTGTGTTTATAGTTCAGGCTCTGAGTAAGAGGTAGGTGTGTTTATAGTTCAGGCTCTGAGGAAGAGGTAGGTGTGTTTATAGTTCAGGCTCTGAGGAAGAGGTAGGTGTGTTTATAGTTCAGGCTCTGAGTAAGAGGTAGGTGTGTTTATAGCCCAGGCTCTGAGTAAGAGGTAGGTGTGTTTATAGTTCAGGCTCTGAGGAAGAGGTAGGTGTGTTTATAGTTCAGGCTCTGAGTAAGAGGTAGGTGTGTTTATAGTTCAGGCTCTGAGTAAGAGGTAGGTGTGTTTATAGTTCAGGCTCTGAGTAAGAGGTAGGTGTGTTTATAGTTCAGGCTCCGAGTAAGAGGTAGGTGTGTTTATAGTTCAGGCTCTGAGTAAGAGGTAGGTGTGTTTATATCCCAGGCTCTGAGGAAGAGGTAGGTGTGTTTATAGCTCAGGCTCTGAGGAAGAGGTAGGTGTGTTTATAGCTCAGGCTCTGAGGAAGAGGTAGGTGTGTTTATAGTTCAGGCTCTGAGGAAGAGGTAGGTGTGTTTATAGTTCAGGCTCTGAGGAAGAGGTAGGTGTGTTTATAGTTCAGGCTCTGAGGAAGAGGTAGGTGTGTTTATAGTTCAGGCTCTGAGTAAGAGGTAGGTGTGTTTATAGCCCAGGCTCTGAGGAAGAGGTAGGTGTGTTTATAGTTCAGGCTCTGAGTAAGAGGTAGGTGTGTTTATATCTCAGGCTCTGAGTAAGAGGTAGGTGTGTTTATAGTTCAGGCTCTGAGGAAGAGGTAGGTGTGTTTATAGTTCAGGCTCTGAGGAAGAGGTAGGTGTGTTTATAGTTCAGGCTCTGAGGAAGAGGTAGGTGTGTTTATAGTTCAGGCTCTGAGTAAGAGGTAGGTGTATTTATAGTTCAGGCTCTGAGTAAGAGGTAGGTGTGTTTATAGCTCAGGCTCTGAGGAAGAGGTAGGTGTGTTTATAGTTCAGGCTCTGAGTAAGAGGTAGGTGTGTTTATAGCTCAGGCTCTGAGGAAGAGGTAGGTGTGTTTATAGTTCAGGCTCTGAGGAAGAGGTAGGTGTGTTTATAGTTCAGGCTCTGAGTAAGAGGTAGGTGTGTTTATAGCTCAGGCTCTGAGGAAGAGGTAGGTGTGTTTATAGTTCAGGCTCTGAGTAAGAGGTAGGTGTGTTTATAGCTCAGGCTCTGAGGAAGAGGTAGGTGTGTTTATAGTTCAGGCTCTGAGTAAGAGGTAGGTGTGTTTATAGCTCAGGCTCTGAGGAAGAGGTAGGTGTGTTTATAGTTCAGGCTCTGAGTAAGAGGTAGGTGTGTTTATAGTTCAGGCTCTGAGGAAGAGGTAGGTGTGTTTATAGTTCAGGCTCTGAGGAAGAGGTAGGTGTGTTTATAGTTCAGGCTCTGAGTAAGAGGTAGGTGTGTTTATAGCTCAGGCTCTGAGGAAGAGGTAGGTGTGTTTATAGTTCAGGCTCTGAGTAAGAGGTAGGTGTGTTTATAGTTCAGGCTCTGAGGAAGAGGTAGGTGTGTTTATAGTTCAGGCTCTGAGGAAGAGGTAGGTGTGTTTATAGTTCAGGCTCTGAGTAAGAGGTAGGTGTGTTTATAGCTCAGGCTCTGAGGAAGAGGTAGGTGTGTTTATAGTTCAGGCTCTGAGTAAGAGGTAGGTGTGTTTATAGCTCAGGCTCTGAGGAAGAGGTAGGTGTGTTTATAGTTCAGGCTCTGAGTAAGAGGTAGGTGTGTTTATAGCTCAGGCTCTGAGGAAGAGGTAGGTGTGTTTATAGTTCAGGCTCTGAGTAAGAGGTAGGTGTGTTTATAGTTCAGGCTCTGAGTAAGAGGTAGGTGTGTTTATAGTTCAGGCTCTGAGGAAGAGGTAGGTGTGTTTATAGTTCAGGCTCATGGTCATACAGGGGAGCAGAGATCAGTCTATCTTTATTTATTTATTTATTTAATGCGTTTTTATATAGCGCGGACTTTACCCGCGCTCTAGAGGAAGTGGAGTTTACAACCCGTGCCTTGTCGGACGACGTTAGGGTGCGAAAGTGACTTTCCACGCTGGGGGGAGGGGGTTTACAAAGTGGGGGCGGGAAGGCTCTAGAAGTGACCACTCTACAGTCCGTGTTCCAAGAGAGATAGGTGGCACTGCAAGCCTTGTGAGATTGTGCTGGGAAGGTGCAGTGGGGCAGCATCAGATTAAAGATGGTCCGTGATATGGGAGAGAGGCCCGGAGTGCGGCCTGTGCCGCCGCCGCCTCTGCGCCCCACGAGCGCACAGCTCATGGCAGCAGGAGGGGCACCACCGGTCAGCGAAAGAGGTCGCACGGACGGCGGGAAAGGTTTAAATACCTTTACCCCGCCATCCCCCCCCCTCCTGCTGGAAGTGACGCTGCACCGAGGGGACCCACCTGGGTCCCCTGACCACTACACTGCTGGCGACAGTGCCATCCTGTGGCACTAAGGCTGGCCGCCCTCTTAGGAGGGCCCCCTGCGTGGGCCTGGGGCAGCATCAGACTAAAGATGGTCCGTGATATGGGAGAGAGGCCCGGAGTGCGGCCTGTGCCGCCGCCGCCTTTGCGCCCCACGAGCGCACAGCTCATGGCAGCAGGAGGGGCACCACCGGTCAGCGAAAGAGGTCGCTCGGACAGCGGGAAAGGTTTAAATACCTTTCCCCGCCCCCCCTCCTGCTGGAAGTGACGCTGCACCGAGGGGACCCACCTGGGTCCCCTGACCACTATACTGCTGGCGACAGTGCCATCCTGTGGCACTAAGGCTGGCCGCCCTCCTAGGAGGGCCCCCTGCGTGGGCCGGGGCAGCATCAGACTAAAGATGGCGCGTGATATGGGAGAGAGGCCCGGAGCGCGGCCTGTGCCGCCGCCGCCTCTGCGCCCCACGAGCGAGCGCGCAGCTCATGGCGGGGGATGGCCAGAACAGGAATGTGTTGATAACAGACAAGTCTGGGCAACGTCAGCAGCTGGTACTGAGGAATGTAAACATGTAATGTCTCGGTCAGCACCGCCTGCCCAAGCCGGTCCCTCCAGGAGACAGGCGGGGTGTTGAGACTCCAGGCTGAGATCCAGGGGTCTGACACAGGCGATGCAGGGGGCAAGCCGGCACCCTGGGACAGATGGACAGGCTGAGATCCAGGGGTCTGACACAGGCGATGCAGGGGGCAAGCCGGCACCCTGGGACAGATGGACAGGCTGAGATCCAGGGGTCTGACACAGGCGATGCAGGGGGCAAGCAGCCACCCTGGGACAGATGGACAGGCTGAGATCCAGGGGTCTGACACAGGCAATGCAGGGGGCAAGCCGGCACCCTGGGACAGATGGGCAGGCTGAGATCCAGGGGTCTGACACAGGCGATGCAGGGGGCAAGCCGGCACCCTGGGACAGATGGACAGGCTGAGATCCAGGGGTCTGACACAGGCGATGCAGGGGGCAGGCCTCACCCTGGGACAGATGGACAGGCTGAGATCCAAGGTCTGACACAGGTGATGCAGGGGGCAGGCCGGCACCCTGGGAAAGATGGACAGGCTGAGATCCAGGGGTCTGACACAGGCAATGCAGGGGGCAAGCCGGCACCCTGGGACAGATGGGCAGGCTGAGATCCAGGGGTCTGACACAGGCGATGCAGGGGGCAGGCCGGCACCCTGGGACAGATGGACAGGCTGAGATCCAGGGGTCTGACACAGGCGATGCAGGGGGCAAGCCGGCACCCTGGAACAGATGGACAGGCTGAGATCCAGGGGTCTGACCGGGGAACCGAGACACAGGCGATGCAGGGGGCAAGCCGGCACCCTGGGACAGATGGACAGGCTGAGATCCAGGGGTCTGACAGGGGAACCGAGACACAGGCGATGCAGGGGGCAAGCCGGCACCCTGGGACAGATGGACAGGCTGTGTGAAGGCTATCGAAGGAAGAGGCATTCTGGCGGAGGCACCGCAGAGGGACGGAACGGGATACTGGTGGGCACAGAAAGAACACATGAGGCTAAGAAAGACGGTGTATTCACAGAACAGCACATTTGAACTGGATGGTCAGAGCGACGCCATGCCGTCCATACGACTGCACAGAAGTAAAGTCTATGGGGACGCACTATGCACACCTGAGGGCTCCGCTTTCTTTGTTCTTTTCTTTTGGTTTGCACACTGCGCACAATATGAACGCATCACACTGCATGATACAATACACCATGCATAGCATTCTCGACAAAACTCTCAGGGGCTCATTTACAGCAATAGAGCGCGAGACACGTGTCAGACATGGACTTCAGCAGCCGAGGCTGAGATTATGACCTGTCAAACGAAATTAAAAAAAACATAAATGCACAAACAAGTTCTCGAAACCTGAAGCCCATTTCTTTAGTACTTAAAAGGGTCAACGCTCCACTGCTGAAGTAGCCGGGGTCAGTCATTGGTCAGTCACCTTTCGGAATTAGATGTCCTTTGCCAATAATAATGCAAGCAGGCAGCGATGACAATCATAAAGAGGCTCCCTCCTAAAATAATGCCCCAAGTGGTGAAGACGACGCACCTTCACAGAGCATCTCTTATTACACAAGTCAAAAGTGCAAAAACACCAGGAAATGAGATCGATCACCAAGCGCCGAAAGGAGAGTCAATGTAAACACAGAGCCCAACACAGGGACCGGAAGTGTGGGGGGGCAGGCCAGGATTAACAGGTCCACCCTCACACGACATCCTACACACCAGCCAAGCTAAAAAAAAACATCTCTTTTGTCCACCCGAATGGAGGCGTCTCAGTGTTCAGGGTATCACAGCCTACTGCTTTGAAAAACAAGCATTGGCAATGCAACAGGTCTCGCAATGACATTAGTTTGAGTTATTGACATTGTAAATGACAACGTTTTTTTCTGTTTTTCTTTTTTAAAACATAAATAAAAGGCACTTTTATTTACAATGGCAATAGAAACTTCAAACACAGACCCTTGCTGTTTTTTAAGTTACAAAGAGGAAACTGCTGGAGTCCTTATTCTTGGCCGGAGAAGCAAACGCTGTGAGGGGCAATAAACCAGGTTGGACTAAGCTCCAGTTCACATGGAGAAGGCAACGACCGCGGGCGGCAGCCCTGGTCAATTGGAGTCTATGCCAAGGCGCATAGCGCACGTATTGCGCCTGCCCTTCCATTCCGAAAATGCACGCCCTTAGTGAAAAACCAGCCTCAAACACTACGAAGTACAACTCCCTGACATACAGCGACCAATTGCTTATTAATAATAGATTACACTCAAATCATGGCACACAAACTGGGGTATGTGCCTGATATGTTATAGCACGGGAGAGAGAGTAGCTAAGAAATTGTACCCCTGCTGTACGGGCGAGATTACTTGCAAACGGGCTCTGCACCAAGGGGAAAAAAAAGTGATTATAGTTTAAAGTTTAGAGTGGTTCCAAAAAGGTACTTTGAAAAGTTTCTCTCGATGGCTGGTTTGCAGTGTGAAATGTCGTGGTTTCAGGTCATAGCATCCTTGTAAGTCATCACCTTGCTATCACTTGACCGCGTATGCTACAGCGCGCTTGCAGCACCGACACAAATAAAGGTAGAGGCAGGCACACGTTATATTCGTATTAAGTTACCTGGGCTTTGGAGTTTCCATTAAAAGATATGTAAGTTACTTACTGCTGTTTTTTTAAAGCTACAACCCAGCGGGATGCTAGCTGCTATAGGTACCAGACCCAGAAGGGGGGGGGGGGACTATGTTCAACTCATTCAGGAAAAGCCTTGTGACCACAGCACATCTTACGGCCCACCTGCTCTTCTGTAATCAACCAGCATAGGGGCATATTTACAAGCTGGCGAAAAAAAATTATCACCGCTTGTGTGGCCTTTTTCGGCCGAAAAGCGGCGATAATTTTATCGCCTAATTAGCAAGATCACGCTAACGCGTGAAGCCTTGCGTTAGCGTCAGGATTCCTAACGCCCAGCTTTGCATCTCTAATGAGATACAAAGTGGGCGTTTCTGACCTGACACGACAGGAGAAATGTCGCTAAGCGACATTTCTCCGATCATCAAGCCCCACGCTATGAAGCATAGCGGCAGGAAAAGTAGCGATAACCCCTGTTATCGCTACTTTCCTTACGCCTGCTTCAGGACTGACTTAGCCAGGATACCCTATGGAAGGTGGATATCATGGCTAAGAGTCCCTATCATCAACCTAACGCCACATTGCGTAATATTATCGCTGGGTAACCAGCGATAATCTCACGTTAGACAGTTAGCGCGAGCATTTTTATCACTTTTGAGATAAGTGTTGCTAATAGCACGCTATCTCAGCGATAAAAATCCACGTTACCCGGCGATAATTATCCTAGCGCTAAGAGCGCTGAGCAATAATTATCGCCGGTTGTTGCTGATATACCCCAAAGAGATTAATTATGAGGGTTTCAGCGGTAGAACTGTAGAGACCCATCACTGATGCCAAATACACATTCTAAATAAGAGACAGAGGCAATTGTACCTGCTCTCTGTGGCTGCGCGGGCGACGACTCCTTGAATAAAACGAGCATTTGCAATGCAATAGGTTAAACCAGATTGGACCAACCTCCAGTTCATGTGCGGAGCCACCCGTGCGCCATGGAGAAGGAAACCACAGCGGGCGGCAGCCATGGTAAATTTGCATAAACAAACCTGCGACACGCAGGAATCTCAGCACCTGCCTGCAAACGCAGGCGCCAGGGTGAATGAAAGGATGGCGCCCGTCTTCATTAAACGTATGCGTGGAGTCTATTTTGAGGAACCTTTAAAAAGGAGCGCGGGTGGTTGGTAAGATATTTTAAAGCAGCAGCGCACTTTTCCCACTATCCCTGCGCGCCATATTGTTCAAATGCTACTTCGGGAATCCTGGAGACTTGTGATGACGTCTATGGACCTCAAGCAGAAAAAACACAGTAGACAAGGGCAGCGTCTAGCGAGTGCTGTGTGCGGCGCAGGACGCCATTGTCAAACTAAAAGCACACTTGGCGCACTGAAGAACGAGGCTTGGCCGAGGGAGATGGCAACAGGACCACGCTGCGCCGCCTGGGGTCCCAGGACGAGGTAAGCGAGCCTGCACAAGCCGCATTTTAAACAAGCTGTTGGCATTGTGATAAAAATATAGTGCGCACCGACTAATGAAGCAAACCGTGTAACGCCGCAAGTGAAAGATCCAGTCCGGATGGGCCGTCCCAAAAGGGGACAGTGCGGTAACAAGGAGGGACTAAGAAGCCTCCTTTTCAATCGGAAGCCAGCGTTTAGCATGGAGGATGATGCCAGCCAATCAAAAAGAGAGGCGGGGCTTTTCGTCCCCTTCTGAAAGCGTACTGATGACAATAAGCCTCGCAGAGCGAGAAGCGCATGCGCGCTCCAGCACTAGGTTTGCGAGACCTAACCAGAAGGATTTTTACCTGACACTCATGTTCAATATGTGAACCTGGAGTAAACAAAGCCTGGCCCTAAATGGGAAGCACCATTCGATCACTAAAACCAAGACAGAAACATTAACAAAACAGAGCATAAATCACCCCTTACTGAATATTAAATCAAATACCATTAAAATCAGAGGTAATTTACTTTATTTGCAATTGAGAATATTTAGAAAAAGAATAGAGATGACTAGAAACTACGCTTGAGAAAAAAGAAAAAGAGTAAATGGATTATGTGGTTACATATGATCCAGTGTGACTAAACGGAGATGTAGATATACACGCCTGGCTCATAAAAACCCTATTATGGAACTTCCCCACTGTAATATCCAGCCGCAAATGTGAAAGCTATCAACTACGACATCATAACTGATCTGAAGAAACATTGACCAACATGCACTCCGCGTGCTATATTCAGATATACACAAAACAACACTCATTTTTAAGACCGCCGACCCACTCTTGGTAAACTGTGCGACCAATGTTCATAACACTTTTAACCGTTACGTCATTTGACTGTGGCTAAGTATTAATGCAGATTTGGACCATAGGATATGTAAATTACGCCCACCTCTCTGAAGACACCGCCTACTTGAAGCAGACATGAACTCTGAGACGGCGACACTTGCTTGACATGCGCTCGCGATAGCAGCTCTAGGGACGGGGCCGTCTGCCTAAGAGGTTCACTCTAGAACTATCGCCCTATGTAGGTACCTCAGTAGAGAACTGTAAAGCAATCCAAACTTCTATACTGACACCCCTAAGTCCCAACTACCAGGGGAGATTACTATTGAACCTTTTACTCAAGCAAGTTAGAGGCACAACTTTAACCGCAGTTCCACGTTTCATCGCAGCCCTTTATCATATCACACTTAGATATTAGGATTGCGTTTCCCGGCTTCCTCCATCTGCCAGGGTACACTAAACGTGAGGTAGTGCCGAATATGGATGCCACTTCTACAAAATGGCGACCGATTGTTTCCCTTCAGCATGTTCACTATGACAGAGTCACTATTCTCATTGGTTCACAGCCCAGCTTATACAGGTGCACATGTATGGAATATAGTGGAATCCATTTCCAACCTGCCGCAGTGAGATAGAACGAAACACATCCCCCAAACTGCACCACTCCAACTGGTCGGTAAGCCATTTACTCGTTCTTGAGGGGACACAATACTCCAACCTTGTTGACTCTGAATGTGTACTTTTTACGATGAATCTAAAATGTGTCACTTGCAAAATACTAAAATGTAGTTTCCAATTTTGACAAATAATTAGTGGACGGATGAAATTCCTAATAACGGCTGCTGAATTTTGTATTAAAAAAAAACACGATCCAAAGTACTTTCTCATGAAATACTTTAACCTTTAAAAAATATATTTGTTCTATATAATTTCTAGTGGCCCAAAATAAAGAGCACATTTTAAATGCATGTTTTTCCACAACCCAACACTAATGGTTTTTATAACCCTCCACCCATCCAGTTGCCCTGGGACCTTCCGGGAGGGGGGAGGGGGGGGGGGGAGGGAGGGAGGAAGGAAGGAAGGGAGGGAGGGAAGGAAGGAAGGAAGGAAGGGAGGGAGGGAAGGAAGGAAGGGAGGGAGGGAGGGAAGGGAGGGAGGGAGGGAGGGAAGGGAGGGAGGGAGGGAGGAAGGAAGGGAGGGAGGGAGGGAGGGAGGTAGGAAGGAAGGAAGGGAGGGAGGGAGGGAGGGAGGGAGGGAGGGAGGAAGGAAGGGAGGGAGGGAGGGAGGGAGGGAGGTAGGAAGGAAGGGAGGGAGGGAGGGAGGGAGGAAGGAAGGGAGGGAGGGAGGGAGGGAGGGAGGAAGGAAGGAAGGCAGGAAGGGAGGGAGGGAGGGAGGTAGGAAGGAAGGGAGGGAGGGAGGGAGGGAAGGCAGGAAGGGAGGGAGGGAGGAAGGAAGGGAGGGAGGGAGGGAGGGAGGGAGGAAGGAAGGGAGGGAGGGAGGGAGGGAGGTAGGAAGGAAGGGAGGGAGGGAGGAAGGAAGGGAGGGAGGGAGGGAGGGAGGAAGGAAGGGAGGGAGGGAGGAAGGAAGGGAGGGAGGGAGGGAGGAAGGAAGGGAGGGAGGGAGGGAGGAAGGAAGGAAGGCAGGAAGGGAGGGAGGGAGGGAGGGAGGTAGGAAGGAAGGGAGGGAGGGAGGGAGGGAGGGAGGGAAGGAAGGAAGGCAGGAAGGGAGGGAGGGAGGAAGGAAGGGAGGGAGGGAGGGAGGGAGGTAGGAAGGAAGGGAGGGAGGGAGGGAGGGAGGGAGTGAGGGAGGGAGGAAGGAAGGAAGGCAGGAAGGGAGGGAGGGAGGGAGGTAGGAAGGAAGGGAGGGAGGGAGGGAGGGAGGGAAGGAAGGAAGGCAGGAAGGGAGGGAGGGAGGAAGGAAGGGAGGGAGGGAGGGAGGCAGGAAGGAAGGGAGGGAGGGAGGGAGGGAGGGAGTGAGTTAGCTAGTTAATTCTAGGAGGGCCTCTAAACTCAACGGTTGGTTGGACACACTTACATCGTGGTGATATGTGAACATTATGCATTAAATGTGCATACACTCAAAGGATGTCAGGGCGTCTGCTCAATAAGCAGTAAGGAGAATTCTGCAGTGCCCATTTATGGAGCTAACCCAACCCTGTAGTCATCGGTGGTGCATCAGGTGCATTGGCACCGGGACCCGGAGGATGAGGACCCCTCTCACCCTGATTATGGCCGCTTTTTATTACCCAAGCAAGTGCCTGCTCGGTTTACCCTCTTGGCTTGTGTCAGGGCCCTTATCACCCTGGTTATGCCCCCGACGCTCGATGCGCGCAGTACGTATGCTCATTGTATGAATGGTGCTATGTTTCGCACTGTACCACGAGGCCCACTGTGCAGGCCGACACTACACGCTTTTGTACGGCCCAGATTATGGCCTTGTTCCCTGCGATTTTATGTTCACCATCGCAAAGTAACACGTCATAACTCACAGATACATTGTTCGTATAAATGAAAAAAATATCCTTGTAATAATTGAAGTTTAACAAAATAGTAATTTGAACTGTGACCAACAAGGTGGCGTGGGATAGGGCGGGGGTGGCGCTAGCAGGGGCGGTGAAGGGGGGAAGGATGCAGACAGCATGTGTGTCATTTCACAGCGCTGTCATTATCAGCCTGTTGGAAGATGCTGCGTTTATCAACCTCAGAAGGAAGGCAGGCGGAGCTGGCCCTGCAATGAAAGGAAGCGTTGCCTGCGAGTCACAGAGACATTGACAGCTGTCTTACAAGCTCCAAATTCGTCATTGGAAGGTGCATGAATATACACATACATGTACATGAAACTTTGTGATCGCATGTTATTATGACCTGTAGCGTAAAACACAGGCGGTGGCGCGAGGAAAGGCAAGAGTTTATCAGGCACTAAAAGGCACCTCGAATTCCTTCCAAAATGCTGAACTAGGCCGGCCGCTATGTGTCCCACTGCTTACATTTTATAATCTGCCCGACCCCTGAGAGAATCGAATGACCATGTCTATGTGGAGGTGAGTAAATGTACACACTGGAGTCCTTAGGTGCTGCTAAAATGTGTGCGGATACTGGATGTATGGATTTCTTAACACCTCCAGAGACAACAAATTAAACACCTAAGTAACGTCATTTAGCACTAAAATCAATTCCGCCCACACTGCGCCAGAGGTGTCAGAAACAACAGCAGACACTCGAGAACCCACCACAAGGGAAAGAGCGAATAAACAAGAGGCTGCTGGGTGATCAGGCACACTGGAGGGGCACCCACAAATTAAGCCGTTCAAATTATTTATTGATAGACTTTTCCGGAATGAAGAATCTAAAGAAAATATTTTTTTTACTGTTCTAACAGTCCTGGTGCAAAAACAAGATCGGTTTGGGGAGTTTGAGCTGACGGGTTGAATCAACTTTTCGGCGTGTCCATGTGGAACAAATTAAAGATGCCCGTAATGTGGCTACTGGCTGCTGTCAGCACAGAAAGAGAACCAATACAAAGTGAGATTTTGCTTTTATGATTGTCTTATGTAGCAATCGAATAAAGCTTATTGAATTGAATTGAATTGAGATTTTTACATGAAAGTGTCGTGTGCATCAACTCACTGGACTCTTAGGCTCACTGATAAAAGTTCCATATGTTTCTATAACAATCCCACCCTGATGTACATTAAGAATCTCTTGCTAAACGTCTTGGTTGATGCAGGTCGATAAAAAAAACCTAAAATATTGGTGTTTTAAAATAGAACTCTACGGTGGCTAGTTATTTAGGGTCTGGTAGACCGTCCTGTGTCACAACCACGACTGATTAACCTACCACCAACCCTTGGGTCCGCCCTTTTCATTTAGAGACGGCCAGACCGTAACTTTTTCGAAGTAGCCCTCATTGGCTCCTCTGATGGATAACACCCTCATACGGAGTAGGAGGGGCCAGAAAAAGACATTACATCACCCACACTATTGAGGGTGAAACATGTACTGTCGTTTTTTCTGCCCATCACCAGCAGGAATGACCTGGTGGTGAGGAGCAGAAGAGAGCTTCCAGAGGGTGGTGGGCATTCATTGTTTCTGCCCATCACCAGCAGGAATGACCTAGTGGTGAGGAACAGGAGGGAGCTTCCAGAGGGTGGTGGGCATTCATTGTTTCTGCCCATCACCAGCAGGAATGACCTGGTGGTGAGGAGCAGAAGAGAGCTTCCAGAGGGTGGTGGGCATTCATTGTTTCTGCCCATCACCAGCAGGAATGACCTGGTGGTGAGGAGCAGGAGGGAGCTTCCAGAGGGTGGTGGGCATTCATTGTTTCTGCCCATCACCAGCAGGAATGACCTGGTGGTGAGGAGCAGGAGGGAGCTTCCAGAGGGTGGTGGTCAATCATTTTTTTGTTTTCTAAAATCAAACTCACGCTTTTGGAGTTCGTTTCTGAAAACCCCAAAAATTAAAATAGGCTGTTGAACAGACATCAAAACCGACGGTGGCCACCCACCAAACCCAGGGTACTCTGAAAGGAACCGCTGTCATGGCGGTCTCTTTCAATGTCCTGAGGTGACTGCTGGGCCGGTGATTAGCTTCAAATTGGACAGTTGCTGGACCCCCGCTCCACTGAAGTCCGTCCGACTCACGGTCAGACCCTGTGTCCTTATTTCTAACTTGGGCCTCATGGTTGGTGATGGCTTCGAGCAGCCCAAAGACCACAGTTGGTTAGGATCACTGACCTTCCCTCTCAACAATTCCACCATTTGATGTGCCAGGTAGGACATGATGACGTACGCACTTCTAAACATATTCCTTTAGAATATGTCTGATGGGTCCATTCTAGTTTGAAACACGCAAATGACCTTCATGTGGGTTCTTAAGTCTCCAAAGAGCGCTTCCCTCCCATGAAATGAGATCCTATTAAGGAATGCAACCAGCCCTTCCTTTGTAAAAAGAGACATGTGCCGCAGCCCAAAATTACTCTTAGAACATCGCCAGGGGCCCTTCCAAACTACGAGGATGCTGAACGCCCAGGCTGTCTAATCTTGATTCCGCCTGGTGTCTCTTTCTTCCACCACCCTGCCCTTCCACCTTGTGTCTCTTTCTTCCGCCACCCTGCCCTTCCGCCTTGTGTCTCTTTCTTCCACCACCCTGCCCTTCCGCCTTGTGTCTCTTTCTTCCACCGCCCTGCCCTTCCGCCTGGTGTCTCTTTCTTCCACCGCCCTGCTCTTCCGCCTTGTGTCTCTTTCTTCCACCACCCTGCCCTTCCGCCTTGTGTCTCTTTCTTCCACCACCCTGCCCTTCCGCCTTGTGTCTCTTTCTTCCACCACCCTGCCCTTCCGCCTTGTGTCTCTTTCTTCCACCACCCTGCCCTTCCGCCTTGTGTCTCTTTCTTCCACCGCCCTGCCCTTCCGCCTTGTGTCTCTTTCATCCACCACCCTGCCCTTCCGCCTTGTGTCTCTTTCTTCCACCACCCTGCCCTTCCGCCTTGTGTCTCTTTCTTCCACCACCCTGCCCTTCAGCCTTGTGTCTCTTTCTTCCACCACCCTGCCCTTCCGCCTTGTGTCTCTTTCTTCCACCGCCCTGCCCTTCCGCCTGGTGTCTCTTTCTTCCACCGCCCTGCCCTTCCGCCTTGTGTCTCTTTCTTCCACCACCCTGCCCTTCCGCCTTGTGTCTCTTTCTTCCACCACCCTGCCCTTTCTGCTTCTTTAGCTGACCCTTGCAGGTTCTTTTTCATTCCTGCTTTCTCTCTGTCACTGTTTTCTTTATCATTATCCTTTTTTTCTGTTCTCCGCTTTTCTCGCTCTTAAACTGAGTATTTCTGAAACTCTGAGGATGCATAAGTCCAGGCCCCAAAAATAAGTACCAATAGACAGCACAAGCACACAGTAAGCACTCAGACAACTTTATCTGTTTTATTACACACCCAACACATTTTATTGTAAGTGTAGAGAACCCAAATCACAGAAAGTTGGTGGACCCAAGTTTAACACAGGTGCACAAAATGTGTCCTGTGCTATCCAATAGGACAGATCCGGAAGTGGACATTTATGGTCACAGAGGGAACCTAGAAATGTGGCACATTTAACAGGTAGCCGGACTTCCAACAGTTGTACATTCAGAAAAGACATGGCAGATTGTGACCCCTCGGGTGAGGACAAGTTGGATGGTTAATTGGCATTTTAGAAACATTCACATCTGAATATCACACCCATTCCCAAAAGTATTTCCCCCTCTCAATGTATTCATTTAGAAAAGAGGCGGCTCAAATCTATATTTAGGGTGGGCCTGTGCTTTCTTTGCTCTTGGGCTGTTCTGAAGAGATTCCTGCAGATGGAAACAGGTTATAAATCTAGAAGAAATAAAATGGGAAATGTGCCTAACTGCACATGTCTCACAGCCCAAACTATTCCTGATTGTAATGAATGAGGAAGCAGGAGTGTGCCTGGGAATGTGCAATGCCTTTACGTGTTCGGTTTTGCACATAGGTATTTGTAGGAGTCCCCAAAATAGCACATGTTGGAAAACCGAAGGGGTGGCTTACTCATTGTTTGAAAATCAGGTCCGGGGTGAATCCTCGATGGTAGTTTATGTGAGCCCTAAAGGGTCTGGGAGTTCCTTGGATTGCATTGACCCTTAGACACGATGCTCAATTTACCTCGTGTTTTGACCAGGCTTTGTCATGACCATCGAATGTAGAGCACCATGGGAGAAGGCGTCACACAATACCGGTCGATGGGATTGTAGGTCTGGTGAGGTGGACGCGTCTATGCTCTTCTTCTTGTTTCGCACAAAAACCTTGGAACCCCGGAAAAAGAGTGGCTGTACCCTCTTTTTAGGCGTCATCAAATAACTAAAAGTTCTGATACAGTCAATTTAGGTTATAAAACAACTGACCTCTATATTTGTGATGCAATTGCATCATAACCGTGGCAAGCTTGGTGCATAAGGCAGAAGGATTTCCAGTCTCTGGCTATTGCACAGTGTACCTTGTAAATGAACACGTAGATCCGTTGGAGAAGAAAGCTTCCATTTGACTAGTGCAGTTTTAACTGAATAACATGTTTTATTGTAACGGGGTGGTTTTCTCCCTTTTGTTGAGTTTTAGTATTGCGTCTATAACAGGTGCATGTGTATATTTGGATATTACTCGTGTGCTCAGAGCGTTATGGCATAAGCTGAAAGCAATAAAGAATTACAGTGCGTTGCATCTACATTTATACAAGAGTCGCATAGTAGCAATGAACTCAAATGGGAGTGGGAATGACGCGAGACATGTCTATTTTTTTAATTATACAATGAGGAGGGTCTCATTGCTGATTTAAAATAGAAATAACACATATGAAGCACAGGTGAATACATAATGTCAAATAACAGACAAAATGTGAGAAGAAATGTAACCAACTGGCAAAATCGATAGTGTTAGTGCCTCTACCTCTGTAGTTATGGTTAGCGCAACGTTTCCATTAAAAAAACATTTTTTTTGTTTTTGCAAACACTTTGGCACCGTCTGAGAAATCTGTACAAAACTTTCCAAAGCAAAAATCCATCAAGCGGGGAACTAAAAATAAGAGGGGCCCTGAAAGGTGAATTTTCCATTTAAACTCCCATTTGGCTCTTAGCTCCTCGATCTAGAAACAAAATTCACCAGTAAACTTGGCAAGTAAATGTAACTTTATTCAAGGAAGTGCTTTTGTCTGGCTTGGTGTAAATCGCTTCAGTAGAATTCAAGAACTTAGGGGGTCATTAGGATGGCGGTCTGATTTTTTCCGGCCGCCATCGTAGCGGAGATTGGTCAGACCGCCATGCATGCATCGGTCCCGCCCAAGGTATTAGAATGTGACCGCCGCACGCATGGCAGTGATTGGGTCCGTCTGCCGTACTTCCAGCGGTCCCACCCGTTGTATTAAGATAGGCCCGCCAACGCAGCGGTCAGATTCCGCAGCTTTAACATTGTTGCGGGCGGTGCTGGCAGCAGCATGGCTGCGTCACGATTTCTGGACTTCAGTCCTGATGCAGTCCCTGACCTGGTCAGGTTGCCTGTAGATTTTACTCTTGACAGGCAGACTGTCTCCAGTGTCCACCTCATGGGTGCACCAGGAAGTCTGACTAGGGGTCAGGCTAAACATATGTCTATACTGCTGCAGAACATGTCTGTATTCAGTTTGTTGATGGTCAGTGAGGCTGCTTGCCAAAGCAACACTATCTACTGACCCATCATCTGGGTTCTCTGAGAGCAGGTCAGGGAGAGGGTCACTCTCCTCCTCCTGGTCCTCATCAGTTGCCATGAGCAAGCCCATGTCAGCCCTGTCCACATATGGTTTCAATCTGTTGACATGGAGCACCCTAAGGGGGCTCCTGGGAGTTCCAAGATTCACTAGATAGGTGACTTCTCCCTTTTGCTCAACAATTGTATGGGGGCCACTCCACTTGTCCTGGAGAGCTGCTGGGGCCACAGGCTCCAACACCCACCCTTTCTGTCCTGGCTAGTACACAGTCAGCACAGCCATTTGGTCATGCCAGGTTTTTTGTAATTCTTGGCTGGCCTCCAGGTTTTTAGTTGACTTCTTCATGTATTCGGCCATCCTGGAGCGGAAACCAAGTACATAATCCATCACATCCTGTTTAGGGGGTTTGAGAGGTAACTCCCAGCCCTCCTTCACCAAACATAATGGACCTCTTACAGGATGCCCAAACAGAAGTTCAAATGGGATGTAACCAACGCCCTTCTGTGGAACTTCTCTGTATGCAAACAGAAGGCAGGGAAGTAAAAGGTCCCATTTTCGCCTAAGCTTTTCTAGGACGCCTTTAATCATTCTCTTTAGGGTTTTGTTGAAACGTTCAACTAACCCATTGCATTGTGGGTGATAGGGAGTAGTGAATTTATAAGTTACACCACACTCCTTCCACATTGCTTTTAGATATCCTGACATGAAGTTGGTACCTCTGTCAGATATACCCTCCTTTGGGAAATCCAATCTGGAGAAAACTCCAATGAGGGTTCTTGCCACCACAGGGGCTGTGGTGGTCCTCAGGGGAATTGCCTCTGGGTACCTGGTGGCATGATCCACTACCACCAGGATAAATCTGTGCCCAGATGCTGTTGGAGGGTCAAGGGGACCAACAATGTCAATCCCTACCCTTTCAAGGGGAACCCCCACCACAGGTAGTGGTATCAGGGGGGTCTTTGTTGTGCCACCTGACTTGCCACAGGCTTGGCAAGTGACACAGGAGCGACAAAACTCCTTGGTGTTCTCTGACATATATGGCCAATGAAAAAGTGGAACAAGCCTGTCCCAGGTCTTGTTTTGGCCCAAGTGACCTTCTAAAGGGATGTCATGTGCTAGGGTCAAGAGGAACCCCCTAAACTTCTGAGGTATTACCAACCTCCTGATGGCTCCAGGGGTTGGATCTCTAGCCTCAGAATATAGGACTTTATGGGACCCACTAGCACTCCCAGCAGCCTCAGCAGCAGCCTGCTGTCTGAGGGGTTCAAGAGAGGGGCAGCACTGTTGCTCCTTACTCAGATCTTCCCTAGAAGGGCTCCCTGCCCCCAAGAACTCAACCTGATCAGGCTCAAGTCCCTCCTCTGGGGAAGTTCCTTCTTCAGGATCTGCTTCTCCTCCCTCAGGAGGGGAATCTGTGATCGGAGACAGAGGGGAACGCACTGCCTTAACCCTAGTGCTCCTCCTCTTGGGTAGCACCTGGTCCATACTTTCAGGATCCAGAGCTGGTTTAGTTTGATGCATTTTGGCCTGTGACCTGGTCACAGCAAATACCTCTGCAGGTATACCCAACATCTCAGCATGAGTCCATAACTCTACTTCAGACCAGGCTGAAGTCTCTAGATCATTGCCCAACAAACATTCGACAGGGAGGTCTGCACTGACTACTACTTTCTTGAGGCCAGTTACCCCTCCCTAGGAGAAATTCACAACTGACAGACTATGGTTGGTCCTGGCATTGCTTGCATTGGTCACCTGGTTCATTTCACCCAGGATGATCTGTGCAGAGTCCACTAGATCCTCTGCCACCATGGTGACACTAGCACCCGTGTCCCTGAATGCCAAAGCCTGTTTGCCATTTATGATAGGCTGCTGTTTGTACTTGCCCAGATTACAAACTAGCAATGCCTGTGTTGGTACTCTGACTAGGCCAGAGCCCACATCAGAACCCAGGGTCAACCCTACTACTCCCTTATTCTGAGTATTACCTCCACCAATGACTGCACTAGGGGGAACAGTTGCCTTCGGGGCAGGATTGGTGGTGGTTTGGTCTTTGGACTTGTTACAATCAGAAGTCCAGTGCCCTTTCTGTTTACAGAATTTGCACCAGGGCTTCTTTTTGCCTTTTCCCTTGTTAGACTGTGAATCCCCACCAGATTCAGATTTTTGGGGCCCTTGTGAAGACTTCTGGTCTTTTGACCTATCCCCACCTTTATCTGAGCCTTTAGGATCTTGCTTCTTAGTGTCACTACCTTGGTTCTGGGTTTTCTGCCTCACCCTGTTTCTGACCCATTTGTCTGCCTTCTTTCCCAATTCTTGGGGAGAGGTCAGATCAGAGTCCACCAGGTACTGATGCAACAACTGGTTCTGGCAATTATTAAGGATCTGTTCTCTCATTATAAGATTATACAATCCCTTAAAGTCAGTTACTCTACTACCAACCAGCCAACCTTCTAGAGCCTTGGTTGCACAATCAACAAAGTCAGTCCAATCCTGAGTCTGTGCTTTCTGGGTGTCTCTGAACTTCAACCTGTACTGTTCAGTGGTTAAGCCAAACCCATCTATCAAAGCAGTGGCGGGGGCCAGGGACCTCATGAGTGTTCGGGTGGAGAGGCCAGGGACAGCAGTGGTCGGGGTGGAGGCCAGGGACAGCAGTGGTCGGAGTGAAGGCCAGGGACCTCATGAGTGTTCGGGTGGAGAGGCCAGGGACAGCAGTGGTCGGGGTGGAGAGGCCAGGGACAGCAGTGGTCGGGGTGGAGAGGCCAGGGACAGCAGTGGTCGGGGTGGAGAGGCCAAGGACATGAGTGTTCGGGGTGGAGAGGCCAGAGACAGCAGTGGTCGGGGTGGAGGCCAGGGACATCATGAGTGTTCGGGTGGAGAGGCCAGGGACGGCAGCGGTCGGGGTGGAGAGGCCAGGGACGGCAGCGGTTGGGGTGGAGAGGCCAGGGATGGCAGCAGTCGGGGTGGAGAGGCCAGGGACGGCAGCGGTCGGGGTGGAGAGGCCAGGGGCGGCAGCGGTCGGGGTGGAGAGGCCAGGGACGGCAGCGGTCGGGGTGGAGGGGCCAGGCACGGCAG
Source organism: Triturus cristatus (assembly GCF_964204655.1). NCBI lineage: Eukaryota > Metazoa > Chordata > Amphibia > Caudata > Salamandridae > Triturus > Triturus cristatus. The sequence continues at coordinate 10,201,504 of NC_140579.1, read as the reverse complement.
CAGTCGGGGTGGAGAGGCCAGGCACGGCAGCGATCGGGGTGGAGAGGCCAGGGACGGCAGCGATCGGGGTGGAGAGGCCAGGGATGGCAGCGGTCGGGGTGGAGAGGCCAGGGACGGCAGCGGTCGGGGTGGAGAGGCCAGGGACGGCAGCGGTCGGGGTGGAGAGGCCAGGGACGGCAGCGGTCGGGGTGGAGAGGCCAGGGACGGCAGCAGTCGGGGTGGAGAGGCCAGGGACGGCAGCGGTCGGGGTGGAGAGGCCAGGGATGGCAGCGGTCGGGGTGGAGAGGCCAGGGACGGCAGTGGTCGGGGTGGAGAGGCCAGGCACTGCAGCGGTCGGGGTGGAGAGGCCGGGGACGGCAGTGGTCGGGGTGGAGAGGCCAGGCACGGCAGCGGTCGGGGTGGAGAGGCCAGGGACAGCAGTGGTCAGGGTGGAGAGGCCAAGGACGGCATTGGTCGGGGTGGAGAGGCCAGGGACGGCAGCGGTCGGGGTGGAGAGGCCAGGCACTGCAGCGGTCAGGGTGGAGAGGCCAGACATGGCAGCGGTCGGGGTGGAGAGGTCAGGCACGGCAGCGGTCGGGGTGGAGAGGCTAGAGACGGCAGTGGTCGGGGTGGAGAGGCCAGGGACGGCAGCGGTCAGGGTGGAGGCCAGGGACAGACGTTGCTGGAGATGGAGGGGGTAGAAAGGGGAAGCTGGGAGAGTAGTGATCGGAGCTGGTGGGCCGGGGACAGGAGTAACCGGGTGCTGGAGGCAGCAGTGCCTGGAGGGGGGGGCAGGGCCCGCGGTGGGCAAAGGAGAGCGGTCAGCATCAACTGTGAGGCTGGTGGACAGCAGTAACCAGGTGGCCAGGGAAAAGGAGTGGCCAGGGTGCGGGGACAGCAGTGACTGTGAGACTAGTGGACATCAGTGACCAGGGGACAGCAGTGATTGGCTGACCAGAGAACAGCAAAGACCAGGGGCGAGGGACAGAAGTGACCAGGGGCGAGGGACAGCAGTGACCAGGGGCGAGGGACAGCAGTGACCAGGGGCGAGGGACAGCAGTGACCAGGGGCGAGGGACAGCAGTGACCAGGGGCGAGGGACAGAAGTGACCAGGGGCGAGGGACAGAAGTGACCAGGGGGCTGAGACACAAGTGATCGTGGCTGAAGAACAGCAGCGACAGTGTGACCGGGGACAGCTTTAACCTGCTGGACTGGAGATAGCACTCGAGCAGTGTGTCATCCTACTGCTCAATTTTACTGTACTAGAGGATAACGAATAGCCTTTTATGCGAACAAAGTCTTTTTAAAATTGAATCTTGTTAAATTTGTTTTACTGTGTTAAAATTGATAAATCTTGTTGTCAGTACTTTTGGGGCTTACCCACCCTGTAGCCAGCATACTCGCGCTCGATACCTGCCGAATCAGGGCAAGGCACCGAGCAGCAGGGATTTAGTGGCGGCCATCTTAGGGCGGGACAGAGCGGTGAGAGCGCTCTAGGCTCAGGGATAAAAGGAGCCCTCTGACAGTGTTTGGCGGATTAGCGAGCACTCGAGCAGTGTGTCATCCTACTGCTCAATTTTACTGTACTAGAGGATAACGAATAGCCTTTTATACGAACAAAGTCTTTTTAAAATTGAATCTTGTTAAATTTGTTTTACTGTGTTAAAATTGATAAATCTTGTTGTCAGTACTTTTGGGGCTTACCCACCCTGTAGCCAGCATACTCGCGCTCGATACCTGCCGAATCAGGGCAAGGCACCGAGCAGCAGGGATTTAGTGGCGGCCATCTTAGGGCGGGACAGAGCGGTGAGAGCGCTCTAGGCTCAGGGATAAAAGGAAACAGTCTTTCTCCGCGATAGCGGACGCGTTTTTAGCGGACGCGCCTCGTCTTCGCCGGAGTCCAGCCAGAGTCAGCCCGTCTGGGCCCGTCCGGGCCAGGCCGGGACTTAGGTCGCATTACTCTGCTCCTACACTATAAGGTATGCTAACAGGAGCTACACTTAGGGCGTTTCGCCCTACTAACCATGCAAACTGCATAACCCTAAATCCGTTATTAGCCGGCTTACAAACATGCCCTGAATGTACTCTTTCCCTGACTAACTTTCAGCCCTATTGTGAAACCCCTCAGGGTAAAGGTATCAAATCTCGCCAGCAAGGAGATAGTCCTAACAACTTTATTTTTTACTCGGTTAACTGTCGGTCATTACCACAACATAAACTTGATATTTTTCATCTTTTAATGGAAAAAAAGCCTACCGCCATATTCCTAACTGAGACATGGCTTCATGAAGGATCAGGTCCAGACGTCGCCACTGCCCTCCCCCCGAGCTATGCTATTGTAAGGAGGGACCGGGTAGGTCAAACAGGAGGGGGCATTGCCATTATTTACAATAGAGATTTTGTGTGCAACTTTGAACCTGCAGACATTCCTAACTGCGAAGCGGCATCATTTAAAATTACTCTCAGTCCCAATTTTACCTTCTCTGGCGTACTGGTCTATCGACCGCCAGTAAATAATCCTTCCTGGTCAGACAATTTGGTAAATTTTATCTTACCCCAATGCCTAAATGTTCAAAACTGTACGGTACTTGGAGATCTAAATCTTCATTTAGAAGATGATAAAAATAAGACCTGCAAAAATTTTTTAGACGACTTTAGGGTTCTAGACATGACTGTACGTAATAGGGGCTCTACGCATATAGCTGGACATTTGTTAGACCCAATCATATCAAACATGAAAGAACTCTCATGGCTTAACACTACTCCCGTTCTCTGGTCAGACCATTTTTTATTATGTTTTGTTATCTCACTTAAATCTCCAAAACGCCCAGTTATGACTCATCCACAATCTTTTAGGAGGAATTGGAAATCTTTAAATTTAGAGGATCTCAATAATGCGTTGAAGAAAGATCACCCATGCTTAGATGGAGACATGGAAAGCATAGCAGAAGCTACACAAACATGGCCTAATGGTGCAGCGGATTCCTGTCTACCCTTATCCCGCAGCAAAGGAAAAATACATCGCCCTCCCGCCCCCTGGTACACAGAAGCTCTAAAGAAAGAAAAATCCACATGTAAGACTCTGGAGAGGCAGTGGCGTAAAAACTATGAACTTCATCAAAAAGAAGTCTACCGAAAGGCCAGAAATAGCTATCATTCAGCATGCATGAAAGCTAAAGCATGCTATGTTACCACCAGCATTAACAAGGCCGTAAATAAATCCCAGACTCTCTTCAATACCGTAAGAGAGCTGGCTGGTGAAAATTCAAGAGCAGAACCTACCCCTCTTAATGCCCAGCAGTGTCAGGACCTGGCTTCATTTTTTAATGATAAAATTGAGAACATTGTCTCTAACATCAAAAGGGACAGCATAACCACGCATAAACAATATAACTTCCCTCAAGCTCTCAGAGGGAATTGTCATCTTGGGGCCTGGCCTCCTATTAATCTGGATACACTGAAGGAACTATTAAAATCGATCAAATCGGGTTCCCCACGTGATACCATTCCTATCAGTATTTTGAGTAAATTAGAGGACCCCGCTATGATCTCCATAGCTGAGATATTGAACGCCTCCATTGAGCAGGCCACAGTTCCTGCTCTATGGAAACATGCTATGGTCAGTCCTCTACTTAAAAAACCGGCCGCAGACCCTTTGATATTGGCCAACTACCGCCCAATTTCATTGCTGCCTGCCTTCTCAAAAATTCTTGAGAGGCACATCCACAAAGCGCTCTCATCCTATGTGGAAAATAACCAGCTTCTTCACTCGTCTCAATCTGGATTTAGGAGTGGCTACTCCACCGAGACGGCCCTACTTGGGGTCACGGAAAAAAATCAGGGAGCTCATGGATGACGGCCAAACGGTAGCATTGGTCCTGTTGGATTTGAGTGCTGCCTTCGACACCATTTCTCACTCTATACTGCTTCACAGATTGAGGGAGAGTGGTGTCGAGGGCAAGGCACTTGAGTGGATTAGATCGTACTTATCCCTCCGCACCTGCCAGATCTCCTCCTCGGGGGCATGCTCTGAGATATTCCACTCTCCTCATGGTGTGCCACAGGGATCGATCTTGAGCCCGTTGTTTTTTAATTTGTACCTACGTCCACTAGCCAATCTTGCTGAGAATTTTGGTCTTGTTTTAATGACTTATGCAGATGACTCTCAAATTCTGTTTTCACTTTCTAAATCTGACTCATCTGCTCCATCTGCATTGAAAATAGGCCTGCAGGAAATATTTAACTGGATGTCATCTAACCAACTTAAATTAAATGGGGAGAAAACAGAGGTCCTCCTTTTAGGAAGTAGTAAAGATCTCTGGAGTGATCCCCATTGGCCATCATCATTTGGTAAACTTCCTTCTCCAGCCTCTCAGGTTAGAAACCTTGGGGTTATCATAGATGATGGTTTATCTATGACTCAGCAAGCCAACAAAGTGGCAGGCACATGCTTTGCCATTCTTAAATGGCTTCGCAAAATTGTCTGGATGTTACCTTCTACCACCCAGAAGACCGTAGTCAATGCCTTAGTGACATCTCGGCTTGACTACGGAAACATCTTGTATCTGGGCTCAAACAAAGCGGTAATAAGACGACTGCAATTGGTGCAAAATGCTGCTGCCAGACTGCTTTGCAGAATCCCTAGATCCGTTAGGATCACCAAATATCTCAGGGACCTGCATTGGCTCAGGGTCGAAAACCGGATCCGTTTTAAAACCCTGACCTATTTATTTAAAATCAAAGCTGGTACTGCCCCTAAATATCTTCAGGACCTTGTGAAACCTTACCTCCCCAATCGCAGCCTCCGTTCGGGTACTGCTGCGAATTTTGTGGTACCAAGGTTTAAACGGGCTAGAATAGGCGGAAGATCCTTTTCCTATTTGGGCCCAACTTTGTGGAACACCTTACCCATCCATATACGCAAGGAGGAAAACTTCATGATTTTTAGAAAAAATGTAAAAACCTGGTTGTTCGACAGATAAGGTGCTTTACTGTTTTTCTATCCAGTTGGTTTGTGTGTTTTGCTGATCCGGCGCCGGGAAACCCTTTGTGGGTAGCTGTGCGCCTTACAAGTGTTATAAAATAAATAAATAAATAAAATAGTAGTGACCGGGGGAGGGGCCAGAGACAACAGTGACCAGGGAACCAGGGCAGCAGTGACTGGTGTCCGAAGGGCAGCCGTGGCCATGTCATCGGGGGATAGCAATGACCAGGGGGCGGAGACCGCAGTATTCAGGGAGTCGAGGACAAACGTGACTGGGGGGCAAGGGGTCAACAGGGGTCATGGACTGTAGAGATTGGGAAAGGGGGCTGCGTAAACGGGACACAGTGACTGCCGAGGGGTGGAGTAAAACCGAGCCGAAACCCAAAAACCGAAAAAAATGCTTAGACAGAGAACAAACAAATCTGTGTGACTTCTGGAAAACTGGACTAGACTGGAATATATGCTCATTGGGCTTTTATCTCAAGATGTTATGTGTGCCCACCTCAGACAACGGGGACAATTCACAACTGCCAAGGCGCAAGGAAAGAGCAGCATTTTCACAAGAAGGGTCAGTGCAGCGCCATCGTCGGAAGTAAGGGAGGAAGCAGGGGTGCAGCGCCCAAGACTGAAAAGACAATGACGGGGGTCAAAAGGGACATTGTGAGAGGGTCCATCTTTGACAACGGGCCAATGTCCGCAGCAGAGCCCGCCTCCCACATAATATGTCTCAACAAGCACTAAACCACATCCGGGCACTGCTAGCATCTAACTGAGAAACGCAAGAGATAGTGACGGCGAAAGGCTTGAATGAATTTCAGCCACCGGTTGGTCCCAGCCTGGACCCTCTGCTGGGTTGCACCGTGCCAGGTTGGCGTGGTACAGAGAGCATGAAAAGGGTGGGAAGATTGCACCGTGCCAGTCTGACGTGGCAGAGTGAGCATGAAAAGGGTATGGATATTGAGGTCGAAGGAGAAAGCAAGATGGCGGGCTGAAGCCGCCTCTAGGAGTGGACTGCTACCGCTCCCGGTAATCAGACCCCCTCTGTTGAAAGAGATACTAAAAACTACGACGCGACGGAATGAGGATGTAAGGCTAAGACGCTTACGTACATTTGAGAAACTCAGAAGGTGAACGATTCCGGAAAAAACGCCAACCTGCAAAAACTTAAAACCCTCGAGTAAACTCTCCACTGCAATACTGCAATACTGCAATACTGACCGGATGCAACTCCTTCTACGGCCCCGACACAGCTGTTTGTCATTAACTCGCTACCTCGAGCGAGTGCCGGTTTGGCGCACGGCTTGGCGGCTGACATCTCGCTCTCCTAGCAGCAATCTTCGCGGCTACAACAAACTGGGTGATTTCCGAATGGCACCCACAAGAAGCGGCCGAGGAGCGAAACCCCAACCTACGGAGACATCTGTGGCAACAAACTCATCGTCCATGGTGAGTGGGAGCGATAGCGGCGGTACTAATACAGGCTCCAGTGATGACAGAGGTCTGGTGGAAGGGGGGTCGGCTGTGAGACCACTGGAGGGAATAGAGGGGATGGAAACCCTCGCTGATACTGCCCCCCCGAAACTTGGGCGACAGGTGATCCAGTACTTAAAGTCTGGGAATATTTCCGAGATTACAGAAAATGTGCCACTCTCTGGGGGTAACGACTTGGCAGAGACAATAATTAATGCTATAACTAACAACTCTAAACAAAACAATGCTGATTTAAAACCACAAAAAAATATTAGCCCTGGCATTCATTGTATGCAAGATATTCAACATCAATTTGACCCTAGTGATCTTAATATGAGAGCCAGCAACACTAAATCACAGTCTGAAATTGATCCTAAGCTATCACTCAGCCTGCCTATCAAAGGAATAAAAGCAAAATCAAACAATGATGGCCCCAGCGTACTAAGGCGCAACAGCGATGATAATGGCAATAACAGTCAACAGCCTCTTACTCTCCTAGATGGACAAGATACCAATATACTAGAGGCACAGACAGAGAGTTTAAAGGGTTTGGATGGCTCTACAAAAACAGCGGATAACGCAGTATTAAGCACTGGGCTTATGTATCAAGCACCTACATCTTCAAGAGAGCAGCGCTTGCCAAGAGAGTCTAAGAAGAAAACAAAGGCAAAAAAGGCAAAACATACTCAAGAACTTAAAAGGATGCAAAGCCCACTCAATGTAGGAACATCATCTGAAAAATACACGAAAGAAGACTAAAAAAAATAGCCCAATGAGGAAGTGGGTTCAGTCTAAAGGCGGGATCAAGAAAACCATCGCCAGGCTATCAGGAGCAGGGCTTACGGACGGGAGCATGTTAGCCGTTTCTCTATCAGCAACAGAAACATTGCCGATCGACCAGAAGGATTATCTATACTCTGGTTTAGTACAAGATCCTGCGAAAGAAAGAAATACTCAAGACTCTGTTGCTAAGCAGCTTTCTATTCCTGGCAACGGCGAAACTACCTTTTCCATCTCTTTAACTCCACCAAACCCACTTATAGGACTACATCAAGAATCATCTCTGGTCTCTTGTAGCCCTCCTCTAGAAGATCAAGCCTCTGCGGGACACGGCCATTATAATGCTCAGGATCAGGGCCAGGAGACAATCATGCTTGCTAAGATATTGCAAGCTTTAAATGAACAGAGAGAAGAAACAAGGGCACTTTTTTCACAAGTCCGAGCTGACAATGGAAAAATTCAGCAGACCATGAAAGAGGTAATGGAGAAAGTGGGATCTGTGACGGAAGAAATGGCTGAGCTTCAACAAAGAGTTGTCAACATAGAAGAGGCTTCATCTAAAAGGGATAGCTCTGTGGAGAGACAAGAAGTACAGCTAAGGGAAGTACAGGCTAAGCTGGAAGACTTGGAAAACAGGCAGAGACGACAGAACCTTAAACTATTTGGTATTCCCGAAGGTTTGGAGGGGGCGGATTCTAGAGCATATATTGTCCAGATTATGCAGAAGGCTTTCCCTGAGCTGGGGGACTGGGACTGGGATTGTCAGATACAACGAGCACACAGGCTGCCAATAATACAACGCCAAAAGAACTCCCAGTATCCTAGACCATTTCTAATCTACTTTGGTAATTATCTGTTGCGTCAAGCTGTTTCCCTAAAAGCTGGCCCTAGGTCATCCGTGGTAGTGGACTCTTTCTCTCTGGTCTTTCGATCAGATTTTTGTAAATTCACGATGGATAAAAGATGACAGCTAAAACAGATGATTGACCCGCTAAAAGCACTGGGTGTCCAAGCTTACTTACAGGAACCTGCCCGGCTTAAAGTTACCAAGAATGGGCAAAGTTACTTCTTTTTTTCTCGCATGGAAGCAGAGGAGGTATTGCAGAAATGGAAAGGGGAAGGATCTGGCCAAAATAGAACGAGCTAGGACTCCTGAAAATGATTCCTAATGTGTCCTAACATATATATATATATAGCTTATAGATCTGTTTGGTCTCTCTATTTACTACTTACTACTTCTTTTATGAAACGGCTGGGGGGGTTTCTAGACCGGGGGCCGGGGGGTGGTTGGGTCCTAGTCGACTGCCACACCAGCGGCAGTTACCAGAAGAGGACGACTCCTCCTTCAAGGAACAGGGTGGGTGGGGAGGGAGGCAAGAAAGGGAAAGGTGGTAAAGGTGCTAGGGGTTTGGGGTGGTTTTTTCTGATGTACAAAATGATAGTTGTTGTAAAGGATAAAAAAAACAACAGGAAAGTGATTTCAGTTACTGACATAATACAAGCAAGGACAGGTTTTCTTCTTCTTTTTTTTTTCTTGAATGGCTGAAATAAAATTTTAGCCTGGAATGTTGCAGGCCTTAACGGTAGGAACAAGAGACGCTTGGTGGCAGAGGAATTGCTGATGTATAATCCGCATTTAGTTTTACTATCAGAAACTCATATTGCATATAAAGATAAAGGGCTCCTTAAACAATTGGGATATGAAACTGTTATAGCTTCGGACCAAGATACCTCAACTAGAGGCGTAGCTATCTTTAGGCATAGACATCTAAAATGTATAATTGAAAAATCATTAACGGATAAAAGTGGTAGGTGGGCCACTGTGCAGGCACAGGTTGAAGGTACAAAATATCTTTTATGCGTAGTATATGGCTCAAACAGCGACAACTATCAAATAATTGATAGATTGAATATTGAATTGCTGAGCTGGGAAGGCGATAAAGTCGTGATGGGGGATTTTAATTGCATAATGAACTACGAGATAGACACTACAAGACGTCATGCATTTCAGAGGATGAAAAAGACACGTACAGCAATCAACGAGCTAGGACAAATACACGGTCTTAGAGATGTTTGGCGGACAGTATACCCCAATATACCAGGCTATACTTATTACTCTGCTGCACATAAACTTTGTTCTCGTATAGATATGGCCTGGGCATCAGAAGAGATTATAAAACTATGCACTATGGAGATATGCCCCAGGGTTACTTCAGACCACAACCCCATCCTTCTGAACTTTAAGACATCTACAGCAAGGAAACAGATTAGGGGCTTTTCATTTCCTAGATATCTCTTAACAGACAAAACTTATTTATCTAACATTAAGCAACACTTGAGGGAATATCTAGAAATTAATAATGGTTCTGCAACACCAACAATAGTCTGGGATTCGTGTAAGGCCAGCATCAGGGGGTTCACACAGCAATATATTTGGACACAGAATAGGCAGCGTAAAATAGAAATAGCTGGGATCCTTAAAGATGTCAAGATCATGGAGGATAAACATGCAGAAGCATTACTAAACGGTTCTTTAAATTCAGAAACTACAGGATATGAACTAATAAACCTAAAATCAACATTAAAACAAACTTTCAGGGAGAAAATAGCGGTTAAAATTAATAAACACAAATTAACTCAATACAAAAGTGGGGAAAAAATTGGGAAATTTCTAGCCTTTAAAGTAGCCGACGAACAAGCTAAGACACAAATAAAGAAAATTAAAGGCTTAAACAGCGAGATATATGAACAACCGAGCCAGATATTAGCGCAGTTTGTCACATACTATCAAAATTTATACACACCAGAGGCTCAGCCACAAATGTTTGATATTATAAAATATGCCCAGAGGTACATTAAAAAAACATCGGTAGCTAACGAAGTATCAGCAATATTGCTGGATGATATCGCGTACGACGAGATTAGAGCTGCCATCTCTTCTTTGCCATCAGGAAAAGCATCTGGAGATGATGCAATCCCCTTAGAATTATATAAAAGATGTTTAGATGAGCTACTGCCAACTTTCTCCCAACTTATTAAATACATTGAAGCAGGGGGGAACGCTCCAGACTCTGGGAGTACGACTCGGATAATTTTTTTTAAAAAAAAGAATAAGCCTCCAGAGGAATGTGGGTCTTATAGGCCGATATCACTTATAAATACGGATGCGAAAATCTACGCTAAAATTCTGGCAACCCGTCTAGCACCAATAATGCCGAAACTTGTTTCACCTCAACAACATGGGTTTATCGTAGGACGGGATACTACGTCCCATGTGAATACGGCTATAGCAGCGTTTGATGTTGCCAAGGTTAGAACCACCCCACTCGGTATGATATTACTAGATGCAGAGAAAGCATTTGACCGAGTGGGGTGGGATTTTCTCTGGGCCGCATTATCTACATTTGGCATCAAGGGTAAATTTTTACATATGATCAAATCTTTATACCACTATCCTACAGCTAGGTTAGCTTATGCAGGTTTACAATCTGATGTGTTTCGAATTTCACGGGGTACCCGTCAGGGGTGCCCTCTCTCACCTCTTTTATTTGCACTATCAATAGAGCCATTTATATTAGCATTACAAATGCAAACTCGGATTATACCTTTTATACATAACTCAAATGAACTAAAAATTACGGCATACGCTGATGACATAGCTGTATTTTCAACGGATGTTAAAACCGCATTATATGAGGTGGTTAAGGAAGCGGAAAGGTGCGGTTTGGTCTCTGGCTACAGACTTAATATTAACAAAACTCAAATATTAATGAACTATAAAGACGCTGGAATAACGACAGGGATATGTAACACGGCTACTTACCTAGGGGTCAAGATAACCACTAGAATAGATAAAATAATAGAAATAAATTATGAGACTCTTCTTAAGGAGACTGCAACATTGCTCAAAAAATGGCATAAGGTTCCTATAGGTATTGGGGGCCGCATAAACATAATAAAAATTAAAATAATGCCTAAATGTATTTATTTCTTTCGGTCTATCCCGCTAAGATTAAACATGTCCTTTTTTAAACGATTAGATGGTATCTGCGGCAGTTTCATATGGGGTTATAAAAAAGCCCGTAGGGCTGTTCGATTACTTAAACTCCCATATAATCAAGGAGGTCTGGATTTTCCGGATTTCAAACTATACTTTTCGGCAGCTTTTGCTAAACGGCTAAGAAGTTTAATACACCCCGCAGGATGTAACGCACCCTTTTTCTTTAAGTTTATGCTTGGCAAGGAATATGAAATGTTTCTGTTCAGAATCAATGATCCAAACTATTTCAAGAGAGTCAGATTCAAGGTTGCACGAGATGTTGTTAATATATGGTTTGCAATTATTTCCAACTGTAATACATCATTTTACCACGATAAGCTGCCCATATGGGGCAACCCAGGTTTGCCAGAAATTTTTCAAGATATGGAGGGTAAACGATGGACTTATCGAATTGTATAATATGTACTAATTTTTCTTTTTCTTTCATGTTGGTAATAAAGAAATTTAAAAAAAAAAAAAAAAGAAAAGGGTGTGGAGATGCTGCTTCGCATTACGTTCTATGTCTGACTTGATGCCATGCCTAACTTGTAAAATACACTGCCCTCCATGCCCACCCCTCTCGCCCCAGGCCCCCCTCTTCCCGCCGGGCCGTGCTGGCAGACAGCGGCTCTCGGGGGACACTGCTCCAGGGGTGGCGTCTGACATTCCAGAGATGCGTGTGAAATCCTCCTCAGCGCACGGAATGTAACAAGCAGCCTGTGGGCAGGGGGGGGAGTGGCAGGGGGGGCGGCGGCGAGAGGGGGGGCTCGTTGCAGCACTGACCTTGGGATGCTGAGGACGGCCAGCAAGGTATGTGGAAGGAGGCCATGGAAAACGGCCGAGGGTTTGTGATCCTAAGGGCGGGGGGGGGTCGGCTTGCTCTTCTGCACCGACCAAGGGAGACGGAGGCGCAGCTTGCTACATGGGGGGCTCCGCACCCGCTTATTTGTGCACCCGGAATACTGTCTGCGCGAGAGATGGATGGCAGAGAGAAGAGAGCGAGAGACAGAGAGGGCGAGGCGCGGAGGGCGGGCCTGCGGTGATGCAGCTGGCACTGCCAGGCTGTGGCGCAACCACATATCCTGTCTCTCCTCACCCAGGGCCCGCCAACACCTCCTGACGAACCGTGCCCCCGAGGGGCATGCTGAACACAAGAGTGCGGTTTAGTTGCGTAGATTCGACACCGGATAAATAAATTACTGCCAAATGAAGTGCTCCGCACATGCCGAAGAAGAGGGTGTGGCGTAACGGCGAGAGCTGCCGGCTTTAGAGCTAGGGAACCAGGTTTGAGTCTCGGCACCGCTCAACATACTGTGATTCTGGGCAATCTCTTTCTTTTCCCGTGCCAGCAAATACATGAATGTGTAATATAACTGGTGCTTATGTAATGCGCGCCAGTCCCTTCGTGGAAGCCCGCGCTGTGTAAAACTGCAAAAAGAAAACCAAGATACAAAAGGCTGCGACGTTTTGTGTCAGGACTACACTGCTTAAACATATCTTTACTTTCTTATCACAATGATTGGCAGTTGATCAGAGCAGAGGCCGTAACTTCTATTCATTCCACCAAAGAGAATTTTATTAAGTAGATGTTTCGTATTTTTTAATTTCCTCTCTTAACAACTGCCCAGAAGCTGACTGTACCCCAACCCACAGTGCCCACTAGCAATGTCCAGATAACACTCACCCAGTTTCATGCTGCCCTCGCATGCCACCACCATCTGCCTCACTCCCTATGCCACCACGAGCCCCCTGCTCAAAGCAACTGGTAAAAGGCAGCGGCGAAAAGCTCGCTATTGGGCTCAAAAAAGGAAATAACGTAGAATACGACCCAGTATTCCAGACTCGCATGTTATTCCCAGAAATAATCTCTAACTTCCATTATTTGCTGTGAAAACAATAGCCGGAATCAGATTTGGAGTTCAGATTTAAATTTCATTTCTTGAACCAACTCAAGAAACCAAGAGTCACAATTCTTCTAATTGTATTTTTTCAGCTATTTTTTTTTTAGAATTACTGAACTGTTTTACCCGAAAACAAGCAAAGCTAATCGCTGTTTTTACGGCGCGTCTACTGTAAATCTACCCAAAGGTTTTTCGGTCTCGTGACGTCAGCAGCGCATGCGCCGCCCTCGTCTTACGAGGCTTCTTGGAATCGATACGATTCCAGAAGCCTCGTCCCAGCTCTGCCTTCAGCTTTCATTCGTGCGCGTCGTTTGGCGTCACAAATTAGGCCAAAGGCAGTGCAATGATTGCACTGAAGGCATGTCAATCATTCCTTGTTGCCACCCTGTCTCCTTTTAGGCACGCCCACCGGGATTGGATCGTTTACGGGCGGATTTACACTCTTTCCTTTAAAGGACTTGAAGCACTATTTTTTCTCTCATTTGCAGCGCCGTCCACACGCTTGTAACGGCCGCTGACAGCCTCTCCTGCTTCAGCCCCCCACCCTCGCAAAATGTGGAATTCTGCTGCATCATCAAAGCACCTTATCTCTCTGGTGTTCAGCTTTTTAAAGCAATCTATTCATGCATTCATTTGCGCATTACGATGAGCTGCCGAGTATATTTCCAGGTCAGCAGAGCTGCTCTAGAGCCAGAGAACCAGGTCAGCAGAGGTGCTCTAGCTGACACAGACTGAAAGACACTGACTGAAAGACAGACTGACAAACACAGACATACACTGACGGACAGACACTGATAGACAGACACTGACAGACAGACACTGACAGACAGACACTGACAGACACAGACTGACTGACACAGACTGACTGACACTGACACTGACTGACACAGACTGACACAGACTGACTGACACTGACACTGACTGACACAGACTGACACTGACACAGACTGACACTGACACTGACACTGACTGACACAGACTGACACAGACTGACACTGACACAGACTGACACTGACACAGACTGACACTGACACAGACTGACACTGACTGACATTAGGTCTCACCTTTCATAAAGTTAAAGCCATTTGCTTTGCTATACAATACCATTAGCAAAGCAAATGGCTTTAACTCAATCAAAGGCGAGACCTATTGCATTTTCAATGCTTGTTCTGGTAGCAAATGAACTGGCATTAGCACAGTCAAAAGCTGTGGCCTTAGCAGGATAAATCGATGGTTAATTTTTTTTTTGTACTGCAAGAATGTGCCACAAAAATAAAAAAAAGGATCAAAAGAAAATATGCAGCCACCTTATGCTTGCAATAAAAATTATACATTAAAAAAAATTGCTGTTACATTAGTCATTGTTTTTAATTTTAATAATAACAAGTCTTTTAGTTGTGCCAAGTAGACAAGAATAAATCCCCACCTAGCCAAACACTTAAATCACAGCCATCTGCAAAGTTGCAAGTCACTTAAATACATGACAGCATAAAGACGGAAAATAAATCACCATAAAACTGGGCACACAAATAGCAAGCAAATTAGACAGCCGGAATCTAAAGTTAATATAAAAAACATATACAGACTTCGCAATGGAAAAGAAAATAACTATTTAGGTAGCTGTGAACTATGTGAATGGGCTTTGTGCAGCCACTCAAACTGATAGGAGCCAATGGCTAAAGTGGGCTGGCCATTTTCCCCAGGACCTATGCTGAGGGGAGTATGTTGGTGGTGTTGAAGCAAAATATGAATTATGGTTTGACAGACACGTAAATAAAGAATGCTGTCCAAAGCCGGTCTATTCATGTATATTGTATATCTGATGTTTGGGAAAACACCTCTGGCGACGTCTCACTTATGCGAGATCCATTTGCTTTGTTGATTTTTTTTTTAAAGACATGACTTAAAGAGAAGAAAAAGTGATATGTCGCTTTTATTTTTAAGCCATGTCTCATAGCAGCTTGCACTGCTGTGCAATATGTTAAGAAAAACGCTTTAGGGGCACGCAGGGAGGTGGCCGGAAAGCAGCAAAAACAGGCAGCATAAGGAGGAGTGGTATCGGGAGAGCAAAATGAGGGAGGTGCTGGGGAAAAGGGAGGGAGCACCAGACGTGGGGCAGCAAAATGGCAAAGCAGTGGGTGGGAGGGAGGGGAAAGAAGCACCACACACCGGGGGGGGGATGCCTCTTCATTCACAGCACAAGCAGCAGACGAGCACTAATTCAGTTAAATCAATCATTGCTTGCTCTATGTTCCACAGAAAGGAAAGGAAGTGACACTTAGTATGTGCTGGCCAATTAGAAATCAGCAAACAAGAGTGACAATGAAGGCAACGAATGGTGAGCAATGGGCGGGCTCAAGGCCCTTTACTGTAAACAATAATTATCACAAGTGACAGTGCATACACTGTTGCAGGCTTGACCTAATAAAAATAGTTCCCTGAATGTAAGCCGTGGAAAGATACAAGTCATCCGAACAAATGTGTGGTAAATAAGCTATGCTTCAGTGGATGGACAAGCATAAGGGGGCAAGGAAAGCCATCATGTAAGAAGCAAGCAAATGAGTGTGACAAGAAAGCTGACCAGCCATGTACAATGGCCTGACACAAAGCCTACTTCAGGTATCAGTATTGCACGCTAGGTCTTTCAACAACAGGCGGCTAACTGCTGTAAGTAGACAAAACCCCAAAACAACCTGTCTCTTCTGACACAACATAACACCCATGGTGTGCAGCCAAGAAACGTCTATGCAGAGGGTGCAGGAGGCGCATTTACAAATGGGAAGCATGGAACACAAAAAAAAGCTGCGACTGCTTTCACAACAAGTTGGTTGTTGTCTGAGAAAGTGGCAGGAACAGCCTACGTCAAGGCTCACTGTGACTTTGGACAATGACCAGAGGTGGGTGGATAGAAGATGCTGGTTGATGTGGACAGGAAGAAGTTCTGGTGTGGCGGGAAACCGATGAAGAGAGGGGGAAGTAATGGCACAGAAAAGAAAAAATAAACCATCGCTATCAATACAATACAATACAATACAAAACAAGCATTGGCATAGCAAATAGGTCTAGCCTTTGGGACCTTATAAGTGGTTAGTCATGCAGCGACGGTAGGAGAGGACTGGGCAGTGCGCTCAGGTACTCTACTCGGGGAGGGGAGGGAAGAGGTAGACTAGCTCGTGAGCAAGACGAAAAGAAGCTAAACCGAAAGAGAAGGAAGGACAGAGGAAAAAAGAAGAAAAACAGAAAGGAAGGCAAGAAAACAACAAAAACCATTTAAAAAAGGAGAAAAACTAAAATCTGTGGAAAAAAGATTAAGAGGTTAAAACATACAGAATAAAGAAAAGCATAAAGTGAGAACAAAAGATAAAATAGTATACACACAAACATAACGTCCTAAAACAAAATAAATTTCACAAGCACATGTTACTAAATACTAAGCATCTCGTGAGAGTTTACTGAGCGCCAAATGGGACAGTGTATAGTTTCAATGAGGCAGGGTGGTAAAGTCTTAGAACACAACAGAGTTACTAAGTAAGCAGACATCTTGTACAAACCCCACCTTAAAAAAATGTGATGCATTTTAGGAGACACCGCGAGGGTTGTGTGGGGTGAGGACGGGACTGAGGTGAATGGAAAGGCTGTCTAATGCTGGATTAAGAAGGGTGCCGGTGGGCTGAGGTGGATTGACTGAGCTGTGCCATGGCTCTGGGGGGGGACAGTGGCACTGTCAAGACAGAGATGGACTGACTGAGCAGTACTGACTGCACAATATGCCGGTCCCAGTGATGGAACGGGGAGTGCCACGGGTGGAATGAGGTGCATTGAGGTACTACAGTATTGCTCACTGTGAGCTCGACTGTCCGCGTTCCATGACGTCTTTCTTGCCTTGTTGATAAATGCAAAACGGAGCGCAACTCGGCCTCGTCTCCACAGGTCCTCATGGATACATAGCCCTCGATAGGCCGCTCTAGCCTTCCCCGTTCAGTTGAGGCAGTTCTCCGTAGAGCGCGCTGTTAGACCTGGCACCATTAGCGTGGCTCTCCCTTCCATTTTTCGCTTTTGTCTCCTCTGTGTTTGCTGGTGTTAGATGCTCTGGGCGCTGTGCCACTGCCATTCACTGCCACAGCGCAAATGCTCCCTATTGTAAATTGACTATATGAATTGGTATAATCCTAATTGACCCAAGGAACATGATAGGAAAGTCGAATTTAGTATGTCTGAGCTCCAAATATTAAAGTGCATCTTTTAGTGACGATTATTTTTATCTTCTGTGTTTAAAACTACCACTTTTTGGAAGTAGGTATTTTCTTGCCTAAGCCTTCCCGTGTGCTCTGCTGTTAGGTGTATTGGCGGTCTGGTTTTGGAGGGACAGGGCAGGCTGAGACCGACCGGGATTAAATACAGAGATCTGCAGTTGGAGTACGGGGAGGGGTGACCCTTTGATCTGAGCAGGGCTGTGCCTGGCAAGGTGAATGATGGCTCCACCTCCCACTGTGCGTCTGTTGGCAGACCCCCTCTCCCTGAAAGGCAGGATGTAGCCTCGTTAATAAAGTGCTCCAGGACAACACCAAACTGCTTCTGGCTGGGTTCAGTGATTTGTAACTTTTTGAGAACAAAGACTGTTGGGGTATAAAGATCTGTGCTAAAACCCCTACACGGTGTGTTACTTCTGAATGTCAAGATGAACCTCTGTCCGTGTAATGAGATGGAAAGGACTTTGAAACCTCTATCCATCTTGCTGAAGCAACTACCCAAGGGCCTGATTTGAGCTTGCCTCCTGCTGAAGTCTCAGGGACATTAGACTTCACCCATCAGCCATCTGGATTCCTATTTGAGGGGGATTCTACTCGCAGGTGAGACCTCTGTTGAGAATTCCAGAGCCTCTGGTTCAACTGCGGGGAGCGCGGGCTGAAAGTCATCGCATCGCTACTGTGGGCCGCCGCAGCTGAGGAGCTGTTGCCGCTGAGAGCCCACATTTGCCTGTGTTACCAAAGTCATCGTGATCGCTAGTTTGGGCCACCGCAGCTGAGGAGCTGTTGCAACTGAGAGGTGGAGGCGCATATTTGATGTACATCTCAAAATTTGGCCTTCTTTCTGGTGGCGCCGGCTAACTTGCTTCCAAAATGCTCTGCTTATCGCAGCAGCAAGAACAAAACTTCCAAAGAGTGCTAATCACAGGCATGTTATATAAGATTAAAAAAAACTTATAAACAAAGAGAAATAAAAAATATTCTCAAATTACCTGTAAGAAAAAATGTTAGCAAAAAAAAATAGCAAGTTCCAAAACAGAGTCTGAGTTTCAAATTACCAAACAGATCCTAGGTTTCAAAATTCTAAACAGATTCCGAACGGAGTACCAATTCCGAACGGATTACCAAACAAATACCAAGTCAAGACGAATATCAAGTCAAACAAATACCAAACAAATCCTAACCAAATGAACAAATGAACCGGTTCAATACAGATTTACCACATGCGTAGTCTTCAACTCCCACCTGTCGATCCTCCCTGATCCAAAAATGACCATCCGAAGGCCCCAGTCAAGGCTAGCAGCTGCCGGGAAGATTCGAGTTGGAGAGCTGAAAAATCACCTTTGACCACGAGCAACACTAATCTCATCAGGTGGAGCGCTTCCTCAGCGAAGTTCGTCTTACCGACCTGATCTCCTGACCCGGTCCGACTGCAAGCACTTGATGGTGCTCAACGTTGGGCGCCAATTTGAGGAGCAGATTAATCTATAACCTGCTGGTGCAGGGCTCACCACTTCGCCACGGGTTCTTTATCAAATAAGGAGGAATCAACAGTGGAGCGAAGTACAAACCATAGGTAATTTATTAAGCATTCAGAATGGGTCTCCATCCAACGAGCACCATGGAGTTACTCAAGGAAGGAGCACACTTGAACAATGGCTACATGGGTTTTTATAGGGAAGATCACAAACAAGGAACGCCCAGAGGTAAAAAGAACTTTGGAAAGAACACACAAATGAGCTAAGGCAAGAATCTGACAGCCTCGGTGTCTTGTGCAATTTCTAAGTTTTTAGGCTGAACAACAAAATGTGCCTGAAAACCTTTGAGCAAGCTGACTCTGCATGTTTACGCAGCCTACAATGTCTCAACTTTAGCTTCGTGACCTAATGTTTATGCAGGTGGTGTCAGGGACAGAGTCAGGCTGAAAACAGGTCAAAGGTGAGTATGGGTGAGGCATAGCTGAATCAGAAATCAAGAGATTTGATTTTAAGGTTTCACACCGGGGCCTGTAACGCTGTTAAGCATTATGGTATGTACAAAAACTCCTGTCACCACACACATCGCAATTATGATTTGTGTGGTTAATATCGGCAGGTCAAACCTACCAATAATTATTAGGGGGGAAATGCCCGGTATTTACTAGATCAAGCAGATTTTGGCACGGTAAGCATAAAAAACGCATGTTATTTGCCAAAAACTTGTAAAAATGTTTGGCATTTATTTATTTATTAGTTGGATGTTAGTACACCAATTACCAGGCCACTCTTGATAAGATTCTTAGGGGTCTATTAGGATGGCGGGCGGATCACCACTGCCCGTATGGCGGTGGCGATCCGCCTGCCATTTCTGTCCGCCTGTCTAACATTTCCCCCCACATATTACGATGGCGGTGGGGACCCAGGCGGACAGAAAAACCATCCGCCAGTTTTCCGCCGGTAGGCAATCCGCCCGATTGCCTACCCGAAGGAAAAGACCTGCAATATGGTGGTCATCCATATTACGATGATGGCGGTCTCATGCCTTTTCATGGCAGAGATTCCGCCATGGAAAGGCATGTGGAGAATGCCTTTGGGGGCCCGATGCAGGCCCCCAGGAGGTTGGGGGGGGTGGATGACTGCACTTGAGGGGTACCAATGGTACCCCCCGACATTTGCATGCACAACATGCCCTTTTAACATTGTGGCGGTAGCTGAATACAGCACCGCCCGCCACAATGTTAAATATACAGGATGCGACTGCCATGGTGGCGGTTGCATCCTAGTTGGCACAGCGGGACCGCCGCACCACTGGCAGCTGGTCCCAGCACCACTAGGGGGGCGGGCGAACTGGAGTCCGCCCGCCATCCTAATAGACCCCTTAGTGTCATAAAAAGCCAACCATACGTAAATATCCCGCTGTAGTCCATCAATGTGTGCTTTGTGCCTCGGTGAGATACAATGGGGGGAGTGTTTTGTAGCATTTTAAATGTATGAATATGCATATTCCTTAGAGAATAGTGATTTAAAATTAGAGTCAAATAGGATTCAGTGCTAACCGCAGAACAGCCGATCACAACTACACTGTGCTTAAGCTAATGGAAACACATATTCCCTGAAGCCACAAAGGGCTTCCACAAGGCTTTTGGCAGTCCGGCACCTCGAGCGGTTACTGAAACTCCTTAATGCTATGGGATGTAATTAAGCATTCCTGTCCAGGTAGGACACAGGGAGAACTGACTCATTGGAACATGGCTAAGGGGTGAAAGTGGGGTGCTTGCTGGCCGAGCACATCCTCAGTAAGCACATGAATTACCTTAACGTGGAATGGAAAGCCATTTGTCCCAGCCTCACCAGGTCGACCACCAAGGTACATCAATTATTTTAAGAAAGCCTCCGTTGATGCTGTATTCTTTTTTGTATGTATTTGTGTAGATCGTGTGTACTATTCGCCTGGCTCCTTCGTACTTTTAAAATCTGGGAGCCCATTAAACGTCTGAGACTTTGGTTGACCAGAGTCAAAGAAATCTGTTGATGTTATATTTGGTTATTTTCATTTTGCTTCGAGTGCATCATGCTGGGTATTTTATGTAAGTGATTGGATAGATTAATGCATCATTTACTGATGAAATATAATGGATGGTGACCAGTAAGACCCTATTATTAATTTATTCAATTACATATTGCTACATTTTCTTTTTAATGATTTCACACTATCTTCATTCTCTTTTCTCTATTTCTACCACTCTGTCGCTCTATGCTTGTCTACTACGGCGTGCGCTCTGTTTACTCTTAAATCCCATTCTAGGTTCTGTATCGCTGGGCGATCCCGATGATTCTGTTCCGCTGCAAGTTGCATCTGGAGCTGGACTTGTATGGACTTACTTTCCCGTGCTGAAATAAACCTACCTTAAACTTACTCTTTGGATTGGATTTATCTTAATACATATTTATTTGGCAAGTGATTTGCATTTCGACAAGAGACGCTGTACATAGCAACAGAACCACGGTAAAAAGGCTGTGCACAGTTTGGGTAGCAGATAGATTATTTTAGTTAGATTTCATGTTGGGTGTAGGGGTGGGCGGAATTTGCGAAATTCACTTTTGCAAATTATCGCGAAAATGTTAAAAATCTCCGCAAACACGCGGAAATATCGTGAAGATGCGGACGTTTATTTCCCGCCCGTTCGCGGTATTTTCTGCATGATCGCGGCTCGCCAACTTACCCATGTGGTTGCTCGCGGGCGCGGCCATCTTGTTTTCACTTGTTTCGCGGTGCATGATCGCGAGAAGAAAGACGTGATCGCGCGACGCATGACGTTACTGCGGGCGCGAACTGTCGCGAGACAGCGCAAATGGCTACCAACAATCCAACATCTCGTGGAGAACGCGACCGGATCGGAAAAACTTGTCGGCAAACGCGGGGATTCAGGTAAGGCGATCGCGCGCACGCGAGAATGTATTATTTTACAGCGCGAGCAAGAAACAAATTATCGCTAAGCTGCGAAATGCGGAAATTTTGACATTTTCGCGCTTTCCGCGGAACGCGAAAATGTCAAATTATCGCAATTTCCGCGAACGGAACAGATTTTTAGCCCAGGCCTAGTTGGGTGTTGATTGAGGGGCAAATTATAAACAAGACAATGTGTCATCAAACTGGCTATACAAAATGGTATATCAACAGGTTTTCTATTTACGTCAAGGGTACTGGGAGGGCCTGGAAGTGTAGCAGTGAATTACCGTGCATTCGGTGTGGTCACTTTTGAGCATGAATATATGATTATTTAAATGTGGTTTTGACAATCACAGGAGTAGAGACGGTGCACCGTTCAGATGGAAGTTGGCCCAGGAAGTATAGTCTCAGCAGCTCAAAAGAGTGGAATCAGGAAGGAATATGGCATGTTAGTGTGCATGCATTTACAATGCAAGCCATTAAAACGCGGTTGTTACAACGACCGCGTTGTTACATCCCATATCTTTACAACGCAAGTCTGAACAACGACTTGCTGTAGGGGGCGCTGGCTGTTGGAATAGTATAATTTACTATTTCAACTCCAGTCTGTGCAACAGTAGGGAAGGTGTTGGATTTTAAATCCAACACCTTCTGCCCTCTAACGCAAGTCATTGTTCCGACTTGTGTAGTAATGGCATGCGTTGTAACGACCGCGTAGTAATGGCATGCGTTGTCTTGCATGCGTGGTAAAACGCTGTTTACCATCAGCAAGCAGCACAGGCAGTTTTTGGGATAGCAAGAACATTCTGGCTAGCTGAGAGAAGGCTGGGAGATGGCGCACGCCTGTTGGCATTTGAGCTAGGATGCTGAGCGATGATACCTCACTATTAGCGTTAAAGACAGAGTTAGTAGTTTGAAAGCAGTCTGCAGATAACAGGCTTAGTCAGTGATGATAGGATTCTAGAGTGTAGGTAGGTTATACAAGACTCTAAGAGCAGCTTAGCATGTTGTTGAATAGATAGATAGAGTACAGAGGATGACAGACATGTAAGCTGGTCAGCAGTTCAACTTGGGCCGAGCGGGGGTAGACAGCCGTGCTCTGGCTGTCTGGAAGGAGATGTGGGGATGAATTATGCTGCCATCGAATACTTGGTTTGATTTAGCTTATCTGTAGACTACACTGAAAAGCATCCAACAAAGCCTGGACATCACAGAAACAGTGGCACCCAGCATGGCTTGCGGGTGGGGAGGTGGGCACGGGGGGGGGGTCGCTGTGGGTTAGTTGTCACACTGGGGGGGTCGCGATTGCAGGAGTGTACGCATAAACGCATAATAAAACAAAATGGCTTACCTTGCCGTCAGGTCCCGAGTCTCTGCTCCTGCTCCCCCTTCAAGGAACAGGAAGCACAGCCAGACCCCACTGACCAATGTAGCGTTGTGATTGGTAGGCACCCCAGGCTCTCCTGACCAATCACAGCACTGCAATGCAGCATTGTGGTTGGTTTTGAGCATCCTGGCTCGGCGCTCAACCAGGGACTGGGGGGCTGGGCACGTTCTCTATTCAGGCGGTAAATGTAGCCTGTATGGAGAACGGGGAAAGTGAGCATTACTGGTTTGGGCGGCCCGAGAGGGCCGACTAAACAGTCACTGCGCTCTTAGGAGTGGGCAAACCACCCCTCCCCAGCCCCGCCCACCCACCCGCAGATCCGCACCAACACAAAATGTTAATAAATTTCAGTTATTATCGTTTTATATTTCTACTTCTCGCACTGCTTGAAAGCAGTGGGGCGATGCTCGTACAGGATAGCGGAGGAGCCGCCACGGCACAGAAAGTTACTCGGTAGTCCCTACAGGTAAACAAAACAACAATCTTAGACGTACCACAAAGAGGTCCTAGAATGCATCTACCCAGGAATAATTAATTGTCAATCTTGCGGCAATCTCCTTAGAGGAAACAAAAGTCTCTATTGGCAATATTATCAGTGGCGGCTGCTCCCGGACAGTAGTAGTGGGGTGGGAACAGGGGCGGTTAAAAAGAAGAACAGATCACCTACCTACCAGCTGGCCAGCTGCCGCCTCTCCTCCGTCCTATGCTTCTGTGTAAACCGGAAGCAGGAAGCACCCATACTCCCCTAAGCCAATCACAACGCTGCTTTCACCATGACAGCAGTGCTGTGATTGCTCTGAGGGCCGTGATCCAGTGCTCCGATAGGGACTGGGAGCCTAGGCCTGTTCTACACCCGGGCTGTGCATTACAGCCTGGCGGAGAACACGCTAAGTGCGTATGACCATTTGGCCGGCCCAGGACGGACGGCCAAACCGTCATGCGCACTTAGAAAGTGCCCAACCACACCTCCCCCTGCTCTGCGAGCAGCCCGGCCCCGCCTCGCCCTGCAAAACTGCCTCAGCGTGGAAAAATGAAATGATAAAAACATCGGCTATTATCATTTTAGTTTTCCTATTTTGAAGTGCTGAGAAGCAGTGGGGGGACGCCGCTCCACCTTAGTGGATGAGCCACCCCTGAATTTCATGCAATAAAAGAAAGAGTTTGCTCAGTATGAGCACATCTGGAAGCCCCATAAATGACCCTAGTTGAGAGTGTCATTCAATGTATTCTCCTTCAGGGAAGTTGGTGAAGTCTGGTGGGCAGCTCAGACCCAAATGTATGCGAATGAACTAAAATCATAGCAACGTGTACAGTGTCTGCAGAAAAGGTCCTAATGATGCAGATGGAGTAGAACCGTGAGGGCAGCCAGCAAATACGGTGCTCGTCTCAACAAGAGTACACTTACTTTATACGTATATCCTGAAAATCTGGCATGGATCCAGCCCTCTTGGACCTAAGTTGGACACTACGTGACGTGAGCGTGATACAAAATAACCATGTAACTTCAATAAACAAACAAACTGGGAAACCACGGATATCAATTTAGCATAATGCTAGGGGTTATGGAAGTGACATCAGCCAATAAAGCCCAATAGCACTAAAGAGTTGTACCATATGCGCCCCTCTTTAACCCCTCAAGAGCCTCTATTGCTGCGAAAGGGTTGTGAGGAAGGGCAAAAGTGAAAACTGAACATGGGTAACAGGGTCCGTGGAGCCCTCATTCACTCTCTGTTCCTGCCACTACCTTCATAGCCATGGGGGAGAACCAGTGGAACGAAAGGGCAGGCCCCAGTCTCCGCGGCTATGAAGGCCGTGGCAGGAACAGAAAACGATCACTCACTCCGGTTTGCTTTGGTGATATATAAATAGACTTATCAGTGGCAGAGCGGGGCCCAGAAAAGACCAAACTGCCCCGGATGCCCACACCCTCTACTCCCTTGTGACACCGGTGGAGCAGGTAAAACGAAAAATTTGTATACCTTCTCTACTTTGCATGAAAACGCTAATTACGTAATCAATTTAAATATTAACCTGTATTAATTGTTTTCAGTGGTATCACTAATCAACATTACACCTTAATAAACACGAATTACACGCGGGACTAAATGCTAATGGCATGGCAAATAACTCTAATGACTAACTGTGGTACGCATATTAACGGTAGAATGTATTGATATGGAAAATTGCATGAATTATGTTGCTTTTGTAATGGTTTTGCGTTCCTGGTATGGCAAAATGGTGAGTATTATTGCTTTAAATGTTGCCATAAGCTAGGAAAATACTAATATATAAAGGGGTTAGTGTGGGTTTAAACATTAGAGTCTTCATTTACGTATATTAATTACTTTTTATGTTTGTTTTGCTTAAGTTGGCATTCGGGCCTACTTGGCCATGATATTCAAAATGGAGTTCGGAAGTGGCCACCGTCGTGCGAGCGCGATGTCTACTGCGCAGACTTCAGGCGTTCCCCGATCAGGGCACAGTGTTCCTCGTCAAGGATAGGAACGTGGAGGAATGCCAAAACTCAACCAGTGTGAATGACAGAAAAGACAATGGAAGCCTGTCCTGAGAGGTCTGCATATTGATACTTCGGACCCTTTCGCATGAGAACTGTACAATCTAAAGGATGGCATATCCAAGTCCATGTGAACCAAGAAAACTCTGGGAACTGTGTCCAATTATTACAAAACTGAGGGGCTTAGCCAATCAGAGTGTTTACATTTTAGAAATTGTTGCCGATTGTTTTAGAAATTAATATAAAAGGGGAACTGTAGAAGAGGGTAGAGACTAGTGTGTTCTAGAAGGGTGTCCCGACTTTGCATTGGTGGCTGTAGATCAATTCGCTTGCACGATTGCCTGGTCCTTTGGACATCTTTGGGACTGTGTCGCGCTGAGCGCAAGGGAACTTTTTCCGGACTTATTTGGGTATTAGCCTGCATTCGATTGGACGATTTCACCCGAAGGGATTTGATTTATGCAGGGCTAACAGGGTTCGAGAAATGGTCACCGATAAAGATTTAGGTAAATATAATTGTCATGCTAATTTGTGCCGAATTATCAATTTTGAATTCGGTGTTGACTAAAATACTGATTATGCAAATGAAAGCGAATTAATTAGATAAACTAAACATTGATTAACAGAAAAGTTTGTGGTTCTTTAAATAAGGTATTGATTAAAGGTTCCGAAGCTTTAAATGTGTTTTAGCTGGTTGTAAATCACCATCAACCAGTCCAACTAATTGGTCCGTCGACTAAGTGGTGGAGTGCCTTGATGTTAAAGTTAGGATTCTATCAATGCAGATGTACATAATGTATTTAATGTAAATATTTTTCCCCTATAGGTAATAAGGAACCCTCACATGTCCAGCGCTTCTTTCCTCCTGTGTGCAGATTCAGAGTGAGATGTACAAGTGTTGGTGTTATGGGCCCCACCAATGAATGTGTATGAATGAGTTAGCGTGATGACGGGCCTGTGACGCAGGGAGGATATGTAAAATTGCCCTTTTCGCTGGAGCAACACCCCTGGCCTTGAAGAGTGAAGTGTGTGAAAGAAATGAGGGGTGCAAGCCTTTGGCAAACATATACATTAAGACATTGTTATAGGGTAGCACTGTATTGTCTGGCATTATATTGGGAAGGGGCTTGGAGGGAGCTGAAGGGAACAATTCAACGCAGTTGTGGCTTCTAGCAGGCCACCTCTACCTCGAGGGGACGGGAAGGGTGCTAAAAGAAAGGCTTTTGTGCAGCAGGTTGAGCTCAGACACTCTATACAGCCAGGAACGTGGGGAATGCTTGACAGGCCAACTTCGGCCCCGGCACTGAAGTGAAAGAATGGAGGTACGAGGGTGGGTTGAGAGGTGGGCTCACAGGCCTCCCCATAGACACAGCCCACCACACACATAGTCCCATCTTCAAGACACACACCATCACATACACAGAACTCCACTCAGGTGGAAATTCAGTACCCTAGTTTCTCCTGTACACATAAGCTCTCTATAGCACGCCCTAGGCAGACCCCCTATACCCACCTGTTACACAAAGGATTCCAAAAGATAGTACAGATGCCAAGCACTGATACTCATGTGTTAATCTCCCATATTTCAATACATAGCACAGATGCCAAGCACAGATACTCATGTACTAATGTTCTACATACCACCATCACGCTAACCCCATATGCAAAGTTTGTACGTGCCACCCTCAGTCCAACTTACACAGCTCTCACATGACCCTGACTCTTGACCCTACTTACATACCACTGCTTACAAACTGTTCTCACATCACTTAGACCCGACCCACACAACCCCATGAACGTGTCTCCGCTCTCACATCTCACAGACACTTGCGGGAGACCCCCTATATTCAGTTGTCTTCTCACCTCTTCCAGACCCTGTCGGCACAATTCTCACATCTTGCAGACCCTTCTTACAGCCCTTCGAGGGTTTACCTGCTTTTTGGGTTCTCTCTTGCCTCACCCAATGTTAACAGCAGCTGGCATTACATCTGGATTTGGGCCTAACTGGAGCCTGCCACAGCACAGCAGTGAAGAGCGTTAAATGACGTTGCTCGCTCCCTGGCCTTGGCAGGCGGTAGGTCCCTGCAGCGGGCACTGCCTGCACCTGGCTCCAAGAACCACCTGGCAGCCGCTGCTTACCTGCAGACCGCGGCTCCCAGAGCTGGCGGGGCTCCCGCCCGCAACCTGTTCCGCTGCTGATCCAGCCCACCGGCGCCAGCTCACTCCGGGACCCACGTGTGCACAGGGCCCATTGGGAGGGAGGGGGGCAAGCCAAACCGAGACCCATTTTGTGTGTGAAGAAGGCCGCTTTATTGAAACAGGTGCATATTACAAAATAACCAACTGGCAACTGCCTTACAAAACGAAAGCTTCGCTGTACATCAAATAGCTGACGCCTGATCCCCCCGCGCCCGTACGATCCCCTCAAAAGCTCCCCCACCCTGGCATTAACATAACAACAACATTACACAGTATTGCAGTTAAAACGTTTTCCCACAATGACACCCCGTTCCCTACCTGCCTTCCTGCAACTGTAACTAACAAACGTCTATCCTGAAACTTAAGAGTACCTGCCTATCCTTTTCCTGCCCCTGTTTGCAAACTTCCAATACTTAACGAAAAACCTGTGCCAACCCTGGCCAACTTTTCAAAACCCCGTAAGCACCTGTTCCAAGCGACAACCTGCATAAGATCCCTTATGCACCGGTCTCCACAGATCTGGCCTACACCAAAGAATAAACCCCAAAGACTCTACCCTGCTACAATTCTAAAGAAGAGGGATGTGAGGGTGGGGCCAAGAAAACTATTACAAGCTATCCCGCTCCCAGCCACCAGGTCACCAAAACTGAAAATGGTGGCTGGCAAATCCCCTCATACGATTATATAAGCATAGGGCTACTTGGGCTATAGTTGGGCTACAATTGGGCTACACCCCGAAATAGCCCAAAACCACAAAATGGCCGATCCAGCCAGCCCGAGACCCCTCCCAAAAAGCGTGGGGGGCAGACCTCGCTACGTTCGGCTGCCCCCAAATCCTCCTTGGGAGGGAGGGGGCCAAGCCAAACTGAGGCCCATTTTGTGTGTGAAAAAGGCCGCTTTATTGAAACCGGTGCAGATTACAAAATAACCAACTGGCAACTGCCTTATAAAACGAAAGCCTCGCTATACATCAAATAGCTGACGCCTGAACCCCTCCCTGCCCCTACGATCCCCTCAAAAGTTCCCCCACCCTGGCATTAACATAACATTGCACAGTATTGCAGTTAAAACTTTTCCCCCAATGACATCCCATTCCCAACCTGCCTTCCTGCAACTGTAACTAACAAACGTCTATCCTGAAACTTAGAGTGCCTGCCTACCCTTTTCCTGTCCCTGCTCATAAACTTCCAATACTTAACGAAAACCCTGTGCCAACCCTGGCCAACTTTTCAAAACCCCGCCACCCAGGAACAAGCATTTGCAATGCAATAGGTCTCGCATTTACGCGAGTTTAAGCTATTGGCATTGTAAATGACAATGCCTTTTATTTATGTTTTAAAAACAAAAACAAAAATAAAAGGCATTGTTATTTGCAATGTCAGTAGCTCAAACTCGCGTAAATGCGAGACCTGTTGCATTGCAAATGCTTGTTCTACAATTATGGGCACCTCGTGCCCCTCAGACCCCTCCCTCCCCACACACACTTGGTCCACTGATGTGTGCAGACTTGGGTGGCTTCGGCACCCTCCACAAAGGACGGTTGTTGAGCCCGCGCTCGGCGGGCACCGCAGACTTGTTTACATAGACATGAGAGCAGCAACGCCCTCGTGCACACATCTACAGGAGCAGCGCTCAGCGGTGCACGCTTGGTCACCATCACCATTGATAGCTACCAGGAAAGCCGTCTTTAGAGTGAGAAGACGTAAAGGACAGTTATGAAGGGGCTCAAAGGGAGCACACATCAGATAAGTCAAGACAAGATTTAAGTCCCATTGAGGCATTATGAAAGGCACGGGGGAAAAGTGTGTGTAATGCCTCTAAGAAAACAATTAACAACCGGGAACTTAAAAAGAGAAGGCTGATCTGGAAGCCGTAGAAAGGCGGAGATGGACGAAAGATAACCTTTGATAGTGCCCAGAGCAAAGCCCTGCTGAGCTAAAGATAGAAGGAACAGAAGGACCTCAGAAAGAGGGGCAGAAAGGGGATCCACAGCCTTTGCTGTGCACCATGCCACAAATCTGTTCCACCTGCAGGCCTATACTGTTTTAGTGGAGGGACACCTGGCTGCCAGAATGACATCACAGACTTCGGGAGGAAGATCGAAAGCTGTCAATTGTCGCCGCTCAATCTCCACGCATGGAGATGGAGGCTGGACAGGTTCGGGTGGAGGACCGGCCCCTGCTGCTGCGACAGGAGATCCTCCCAAAGAGGCAGTTGGATCGGGGGATCGATCGCCATGCTGAGTAGCTCGGGATACCAGTATCTTCGTGCCCAATCCGGAGCCACAAGGATCACTTGGGCCCGGTCGTGCTGAATCTTCTTCAGCACTCTGGGCAGAAGTGGTATAGGCGGAAAAGAGTACAACAGACCGCAACTCCACTCGCGACGAAAAGTGTCGCCGAGCGACTGCCGCCTTGGAAATTCCAACGCGCAGAACTGATGACATTGCGCATTCTCTTCAGTGGCGAATAGATCTAACCATGGCTTTCCCCTCCCATATTTCAATACATAGCACAGATGCCAAGCACAGATACTCATGTACTAATGTTCTACATACCACCATCACGCTAACCCCATATGCAAAGTTCGTACGTGCCACCCTCAGTCCAACTTACACAGCTCTCACATGACCCTGACTCTTGACCCTACTTACATACCACTGCTTACAAACTGTTCTCACATCACTTAGACCCGACCCACACAACCCCATGAACGTGTCTCCGCTCTCACATCTCACAGACACTTGCGGGAGACCCCCTATATTCAGTTGTCTTCTCACCTCTTCCAGACCCTGTCGGCACAATTCTCACATCTTGCAGACCCTTCTTACAGCCCTTCGAGGGTTTACCTGCTTTTTGGGTTCTCTCTTGCCTCACCCAATGTTAACAGCAGCTGGCATTACATCTGGATTTGGGCCTAACTGGAGCCTGCCACAGCACAGCAGTGAAGAGCGTTAAGTGACGTTGCTCGCTCCCTGGCCTTGGCAGGCGGTAGGTCCCTGCAGCGGGCACTGCCTGCACCTGGCTCCAAGAACCACCTGGCAGCCGCTGCTTACCTGCAGACCGCGGCTCCCAGAGCTGGCGGGGCTCCCGCCCGCAACCTGTTCCGCTGCTGATCCAGCCCACCGGCGCCAGCTCACTCCGGGACCCACGTGTGCACAGGGCCCATTGGGAGGGAGGGGGGCAAGCCAAACCGAGACCCATTTTGTGTGTGAAGAAGGCCGCTTTATTGAAACAGGTGCATATTACAAAATAACCAACTGGCAACTGCCTTACAAAACGAAAGCTTCGCTGTACATCAAATAGCTGACGCCTGATCCCCCCGCGCCCGTACGATCCCCTCAAAAGCTCCCCCACCCTGGCATTAACATAACAACAACATTACACAGTATTGCAGTTAAAACGTTTTCCCACAATGACACCCCGTTCCCTACCTGCCTTCCTGCAACTGTAACTAACAAACGTCTATCCTGAAACTTAAGAGTACCTGCCTATCCTTTTCCTGCCCCTGTTTGCAAACTTCCAATACTTAACGAAAAACCTGTGCCAACCCTGGCCAACTTTTCAAAACCCCGTAAGCACCTGTTCCAAGCGACAACCTGCATAAGATCCCTTATGCACCGGTCTCCACAGATCTGGCCTACACCAAAGAATAAACCCCAAAGACTCTACCCTGCTACAATTCTAAAGAAGAGGGATGTGAGGGTGGGGCCAAGAAAACTATTACAAGCTATCCCGCTCCCAGCCACCAGGTCACCAAAACTGAAAATGGTGGCTGGCAAATCCCCTCATACGATTATATAAGCATAGGGCTACTTGGGCTATAGTTGGGCTACAATTGGGCTACACCCCGAAATAGCCCAAAACCACAAAATGGCCGATCCAGCCAGCCCGAGACCCCTCCCAAAAAGCGTGGGGGGCAGACCTCGCTACGTTCGGCTGCCCCCAAATCCTCCTTGGGAGGGAGGGGGCCAAGCCAAACTGAGGCCCATTTTGTGTGTGAAAAAGGCCGCTTTATTGAAACCGGTGCAGATTACAAAATAACCAACTGGCAACTGCCTTATAAAACGAAAGCCTCGCTATACATCAAATAGCTGACGCCTGAACCCCTCCCTGCCCCTACGATCCCCTCAAAAGTTCCCCCACCCTGGCATTAACATAACATTGCACAGTATTGCAGTTAAAACTTTTCCCCCAATGACATCCCATTCCCAACCTGCCTTCCTGCAACTGTAACTAACAAACGTCTATCCTGAAACTTAGAGTGCCTGCCTACCCTTTTCCTGTCCCTGCTCATAAACTTCCAATACTTAACGAAAACCCTGTGCCAACCCTGGCCAACTTTTCAAAACCCCGCCACCCAGGAACAAGCATTTGCAATGCAATAGGTCTCGCATTTACGCGAGTTTAAGCTATTGGCATTGTAAATGACAATGCCTTTTATTTATGTTTTAAAAACAAAAACAAAAATAAAAGGCATTGTTATTTGCAATGTCAGTAGCTCAAACTCGCGTAAATGCGAGACCTGTTGCATTGCAAATGCTTGTTCTACAATTATGGGCACCTCGTGCCCCTCAGACCCCTCCCTCCCCACACACACTTGGTCCACTGATGTGTGCAGACTTGGGTGGCTTCGGCACCCTCCACAAAGGACGGTTGTTGAGCCCGCGCTCGGCGGGCACCGCAGACTTGTTTACATAGACATGAGAGCAGCAACGCCCTCGTGCACACATCTACAGGAGCAGCGCTCAGCGGTGCACGCTTGGTCACCATCACCATTGATAGCTACCAGGAAAGCCGTCTTTAGAGTGAGAAGACGTAAAGGACAGTTATGAAGGGGCTCAAAGGGAGCACACATCAGATAAGTCAAGACAAGATTTAAGTCCCATTGAGGCATTATGAAAGGCACGGGGGAAAAGTGTGTGTAATGCCTCTAAGAAAACAATTAACAACCGGGAACTTAAAAAGAGAAGGCTGATCTGGAAGCCGTAGAAAGGCGGAGATGGACGAAAGATAACCTTTGATAGTGCCCAGAGCAAAGCCCTGCTGAGCTAAAGATAGAAGGAACAGAAGGACCTCAGAAAGAGGGGCAGAAAGGGGATCCACAGCCTTTGCTGTGCACCATGCCACAAATCTGTTCCACCTGCAGGCCTATACTGTTTTAGTGGAGGGACACCTGGCTGCCAGAATGACATCACAGACTTCGGGAGGAAGATCGAAAGCTGTCAATTGTCGCCGCTCAATCTCCACGCATGGAGATGGAGGCTGGACAGGTTCGGGTGGAGGACCGGCCCCTGCTGCTGCGACAGGAGATCCTCCCAAAGAGGCAGTTGGATCGGGGGATCGATCGCCATGCTGAGTAGCTCGGGATACCAGTATCTTCGTGCCCAATCCGGAGCCACAAGGATCACTTGGGCCCGGTCGTGCTGAATCTTCTTCAGCACTCTGGGCAGAAGTGGTATAGGCGGAAAAGAGTACAACAGACCGCAACTCCACTCGCGACGAAAAGTGTCGCCGAGCGACTGCCGCCTTGGAAATTCCAACGCGCAGAACTGATGACATTGCGCATTCTCTTCAGTGGCGAATAGATCTAACCATGGCTTTCCCCTCCCATATTTCAATACATAGCACAGATGCCAAGCACAGATACTCATGTACTAATGTTCTACATACCACCATCACGCTAACCCCATATGCAAAGTTCGTACGTGCCACCCTCAGTCCAACTTACACAGCTCTCACATGACCCTGACTCTTGACCCTACTTACATACCACTGCTTACAAACTGTTCTCACATCACTTAGACCCGACCCACACAACCCCATGAACGTGTCTCCGCTCTCACATCTCACAGACACTTGCGGGAGACCCCCTATATTCAGTTGTCTTCTCACCTCTTCCAGACCCTGTCGGCACAATTCTCACATCTTGCAGACCCTTCTTACAGCCCTTCGAGGGTTTACCTGCTTTTTGGGTTCTCTCTTGCCTCACCCAATGTTAACAGCAGCTGGCATTACATCTGGATTTGGGCCTAACTGGAGCCTGCCACAGCACAGCAGTGAAGAGCGTTAAGTGACGTTGCTCGCTCCCTGGCCTTGGCAGGCGGTAGGTCCCTGCAGCGGGCACTGCCTGCACCTGGCTCCAAGAACCACCTGGCAGCCGCTGCTTACCTGCAGACCGCGGCTCCCAGAGCTGGCGGGGCTCCCGCCCGCAACCTGTTCCGCTGCTGATCCAGCCCACTGGCGCCAGCTCACTCCGGGACCCACGTGTGCACAGGGCCCATTGGGAGGGAGGGGGGCAAGCCAAACCGAGACCCATTTTGTGTGTGAAGAAGGCCGCTTTATTGAAACAGGTGCATATTACAAAATAACCAACTGGCAACTGCCTTACAAAACGAAAGCTTCGCTGTACATCAAATAGCTGACGCCTGATCCCCCCGCGCCCGTACGATCCCCTCAAAAGCTCCCCCACCCTGGCATTAACATAACAACAACATTACACAGTATTGCAGTTAAAACGTTTTCCCACAATGACACCCCGTTCCCTACCTGCCTTCCTGCAACTGTAACTAACAAACGTCTATCCTGAAACTTAAGAGTACCTGCCTATCCTTTTCCTGCCCCTGTTTGCAAACTTCCAATACTTAACGAAAAACCTGTGCCAACCCTGGCCAACTTTTCAAAACCCCGTAAGCACCTGTTCCAAGCGACAACCTGCATAAGATCCCTTATGCACCGGTCTCCACAGATCTGGCCTACACCAAAGAATAAACCCCAAAGACTCTACCCTGCTACAATTCTAAAGAAGAGGGATGTGAGGGTGGGGCCAAGAAAACTATTACAAGCTATCCCGCTCCCAGCCACCAGGTCACCAAAACTGAAAATGGTGGCTGGCAAATCCCCTCATACGATTATATAAGCATAGGGCTACTTGGGCTATAGTTGGGCTACAATTGGGCTACACCCCGAAATAGCCCAAAACCACAAAATGGCCGATCCAGCCAGCCCGAGACCCCTCCCAAAAAGCGTGGGGGGCAGACCTCGCTACGTTCGGCTGCCCCCAAATCCTCCTTGGGAGGGAGGGGGCCAAGCCAAACTGAGGCCCATTTTGTGTGTGAAAAAGGCCGCTTTATTGAAACCGGTGCAGATTACAAAATAACCAACTGGCAACTGCCTTATAAAACGAAAGCCTCGCTATACATCAAATAGCTGACGCCTGAACCCCTCCCTGCCCCTACGATCCCCTCAAAAGTTCCCCCACCCTGGCATTAACATAACATTGCACAGTATTGCAGTTAAAACTTTTCCCCCAATGACATCCCATTCCCAACCTGCCTTCCTGCAACTGTAACTAACAAACGTCTATCCTGAAACTTAGAGTGCCTGCCTACCCTTTTCCTGTCCCTGCTCATAAACTTCCAATACTTAACGAAAACCCTGTGCCAACCCTGGCCAACTTTTCAAAACCCCGCCACCCAGGAACAAGCATTTGCAATGCAATAGGTCTCGCATTTACGCGAGTTTAAGCTATTGGCATTGTAAATGACAATGCCTTTTATTTATGTTTTAAAAACAAAAACAAAAATAAAAGGCATTGTTATTTGCAATGTCAGTAGCTCAAACTCGCGTAAATGCGAGACCTGTTGCATTGCAAATGCTTGTTCTACAATTATGGGCACCTCGTGCCCCTCAGACCCCTCCCTCCCCACACACACTTGGTCCACTGATGTGTGCAGACTTGGGTGGCTTCGGCACCCTCCACAAAGGACGGTTGTTGAGCCCGCGCTCGGCGGGCACCGCAGACTTGTTTACATAGACATGAGAGCAGCAACGCCCTCGTGCACACATCTACAGGAGCAGCGCTCAGCGGTGCACGCTTGGTCACCATCACCATTGATAGCTACCAGGAAAGCCGTCTTTAGAGTGAGAAGACGTAAAGGACAGTTATGAAGGGGCTCAAAGGGAGCACACATCAGATAAGTCAAGACAAGATTTAAGTCCCATTGAGGCATTATGAAAGGCACGGGGGAAAAGTGTGTGTAATGCCTCTAAGAAAACAATTAACAACCGGGAACTTAAAAAGAGAAGGCTGATCTGGAAGCCGTAGAAAGGCGGAGATGGACGAAAGATAACCTTTGATAGTGCCCAGAGCAAAGCCCTGCTGAGCTAAAGATAGAAGGAACAGAAGGACCTCAGAAAGAGGGGCAGAAAGGGGATCCACAGCCTTTGCTGTGCACCATGCCACAAATCTGTTCCACCTGCAGGCCTATACTGTTTTAGTGGAGGGACACCTGGCTGCCAGAATGACATCACAGACTTCGGGAGGAAGATCGAAAGCTGTCAATTGTCGCCGCTCAATCTCCACGCATGGAGATGGAGGCTGGACAGGTTCGGGTGGAGGACCGGCCCCTGCTGCTGCGACAGGAGATCCTCCCAAAGAGGCAGTTGGATCGGGGGATCGATCGCCATGCTGAGTAGCTCGGGATACCAGTATCTTCGTGCCCAATCCGGAGCCACAAGGATCACTTGGGCCCGGTCGTGCTGAATCTTCTTCAGCACTCTGGGCAGAAGTGGTATAGGCGGAAAAGAGTACAACAGACCGCAACTCCACTCGCGACGAAAAGTGTCGCCGAGCGACTGCCGCCTTGGAAATTCCAACGCGCAGAACTGATGACATTGCGCATTCTCTTCAGTGGCGAATAGATCTAACCATGGCTTTCCCCTCCCATATTTCAATACATAGCACAGATGCCAAGCACAGATACTCATGTACTAATGTTCTACATACCACCATCACGCTAACCCCATATGCAAAGTTCGTACGTGCCACCCTCAGTCCAACTTACACAGCTCTCACATGACCCTGACTCTTGACCCTACTTACATACCACTGCTTACAAACTGTTCTCACATCACTTAGACCCGACCCACACAACCCCATGAACGTGTCTCCGCTCTCACATCTCACAGACACTTGCGGGAGACCCCCTATATTCAGTTGTCTTCTCACCTCTTCCAGACCCTGTCGGCACAATTCTCACATCTTGCAGACCCTTCTTACAGCCCTTCGAGGGTTTACCTGCTTTTTGGGTTCTCTCTTGCCTCACCCAATGTTAACAGCAGCTGGCATTACATCTGGATTTGGGCCTAACTGGAGCCTGCCACAGCACAGCAGTGAAGAGCGTTAAGTGACGTTGCTCGCTCCCTGGCCTTGGCAGGCGGTAGGTCCCTGCAGCGGGCACTGCCTGCACCTGGCTCCAAGAACCACCTGGCAGCCGCTGCTTACCTGCAGACCGCGGCTCCCAGAGCTGGCGGGGCTCCCGCCCGCAACCTGTTCCGCTGCTGATCCAGCCCACCGGCGCCAGCTCACTCCGGGACCCACGTGTGCACAGGGCCCATTGGGAGGGAGGGGGGCAAGCCAAACCGAGACCCATTTTGTGTGTGAAGAAGGCCGCTTTATTGAAACAGGTGCATATTACAAAATAACCAACTGGCAACTGCCTTACAAAACGAAAGCTTCGCTGTACATCAAATAGCTGACGCCTGATCCCCCCGCGCCCGTACGATCCCCTCAAAAGCTCCCCCACCCTGGCATTAACATAACAACAACATTACACAGTATTGCAGTTAAAACGTTTTCCCACAATGACACCCCGTTCCCTACCTGCCTTCCTGCAACTGTAACTAACAAACGTCTATCCTGAAACTTAAGAGTACCTGCCTATCCTTTTCCTGCCCCTGTTTGCAAACTTCCAATACTTAACGAAAAACCTGTGCCAACCCTGGCCAACTTTTCAAAACCCCGTAAGCACCTGTTCCAAGCGACAACCTGCATAAGATCCCTTATGCACCGGTCTCCACAGATCTGGCCTACACCAAAGAATAAACCCCAAAGACTCTACCCTGCTACAATTCTAAAGAAGAGGGATGTGAGGGTGGGGCCAAGAAAACTATTACAAGCTATCCCGCTCCCAGCCACCAGGTCACCAAAACTGAAAATGGTGGCTGGCAAATCCCCTCATACGATTATATAAGCATAGGGCTACTTGGGCTATAGTTGGGCTACAATTGGGCTACACCCCGAAATAGCCCAAAACCACAAAATGGCCGATCCAGCCAGCCCGAGACCCCTCCCAAAAAGCGTGGGGGGCAGACCTCGCTACGTTCGGCTGCCCCCAAATCCTCCTTGGGAGGGAGGGGGCCAAGCCAAACTGAGGCCCATTTTGTGTGTGAAAAAGGCCGCTTTATTGAAACCGGTGCAGATTACAAAATAACCAACTGGCAACTGCCTTATAAAACGAAAGCCTCGCTATACATCAAATAGCTGACGCCTGAACCCCTCCCTGCCCCTACGATCCCCTCAAAAGTTCCCCCACCCTGGCATTAACATAACATTGCACAGTATTGCAGTTAAAACTTTTCCCCCAATGACATCCCATTCCCAACCTGCCTTCCTGCAACTGTAACTAACAAACGTCTATCCTGAAACTTAGAGTGCCTGCCTACCCTTTTCCTGTCCCTGCTCATAAACTTCCAATACTTAACGAAAACCCTGTGCCAACCCTGGCCAACTTTTCAAAACCCCGCCACCCAGGAACAAGCATTTGCAATGCAATAGGTCTCGCATTTACGCGAGTTTAAGCTATTGGCATTGTAAATGACAATGCCTTTTATTTATGTTTTAAAAACAAAAACAAAAATAAAAGGCATTGTTATTTGCAATGTCAGTAGCTCAAACTCGCGTAAATGCGAGACCTGTTGCATTGCAAATGCTTGTTCTACAATTATGGGCACCTCGTGCCCCTCAGACCCCTCCCTCCCCACACACACTTGGTCCACTGATGTGTGCAGACTTGGGTGGCTTCGGCACCCTCCACAAAGGACGGTTGTTGAGCCCGCGCTCGGCGGGCACCGCAGACTTGTTTACATAGACATGAGAGCAGCAACGCCCTCGTGCACACATCTACAGGAGCAGCGCTCAGCGGTGCACGCTTGGTCACCATCACCATTGATAGCTACCAGGAAAGCCGTCTTTAGAGTGAGAAGACGTAAAGGACAGTTATGAAGGGGCTCAAAGGGAGCACACATCAGATAAGTCAAGACAAGATTTAAGTCCCATTGAGGCATTATGAAAGGCACGGGGGAAAAGTGTGTGTAATGCCTCTAAGAAAACAATTAACAACCGGGAACTTAAAAAGAGAAGGCTGATCTGGAAGCCGTAGAAAGGCGGAGATGGACGAAAGATAACCTTTGATAGTGCCCAGAGCAAAGCCCTGCTGAGCTAAAGATAGAAGGAACAGAAGGACCTCAGAAAGAGGGGCAGAAAGGGGATCCACAGCCTTTGCTGTGCACCATGCCACAAATCTGTTCCACCTGCAGGCCTATACTGTTTTAGTGGAGGGACACCTGGCTGCCAGAATGACATCACAGACTTCGGGAGGAAGATCGAAAGCTGTCAATTGTCGCCGCTCAATCTCCACGCATGGAGATGGAGGCTGGACAGGTTCGGGTGGAGGACCGGCCCCTGCTGCTGCGACAGAAGATCCTCCCAAAGAGGCAGTTGGATCGGGGGATCGATCGCCATGCTGAGTAGCTCGGGATACCAGTATCTTCGTGCCCAATCCGGAGCCACAAGGATCACTTGGGCCCGGTCGTGCTGAATCTTCTTCAGCACTCTGGGCAGAAGTGGTATAGGCGGAAAAGAGTACAACAGACCGCAACTCCACTCGCGACGAAAAGTGTCGCCGAGCGACTGCCGCCTTGGAAATTCCAACGCGCAGAACTGATGACATTGCGCATTCTCTTCAGTGGCGAATAGATCTAACCATGGCTTTCCCCTCTGCAGAAAGAGACCTTGCGCCACATCCGAGTGCAGACGCCATTCATGATCCATCAAGCACCGGCGGCTGAGTTTGTCCGCCCTGGCGTTCAGAGAACCTGCCAGGTGTTGAACCACCAAGGTAATGCCTTGATGTTCCAGCCATGTCCAGAGGCGCAGAGCCTCCTGACATAGGGTCCACGACCCCACTCCGCCCTGTTTGTTACAATACCACATGGCGGTGGTGTTGTCCGTGAACACCTGCACTACACTTCCCCGGACAGAGGGAAGGAATGCCTTCAGTGCAATTTATGGAGCCGGGACTCCGCCAGAGACCACAGGCCTCTGATCTCCGCCTCTCCCAAGTGGACGTCCCATCCCAGGAGGGACGCATCTGTCACCACTGTGTGCTCCGGTTGGGGAAGGGAGAGGGATCTGCCATGGACCCAATCGCGATTCGTGAGCCACCACTGCTATTGTCGTGCAGTGCCCTCCGAGATCTGGACATGATCGGACAGGTTGCCCTGATGTTGTGCCCACCGGAACTTCAGGTCCCACTGCAGAGCCCGCATATGCCATCTGGCATTTTGCACTAGCAGGATGCAGGAGGCCAACAGGCCCAGGAGCCGGAGGGTCATCCTGACTGAAATCCAGGATAGAGACTGAAAGATCGGAATCATAGCCTGAATATCCCGGACTCGCTGCTCGGGAGGATAAATCCAAAACCGCGTTGAATCCAGAACCGCTCCGATGAAGGGGAGCTTCTGAGAGGGACTCAGGTGCGACTTTGGCATGTTGATGGAGAACCCCAGCAAATGCAGGAGGTTGGCTGTAGTCTGAAGGTGGGTGACGACTGTCTAGGGCGAGCCCGCCTTCATCAACCAGTCATCGAGGTAGGGGAAGATTGACACCCCTGACCTGCGCAGATGAGCTGTGACCCCCTCCATCACTTTCGTGAACACCTGAGGGGCGCTGGTAAGGCCGAAGGGGAGCACGGCAAACTGAAAATGATCCTGGCCTACAGTGAACCGCAGGTAACGCCAGTGGGTCGGCAGGACGGGAATGTGAAAATATGCGTCCTGCAAGTCCAACACTACCATCCAGTCTCCAGGGTCGAGGGCAGCCAAAACCTCAGCCAGAGTCAACATCTTGAACTACTCCTTCCGGAGGAAGCGATTGACATTCCTGAGGTCCAAGATGGGGCGCAGGCCCCCTTTGTCCTTCTTGGGGACCAGAAAGTAGTGGGAATAACAACCACGTCCTACTTCTGGCCCAGGAATGTGCTTGATGGCCCCCTTGGCCAGTAGGGCCGTGACTTCCTGTTGGAGAAGCACAAAGTGATCCCCGAATCCCGAAACGCGGTGGAACTGAGGTGGCATGGGTGGGGGGGGTAGACTCGAAGGGGAGGGAGTAACCCCTCCGGATGATTTGCAGCACCCACTTGTCTGAAGTGACAGAACACCAGTGGGGGAGGTGATGTTGGATCCTGCCGCCCACTGACGTGGGGTGCACCTCAAAGCTCGGACTAGGAAGGCTTTGAGGCGGATGCTGCGGGAGCGGTGGTGGCCTGATCCACACGCTGGCCCCCTGTAGCGCCACGGCGGCATCCACACCCACGGCCGCGCTGAGTTTGGTTCTGCGCAGGCTTCTGGCTGAACGAGTGTGCAGGGGCGCCCCTTCTATGGCCACAAAAGGAACGAAAGTTAGACGTGGCCGGGCGTGCGGTGGAGAGACGCAAGGACTTGGCCGTAGCCCGTCCTTGAAAAGCTCCAGTGCGCTGTCTCCCTTATCGCCAAACAGGCGAGTACCATCAAAAGGCATGTCCATGATGGAACTCTGGACGTCCCCTAAAAACCCAGTGGACCGCAGCCAGGCATGGTGATGCAGGGCCACTGTTGTGGAGATCGCTCTCCCTAAGGAATCCGCGGTGTCCAGCCTACACCGAATGGCGAACTTCGCAGCATCCTTCCCCTCCGCAACAGCTTGGGAAAGTATAGCCCGAACCGCTTCCGGGCACTGGGGCAGTGTCTGCGCCACTGTGTCCCACACAGCGTGAGAGTAGCGGCCTAAGAGGCATGCGGTGTTGACTGACCGCAGCCCCAAGCTGGCAGAGGAAAATAACTTCTTGCCAAACTGCTCCAGCTTTTTCGATTCCTTATCCAGCGGGGCAGTAGGGAACGCACTTTGGAAAGTGGAGGCCTGAATGACCAGGCTCTCCGGAGTCTGATGATTTGTCAAAAAGTCCGGGTCACCCGGTGCTGGGCGATGACGCCTGGCCACGTTCTTATCCACAGGAACCCCTGTGGCTGGCCTAGACCAGGTGCTCATCAAAACATCCGCCAAGACCTCATGAAAACGGAAGCAGAGGTTCCATAGAACTTGCCGCCGGCTGAAGCACTTCAGTAAGGAGGTTCGTCTTTGGAGTGACAGTAGGCAGATCAAGGTCAAGGGCCTCAGCTGCTCTACGGAGCACCACAGTATATGTGGCGCCCTCCTCCATGACAGCGGGAGGAGACATGTATCCAGGCTCAGAGTGGAGAGGTCAAGGCCACCTGCATCTTCCAAGTCCTCCGCCCACTCATGTTCAGACTCGCACTGCCGTACAAGAGGGTCCTCTGACCCCTCCCAGTCATCCCCCTCCTCCACGGCCCGCGGCACAGGCTGCAGCGGCTGGGGAGGCACGGGGGAAAACAAATGCTCCAACGGCGCCGATCCGGCTCCATGTTCCAATTAGGGTCCCAAGCTGGAGCAAAATTGCCCGAAAACTCTGGCAAGGGCGGAGGTGGGACGAACAGAACCCATGGCGGCTCCGGGAACGGAGCCGCGGGAGGCGCCGGGGCCAGAGCTGCTGGTGGAGGACCACGTGGCGCCGGAGCCGCCAGCGGCACCAACAGCGGAGCCAGTGGCAAGCAAGGGCCCTCAATAGGGACCGAGGGGCCCGAAAGCGCGCCTGCGGGAGTCCTAGGCCTGAAAAGGTGGTCCATGGCGGCAAGAAACTCTTGCACCAGGGCCGGAGTGGCCGACGGACCCGGATAGGGCAGGTAGACCGCGGGACTCCTAGGCTCCAACGGAGCCGCAGGGGAAGGACCCCTGGCCCCTCGTCCGCATCCAGAGACCAACGAGGGGACGTCGGAGAGCAAACACGCTTCTTCAACTTTTTCTTGTGACGTCTCTTACCCGATTCCTGGGATGAAGACTTTGACCCCGAAGAGTGATGATGATGATGGCTCCGCGGTAGGTCCCTCGAGCGACCCCTGGACCGCGAACGGCGCAGAGACGACTGCCTGGCCTCCAGCAGCTTTCGGGACCGCTCCCGCAAAGCCTTCGGAGCCATGGCCAGACAGTGGGAACATGACCGGGAGTCATGGTCGCGCTCCAGACAGTAGAGACAGATGCTATGGGGGTCGGCCATCTACATCATACGGCAACAGGCCCCGCAGGATTTAAACCCAGGCATCCCTACGCGGCACCAGGAGTCAAGACTCAAAAGAAGTAGAGACAAAAGTCTCAAAAAGTCAGTCAAAAAGTGACCAGGGTACGTGCTCTAACCGGATCTGCGCTTGCTGGTGCGGAAAAAGAAATAACTGACGTCAGCCTGCATGGGTGGCGCCTAAATAGTCTCCGTGACATCATCTCGGTGCATACGACGCCAGCAACGGACGCAGAGCCACACGACGCCACCTACCAACGCGCAGGGGCACTGCTAACGGAAAACTTTCCGGATCCAGTCTGACGCCTGGGGATATTCTAAGGTAAGGAATTAAAACTCCTCCATATAAATAAATAAAGGTCATCTCTACTCTGCCAGGGTGTAAACAAAAGGGCAAAAATAAAATGTACAAAAGGTCAAACACCCATTATTATTTTGGAGAAAAAAATCTGTCACAAACGACGCGGTAGTAAAATAGTAAAAAATTATATTTCAAAAGTCCAGGCCCTGGCGAAGCACAGAGATAAAAGAGTGAGAGAAAAGTGGGCGCGTCTGTGCACACAGGTACACAGTGATCCTCGTATGATAAAACGTGACCCGGCTCGCCCATATCATATTCATAGCGCGCACGAGAACAGAAAGTATAGAATTCCAAAACGTATGTGTCAAAGCCTCGAACAAAAGGCAATGAATCCGAAATCCAATGTCAAAACAAACATAAGAAGGCAAGACAAATCAAAAATATTTGCAGGCAGATTTCCTGCCCAGTTCTGCTCTGTAATGATGGTCAGAAATGTAGCTGATGGTT
Organism: Triturus cristatus; assembly: GCF_964204655.1. Taxonomy (NCBI): domain Eukaryota; kingdom Metazoa; phylum Chordata; class Amphibia; order Caudata; family Salamandridae; genus Triturus; species Triturus cristatus. The sequence continues at coordinate 10,157,520 of NC_140579.1, read as the reverse complement.
ATATGTAATTGTATTTATTTAAAACATGTTTGACCTATTCGGTGAGTCTGCGTCATGAATCAATTGGTTCATTCACACAGAAAACAAAGTCGACTCCCTGCCTCCTACTGGCATTATCTATTACCAGGCTGCAATATTGTGTATTTATTTAGAAGTTTTTTTTACACATCACCTCAGCTAATTGAAGGTGCAATTCATTGCCCACCATCATTACTTCGGATTGTAACCTTTACTTTTCTGTGTATTCTTTGAGCGAAATCTCAATAAAAACCCGCTTTTCTGCATTATATTTGAACCACAGACCTCAACTGGAGCTCAGCGACACATAAAATTCAAATAGGGTTCTACAGGCCCTCCCGCCTTGGTGGTAACTTTCACCAGCCCAGAAACTTGGAGCAGAAAGGGACCGCAGGAAACTCCAGGAGGGGTGCCAACATTCCACTGCTCTTAAGCTACTGAGTTTGCCGACTTACTGCCCATTTGTGATGTTCTGCAGCAAAAAAAGACAGAATGCTGATCAAATCAAACATTCACCCCCAGGAAAGAGATCTGGATTGAGTCCAACTTTCTTTTGCTCACTTTGCCACCCCAGTTTGGGCCCAGCCCTGTGCAAATCAGTCTTGACCCTGCCCCTCATGGGAACGGTCCAGCCCGAACTGCCAAGCCAGGTCCTCCCTGGACCGAGAACAAGCATCGTGGGACCGGTTTCAGGGCATCACCCTTCATCAGCCAGGCTAGCTTGAATCCGGTGGCACTGCGAGCAAGGGACCCGTGTCTGGGCACACCCGGCATACTTAGGGTAAAAGGTGCTGCCGCAACAAAGGATGGACCGGATGTTGAGCACACCTCCAATTTAGACCATGTCATTATCCCGCTGTCCTACTGATCCCTTTCACACAAGCCCCTTGAACCAAGACGATAAGGACAGAGCTTTAAATGGGCCGGTGCTATTCGGTGCTGAACCCCAGCATCTTTTTATTTTGAGAGGGAGGGTACCAGAACTTCTCAAGAGTGACGTAATACTTTTACTTGGAGAGTACCGGCACTTCTCAGAAACAATCAGGTGCAGGACACCCGCCCTTCTATTTTCCATTTCAAGCCCTGACAGAGACAACACGTGCAGCCCGGAGTTCCTTATACATTAATAAAATATGCATTTCCATTTAATTTGTATTGTTCAGTTCCACAATAAAATGATCCCACATTCTCCTCTGCTTTTAAACCAGTGCGTTTCTCCCTAATTAGAACTTTCTCGTGTCTGTTTGCAGTTCACCACACCACAATGGCTTATGGGGCAATGTGTTTTCTGCACACATTAAAAGTCCTGTTGGCAGGCATCACGACCACAATTTATGCACCCTGGAGCAATCGTATGGTGGCAGAAGGCAGCAATTAAGACAGCACAAAACTCCTATTTACTTTTTCCGTTGGTATGCCCAGGTACACTTTTTAATGAAACAAAACTCGGTATACGCAGGTAAGTTAAACAGCACTTGTAGATTTACGTAGCATGGACTACACCTGCGACATCAGAGTGCTTTACAAATCATACAAATTTACAATTTTAAAATAATGTGCTTACAAAAGAATCTGTGTGAGAAATCACCCATTACAGTGACATATGTGGAACAAAAAGAAATATATGCTGAGCCGTAAATGTCACATTCAAAGATACGCACATATAAAATGAGTGAGTAATCCGTATAAGAGGGGTTTGACCAGATCCCAATCTCTTACTCCCTGTGAGGGACTGGGAAAGGACTCTCTGATTTTTAAAGAAAGGCATTTCCAGAAAAATGAATTAAAACTCCAGAAAGACTAGAGGCTTCATGAGAGAGTTAGTTTTTGTACCAAATTATTTGGGAGGTGAAGGGTGGAGCGCTTAGCACACAACATAGCCCGACCTGAAAATACTCCCACTTTCAAGGGCAGCCACTGGGGCGTGATGAGCACAGTGTGTTCATGGTTGTGTTGTTGGCACCGACCTTGCTGAAGCGTGTATGGCCTCATTTGCAGGTGCAGGGTGTATCTTTGGAACCCTTAAGGCGGACCCGCCATCAAGCCCCGAGAGAAGTGAGGCTCTGTTGTTACAGGGACTTAAGGACAGAAGTGTGTGGTGGGTGTACATGTGAGAAGAGATGTTGGCGTGGCTGAGGCGACATCCAGTGTAGATACTGATGGGATTCGTCTCCCTGGCCCGGTAGGCTCAGCCCTACCCATTGGTCCACTGTATTCACACCCTCCAGAAGAGAAGAGGTTGCACAGGTACCCCCGTCACATTATAGAGGTATTCGTCTGATGGCAGTTATCAATCGTCCTGGCGGACGAGCCGTCACACTTGTCCCACAGGTGTATCTTCTATCAGATGATCGCGCAAGAACGGGTGCACACTATCACCGACATACGCCTAGCCCTCATGAATCTATAGACGCACAATGTCTGGAAAAATTTCCTCTCAAACAGGTTCGGTTAGACACACTGGAAATGGATGTTTGAAAATAGAAAAAGTCTATATTGTGAGCCCTGAAGAAGTCCGATAGTGGACGAAACGCGTTGGCGGTTGCAAAAAAGTACACATGTGAATAAAAGATGAAATTCAATACCAACAGAACAATATCGACTCCTTTTTAAGCAAACAACCGTACTATAGACGTACTTTATTGTGGATTGTTCATATTTAATACTTACAAGTGTGCAGAGCTATTTCTTGTTGTATGTTCTATCGTGCAGCTGTGGACACACGCTTTCACACAGATTTACCCGGTTTCACACTGCCTATCTGTACTGAGTACTCACAGGGGCCCCTGTACTAGTGGATTTGAGTAACACCTAGTGCCCAGAGCACTGATTTACTCAACCCTCGTGTTCAAAATATACTTGCTACTCACAGGAGTCTGTGAACTCACAAGGGTTCTGCTGAGTACAAGATATACTTTGCAATCATCGATATTTGTGTCCTGCGCCAAGAGGTACACTCCGCCCTCTCTACTCTCAGCGTTGCTGACACCTCCATGGGGTCCAGAACCCGCACCCCTTGGCTTCAGGGGCGTAACTCAAGCCCCTGCGGCGCGGGGGGAGCGGGGCGCCAACCCTTAAGGGGCCCCCATCCATCCCAATGTCAATGGGTAGTTGGAAGATGTGGGAGACTGGTTCCTCTATGCTCATTTTGCAGGAGGAGGGCATTATTTGCCGTTATTGGTATACTTGGTACTCACAGGCAAAACCCTTTCCTGGCACACCTGAGCCAGTGCGATGCCCTCCTGCTGGTCCTATGACGTGCATATGTTACATGTCCCTGGTATTTGAATGCCAGGCACTTCCATGGCATACTCAGTACTTACGGGCATCCTTCGCCCCTGGTGCACTAAATACCAGCAGGCCACCCCTCCCACAGCTGACTCAGTACTTACAGGTGTCCGCCAGCTGATACTCCCACCCTTGGCAAACTGGGTGTTAGGAGACAACTCGGCCCCGGTACTCAGTACTGACAAGTAATGCCCCGTGCTACAATCAGAACACATAGGTATCGGCGGTATGTTCCGTTCTCACCGGTACACTTGGTACCCACAGGTTTCTCTGCCCCTTGGTATATGAAGTTCTCACATGCACAGCTGGTGTGCTCAGTACTTGCAGGTGCACTCGGCACTCACAGGCGCACTCGGCACTCAAAGGCGCACTCGGCACTCACAGGCGCACTCGGCACTCACAGGCGCACTCGGCACTCACAGGCGCACTCGGGCACACTCGGCACTCACAGGCGCACTCGGTACTCACAGGCGCACTCGGCACTCACAGGCACACTCGGCACTCACAGGCGCACTCGGCACTCACAGGCGCACTCGGTACTCACAGGTATCGGTCCTGCCCCTCGGTCTGGTGGTGCAGCGCCACCGAGAAGCCGAAGAAGCTCTCCGGGGTCGGCCCCTCCTTCACCACCGGAAACCTCCAGTCCAGATTCGACCCGCAGCATCCGGAGAGCAGGGGCAGGAGCTGCAGCAGGGCCCGGAGGGCGGCGGGCCCGGGGGCTGGGCAGCTCCGGCGGGGCATGGCCCCCCCTAACTGGACCGCGGTCTCACTGCCTCCCCTGCACCTGGTGACCCCGCACCGCTCTCTGCCACCTGTACCTCCTTCCTTGTTTCAGTGCCCCCCTCACCTGCCTCTTTCCCTCTCGCCTGTCGCCTCCCTCTCTCCCCTCTGGCCGCTCGCTTCCTTCTCTATCGCTTCCACCCCACTCTCTCCTTATTGCGCCCTCCCGTCCCTCGCTCTTCACCCTTCCCTTTAAACGTGCCCTCTCCTCCTGCCACACTTCTCCACTCTTTGCCCCGTGCCCCTCTCCTCGCCCCGCCTCTCACCCTCAGCTACCTTCCCTCTCTGCTTCATTCTCCCGCTCCTGTGCCCGGCCCTTTCTCCACTTCCCTCCTCCCTCCTCCTTCCCTCTCAGCTCGCCATGCCCCCCGCCCTTCGCCTGGCCCCCACCTGCATCCAGGAGCGCGGCCCAGCCCCGCGGCCACCTTTCCTGCCGCCCTCAACGCTCCTCTTCGGCAGGAAGCTGGGCAGGTCGGGGCTGATCCCAGCGCCTTAAATGGGCCCTGCGGCCGGGGAGAGGCCCCGCAGAGCCAGCGCCGGAGACTAGGGCTGCGGGCGGCCCCTTTAGTGGCATTTGGGCACTTCCCCACCCAGGGCCGGCTTTAGGGCGGTGCGACCGGTGCCACCGCACCGGGTGCTGGCTTCCTGGGGGCGCCGTGTTTGAAAGTTCATTATGCGTTTGAAGCACCTGCTGCAGCGTTTCTTTACCCCGCAATCACCAGGCCTCACATACATGTCAAGAACACTCGTGTGATTAATTATCTTCCTGCAGAGAGATCAGCGTTTTGCATAGTTGAGGTTTCGACTTATGTGAAGTTAGTGCAGAGGGTTAATGTGCCTGCTGCAAAGAAGGTGTGAGTGCGTATGATGTAAACAGATCAGCAGGTGACTGCTTCCAAAAGAGACGTCCTTTTGTTACTTGCAATTTATAACTTAAAGTCCTAATATAGAATAGTGAGCTATTAACTTTCATCCTAGAACTGCATACACACTGCAAAGCATACATTATTAGAACATTGATTAATGTTGCAAAAAGGGTTAATTTGGATAGAAATCGATTCTTATTTTTAAAGAAAACTCCCAACTATGCTGTTTCTTTTGCGACTCTGAGTTTGTGCTTCTCCACACCAAGGACTCCTAAACTATCCTGCCGACCAGTATGGATGACATGTGACTCCTACACTTTCAGTCCTTTGGCTTATGTAACCTTTCCTATACACTGATTTACACACGTATGATTAATTGTCTCTGTGTAATGTGTGTGTGATGCAAAGTGCTCGGACACCCTACACTGGTATGAGTGGCGCTATATAACTAATTCAATGCATCTGAGAGAGTGTGGTTATGGAGACTTGTTCACTGTTAAAGGGTGCTAGTAAGAGAATCCATGGTGGAGGGCGCCACCAGCACTAAAGCCGGCCCTGTCCCAACTCCCTCCTTACTACTGCGGGACCCCAGCAGGAGTTCCCTTACCTGGCGCTCCAAGCACGTCATTTCCGGGGCGCCGTGGAGTGGGGGGGTATTTAGGCCTCTCCCCCCCCTCCATTTTGGGTCCTCTTTGGTGTCTGGCACGCCGTCGTTTGGTTGTGAGGCGGGTCGCTGCGGTTTCTGTGCACGGAGGTCATACGTTGGATCGCTTTGTAAAGCGAGGTGAGTGCTGGCTATACCCCCCCCCCCTTTGGTCCCACCCCGGTGGCCTTTGCCCGGTTGGGACCGGTCCCAATGGCAATTCATCATGCCTGCCCCGCGGAGGCCAGATGTTGGGCCTGCGGTGGGGGGCAGTGGAGAGGGATTGGGACGGGGGCAAGTCAGAGGGGAGGTTTTCATGCCGCCAAACCAGGGAGTGTGCTAACTCCTCCCGTTGTCAGCCACGCACGGTCCCTCCCGGTGTTGTCACACAGAGCGCCATAGAGGCAATGCTGCTGGGGCGGCAGGCGGGTGCAGTGTGCCACTCCCCAGGGCTGCCCGTCTCGCCCCGTTTCATTCAATGTCTAGGCGTTGGCGGACCCAGGCACAGGCGTGGCACAGGAAGGGTGATAGCAGCGTTGGCACTATCGTCACATAGATGTATTCGCCAATTACAAGGCACAAGTGACAGTGCCCATTTTGCCACAGCCTCACCCCCCTGCAGTATCTACAAAGCGCCACCGTGTCCTATCCACCACCCGCTGGTTAGAGGCTCAATCGGCTCCATATGGGTCAGCCCGTGTAGAGTACGTAAGTAGATGATGCAAGCTGTTTCACTGTGATGTCAGATCTCTTCTGTATATTCTTTGTTCTGTGGCGTGCGCTTCTTGAAAGCATGTTTACTTTCAAGGAGACGACGATTTTAACGAAAGGAAGACTTCACAAGACTTGCACGCATTACCGTTACAAAAGAAGCATGGATTGTGGACGGCAGCGTGAAAAGGTTTTTGGAGAGCTTACCCGCGTTCCTGTACCATTTCTGTGGGGCAAATGGCGGATTTATGAGTGTTTTGCCTTTTCTGGCTCACACCCTCATCTGACGTCTCGCGCTCCCAACCTGGTATCCCAGCAACCACCAGAAAGAAATACAACGTGCACGTCATCGCACACGTACCGGTGGCCATTTTGAAGCATAAAAGAGTCGTTTCTATGACTACAGAGTCTCCGATCGGACAAACAAAGATCGGAAAGGAGATAACTTTGTACGAGTTGGCGCATTGTGTATATGCTTCAGCGATACACACGCTAAATATGCAAATTTCGTGATTTAAAGGCTACATATAAAAAAAAACAAGAAAGAAAAGTCTCTTACGAGTAAAAGAGGGAAACTTTGCAGAAAAGTACATGAGGTGTTTTAAATCTTAATTATAATTTACAGAAGAGAGAAGAAATAATAATTTTAAAAGGAGATAATACAGAAATATTTACTTAATTTTCATTTTGTCAATAACACTTATTTAAAGCAGTAACTTCATTGAAAGTTTTTAAATATAAGTTTGTGTTAATACAAGACAACATAATGGCAACAAATCAACCGATCGTACTTCTGGAACAGTTTCTTCCTGTCTCTGGGAAACCAAGAGAAATATGGAAAACCTGGTTTCGTAGTTTCTAGAGTTATTTGGTTGCAATTGATGCCGATGATTATTCTGCTAAAAGAAAGTTGGCAATCTTGTATAGTCACTTGGGAAAAGGGGGAGGGGAAATTTTTGATAACCTTCCTCCCGGTATTCCCCCGCCTGGAAATGGAGATGGATGGAATGTTTTTTCGGATGCAGTTCAAAGACTGAACAAAAAATTTCTGGAACAACCAAATGTTATGCTTGAACGATACAATTTTATGAGAAGAAAACAAGAGCCAAATGAAACAGTGGAAGAGTTTATTTCGGCTCTCAGAAATTTAGCAGCAGAACGCAATTTTGGTGCATATCTTGATGTAGTCATCAGGGATCAATTTGTATACAAATGTTATCATAAAAAAATACAAGAAAGAATTTTAAGCTGCCGTGATCCAACATTATCAGAGGTAATAGATATGGCTAAAAGCAGTGCTTAATTTGAGCAGGTGCTTTCCGGTGCTCAGCACCGCCACCTAATCCTCAGCTCTGGTGCTTATAGCACCAGTTAAGGACATACTCATTTGGAAGGCACATGATTTTCTATAAAATCATAGTATTTTGATCCACGGCGAGCCTCTAACTGGGTTCCCCAGCTCTGAAATCGGCAGCTTTAGCCATTAGGCTCAGTCCTCCCCAGAATAATAAGTACCAGGGTTCTAGTCAGGAGGCAGTACATTTCTCCTATTAGCTCTGCCTCCGGAGGAGAGCCCCGGCACTTTTTATCTTAAAAATTAACCACTGGCTAAAAGCATTGAAACAAATTTGTTAGACCTTTTGCAAAACCGTTTCAGAGGAGAATAACTTCTTCATGCTATAGATGTGGGTCAAGAACACATCTTGGGAACAGTCCTATTTGCCAGGCCCTTGGAAAGAAATGTTCTAATTGTCAAAATATTGGTCATTTTTACACTGTTTGTAGGAGCAAAAGATTTGTTCAAGTCAGTGCTGTCTCGTCGATGGAATACCCAGACATAAACATTGCTTCTGTTGACTCATCCATGCAAAATCTGGATATCAATACTGTTAATATTGTGTCACAGTCTTTAGAGAAAAAGATAATTCTTGCAATTGATACTGATGGAGAGTCTTCAGTGAATAGTCGTGCAAAAGAACCTACGTGCGAAGTTATGATTAATAACATTTCTTTTAATATGATGGCAGACTCTGGTGCACCTGTAACCATAATTTCTGATGTTTTATTTAATCTTCATTGGTCATCTCATTCCATGAAATTACATCCTTTGGATATTGTTCCAAAGGGTTATGGTGGCAAAGACATCGACATGTTGGGATACTTTATGGGTGATGTGACATGTTTGGGAAGGAGCATTTGCACTATATTATATGTTGCAATTGAAGGAAGATGTATTGTGGGTTGGCAAGATCTTGCGAAAATGGGATTTAAGCTAGTTCCATGTTCGGATTCTCCAGTACAGGTTAATGATGTATCCATTTCATTAGTTTCAGAAAATTTAAGTGATCTAGTTAGTGGTATTATTTCAGAGTTTCCAGAGGTATTCAAAGAATCAAAAACTATGAGCACTTAATTAGGCTCAAACCAGACACACTCCCAGTTATGCACAAATTAAGGACAATACCCTTAAATGTTAAAGAGGATCTTAAAAAATTATTAGATAAAATGGTCGCAGAAGGTATAATTGAGACAACTAACTCTTCACAATGGGTCAGTCCTATAGTTATCGTTAAAAAGAAGGACTCTAGCATTCGTTTGTGTGCTGACCTTCGCTCATTAAATCAGAATATAATCATTGACTGTCATCCTCTCCCAAAAATTCAAGATTTACTCACTGGTATATCTGGTGCAAACTTTTTTACTTTGCTTGATCTACGGAGTGCATATCACCAAATTCCTTTGTCAGCATCGTCATCTGAGCTTACTACATTTATCACTCCTTTTGGAGCATATAAATATTTAAGACTTCCTTTTGGCTTGGCTTCTGCAGCCAGCGTTTTCCAGAAATTTATGGATGAGCTACTTAGAGATATACCATCTGTACAAGCCTACCAGGATGACGTTCTTATTTTTAAAAAAAATTAGATTGATTATATTCACACTTTGAACGCAGTTTTATCCCGCTTTAAGGAGATTTTTTGAAAAGGAAGTAGATTATTTGGGTCACTCTCTCTCAGAAAATGGAATAAAACCAAAATGTTCTCTTACTCAAGCGATTTCAAATGTACCAATTCCCTCTGATAAAGATAAACTGAAATCTTTTTTAGGATTAACAGAGTATTATTCTCGGTTTATCCAGGGTTACTCCCAGATTATTCAGCCTTTGCGTGCTCTTCTCAAGAAAAATGAGAAATTATGGGGCATATCAACAAGGGCTCTATCTCTGCTTTTTGGCTTTAAAAGCCAAAAAAGCAGAGATAAAACTAGCGCCCTATCAACAACAGGGTGCTAACACGCAAATTTGCATGTTAGCACCCTTTTACTCTACGCTTCCCCTTGCATCTCTAATGAGATGCAAAGGGGGCGTTCCAGAGTAAAATAATAGGAGAAATGTCGCTAAGCGACATTTCTCCTATTATCAAGAATGTAGCTAACCCTGTTAGAGGCAAAAAAAGCAGCGCAAACCGTGGTTAACGCTGCTTTTTTACGTCTGCTAATTTTCAGACTTAGCCATGATATCCTATGGAAGGAGGATATCATGGCTAAGTTTGCCTGTCCCTATCAACAAGGTAACGTGTGATTATCACTGGGTTTCCAGCGATAATCTCACGTTAGCCTGTTAGCGTGTAGATTTTTATCGCTATTGAGATAAGCGTTGCTAATAGCACGCTATCTCAGCGATAAAAATTCACGCTAGCCGGCGATAATTATCCAAGCGTTAAGTGCGCTTTGCGATAATTATCGCCGGTTGTTGTTGACATGCCCCTTAATTGGTCAAGTGAGGTTGATGATGCGTTTAGCCTAGTTAAGAAAGTCATCATTGAGGCTCCTGTTCTATCATCTTTTACCCCAGGATTAAAGTGTACAATCTCGGTTGATGCCAGTCAACATGGACTGGGCGCAGTCCTTTGTCAATGGATAGGTTCAAGAGAGCATACCGTAGGGTTTGCTTCCAGATCTCTGAGTAGTGCTGAAAGAAATGATAGCACCATTGAGAGAAGCTTTAGCCTGCACATGGGCAGTAGAAAAATTCCCTATATCTGGGGTTCACATTTCATTCTCCTTAGTGACCATAAACCCTTGTTGCACCTCCTCAATGGAAATGGCACTGGTTAGGCCTCAGCCAGGTTAGTAAGAATTTTGTCAAGATTACATGAATTTAACTTTAAAATACAACACATTTCGGGAGGACATAATTTGGGAGCAGATTGTCTTTCCAGGTTATCCTTAAAAGACAATTCATCTGATTCAAGTTTTGATGATGTCGAATGTGTTGTTGCTTCAATTGAGGATTTGATTCTGTCTCCTTTTAGTATCTCACGTTCAGATTGGTCAAAGCTTATGGTGAGGACGCCACTCTTTCTGCTGTTAAGAACATGATTATATCTGGTTGGCCCAAAGAACGTTCCCTTCCATCTCCCTTAAAATCATTTGCTCAAGTGTCTAATGATTTATCCATTGTCAATGATGTGATATTTCGGGGAGATCAATGTGTTCCTCCATCTATTTTTAGAAACAAACTTTTTCATGCAGCTCATGAAGGACATTCAGGAGTTGGTGCCACTTCAAGAAAAATTAAAGAACACTTTTGGTGGCCAGGTCTAGATGGAGATATATCTAATTGGATTAACAATTGCAATACATGTTTGGTTTCACATAAACATTGGAAGACATCTCATCTTCCTTTACACTGTGTTCCTTTGCCTGAGGAGCCTTGGTCTAGAATTGCTATTGATTTTGCGGGTCCTTTTGTTGTTTTACCTCAGCATAGAAGGTTTATCATTACTCTCATTGATTATCATTCAAAATGGGTTGATTTTGATTTTTGTGAAGCTCCAAATTCACATACTGTCATAAAATTTCTTAACAGAGTTTTTCTAGCGGAGGGGTCACCAAAAGAAATTGTAACGGATAATGGGTCACATTTCTGTTCTTCTTTAATGCAAGAGTATTTTAATACACATGACATTAAGCATTTAAGGGTGGCATTGTATTCTCCTTCCTCGAACGGTCTTATTGAGAGAATAAATAGATTTATTAAGGAGGGTATTCAGTCTGCTATTTCTACCAATGTTGATGTGGAAGACTTTCTAAGGAAAAAGATTTGGTCATACATGGTTACCCCTCATTCCACTACGGGCATTTCTCCCTTTAGATTACTGAAAAGAAGGAATCCTAATGGGAATATTTGCCCATCTTGGATAAAAGGTCTTCCAGGTAAAGACAGAAATTGTTTAGCTTGTAATGATAAGCATATTCTTAGAAGAAATGTCTTGTTGCAACAGGAAGTACAAAGGAGAAATTTTGATTCTGTAGTTAAACATGCCGTACATACATTCAAAGTTGGTGATTGGGTGATGATCAAAAATCCATGTAGAGTTAGTAAAGATGTTTCGAAATTTTCCTTGCCCACACAAATTCTAAAAGTTGCAAAGGGGTCAGTTTTTTTGGATAAAAATGGTCGGTGGAATAAAAGAGCTATAGTTGAACTTTACCCTGAACAAGCTAATAGAATTAGGATGACTAAACACTCTTTCGATTCATCTTGTTGTTCTCATTTCCCCATTGGCTCACCTTCTGACAATTCTCACACACAATCCTTTCAAAGTTCTAATTTCCCCATTGGCTCACCTTCTGACAGTTCTCACATGCAATCCTTTCAAATCGCACCTTGCAGCCCAACTCGATCCACTTCCCAAGTATCTGATTCACAGAACAATTATGATTCTCCCACACCCACAACATCTGTATCATTCAGACCTACAAGGAACTGTTCATTCCCTGCAAAATTTAAGGATTTTTATTTGTCTTAGTTTTTCTTATGATTGACAGCTTGTTTTCTTTTATTAAAAAAAGGGAGATGATGTAGAGTACGTAAGTAGATGATGCAAGTTGTTTCACTGTGATGTCAGATCTCTTCTGTATATTCTTTGTTCTGTGGCGTGCGCTTCTTGAAAGCATGTTTACTTTCAAGGAGTGCTCGTGTCGTGCCTCTGTTGCGGTAGAGGATTCCAAACTGAAGGACTCGGTCAGCAGTTGGATTTCTACCGCAACAGACGTGCTCCAGTGACTTCCTTTCAAGCCTGAAGAATAAACAAACTTCAAACAAAAGCTAACGATCTCTGGATTTGATTTACAAGTTGGCTTCGTTTTCCTTTACCCTCATCTTTACAGCCCACCAGTGGGAGGGGGGATGGACAGCGTTGTGTGGGTCATGTCTTTGGTGCCCTTCCCTTACCGGGGCAAGAGTTGTGCTTACCGGGGAGAGGGTTACAGCGGATGGCAAGCGAATGCCCCTCGAGTGCAGTGTGGGGCTTGGCTGTTGCGGTGCAAAAGGGGCGCCGGGGTAGTGCCGGTGATGTGTTCCCCGTGAAATGGCCCCGGTGTTCATAGCTGTGGTGTGGGGCGCGACCTCGGGCGCGAGCCGAGAGAGCAGGCCGTGCTGTGGTAGGCCCCCCCCTCCCCCACTCTGTACTACTCCGCTTCCCGCACGCCCGGGCCACTTTCCGGCTGGGTGGCTTGGGAGGGTCCAGGGGGGAGCCTCCGTCCCTGGTGCCACGGTTGCTGCGGACAACATGGCTCCTGGTGTCTGGCCTGTGGGGGGGGATTGAATTTCCCAGCCTGCAGTGCTGCGTGGGCAGCCGCAAGGTGGCCGTATGGTGGCGAGGCACCGGGAAGCTGGCGGGCTTTGTAGCTGACTCCGGAGGCACCTCTGGCGCTGCAGTCATGGCCTTTTGCTAGTTTCTCTCCCCTCCCCCTGTGTCGTGCGGGGGAGGTACTCATGGCGTGGTTGTGTTGCCATTGGGCCTGTTGCCCCCCATCTTTCGTGCAGGGGGTACGAGCAGCTTGGTGGCCATCGGGTCAATCATGATCCCTGCCGCCCTCCCCTACCATACTGCATACAGCGCAGGGCAGAGGCGCTTCATCTTCGAGTGATCGCGGGGTACATGCTGGCGCACCTATCCCCAGAGAACGAATCAGTTGGGAGTCCTAGGCGCGCACACTAGCAGGAGCTTACAGCAGTTGGTCAGGAGCCGGTCGCCAGGACGCCCTCAGCGCGTGCTGAGGTAGTGAGTGGCACAGCGCGCAATGCACAGTGATGAAGTGACCTTGCAGCTGCATGGCATGGCCTCTTCGAGCGGGAGTCATTGTGACATGAAGCTGGCCATGCGGTGGGAGGCGCGCTTTCAAACAAATGTTACATCTTTTAGAGGATTAGTAAAGGTACTGGGGTCTTGTCAGGCATCTCTCGGGCTTGGGTTGGCACGGTCGCAGGGCAGGGCATGTGTCCCTTTCGGTGCAGACCATGCTCTCCTGGTGGGCATTGTAGCAAGCGTCGCGGCGCACACTGCTTCTTCGGCTGCTCCACGTGCGGGCTACAATTAAGGTGTATCATGTACTTTAAAGAGCCTTGCGACACTCAAGCTGAGCATGCGACTTGTTTCTCCCCCTTTGAGCTCGCGCAGTGCAAATCTGACATCAAGCTAAGTGAGCGTTTTAAGGCAAGGATAATTGTTTAGAGAGTCAATTTCTCCCTGGGATTGCCCTTCTCTATTACACCTCAGGAGCAACAGCAGGGTTGAGGTGTCACCGGAGCTTTAAGTGGAAGCGTTTCAATACTATATACAAGCCATAGTTACTGCGTATTTAGCTTAGGCAGCTGACGGCCATTGACGAAGCCAGGGGTGCTGACTTGTTGGGGGTGTGATGTTGCGTGTATCATATGTCAGAAATCCATGACAGAAACAGCGAAATACAGGTCGGCCGGCGCGCTATGCGGAGCACAGATTTCAGCTTTGGGCCAATTGGGTATTTGAGGCACTATCTTGTCCTCCCGCACGGCCCTACCGCCTCCAACCCCTTAATGAGCGCAGGGCGGGTAGGGCCGCCCCTGGACGTTTCGGGTCTCCGCCAGGTGCTGGTCGACAAATCACTTGGTCTTCTTGTGCTTAACAAGAACAACGAATGTGTCCGTTTGTGGCAAGACTGGTGCTCATGTAAGCGCTCCGATACACGCTTTCCCTGGTCTAGCTTACGCATAAAACTAGAAATTGTTTGAAAGCATACTTGGTGCACGGGCTGTAGCGAGGGTACGATGCCCATAAGTGCGGGAGCCAGCACACGGTAGTGAGTTGGTGGCTCCCATATTGTTATGTGCCACAGCAATGTGTAAATGCTTATTTCAACGCTGTTGTTGGGTTACGTTGACCTGTATGGTGGCACCAGTATAACGCCTTTGTTTTCCTTATGTCCTGTAGTTTTCCTTTTGGTGCGAACTTGCCGACAGCTTGGGGACAGGCAGGTTGAGCAAGTTGCGTGGCTGGAGGTGGTCCTTGCTGAACATAGGGGGGGCCGCCTGTGGTCCCAAAGGGGCCCGAGGATGGGACTTCTCTCCGTCTCAAACGTTGTCGGGTCCTGCAATTTAGCCCGCGGGGCCCCCTGCATTGGATTGGTGCAAGCTTGTTGGCCGTGTCTCACTGTGCTGTCTTTGTTTTTCAGAGGACGACCCCTCGCCCCCCTAAGGCACTTCGCGAGACATTAGGGTACACGCGCAGGCAAGCACAACAGGAGACGTGAAATTGAAGGTAACAAAGACCGGGCGCAGAGGCATGCTAAGTTGCCCTCTAGGAAGGGAAGCCATAACGGGAAGGGGCGGAGGGATGGGAACCTCCAGTCCCCTATGCCAGGGAGTGACACTGTCCTACGAACAGTGTTGGAAGGGCGGTAGCGAACTAGAACGTTCCTCATTCATGTTTTGTCTCCCCTAGCAGGTCAGGATCGGACGTTCAGCGCAGCTATCGATGGATTGCCTCTTGGCCACGACCACGCAACAGGTATGGATGCAAGGGTACCCCAGAGGCACAAGCTGCAGCGTAAGCAAAGCCTAACAGGCAGGGAGAGGGAGCAATCCTGTCCTTTTAGAAAGGTAGCAGAACATCCGGCAGGGGTTGTGCTCGCGATAATGGGGGCTTTTACCCGCTCCAGGAGCCTGGTGGGGTGCGTGGGCCCTGAGGGCTTGGTACAAGGGGAAGTATGGGGAGAGCTACTTAACCTTCTCTCTTCATCTCCGTACGCAGAGTTCATCGAAGCACCCCCGGGCATCGCCAGCTAAGCTTGACAGCCCGCGGGCAGGAAAGTGAGTCAGGCTAGGGTGAGCCAGGAAGCAAAGACAGAAGTAAGTACTGGCGTACGCAGGGGGGATGGACTATGGCCAAACAGAACGGGGGAGATGTGCCCGCAGACCAGCGGTAAGGCCCAGTGGGTCCGATATTCATGATCCTTTATCTCTGCAGGACCTGCGTAGAGGTTTCTGCACTACAAACCAGAGGCATGGATAGTCAAGGATCCCCGCCCCCTCTGTTCTCACAAATCACCACAGTGGAAGAGTCCCAGCCCGGCACGTCGCAGGAGGCAATCTGGGCAGACTTTTCGGAAATGGCGAAGGCTAGAGGAGTCTCTTGGGCCAAAGGGATGCTGGACGCCCATGGACAAGCAGACTCTGGTGTAGTTGAAGATACGCCAGCTGCATCGACAGCAGCGCCAGTTGAGGTAGCACTCGGGAGGTCGAAACGTGCTCGCCGGCCGACGAACAAAGAATTTCCAGCAGGGCCTCCAGCGCAGAAGGTCAGGGTGACTTCCCCTCCACGAGCAGCGGTGCCTGCGGTCATGCCGGCTGGCCCACCACCCCCTATCACAGTTAGCGACACGTACTCTGATAAATTCGGTAAGTTGATGGACTCTATGTTGAGCATCTTGGATGACTTTAAATCACGTTTTTGTAATACTGTTCAAACACCCACGCCTGTGGCCGCTGCACCTAGCGGGGAGGGTCCACCATCTGTTGTGCAGGTGTGGGAGGAAATGGCTGGCAGCACTAACGCACAGACACCCCGGGCGCTGCAGCCGCCGGGGTTATGGCAGGGGCTCAGCAGGGACTCACAGCACAAGCTTCAGCAGAACATAGGGGCACCTCGGCCGTAAGCGGCCATACAGCAGACAGCGGGCAATCGCTGGCTGCACCCAGTACACAGGTAATTGCAGCCCTCCCCAGCCCCAGTACAGCAGACAAGGCTGCCCCCCCGGGTCTGCGGCACCCCGGAAGCCCTCAAGTCCACCACACCAGCAGAGGCAGCTAAGGCGGGCACGGCAGCAGCAACACCGCCGCCTCTTATCACAATTGCGCCGCTAGCATCAGGTCGCTGCTCTCTCGCTTGGGAAGTACCATTGTCGGCTAAGGAAGGGATCTGGAGACAGGAATCTGTGGATATCTTTACCTTGCTAATGCATGGGGTGGATGGACAGGACACTAGAAAGATGGGGGGGAAGGACGATGAGAAAAAGGTAAAATTCCAGCCATGGACAGAAAAGACCATTAAAAAATGGGGTGACGCATTTGCGATATTAGCAGCGGTGGTGTTGGAGAAATTCCCGGAACAGGGTCCCGCAATGTGGCAGTATTCTCGTTTAATCCATGATGAGGCGGAAAAGACAGGGGGCATTGGGTGGTATAACTATGACCGTGAATTCAGAAAGAAAATGGCAATGTGTCCAGATCTGACTTGGGATCAAAAGGAGGTCCAGCTCTGGGTAGAGCATATGGGTAAGTTTACTGCAGACACCAAAGGTACCACAAAAGGGCAGAAGGGGCAGGGCTTCTCCAAAGGGCAACAGCAATCAGGGTAGCGTCCTTTCAAGCAGTCCTTTTGGGGTGGCCAGGGAGGCGGCAATTGGGGAAGAGGGGGCAAGCGATTTAACTCAGGCTTGTGCAGATTGTACAACGCAGGGTCCTGCACATGGGGAAAAGCTTGCTAGTTTGGGCACATCTGCAGCAAGTGCGCGGCCGGTCAACCGGCAGTGTCTTGTAGCAGCAAGCGGGAGGGCCCTTCCACAGCTGCCAGCAGGCAAGACCGCTAACGTGAGTATGAGAATGGAAGCCCTCCCTCCCACCTGCCCGCCTCCTGCCTCCCCACGCTCCAGCGGCCCAGTTCCCTTCCCCTCATCGGCCACTACCCAAGTCAAAGTTTGCTCAGTAAAAGGACCCTCACCGATCATTATCGATAACCTCCTCCCCCTGCTCAGGGCTTACCCCAACACAAAAGACAGTGAGATCCTGTCGGAGGGTTTCCTAGAGGGTTTCAACATCCCTTACCAAGGCCCATTGGTTAGCAGGGATGCAGCCAACCTGAAGTCAGCGAGAGAGCTCCCGAACCTGGTGCAGGATAAGCTGAGGAAGGAGATTGTACTGGGGAGGGTAGCTGGGCCATTCGACCACCCACCCCTAAAAAACATTTTGGTATCTCCCCTGGGGGTTGTACCCAAAAAAGAACCGGGGTCCTTCCCCTTGATACACCACCTGTCTTACCCAGAGGACAATTCAGTCAACCATTGGCTGGACGATGGGACGTGCTCTGTCTCGTACTGTTCATTCGATATGGCAGTGGATATGGTCAGAAGAGCAGGGAGAGGGGCATGGCTGGCAAAGGCGGACATCGAGTCAGCCTTCCGCCTTCTTCCAGTCCACCCAGAGAGTCACCACCTGTTGGGGTTTAAGTGGCAGAGCAAGTTTTTCTTTGATAAGTGCATGCCGATGGGTTGCGCAGTGTCCTGCACTTACTTTGAGGCGTTCAGCAGTGTTTTGCAGTGGGCACTCACCTGGTCATACGACACAAGGGGAGTGACGCATTACCTGGACACTTGCGGGTTCCGTTTGCGCCGAGGAAGCCCGAGGGTCTGGCGCAGGTCCTCACTTTTCTGGGTATTGAGATGGACACCGTCAATGGGGTGTCCAGGCTCCCGGCCGAGAAGGTGCAGGCATTGCGGATGGATATCCAGGCCCTCCTGGGCATGGACAAAGCCCCCCTGGGTGTCATTCAGTGCCTCTTGGGGAAGCTAAATTTCACTGCCAGGATAATTCCAGCGGGCAGAGTCTTTGCAAGGAGACTAGCGAGGGCCACAGCCAATGTGCACAAAAAATATCACATGGTCAGAATAGGGAAGGGCCTGATGTGGCGTGAGTTTCTGCTGAGTTTTAATGGAACAGTCATTTGGAGATTCCCCCTGGGCGTGTGGCACAGAAATCTGTCTCTTCACTGATGCGTCAGGCAGGGAGGGCATTGGCGCGATAATGGACTGTGAATGGTGCGCGCAAAAGTGGCCGAATTCTTGGCGTAAAAAGAACATAACAGCAAAAATAACGGTACTAGAGATGTTCCCCATAGGTGTTGCCCTACATTTGTGGGCTGAGGCGTTTTCAGACAGAAGGGTGGTATTCTGGTCAGACAATATGGCAGTGGTACAAGCCATCAACGGGCAGTCAGCCAAATGCCCCCTGGTGCCGTGTTTGCTGAGGGAACTAATCAGGGCGTGCATGCACTGCAATGTAGAGTTTAAGGCAAGACACATTGAAGGGGTCAAGAATGTAGATGCTGACGCTCTCTCGATTTCAGTGGCTCCGTTTCCGGGAGGCCTGGCCACGAGCGAGAGCGGCGATGACCCCTTTCCCAGCGCATCTATGGCGACTTCTGAAATGGAACAGCAGCTGAGAGTGATGGGGGAATGTTCTCTGGCACTGGGGACCAGGAAAAGATACAAAACTCAGCTCACTACCTTTCAGAACATTTCAAGGACGCTGGGCCAAGCATCCCATCCCCTAGAGCAGAGGGTGCAAGGCTTCATGTTATGGGCAAAAAAAGCAGGGGAGGAGTCATTCCTGGGTGCGTGTGCATTTGGCGGCATTAAGCCACGATGCCAAGCTGAGAATAGAGCAATATCCGGCCAGGGCTCTTTTGATCAGGGCGATCCTGAAAGAGTGGGCCAGGGAGGAAGTCAGACTTCCGGATAACAGGGTGCCCATCGAGTTCCACACACTCCAGGGTATGCTAGAGGTAGTGGACCAGGTCACTCATTCACAATTTGAGGCCCGACTCTGAGGTAATTCAGTTTCCGATCTCGTTCGTATTTAGCCACCATTTTGTATCTTTCTGCCATTTTGTGTTGTCCTCACTCAGGCGGCACGGTGAACGAAGAGTTGTTTTTCCTCATCCTACTGCAACGTGTCAAATAACCTCCTGCCTCTGTTTATAGCTGGTGTCAGGGTCCGGCCGATAAACACTACCACTGATTAACTTGTGGGGAAGGGTGACAAACACAGTTGGGAAAGAGGCTTATTTGAGTTACTTAATATCTTGTTTTCACATTCTTCTCATTGGTTAACCCTGTATGCATTGGGGGTGTTCTTTGTGAATATGTATGTTATAAAAGATTGTGCGCCACGAAGTAAAGTGGCTGTCTCCTAAGAACATACCGAGTGTACTTCTGGGACAACTGTACTTAGCTGCAGCTAATAAATCGAACCTTCTACGCCTAACGGAGTGTCCCGCGACTCTGTTCGACAAAGCAGGTGAACTCAGGAGATTAAGGCGTACCCTGCGCCGCCAGGCCCCTAAGGTCTTGGTTCTTCAATTGGCGCCCGAACGTGGGCCGGCTTCAGAGGTAGCAGTTCTTGCCTGAGGATCGTGAGGAGCCCTGCAGGAAAATTCTGGAGGAATCGCGAACCACGTCAAGCGACCCCTGTATGTCGACGTGGTCCGAAGGTCTTTTGCAGCGCGGCTTCTCCTTTCTGATGGCTGCTGATGACTGCTGCCCTGACTGCCGCCCTGCTTTGGTCCCTTTGATGATTTTTGGCATCGCGAGACATTAGACGGGCCTCTGTTGGCGTAAGAAGACACTTAGTTAAGTATTGGTGGGTAGCGCCCACTATTTTTGTTTTGATTTGGGTCTTTGATTCGGCTATTGCAAAAGCCGAAGCCGAGGGGTGAGTACGTTTGTGCTATAGTATTTGATTTAACCCCTTGATGTTTGTAAACAGTCCAGTGAAATAACGATGCCTGGTCTGAATAAGTTTAAGAAGTTCTGTTGCTTTGGTTGTAATAGGGATTCCCGACTGGAGGACGCTTGTCCAATTCCTCCGGTTGGAACTCCCACCTATGAGCTTTATGCAAAACATGGTGTCGGCCCCATTGCCTTTAATAAGGCATGGATCCAATACACGAAGAACGATGGCGTTCTACAGTGGCCACTAAATGGTAGTTTTGAGCCTGACATATTAGACAATTTGGAAGCGATATTGTTCAAAAAACAAGCCCGGCCGGCAATGTTTGACTCTTTTTGCCTCTGGCGTAAGGAAGCCAAACAGAAAGAAATGAAGCAGGCAAAACGAGATAAGAAAGCACAAAATATGACGATTATACAGGCTGCCCAGCAGTTTAAAGATAATGAGATTGATAATGCAATGGAAATTTCAGAGAGACAGCATCGTATGGCAATAGATAGATGCTATCCGGTGTTGCCTAATTCCCCTTCTGATAAAAGTAAGGATCTGGAGGAAGACCCTTTGATGTCTCACCTATTGAGATTGCCTCCACCCTATGTACAAGGTGCTAATGCACCCCCGTTGTTACAACCTGTTCAGCTACCTGTTGTCCCCCCACCTGTTCCGGTTCTTCCACAATTGCCTCTTCCAGTATTGCCACCGCCACCTCTTGTGCCACCGATTCCTTTGTCTCCATCTCCTGAACCTCAATCTTCTTTGCCTTCGGCTCCCCTTATAACTGCCAGTTCCTCTCCTGTATCGCTTAATATCTTGTCCTTTGTCCTTATGTCTAATTCTCCTACTGTGCACAAACGAATATCTGGTTTCTTGTCCCTTTTCTTTGAGACTCTAAACATGTCTCCGGCTTTTTCTCGAAGACAGTCTCGTAGTCAACTTCCAGGTTCCGACGAATGGGTGGTATTGGACTCTCTCGCTCGCAAATGGATCGAGAAGGGTCCCCGGTATAGTGTGAAAGATATCATGGCCACCTTTCATCAGTGGGAAGCGCCCACGCAGAGATATGTATTTAATGTTATGTGTGACACTCTCGCTAAAGAATGGGAGGATATGGATTTGGGTTTACTTCCCCAGGGTTTGTTGGATGTTCAGGCTAATTTCGATAAAGGACTCATTGTGGGTTCTAAGGTTGAGGACGCTGTAAGTACACTTGTTACTTTTAGGTCGTTATTTTATTCACAAACTTTTCTTGATTCTGATCCTGCTGTTCGGCAGACATTGAAACATTACCCAATGAGAGAGGTTCCTCCGATATGGAGGGAAGAAGTTGCGCAAGCAGGTAATAATCCAGCTATTCCCGCTCACTTCCAGCGTATATGGGCACATGTGCCCTGGAAGAGATCTGATGTGTTGACCCTCAAACAATCTCTACCGGATCCCCGTAAAAACCCTGCTGGTTATTATAAAGAATTGTCTCAGACTGTTGATGCCTGTATTATGAACTTAGCCGATATTGACATGCTGATGGAAAATGTAGTCCCACAAGCGTTATGGGCTCGGATTCGTAGAGAGGATCACGTTCAAGAATTGGGTGGTACATGGGCTGCTATAACTGCCTCGGATAGAGCACAAGTGGGTGGTGCTAAGGCTGATGTTTTGATCACAGAACTCCCTGGTAGGATTATTACTTTAATGAAAACAATGATGCCCGCCTTACGAGTTAATTGGGATAAATTAGCCGCGTGTAAACAGAAGAAAGATGAGAGTGTCTCCGATTTCTTCACTCGTTTTGAGGAGACGTTCATTGATCACAGTAGTCAGGATATGACGATGGAGGGTGGACAGCGATTATTTGTAGATAAATTCGTATTAAATTTGCCGCCCCGAGTTGTCACATAAGTTAAAAGACTCTGAAAGTTCATGGGCTGTTTCTTCTTCGGCTCAGATATTGGCTACTGCTCAATATTACGAAAACAGGGAAAAAGAGGAAAAAGACTAAAGAATTAAAAATGAAGGTTCTTCTGCAACAAGCTTATCCTCCTCGCCCTGCTCCGCGCCAGTTCCAACAGCCTCCCCAGTTTCAGAGGGTGTTTCAAAAGCCTGAGCCCTATATTCCGCGGCCTTTGTTAGGTCCTAACCAATGCACCTATTGTAGGGAGGAAGGTCATTTTAAGAATAGCTGCCCGGTTTTATTACAGCGTAATGGAGGATTATCTACTCCACGAGGTCGTGGTGGTTCCCAGTTAGCGCCCAGGGGTAGAGGTCGAGGTATGTCACTCCAGACACAGCGTTCCCCTCCACCTCCACATTCTATGAACTACTTTGATCAACAAAATACTCAGTCTACGCAGTATTACAATGATGATTACTATGTTGAAGGTGAGAATGACGGTCTTCACGCTAACTAGGACAGCCATAGACAAAGTGAGGAAGTTGTATCGATTCCAGTAGATCAGAATGGGCCTTATGTTAATGTCACTACAATGGGTGTTTCAGAGCCATTCCTTTTAGATACTGGTGCGATGAGAAGTTCTATTATTTACTCCAAACTCCCTGGGGCACCTTTGTCTTGCTTAACAAACGTATCCGTAGGATTTTCTGGCGCCCCAGTTCATAGCCCGGTCTCTTGTCCTCTGCCTATTTCAATTGGTTCTTATGATTTGGAAGCTCCGCTCCTTTTAACGACTGGTTGCGGCGAAAATTTGTTGGGTTTGGATTTATTGAAAAGACTGCATGCAACGATATATTGTTCTCCTTCTGGTGTACCTCTCATTTTGGGGCAGAAACTGACTTCTCCAATGTATTTGTCTAAAGATCAATTTCCACCTGAATTGCTCTCTCTCCCTGCAACACTTTGGGCTACGGGTCCAAATGATGTTGGTTGTCTTGAGATCCCACCCTATGTTGTTACCCTCAAGCCCAATGCTAAATTGCCACGCATCCCTCAATACAAAATTCCCAATGATGGTGAAAGAGCACTTTTTGCTATTATTTATGATTTGGTTCAGAAGGGTGTGGTCGAGGAGACAAGGGGAAATGTATGCAACAGTCCTGTTCTTCCGGTTCTTAAACGCACCGATCCTTCTCAGCCTCCTGTTTATCGCTTTGTTATTGATCTCCGGGAGGTTAATAAAATTGTTGTACCGCAGTTTCCTGTTGTTCCAGATAACACTGCCCTGTTAACTATGATACCTGCCTCGGCAGCTTGGTTTTCTGTTATCGATCTGAAAAATGCTTTCTTCAGCATCCCCATTGCTGAAGAGAGTAGGGATATTTTTGGCTTCTCTTTAGGAGGCCGAAGTTTCCGGTTCAAGCGCGCACCCCAAGGCTATTGTGAGAGTCCCTCCATCTATAGCCAAGCTCTGAAATGCCAGCTTGATGCTTTTCCTTTGCCGCCAGGTGCTACCCTTATTCAATATGTGGATGATTTATTAATTGCTGCTGATTCAGAGGATATTTGTAAAAACGTGACTATTGCACTATTGCGTCACTTGTCTGACCTTCACCATAAGGTTTCACCTTCTAAATTACAATATGCCCGCCAAGAGGTTGGTTACCTATCTAGGTCATCTCTTGTCGAAGGAGGGAAGGCGACTGACCCCAAAACGTATTCAAGCAATTGCACAAAGCACGTGCCGGGTATATTGAATCATGCCGCTGATGCATTAGCTTGTTTTAAAATGCAGGCATTCATGTCCCACCTCCCAGAAGCAGCGACGCACCCAACACCTTTCCCAGAACAGCTTTGGCAACTTGGTGCCCTCACCTATCGGACCTCGTGGCAGCTAGCCTAGCACCCAGGACGAGGAGAGCTTATGAGGGGGCGTTTTGGTCATTTTGTCAGTTCTTGGGGGATAGTTGGGAGCAAACCTGGCACGACCTAGGGTCGGTGGTCGCTTATCTTGGTTTTATGAGGGATAAGGGGCACCCAGTGGCACGGGCGAGGCGGCACACTACGGCCATCTCCTTTTTTGCTAAAGCAAAGGGTAAAGGGGATCCGACAAAGAATTTTGTGGTGCGCCAGGCTTTAAAAGGATGGCAACGTTTGCAGGGTGCATAGCGTGACGAAAGGAGAACCATAGGTTTGGAAACATTGGCTAGTTTGTTGGCAGCTTTACAGCGGGTTTGTAGCTCCCAGAAGGAGGGTGTGTTGTTTCAAGCGGCTTTCTCCCTCGCATTTTATGGCGCTTTCAGGGTAGGGGAACTGGTGCCACGGAACAAACAAGATTGGCAGGGAGGCCTACAGGTGGAACATGTAAAAATGAACGGGACTCCGTGCCGATCGCCTTACATAGGTCCAAAACTGATCAGGGAGGAAGGGGTGAGAGCATAGTGCTTCACAGGGCTAGAGGTAATTCATGCTGCCCTGTGGCCAGACTGGAGGCTTTTATGGCACAGAGGTTGTGGGTTACAGTAGGTCCTCTTTTGATACATCACCATTTTTCAGTTCAAAAGAGTCATGGGGTTGTCCATCCAAGACGCCGGGTTGGTGTCAGTTAATTTTGGGACCCATTCCTTTAGGATTGGGGTGGCCACCGAAGCAGTAGCAAGGGGCCTAAGGGAAGAGCAGGTCAAGAGGATCGGTAGGTGGTCATCTAGCTGCTATAAGCGCTATGTGCGGCTGCACATGCTCTAGCCCGTTTTTTGTCGGTCTGTTTTCGTGTGAATGCCAATTGTCTTCATCCTGTGACTCAGAGAAGCTTGCACCAGTACACCGTGTAGTTTTTGGTCTTAGCCTCTCAGTAGGGCAATGACTCATGGGAGAAGTTTGCATCGTTTCACCGGCATGATATGAAGAGGTCACCTTGTCACTCAAGGGGACCGCGCTCCACAAACAACGAACGAACTGAACAGGTGATGGCCCAAGTTCTCTCCAGGGCCCCGGAACAGCAAGATATCTGAGTCATTGGTCATTCATATGTCCGTCGTTTAAAGAATTTCTTTCCAGGAGCTCACAAGACCAGGGAGTCACCACTGTTTGATAGTCTGTTCAGGTCCCCAACATTGAAGTCAATGGGACATGGGTACATCAGGGGTGAGCAGTTCTTTTTACAGGACGGGGTTCACTTATCATCCAAAGGGAATCAGGCATTCATGGAGGACATTTTTGCATGGTTGGAGGGGGTGAGACACAGGGCATGACCTTCCAGTGGGCTAAGGGGGAGGCCAGATAGTCGGGCAACTATGCTGGCCTGTGGCGGTAAGGTCATGATTGGTAAGCATACTCTTCGGCCCTTAGCGGCCACCACCAGGTAACTTCAGGGGCAGTGACAGCTGGTCGGTAAGCTGTCAGGGTGCGGGGGCCTGGGGAGTCACTCTTTTCAGTGGGCCTGTGGCCACCCCCACACGCGCATGCACATCAGGGCGCAAGTATGCAAAATTGCAGCCCCTATTATGGAGTTTAAGGCTCAAGGCGTAGGGGGGGCCCGGGAGAAAGTATCTGTCCGACAAGCTGTACCCACTACGCAAGCTTATTCCGGTGGAGAATTGGTAGTTTACCGGATCTGAGGGGCTGACAGTCATTGACCTTGCCGTAGGCTCTAGAGGGGACATGCAGAGAGTAAAGTATATACATTTCTAGATTACGGTAGGAGTGGATTTTGTATTAGAACATGTTACGGTTAGACTAGTGACATCATGTATCTATCAATGTATTTGTACTTTCTGCGTTAATTGTACATAATGTAATTATTAATCAATGTTTTTTAATTATGTAATAAATACGGCCGGGGTGTCACTCCCCCTATTCCAAAAGAGTGCGGTTTGAAATGCTTGCCTCAGGGGTCAAGGGAGTACACAAGCATCTGCGGGTGGTCATGGGTTCACAGTAGAGGGGGCTTAGGCAGTACCAGGCCATATGAGGACGGACATAAAGGAGATAATATCCAAAATAGGCACCATCTTGAAGTATCGGCCCAAAAGTCGAGTAAAGAATTCTTAAAGGAGGGAACGTGACGAGCGGCTGATCAACAACCTCCTGTCACAGCCCCTGATTGCAGACAGTGTCTGCAGTGCATGGAACAGGTTGCAGGCAGTGAAGTGCACTGCTTTCTGTACGCACCATAGGCCCTTGCCACCCACGCCACTGCCCGTGTGGTCTGATCTACAACCTCCTGCTGTAGCCCATGCTTACAGTGTCTGCAGTGCAAGGAACAGGCTGCAGAAAGGGAGGGACACTGCGTTCTGTGCGCACCATTGACCCTTGCAACCCACGCCACTGTCCATGGGATATGACCAGCAACCTCCTGCTGCAGTTCCTGCCTACAGTGTGTCTGCAGTGCATGTAACAGGTTACAGGCAGTTAGGGGCACTGAGCGCACCCTTGGCCCTTGCAATACACACCAATGCTTATGGGATATGTTCAACAACCTCTTGCTGGAGGTACTGTTTACAGTGGCTCTGCAGTGCATATAACAGGTTGCAGACAGTGAGGGGCACTGCTTTCTGTGAGCACCATAGGCCCTTGCAACCCGGGCCACTGCCTTTGTGATCTGTTCAACAACCTCCTGCTGCAGTTCCTGCTTACAGAGTGTCTGCAGTGCAGGTAACAGGTTGCAGGCAGTGAGTGGCACTGCTTTCTGTGAGCACCATAGGCCCTTGCAACCGGCGCCACTGCCCATGGGATCTGTTCAACAGCTTCTTCTGCAGTCCCTCTTACCTTTCATCTGGCGCACACTTTGAGTTGAGTATTTTCTACCACTTGGGATAGTCCCCAAATGTTACCTATTTTTTAAATAAATATTGTACTAAAATTATTATGGGGAAAATGCCTGAAGGTGAAAGTAAAATTACTAACACATCCCAATTCACACAAAAGTCTCCCATATATCATACATAAAAACACAGATCACGCCATTTCCCATTTTCCTTAAAAAGATACGTAGAAGACAAAAGGTAGCAAAGACGCAGTGGTACAGAAAGGAATAATGGGCAAGTCATGTGCAATGTACGATCTTTTTGCATGTGGACAATTGTAAATGAACCCTAATGTCCACGAGGCCCTTTACGTGCAAACCTTATCTACTGTACATCGGAAGAGACGAGATACTGAGAAACATGTGGCAATGCGCGTGTTAATATAACCCGTATGTAGTTTAGAGTCTGGATATATCTTCTTAGTCTTGTGACAGTAATGGATGCTGTCTACATGGAATGCTAAATGAATTAGCAGCGCGTGCAGCCGCTACGCACTTGGGTGACCTGCTACAGTCTGTTTCCCTCGTTGCTGTGTACCAATTAACACGCGCATTGCCGTATGTAATACAGTAGTGCCTCTCTGTCATCCTTCCTCCCCTCAATGGGCCCTGACGAAGTTCCCTTTGGAACGAAACGCGTTGGCTGATGTTCAAATCCTAATTTTAAGATTCTTAAATAAACGAATAAATATTTTGGAATATACTTGGACCTACTTTGACTTCATTTTGGTGCACCGTCCTTCAATTCCTGAATTATCAGCATTAGTTATTGAAGAGTGCAATGAAGTCCACTAAGTTCTATGTCCAAACAGAAGGGATGGACGCATAGAATATACCCGAAGGAAGAGCTAGGTTTCAAGGCTTTAAAGGAAGGATCAGGAGTTTGGGAGTGAGGGTACACATTTTAGATAACAATAAAAAAAGCTCAAGCCCTCATAGCATCGGGCCAAGGGAACGGCTAACAAAGGACGTTGACTATGGATACAAAGACGTTTCTGGTAGGGTTGCAAAACCGGAATTTGGTTCCAATGAATATTAAAATAATATGTTTCTCTATACAGCAATGAATACTACAGTTGCTCAGTTTCCAAGTTCTGAACATTGCATGTGGACAATTCTTTTTTAGCCGCAACAGACAATACAGAACAACAATTGTAATAGTTCCTCCCATGGCAGTCACAGACGCGCACATAAGGCTGGTGGAATGTGGTTGGTTTTTTCAGAGCAAAGAAGGTGGCCAGATGGAGCGTATGGAACTCTCTAGAGCCTGCGGATGAAAATAAGGCATGCCAAAGAGGCTGCTGTCTTAGTCAAATCTTGGCAAGATTGGGGGGATCAGCAACAATCCCTTAGTGAGGGATCAGCAAATAAGGGAGGTAGATATTGGAGAACAGAGAGGGGGGAGAAGCAGGACACAACCAGAGAGTTAACGCGGAGAGTCAACTTGAGGTCCGTGTATAGGCAGATGCCATCGTTTTGGGGGAAGAGTGTGGAGCCAAAAGTTGGCAGCCATTTTGAAAGGATGCAATTGGTAAAGTATTGCAGTATAACGTTATGACATGTTGAAGGCGCCATAGACTAAGATCTGGGTATACTAGGCGCAGGGACTGAAGATGAACGTCTAATACGCTTGAGAAAGAGGCTAGGGTCACTGTTTAGGACGTGGCAGAGGATGGGATGAAGAGTCCATTGGAAAACCAAAGGTGAGATTTTTTGATTCGGAATGCAGAAAGGAGGAGCGACCACTCACCAGGTTCAGGTCATGAGCTCAGCATTAAACGCTTGAGCGGCCAATCGTGGAGTCTTTATTTTGGGAAGACTAAGTAGACCCAGATATGCTCAAACACAGAATAAATGCCACTAGCACACCCCGAACCAGCTACAACGATATAAAAGCTGTGTTGGGAACAGGCCACAGTTCCACCAACCATTCCTACGCGATAATCTCGTTTTGGAATTACTATCTTGAAAGCAAAGGCCCTCAATGCAACTGCAAATGCTGAGGGTGGCCCAAATTACCGGCAGCATCGGAAAATAAAAGCTGTACAGGATTACCCGTGCCCAATATTTACCAGCCAACATTTCGGCAGGCAAAACCTGCCAAGATCTGCGAGGATAAACTGAAAACATCTGAGAATCCATACAGAAACATCGTTTCCACTTTCCAGCGGCTACTCCGCCATTCTAGGCGAGAGAGATCACACACAGGTAACAAGCATCGCGGCACCGACGCTTTACTTTTAATGTCATGAATAAAGCGCGGGTGCCGCGATTATACCAAAAGTAAAGAAATAGAAAGAAATATCTATTTCTTTACTTTTGGTATAATCGCGGCACCCGCGCTTTATTCATGACATTAAAAGTAAAGCACGGGTGCCACGATTATACCAAAAGTAAAGAAAACACGCTACAATCGCGGCACCGGCGCTTTACTTTTAATGTTAAAAGTAAAGCACCGGTGCCGCGATTAGCAAACTAAAAATGCTACCGCCGGCCACAGCTTGCAGTGCATGTGCGCACGCAGCAGTAATCACACCATATGGCGCCTCTGCTGAAACGCACGCCCACGCACATGCACTGAAAGCTGTAGCCGGTGGTAGCATTTTTTAAAGCCCTTACTAAAGTCTCTCCGAGCAGCGCATGCGCGCTGACTCAGCGAGACCTAAAAAGGGAACATCTTGCAGAATACTGCATAGTAATTCCATGTCTGCACAGTAATTCTCCATTTTAAGAGGTTCAACTCGTAATTCCATAGTCCTGGCATCAGTCACTCAATATCGACAGATGCGTAGCGCAAGAACTAATGAGAGGTACATGCGAATGTTTGGAGTTTATTTGCCATTGATTAGAGGCTTTTGTTCAGGATGTTAAAGTTATTAACATGGCTTTGGCTGTGTTGGGAGCAGTGGAAAGTCTTTTTATGCTTCTGCATTCAATAATCCGCTTCTTGCAAGGAAACAGACATGCACGGGTGTGATCCCCTGAAGTCTTGATATAAATCCGATGCACCTACGTGCTGCTCTATCTACTTTGCGACTGTAGGTATTTCGGAAGGAAGGAAACCTTCATAGCGGCTAGTGATCATATACCTGGTCCATATGCGTGCACTGCCGCTGCCTGCGCTGTGATCGATGCATGCTTGCATGATTGCCCCCCATGCCCTCCGTGCTCTGTGTTTCTGAAGCAGTATAGCACCGCTGCTGCCAGGGCCCGGCCTGACTGTGTCAGCAGAGCTTCTCTGTTGCTCCCTGTGATGGCCATGCTGTGCTTGCGAAGGATGCCTGCGGAGCTGTTGCCTATGCTCTGCCTGCCCCATGTCAATCTGTCAAGTGAGTTATAGACATTTGCAAAAAACTTAATTGGCATTTACCTTGCATGTCACTTTCATTAAAAAAAAACACACAAGATGATGGACGGAATGTTGCACATTGGCAAAACATTCTCCCCCGGTCACAGATCTGGGTTAAATCCATCGTTCTTTTGCCCACTACGCCACCCCAGTTCAGACATAGCCATATGCAAATCAGTCTTGACCCTGAGCCTCATGGGAACAGTCCAGCACGAACTGCCGAGCCATGCCTTCCCTGGACCGGAATCAAGCATCCTAGGACCGGTTTCGGGGTTTCAACCCCTCTTCAGCCAGGATAGCTTGACTCCAGTGGCGTAGTGAGCACGGGACCCACGTCTGGGCATACACTTCCCACAAAGGGCGAACAGCAAAACACACAAGAAGATGGAAGGGTATGCTCAGACGTGAGTCCATGCCACTGGAATCAAGCTATCCTGGCTGAAGAGGGGTGAGATTCTGAAACCGGTCCTAGGATGCTTGTTTCCAGTCCAGGGAGGACCTGGCTTGGCAGTTCGGGCTGGACTGTTCCCATGGGGCACAGGGTCAAGACTGATTTGCATATGGCTGGGTCCAAACTGGAATGGCATGGTGAGAAAAAAACGATGGATTGAGGCCCAGATCTCTGTACTGCTGTGATCTACTGTGCATTCGGGGTGCTCACTATGCTAGCAACTCCACAGCTCGACCATGCTTTTCTCCACAGTGTCTTGTGCGCTTATGCTTGGAGACCAGTGTCATTAAATTCAAAGGACAAATCCACAGGTTCTAAAGGTTTCCTTCTGTACACACTCTCCTGTGGTACTCAGCCCTCAGCTGCTAACGCAGGGGGTGCCCGGCGCCCCTGCCATCAGGCCGGAGCACAGAGGCATGCCAGGCTGCATAGCACAGTGATGCTGCAGCGCACTAACCTGACTGTGGTAATGTTATCTTATCAGATAATCCATGTTAAAGCGCCTACGCAGGCTCAGAGGTAGAGTTAGGCTCTAGAGTATATGAGGTAATGTGCCCCTAACAGGTAAAGATTCTCCACAGAATGAACAGCCTAGTCAAGGAAGTAAAATCCTTCTAGAGTCTGACTTGAAACTACGACGGTTGATTAGAACGGTATAAAAATAATTACAGAAGGCAAAAATATAGCCAATTGTATTCAGTGTATTAGCAAATATACCGCATAAGAGGGCGGATAGGTCGGCCCCCAGGGATGAGACACAGACTAAGCACGTCTTTCATACAAAATACTTATCTGCAGTAAAAATCCCGCCCTCAGCATGAGCTGTGTACAATGTTACACCTGCTCAGCGAGGCACAATAAAGACAAAACCCAACGACATATAACCCCGTCCCATAAATGAATATGAATGAATCTGCTTTTGACGAATGTCATTGGATTTGACAGCACAAATCTCATTACACACAAAACAAGGACCGTCTTGTGCACTTGATGGGCTTATTGTCTTCAGGCAGGAAGGACTTTGAACAGTTAGTTACATTTGAGTGCAAAGCTTCCTCCAGGGTTCACCAACAACAAATTGTTATTAAAAAACACTTCATTTGTGCACTTTTTGATACCTGTGGAGAGAAATGAAAACACACAATTCACGTTTACAATTTTCGTACGGAAATATGGTTACAGCTCAGACTCACAACTGCACCACTGGGGCTATTACATCACACAAACAGGACCGCATTACCCTGCATCATACAAACTAGACTGCATCTATATAGACATACGGCACAGTTATAGGACTACAAAACAATTATATTACACACAATTGCAGCGGTGGCCAGCACTGATCGGAGGTAGGGGGTGGGAAAGGGGGTAAGACGCAGAGGGAAGTGGGAGTAAAAAAATAAAATAAAAACACTGGGGCATATCAACAACAACCGGCGATAATTATCTCTAAGCGCACTTAGCACCAGGATAATTATCGCCAGCTAGCGTGAATTTTTATCGCTGAGATAGCGTGCTATTAGCAACGCTTATCTCAATAGCGATAAAAATTCTCACGCTAACAGGCTAACGTGAGCTTATCGCTGGAAAGCCAGCGATAATCTCACGTTACCTTGTTGATAGGGACAGACAAACTTAGCCATGATATCCTCCTTCCATAGGATATCATGGCTAAGTCACAAAAATACCAGACGTAAAAAAGCAGCGTTAACCACGGTTAGCGCTGCTTTTTTTGTCTCTAACAGGGTTAGCGATATTCTTGATAATAGGAGAAATGTCGCTTAACGACATTTCTCCTATTATTTTACTCTGGAACGCCCCCTTTGCATCTCATTAGAGATGCAAGGGGAAGCGTAGAGTAAAAGGGTGCTAACATGCAAATTTGCATGTTAGCACCCTGTTGTTGATAGGGTGCTAGTTTTATCTCTGCTTTTTTGGCTTTTAAAGCCAAAAAAGCAGAGATAAAGCCCTTGTTGATATGCCCATACTTTTTTACCGTTCCTCGCCTCCGTAGTCCTCCCTCACTCGGCCTTACCGGAAGCACACCCAGGTGACCAGTCAGCCAATCACAACGCTGCCTTAGCAGCGTTGTGATTGGTCTGAGCGCCGTGTTTCGGCGCTCAGACGCTGACTGGGGTCCTGGGCATGTTCTCCATGTAGGCTGTAATGCAGCCTGCATGGAGAACTTGCGAAGTGCGCAAGACAGTTTGGGTGGCCTGAGAGGGTCGGCCAAGCAGTCACCATGCAATTTAGGAGGGTGCTACCACTCCTCCCATGCCCCACCCCCTAACGCAAAGCGGGTGGAATTAGGAAAAAATAAAATGATAATAACACAAGTTATTATCATTTTATGTTCCCTTTGTGCCACTGCGAAAAAGCAGTGGGGCAGCGCTCCTGCGCCTTAGCGGAGGGGCCGCCACTGCGATGTTGCTCCAGGCACATTATAGGAAATGATTAAAACAGATATGTTACAGGTCAATAGTTTCAATACATCTGCTATATTACAGCTCCCGAACAGGACATCATCCCCAGTGCTATTATTACAGTAACATAACTGCATCACCCTCGCTGTACTGCAAAGGAAGACCCAAGTGTACCATTCCTGCTACATTGCAAAACAAAGAGTGATTCAAAGGGACCAGTTTTTTCTATATGACAACATGCGTGCAAGTTTGAACATGTGTTAACATGGATAACAGAGACACAGCTGTGTCCCCTTTGGTATTACTTACTTACTAATGTCTACTACCTCTCCTGGGGTATAGGCATCAACCAGGCTCACCTGCCATCTCTGTCCTGGGCTTTTATTTAATTCTGACTCCAGGTGTAGCCCATCTCCTTGCAGTCAGCCTCCAGCCCTCAACGCCAGGAGTCTCTTGGCCTTCCTTTTTAGGTCTCGCCTGACCCAGCACATGCGCTGGTCTGGCGAGACATTTTCCGTGGGCTCCAAAAAGTGCTACCAGGACAGCCTAGAGCTACAGTGCATGTGCGCGGGTGCGCGCGTCGCGCTTTACCTCGATTACAATCACTTTCTCGGCCGCTTTGATGTTTGATCACGATCACTTTCGCTTTGATGTTCTCTGTGATGCTTCAATAGATTGCAGCAGTTAAAACAAGCATTGGCATAGCCGACAGGTCTCGCTTTTGAGACCTTATAAGTGTTTACTTATGCAACTGTTGCATGGCTAAACACTTATAAGGTCCCAAAGGCGAGACCTATTGGCTTTGCCAATGCTTGTTTCCTCTTCCCATGCGGTTCCAGGTGCGGGACTGCCTGGCGGTGTCTGATGCAGGCTTGCGGAGCGTGTGACCTGTCAAGCCCTGGCATCTTTTCATGAGTTCTTCAGGAGTAGGTAGTTAGAAAGTCTCCTGCCATAGATCTTTGTTGCTCATGGTGTTTGGCTAACAGATTTTGAGGATTTTCCTCAGACAGGTGTTGATGAAGGTCTGGACTTTGTTGGTGGTGGTCACTGTTGTCCTCCGAGTTTCTGCTCCATACAGAAGTGTCCATTTTACATTGTTGTTAAAAAGCCTGCTCTTGGCTTGCATCAACAGGTCCTTGGAGCTCCGGAACTTCTTTTGATGAATGAAGGCCTTGCTTTGCCCATTCGTTCCTTGACATTGGTGTCTGTGCCGCACTGCTTTTCTATGACACTGACTGGGTAGGTGAAGCCCTCGCCTGCTTCCAGTGCATCGCCTGCAAGCGCGTCTGCAGTTGTGCTGTTGTGCTGGCTGTGTTAGGTTTCAGGATCTTGGTTTTTCCCCTGTGGACATTGAAGCCAAATTGTGCTAACGTGGCTGCCACTTTGTCGGTCTTCTCTTGCGTTTGCAGGTGGGTATAGGAGAGTCGGGCCAGGTCGTCTGTAAAGTACAGGTCATAAAGCTGCATCGAAGGTGTCCACTGGATCCCATTTCTTCTCCTTGCATGATCCAGTCTACGGCCATCAAGAAGAGAAAAAGCAAGACCAAACCACCCTGTCGCCCTCCAGTGCGCACGTTGAAGGCTTCTGTGAGTTGCCCTCCATGTACTATCTTGCCGGCCATGAGATTTCCTGATTATTCTTACAAGTTTCTCCGGCACACCATAGTGGCAGAGGAGTTTCCAAAGGGTCAATCTGTCCAAGCTGTCGTATGCCTTTTCGTAGTCGATGAAGTTGACATAGAGGGTGAGGGAGTTCCATCTCATCGACTGCTCAATGATGATGGGCATTGTTGCAATAGGGTTTGTGCAAGATCTATCTTTGTGGAGGCCCACTTGCTTGTCTCGCAACTGAGCATCGACTAGTTCCTTCCAGTGAGGGTTCCTCCGCTAAGGCGGGGAAGTGTCGGCCCACTGCTTTTCAGCACTACAAAAAAGGAAACATAAAATGATAATAACGTGATGTTGTTATCATTCTATTTTTCACTGCTGAGGCGGTTTTACGGGGCGGGGCTGGGTTGGGCAGAGCAGGGAGAAGGAGTGGTGGCACTCTCTAAGCTTTCTTGGGCCGGCCAAACAGTCATGCGCACTTTGCATATTCTCCATCCTCTGTGAATAGTCCCTGAGGAAAGAGGACAGAAGGGCCAGGGCCTGTTGTGTGATACCCATATCTTGAAGGCGATCAATCAGCATCGAGGGAGAGATGGTATCAAATGCCACAGAGAGGTCAAGAAGTACCAGCGCCACGCCTTAACCGTTCATCCACTAATCGCCTAATATAGTACGTGGCTGAGATTAATGCAGTTTCAGTTCCGTGATCTTTCCTGAAACTGAACTGAGAGTTGTCCAGCCATCCCCGCTGTTCTGGAAATTCCATCAAATGGCCATTTTGATGTTTCTGGTAGATTTTAGCTGGGCACGGCAGCAGTGAGATTGGGAGGTAGTTTTTTTTTAGAAGGCGCCTGATCACTGCCTGCTTCCATCGCCGGGGAAGGCACTCAGAGAGAATAGCTTTATTCATCAGATTAGAGAGAGGTTGGGCCAGAAGACTAGCTACCATGTGTAGAGTTGCTTGCGAACAGAGTTCCAGGGGTGACCCGGATTTAGTATTAAGGAGATGTTGCTCCACCCATCTCAGGGGTAAGGGATGGGAATGCCGAGAGTTATTTCAGCTCTTGGTTCCTAGACTGACGTCTTGCTGGGGTCTGACTCCTGCTTTCTAACCATGGTTGGCCGTGAGTGAGGTTTCGAAAGTTTAGGTACCTTTAAAACCATCATTGATGGAGGAGGAGCCTAGCGCGCAAACAAGATGGCCGCGTAGGTGCGAGGCTCCCGAGGACCTCCGCAACCTCCCACGACTATCCTGAATTTATCCTGTCTCGGATGAGCGGAATGTGTTGGTGAGCCTGAGCTGAGGTGGCACCCGTTTACCGTTGTCAAATCGGACCTCGGACACCGGAGTGAGCACCGATTGAAGTCTGCGGCCTTCTCCTCGCCATACCCCGGATTTGCGCTGAGGGGTGACCCAGTGACAAAGTGAACAACAGCGGCGGGCCGGGCCTGGCGAGTCGCGCACTCCGCGCTTTCGCTTTCGCTTTCGCACCCCCTTGCAATCACTGCAGGGTTGGGTCGCGGGGCTCTTTGCGTTGGTGTGGTCTCGCTGGGAGACTTGGCCTGCCCGCCGGCTGTGACCCACCCCGCCGATCGGGGGTGGCCCCCCCCGGAGCTTGTGGCCCTGATTGCCTGCCCTTCACGACGTGACTGGTGCGACCGGGAGACTAGTGGCCATGGCCACCAAACAAGATGGAGACCGGGCAAAGACCAAGCCGACCCGGCGTGGCACCACCCATCAGGCCAACAGTATGGACCGCTATACCCTCCAGAAGAGATCTCCCGGCGGACCGCACAAATCCCCTGAGGACCCTCCTGATGCCCCGGACCTGCCCACGGATCTGACTCTGCGGAATGTCATGGGCGCCATTGCCGAGATGAAGGCCTCGGTAGGCCAGCGGTTCGACACACTGGCACAGAAGATCGACTCGGTCCTCGTGGATGTTGGCCTGGTGAGGGCCGATCTTTCCAAGACCAACGACCGAGTTGATTCTTTGGCCCACACCGCATCGGGCCTTACTACTGATGTGGCGGCGCTACAAACAGAGGTGCGCCGGCTTAGTCAGGCGACCGCGCTTATGGATCGGCGCCTGGAGGACTCCGAGAGTCGGGCCCGGAGAAACAACATCCGCATCATCGGAGTACCCGAGGGACGGGAGGAAGCGGCGGCGGACCTATTTGTGGAGGACCTGATCGCTACCCATCTCCAGCCACGGGGGCTGAGTAAATTCTTCGCGGTGGAGCGGGCCCACAGGGTTCCCGGGGGAAGGCCGAAGGTCGGGGCCCCTCCACGGCCCCTCATTGCCCGGATTTTTAACTTTCGGGACAGAGACGCTATCCTGCAAGCCTCCAGACTTTTGGGGCCGGTTAAGCTTGACAACATGGAGGTGAACTTTTATCCGGATTTCACCCCAGCGGTCCAGAAGCAGAGACTGAGCTTCCACGGCGTCAAGCGCCGTCTTCGGGACTTGAACCTTAAATACGCAATGCTCTTCCCGGCCAAGCTGCGAGTGGAGGTAGAGGGTCGCACGCACTTTTTTGATCGCCCCGAAGCGGCCGGAGACTGGCTGGACACTCTGTCTGGGGATCGTGATCTGGGGGGCGGGGGGGGGGCGGCGGGGGGGGACGGCACACTGGATCGGGACTGAGGGGGTGATGTTGGGCTTCACTCTGGACAAAAATGTTGCCACTCTCGATTAAGCATCTGTCTGTATAATTTCCCCTCCTATGGAGGTTTTATGGGGTCTCTTGGGGGTTCTCCCTCCTCCTCTGGGGGGCTTAGCTAGTTTTTATTATATATATGGGGAGACAGGCACACTGCACGTTGGGGGGGCTGTTCGGGCTCATGCAGGGGTGCAGG
Source organism: Triturus cristatus (assembly GCF_964204655.1). Taxonomy (NCBI): domain Eukaryota; kingdom Metazoa; phylum Chordata; class Amphibia; order Caudata; family Salamandridae; genus Triturus; species Triturus cristatus. Next base: position 10,120,001 of record NC_140579.1, on the reverse strand, counting down.
GAGGGGGGAGTTTTGTTGGGGTGGGTGGGTAGGGATGGGGGGGTGTTGTTTGTTTTCACCACAAGGCAAAAGTATCATTGTGCTAGCTCTATAGTGCTCTCGGGGGGACGAATGGTGGCTCTTGTCTATGATGGGGGGTAGGGAACTAACCCTGTTGTCCTGGAACGTGAATGGACTGGGGGACAGGATTAAACGTGGGGTGGTCCTGCAGTTCTTGAAGCGCATCTCGCCCGATGTAGTTTTTTTGCAGGAGACACACCTCATTGGCAACTCCTTCTGCGCCATGAATCGGCGTGGCTATCGCCTAGTGGCCCATTCGGGCTTTACGTCTGGCTCAAGGGGTGTGGGCATCATGGTTAAGAACTCGCTTCCGCTGGAGATTGATGAGGTGCTCCATGACGACAGGGGACGTTATGCGGTCTTGGTGGGAAGGATGGAGGGCAAAGTGGTGGTTTTTGTGTCAGTATACGTCCCACCGGGGCTGCAGTCGACTACCTTTGCGGACCTGGGGCGCCTCCTCCTTGGCCTTCCGGGGGGGATTCTGGTGGTGGGGGGGGATTTCAATGCGGTGGTTTCCGGGACTGTGGATCGTCACCCCCCTAGGGACCTCCCCCGGGCCCAAGCGTGGCTCTCTGGTCTATTGGACACTTTGGGATTGGTGGATTGCTGGCGTTTAAAACATCCCACGCAGTTACAGTATACCTTCCATTCGGGGGCCCATGGTAGTCTCTCACGACTAGATTATGTCCTGGTCCCGGCGGCCTATGTTGGGAGGGTGGGAGAGGTGCGCCATTTGGCACGGGGTATCTCGGACCATTCCCCGCTCCTGTTACACCTGGACCTTTTTCCGAGGGGTGAGGGTAGGGTGGTCCCGATCAATCCCTGGTACTTGCGCGACCCCACTATTCGCGCTGAATTGATTAAATCCCTCCAGCTCTACTTTGACGAGAATGTGGGGTCCGTGCCTTCGGCTGTCTCACTGTGGGAGGCATTCAAGACAGTACTACGAGGAGAGGCCCTGTCCCTCATTTCCCACACCCGGAGGCGCGAGCGGGAGGAGGTGACCCGGGTGGAAGCTGAGATAGCCGAGTTGGAGGGTAATCTAGAAAGTGGGGTGACGGATGCCGTATTACATGTCCTCCAACTCAAGCAAGCGGCCTATAGGGCCCTCGTCACGGAGGCAGCCAGGGGCCTCAGTAGAGAGCAACAGGGGAGATTGTATGATGTGGGTGATAAGGCTGGTAAATTGATTGCGTGGCTGGACAAAAAGGAGAGAGCGAGTCGTGTAGTCCCGCTGATTGAGAAAACAGACGGTGTGTGTGTTACTGAGCCGGAAGAAATTGTCTCCTGCTTCGCGGACTATTTCCGTGGGGTGTATTCCCCGGTGTCTTCCTGCTCTGAAGAGGATTCCCGTACCCTGCTCAGGGATATCGCACTGCCTTCCCTTTCGGAGGAGGACAGAGTGTCGTTGGACGCCGCTCCAACCTCCGACGAAATTGCCCTCGCCATACGTTCGGTCGCTTCCGGCAAGGCCATGGGTCCTAATGGTCTCCCCATCGAGTTGTACAAATTGAGACCGGATACGCTGGCATCACATCTCCGATCGATGTTCCTGGAGGCCCATTCGGTGGGCTCCCTCCCGCTGGACCAGCGTCTGGCTACAATCGTGGTTATCCACAAGGAGGGGAGACCTCAGGACCGGGTTACCTCCTATCGGCCCATTTCGCCACTGAACGCGGAGCCTAAAATTCTCGCCAAGGTCCTGGCCAATCGGCTGGTCGGCGTGGTGGGCGAACTGGTTCACCAGGATCAGTCCGGCTTTATTCCCCATCGTAATACAGCTCTTAACTTGCGGCATTTGCATGGGGTGCTTGCACGTGTTCAGTACATACGGGAGCCGGCCATTTTGGCATCCCTGGACGCCACCATGGCGTTTGATACGCTTGAATGGCCATACATCTGGGCGATGCTTGCGAAGTTTGGCTTTGGCGCAGGGTTCATCAGTTGGGTCAAATTGCTGTATTCGGGCCCATTGGCGCAGGTGGTGGTGAACGGCAGAGTATCGGCTCCGTTCGAGCTGGGCCGGGGCACGCGGCAGGGCTGCCCCTTATCGCCGCTCCTGTTTGCGCTTGCCTTGGAGCCCCTGGCAGAGTGGCTGCGGTGGGAGCCTTCCATCCGTGGTCTCCGTTGGACCCCCGAGCATGAGGACCGCGTATCCCTATACGCTGATGACATCCTCTTGTACCTAGCTTCCCCACGTAACTCACTTATAGTACTGGTTGATGTTTTGCATTCATTTGGTCGTAACTCCGGCCTTGTCATCAACTGGGCTAAATCGTGCGTGTATGTTCTCTCTGGGGAGGCGCCCATTCTTCCGCGGGGCTGTCCGATCCAGATCGCCCCGCAGGGATTTCGGTACCTGGGTGTCTTCATTACTCTGGACCCGGAGGCCCGGTATGATCGGAACTTGCTTCCCCCCCTCCAGCGCCTGAAGGAAGATGTCACGCGCTGGCGGCGCTTGCCGCTCTCGCCGCTCGGCCGGGCGGCATTGTTTAAGATGATGTCTCTGCCGCGCTTCCTCTACGCTTTGCAGAATACTATGGACCCCGTCCCAGCGCGCTACTTCCGTGAGGTGGAGAGTTTACAGCGCCGCCTGTTCTGGGACGGGAGGCCGCGTATCGCCCTGGCGAAGCTGACGCTCCCATGGTATGACGGCGGGATTGCCCTCCCGGATATCAAACGATACTATTGGGCCTCCCAGCTGGCTGCGATTAATCACGGCCTGTATGGGCCCGCTTTAAACCCGGCATTCGAAATGGATAAGATGCTACTCCCGGGTGGGGACTATAATCGAGCGCTCTACTCCAGCACGCCCGACGCTCGGCTGACCGGCCCCACGCGTGTCATGGTGCGAGTGTGGCACGCGGCTAATGTGGCGATGGGGTGGAAGGATCGTCTGACCCGGGCGTCACCACTATACGCGTCCGAGCAGTTGGGCTCCCTGTGGACCTCGAAGGGCTTCGAGAAGTGGGACATGATAGGCATTAGCAAGGTGGGGGATCTCTGGACGAGGGGAGGATTTAAAACGTTCGAGATGTTGCAGACGGAGTTCCACTTGCATGGCAGGGAGTACTTTCGGTATTTGCAGATCCGTCATGCACTGGGCTCCGTCTTCCCGGACGTTGCAGCCATCCCGGAGTGTTCCCCCCTTGAGGATAGAGTGCTGGATGGACACGTTCCGGACAGCACGATCTCACTGATCTACAAAAAACTGATCAATGACCGCACGGGATTGCTGACTGCCCTTCGTGAGGCTTGGGTTGCCGATGGACTGGAGCTGGACGACGAGGACTGGACCCTTGCGGTGGCCTCCCCGAAAGAGGTGGCCATACCGGCCCGCCTTCGCTTCGTCCAGCTCAAGATACTCCACAGAGTCTACATGACGGGGCCGAGGCTTCTGCGTATGGGCTATGCTGTGGACGGGTTGTGTAAGCGTGGGTGTGGCGCTTTGGGGACCTTTCTGCATATATTGTGGGAATGCCCGGAGGTGGAGCGATTCTGGCGTGGTGTGCATGAGGTCCTGCGTGTGGTTACGCATGTGGTGCTGCTACCCGAAGCGAGGAGATGCCTGTTGAATGTGTGGGAACCTACCGACTACTCGGCGCCACAGACGTGGTGGGTGACTCTGGGATATATGGTGGCCAAGCGTGATATTGCTCAACTGTGGGGATCTCAGAGGTCCCCGACTGTCTCGGCCTGGAAGGAGCATATGGATTGGTGCATGTTTCGGGAAAAGGTGGTGTATGTTGCGAGAGGTAAGCCTGGGACATGGGTGAAAGTCTGGGGCCCCTGGAACGCCTACCGCGGGGGAATCTGTACTCCACCGTTATTGCCCGATCCGTCGCCTGCCCCATCCCCGTAGCCGACCCATCTTCCCTGTTCCGGGCATTGAGTTTTACCCAGCCCTAATCCTGATCTCTTCCCCTTCTTGATACTCCTATGGATTGGTAGGGTCCCCCTCTCAGGGGAGCACATGCTGCTATTTCTGATTGTAGATTGCCTTGTGGTTTTTGTTTTTTCTGGTTGTTATTTCAGTTTAAAATGAAACCGTACAGTGGGGTCCGGAAGGTGTGGCTATCAACGCTGCTAACTCCTGTGCATCTTCCTCAGCCGCAACGCGCGCTCTACAATGTGTATCATATGCTCCTTTTGTTTACTAGCGGCCGGCCGGAAGGTTGTAGGCCCATCTTTGTATATTTTTTGAGTTTTGTAATAAACGGTTTCAAAAAAAAAAAAAAACATCATTGATGTCAACAAGTTAGACTGAAAGAAATTAGCTCGCTGGTTACAGAATTGCTGTGAACCTTCGGGTTCTCAAGCTGCTGAGGAGGTGGAGATCTGTTGGGCCACCCCTAAAGAGTTCTTTGGCGGCATTCGCATTGTCAATTTTCCGGATACAATCTGCAGATTTCTCCTCAGTCAGAGTTCGATTGTATTCCCCGATTCAATTCCCATACAGGATTTTTCGTGCTGCTCCCTTTTGTTCCTCCAGACTTGCTCTTGTCAGCGACACGCCTGCTTAAGAGTTCGGAATCTATCATTATACCAGGGAGCTGATGGGAAAAGCCTCTTTAGCCTAACTTCCTTGAGGAAGGCTAGCCTATTAGCAGCTATTTCCAACCACTCTGTAAGAGAATCAGCACCCGTGTCTACATCCTCCAGAATCTTAATTGGTATGCCATCCAGCCCATTGGACAAGGCGTTAGTCGAAACTCCTTTCCAATTTATTTTCCAAGTCTTGGTCTTAAGAGGATGGCAAGTTCTACTTGTGGTGGAGGAAAAAAGAGAGAAAGCAACTGCGCCATGGTCGGACCAGATGAGGGGAATAACTGATTGATAGGACATCCTGGCATCATTCGAAAATATGCCCTCTAGGGTGTGACCAGCATAATGTGTAGGGGCGAACACCAGTTGGTTTCGATGAGTGCTAGTGAGTCCCGGTTGCTGTTTTCTTCAGAATTGGAAATTAAAATCACCCAAGACGGTCAAATATCTATTCGTCATGTAAGGTTCAATTAGGTAACTTAGCTCATTTACAAAAGGGGGTCTGGCCCCAGGGGGTCCATATACTAACAGACCTCCAAAGGAGCCGGTAGCTGACAGTACAAACGTAAAGTACAGGGCTTCTCAAGTCTTTAGGTCAAACCCAGACTCCACCAGGCATTTGTATTGCGATTTGAAGACAATGGCCAATACCCCTCCCTGCCTACCTGCCCTGTCCACTCTTAGCATTGTGTCATTTAGAAGAATGACATCAAGTAAGTCTGGACCTGAGGTTTCATTATATACTCCAGATTATATTTAATAAGTGAGTGTGAATTGACGAGGAAGCCCTTGAACTGAGCCTCTGATGTGGGGTTAGTGCATCCTTCAGGTATGACGGGTGTGGAGCCTGGCAGAGGATGTCCCTCCAGCCTATTAAGAGCCTCGCTCTGTGGATAATTCCTCCTGAAAACCACAGGACAAACAGCAGCGTTGCTGTTGCTTATACAAATCCAGGAAAGGGAAACCAGTACAAGGGGACAATTCCCACCTACCTCGTAAAATCAATAAGGAGTTTCTGGAGTACCTGGTAACTGATGTCTGCTCCACCTAAATCAGACCAGGGCTCTGATCGATAGGCGCAGTCCAGATGCAGACGGGCGCAGGCAGGCTTGCCTTTGGCGTGTCTTTCGCATGTCTGCATACACATGGCCTTTAAATAGTAGCGTCTAGGTTAACCACTAGTACGCTACCTGGTCGTTCCCCTACCAGCCCGGAAATGAGCCGCTAACAGCTTCCCTCTGCATCAATCGTGCCGTGAAGACTTGTGGCAGACCGAGGAAGCAGGCGAGCGCAAGTTTTTAAAATAAGCAATTTTTAAAAGCAAAGATTAAAAAGTAGCAGAAACAAGTGAAATCAAGTAGGGGCTGCACTATAAAGAAGTGTACCAGACGGCACTGACTACCGGCGCTTTCGCGTACACACGGCCTTTGATAGAAAAGTCCTCTGTTTGTAGCTGGCACAGTTACTCAGGTCACCTTTCTTGGGGATCTTAATGAGATCTCCCTCTTTCCAGTCCGATGGCACCTTTTCCTCATCCCAGATCTTTTCAAACATGAGGTAGAGCATGTCTACTGATAATTCAATGTCTGCCTTCAGTGCTTCTGTAGGAATGTTGTCAGGCCAAGCTGCCTTCCCATTTGACAGTTGTTTGATGGCGTGCCCTATTTCTTCCTTGGATGGGCTGCTTCAGTTGTTTGGACAGTCCTTGTCAGCTGGCTGTATGTCTACTGGAGACAGTGGCATGGGCTGGTTCAGCAGTTCTCCAAAGTTCTCTATCCATCTTCGTTGTTGGCCTTCGTTACCCGCGATTATCTTCCCAGCTTTGTCTTTAACAAGTCTTTCCGGCTTGCTGTATCTGCCAGAAAGTTTCCTTGTTATGTGGCACAGGTCTTTCAGGTTTCTATGGACTGATGCTTCCTGGCCTTCTATGGCAAGACCATCGATGAATCTTTGCTCGTCTGCTCTTAGGCTTCTCTTTGCTTCCTTGTTGGTTTTGGTGTATGAGCCGTAAACCTTTGCCTTTTCGGCTCTTGTTCGGCTGGTGTTGACTACAGCTTTCTATTCCTTTGTCGCTTGGATTTTGCAGAGAGTCTCTGTGGAAATCTATTCTTTATACTGGTGTTTCTTGGAACCTGGTACCTCCTGGTAGGCTGATGTCACTGTTTCTTTGCTCTTTACCCCCGGACTTTCTACTGGGTCTCTGTTGTCCTCTAGTTCTTGCTGGGCTTGAAACTCGTTACTCTGGATAACTGAGCCTTCACTCAGTTTCTGTGCATCTTTGAGGAGGATGGTGTTATATCGCAGCTGTTGGTTTGTCAGTGCCATCCATGCTTTCTTCAGCGTTAGCCTTAGTCAAGCCACTCAAGGGTGATTTCTGACGCCACATCCACCCCTCTCATCATTCTCCCATCCTGCAGGGACCTCCAGAACATCTTGGCAAAGCAGACATGGTTGCTATGATTATCTGTCACATGGTCTGGTGACAGCCATGTTGTCTTGCGTATTGTTTTGTGTGGGATGCACTACCGCCCATCACCAGACTGTTCAGGGCACAGAGATCTGCTAGCCTTTTACCATTCTCGTTCATGTCGCCAAGGCCATGGCTGCACATGTCTTCTTCGTACCCTGTGTTGTCGCTTCCAATCTTGGCATTGACGTCCTCCGTTAGCATGCTGATGTCTCTCTCGAAGCATTACTCCAGGATGGACTGGAGTCTGTTGTAAAACTGTTGTTTTCCTCTTCTTTGCTGTCATTTGTAGGTGCATAGCACTGGGTAACATTAATTTTTATCCTCTTTTTCGTTGTGCGTAAGGTCCCTGTGATGATTCGGGGACCATGGCCTTCACATCCAATCAGAGCTTTGTTAGCTGCTGCCATTAGCATCAGTGCAACTCCCTGAGTCTCTGGTGTGTTTTCTTCTTCATATCCAGAATTCAGAAGCATTCCTCCAGAAGCCAGACTTGTCTATCTGGACTGTGTTCATCTGGTCTCGCTGAAAGCCAGCAGGGCAAGGGTGTATTTGTTTCTCTCCGCTGACACTTGGGCTGTCGTGCCTGTCTTGTACATGCTTCTGTCCTTCCATGCACCGATGCTGATGGCCTTGGTCGAAAACATGTAGATCGGCTTTGTGGCCTTCATGGATCTCAGACGTTCACCACAGGGCTTCATAGCTCTCCGTGAAGGCGATGCCTCTTCCCAAGGCTGGGATGTATTTTGGTCTTTTGGTTGACGTTTCTGTAGTTAAGATTTTTTCACATGGTGGGGTAGCTAGCCACGCACATAACCCTCCTCCTTTTGCAGCTGGCCTTGGAACTGGTCATGGTGGCGTTTCCCTCTAGTATACAGCAGCACAATGACACAACTGTACCGCCACAGTTATGTTAAAGTATAAAGATATGGTATGGTGACACAACTGCATCACCGCTTTTGTTTTATCCTATTTTGGCTTTTATATAGTGCTTTCCTACCCAACACTCTTTTCATTTGGTTGAGTAAGTAGGTTAAAGCACATCTTGTTCAAGGAACCAGATTGAAGCCATGTGGATTGAGCATGTGCCTAGATTCCCCGGATTTGGTGGTTGCGGTGAGACCCATGAGCAGTAGGTTTTGGTGTAATGGGTAAAGCTCCGAGGTGTGCTCCAGCCTTGCTGTGGTTGCATGTCGCAGCATCGTAAGTCTGAAACGGCGAGTGGAAGCATAGAGAGGAGTGGGTTTTCAGGCTACGTATAATGACTTGTAGCCTGAAGTCACGCAAGTCATGCTTTTGTGAAGAGCCAGCTCGATATTGCTTTGTTGAATTCTAGATGGCTACGGTGGTCTTTATCCTCTTCTGGAGCGTGCTCTACAGCTTTTTTCATTTGTACAGAGAAAGAGTTCTCACTGTTGGCCCTAATTGAGTCTCATCATTGCAGACAAGTGCAGAGAATTAAAGCCAAACTTCCTGTGCCACCAAGATGAAGACGCTCTAGAAAACTGGGTGTACGAGGGCCATTTGGCGTCTGAGCGTCAGTCCAGCAGCCAGGGCTACGATGTGTACCACAAGGAGTTAAAGGACGCAGTCGCATCGATGAACTCTAAATCAGGCGAGTCGTCTGACGCAGCTTAGGTGGAGGCGAGGCCTCCTCCAGCCAGAAGGTTAGCGCCCAGTGAATGAGGCCGTGAGCGTTTTGGTCCTGGCAGGTCTTTCTTACCATGCCGGCCTGAGCTCCGTCCATGTTGTCATAAGGGTACGTATATAATCCATGATGGAGGGTTCCTCATTGAAGACAATTCTGACTCTCCTAGCGCGCTCTATCAAACGCAGAGATCCCCTGACAAATGGAATGGGTCCCTTATGCTTTCTTGAGCAACGTCTGAGTCCGCGGCCTCTCCAAGAGCGCTCCTGTTAGCCCCTACGAGTGCCGTCAAGGTGTTTTATATACCCCATTGAGTGTTTGGCCCACAGAAAGCTTACTATCGTATTCTTAGATTCTGGCTTGAAGAAAAGGTGACAAGCACTGGTCCAGACAATTGGCTAAGGGGTGATCTCCAATTGGCCATGCTCGGGAAAATACTTCACATCAAGCTCCGGATGGACTCCAGGCACATACTGGTGATGTCATGAATAACGTATGACATCATCTGCGCAGGCCTGCCCACAAAGCTCATAGACAAATCGCAAACGCTACAAAACCAGAGAGCCAAACTAGGCCTTCAACTGTGTGAACAGGACTCAACGGGAAGGACCTTGAAAACATGCAACTGGCTCAGTGGAGTTGAGGAATAAATGGAGACATCTTTGCTCCATCCACAAGTCCTGCTATAAGACAGGCGTGAGCTGCACACAACACCACAGCCGAGGGCCTACAGTGCGCAAGCTGGCACCAGACTCACCAAGAAACCTTCAAGAGTCAGGAGAATGGAGACAGATCTTCGGAATTCAGGGCTCAGACCCTGGAATACCTCAAACCCGACCTTGACAGCAGAAGCAAGACCCCGGGGCTGCAGTAAACTCTCGAATCAAAACACTTTGAAACTGTAGCGCGTTGAAAACAGGGGATTGCGGGGGAAGTGACTGAGATTACAAGGGCAACGAATGAGGAATACCAAATGAGGGTGTATCCCTCACGTTCGATTTCAATGACGTCTGCGGATAGTTCACTGACTCCTAAACAACCCTGCCAGCGCTGTGCCATGCTACAAAGGGGCATCTAGGAACGCTCTGACGGAATGGACCAATAAGACTTCCGCGTAGGCACGGCTCGGGAGGTAGAGGGAACATATATGCCAACATTTTAGAACAGGAAGTTGTTGTGGCTAAAAAATCGTGGGAACGTATTTTCTCGATTAACTTCTACTCGAGCAGAGAGAGGGAGACTTTTGGCTCCAGAAACCGAGAGTCCCCGCCTGGGTGGGGTCTGTTGCTGAAGTGGGCAGCGTGGAGGGCCCCCGGGGCCACAGACCGAGGCAGGGAGTGGACAGCCGAGGTGACAGGAGAGAAGAGGGGTGAAGACGAGAATGGAAAGAGAGACAGAAGGAGGGGGTCCCCAAGGAGACACAAAATGGAACTACAGCGATGGGCGACACAGGGAGGCGGGCGGGAAACACTGAAAGAAGAGAAAGGAATAAACCAATAGATCTGAGACGGGAGTGGAACACCGCTCGCCCTTTTCTGCTGCTCTGCCTCGCCACGTGACCCGAAACCATGGTATTAATCTAATGAAAGTTAATGATTACAGCTCCGGCGATAGGCAGCCTCGTGAACCGGGACAGGCGGGGGTCACACGGGATGTGGTTTGTCAGGAGGTGAATCATCCATTTAGAACGGAAGCATTTTCAAGATCATATTCAAGGAAGCCATTGCTTGCCGCTGGTTTATTTTATGCCACTAACAACTATTGACAAAGCCAATAAATAGTTCCGGCTCGTTGTAGGTGTAACACTTGTTCTAGGTGTAACGTTACTTGTTGTATTATATATCTGGAGGCAATGACAGAAGCAACAGAAATACCAGTCGGGCGGCACACTATACCAAGCACAGATGTTTAGCTTATGTGTTTTAAGCCACGCCCTTAATTATATCAAACTCGGTTTTGGAGAGAATCCTCGTTTTTTCATCCCACTTAAAGCTCTGGAAATAACACCATCTCACAGTCGCCCCACGTCCAGGCATCATGCATGACTCATGCCTTCCACTTTTTCAGGTTGCCTATGTGCAGGGGCACAGTGAACCCTGCCCCGCCCCGCCCCTTGCTTTAGGAACTACCGCGAGGGTGGAGTTCTTGATGGGTCTCTTCTGTCTGCAACTCTGCAGACAAAGGTTCAGCTCATAATTAATGTGGAAAGGTGAGTGAGTAAGTGAAGGGATGGGTGGATGGATGGCTGGATGGATGAGTGAAATGATGGATGGATGATGGATGAGTGAAAGGGTGCATGAAGGGCGAGTGAATGGGTGGATGGATGAGTGAAATGATGGCTTGATTGATGAAATGATAAGTGAAAGGGTGAATGGATGGACGGATGAGTGAAAGGGTGGATGTAAGGCTGGATGAGTGAGTGAAAGGGCGGGTAGATGGACAAAAGGATGGATATATGAGTGAAGGAGTGAAAGGGTGGATGGATGAGAGAAAGGATGGATGGATGAGTGAAAGGATGGATGATTGATAGGTTCAATGGATGGATTCATTTCATGAGTGGATGGGTGGGTGGATTGAAGGATAGATGGCTAAGTGAAAGGGGAATTGAGAGAGAAAGGGAGGATGGGTAAATGGATGAGTGAATGGGTGGAAGCATGAGTGACTGGGTGGATGAATGAGTAAGTGATAGGATAGGTAAATGGCTGGATGGATGAGTGAATGGATGGATGGGTGGAAGAGTGGATGGATGAGTGTACGGGTGGATAGGGTGAAAGGGTGGATGGATGGATAATGGATGGATGAGTAAAAGGGTGCATGGAGGGATGGATGAGTGAAATGATGGATGGAAGGATACGTGATGGATAGGTTTGTAAATGGTTGAATATGGACGTGGATGGGCACACAGATGGAAGGACAGAATGAACGGTGAAAGAGTGAATGATGGATGAGAGAATGACTACACATTGTAAGCCCCATTATCTTAAGCAACATTTCCTATACATTGACTTTCACATTTATATGAGTGATTGTCTCTATGTAATATGTGTGTGTTGTAACGCGCTCCGACACTCTGCCCCACGCACTTGGGATGAAGAAATTACATACACATGAAAGACGGTCTATGTGAGGATGGAGGATGGAGGGTGGTAGCAAAGCCGGACTGACGAGCCGGGCATCAGGTGTTTTCTCAGGGAGCTGGAAAGGTGGGGTGGGGGCAGATTTGTTACCACAAAAAGACCTGCACATTTGCGTAAAGCTGCGCGCATACTGAAAAACCATGAAGTGCACAATCATCTCAGCCTAATGCAAACTTATTTTCACTTGTACTTAAGTGGTTGTCTATTTACTTACTTATATAGTATTGTGCAACCTCCTCTGATGTGTCTGTAAAACGTACCTTTTGTCCTGAATTTGGACCTCCTGTCCTGAATTTTTGTCCTGAATTTTGACCCTTTGTCCAGAATTTTTACACTCACTGTCCTGAATTTTCACCCATGCCAGTTGGTCACCCTAGACTGGAGGAGAGGGTGGCATGCCTCGGCATTTCCTCAACTTGTGGTACATTTCGCATTTCCTCAACTTGTGGTACATTTAGTTCTGATCTCATCCGGAGACTGCGGCAGCCTCAGACAGGGGTGTAGGAAACACTAACATTCTGGGGGGGACAGGGTCAACCTAGTGGACTTTCCAGTGACCCCATACAAATCGCCCATTGTGTGAGACTAAACCTGTTAAACAAATACAATTGCACAGTTTTAAAGTGAAATATTTAGAAAAGCAGGTATGTAGTCACAGTTTGCAAGTATATTTTATTGTTATTTACATTCATTTACATTCATAGTTACATTCATAATTAGACCAAATGTGAAAAAAATGCACAGAAATCTTGCTTTTTCATGCACCAAGCAAACAAAGGTCGCTGACTTCGGTCGGGGGCGTGGCGTTTGCAACTGCATTATGGTTTGAAAAGTACCTGCTTCTGCATTCCTGCTGTCCAGCAATTTTCAGGCAACAATAAAAATGTCAAGATAACTCCAGTGGTTAATGTTCTTCATTGAGAGAGATCGGAGGTTTGTGTAGTGGAAGTTGTGACTCTTAGTAAGGTAGCCACAGTGGGTTAATATGCCTGCGGCAAAGAACGTGTACTATGCAGGTCACAAAGTACATATAATGTGAATAGGTCAGTGGGTTACTGCTTTTGTCTGAGAGATTCTTTTGTTACCTGCAGTTTATAAGTTAAAATCCTAACATAGAACAATGTCATCTGGTACCTTTACTAGGCTTCATTAGTGAAGTAACAAGGCACAGGGAAAGTGCCCTATGCAGTCCGTTATTCCTCATTTCAAGCTGTGATCTGCACCTGCAGTGATGAACCCCACAGTCAGGCTACGATAATACTTCAGTTCGTGAGGCCTCGACATTCAAAACACAATAAACTGGAAGCAGTGGTCGAAGTGGGGAAAAAAAGTAGGAAAACAGTGGGCGGAGAATCAGAGGGCGGGAATAACCTGAGATTTGGGTCTGTGGGCGGAGTCAGAGGTGTGGCCAGAAAGAGCAAAACTTTCCTAGTTTTAGTATTTGTTTGGCACTTCTCTGACCAGTTACAGCGTATTACGTTATTTAATTCAACCAATACACATGTTAATTTAAGGTTTAATATGAGTTACTGACATTAAAATACATTAACAAAGTGGGATATGCTTCCAATCACAGAAAATGACAAATATGCTTAAAAGTGGAATCACAAGCCATCTGTCTCCGAGCCGTGCACTTTCTGTCATCTGCACTTCTCCCTTTTTCCACAAGAGCAGCTCAAACATAAATGGCAAAATATCCTAGTTTACAAATGTTTTCCAATTAATTATGGCTGTACCATATTTGCCGCATAATACATCATCTGCTGCATAATATAACGATTTCAACAAAATAATTGTTTGTAGCTCAAACAGATCAAAAATTGCTAAAAAAACTGTGACTTATGTTGCTGCGAAGTGGAGTGCCCTTTGCAAAGGTTGACTGGTTACCTTTTCTCACTGCTGCATTTGTATATTACACAGGTACTAATGAGGCAAAATCTTTGCAGAGGCTGTTAGTATATATAAGAATGTCAAAATAATATAGTATCATAAAATGTACCGCATTACGCTGTAGTCTTTTTTTTGCTGCATATTTTAGTCAACACTGTGACATCATTTTGTCCTCCATCGCTGCATAATTCCAGTGGCCCCAGAGCAGGCAGCAGATGTTTAAAGTGCTTATGCATGAAGCAGAGAAACCGTGAAGTTCGCAAACTTAGTTTGGTGTGTGTGCAAATCCTGGATTGCCGATCCCCAGTGAATTGCTCGACTACTGCTGAAAAAGGCCAATGGAGGTACCAATGGGTGAGGTGGAGTGGCCTCCAGCGTCTTGTGACCGCAGTGACAGAGTCACTATCGCTCTAGGGCGTGCTGCTTCAAATGCCTGCCCTCCAGACTGGAGGTGTACTTCAGTATGGATTGAGGTGGACAGGCCTTCAAGGTTAACCCACATATGCCACTGCTAGGGTCCACCTGCTGGTGCTAAGACACCAGGCCTTCTAAGGTCTGTCAGAGCCTTCTAAGGTGTAGCGTGGGAATGTGTTCCCTCAGGAGAGTGTTCTGGTGGGCTGGTCATGAAGGCTGAACCTGGTTCTCCAGTTTCAAATTTGGCAGCTCTGGCCAGAGTACCACATCCTCTCCCACAATGAACATCATACTGCCCCACTGAGAGAAACTTCCACTGCCTCCAGCTACAACCCAATTGTGCCGCGACTCAATTCAAATTATGTACTAGACAAGAGTAATATCCTGCCTGAAGAAAAAAAGTAATAACATCTTCGAAAAAGCAAACACTCATAGGGAATGCAAGGATACGTAAAGCATGTGAAATCTAAGCAGGAACAACATGGTTACCTTAACGCTTTTACACTCATTATTCAGAAATCAGTGAGTGCTTTTGCCTCAAAAGTTCAGGACATGTCTACAGGTCTCAGAAGGGACCTGTTCCAATGTCCATTGCATATATCCTTACAAAACGCAAGGAGTTTGGTTTAAAAAGACCACAAACCTAACACAGAGCCGCCGTACACATTTTATAAGCTAAAATAATTAAAGTAGTTGAAAAGGATCACATTAAACGTTTTCCACTCACCCATCAACCAGGTGTTGCAGCTACTCTAGGAATGGTGCACTTCCCCACCCTGGGAAAACAATGTTATTCAACGAAAGAAGATAAAAAGAAAGTAGCGCTTCACTGGCAAACTATGTAAAGCGGCGCTAATGTGGCCTGTCTGCGAGCACTCTGTATTGCTTTATTTAGTTATTTATTTTTCATCTTTTGATCCTTTTTTTTCTCAAAGGGCAGAGGGCGGGCGACCTCTGTGACTGGAGGAAGGTCACAGGGCAAATGCAGGGTCATTATAGAGAGCGCTTTTGCGCGCTAATGGGCCTGCTAATCTCGGAAGGGAGAGGGGAAAAGATTTGGGGCATATCAGCAACACCCGGCGATAATTATCGCTCAGCGCTCTTAGCGTGAGGATAATTATCGCAAAAGCGGCGATAATCTGTTATCGCCTGCTTGTAAATATGCCCCCATGTTTCCTCGTCCCCCCACCCTTGTCCCCCGTGTCCCCCCCACTCCAAAATCTGGGAGGGATATATCCCCCGTATCCCCCACACTTCCTACGCCCATGGTGTCAGATCAGGATGCCAGCGGCATCTGATGCCCGCAGTGGAAGAGCGCGAGCCTTCTGGTGTGATAGTATTAATTATCTGTTTTATGACGGGCTGCCCCAGGATTGCGGATTCTGAGCACTGACGTCAGCGCTAGTGTTGCACATTACCACCTCAGTATCTCGCGGTTTATTGACCCTTGAAGGATAAAACACTGAGGTACTCTATCCAGAAGTGTACCAGTAACCTGCTGGGATTATATCGACCATCAGGGTAATGGTACAAACGCAAAAAAACAGGCATTTTTGCTGTCCATGAATTTCTTGCCCAACATGCCCACTAGAAATAGCTGTAACAGGACGCATTACAAATCCTGAACGAATATTGGATGGTGCTAGCCATACCCCCTTCCACGTCCCCTCTTGGTAGCATCGTAGGGGGCCTGGCTCTAACCCTTCAGACTACCTTATGAATTGTAATTACATTTCTTTAGCACGCTGCTCCGGAGCCCACGGTTAGTGGTTAATAAAGTGGATATTGTTGGTTATTTGGGTTAGACTTGTGTTATTAAGAAGACAGTGCCGTAACACAGGCCTCCGCAGCCCCTGCAGTGCGGGGGGCCCCAAGCTCCAGGGGGCCCCCTCAGCACAGTACTCTGGCTGGACAGCTCCCGATTTAGTCCGGAGGGGGCCCCACCCCGTACCTTGCAGGGGGGCCCCCTCAAGTTTTTTACGCTTTGTGGTAGATTTACGCTGATAGGTTTACATGTGATCTTTAATGGCGGAGTAAAAAGGAGGTACTCATGGAATGAATGGAGAAAGCTCCAAGTAGGTTTCAATTGAGAACTTTGCTCCTCAAGTACAGACCCAAGACAGCTACCGCAAGCTTCAAGGCAGTGAATGACATTCTTTTCCTTCGATAACTTTATTTCGGTCACAACGGACCATAAAAGTACAGAGTACAATACACACAAACACTATGTTACAAAGAATAAATAACATGCACCAAATCAAAATCAATAACAATCATATATATACACCTACATTACAAATTTAAAACGGGCACATATTAAAATCAAATTAAACCATTGAAAGTAGTTATCGGAGGTATACATTAAATTTACTATAAATATGTAACTCAACAATTTATTTCATTAAAAAATTCCTGTGTTTAAGCCACATGTCGTTTAAAAACACGGGAGACGGCGAAAACGATAGGAGGGTGCGTGTCATATTTTAATACTCTCAAGGCCTTATAACATTCTCTGAAGCCAAGGTTCCTACAGATAGGTTTGACCCAACGATTGCGTACAGTCTGATATTTGGGACAAAAAAACAGGACGTGGATCTCATTTTCAAGATGGTATTTGCACGCTGGGCACTCAGTATTTTTATTTAAGTCCCATTTACTAGTCAATATCATGAGCGGCAGACTACCCATCCTAAATTGCATGTACAGTTTCCTTGCCGAAGCTGGATTAATCAGGTCAAGGAAATCTTCCTTTTTGTAATCCTCTTTTACTTGGAGGAACTGAGATGTCAGTCTACCAACTGTAGAGCTCACGTGAAGAGACAATAGATTGTGGGGCCTATAATGGTATACCAAATCGGCCCTAGATATTGCCGGGCACACTACTTCTGGTGTTCCCCATAACTCGGGTAAGCCAATCCTATTACAGGGTTCCTTAATATGAATTAACCACGGGATTTTCTTGCTTCTAATTTCAGCCCACACATCTGAAGGGAGCTAGTTCAGGAACTGACCATATTCTTCTCCAGTAGGTAAGTGACCTTACGTCCACTTCCTCCTCAATAGGGAGAAGCCCTAGGTCCAGCCGAGGAGGTACTAACGGGGTGCTAACTGGCAATCCCAACAGGTTCCTCATAAAGGAGTGCTCCACCCTTGTAAGGCTTGTGGGCCTAAAATGCCCCCAAAGCTCCGCCCCGTACATAGAAGCCGCTCTAGCCTGTACTTTATACATTTCTATAACTGGAGCAGCAGGCTTGTACGCAGATACTCTGTGCATTTTCGAAATCCCACCCACCGTTTGTGTCAACTTTAAAGCAGCCTTTGCTACTTGGGCATCCCATCCCAAATGTTCCGCAAGGATGATGCCCAAATAGGGCATTCTAATTACATCACATAAGAATGAAGAACACCTCTATGGAAAGCAAGGCAAACGACAAAGATACAAAGGTACTACTCTCTACACCCCCCCTTCCTATAATAAAAAAACCAAAATAAAATAAATCATCAATAATACACAAAATCATTAGAACGAAAAGGAGAAGTTCTGACACGGGAACTACACCTTAATTGTCTGCCATCACCAGAACCACTGGAGACGTTTTCATCAACCTCAGTCAAATTACTCGAATAGGAAGTAACACTGCTATCCCCTCTGTCCCTTAAAGAAACAGAAGGAGAAATTGTCGCGAACATGTGAAAGATCACCAAGATCCAACCAATCGGTGTCAGTTTGAGTTTTCACTCTATGGTAGGTGATCTTTGCTTGTTCATCACTCAATTTAAATAAAGCGTTCCGGTTCCACCAACCACGATCTTGTAATAAAACTGCAATCTTAGCCCGTATGAGTACTTTGACCGGTTCAGTGAATTTAGACCGTCCTTTACAAACTTTAACAGGTTTTTTAATGAGAACCCAGTCACCAGTTACTAAAGAAGTTTCTTTAACATGCATCATTTTGTCATAATATTTCTTGGACAAAGCTTGTTTCTCTCTCTCATGTTTCTGCAGATCCAGACTATGTGCTAGATCAACCAAGAGGGATTAAGAAGAGACATCATTTTCCTACCTCTTAGTAACACAAAGGGGGAAACATCAGTGGTGGAATGGGGTGTAGTATTGTAATTCCACACCTTGTGACTCACATACTTGAAACATCCAACCTGTTAGCTATGGCTGTTCGAACTCCTTCTTTCATCGATTTGTTAGCTCTCTCTACGAGACCATTAGACGCGGGGTTATACAAAGGTACAAAAATATGTTTAACAACATTCTGTCCCAAGTTTTTTTTCAAATTCATCTGAAACAAAATGAGAGCCATTGTCAGTGGCGATCTCCCTAGGCAAACCTTCGATCAAAAATACACGTAAAAATGAAATAACAGCATTAGAGTCAGCACTTCTAACAAAAGAAAAGTGCAGCCACTTAGATAAATAGTCAATGATAACAACTAGGAACCTTTTCTCACTACCAAGCAAGTTGAAAGGACCGGAACAATCTAACCCTAACTTCTGCCACGGGCCTTTAGGCCATTCAACTGGGCATAACGGAGCAGTAGTAGTGCGCCAATGTTTATCTGAACATAAACATTCAGGACACTTATCCACAAAGGATTTGACTTGTCCGTCGACACCAGGCCACCAATAAGTTTCCTTAATTTTGCGAACCATGCTTGAGATGCCTAAGTGCCCTTCACGGGCCAGGGAGACAATTCTGCTTCTCGAACCCACAGGCGGAACACATTTGTCTTGTTGTGTGTAGATTTAGATTCCGTATATAGGTTTGCCGATTTATGCCCTTATATAGGTACAATTCATATTGCCCATATTTAGACATAGAAAATCCCGCCCTTATTTAGGCATTGTCCATGCTAACCAAATACAGGCATGGTCTCCTACATCCGTCAATCCACGTCACAACGAGTTCTTGGAAAACCAGACTCTTAAGCCTTTAGGAATTTCCCTAGCTTGGATATTGATTTCTCCAAGACCTCATTTATTATGCATGAACATCTATTCCTTATGGGTTCGTTCACGACGTTCCAATGCCTGACTTTTACGTCAATACAGGCATTCCTAAACACCTTCAAGGTATAAATATACCTGCACTTGCCCTGGCAAACCACGGTTCCGTTACGGTCCAGTTCGACTGCCTTCTTGTGGTTCGCCACGGCAAGTTCGGAAGGAGATTGAGTTCCAGCCTGATGCACTGACCAGACGCTGTCATCCTCCTCGCAGAGAATCCAGCTCCAGTGTTTCTGACTCCCCTTGCGGGGTGTTAGATATCGAGTCCCGGAAAGAGATTCCAACCTCACACATTCTAAGGTATGGAGCAGACTAGAACTTAGAGAAACTTTTGGCAACTCTTGGCAAAACTAAACTATAGCTAGCTATACTTTAGAAAACAGCACCTACTTCTTACCTCGTACTCCACTTAGGTTAGGTACACTGGGGTAGAACAATTTATAAGCATTAGATGAGTATTCACATTTTAGCCTCTGTTATTTATGTATGTATTTTAATTAATTTATGTCATAGCTACAAACCATGCTATTGCAGTATTATTTTATCTTACTGCTAACGCTGTACGTATTATACTTTGCATTCTGTCTTACGATTGTAGCAGTTCATATCTCTTGCACGTGAAATAAGACTGTTCAATAAACCCTTTTTATTGAAAACGCCTGTCTCTCTATTTCTGTGCAACTCTGTAGAAACGAAGCATGCACGACTGACTGAGTGAAACTGTCATCTATTGTTTCCATGATTCTGAGATTGTTCCGATTCTAAGGGAAACAAAGTTGTCATGTTTGTGCGGTTTTCAGAAACTAATCCCTTCTTGTTTATTCGAGAAGTTTCTAGTGACCTCTGAGTTAGCTGGCACACACAAGTAATTAAGTTTAATGTACTCGATAGAGACATACTGACCTCAGTCCTATGTCAAATCTATAGTGTATGTTATTCCTATGCGCAGAGCCTATCAGGGATATAGGAACTACACTACACGGCGCCCAACGGTTTGGTAAGGCACTAATTTAACGCTAGATACTGAAGGAACTCAGTCGTACTTTTCTCAGAGACCCCCACTCATAAAACACCATAAGACGTCTGGAGTGGGTAGGGATAATATCCGCCATAGCTGAGTAGGGCAAAAATCCTATGTATTAGCTGTTTGGTTTGTTCAACGTTGAAGTATACAGACAAAATATTGTGCACCTTATCTTTGTTCCCTTGAAACTTACTCTGACACTTTCATTAAACAATGACCGAAAACAGCACAAACACCGATACTGGTGGAGCTGTACCCGACGGTGTTGCTGTACTTTTTAATACTACAGGTTTAAATGAAACCGATGAGGGTGTTATAAGCATCCATCCAAATTTTAGGAGAGCCATCACTCTAAAACTTATAAAACATGGCCTAACACCAAGAGGTGGTAGAGCAGTTTTCGTGATAGAGGCACATGAATCTCACCAGACAGAGGTATTCTATTCATGGATAGTATTCCCAGAATCAAATCCAGTAACTAAAACGTTTCACTTCTACAAAGAAGATGAACCACCTGAGGAATATATTCCTTTCTAGGATATTGAAATTCCACTCACATACCAGGAGCATGATCTCTGGTTTAAAGGCGCCCTAAAACATTACAATCACATTACCAGGCTCGGTCCACTAGGTAGACCCGGAGCAACATGGCCGATTTTAGCCGGCTACACACCTCATCCTGACATTGAAGAAATGTCAGACGTAGAATTACTTGCTCAACTCAAGGAGTTGATCAAAATCTACAGACAATTAGTTCAATATGTCATGCGGACTTTCACAGTCCAACCATTCCAAGACAAATCTCTCACCAGGGGAATGCGCTAAAAATCACTCCACAGACGTTACACGCAGTCATGGGTAAAATGCCCACAAAACGTGAACAAATTCCATTCTGGATAGCTCAAAAAATTACTCAAATTGAAGCAGTATTTCCTAATACCAGCCCTCATGAGAAACACAGAATTCTACACTACAGTCTTCCCTAACCAAAATATCGTTAACAGTTGAAAGTTCAAAGGCAGCTTGAGAAAAACATCTATCTTTAATGGACATGCGTCTGTCACATGGCCTGTCATTGACTAAAAACCTCTTCACTCGTTTTAAACACATGTCCTTATCACAATTTTCGAACCATTCATTTTCAGAGAATTTAACATTTTGCATCAGGTCGTTTACAATAAAAATAAACTCGCAATCATCCAACTCGCTTCTCTCTAAGTTCATGCGTGACAGACAATCTGCTCTCACGTTCTAGCCTCCGTGAATATACTTGATATCAAAGTTAAACTCTTGCAATCTAGCTAGTAACCGGATTAGTCTAGATGAAGCTTAGTTCGAGCAACTGTCACCCAGCATGTAAATGAGCGGTTTATGGTCAGTAAACAACTGGAACCTACATCCCCAAATGTACATTTTACATTTTTTGACTG
The DNA here is from genome assembly GCF_964204655.1 of Triturus cristatus. Lineage (NCBI taxonomy): Eukaryota > Metazoa > Chordata > Amphibia > Caudata > Salamandridae > Triturus > Triturus cristatus. The sequence goes on along the minus strand of NC_140579.1, from coordinate 10,098,367 downwards.
CCCATGAACACACCAAAGCTTCCCTTTCAATCGAGCTATAATTTACTTCTGTACCGCTTAGAGTTCTGGACGCGAAAGCTACAGTAAATTCCTGTCCGTTTATTATTTGGCTAAGCACAGCTTCCAACCCTCTAGAACTGGCACGAACCATTACAATGCTCAATTCACCATGCGTAAAAGGTCTGATAGCTGGTGCTTTTAAAAACAAATTCTTAACAGAATCAAAAGAAAGTTGAGATTCCTCTGACCATATATACTTAGCATTTTTTTAAATAAATTCCTACGTGGTTGCACTACAATGGCATAATCCTGCACAAACCGGGCATAATATTCACTAAGACCAAAAAATGCCCTTAAAGAGTCTTTGTCTAAAGGTTTGGGTGCATCTTTGATAGCATTAAGTAAAGACAATTTGGGTTTTATTCCCTCGATAGAAATGTTGTGTCCCAAATAGTCAACTTCTTGAGTGATAAACGTACACTTGCATCTGTTAACAGTCATGCCACATAATTCTAGTTTCTATAATACCTGTTGCAGTTGTACATAATGTTATTCTAATGTCTCAGTGTGAATCAGTATATCGTCTTGAAACGCTTGGATGCTTTTTTTACACGAGCAAGCATTTGGTCCATCAACCTTTGGAAAACGCTTGCAGCAGATGCTAATCCGTAGGGCATCTGCTTATACATGTAGACCCCAAAGGGAGTGACAAAAGTGGTTAACAATTGCGAGTCATTTGAAAGGGGAATCTAATGATAAGCTGAACGTAAGTCGATAGTGGTAAAATACCTATTACCCCCCAGCTTGGCTAGCATTTCTTGAATTCTAGGTAGGGGATGAAGTCTACCACTATATTGCGATTAAGCACTCTCAAATCTGCACATAGACGAATATCCCCTGAACTCTTACGGGCGACGACAGCAGCAGAAACCCATTCAGAAGATTCCACAGGAGTAATAATGTATTGCTGACACATTTCATCTAACAATTTTTTTAAATCATCTCTAGCAGAAAGGGGAACTGGTCTGACTTTCTGAATCACAGGAGTGACATTTCTTTTAGCTTAATGGCATGTTGGAAACCTTTAACCAAACCTACTTTGTTACTGAACACACTGGAAAATTTGGAACATAAATTACCCGAAATCAAATCATTACCACAGCTAGGTTGGAGAACATTAACTGTTTTAGTTCTACAGAGAAAATTGGTAAATCTCCTAAAACAACAGGTCCAGGATGACCAGATGCCTAAATTTGCCTGATCTTGCCAACCCAAGATGTCATGACCATTGAGTGCTACATAGATCTTGGTAAAGATCTCTGGACCTTTGAATTTGATGGAATCAGAAAAATAACCAGACAGGATAATATCGTATTCTCCAAACGCCTTAGGATTAACATCAGTATGCTTGAGTAGTACCTTAGATCAAAATTTCTTAAAATTTCTTACATCCATGTTAGACCTGTCATTTCTTGGCGTGATTACCCCTGACGTTTTGCCTCTACCTCCTCTATTTTTGGTACTGTGATAGATTTTGTTTTGCCAACTTAGATGCTTTGGACCCTTTGCCACTGCTGATCAGTGTCAAAGTGCAAGTGCTCCCTGTATAAAGTATAATGGTAATTGGTTGTCCATGATTGGTATGTTTGCCTTACTAGTAAAGTCCCTAGTAAAGTGCACTATGTGTGCCAGGGCTGGTAATGCAAATGCTACTAGTGGGTGACATACCCTGAAACCGGTCCCAGGATGCTTGTTTCCGGTCCAGGGAAGACGTGGCTTGGCAGTTCGGGCTGGACTGTTCCCATGGGGCACAGGGTCAAGACTGATTTGCATATGGCTGGGTCCAAACTGGGGTGGCGTAGTGGGCAAAAGAACAATGGATTTAACCCAGATCTTTTGACTGGGGGAGAATGTTTGCATTGTCAGCATTCCGTCCATCATTTGTTTGCTGTAACACTTTTCGCCCTAAGTGGGATGGGTATGCCCAGCCTGCAGCACTATTTGTGCCACCCACACAAGTAGCTTTAAAAAGGGAACTCAGGCCTGCCATTGTAGGGCCTGTGCGCAGTTTGTAAAACTGCCATGTTGTTCTGTTAAGTGCACTTACTTGCCAGACCTTTATCTTTTTTTTTTGCAGAGTTTTATATAGCGCGAACTTGACCCGAATCCAATCAGGTATCAGAGCGCTTTACATAGCACCAGTTACGTTACATTAGGACACACATTCATTCTTTGTTAGGCACGGGGAGATTAAGTGATGTTAAGCGTCATTACCGAGACTCAAACCCAGTTCCCAAGGTCCGAGGTTGAGCGCCCTAGCCGTTAGGGCAACTCCTCTCCCCCAATCTTCCCTTTCTATGCCCATCAGACACCCCTATGGTAGATCTAGGGTACCCCCTGGACAGGGTGCAGTGCATGTGAAAGGTAGGACATGTACTGAGGTGTGTGCCATGTCCTGACAGTGAAATAATATCCATTTTGTTTTCAGTGTTGAAAGTCCATCTTTCCCATTGGACAGAATGGGGAGGCTGTGTAATATGTTTTTCAGCCTATCTTCCCAAAGGCTTAAGATGGAAAGGATTAGTTTAGTATGCCTGAACTTACAATGCAATAACACATCTTTTTATGAAGGTGGTTTTTTCATTGTGTGTTTAGAAGCCACTCTTTTAGAAGTGGCTGAGTTTTGGTGCTCTAACATTTCTGTGTGTCTCTACCTGGCTGTGGATTGACTGTCTGGATCTGAAAGTGATAGGATGTGGGGAATGTCTTGACCCAGGGGAGGAGGTGGGACAACAACAGGCTGACCTGCATCTGGAGTGTAGGGGTAGGAGAAGCCCCTAGAGGTGAAGAGGCCTGGGTTGCTGCTATAAAACAATCGGACCATCTCCTGCTGAGTGACTGAGAATCTAGACCCCCACTAATCAAAGGAAGAAAGGTGTCACCGGCAGGGAGGCACCAAGAACTCGTTTGAACAGGGGTCAGTGACCCCTGGAACACAAAGACTTCAAAGCCATTGAGGGGTATAACTACGAGAGCTGAAGCCCCTGAGCTTAGGAGAATGGCTTGATAAAGTGTGAACAAGAGGACCTTTGCCAAGGAAGAAACAACTGAAGAGACTGAAGGATAGGACTGACCCTTGCTGTGTGTTCTGGTGATGGCCTGCAGAGGAGCTGAGTTGCAGGCCCCAGCCTGCCGTTGCCAATTCACAAAGTTGCATGTGTCGCCCAGCCGCTGGACGAGGAGAGGAGAGTGAGTTTGTGCCCCCCAGGTAACGTGTGTAGACTCCTGGGTTGGAGCGCGAGCTCGGAGGGAGATGCTCTTGGCCTCTCTCTCGTGTTGGCAGTGCAAGCCTCTGCTTCGGCTCGTGCCGCGGCCCGTATTGCCACAGGAGTGGCAGTACAGGGGCCAGAGTGCAGAGCTGCACTTTCGGATTACATCGTACCCGTGTTGGGGGCAACTGTTGAGAGGCTGACTGCAAGTCAGAAGGACAGGCGGAGAGACCGCCTAAGGCCCAGTGATAGGGGCCTGAGTGTATTACGCATTATTCCATTTCTGTATAACGGAGTACCTGACTGTCATATTACACATTGCTTCTAGAGAAAACAGGGGAACCCTACTCACTGCATCATTTCTGCATAACGGAGTACATGATTAGAGTATTACGCATTCCATTCTTTCTACATAACGAACTACCTGATTAGAGTATGACGCATTCCATTCTTTCTACATAACGAACTACCTGATTAGAGTATGACGCATGGCATCTTATCTGCATAACAAAAAACCTGATTGTCGTTTGACGCCTTGCATTGTTTCTGCATAGCGAACTCCCTGATTAGCGTATTGCGCATTGCATTATTCCTGCATAACGAATTATTTGATAAGTGTATTACGCATTGCCTTTTTTCTGCATAACGACATACCTGGTGGTTGTATTACGCATTGCATTATTGTACTTTGCAAAGTACCTGATTGTTGCGTTACGCATTGCATTCTTTTTACATTGCAGAGGGTCTGATTGCTTCATTACGCATTACATTATTTTTACATTGCAAACATGCCTGATTCTAGCATTACGAACTGTATAGCATATTAGCACTACAGGCGAATGTTTAGAAGTGCTCATTAATACTGCCAGAACTTAAAAGGGCTGTCTGGCCTATAAAACCAGCCAGGAGAAACAGTACACAACCTCATATGTTGGATTTACATCGTGTGGTCTTATCGTACATCTTTTTATATAAAGTTTATACTCGTTTTTATAAAACTCGTGTGGAGTCTATTTGTGGTGTCATCATTGGGTTGTTGTGAGCGTGGTTGCAAATACTTTACACATTTGCCTTGAAGATAAGCCTGCTTGCTCGTGCCAAGCTACCAAGGGGGTGAGTGGGGCTATCTAAGAAGGTGACCTTCCTTTCCCTGACGTTGGAACGCGGGTCCCTACTTGGCCTAAGGTACCTACCTCAGCCAACCAGGGATCACGGGTCTAAGAATCCAGTATAGTGATCGGTGAACCAGAGTCGGCCATGACATTAATATCAACAGTACCAATGGATACATAACACATAGGCCCTTTACATCTTTTTAAGTCATTACTTAAAGTGTTAATTTCAATAGTGGATAATGCATTAATCACGGCATCACATAATTCCTCCTCTTCAACACTGGGAAGATTCACTTTACTCTTTCCTTTAGCAGATCTGCACACAGTGTAAAAATGCCTGATTTTTTTGAAAGTATTACACCTTTTACCTTGTGCCAGACAATTCACATTGTTACCCATGTGATAATTTGATCCACATCTGTAACATTCTCTTTCAAATAATTTCTGTAATTTAGGTTTAGTCGAAACAGCATTTATATCTGCGTCACAAGATGTACTAGTAGACGTAATCTGCATGACTTTGGTACAATCAGCAGATTTACAAACAGTATCTTGTGTTGGGATTTTGGAAGAGGTGACTGAATGTGCGATGCTGCGTGCAATATCCATCCCTTCCTCTAGTGAAGGATTTTTACGTGTTAAAATGCGCTCCTGAATTTTTTTATTAAAGCAATTAAAAACTAATTGGTCGCGCAATGAAACATCCAGATTGGTACCAAACTGACATTTAGAAGCCAAAACTCTTAAAACTGCAAAGTAATCTTCAATAGACTCATCTTGTGTTTGTTTGCGTTTAAAAAACATGTTGTTTAACCATTACAGATGGTTGGTCACCATAATGTTTAGCCATTCGTGCCAATGCTTCTGAAAACATATTCCACGTCTCATCACCGGATGGAGCTGGAACAATTGTCAAATTGTCAAATACCTCTTGACCTGCGCTACCTAAATGGTTAAACAAAAGTGCTCTTTTCTATAAGCAGAATATTTAGTAGCATCAATCGCCTCCATATAATTATCAAAAACTCCATACCATTTGTGCCAAGGAGTATGGAGTTTGTCATAAAATAAGATGTACATAAAATGAAAGTCACCGCGACAAATCTTGTGAGAGGAATAAAATTGGTGAAGTTCCGAAGTGAAGATTCCAAGATAATGAGGTTGTAAAGCGTCTGCCTGTCACGGAAACAAGCAAGAGTCCAATGCAAAAACGTCGTACATATGCAGGTTTGTAATTAAAAGGATCCTTATCTGTCAAGATGGCCTCCACGTTGACGTGTAACGTGCAGTACGTGACTTTCACGCACCACCGCACCCAACAGATGCCACGCCGCTGCTGGCGCAAGGTCACCGAAGACCAGCTGACCACCACCCTCGCCCTGAGACCATCCGCCGACCCCACCGACCCCGACACCGCCGCCCCCAACCTCAAACAGTGGATCAACGACTGCGCCGACACCCTCGCTCCACTCAGGACCCCCGCCACCAACCACTCCAGCAAGAAAGCTGTCATGCTCCTTCACTCGCGGAGCCGAAACCAAAGACGCGAAGGTCGCATCCTCCCATTCCGTCACTACAGGGGCAGAAAGACTACAATTCCCAGAGGCTGGGCCGTTTCCAGGTGAGGACCCAACAACCCAGGAAGTGCATAAAAACACTTCCGGAACATCGAAACGGCGCTTGACAATCCGTTCCGGACCCTGGCTACAAGCGGACGCTTTCTTTCCCGCGAAGAGAGAAAGCGGACTATCCCTGGTACTACCCTTGAGGACTTCACAAGAGCGGAGGGATTCCTACCGCAGCCTCCGATTTTCATGCATCGTTCTGCAGAGGTCGGTCACGGCATACCCTTGAGGACTTCACAAGAGCGGAGGGATTCCTACCGGAGCCTCCGATTTTCCACGCATCGTTCTGAAGAGGTCAGGCGGCATTTCACTCGTTGCCGAGTTGTAAGTACACGCTTCTTGTTTCTCTAGAGCTTCACAAGCTCCACCAGGTCCCGTTGTGTCCTCCATCTCGAGCACTATGAATATACCCCCCCTACATTCTCCTATTTAACTATCGTTTGCACAGAGGGCTTCAGAACATGTCAGTTTCCTAGACTCTGTGGAAGTTGGGGCTAAAACCAGTAATTCAGTTTGCCGGTCGCTGTGACGAATTTAACAGTGACGACATTGCCAAGAGGACGCTCTCTTGTCTGCAGTGAGGTATACAGTATAAGCATAGAAGGTTCGCAGAGGGGACACCAGACTCTCAGGTACGTCTATGACAGTGGGAACTAGACAGGGAGAAAACAGGGTGAGCGAAGGAGTAAGATAAGTGCTACATTTCCCTACATGTGTTTTTCTGTGTCCTTCATGCAGGAAGTTGAGATTCCCTTATAGACCAGACCCTCAAGCCCAAGACCCTGAAGACCCGTGTTTCTGTTCCTTGTCCCCCGAGTGCGTTCCCTCATAGCTGTATCCTATTACACTCTGGGGAGAGAACGTGTCCGGTGGCGAAGGAATCATATACTTCGCGACATCGTCCCTGCTGGCTGCTACGCAGAGGTTAGTGGGCTCTATTTTCCTTCTTGAGCTGCTGACACCTGACAGATTGTCAAGCCCAAGAAAGACGCCCAGCCCGGATGATGGACACCAATGTCGTGTTGTCCTCCCTGTTGGAGAGCTTAACCGCTCTACAACAGGAGGTGCAAACCTCACGCCTAGAAAATCAGGATGTACGTAAAGAAGTGAATACCTTAAGATGGGAAGTTGCGGGGTTATCTCGTAGGGGCCAGAGTCCTTACATCAAAGAAGCAACACTACCACCCCCTTCTCATCCCACCCGGTTCCCTTCAGTAGTCGATACACAAGGGGGTGGGTTCTTCACAGCCTCTCCAAGTCCCCCAACAACCTCCGAGACCGCTCCTGCAATTCATGTGATCCAGAAGCTCAGCATTCCCTTGACGCCACCGGAACGCTTCTATGGAGAACCAAAAAAGTTTGAGACATTCCTAAATCAATGTCGCCTGCACTTCTTGTGTAAACCGTCGGTCTTTCATGAGGACACGGCAAAAACCGCCTTCATGATGTCCTACATGGGAGGGAATGCGGCTAGTTGGACCATACCCCTAATGGAACGCAATGACCCAGTCTTACACCACTTTGCAGACTTCTGTGTGGAGCTGAGAAAACTCTTCGATAGGAAGTCCCATATGATGTCGCTGGATCGCGAACTCCTTACATGCGGCAGGGGTCCCAGGACCTCTTAACGTACATTACCTCTTTTAACCGGTTAGTGGTGGAGACTGACAGGCCACAGGAGAAACGGACCACCCTTTTTTATCAGGGGCTAAGAGGAGATCTGAAAGACGTTTTGGCTCAGGTAGTTCAATTGCCCCCCACGTGCGAAGAACTGATAGATCTAACAGTCCAATTGGACCACCGTCTTCAGGAGAGAAAAGGGGATCGGAGTCGCGGAGAGATGCGTCCTCTCTTTCCACACCCAAGAAACACCGTGGAGGAACGACCCAAAGGAACTGAAGGACCCGAACGGAGCAGCTCACCAAAAACCATCGCATCCATGGAGAACCTGGAACCAGCGGAAAACTAGCAAACTCGAGTCAGCCAGAGATCTCTGGTTCGGGTCATTTACCTTTACCGATCTCATCCATCATCGCAAACACTCTGCAACCTGCAGTAGCACATCTGAATGTGGGTATTTCCCTGTGGATTACAGGGTCGAAACCAGTGCAATTAGAAGCCTTGCTAGATTCCGGGGCAACGGGAAACTACATGGACCAAACATACGCACAACACCTTGGAGTGGCAAGTGAACGAAAAAAGAACCCTGACAACGTGAGAGCTGTGGATGGCTCAGAACTGACATCCGGACCCGTCGTAAGCCATACCCATCGCCTCCTGATGCGACTCGGGAAGGAGCATTACGAACGCATCTCTTTTGATCTAATCGATGCCCCTCAGTTTCGTCTCATATTAGGCATACCATGGCTTACTTTACATGACCCCCAGATCAGCTGGGCCGACCGCACGGTCTCCATGAATTCCCAGTATTGCAAGGCACACTGCACAGAAGAAACCGCCGGACCAGAGACCAACTCCGCGTCACTCGCAGTATTGATGGCCAACGCGTGTAACCCATCCATCCCTGAAAAACCAAGCTGGTTACCCGAGGCCTACCAGCAGTACCAGTCTCTCTTTAACAAACAGAAGGCAACTCAACTACCTCCACACAGGACCCATGACTGCCGAATTGACTTAATTCCCGGAGCGGACATTCCGTGCAGTCGTGTTTACGCCCAGACAGAGCCCGCAACACGATACCTGAAAAACTACTTAGACGAAAACCTGGCATCCGGATTCATCACGCACTCTTCCTCACCAGCATCGTCCCCTCTTTTCTTTATTCCGAAGAAAGATTGTGCCGAATTGAGGACTTGCATAGACTATCGAGCGTTAAATCGAATCACAGTAAAAAAACGCTACCCTCTCCCACTGATCCCGGTACTCTTGGACCAGCTGAAAGGCGCCAGGTTTTTTACTAAATTGGATTTAAGGGGTGCATATCATCTTGTCAGAGTAAGGAGCGGAGACGAGTGGAAGACCGCCTTCCGAACCAAGTTCGGGCTTTTTGAGTACAGGGTGATGCCGTTTGGGCTCTGTAACGCCCCAGCGGCCTTTCAATATTTTATGGACGAGGTGTTGAGAGGCCTCTTGGACGTCTGTTGCGTGGTGTACATAGATGATATCCTCATCTACTCTCCCTGTCTTACGGAGCACATCAAGCATGTGACGGCCGTCTTAGAAAGACTGCAGTAACATTCTCTATACGCAAAGTTGGAGAAATGTTTGTTCCATGTTCCGGAGGTCGCCTTCCTCGGCTATGTGATTAATGCAGAGGGTTTTCAGATGGATGACCCGAAGGTGGAAGCAATCACCCGCTGGAAGACTCCACAGCATGTCAAGGCGGTCCAAAGTTTCTTGGGATTCGCAAATTATTACAGGCGTTTTATTAAAGATTTCTCCAAAGTAATCCAACCCATAACGCAGTTGCTAAGAAAACATGTCCCATTTGTGTGGGGAGAAGAGGCCGAAAACTCATTCCAGGAGTTGAAATCCAGATTTACCCAGGCCCCCATCCTAAGACATCCTGACTCTTCTCTTCCATTCGTGGTAGAAACAGACGCTTCTCAGTACGCCCTTGGAGGGGTATTATCCCAGCGACACCCCCAAACGGGACAGTTACACCCGGTGGCCTACTTCTCTAAAAAGCTCACTGCCAGTGAACTTAATTATTCTATCTCAGACAAAGAATTGCTCGCCATCAAACGAGCCTGTGAAGAATGGCGCCATTATCTCTTGGGGGCACAACACACAATCGAAATATACACCGATCACCGGAATCTGTTGTTCCTCAAGACAGCTAGGGCGCTTACACCCCGCCAGCTTCGATGGACCTTGTTTTTTGCTGATTATGATTTTGTCATTAAATACAGACCAGGCTCCCAAAATGGGAAGGCAGACGCGCTCTCCCGCTTTGAAGACCTTGAAAAACAGGGAGACCCGGAAATGCAGGAACCTCCCCTGATACTAGCGGAGGGTACCATTGCAGACTCAACCCTAGCAGTACTCTCCTCCCAGAACTTTCTCGAGGAAGTAAAGACGTCCCTGGTAGATATTGATGTACGGGCCTGGATCCAGGAGGAACCCGAGAACAGAGTCATAACTAAGGACTTATTGTACCGCTCTCAAGCACTATACGTACCTACGGTGAGTCTTCAGAGGCAGGTCCTGGCATGGGCTCATGATACAGCGTTAGGAGGACACTTGGGAACCTCCAAAACCATTGCCAGTATAGAACGCTCCTTCTGGTGGCCGACAGTCAAGAAAGACACCAAGGAATACATTAGTGGGTGTTCGATATGTGCTCAAGGAAAAGCGAGATGCTTTAAACCCATGGGACTCCTACGCTCTTTGCCAATCCCTCCCAGACCATGGCACACCGTCTCTATGGATTTTATCGTGGAAATGTCCCCCTGCAATGGATACACAGTGGTGCTAGTAGTGGTGGACCATTTAACCAAAATGGGGCATTTCATACCTCTGAAAGGGCTACCTACCTCCTCCGACTTAGCCTTTGTCTTTCTCCAGCATGTAGTGCGACCACATGGCATACCCAACGTTCTCATCACAGACAGGGGATCCCAATTTACCTCTAGGTTTTGGAGAGAGTTATGCAAGGCCATGAACATCGACGCCAGGCTGTCCACCAGTTTCCATCCCCAAACAGATGGCAAAACTGAACGCCTCAATCAGACTGTGGAACAGTACCTTCGCTGTTTTTCCCTTCAGAGCGCTACCAACTGGATCACCCTTCTATGGACGGCAGAGTTTGCATACAACAACTCTGAACACTCTACATTGGGATGCTCTCCCTTCTTCTGTTTGTACGGTTACCATCCAAACATGCTCACTTTTGATTGGCCTATCCAATCACCGGTCCCTAGCATACAAGTACATCACGCTCATCTACGCGCCGTGTTACAGGAAGCGAAACAACACCTCAAGATGGCACAGGCGGCACACAAAAGATTTGCAGATCGGAAAAGAACAAAAGAACCCGAATATCAGGTGGGGGACATGGTCTGGCTGGCTACAAAAAACTTACATTTAAAGGGGGCCAACAAATTCAAACCCAAATACATAGGTCCCTATAACATAGTTGAAGTCATCAACCCCGTAGCCATGAAACTATCCTTACCCCCATCTTGGCGAATACACCCCGTATTCCATGTGTCCTTGCTACAACCGTGCCCTAACCACATTCGATTGCCAGAACGACCCCCCCCCAATGGAAATCGAAGGACAAGAGGAATACGAGGTGCAAAACATCCTAGATTCCCGGTTAATAAGGGGAAGGGTTCAGTACTTGGTAGACTGGAAAGGTTATGGGGTCGAGGATAGAACCTGGGAACCTGTACAGAACCTTCACTGCCCGGATCTCGTGGTGAGATTTCATGAGGCTCACCCAGGTAAACCAGGACAACCGCAGAGACGGCGTTCCTTAAGAGGGGGTTCTGTCATGATCGTTCACTCGCGGAGCCGAAACCAAAGACGTGAAGGTCGCGTCCTCCCATTCCGTCACTACAGGGGCGGAAAGACTACAATTCTTAGTGGCTGGGCCGTTTCCGGGTGAGGACCCAACAACCCAGGAAGTGCATAAAAACACTTCCGGAACATCGAAACGGCGCTTGACAATCCGTTCCGGACCCTGGCTACAAGCGGACGCTTTCTTTCCCGCTTAGAGAGAAAGCGGACTATCCCTGGTACTACCCTTGAGGACTTCACAAGAGCGGAGGGATTCCTACCGCAGCCTCCGATTTTCATGCATCGTTCTGCAGAGGTCGGTCACGGCATACCCTTGAGGACTTCACAAGAGCGGAGGGATTCCTACCGGAGCCTCCGATTTTCCACGCATCGTTCTGAAGAGGTCAGGCGGCATTTCACTCGTTGCCGAGTTGTAAGTACACGCTTCTTGTTTCTCTAGAGCTTCACAAGCTCCACCAGGTCCCGTTGTGTCCTCCATCTCGAGCACTATGAATATACCCCCCCTACATTCTCCTATTTAACTATCGTTTGCACAGAGGGCTTCAGAACATGTCAGTTTCCTAGACTCTGTGGAAGTTGGGGCTAAAACCAGTAATTCAGTTTGCCGGTCGCTGTGACGAATTTAACAGTGACGACATTGCCAAGAGGACGCTCTCTTGTCTGCAGTGAGGTATACAGTATAAGCATAGAAGGTTCGCAGAGGGGACACCAGACTCTCAGGTACGTCTATGACAGTGGGAACTAGACAGGGAGAAAACAGGGTGAGCAAAGGAGTAAGATAAGTGCTACATTTCCCTACATGTGTTTTTCTGTGTCCTTCATGCAGGAAGTTGAGATTCCCTTATAGACCAGACCCTCAAGCCCAAGACCCTGAAGACCCGTGTTTCTGTTCCTTGTCCCCCGAGTGCGTTCCCTCATAGCTGTATCCTATTACACTCTGGGGAGAGAACGTGTCCGGTGGCGAAGGAATCATATACTTCGCGACATCGTCCCTGCTGGCTGCTACGCAGAGGTTAGTGGGCTCTATTTTTCTTCTTGAGCTGATGACACCTGACAAAAGCCACATGGTTCACCGAAGACCTCCAGGCCTCCAAGCGCACCTGTCGGAAACTGGAGAAGAACTGGCTCCGCGAACGATCACCAGACAGCTACACAGCCCACAAGAACGCCACCCGCAGAAACCACCAACTCATCAGCACCGCCAAGAGGACCGCATTCAAGGACCGCCTGGATAATAACGCACACAACAGCAAAGAGCTCTTCAGCATCGTGAAAGAACTCTCCAACCCCAGCTCCAACACCAACGACATTCCCCCATCTCAAGACCTGTGCGACTCGCTGGCCACCTTCTTCCACCGCAAGATCGCCGACATCCACGACAGCTTCAACACCACAACCCCCACGTCCACCGCCGAGCCCACCACCCCTGCGACCACCATCCGCACCAGCCACTTGATCTCCTGGTCCAACGTCAGCGACGAAGACACCATCAAGACCATGAACTCCATCCACTCCGGATCCCCGTCTGACCCATGCCCACACCACGTCTTCAACAAGGCCAGCACAGTCATCGCCCCCCATCTCTGGAAAGCGATCAACATCTCCTTTGAGACAGCAAGCTTCCTGAAGAGCTGGAAGCACGCCGAGATCAACGCCTTACTCAAGAAACCCAAAAAGGACCCCAAGGACCTCAAGAACTTCCGTCCTATCTCCCTGCTCCCGTTCCCGGCGAAAGCCACAGAGAAAATCGTCAATAGACAACTGACCTGATACCTTGAAGACAACAACATCCTGGACCCATCCCAGTCCGGCTTCCGCATCAACCACAGCACTGAAACTGCCCTCATCGCCGCCACCGACGACATCAGGACCCTGATGGACAAAGGAGAAACAGCTGCCCTCATCCTTCTGGACCTATCAGCCGCCTTCGACATGGTCTGCCACCGCACCCTAAGAGCACGCCTCCACAACGCTGGAATCCAAGAGAAGGCTCTGGCCTGGACCACATCCTACCTCTCCGGTAGAACCAAGAATGTCCGCCTCCCACCCTTCCGCTCCAAGACCACCGAGATCATCTGCGGCGTACCACAAAGATCCTCACTCAGCCCGACGTTGTTCAATATCTACATGGCATAACTCACCCACGTTGCCCGACAGCACAGCCTCAACATCATCTCCTATGCCGATGACACCCAGCTGATCATCTCCCTCACCAAAGACCCTCTCACCACCAAAGCCAACCTCCACAGGGGAATGAAGGCCGTCGCCGAATGGATGAAGGACAGCAGGCTGAAGCTAAACTCTGACAAGACGGAGGTCCTCATCCTCGGCTCTACCCCCTCAGCCTGGGATGACTCCTGGTGGCCTACCTCCCTGGGAACAGCTCCAGCACCCACCGACCACGCACGCAACCTGGGGGTCATCCTCGACTCCACCCTCTCCATGACCAAGCAGGTCAACGCCGGCTCCGCATCCTGCTTCAATACCCTCCGAATGCTCCGCAGGATCTTCAAGTGGATCCCCTCCGAAACGAGAAAAACCGTCACCCAGGCAAACGTCACCAGCAGACTGGACTACGGAAATGCCCTCTACGCAGGAACAACAACCAAGCTCCTGAGACAGCTGCAACGCATCCAGAAAGCCTCGGCACGACTGATCTTCGACATCCCCCGACGCAGCCACATCACACTCCACCTGAGAGACCTACACTGGCTCCCCGTCAACAGGAGGATAACCTTCAAACTCCTCACCCACGCACACAAAGCCCTACACAAAGGCGGACAAGCATACCTCAACAGACGACTCAGCTTCTACACCCCCACCCGCAGCCTCCGCTCAGCCAGCCTCGCCATTTCCACAGTCTCCCACAGTAAGAAGGAGGTACATGGAATGAATCGTAGAAGCTCCAAGTAGGTTTCAAATGAGAACTTTATTCCTGAAGTACAGACCCCCGACAGCTATCGCAAGCTTCAAGGCAGAGAATGACATACACATACAAAGATTCTAGATTCACTAAGGACAGTGACCTCGTACATTCTACTTACATCACATAAGAATGAAGGACAGCTCTATGGAGAGTGTCGTAAAGAAGCAGGGATACAATCTTGTCAGGCGTAGTAGAGATTTATTACAAGTTGAGAAGGAACAAGAGCGGACTCTCAACTACAGAAGCAACTCGCAACTGCCGTGGAAGAGAACTTAGAATTATAAGTAAACCTAGAACAGGGCAGAAAGGAGCATTCTAAGAACTGCCAATACTAAGTATGTACTACAGAAAGCAAGGCAAAGTACAAAGATACAAAGATACAAAGGTACCACTCTCTACCGGCGGCCATGTGAGCTCATGCAAATGACCGGTGGCATTAACAGACTGGCAGGAGGCGATAAGGTACTTTTGGGTTGCAGTCAGGGGATATGGTTTCAGGAGCTTCGTGATCTATGGAAAGAGGTGTTGTCATGCATGTGACCTGGAGAAGGCTGTGTTCAGAGAGAGTAGTCATGCATGGGATGAAACATTAGGAGAGGGTCGTTAGAAAGAACAGGAGCGGCGTTTTAAATTGGGGTCAAATTTCCATGCACTGTTTTAGGGCTAGGGAGGAGGCTTTTGGAGGTAGCATGCAATGTACCATGGTGACCTCCTCAGCCCGGACACTGCCTTTCCTCTGTCAGGCGCTAAGAGACCCGTCGGTGTATAGGCGCTATACAAAAATAAAATACAAATGCCAATTTGACATCCAGGGCGGTGCAGTCTTGAAGTCGGCTTAGTGCCATGTTCATCAGTTTATGGTTTGGGTGGCCTTTGGGCTTGCATCATCAGTATGAGACCAGCGAGGACAATCCAGGAACTGTGAAGACACACCAGAAACATGAGCGGCTGTCACACTCGCTACCACGATCGCTCTTTGTCAGGGGTAGTAATCAATCAATCAATCAATCAATAAAGGAATTTGTAAAGCGCACTACTTACCTGTGAGGGTCTCAAGGCGCTGTGTAAGCAGTGTATAATTGCAACCAGAATACAATATCTGCATTTTATGAACTCCACGTCACTATATACACATTGGGAACCGAGGTTCTTTAAGTATGAGGCACACAGGAGGGGGGACTTGAATGTACAGTGGAGAAAGAACACGGTCAAAGTGAAATACAATCATAGGGGCATAGGGAACAGAGGAGAAGGGCGCGTGCACAGGGGCATGAAAAGGGAGGGACTTAGGAATCTTGAAAAAGGACGAATGTTATACGGAGGAATTGGCACAGACACAGGAGTATAAAAAGGACCGGGTCAGGATGTTGGTGAGAATGGCATGCTCAGGCGGGACAAAAGCAAGAGGGGCAAAGGTGTAGAAAGGGGGCGGGAGACATGGACACATGAGTCTAGAAAGGGGGAAGGTGGGCATGAGCTTGGAATGTTAGAGGAGTGGGGCGAAGGTGTATGAAGCAGGGGGAAATGGGCACCTGAGTATAAAGGGTGTGGGTCTATTAAGAGGGATGCCAGGGCCACAGGGGTGTAGAGGAAGAAGGCGTGCAGGGAAGCATGGAAGCGCTCATGTGGAGGAGCAGTGGGGGCTTCAATGAAGAGGGCCCCCATCTCTTTTATTCTCCTAGAACGCCTTCTGCTCTTCTACCTGAGTCGTTCACCCTCCCCCCAAAAATGTGTTCTACTCAATGTTAGATTAAAAGTAGGGCACTGAAATTATGCCGCAAGAAAGAAGCTAATTATGGGGTAGCGTTGTCTAATTTGTGTGTCGAAGAGTGCAAATCTGCTGCAAGGAAAAACAAGCATTGGCATAGCCAATAGGTCTCACATTTGGGACCTTATAAGTGTTTAGTTAGTTAGTTAGTTAGTTAATGGCATTTGTTAAGCGCTTGGTTGCACAGAGAACAGTGCGTCCCCGCGCTGACAATCCTACCAACATCTCTTCAGCTTAGCTCACAGAGGGTGAGCACTAGGGCCAGGGACATACTATGCTGAATTTGTCTTGGGGAAAAGATGGGTTTTCAGCCTCTGTCTGAACCTGGTTTCAGACAGCTCCATCCTCAAGTCGATGGGTAGGTCATTCCAGTCTTTGCTGGCATGGTGTCTAAAGGAACGTCCTCCCATCCTTGCTCTGTGTATCCGTGGCACCACTAATAGCATGCTGCCCATCGACCTCAGAGGGCGTGAGGGGCGATAGACTGGAAGCAAGTCCTGGAGATATGGAGGTGCTTTTTTGGGAGCTATACGGTGGGTGATGCACATAGTTTTAAATTTGATTCGTTCCTTTATTGGGGGCCAGTGCAGGGAACGTAATGCATGTTTCCCAGAGGCTCTCCTAGGGAGGTTAAGGACCAGCCTGGCAGCTGCGTTCTGGACGCGTTGTAGCTGTGTTAGGTCTAAATGGGAGGTGACCAAGGCATGTACCATAGTTTTTCTGGAGCTGGGGGGCAATAGGTCCAGGATTTTCCTCAGGACCTTCAAGAGGCCATAGCATTTTCCGGCAACCTTACCAACATGATTGGTAAAGGCTAGATTAGAGTCCAGAAGAAAGCCAAGGTTTTTAACTGTGTCTACCGGGGCCGGGACAGGGCCCAGTTCAATGGGCCACCAGGCAGAAGTCCAGATGGAAGGACAGGGACCTACGATAAGAACTTCCGTCTTATTACCATTAAGGCGGAGATAGTTCTGTTTCATCCAGCCGTCAAGTGCCACCAAGCAGGCCGAGAAATTCTCAGCATCCACAACTGGATCACGGGACAGATTGATCACCAGTTGTGTATCGTCTGCATAGGAGACTATTGCAACACCATATGACTCCACCAATTTGGCAAGGGGTTCCATGTACAGGTTAAATAATGTGGGGCTCAAAATCGAGCCCTGTGGAACCCCTTGCCTGAGACATCTTACACTGGATTTACATGGTGGACAATGCACTTGAAATCTCCTGTTCTTAAGGAAGGAAACCAACCACTCATGTGCAGGTCCGGTTATTCCCTTTTCATTCAGGCGGTCCAGTAATACGGGGTGTGATACGGTGTCAAACGCCGCACTTAAGTCCAGTAGGATCAGTGCGGCCGTGTGACCCTCATCCGCCTTACCCCGCAGCAGTTCTGTCGATAGGAGGAGGGCGGTCTCTGTCGAGTGTTTGGCTCTGAATCCCGACTGAGACGTGTGGAGGAGCTTGTTTTCCTCCACAAAGCTCACCAACTATCGGTTAACCAATTTTTTTTACTACCTTCGCACAGTAGTGAAGGAGGGAGATTGGTCTCAGGTTGTCTAATTGCGTTATGCTTATGTGGGCTTTCTTTTTTATTGGGACGACTTGGGCCAGTTTCCAGCTATCCGGAACTAGACATTCCTGGAAGGAAAGCGAGGCCATGTCACCTATATGCTTCGCTACCTGGGGAAGATGACTGCGAAGAATCCTCGCTGGTACCGCATCTAAGGGAGAGCCCGAGTGAATGTCCGATAGGATGTTGATAAGCTCCTCTGCTTGGGGAACCACAAATTTCCTAAGTTCTTCCCTGACCTTATTTCCGCAGTTGGGGTCGGGCAGATTTGTAGCTTCAGAGTTAGTCTGAAACGATGCATAGATCTTTTCTACCTTCCCTATAAAGAAGTCTGCGATCTCATTGCATGACTCAGTTGAGGGGGGGGCTTCCCCTGAACTCGCTAGAGGGGCGGAGAGTTCCTTCAGAATCATAAAGAGCTCTTTAGATGTGTTCTCTGCACAGTCAATCCTTTTATTATAGTACTTTCTTTTAGATTTCCTGATCTGGCTGTGGTAGGACCTTAGTTCACTCTTGTAGACTTCACGTAGTGAGGGGGCATATTCCACTCTCCATCTACGCTCCAAGGTTTTACATTTGGTTTTGGCGGCGCGCAGCTCAGCGGTGAACCACGGAGCGGATTTCGTGCTCCGCGCCATGGCTTTATGAGTCCAAGGGGCTACATTATCCAGCGCACCTTGAACCCATTCTTCATACATCCTGTACGCCTCAACCAAATTGTCGCTGAGCTTTGGGGGTTCCTGTCCTAGGGCTTGACTGAAGGCGTCGTGACTGAATTTCCTCCAGTCCCTGCGCCTAATAACGGGAGGTTTCTGTAAAGGCCCCCTGTTGGGCAGTCTTCTGAGTTTAAAAGGGATCAAATAATGATCTGACCACAGGATCTTAATCGGAACAGAGACACTTATATCTTCCCAGTTTGTAAAAATTGGGTCCAGCAGGTGTCCTGCTTGATGGGTGGCTCTGTTGTCAGCTAAAACAAACATGAGAGCTCTAAGTTCATTAATTAGGGAAACAGCCTCTCTGCAGTTGACATCATCCAAATGCACGTTGAGGTCTCCTACAATCATAAACTTATTATGGCGTAAAACAGATTGCGTTAGAGCTTCCAGGAGGCTTTCAATGAACGCAGTCGCCACACCCGGAGGACGATAGATAAGGTAGCCCTTGATGGTGCAGTTGGGGCTAACCGAAATAGAAAAGAGTCCCGCTTCACATTTATTAATGGAAGTCGGTTCAAGAGAGACTGACAGCTCGCTTTTGTGGGTAATGGCTATCCCCCCCCCTCTTTGAACCCCTCTATTAACGTGAAGAATATTAAAGCCGGGAGGAAGGGCCTCTATGCTATCAGGGATGGATTGTTCATCCAGCCATGTTTCTGTCAAGAAGACCAAGTCGGGTTTGTCATCTATCAGTAGGTCATAAATGTTCAAGCTATGACGTTTCATCGATCGACAGTTCAGTAATAAGGCAGATAGTTCATTACCTTCCTTACTCGTCGCTTGGTCTCTGAGGATAGTATGGCCGCAGCCCACACACTTCAGGGGCCATTGTTCCACCTGCAGCTTGTGTTCGCATTCCGGCGGCAGCCTCCTGCGCAGCTGTAGTAACGCCTGCCTCGTATAGGTTACTATCCCGTGTTGGTCCGAGATGGTTAGGCCAGGGGGACGGGGCCTGGGCCGCTGATGGTCGCGGACGGGCGCAGACGGGCTTGCCTTAGGCGCGCCTTTGGCGCGCAAACGGCGCTCCCGCTGCGCTCGTCCGCTGCGCTTGCGTGGATGGCACATTTAGGGAGAGGGTAGGCGTGGCCAGTGAGGTGGGCGTGGCCTCGCGAGTGCAGCGAAGGCGGCCTTTCAACCAGCTGTCCCGCGATGCAGCGCTAGCTCCGCTGCTCGTGGGGTGTCCACTAGGCGCTTAGTACTATCTAAGCTCAGGGAGAGTTTTGGCAAGTTTTAAAAGAAGTGAAACACAAAATACACAATTTTGAAAAAAGCGATAGACTTGGCCTCCGGCTTCCGCCTCAGAGGTGTAGGTAATGGTTACCTGCGCTTTCAGTCAGCGCTACTTATAGGCGGGGGAGTGGGCGTGGCCAGTGAGGTGGGCGGGCCTCGCGAGTGCAGCGATGGCGGCCTTTCAACCAGCTGTCCCGCGATGCAGCGCTAGCTCCGCTGCTCGTGGGGTGTCCGCTAGGCGCTTAGTACTATCTAAGCTCAGGGAGAGTTTTGGCAAGTTTTAAAAGAAGTGAAACACAAAATACACAATTTTTTAAAAAGCGATAGACTTGGCCTCCGGCTTCCGCCTCAGAGGTGTAGGTAAAGC
The DNA here is from genome assembly GCF_964204655.1 of Triturus cristatus. Lineage (NCBI taxonomy): Eukaryota > Metazoa > Chordata > Amphibia > Caudata > Salamandridae > Triturus > Triturus cristatus. Next base: position 10,078,288 of record NC_140579.1, on the reverse strand, counting down.
CATGCAACAGTTGTTGTTGCACCAAGGATATTCTATTGCATAACTAAACACTTATACGGTCCAAAAAGCGAGACCTATTGGCTATGCCAATGCTTGTTAACAAGTGCCACAAAGGCATTCTTCAGCGCTTATGTCAATATATCATATTTGAGCGAGAAATAGGAATCCTTTCCTAGTAGCCGTGAATCCCTATAATGAAGGGAGGTTGGCCAGCCTCCAGCTTGGGAGCGGTGCCAGCCTCTTCCCTATTACCGCTGAGTGACGTGAAATTACTCATTTCCTTTACCCCTGCAGAGCCGTGCCCGCCGCTGGAAGGCGCGGAGACCCCGTGGAGTCATTTTAAACTCGCAGCCTCATATCACGCATTTCATTGTCAGGCTCAAGACTTCCAAAATGCTGTAAAATGAGAGAACATTTGCAGGGGATTTTCAGGATCCTGCGTGATCCGATCCTTGGCTTCCATTTGGAGTGAATATATACAGATAGCGTTTGGAAGGATAGCACATTTTAATTCACATGGTTATATTTAAAAATAACGTATAAGGATTAGATACCTGTGAGCGGGCACAGCATGAAGACCGGTGGAATTATTTTATTCCTTGATGTTTTCTCCAGTCATTAGTTCGAGAGTGTATAGTCCAGGAATCTACAGCCAACGCATGCTCATCCCATTAGTGGAGCGAGGCCGAGGGCTATATGAGGCTGCAAAATGGTACACAACAGTGCATATGTTTAAATATTTTACCAAGCAAGATATACTGGCCTTCTTTTAAATAAAGATATTTCTTACCCACGGAAATCTGAAAGTTCGTTGTGATGTCACTCATCGAAGCGCTGCAAAATGACAGAGGAGAAGAATTGCAAAGTAATGGGCGTTTAGGTGAAATGTACACGTTCTTAAGCGTCTATCGCAGGGTCCATACGGTCCACAAACAGCCAGCCATTCATCTGAATGATGTGGTTAGCCCAATAATACAGCTCTATAACTGTTATCCCCAGCCTCTCGTCATATGGTCCTAGTTCGCGATGCGAAAAGCAATCCGTGGTTACCCTCCCTTCCATAGAAGTGTCACTATTGCTGTTTGCAGAGATGAGAAGACCTTGGAAGGCAGAGTGTGGGAGTAATTTTGTCAGGAAGGGAGATCATCTTAAACAGGGCTCCCCTACCTTCTACATTGAGGGGGTGGGTTTCCCATATAGCCCTGTCCCACTTCACAGGGTTGTTCATGGGTGCAATATTTATTTCCCATGCCCTCCTCCTAGAGTGGGTGATATACATGCCAATATATTTGATATGTTGGTCTGCCCATTGAAGGGTGGTGGTCAGTCTGATATCGCCCCGTGGTCTTGGACCAGTTTACTGTGAGGCCAGATGCGTCAGCATATACCAGAAGCCTTTGCATCAAGCAGGGCAGGAAGGTCTCGTGGTAGCTCATATATACTAGGGTATCGCCCGCGTAGATCCTATCTTCAACACCACCGGGCCATTGAAAGCAGCTAAGCTGGGCATCACGTCTGACCCACTCAGCCGGCAGTTCCACAATCGGTGCGAACAGACGGGAGAGAGTGGGCATCCCTGTTGTGTGTCGTGTTCAATATTGAACACTGTTGATAATTCCCCGATAACCTTGACTCTTGCCCATGGTTTAGGATGGAGTATCACTACGTAGCATCGGAAGTGCCGGCCAGAATTCATGAGTTCCAGTACCTGGAACATGAAATCCAATGTGACTGAATCAAATTCTATTTCAAAGTCAATGTACACCAGGTCTCTACGGTCCTGTGCCCTGGCAGATAGGGCCATCACAGTGTGAAGGCATCATAGGCAGTAACTGGTGCCACGATATGGCTTAAACGCGTCCTGGTCTGGGTGCACTACCGTCCTGATGACCCTCCGTATACTATTAACCAAGATTTTTGCAAAGACTTTTGTCTCCATGATAATCAGGGCGATGGGTCGGTAAAACGAGCTTTGGGTGGGTGTTTTCACGAGTTTTAGAATCACCAAGATGGCCGTGCAAGTCCATCTATTACTAAAACATTTCCGTTCTAGTATTCTAAGATTTTTAAATTCTAGTGATAGGGAGGGATCATAATGAAATTCTCTTTTGCGTTGGGAATGTGAAGTTATATGCTGGTGCAAGTGAAACCATTATTTATAATGACTCAATTTTAAATTGGTAAAGAGATAAGGACTGGACTCATCACACCATAATGTCCTGTCTGTGTGGAAGGGCGGGTGCAGACTCATTTTTATAGCATTCATACCCGCTTGTCTCCTTAATACCGCTGAGAGTGTAAGGTTTGATCACTGAAAGAGGGAAGACGTAAGGTCAGTCAGCTGTCACCAACTATTGCTAAGGACTTTGCACGCATGTTGGCAGTCACGTCATACATGCTCTCTGAGGCTGCGGCTTCAAAACACTTAGCGCATACTTGAACATGACGTGCCCTTACTAGCTCTGGTAATGTGGAGATTATATGAAAATTTCACTTCCTAAATGAGTAGAGGCCAGGGATGGAAATCAAATCCGTAAAAGGTATGTAGGTTTGAATCAACAAACACGGTAATCACAGTTACTTTTGTGAGGGAGCAGACAGGAGCGTGCCTCAGGATCTGTGATTTTGGGCCCTGTTGTTCAGCGCCGCAGATAAGGTCATTGATTTGGTCGAAGAACTGGGCCGCTATAGTCGGATGTCTACTGTATAACAATGTATGTGGGATGGGGCCTTAGTATAGGGTTGCTTAAGCACACTCATTGATAAATATATTCCTTTTGAATTAGGCATTTCATTGGATCTACGGGGTCCGGGAGCCTCAGTCTATCTTTGATACATTCCTTCTGAATGTGGATGAAACTGATGGCTTGAGGGAGTGAGCCTGAGGCCCAGGGTCAGGCAACGCAGGCAGCCTGAGCCCCAGGGTCAGGCAACGCAGGCAGCCTGACAGCTCATGGTTCAAAGCGACAAAAGCATATGGTGGTCGAATTTCAGAGCATTTTTGGACCGACAAGCTCGAGCCTCTGTTGTAAGGAAGGCTTTACGAATGGCGAGACTGCATTGACGAACAGGAGCATCCGAGCCCGTTAACCGAGCTTGGAGGTCAGATTGTCCCGTTGGTCTCCAGATAAGACGTGGGCAGCTTTCCAAATGATGCGGCCACACTCTGTACTGTCTTTGTAAAGGGTTACTCTACACTCCAACCGAAGTTCGTGACACAGCAATGTCCTAAATATCTAGGTTCACGTATTCAGAGATTAGACAAGCCAAAGAAATTGTGAGAACTTCATATTGTGAAGCTGCGCTTTAATCCTTCGTGTAAAGCCTCAGCCAATTACGATGGCGTTTACAGTGCACATTTTTTACCGTGACTTATATAAGCAAACTAACGGAGTTCATTATGGGGCATATCAACAAGGGCTTTATCTCTGCTTTTTTGGCTTTAAAAGCCAAAAAAGGAGAGATAAAACTAGCGCCCTATCAACAACGAGGTGCTAACATGAAAATTTGCATGTTAGCACCCTTTTACTCTACGCTTCCCCTTGCATCTCTAATGAGATGCAAAGGGGGTGTTCCAGAGTAAAATAATAGGAGAAATGTCGCTAAGCGACATTTCTCCTATTATCAAGAATGTCGCTAACCCTGTTAGAGACAAAAAAAGCAGCGCTAACCGCGGTTAACGCTGCTTTTTTACGTCTGGTATTTTTCAGACTTAGCCATGATATCCTATGGAAGGAGGATATCATGGCTAAATTTGCCTGGTCCTATCAACAAGGTAACGTGAGATTATCGCTGGGTTTCCAGCGATAATCTCACGTTAGCCTGTTAGCATGAGGATTTTTATCGCTATTGAGATAAGCGTTTCTAATAGCACGCTATCTCAGCGATAAAAATTCACGCTAGCCGGCGATAATTATCCTCACGCTAAGTGCGCTTAGAGATAATTAGCACCGGTTGTTGTTGATATGCCCCAAAGTTCGCCAGGCACTGAATATTCACAATGTGCTTGGCAGTCATCAAAAAGAATCTCAAATCATTGAACATAACCACTGTAGGACCAGAGTTTTTACACCAAGCAAACAAAACCTTTTACACCAGGTGATACAGAGAAGTCGGTTCCTTGGGACACTGGGCAGACGGTGTCCAGCTCCAAAGCTAATGGAAATTGAGCCAGAGTTTAAGTTGCCAGCTAATTAGATACAGGAGACCGCCCACTCGTATCTTCCTGAATCCATGCAGTCTCCCTCCTTCTGCGTATTATAGCACCTTGAATGTTGCTGTTTCGGTGCTGTGCCTAGGAGATGCTATTATTACCTCACTTATTGGTGTATTGGGACTTATTTTATGTTTTTAAGAAGAACGGAAATCCCTTTGGGTTTCTAGTTAGTGATCTGTGTGATGTACGCAGCAGTGATATTTTTCCACCTGGGTAGTTACAGGAGATCTTCAATGGAAAGGACAGCCAAGGTGTGTGTTGCATCATTCCACGATGCTCTTTCAAGTCTTCACACAAACTCATTTGTTTTTATACCTGTGGTTTTCTTCTTTACATCAGTTCTTTCGTTAATAAGACAGTCAAGCCAAGGAAGCTGAGGGTGTCCTCCACTTAGAAACAAGCGTTGACAAAACCAACCTGCCTGGGGTTGACTGCCACCCCTGTTGGCTTTGTCAATGCTTGTCTTGATTTTTATGAATGATTGTGGAAGCTGCCAGGTCCTTGCTGATTTGAAAAGACATTGGAAAATGAAATGTTTTTTGTTCTCCGCAAGCCCACATTGCCACAGTACTCCCTGACACTGAAGGGAACAACTTTGTGTGCGGCGTGCTCCTTGTGAAAGGACAGCGTCCAGTCACTCTCAGTGAATGACCCAATCTCAGACCCATTGCTCCATGCTGTATGTTGTGAATGAAACAGACCAGATGATCAAGAGGACTGGCTAAATTACTGCTTAGGTAAGTATATTCTGTATAATTTTACTATGAGGTCTTGGCTAACGTCAGACCTAAAAAGCCTGGCAAGTACTTCTCTGTGCTGCAGATCACACATGGCACGTGGGAACGAATGGTGGCACAGGTAAGGTTGTTTAATCCTTTCTTAAAAGGAATAAATACAAAAAAGTCCTTGAATCCCCCAACTTTTGAGGTGCAGCGTGATGATAAACCTTTTTAAATCACATTAGGATCTCCGTTCATAGCACGTAGAAAAAGGCTATACCATATCTCCCGTTTGTTTTTTATTGAGCACTGGGAGCGGCCTAATTTAGCATATTGTATTAAACTAAAGATTTAAGACTTGCTGTCACAAAATGCATTCTGTACACAAGTTTGACGTTTGCATGGAGATAAAGTCCAAGTAATGATTCACGGGGTGAAACATGTGCATGTTACACATATAGAGGTGTCCGCGGGGTTGCAAAGCATGCATGATGGACAAATGCGCGAGTGCCTCCTAAATCTGCATAAAATGCATTTCATGGAAGTGGCAGAGAGTTCATTGGGGAAATACAGGATCCACTCCATAGTATTCTACCATTTTGTGCACATTCAAGCACGCCGAAAAAGATTCAGGTGTATCTGCTGCATATTGTGGCAACGAGACAAATGCCTCCCATATGTTCACAAGCGTTGTGTGAAAGAGAAAACTTCATGGAAAATAGTTTTCCATCAAAACAAAAAGGAATTTCAACATATTTATGTAATTTCATTATCCAAATGCTTTATTGATGCAAAGTGGCGACTCTAAAAACAAGCGGACGTGCGGCCGCGAAAGTGATCACGATCAAACATCAGAGCGGCCGCAAAAGTGAAAGTAATCGCGTCAAGCGCGGCGCGCGCACCCACGCACATGCACTGTAGCTCTAGGCTGGCCTGGTAGCACTTTTTGGAGCCCTCACAAAATGTCTCGCCAGAGCAGCGCATGCGCTGGGTCAGGCGAGACCTAACTAACAAAGAAGCGGGTCACGTCATTACCATCAAACCAAGCAGCACATTCTGAGGAATCATGCATGGCCTTCTAAATAAAGAACCATGCGCACCTCCAGCAGATCCCGTCCAAAATGCAATTCTGTAATAATGCTTTTTTTCTTTCAAGGATCCACAGAAACACTCTTTTATAAACACCGTCCACATCCCAGACTATAATAGTTTGTGTAAAGCATATTTAATGTTCACTCAGGAGAAGAAAATACGTCTTTGTGTATTGGCTTCTTATTGAAAAAAATGCCTCTTTGTTTTTGGCATTCCAGCAATGTGTTGGTTTTGCGTATCATTTTGGGTTTGCCCTTTGTTCACAACATTGGGCTTCTTGCGGCTCCTCTTTCATTAAAAAGGAGCCCACAAAACAGTTCAGTGCATATCATATTCCTTACCTATGCCTCATCTGGATTCTGGAGGTACTTGAGAAACCAAGAAATCAGAGCTTAAAGAGTGTAAAATGTTTGGAATTCTTCCAATCACAGAGTCATGGACGTCAATTCACCGGGATGCCAGGGGGAGCGGAAGTGACATCACATGCCCTTTGGCCTCCACTTTCACTCACACACACACACTTACATATTCACCCATATTCACTCTCTCACACATAAACACTCTCACCTGCAAGTTCTCTCACAACATACATTTATAAGCATGTTTTACTTACCTCAGCTGCCATAGAAGGGCATATTCCAGCTTATTTTACTCCACTTTTATTACACTATTAGTGAATAATATAATTTATTTATTGAATATTAGTGTAATATAAAATTGACAGAAAATGAAGAGACTGGAGCCCCAGCTTCCCATGTGGTCCTGGCACTGAATTTGACACCTCTGAGGCCAGGGGTCGCAAAGGGCATGCCAGGGGTCGCGGCTGCAACCCTTGGAGACCCCTAAATGATATTTTGTGAAATAGGCACTGTTTTGAGACAGTGTAGGGAATATTAACTGGTGTGAGATCAGTGGTTGTGATGCGAACGTGGATTTGCATGAATTATGAAACTTAACATGTTCATGGTAAATATTATTTTTACTCTCTTTGAAATGCAATTAAATATTCCAGATGTTTGTTTTCTGGTGCAGACAGAAATCCTCTCCCTTGTCCATCAATTGGGGATGTTCGCGTCATCTGGGCAAAATTACCCTTCTTTAAATTAGAAAATTAGTCACAAGGTAAAATACGTCTTGCACCCTGTATGTAACATTTATTAAGTATTACCCATTTAAGCTCCAAAAATATGTTGTTAAGATGTTCAAATTGTTCAGCAGTTAATAGAAATACCTTTCAATCCATAGTAATCCAGGCGACACGGACTTCAGAATCACGTCATTACAGGGACCTTGATAATTTAAAAAAATCAAAATTCCATATTTGTAAAGCAAAACTTATCAGCCCTAAGGGTACCCAGGTGCTGGGGCCGTCGGGGAGATTAAGGGCCATATGTATCAACACATTTCCCCATAGACACAGAATGGGTAAAACCCTTTGATACATCTGGCCCTAGGTGAGCAATTGCCCAGAGTCGCATGATGCTGAACTGCTGCCAGCTATCGAACCGCGAGCCCTGCGCTCCGGAGTAAGTCGCTCTGGCCGCTGTGCCACACCTGCACCTAACGAGGCTTTTAAAAAACAACAGCGATTAAGCAGATCCCATGTAAAATGCTTTTCATCGACAATGTTTTTATCGTGCGAAGATGCACATGAATCCCATTGAATTAACACTGACATTTCTACTCTGGGAGTGAAATAAATTGTGTAAAGAATATTCAGTGTTCATCAGAAAACAAGTTGAAGAGTACACAGTTCTTTAAAAAAAATAAAAGGTGCGCCTCATTCATTCACAGCCTTCCAGTTTTGTCCTAAAACTTGTCTTTATTTTCTGGTCTACTTAACTGTTTCTTACCACAAGGTCTTTGGAAGCATTGCTTTCCATTAAGAAACAGCCATGCGGAAAGACACAGAACATCTCATATTATGTACTTGTCTTGTTAGAAACAAATAATAAAAACATTAGACCTTACAAATAGAACTCATATATTTGGGATTATTCTAAAGCCTGAGAGATTATGGTAACCTCCTGTGCAAACTCCATTTGGGTCCACGCAGGAGTTTTCATCCAAATAAGGATGCTAACTCGCACACTGGGGGGCATATTCTCAAGGACCTAGCGCCGAGTTATCGCAGCCAAAGTCGCGATAAATTTATCGCCCCATTCACAAGCTGGTGCTAACAGCCGATAACACCAGTTTACGTGCGATAGCACCCGCAAAAGACATCGCCATGGATGACCCCGGCAACTAACGCTAATGAGATGCACGGTAGGCATTCCCGAGAAAAAAGCCGCGACAACACCACCCCGCAACATTCTCAATGACCAGCCAGATCTGCGAAAAGATCACAAAACAGACAATAAGGCATGTTAGCAGCAGGAAACTAACACCTGCTCTGACCTGGTGCAAAGTCGGATGACAACCGGCAGCAGCCAAGGGAGCACAGCCCAGGGCCACACATGAAGAACAACAGATGCCCCCGAGCAACTGAACATGCAGCCCGGAACCCCAATAGGGCAACAACACCCACCGCCACCACCCCCAGGACCCCAGCCCCCCCCCCCCCCATTTGAAAAAAGTTGATGCCCATCAACTCCACGAAACCATGAACCAAACAAATCGCCTGAAGTCGAACAATCACAACACCTAACATACAGGTGTGGCCAGAAAAATGGAAATCATACTTTCATATCATATGAGCCAAATAAAACGTTTATTACAGATTAAAGAAAAATCAACAATTCTGAAGAGGCACGGCGGGTCTTTTCTGGGCGTTCTATAAGTCACGGCCAACAAGACAAAAATACAGATAAGAAGGTGTGTCATGCGCACATCAAAGTACAGAGAGAGAGAGCGAAAGAGAGAGGGGGAGAGAGAGGGAGAGGGGGAGAGCGAAAGAGAGGGAGTGCGAAAGAGAGGCAGAGCGAAAAAGAGAGAAAGAGAGTGCCGACACTGCGGACAAACGCCACACTCCTCGCCTGTTGCCACCGGTGTGTCTCCAACCACGTGCCGTTATACACAGCAGTACCCCAGGTCCCTTATCTGCAATAGTTCACGGAGACATGAATGGCAGAGTCCACACAGTGATACACGCCATCATCGCTTGCCCGCCCCTGCGCACACAGGCTGCCGCAACCCAGCCCCTCCTGCTGCCCAGCGGTGATTGCCCACCCCTGCTCAACCAGGCCTCACTGCTCACCTTCCGACACCGTTGTGTCTCCAAGAGGGCACACCACGTGCCGGTGGGAGCACCAAGCCCTGGGCCCGTGACCTTGGTACCCTCCACATCATGCAGCTCCGCACCGCGGGCCAACAGGTGACACACTTGATTCTGAGTCTTGATTACGCAAAAGCAGAGACCATATCAGTGCACACGGCATCATCGCAGGCTGCACACCCGCTCAGCACTTAAGGTGCCCCTACCTCAGTGCACCGAAAAACACCATCCCGTGGCGGTGTGCCTGTGCCTGCCACAGTGTATCCGGTGCCACCAAGTCTGTGCACCGCAAGCCATGGACCCTTTATGATTGAGTCTCGTGGTGCGGACACCATCATGTCACCCCCGGCAATGGGCAATCTGCTGTGGCAGGGCCCTAGGGCCTCATGCAGAAATGAGAAGCACACGGAGACACCCAGTTAAAGAGTGGAAATGGAGTCCAGCACGTGCGCCAGGCCCTTTGTATTGGCAGGGTCACATGTCCTGTGACGGCTGTGCTGGATGGGTGTGGTGTGGGTGTAAATCAGCCATGAGGAAGTGGCTGTGGCATGCTGACAACTAGACCTGTCAGCAGCAGATCGCAACAGGGAAGAGCTGGGACATGTAGCGCTGTCGTCCCCCCCCTTTAAGCGTAAGCCGAGTGGGCTGGCCTGGCGTATGCCAGTCCAGCGTAAGGGTGTGAACAATGACCCAGGGTGCTGGGCGTGGTTACGTCCTGGGCTGGACAAGGAAGTAACTAATGCATGTGTCCCCGTTGTAGTGTCGGCGCCACCCGTGCCGCAATCGGTAATGTGTCATCCGTGACCCAAGTCCCACAACATGAGCAACATGGACGTAAGGGGGAATCACTGACCCTACATTCATCCATACTTCCACACTTGAAGATTATAGACATGACACATCGGTGTGACCACAAATGTTTATTGCACAATCAGTGGAGTTGTGAAGCCAGAGAAGTACAGGGCCATGCAAACCCCACTTCACATTGTTGGCACATGTAGGGCCAGCCAGAGTCCTTCAGGGAATGACAGGTGCATCAGAAGAGGAGGAGTTCAGTCCGTAGTGTGATTGCTGTGTCATTGGTGACCAAACAGAAAATGGCAGTCCATGTCGATTTCCAAGGTGAGTGTCGCCGAGTGCATCGGGGGACAGTGGAAGGTGATGATGCAGAGGGCAGAACCAAGCAGAAACTGGCCATATGGCGGAGAAGAATGCTACTGTGTACTTCTGACCACGGAGTCGGATTCATCCGCATCTTCGTCCTTTGCTGTTGCATGTGCCTCACATGTGGATGGTGGTGTGCTGTCTCCAGCACTGTGTGGCAGTGACACCGCAGGGGCTGGAGGTGGAATGTCTGCCTCACTCTGTGGCAGTGACACCTCAGGGGCCGGAGGTGGAATGTCTGCCTCACTGTGTGGCAGTGACACCTCAGGGGCCGGAGGTGGAATGTCTGCCGCTCTGTGTGGCACTGACACATCAGGGACCGGAGATGTGGACGGAGTGGTAGCAGCAGCATGCATCAGCGCCAGCCCTTGTGGCAGCAATGCCATGAGGAAGGTCTATATGGCATTGAGGGACCCAGCTACCTCTCGCTGGTGTGCAGCCGTGGCAGCCGCTCTTTCCGTCCTTTCAGTTTTCTCCATGAGCCTCCGCATGAGTCCCAACTCCTGGGCGAGTTCGCTGGAGGCACTGTGACTGGTCAGTCGTTCTTGTCCCAGAGTCAGGACTCGAGCGATCTCAGCCATGGTTCGTTGGAGAGCATAGAGCAGACTGTTGGTGTCCGTTAGGGACTGTGAGTGGTCCCTGATGGGACCTAGGCACCCATGTATGGTGTCTAGTTTAGCTGCCATGCGGTCGAACCCCACCTGCACCTGTTCAGCCAGCTTCTCCTGGCACTCCAACACACGGCGTTGGAAGTCCATGTGTTCGTCGTTGGGGGTCCTGGGAGGCAGCAGTAGTGGTGGGTGCTGCCTGCTGTGTGTTCTGTGTAGGGGGTGGGTTCTCCTCGTAGCAGCTGGGCTGCCCTGCTCCTGGAGGTGGGGTGCGGAGGCACTCCACGAGCTGTTGAAGGGCGTCGGTGTCGAAGGAGTGGTGGTCCTCTTTGTCATCAGAGCAGAGAGGTTGGGACTGCTCTGCCGGAGGTGTTGGATTTTCACCTGCAATGTGAAGGGGAGATGCAGTTTAACATTGTGTTCACATGTATGTAGACGCATTGTACATGTTCACATTCAGACTGCATGACAGTGTACATTGTGACTGTTTGTGGGGAGCTGCCTATTTGATGTGGGACAGTGGACCTTTTGACAACATGACGGATGTGTGTTTGTACTTGTATATTGTCAACTCACATTTCCTGCGATGCCAAATGGGATTGGCCATTTTCTGCACACAAGCGGCCCCAGTTGTGTCCCCTGTTATGTTGTGGACGTGTTGCGGATTGTGCCACATTGTTGTCAATGTTGATGTGCTCTGCATGTGATGTGTGTGCGCCGCTTTTTGGGGGAGTTGCCCCTGCAGCTCTGATTTGGCTGCCCCTGATCCCTTACAGGCGGTGTGCCTCTGACTTCTGTGCTTATACAGTGCTGGGATGTTGCATACTTGGGTGCATTGGTCTCTTGCTGGGAGTTGGGGGGTCTGGGGCATGGTTTGCCCATGGTTTGTCCGCAGATGTGCTATGCTTACTTGTGCATGTGTGACATTGTGCCCCTCTCCCCCGTCCCCTCAGTCCCTGGTCGTTACTCACCCTATTGCTGTTGTGTCCGGTCATGTTGAGCAGTGTCCGGGCCCCTAACTCCTGCCACCGTCTCCCCACTGATGACTGTGGACACCATTTCATCCATCGCGTCCAGCTCCTCTTGTAGCGCTGGACTCCCACCTCCAGTCTGCATTGCTGCCTTGCGGTTGTTTGCGAGTTTCTGCTTGGTTTTCCGCTTGACGTCATTCCAGCGCCTCTTGACCTCTTCCATTGACCTCTTCAGCACTCCGACTGCATTCACCTTGTCCACGATGGTCTGCCGTATTCCATTTTTTGTTGCCAGTGACACAGTGGAGGTGACGAACAGTAGTTGATGGTGTTCTATCACCTCCGTTATCAGAATCCTGTTTTCCTGCTGACTGAACCGCTTCTTCCTACCCTTCTTGTCCTTGCCCTTCCCTGAACCCGAGGTCCCAGGCTGGTCCTCCGGGGGGGCTTGTAGGGTTCTGGTTGTCCTCTGCACTTGCTCCGGCTACCTCCATTGTGCTTCGCTGTTGTTTGGCTTTTGTCTGCTTTTTTCCCCCGACTTTTATGGTGCATTTTCCTGCATGACGCGTGGGAATTGCAGGCCTGTGGCAGGTTTTCGCTGATTTTTGTATCGCGGTTGGCCGCATCGCAACTTTTTTTTGCATTTGTGTTTTGCATTTTTGCGTTGACTTTATTGCGGTCATTTGGTGCGTTATCGTGGAGCTGTCGCATGGTGCCGCAGGGTTGAGATTACCACGTTGACACAGAGTTATTTTCCTGTGAAGGACTGCGATGTGAAGAGTTGCGTTAAGCTAAGTTTGCGATGATTATCACACGTTCTTGAGAATATTCCCCTGGATGTACCCCTCGGTGCTGAGAGGGTTTGTCGGTCAAGATTTGCATCAGGATAAATCTCACACAAATTGTATTGATGAGCACCACCAGTAGCATCGCCAGTGTGCAGGATCAAAAAATGGACCCAGGCCCCAAAATAAAGGTGGCCCCTATTGGCGAACCAGATAGCTTAAAAAGTGACCCACATTTGCAAATCAGGTCAGTTTTTAACTTCTAAAGACACGCTATATGGGTATTTTGCAAGGTATAGGAGACTGCATGCATTTGTGCTTGCTGCAGGCAATGTTTCTGGTGATATCAATTACATCAACAATTACAAAATGGCTCTCCCAGCTAAAAAAAACATGGCGCACACACTGATCTATCAGCTCAGCCCATAGGACACTGCCTGACTGCCCTGTAGGCCTGTCCGAGCCGGCCAGTGTGTCATGGCCCCTTGTGCAAGGAAAGAAATAGCTAATTGGCTGCCTTTTTGAGTTATAAAAAAAACAGCAATATTCACGGCTCTTTATGGATCAGGCCCTTAGTGTAGAAGTCGGGCATCTACAATGTGCCTCTGCCGGGGTGGGGGGGGGGGGGTGCGGTTCATTGTACTGTGAACCCCTATTACTACACTAAGGTTACCTGAAACTCATACTGAACCCATGAGTGTCCTCTTGAAGGCCGTTTTGAGACTCTTCAAAGTGATATCAAAATTAGTTGAATAGTGAGATTATGGTGCCGATTACGATCCTGGAAAAACCGGGTCCGAACCGTCGGTCGGAGCGTTTTCTCCGTCCGACTCGTACCCGGTTGTAAAACTTTACAAACATGGAAGTACGATTCGCACGGAAACACCATTTCCGTACGAATCGTTAAAAACACCGTCCGACGAAAATATACATACGAATGTGATCTGGGAATGCTCCGACGTGACGTCGGGACGCTGTCAGACAGCGTTTCACGACCCAGGAAGTACGATTCGAACCGACAGCAGTCCGGACGGCAATTTTTTCACGGCACCCAAAAAGTGCCGGAAAAGCAAAGTACGCCGCGAAACGACCAGAATAGGGGGCCCGGTACGCGCCGTACCCCCCCCCCCCAGCCCCCGTGAGTACGCGCCGAACCCCCCCATGTATGTACACCCGTGTACGTGTCGAACCCCCCGGGTATGTACACACGTGTATGTTCGAGTCGAACCCCCCCGTGTATGTACACCCGTGTACGTTCGAGTCGTACCCCCCGTATGTACACCCGTGTACGTGTTGAACCCCCCGTGTATGTACACCCGTGTACGTGTCATACCCCCGTGTATGTACACCCATGTACGTTCGAGTCGTACCCCCCGTGTATGTACACCCGTGTACGTGTCGAACCCCCCGTGTATGTACACCCGTGTACGTTCGAGTCATACCCCCACCCGTGTATGTACGGTGCGTACCCCCAGCGCTACGTGCTGGGGCTACGCACCGTACATACACGGGTGGTGGTACGACTCGAACGTACACGGGTGTACATACACGGGGGTACGACTCGAACGTACACGGGTGTACATACACGGGGGGTACGACACGTACACGGGTGTACATACATGGGGGGATTCGACACGTACACGGGTGTACATACACGGGGGGTTCGACACGTACACGGGTGTACATACACGGGGGGTTCGGCGCGTACTCACGGGGGCTGGGGGGGTGGTTTGGCGCGTATGTGGGCACATGTCTCCATGGTTGCAATGAGAGTTCGGTGCGGACGGTGTTTTTTCCATACGGTTGTGACATCGGACGCACGGGATGGATCGTACTTGCGCGGTCGGACTTCACTTTTCACGTTTGTACGGTAAATCGTCCGGAGAAGTGTCGGACACATTTTCCGACCCGAGGACGTGTGGGGAATTATTCCCAATGCGACTCGTATGGAGTTTTTCCCATGCGAATCTTACTTGCCAGTTTGTACGGCACTTGTACGATTCGTACGGTAAAAAGACTGGATACGAGTCGTACGGGGATTTTTTTACAGGATCGTAATCGGCACTAAAATATTTTTCTGATAAAGAAAAAGCATTCTTTACACACTTTTTTAATTATATTAAAATATTTAGGGTCCTGGTTTCCCTCCGCAGGCAGAAGCCATTGCTGCCTAGTCCAGGGACTGGAAATGATGACACTATCGGGGCAACATTGTTACCCTTTAAATGCCTGAATACAGCAATCAACCACTGCATGATCAGTTTAGTTTGCACCTTGCAAGGCATAGTCTTGAAACCTGGGTGAAATAATTGTTATAATTTTTGGTTCATTTGAGTTAGAAACCAATTACGTTTTTGTTCTAATCTGCAAATTTTGTTCGGCACAGGGAGATAAAGTGATTTGCCCAAAATCACAGGATGTTGCGCGTCCCGGCCGAGACTCGAATTCCTAGTTAGATGGAAGACGCAGCGGAATGATGCTTAGTACAGGGGCCATAAGCAGCCCGCCCTGTCCCGCCCTCCCTCTGTCTCAAGCTTGCAGGGGCCATAAGCAGCCCGCCCTGTCCCGCCCTCCCTCTGTCTCAAGCTTGCAGGGGCCATAAGCAGCCCGCCCTGTCCCGCCCTCCCTCTGTCTCAAGCTTGCAGGGGCCATAAGCAGCCCGCCCTGTCCCGCCCTCCCTCTGTCTCAAGCTTGCAGGGGCCATAAGCAGCCGGCCCTGTCCCGCCCTCCTGTCTCAAGCTTGCAGGGGCCATAAGCAGCCCGCCCTATCCCGCCCTCCTGTCTCAAGCTTGCAGGGGCCATAAGCAGCCCGCCCTGTCCCGCCCTCCTGTCTCAAGCTTGCAGGGGCCACAAGCAGCCCGCCCTATCCCGCCCTCCCTCTGCCTCAAGCTTGCAGGGGCCATAAGCAGCCCGCCCTGTCCCGCCCTCCTGTCTCAAGCTTGCAGGGGCCATAAGCAGCCCGCCCTATCCCGCCCTCCTGTCTCAAGCTTGCAGGGGCCATAAGCAGCCCACCCTATCCCGCCCTCCTGTCTCAAGCTTGCAGGGGCCATAAGCAGCCCGCCCTGTCCCGACCTCTTGTCTCAAGCTTGCAGGGGCCATAAGCAGCCCGCCCTATCCCGCCCTCCTGTCTCAAGCTTGCAGGGGCCATAAGCAGCCCACCCTGTCCCGCCCTCTTGTCTCAAGCTTGCAGGGGCCATAAGCAGCCCGCCCTGTCCAGCCCTCCTGCCTCAAGCTTGCAGGGGCCATAAGCCGCCCGCCCTATCCCGCCCTCCCTCTGTCTCAAGCTTGCAGGGGCCATAAGCAGCCCGCCCTGTCCCGTCCTCCCTCTGCCTCAAGCTTGCAGGGGCCATAAGCAGCCCGCCCTGTCCCGCCCTCCCTCTGCCTCAAGCTTGCAGGGGCCATAAGCAGCCCGCCCTGTCCCGCCCTCCTGTCTCAAGCTTGCAGGGGCCATAAGCAGCCCGCTCTGTCCCACCCTCCTGTCTCAAGCTTGCAGGGGCCATAAGCAGCCCGCCCTGTCCCGCCCTCCCTCTGCCTCAAGCTTGCAGGGGCCATAAGCAGCCCGCCCTGTCCCGCCCTCCCTCTGCCTCAAGCTTGCAGGGGCCATAAGCAGCCCGCCCTGTCCCGCCCTCCTGTCTCAAGCTTGCAGGGGCCATAAGCAGCCCGCCCTGTCCCGCCCTCCTGCCTCAAGCTTGCAGGGGCCATGAGCAGCCCGCCCTGTCCCGCCCTCCCTCTGCCTCAAGCTTGCAGGGGCCATAAGCAGCCCGCCCTGTCCCGCCCTCCCTCTGCCTCAAGCTTGCAGGGGCCATAAGCAGCCCGCCCTGTCCCGCCCTCCCTCTGCCTCAAGCTTGCAGGGGCCATAAGCAGCCGCCCTGTCCCGCCCTCCTGACTCAAGCTTGCAGGGGCCATAAGCAGCCCGCCCTGTCCCGCCCTCTCTCTGTCTCAAGCTTGCAGGGGCCATAAGCAGCCCGCCCTGTCCCGCCCTCCTGTCTCAAGCTTGCAGGGGCCATAAGCAGCCCGTCCTGTCCCGCCCTCCCTCTGTCTCAAGCTTGCAGGGGCCATAAGCAACCCGCCCTGTCCCGCCCTCCTGTCTCAAGCTTGCAGGGGCCATAAGCAGCCCGCCCTATCCCGCCCTCCCTCTGCCTCAAGCTTGCAGGGGCCATAAGCAGCCTGCCCTGTCCCGCCCTCCTGTCTCAAGCTTGCAGGGGCCATAAGCAGCCCGCCCTATCCCGCCCTCCTGTCTCAAGCTTGCAGGGGCCATAAGCAGCCCGCCCTGTCCCGCCCTCCCTCTGTCTCAAGCTTGCAGGGGCCATAAGCAGCCCGCCCTGTCCCGCCCTCCCTCTGCCTCAAGCTTGCAGGGGCCATAAGCAGCCCGCCCTGTCCCGCCCTCCCTCTGCCTCAAGCTTGCAGGGGCCATAAGCAGCCCGCCCTGTCCCGCCCTCCCTCTGCCTCAAGCTTGCAGGGGCCATAAGCAGCCCGCCCTGTCCCGCCCTCCCTCTGTCTCAAGCTTGCAGGGGCCATAAGCATCCCGTCCTGTCCCGCCCTCCCTCTGCCTCAAGCTTGCAGGGGCCATAAGCAGCCCGCCCTGTCCCGCCCTCCCTCTGCCTCAAGCTTGCAGGGGCCATAAGCAGCCCGCCCTGTCCCGCCCTCCCTCTGCCTCAAGCTTGCAGGGGCCATAAGCAGCCCGCCCTGTCCCGCCCTCCCTCTGCCTCAAGCTTGCAGGGGCCATAAGCAGCCCGCCCTGTCCCGCCCTCCCTCTGTCTCAAGCTTGCAGGGGCCATAAGCAGCCCGCCCTGTCCCGCCCTCCCTCTGTCTCAAGTGTGCAGGGGCCATAAGCAGCCCGCCCTGTCCCGCCCTCCCTCTGTCTCAAGCTTGCAGGGGCCATAAGCAGCCCGCCCTGTCCCGCCCTCCTGTCTCAAGCTTGCAGGGGCCATAAGCAGCCCGCCCTGTCCCGCCCTCAAACTGTCTCAAGCGTGCAGGGGCCATAAGCAGCCCGCCCTGTCCCGCCCTCCTGTCTCAAGCTTGCAGGGGCCATAAGCAGCCCGCCCTGTCCCGCCCTCCCTCTGCCTCAAGCTTGCAGGGGCCATAAGCAGCCCGCCCTGTCCCGCCCTCCTGTCTCAAGCTTGCAGGGGCCATAAGCAGCCCGCCCTGTCCCGCCCTCCCTCTGTCTCAAGCTTGCAGGGGCCACAAGCAGCCCGCCCTGTCCCGCCCTCCTGTCTCAAGCTTGCAGGGGCCATAAGCAGCCCGCCCTGTCCCGCCCTCCTGTCTCAAGCTTGCAGGGGCCATAAGCAGCCCGCCCTGTCCCGCCCTCAAACTGTCTCAAGCGTGCAGGGGCCATAAGCAGCCCGCCCTGTCCCGCCCTCCTGTCTCAAGCTTGCAGGGGCCATAAGCAGCCCGCCCTGTCCCGCCCTCCCTCTGTCTCAAGCTTGCAGGGGCCATAAGCAGCCCGCCCTGTCCCGCCCTCCCTCTGCCTCAAGCTTGCAGGGGTTTTCTTCAAGGCGAGGAGACAGCAGCGCTGACCTACTGCAGAGAAGGGTTTTCGACCAGAACGCTAGCCTGCCTTCCCTGCTGTGCCCCCCCCCCCCTCTCCCGCGTCCCAGCCACAAAGATCCCGAGGCTCAATGCCTATAGGTTGAGTGTCAATGCATGAGTCAGCGAGATGCCTCGCCCCGCCCACACTGCACGCGGACTCACCTGTCGGAGCTTGGGGGAGCCGAGCCCTGGGGTGTGTTCCCACCTCAAGCAGGAATGCTGAGAAAGGATAGCTCGGGAAGACACCAACACTGGCTGAATAGACCCGCTTGGCGTTGTGATGGATGCCCCCCGCACCTCCACTCCTTGGCTCGCCCCATCACCAGGGAGGGGTCACTGGAGAATGCATGTGCTCGGAGCCGCCTGCTACGTCTCAGAAGAGATAAGGCTGTGATTGCTGTTGAGATCAGGCCTCCACCCAGACATCCCCCGCACCCGGCAGGAGGGGGGGCAGCACATGGCAGATATGAGCCCCCAGCGACAGCGCGAGGGATGCAACATGCGGCGCTACCTCCCCACAGCTCACTACACATATCTCGGTGGCACATTGACGACTCAAACACCAAAGGAGATCTGCATGGGAATATTAGAATTGGGGGCTATCGGCATTAGCACATATTTTAAAGTAACGCAGAAATCCCATATAATCTTACGTGATAATAGCAGCAACAGTCTGGAGGTAAGAGGGTGTAAATAAAGGAAGACAGATGTACAGTCATTTTGTTACAGCATGTTATCACTCATTTTTGTATGTAATAATTCCACATTTCCCCCCACATTTTGTAAAGTACACACTTACCACCACCAAGGACATCCGTGCGCTGGGGGCCGTCGGGGAGATGAAGTGAGCTATTGCCCAGAGTCACACGACGCTGAGCTGAGCTGCCACCTGCTCAAGGGAGCAAACCGTGAGCCCCCCACTCCGGAGTCAGCCGCTCTGGCCACTGCGCCCCCTCCCTCTCCTCCTCTGAATCTGAATTATACATTCAAAGCTTTCAACTGAATTTAGTTGATCATCAACAGCTAATGCTACTGATGGAGGCGCTGTCGTGGTGTCCCCCTATTTCCCAATGCCCATCACTGTGAGCCTAGCGGTACCCCGAATCTTCAGAAGTCAGCGATCGCTTTGGCTGCGTGAAGATGACCTGGATTCCTCTGACTCCCCCTTCCTCGCCCCCTGTTGCTGAAGAAAGCCCCTTTGAAGTCGTCTCCCCGTCCTAAACCAGGGTCATCACCCTTCTCCCCTCCACGGGAAGGACATGAACGGACCCTGCACCTATGATGTAGCCGCCCACCTCGTTTGGAGGGCGCATTCAACGTTTGCCGGAAAGAAGCGACTTTCATAAGTACTGAGACGAAGAAGGGGCACCGAGACTCCAGAGGTGTATGAGCACCAGTTCCTCATTGCCTTCCTCGTCCAGATGTGCCCGAGGAGGGCATCTTTGTCGCGATCACACACAGGTCTGGCAAAAGCATGCGTCTCCCCACAGTTTTGCATCACCCCTAACTGCTGCTATCAAGCATGAATGAGCGGTCAAGAAATGATGCGCCGATCTATTGCATTGAAGTGAATGACCATATATTATTAACCAACCCTGAGGGAGCCTCAATGTCTTAGCTCCCCAGACCTCTCTTCAGTAAGGAGTCTCCGCGCATGCTCACCCCCACTCCTCGAGCCAGAGACCACCCACAGAGCTTGACTTGAATCCGATGAGCAGCCCCTCCCCTTTCTAAGTGGGTTTGGTCCCAACGGATGGGGTCCTCTGGGGCCCATTAAGGCTTGGGGAGAGGGGCTCATGTTTCCCCTCCCTTTTTAATGCATTTGGCCCAGGGGATGGGATTCCTGGGCCCCAGTAAGGTTTAGGGAGTGTACCCACATGACCCCTCCTGTGAGACCGGCCTCACGGCGTGGCCCTCTCCATCATCCAGCCAGCCTGCAACCACCCTCAAGACACGACATCTCCGACTCCGGCCGCCCCAGTCACCCCCGATCTGCGGGCCGGCCAGAGGCCTGACCAACTCACCACCCTACCACGCATGTCCAACCAAGGAAGCGGGAACCCTCGAGCCAGACCCAGAGGCGCCAGCCCAGTCACACCTCGGGTCGCCTTCCCCGGGAGGACTCAATCGGCCACCAGGCCCCTGGGGAGCAGGCGCCTCCCCTACCGAGCGTCTGGGGACCCTCCCAGACCCACCTGAAAAGACCAAAGAAGTGAGCGGCAGGAAATCCCGCCGAACCCCCTCCGTCACCCCCGCCCCCCTCTGGGAGCCCTCCGCACTTCATAGGACCAGCGGAGTATAACAAGGGGTGCCGGAGAAACAAGGACAGAGAAGACCTGGAACCATCTGAGCCTGCGGACGTCGTCGCGGCTCCTGAACGCTGTACTCACCTGGCCTGCTGAGTGACTCGCGGCCTCTTGCTGTTGAACCATCTGAGCCCTGCGGACGAGGTCGCGGCTCCCGAGCACTGAACCACCTAGGCCTGCTGAGTGACTCGCGGCCCCCAGCTACTGAACCATCTGAGCCCTGCTGACGGAATCGCGGCTCCTGAACTCCGACCACCTGTGCCTGCTGAGAGACTCGCGGCGCTCCCCTTGAGGACGACTCGGGAAGAGATCGCCCAGAGACACGACACCCTCCAGCTCGAGGATTGTGAGCTTCCGCAAGGTATTTCGCAGAGACACTATCTTGAAAGACTGTCCCGCTACCCCCATTCCCCACGACTGACTTGTGGTACGTTGTGCCACTGCTGTACCATTTGCCTTTTGGGTCATAAAGATCCCTTGAAATCATCGATAAAAGAACCTATCGTCCTACACAGCATACGTGTGGTGTCCCTCTGTTCGCAGTGCCGTTCAGGGTGTGCGCGCCTGGTTCGGCTTACTTGGGAGAGGTGGGTCAAAGGGGTGGGCAAGACGTGTATCGAACCCCCTTCCGGCGAACGCCTTTCCAACACCTCCCCTTTATATATGTTTTTGGCCCTTGGGATAGGGTCCCCAGGCCATGGTTGGCTCTGGGAGGGGAGCCAAATGCCCCCTCCTGTTTACAAATATGGTTTCTCCATAATGGGGTCAAAGGACGTGTACAGCGTGAGGTTGGCTGCCTGCGGGGCTGGACGCAAGGGCTCAGGGTATGGAGTTCCCGGGGCCCGAGAAGGGCATAAGGAGGGGTGCCACATGGCCTTTCAAATTACGTACGGCCCTGAGGGATGGGGTCTCCAGGGCCTATGAAGGCTCGGTAACGGGGACAATGCAGCCCTCTCCCCTATTTTAAGCAGATTGGCCCAGTGAGATGGGCCCATTAAAGCTCCCCTTTTTATTGCATTTGGCCCGGTAATGGGGTCCTTGGGGATTATAAAGGCTCAAGGAGGGGGCCAGGCGCCCCCTCCTTGAGCCTCTCCCCTTTTAAAAAACAAATGCCTTGGGGAATGGATCCCCAAGGTCCAAAGGCTGTGCAAGGCGTGGAGTTGGAATCTTGCCGGCAGCTATCCGCAAAGCCCAGACCCAGTCTAGCTCTGTGGCCAGCCACATGCTTGCCGCGGCCCAAGGCCTTGTGTAGCGTGGGGTTGACTGCCTGCGAGGGTTTGATGCAAAGTGGCTTCCTGCCAGGCCCTGTGGCGAACCCCACGTGCCCACGACCAATGGCTATGCGACGTATGGGGATAGCTGCTTCTAGAGAGATTGTCTTCAGGGCTTTAAAGCCAACCCCCACCTCACATGACCAAGGGCCATGCACGACTGGGCGTTGGCTTTATGTATGGTAACACAATATAGATTTAAGGTAAATGTAGGAGAGTGGAATCTGACTAATGGTTGCCCCCAACTTTTTGCCTGGTATTTAAGTGGTTTTTGACTAGTCTGGCTAGGATCCTGCTATCCAGGACCCCAGCCTATCTGCTTTCTCCCTAAAACTGTTGTGAGTACTCTAGGTACAAACATAATTGGATGCTGGGCATGCCCTACCAGTCCCTTGTAGATGGTACCCTAGGTACCCAGGGCATGGGTCCCCCAGTAGGCCTACCAGGGCTGCAGCACTTATTGTGCCACCCTGGGACAGCCACCCAAACTGACACCACCAGGCCACTACTGTAGCCTGGGTAAGGTGGTGCTAGCACCCCTTACAGGGATGTAGGTACCCTATGTCCCATACCATTACAACACGTATACTCTCATAGGTCACCCCTATGGCAGGCCCTGGTAATCCTACAGGGCTGGGTGCTGAGGTATGTGTGAGGGGGGACCCCTACGTGAGTAGGACCTCTCTGCAACCTTCGTAAAACCGTTACTGGGTTGTTTGTAGTGTAGCCATACCATATATACTAAACCGCATTATAAGTGAATCGCGTCATCGCGATAACTTGAGATTGGCTACACAGAACCATATCGTGTTTGGTGTCAAACATGAAGGAATCATACCCCCAGTCCAGCCATGGGCATGGGGGCACGATTCCCCCTTGCTAGGAGGGTGATATGGGAAAAGCGGTAGATTTTAGACACCAATTTAAAAGTGCACATGTACCACAAAATGGCTACTGTCCGCCACCTACACGACTCTGGCTGGCTGTTGCTGGGGAAAACCCCAGCCTCGCCAGCTGGACAATAGGGCTCCTGTGGCAGGGAGGTGCCAGCACCTCCCCAGACAGGATAATGTGGATTGGAACAGGGTGGGTGCACCAAATGTCCTTTCAGAGTTGCACGTAGGCAGCTGCAGAGCCCCAATTCTGCATACACCGCCTGGAACCGGTTCAGGGGCAGCCTGCCCCTCGCCTAGGCGGGAAACACACAAAGGGGAGTGGGTGTAGCCACCCTTTCCCGCCTCTACTCTGATTGGCAGGCTCTATTTTGGACCATCCCCTAATCTTGGGGATATATGGGAATAACTTTGCCCTAGAGCCTTAGATTCGTCCAGAACTTCACAGAACTGACCTTCGACAAGCTGCTGCCCAGCTGACTGAAGAAATCTCCCTTGGGATAAAGGAGTTATCCCCCTGCTTGGCAGGCACCTTAAAGACTACAAGATACCCGGTTGGAACTTCGTGGCTCTCATGACCTTCGACGCCTTCCAGCAACCTCGAGGTGGGTCTCCAGTGCATCCCAGCGTCCTGTGAGTGTGCCCAGCAAGTCTGAGCACCCTGGACCACGTGGGTGTCGAGATCCTCACATACCCCGAGACACCGGCCACCTCTTGTCCAGCACACGACCCCGACCAGTGGAGAAGTTGTGCTTTGGCCCATTTCTGAGCCAACCATCCAGCAGCAATTGTGCCGACCCTCAGCTCCCTGGCCCGCTCCGGTGGCCCGTGGGAGCCCTTTTACGCACTCCATTTTGCTGCCTTCCGCGGTCCCTTGTCTCTCGACTTGTGGGCCCTGACGGAGGACAATCTTTGTTTCCAAGAGTTCCCCTGGTTGCTCCAGGCTTGCTCTACGCTCCCTGCAAAGGAGAGCACCCTCAGACCTCGTGGGTCTGCACCAGCAGCTGCTTTGTTCATCTTGCGTGGGTTGCGGTTGCCAATGCTTAGTGGATACAATCGGGATACTAACACCGCAGCGACCCTCAGCCGACGTGGGACAGTCGCCCTCCAGAAGCTGGCCTTCCTTGAAGCCTCCCAGAGCCCGTGACTGCAGAGCCCAGCTGTACCTCCTACACCTGAAGCACCCGACTTCCACGAGCTCCTTGCTGTGAGCTCCCTGGTCACTTTGCTGTGACCCAGACTCTGTCCCCTCTGCTTTCAGGTTCATCTTTATCTTCTCTTCAACTTTAATCTTCACGACTTCAACGACGCTTTCAGCTAGCAGCAGTTTGGACTACTTTTCCATAGAAAATCAGCCCGCGACCCGACACCAGAATCGACCTATGCACCCGGCTTCCCTGGGGCAGGTAACAGTGGTACTTCGGTACTCCCGTGGTGGTGGGCTCTCCAAAGCCTTAAGTCTCAAGCCTTAACTTTGTACTGTTGCTAGAAGTGTCCTTTAACTTTAAATATTCAACCGCGACATTCTCCATAGGCTAACATTGCGATCCCGATAGCAGCTCTTTGCACTGCACGCGTCTCCCGTGGGTCCCCTTCCTCTTAACTGTGGGTGGATTCTGAAGGGGCAAGCGATCCTGAATTCCCTAGGCATTGCCTGTAGAATTGTCGTGGTTCTTATACCACTATTTTAGTATATGGTTTGGTCCCCCCCTGGGGCCCATTGATTTCTGTGCTATTTATTGTGTTTAGAAATGCTTGTTTGAATTGTAACTTTGCCACTAGCCACATAAAGTGACTGTGGGATTCTGTCTAGAATAAATACATATATTTTATATATATACCTGTGTGGGCTACTCTTTCATTTGGTTATTCAAGAGGTTATTATGGTAAAACAATAAGCTTCAACACTCCTTCAAGACTTAGCCTGAAGGCTGCTCTCCACAGCTACCACTAGGATAGGTTTCTTTAAAGGTTGTCTTAAACCTATCATCAATAGGAGTCGAATTGGACTGGTGCAAGGTGTCCCTATAACTAGGAACAGCATATGCCAGGCCAACTTCTCACAGTAAAACACTCTAGAAATTGGCTGAACAAAACCAAGGTTAAAGTGACTGTTAGGTTTGGGTTTTTCAGTGGGTTTACCCCCTTATGTTTTTGACCCTGTTTTTATTGGTTTTAGGACTCTAGGTACTTTACCATTGCTAATCAGTGCTAAAGTGTATATGCTCTCAAGGTAAATTGTGTTTATGGGTTGGTCTTTCCATGTTTGGCTTATTTGATTACCTTTAAGTCCCTAGTATAGTTCACTATATGTTCCCAGGGCCTGTAAATCAAATGCTGCTGGTGGGCCTGCAGCACTGGTTGTGCCACCCACACAAGCAGCC
Source organism: Triturus cristatus (assembly GCF_964204655.1). Lineage (NCBI taxonomy): Eukaryota > Metazoa > Chordata > Amphibia > Caudata > Salamandridae > Triturus > Triturus cristatus. Next base: position 10,053,133 of record NC_140579.1, on the reverse strand, counting down.
CTGAAAAGGACTCTCTGACCTGCCACTGCAGTGTCTGATCGCAGTTGGTAACTGCCATCTCGAACTGGCAAATGCGCCCACTTGCCAGGCCCTAACCTTCCCTTTTCTTACTTGTAAGACAGGGTGCCGTGTATGTGAAAGGTAGGACATGTACTGAGGTGTGTGACATGTCCTGATAGTGAAATAGTGTTTTTCATTTTTCACTATTGAAAGGCTATCTGTCCCATAGGATAGAATGGGAGTTTATTTATAACCTCTTATAAATATAAATTCCCATTGGGACAAGATGGAAAGATAGAGTTTAGGTTGTCTGAACTCAGAATGTAAAAATGCATCTTTTAGTAAAGATAATATTTATATTGTGCGTTTGAAAATACCACTTTTAGAAAGTGGGTATTTTCTTGCTTAGCCATCCTGTGTGCCTCTGCTGGTTTGTGTATGTTATTGTGGGAGGGTGTTTTTTTCTTAAAAAGGAAAATGTATTTTCTTTCTTTAAAACAAATTACTTTTTTACATTTCCTTTTATTTTTCGGGTTTGTTGGAGTGTTTTTTTCTTTTTTTAGAGTTTCGTTATTGAGAGGATTGCGTCATTGGAGCCTTTTTTCTACAGTTCTATTTTTACATTTTTGGGGGGGCATTCCTTTTTTAATGGATTCATGTTTCGTTTTAAACACTATGGGGCCTAGTAGGATGGCGGGCGGCCTGCCCGCCACCCTAGCGGTGCTGAGACCAGCCGCCAGTGGTGTGGTGGTCTTGCACCGGCAATTAGGATGCCACCGCCACGGTGGCGGTGGCATCCCGCATACATTGCATTGTGGTGGGCAGTGCTGGAAGCAGCACTCGCCACAATGCAATATATGCATGTCTCGCATTTGCATGCACAACGTGGCAGTCACCGTGCGGTGCCTGCCACCTTGTGCATGCAAATGCAGGGGGTACCTGTACCCCCCATGTGCATCCACCACCCCCTCAACACAATGAATAAACCGCATGCCTTTCCATGACGGAGTCTCCGCCAAGGAAAGGCACTTCTACGCCATCATAGTAATATGGATGGCGGTGCCTGCAAGGCACCGCCACCGCCCGTTATACTAATCACCCCCTATGGATTTGTTTGTTTTTGAAGACCATCTACTGCAACACAACTGTAAGTTATTTTTTATAATTATGGGTGGGAAATATTTTCTGTTAACATTTAGTTTGCTTGTTTCTTTTTATAATTATATTATCTCATATATTTTATGTACGTTAAAAATTTATATTTATAATTGTCATCTAAAAATTAAAAAGAGTAGAAATATGTTGTTTAATTGTTTTGTAATTTTTTAACCCTTTGCGTGCGTTCGTCGGCCAACGGCCGTCGCGAGCACTACCTCCGTAGTGCTGCGCACGTCCGTTGGCCGACGCGGCACCGCCCACTCCGCTAAACTGTGCCTGGTGTTTGCTATTGTCTTATGTTTAAAATATAGATTTGGCTATTGTGTCTAGGTATTCTAGTCCTTTGGTGTTTGGGTAGAGTCTAATTTTGTGTTGTAGGTTTTCGTACATTGTTTTTGTTTGTTTACTAACTTTAGGACCTATTTAAGTGAGGGATTGTTCTAGCCTTACTCCTCCCACCACCATATTACGATGGCGGTGGGATTCAGACCGCGATGGAGTCAAAGCCCATCCACCACGGAACCGCCCAAGGCAATCGTCACGATTGCCCGGCAGAGCGGTTTGCACCCACAAAATGGTGGCGGCGCCCAGCAAGCACCGTCCGCCAAATTATGATGCGGTCTCCAGCCAGCATTTCTTCGGCGGTGCAACCGCCGTTGACAGGCAGGCGGAGTTTGGTTTTGGGGGCCCGTTGCGGCCCCCCCTTGTGGTGGGGGGGGCACTAGAGGGGTACCCATGGTACCCTCCAAGATTTCTCTGCACCAAGTGGCAGGCACAGTGTGGTGCCTGCTACATAGTGCAGTGAAATGCACAACATGCTCTTTTTTGCATCGCGGCGGTGCTGCTGTCAGCAGCCACCGCCGCAATGTTGGCGGTGTGGAACAAGACCGCCGCGGTGGCGGTCCCATCATAATAGGGTAAGCGGGACCGCCGCATGCATGGTGGACGGTCCTGGTTCACGCCACCGTTGCGTACGGAGCCAGTCTGTCCCCCATTGTAATGAGCCCCTTTGTTCTTTTTTTGATGGCTTCTATTAGTTTGTGTACAGTTGGTTGTCCTCTTCCTAATGTGGCTTGGAAGGAATTCTGCCATCCTCCCACTGCGTTATTTGTTTTAGCTTTTTGTGCTAGGGTGCTTTGATAGACGTTCCGCCAGGGGATTTGATACTTGGGTTGTCTTCGATGCCCTGATCTATGTAGTCTTCCTACCCAGATGTCTTCAAAGTAGTCAAGGAAGGGTGTTAGTTTTTCTTCGTTGGCTTGGTAGAAAGGGCTTTCAATAAGTATATTATAGTGGTTGGCTACTTCTGTTGTTGGTACATAGGCCTGGCCTATTAGTTTTTTTGATTTGATAAGCAAAATTGCTGTTTGTGGCATATTTTTTACTTAGGGTTGATTTTTTGCAGATGTCTCCAGATACTTTGGTTGAAATGATAATAGCATCCTTGTATTGCAGTATGTGGATATATTTTAAAAATTGACTGAATCATTGCTTGCTTGAAATCTAATATTTTTTGTGGGAAATAGTTTTCTGTCTGTTCTATTATTGTAAGAAGTTCAATATAGGTAGTATTTTGTTTGTTGGGGAGTAGTGCATATATGAAGGGGATGCTGGTTTCTTCATATTCGCCATGGATGGTGCAGAGTTGATAAAAGGGCTTAGGGCAAACTTTAAATGTCCTATCCATCTTCCATGTTTCACATTGCTTTAGCTTTTGAATGTAGGTGTTGGTGGCAAAGATGATAATTCTTTTTTTCATTACTGTTATTGTGATAAAGAATGAATTTGTCATCTTTGTGTGTGACTGTGTATCCCTGTAAAATTTAGATTTCTGAAAAGGTTTTGGGGGTGGGTGGTGTTTGAGCAGTAGATCTTTTAATTCTGACTATTACACTTTTTAGAGTTGGTATGGAAGGTAATTGTCATGTTACATGTTCAGGAACCCTAGTTAGTACATTTTTTAATATTTGGGTACTGGTTTGTTGGGAGATAGTGCTTGCTTCTTTGATGGTTTCTTAAAGCATCTCTCACCTCGATTTCTGTGACATTGGGGGGATGGTTGTGTTCTCTTACATTAATAACATTTGTTTCTATTGTTGTTGCTGTCCCATTTCAAGAATTGGAGTAGTATTTACTACATTTTCAATGGGTTTTGTTTTCTGTTATTTACTCTTGCATATTAGGCAGTTATAGTTAGGACCAATTTTCCATAGGAAATCCGCAACATTCTATTTGGAATAACGTTGGCACCGATTGACGAATCTTCGCAAAATTTTCCAAACTTTTGGCCAGCTCCGGTCCGCTCCTATCCTGAAAATTTCACGGTGATTCGTCAAGCGGGGGCCGAGAAAAAAGGGGGGTCCCAAAACGCATTTTCCCCATGCATTTTCCCATAGGACCTGTTGACGCAGCTACAGCCCGAACTGCTGAACGGAATTACACCAATTTTGGCAAAGAGGTAGTCCTCAGTTCAGACTCGAGTTCCATGACTAGAGGAGGACTCCGACCCATGATGAGAATATCGTCCAAATAAATGATGAGGCGAACCCCCCGGGCTCGAAGAAGCTCGACTACATGCCTCAGAAGTTTCATGAAGCACCAGGGTGCTGACGAGAGGCCGAAAGGAAGGACTTTGTACTCGTACCAAATTCCCTGCCATTGGAATTGAAGAAAACGACGATGAGGTCCGTAAATGGGCACTGACAGATAGGCATCTTTTAGATCCAATCGGACCATCCAGTCCCCTTCCTGAAGAAGATCGCGGAGAAGATGGATTCCCTCCATCTTGAAGTGACGATATACAACCCTTCCATTGAAATCCTTGAGATTTAAAACAAGCCTGGATCCACCCCCCTTCTTCTGAACGAGGAAAGCATTGCTGATGAAACCCTGAGGATGGCGAGCCGTACGCTCTATGGCTCCTTTTTGAAGGAGAGATTCGATTTAGCTGGAAATGAAATTTTGATCTTGAAGGGAAAAAATCATTGGGCGAGGAGGGAGAGACTGAGAGGGGGAATGAAAAAACTCTATCTTGTAACCCTGTACTGATTCCAGGATCCACACATCCTGCGAGATTTTTTGCCAATTGTGGAGAAAAAATTGGATTCTGCCCCCCAATTGAACTTCGGAAAAAGGAAGTAGGCTCACCTGAGGTGGAAGCATCACGTTGACCTCCCTGGTTGCCTCCATAATGACCTTTCCGGCTGTTGTTGCGGGAACCACACGTTGGATAGAAGGAGGAGGAGGATGAGTCTTGAAATTTGCCAGAGGTGGTATTATATCCCCGCTGGGTGCCTTGTTGATAACCGCGGCCGAACGACCGCCCCAGATGTCGTCCGGCCCGGCCAAAAACCGGGCGAAAAGCCCGCTTTAGTGAACCCTGTGCCTTATCAAGGCCGCTGAATGTAGCGACAAACTTAGTTCGTTTTTTTGAAAAATGGCTGTCCAAAAAGGAGACCTTGTGCCAAAGGACCAGCCTCAGAGGTTGACAATTCCGCTAACTTGGGGTCAAGCTTCAACAGAATAGAGCGGCGGCGCTCACAGGACATGGCACAATTTGCATTGCCTAACTGACAGATGGCTCGTTGAGCCCAGCCTATCAGGTCGTCAGGGTCAATAATTTGGCCTGAAGCTTTAGACTTGAATCCTAAATCTAAAATTTTGGTAAGGGGACCAGTCAAATCGAGCAATTTATCTTGGCAGGAACGCCATGCCCGGTCGATTCCCTTTTTGGGCTCTTTGGTATATTTCTTCAAATAGGTGAGCATAGAGGGATCCACTTCCGTAGTGTCCGCGACCGTGTCTGCCAAATCAGGTCTGGGGCATTCGGAACGTAAGCGCGCATGGACATCCTGTGGAAAAGCTTGACGCAGGTGGGACTGCCCATACTCAGCAACCTCCGTAGAGGAAAGCCAAGACGAGGAGTTTGGATGGACAATTGCAGTGGGCTCAAAGGTAAGTAACTGTGGATGGGTGGGAGCATCGACAAAACGTTCTTTGCATTTCTTCTTCGCTGGGGGAGGAGAAGCCTCCGGCTCAGAGGGCACATCAGAGGAGGAATTTCCATCATCTCTGAGGGGCGAATTAGAAGAAGCGTCCTTAGAAGAACAACCATAAGAGTGGTCAGTGGAAAGGTTTTTAGCCAATTTGGCAAAATCCGAAGAGTGCAGATTTTTAGAACTTTTGCCAGCAGAAGAACGTGACGTAGACCCAGGAAGCCAACCCTGTTGTAGGGCATAATTACACAAATGGCGCTTTAAAGGCTCAATAGCCTTGACCATGGCTTTATTGACAGAGTGCTGGACTCCTGCATCAAGAGCCTCTACGAGCTCATGCTCCAATGACCCCGAAGGGTCCTCTTCATAATAATCCTCTTCATAATAATAGTCAGACATTATGTCACTGGAGTAGTGACAAATAAACCCACCAGAGGATAAGCAGGGAGCAAATAACCACTGTCTGCACAAAAAGAGGAGACCCTGATGGAACGAGGAGCAGACAGTGATGTAATAAGGGGGAGTGGTAAACCCCAAGCAAGCCACAGCAGTACAAATATGTATGAAAAAACTGTGTACTTTAACTGTTTGAATGTGGAGGGAGGGCTTGCCTATGAACCCACTCTAGGCAGAGCCTATGCGTAAGTATACAGCCCAAGGCACATCAATATCAAGCCTGAGCGTCAAAAGGAGGTCTGGAAACAATTGGTGGGTGAAGGGCACTGGCAGCGCTGCCCCTGCGCTCTGTGAGAATACGGAAACCGTTTGAACTGAAAAATCGGTAAAAATCACCGCAATAGGATTCAAAATGGCCGCCGTGCATTCGGCCCAATAATTGCTCCAGAAAGAGGACTACACGTCACTATGATTAGTGCTGCAGAAAGAAAAATTGGGGCACATTTTGACTTCTCAAATCCTCTTCTATTTCATAAACAAATTCTGACATGCAGACTGAAACATGCACTTTGAATACCAGCAGCAGACTTCCCTGGTGAGCAGTAGCTTTACTACAGTGATCTAATGAGCAACTAGAGTGCTAACATTCAGAATTTATGGCAAATGTGTGACATATCTGAATACCTTCTTGATGGAATCAAAGTAAAAAACTGAAAGTATTTCCTACTGAGGAGACTGCAGTAAATGAGGAAATTAGGAAACTTCATAACAAATAAGTCTCCCAAGATGGCCACCAGAGACAAAAGAGCCCAAATGTAGCCCAAATATCACCCAGATGTTGCCCAAGTATAGCCCAATGACAGAATGTCCCAGAGTATTTTTAAGAACAACTACAGCGCTTACTGTCTTACTTATGACAAAAGTATGGCACACCTGAAGCCATCTTGATTGGAATAAACTGGTAACACTTAAAACATTTAATTTAAAAAGGAACACAATGAGGGGGTTCATTTGCCATAGAAATTATGATTAGTGCTCAAGAAAGAAAAATTAGTGCACATTTTGAGTGACTTCTCAAATCCTCTTCTATTTCATTAAAAAATTCTGATATGCAGACTGAAACATGCACTTTCAATACCAGCAGCAGACTTCCGTAGTGAGCAGTAGCTTTACTACAGTGATCTAATGAGCAACTAGAGTGCTAACATTCAGAATTTATGGCAAATGTGTGACATATCTGAATACCTTCTTGATGGAATCAAAGTAAAAAACTGAAAGCATTTCCTACTGAGGAGACTGCAGTAAATGAGGAACTTAGGAAACTTCATAACAAATAAATCTCCCAAGATGACCATCAGAGACAAAAGAGCCCAAATGTAGCCCAAATATCACCCAGATGTAGCCCAATGACAGAAGTGTGCAAAACACTTATTTTTTGTGTATTTGCAGTTTTATATAGTGCAGACTTGTCAGGTATTGGAGTGCTTTACATGAGCATTGGTTACATCACACAAGATCAAATTCATTTTGGTTCTAGACATGGGGAGATTAAGTGATTTGACCAGAATCACAGAATGTTAAGCTGAAGCAGAAACTCCAACCTGGTTCCCCAGTTGCAAAGTCTGCAGCTCTGGAAGTAACACCACATCCTCTCCCCTAGGTGCAACATTTAATCAAGTGGTCAACTGGATAAAAAAACATAAAGATTACAAATAATTTAAAAGTTCTTTGTCGCTAAGTAAAAACTCCGAAAATATGTCCTCATTTTAGTTTTTTAGAGCACTAACCATAATTTTGATGCAAATAAGACCCTCTCATATATGTAATTTCTAAAGGAAATGCTCTAGGCATTACAGTTTTGATCACATCAAGATGACGTCAGGCGTTCCACACTTTTGTAATAAATATAGAATGTTAGCAATCTAGTTGTTCATTGGGATACTGTTGAGAGGCCGAGGGCAAGGGCACGGACTCTGAAAATTTAAGGCAGGTAGGAGAGTGCAGAGGCAACAATTTGACCACACTGGGCAGGCAGGAAGGGCAGTGGCAGCACAACAGACTATGGAGGGCAGTGGAAAGGGGGGCAGGGGCAACAAACCAACAATACAGGACTGGCAAGAGAGGCTGTGGCAATATAATAGACCATTGTGGGCAGAAGAAAGAGGCAGTGGTAGTACAACCATACATGCCAACAGACCCGTTTCAGCCAGGAAAAGTCCAATGTTTTTAAGCTCAAATGGGCTTTATTTGATCTGTCTCCTGTCTACAATCTCCTCGTTTTCAATGTAACTCAAAGGGGAAAATCAATACCCCAGTTTTTTTTCAAAATCTCCCTCTTACCAAGTTCAAAATGTTTGTAAGTATGGTCCATTGGATCATGGTAGGCAGGAGGAATTAGGGTAGGGACATGGACTCGGATAACAGAGGACAGGAGGGACATGGAGAGGTGCACCAAACTGACCCTTCAGGGCAGGTATCAGGGTTTGCAGCAGCACAATACACCACACAGGGCATGCGGGACGGGAGTGCAGCACAACAATCCATAGAAAGCAGTAGGGAGGGGACAGGACCATGCACATGGACAACAGAGAACAGAGGGGAAAGAGGCAATGGTAGCTAGCTGACCATAATGGCCAGACAGGAGAGAAAGCTGCAGCATAACAGACCATAAAGGGCAGGAGGGACGGATCAGGGGCATTACAATGGAACAGACAAGCCAGGAGGGAGGTAATAGGGGTCTGCACATGGAAACAGAGGGCTGGGGGCAAGGGGGCAGGGCAGGAGCAGCAAGATGACCATGGAGGTCAGGCAGGATAGGCACTAGAAACAAGACACACCATGGAGCGCAACAATGAGACTATGGTGGCATACACACAGACCATGGAGGGAAGGTGGGAGGGGGTCAGGGGCAGCTAGCTGACCACACAGGGAAGGTGGGAGGGGCCATGGCAGCACAGAAGACCATGCATGGCAAGCGGGAGGGTTAGTGGCAGCACAATGGCTATGATGGGCAAGAAGGAGGATGCAGGGGCATGCACAAAGGACCATGGAGGATAGAAGGGTCAGGACCTGGGCACAGACAAGAGAGTTCAGGGAAAGGGGCCTCACAACAGACCGCGTGGGGCAGGCAGGAGGAGCAGTTGCAGCACAACAGACCAGGCAGGGCAGAAAGGTGTGGCAGTAAAATGGACCATGGAGGACAGGAGGAAGGGGACAGGGGCATGGCATGTGGACAGGCAGGGTGGATGTGGCAGGGACAGGTTACAGTCATCTGACAATGCTAGGCAGGTGGGAGGGGAGTGACAGCTCAACAAAACACTCAGAGTAGATAGGAGTAGCAGGTCCATGGAGCATGGTGGGCAAAAAGGATGGAGCAGGGGCATGCACAAAGACATCGGAGGGCAGGGGGAAGGAGAATAGGGGTAGCAAGCTAAGCAGAGAGGCTAAGCAGGAGGTCAATGATGGGCCATAGAATTGGCCAATGGAGGACAGGGGGAGTGAACTGGTACATCATGCTAAATGGAGGGCAGTGGCAGCACATCCGACCATGCATGGCAGGAGGGAGGAGGCTAGTCCATGGATTCAGACAACAGAGGATAGGGAGGAGGTGGATGGGGCAGCAAGCTAACTGTTCAGAGAAGGTGGTTATTAGGAACTTTATTGTTTTTAAAATGTGTGTCTGTGCGAAGTTCTTAAAATATGAACAAGTATGCAGCATAATCTCACTTTTATTCAGGAAGAAGAGGACGTTTGTGACTGTGACTCCGGGCTCACTTGGCAGAAACACCCCCTGACCCTCCACCCCCCATCGCAAAATGTAATGCCCGTGAAAGGGGTAGGCGGACGCAGTGTTATATAGAACATAGTCCTGAGAGCACGATTGAAAATGAAAACTAGATATAGTATATGGTATAAACTATGCACCAAAAAGTGTGATATAAGATGAACCGGGGCGTGAAATATAATATGCAATACATTGTGCGCAATGACAGATTCATTGGAGAGCGCGAGATAGCACAGGCACTAGCGCGTGCTATGCGATATGCGCCTTGGAGTGTAATATGCACAGGGCAGTGTTGTGTAACCTAACTAGTCTCTAAAGTTGTAATATAAAATATGTGCTGGGGAGTGTAACGTTGCATATGCACTGTGACAAAGATATGGATCCCAGATTGTAATATGTATGGCATAGTGCTGTGGGTTATAACATATGCATCGAGGAAGGCACGTTAGATGGAGCAATATAACCCATGCAAAGGCAAGTGTGGCATGACATATTCACGGGGTGGTGTTACAGTGCACATGGGCTAGAGAGTGTCATAGCATACGCACTAGCTGGTGGAATACAACACAGAGGTGTGTGGCACTCGGCGGGCACTGGTGGGTGTAACACAGCATTGGGCTCAGCCAGGAGCACGCTGTGACTCTCAAGTGAGGTTGGTCTCCTTTCCAGAGAGTAAAATAAAAAGTATTACACATCCGGCGGTGGATGTGTGTTTTATTAACCGTGAGGGGGGTTTCTTGCATAGTTTGGTCGAAGTTTTGTCGAATCCCCTTTGAATGGCTTGGTGTGCGTGTGTATTGAATGTGCCCGTCAATAGCTACCCATGTTTGTATAAATAAACGACAAGGGTGTCTACTTTAGGAGTACCCACCGGCGGGGCGCCGGGATTAGGCACGGTAGGGTGTCAGACACGTCAGAGCTTCACTAGCGGTGTAAATACATTCCACGTGGATTCATTGTATGCATAGTCGCCTTTTAATGAATATCACGCAAATCGTCATGGTGATAGGTACATACGGTTTGTCCAGCATGTCCTAGGTGTTTCTATAAATATATATATTTTTTAAATAATAAAAAACAAAGACCGGCCCCGGCGGTTGGGGTCCCCGGGGCCGATTAAAGCCTTGGGAGAGGGGCAACGCGGCTCCCTTCCAAATTACTTTTTTTCAACAAAACAAATTAGGGTGCAGGCCCTGGGGGATGGGGTCCCCAGGGCCAATAAATTAGAAAAAGAAGGGGCACCACACAGCCCTCCTTCTTAAAAAACTAAAATAAATAAAAGACCGGCATCGCTCCGGAAGCCACGCCCCCTCCTTGCAGCACTCTGCAAACGCGCCCCCTGTCCAGTTGTAAGTTGGGGAATTAATTCCCCTTCAATACTGAGGGTCCCTGAGGGCCAACTAGCCCAACAGGTATCTCCAGTATGCGCCAGGGAGCTGCGTTGCAGACAGGTGTTCTGAGGCCATGCCCCTTTTTACACCTCTATGCAACGCAGCTCTGTGGCGCTTACTGGAGGTACCTAGTGGGCTAGTTTGACCCTAGGGACCCTTAGGATTCAAGGGGGCTAAATCTCTACTTAGAACGGCCACAGGGCGCGTTTACACAGTGGTGAAGGGAGGGGACGGGGCCTGAGGTGACGTGTGCAAACACGCCCTGTGGCACGTTTTAAGTTGGGGAAATAATTCCCCTTCAATCCTGAGGGACCCTGGGGGCCAACTAGCCCACCAGGTGCTTCCAGTAAACGCCACTGCTCTGCGTTGCAGAGAGGTGGTCTAGGCCGTGCCACTTTTTACACCTCTCTGCAATGGCGCTTACTGGACGTACTTAGTGGGCTTTTTTGCCCCTAGGGACCCTCATGATTCAAGGGGACTTAATCTCCCAACTTGAAACGGCCACAGGGCGTGTTTACACAGTGGTGAAGGGAGGGGACGGGGCCTGAGGTGACGTGTGCAAACACGCCCTGTGGCGCGTTTTAAGTTGGGGAAATAATTCCCTTTCAATCCTGAGGGACCCTGGGGGCCAACTAGCCCACCAGGTGCTTCCAGTAAACGCCACTGCTCTGCGTTGCAGAGAGGTGGTCTAGGCCGTGCCACTTTTTACACCTCTCTGCAATGGCGCTTACTGGACGTACCTAGTGGGCTATTTTGCCCCTAGGGACCCTCATGATTCAAGGGGACTTAATCTCCCAACTTGAAACGGCCACAGGGCGTGTTTACACAGTGGTGAAGGGAGGGGACGGGGCCTGAGGTGACGTGTGCAAACACGCCCTGTGGCGCGTTTTAAGTTGGGGAAATAATTCCCTTTCAATCCTGAGGGACCCTGGGGGCCAACTAGCCCACCAGGTGCTTCCAGTAAACGCCACTGCTCTGCGTTGCAGAGAGGTGGTCTAGGCCGTGCCACTTTTTACACCTCTCTGCAATGGCGCTTACTGGACGTACTTAGTGGGCTTTTTTGCCCCTAGGGACCCTCAGGATTCAAGGGGACTTAATCTCCCAACTTAAACGACCACAGGGCGTGTTTACACAGTGGGGAAGGGAGGGGACGGGGCCTGAGGTGACGTGTGCAAACACGCCCTATGGCGCGTTTTAAGTTGGGGAAATATTCCCCTTCAATCCTGAGGGCCCCTGGGGGCTAACTAGCCCACCAGATGCTTCCAGTAAGCGCCACTGAGCTGCGATGCAGAGAGGTGGTCCAGGCCGTGCCACTTTTAACACCTCTCTGCAACGCAGCTCTGTGGCGCTTACTGGAGGTACCTAGTGGGCTAGTTGGACCCTAGGGACCCTCAGGATTCAAATGAACTTAATCTCCCAACTAAAAACGGCCAGAGGGCGTGTTTACACAGTGTTGATGGGAGGGGACGGGGCCTGAGTTAACGTGTGGAAACACGCCCTGTGGTGCGTTTTAAGTTGGGGAAATAATTCCCCTTCAATCCTGAGGGACCCTGGGGGCTAACTAGCCCACCAGATGCTTCCAGTAAGCGCCACTGAGCTGCGATGCAGAGAGGTGGTCCAGGCCGTGCCACTTTTAACACCTCTCTGCAACGCAGCTCTGTGGCGCTTACTGGAGGTACCTAGTGGTCTAGTTGGACCCTAGGGACCCTCAGGATTCAAGAGGACTTAATCTCCCAACTTAAAACGGCCACAGGGCGTGTTTACACAGTGGGGAAGGGAGGGGACGGGGCCTGAGGTGACGTGTGCAAACACGCCCTGTGGCGCGTTTTAAGAGGTAGTTTTAATCCCCTGCCCTATTATATACTAGGGGCTTACAGAGGAGGTCATGCTAATCACAGGGGGACCCCAACGCATAGTGTTCCCTAGTGTATGTAGGTGTTTTCACTGTATTCTGAGTGTCTTTAACATAGCACTGGCTCTAGGACTGGTCAGTCAGACTCAGTTACTACCAGTATCGTTCTGAAAAAGTTGAGGGTACAGGATGATTTTGCAACAAGGCTTCTTTCTGCTCTTCTGTTTGTTCTTTCTGCACGTTATCCTTCTTCCTGCACTTTGCTTCGTCTTTGAGGACTTCTGTTGCTTCTTTCTGCATTTCTTTTTTTTCTTTCTGTGCGTTTTTTTCTTCTTTCTTCACATGTCCTATCTCTGTAGGCATAGTTAGAAATTAGCATTTAAAAAACCTTTGGAATTCACTGAAAAAACCATAGGTTTCAGGCACGTTATAGTTATGAATTAGCATTTAAAAAACCTTAGAAATTCACTGAAGAAACCATAGGTTTCAGGGGCGTTATAGTTAGCTGGACTTTTCACTCGTACAAAACCATTGAAATTCCCCCGTTATAGTGAGTTCAGCTAACTATAACTCGCGCGCCCGCAATGCACTGCTGATGACGTCACATATTACATCACTCATGACATGGTCAGTGACATCACTCATGACATCACTGATGACATCTCAAATGACATCACTGATGACATCATCTTTCCCGAGAGCAGCGCTTACCTCTGCTCTACTACGCAATTGTTACAAACTTCCGACTTCCTACATCCCAGAAGCCGTCAAACAACAAAGAACTCGACGCGACTCAACATAGAGTGTTAATACATAACCCAATACTTTCCCACAATCAATAATCAGTAAGCAACTTACAAGCAATAATCACCAAACCAAAACAATAAAAACCATCATCTTGCTACCAGAAAAACTGATGGAGCACAAAAACCCTAGCAACGGGAAACAACCCGTACCGGTATCCTCCCTGCGTCACAGACCCAAAATCAAACTAAACTCATTCACACATGCAGTCATTGGTGGGGTCCATAACACCAACACTCATACGTCACTTCCACACTGGTCTGCACACACAGGAGGGATGAGTGGTTCAAGCACCAGACATGTGTGGGGAACACCTTATAACGTACAGGGAAGGAAAAGTCATTTACAAATAAATTAACGCCCTTTCCCCTACAGATTCTCAATCCTAAAACATCAAGGCACTCCCACTTCGGTCGATCGGACCAAATTAGTTGGATTGGTTGATGGTGATTTAGAACCAGCTAAAACACATTTTAAGACTTCAGAATCTATCTCTTAAATGAAACTCGCAACTCATAATTTCTCGTTAATCAATAATTAGTTTTTCTAAAATTTTCATTGGATTCGTATTTGTCTCATCAAAGTTTAAAAAGTTTATCAAAATTTTAGTAAACCACAGAACATCATATTTACCTAATCTGGCTATTTGGGGTCCTCTAATTCATTGGCTCTGCATAATCAAATTTGCAGTCAACCGTCCAAAAGCAGGCCAAATCTCAAAGTTCTCTGCTATCACTGTCCATAGACTTAAGAAGGGTTTGCAGTCATCAAGTGGTCGAACGGCATTCGGACCCTCCAAGATTCAGGAAAAGCAGCGGAGATCCCTCTCTATTCTACCACGTAATTTTATAATAAAATGAAGCAAAGATGATACAAATTAAATATTTTAGGTCGGTCGGGATTGGCTGGTTGAGATCGTCCGATGTGAGATATTAGGATTTCAGGGATGTATGATATTACAACGCGGGTTTTTACCACGCGTGCAGTTACATCGCATGCGTTACAACGCATGCGATGTTACAACGCTATGCCATTAGAACGCAAGTCTTTACATCGACTTGCGCTAGATGGCGTGCTGACATTAAAAAAGTGTAATTTACTATTCCAACTCCAGTCCACTTAACAGTAGGGAAGGTGTTGGGATAGTAAACTACACTATTTGTAATGTCAGCACGCCATCTAGCACAAGTCGATGTACAGACTTGCGTTCTAATGGCACAGCGTGGTAATAACCGCGTTGTAATGGCTGTTCCCCGGATTTCAGTTCGAGGGGTGAGGTCATGGGTTCATGTAAAAGTCAGTCTGTTCCGGTTTTTTGTAAAGTCAATTGTTTTCTGTCTTGGCCGTCTTCCCACTGTGTCCTTGCTTGAGTACATGGCGACCACAGGTCATGTCGAGTTTTAGGAGAAATCTTTGCGCAAGCGCAGTTCACTCCGTGCCTCGTGGGACAGTGGCCACTTTGTTGTGTAGCGTCAGCGGCCATCTTTGTTATAGGCCCAAATGCCAACTTAAGCGAAACAAACACAAAAGAGTAATTAATACATAGAAATAATAAATCTAATGTTAACCCCTTACTAATCCCTCTATGTGCTTGTATTTATCTAGCATATAGCAACATTTAAAGCAAATATATTCACCCTTTTGGTCCTCTTCTCGGGCAACATTTCAAGACATTACAAAAGCAACATATATCATGCAGTATTATAATTACTACATATACTACTTGTTAGTATGCGTACGGATTTTAGTCATAAAGGTTATTTAGCCATGCGAAATGCAAATCCCACGTACAATTCGAATATTAATAATATTGATTAATAGGGAGGAGGAGCCTAGCGCGCAACCAAGATGGCCGCGTAGGTGCGAGGCTCCCGAGGACCTCCGCAACCTCCTACGTTTATCCTGTCTTCATCCTGCATCGGTTAAGGGGACTGTGTCGGTGAGCCTGAGCCGAGGTGGTACCCGTTTCCCGTTTTCGAATCGGACCTCGGGTGCCGGAGTGAGCACCGATTGAAGTTCGCGGCCTACTTCTCTCCTGACCCCGGATTCGCGTTTGGGGGCGACCCAGTGGCAAAGTGAACAACAACGGCGGGCTGGGCCTGGCGAGTCGCGTACCCCACACTTTCACTTTCACTTTCGCGCCCCCTTGCCGTCTTTGCAAGTGGGATCGCGGCGCTCTTTGTGTTGGGGTGGCCTCGCTGGGAGACCCTGCCTGCCTGCCTGCTGTGGCCCGCTCCGCCGTCCTGGGGTGGCACCCCGGAGCTCGAGGCCTTGATTGCTTGCCTTTTACTGCGTGGCTGGTGCGAGTGTGAGACCCGCGACGATGGCCACGAAACAAGATGGGGATCGGTCGGAGGCCAAGTCGACCCGGCGTGGCGCCGCACATCAGGCAAACATCATGGACCGCTACACCCTCCCGAAGGGATCTCCCGGCGGACCGCACAAGTCCTTTGAGTGCCCCCCGGATGCCCCGGATTTGCACACGGATCTGACTCTGCAAGACGTCATGGGCGCCATTGCTGAGATGAAGGCCTCGGTGGGCCAGCGGTTCGACACTTTAGCGCATAAAATCGACGCAGTCCTCGTTGATGTCAACCTGGTGAGAGCTGATCTCTCTAAGACTAACGACCGGGTCTATTCTTTGGCCCACACCGCGTCGGGCCTCACGACTGAGGTGGCGGCCCTTCAAACGGAGGTGCACCGGCTTCGTCAGGCGAGTGCGCTCATGGATCGGCGCCTGGAGGACTCCGAGAGCCGGGCCCGGAGGAATAATATCCGCATCATCGGAGTACCCGAGGGACGGGAGGAGTCGGCGGCGGATCTCTTTGTGGAGGACCTGATCACTACCCATCTCCAGCCTCGGGGACTGAGGAAATTCTTTGCCGTGGAGAGGGCTCATAGAGTTCCCGGGGGAAGGCCGAAGGTTGGAGCCCCTCCGCGGCCTCTTATTGCCCGTATTTTTTACTTTCGGGACAGGGATGCGATTCTGCAAGCCTCCAGACTGCAAGGGCCGATTAAGCTGGAGAACATGGAGGTGAACTTTTATCCTGACTTCACCCAAGTGGTCCAGAAGCAGAGACTGAGCTTCCTGGGCGTCAAGCGGCGGCTTCGGGACATGAACTTAAAATACGCCATGCTCTTCCCGGCTAGGCTGCGGGTGGAGGTGGATGGTCGCACTCACTTTTTTGACCGTCCTGAAACGGCCGGGGACTGGCTGGACACTTTGTCTGGGGGTCGTGATCGGGATGGCGGGGGGGGGCTGCGGGAGGAGACGGCCCACTGGACCGGGACTGAGGTGCTGATACTGGGACTCACTCTGGACGAAGATGCTGCCACTTTCGGCCAAGCTTAGGGTCTTTCGTTCTTTTTTACTCGTTTTCCCTCCTTTGGAGGTGGTGCGGGTCTCGAAGGGGTACTCTTTCCTCCTCTAGGGGGTCTAACTAGTTTCAATTATATAGGGGCGACAGGCACACTGCAAGTTGGGGGGGGCTGTCTGGGCTCATGCAGGGGTGGGGTGTTGTTCATTTGTACCACAAGGCAAAAGTATCGTCGTGCTATTCTTAAAGTGCTCTCGGGGGGACGAGTGATTGCTTTCGTTTATGATGGGGGGTAGGGGACTGAGTCTTTTGTCCTGGAATGTTAATGGACTGGGGGACAGGATAAAACGAGGTGTGGTCCTGCAGTTCCTGAAACGAATTTCACCCGATATAGTTTTTCTGCAGGAGACACACCTCATTGGCAACTCCTTTCGTGCTATGAATCGACGGGGCTACCGCCTTCTGGCCCATTCGGGCTTCACGTCTGGTTCAAGGGGTGTGGGCATCATGGCCAAGACCTCGCTCCCGTTGGAAGTTGATGAGGTGCTCCATGATGACAGGGGATGTTAAACGGTTCTGGTGGGTAGAATGGAGGGCAGAGTGATTGTTTTTGTTTCTGTCTATGTCCCGCCAGGGTTGCAGACGACCACCTTTGCGGATCTGGGGCGCCTCCTCCTTGGCCTTCCGGAGGGGATTCTAGTGGTTGGGGGGGATTTTAACGCTGTGGTTTCCGGAACTGAGGACCGTCACCCCCCTAGGGATCTCCCCCGTGCCCAAGCGTGGTTGTCTGGCCTCTTGGATACCTTGGGGCTGGTGGATTGTTGGCGTCTGAAACATCCTACGCAGATACAGTACACCTTTCATTCCGGGGCCCATGGCAGTCTCTCAAGGCTAGATTATGTCCTGGTGCCGGCGGCGCATGCGGGGAGGATCGGGGAGGTGCGCCATTTGGCGCGGGGTATTTCAGACCACTCCCCGCTCTTGTTGCACTTCGATATTCTCCCGAGGGGAGAGGGTAGGGTGGTCCCGATTAATCCCTGGTATCTGCGTGACCCCACCATTCGTGCAGAGTTGGTTAAGTCCCTTAAGCGATATTTTGACGATAATGTGGGGTCTGTGTCATCGGCGGTCTCGCTGTGGGAGGCATTTAAGACGGTGATTCGGGGGGATGCCCTGTCCCTTATTTCCCATTCCCGGAGGCACGAGCGGGAGGAGGTGACCCGTGTTGAAACTGAGATAACCGAGTTGGAGGGTGACCTCGAATGTGGGGTGACGGATGACAAATTACATGTTCTCCGACTCAAGCAGGCGGCCTATAAGGCCCTCGTCACGGAGGCGGCCAGGGGCCTCAGTAGAGAGCAACAGGGGAGACTGTATGATGTGGGTGATAAGGCTGGGAAATTGATTGCGTGGCTGGATAAAAAGGAGAGAGCGAGTCGAGTTGTCCCTTCGATTGAGAAACTGGATGGTGTGTGTGTCACTGAACCGGAAGAAATTGTTGAGTGCTTCGCAGAATATTTCCGTGGGGTGTATTCCCCGGTGTCCTCCCGCTCGGAAGAGGATTCCCATGCCCTGCTCAGGGATATCGCGCTGCCTCTCCTTTCGGAGGAGGACAGAGTGTCGTTGGACGCCGCCCCAACCTCTGAGGAAATTGCCCTCGCCATACGTTCGGTCGCTTCCGGCAAGGCCATGGGTCCTAATGGTCTTCCCATCGAATTGTACAAGCTGCGACCGGATACGCTGGCGCCGCATCTCCGTGCTATGTTCCTCGCGGCCCGTTCGGCGGGTTCCCTCCCGCTAGACCAGCGTCTGGCTACTATCGTGGTTATTCATAAGGAGGGGAGGCCGCGGGACCGGGTCACGTCCTACCGGCCTATTTCGCTGCTGAATGCGGAGCCCAAAATTCTCGCCAAGGTGTTGGCTAATCGGCTGGTTGGCGTGGTGTGCGATTTGATTCACCAGGATCAGTCCGGCTTTATCCCTCATCGCAACACTGCGCTTAACCTGCGGCGCTTGCATGGGGTGCTCGCGCGTCTCCCGTTCATACTGGAGCTGGCCATTTTGGCGTCCCTGGATGCCACTATGGCGTTTGACACACTTGAGTGGCCATATATTTGGGCGACACTCGCGAAGTTTGGGTTTGGCCCGGGATTCATCGGTTGGGTGAAATTGTTGTACTCTGGACCGCTGGCGCAGGTGGTCGTGAACGGTAGAGTGTCGGCTCCGTTTGAGCTGGGCAGGGGCACGCGGCAGGGCTGCCCGTTATCACCGCTCCTTTTCGCGCTTGCCTTGGAGCCCCTGGCGGAGTGGCTGCGGTGGCATCCTTCTATCCGTGGTCTCCGATGGACCCCCGAGTACGAGGACCGCGTATCTCTTTACGCTGATGATATTCTTCTGTACCTGGCTTCCCCACGTAAATCACTGATAGTACTGGTTGATGTATTGCACTCATTTGGCCTCAACTCCGGCCTTGTCATCAACTGGGCTAAATTGTGTGTGTATGTTCTCTCTGGGGAGGATCCTATCCTTCCGCGGGGTTGTCCTATCCAGATCGCCCCGCGGGGATTTAGGTACCTGGGTGTCTTCATTACCCTGGACGCGGAGGCCCGATATACACAGAACTTGCTTCCCCCCCTCCAGCGCCTGAAGGAGGA
The DNA here is from genome assembly GCF_964204655.1 of Triturus cristatus. Taxonomy (NCBI): domain Eukaryota; kingdom Metazoa; phylum Chordata; class Amphibia; order Caudata; family Salamandridae; genus Triturus; species Triturus cristatus. The sequence continues at coordinate 10,033,782 of NC_140579.1, read as the reverse complement.
CGTCGCGCGTTGGAGGCGCTTGCCGCTCTCGCCGCTTGGCCGGGCGGCATTGTTTAAGATGATGTCGCTGCCACGTTTCCTGTACGCTTTACAGAATACAATGGACGTTGTCCCGGCGTGCTACTTTCGCGAGGTGGAGAGTTTGCAGCGCCGACTGTTCTGGGAGGGTAGACCGCGTATCACCCTGGCGAAGCTGACGCTCCCGTGGTACGACGGGGGGGTTGCCCTCCCAGATATCAAGCGATATTACTGGGCCTCCCAGCTGGCTGCGATCAATCACGGCCTTTACGGGCCCGCCCTAAACCCGGCCTTTGAGATGGACAAAATGTTACTGCCGGGTGGTGACTATAATCGGGCGCTTTATTCTAGCTCGCATGACGCCAGGCTGACGGACCCCACGCGGGTCATGGTACGGGTGTGGCACGCGGCTAACGTGGCGATGGGGTGGAAGGATCGCTTGACCCGGGCGACGCCACTATACGCATCTGAGCGGCTGGGCTCCCTGTGGACCTCGAAGGGCTTTGAGAAGTGGGACATGATAGGCATCAGCAGGGTGGGCGATCTCTGGACGAGGGGGGGATTCAAAACGTTCGATGTGCTGCAGACAGAATTCCAGCTGCAGGACAGGGAGTACTTTCGATATATGCAGATCCGTCATGCGTTGTGCTCCGTATTTTCGGACGTTGCCTCCATCCCGGAGTACTCCCCTCTGGAGGATAGAGTGCTAGATGGGCATGTACCGGACGGCACGATTTCATTAATTTACAAAAAGCTCATCAATGACCGTTCGGGACTGCTGACTGGCCTTCGTGAGGCGTGGGGGGCTGATGGATTGGAGCTGGATGACGAGGACTGGGTGTCTGCGGTGGCCTCCCCGAAAGAGGTGGCCATACCGGCCCGCCTTCGCTTCGTCGAGCTCAAGATACTCCATAGGGTCTATGTTACGGGGCCGAGGCTGATGCGTATGGGCTATGCTGTGGACGGGTTGTGTAAGCGTGGGTGTGGTTCTTTGGGGACCTTTCTCCATATTTTGTGGGAATGCCCGGAGGTGGTGCGATTCTGGCGTGGTGTGCATGAGGTTTTGCAGGTAGTTACGCATGTGCCGCTGCTGCCCGAGGCGAGGAGATGTCTTCTGAATGTGTGGGAGCCAACCGACTACTCAGTGCCGCAGACGTGGTGGGCGACTCAGGGATATATGGTGGCCAAACGTGACATTGCGCAACTGTGGGGTTCCCAGAGGTCGCCGACTGTCTCGGCGTGGAAGGACAACATGGATTGGTGTATGTTTCGGGAAAAGGTGGTGTATGTTGCGAGAGGTAAGCCTGGGACGTGGGTGAAAGTATGGGGCCCCTGGAACGCCTACCGTGGGGGAATCTATACCCCGCCGTTACTGCCTGATCCGTCACCGGCCCCGTCTCCTTAGCCTGTTTGTTTTCCCGGTCCTGGGCAGTAAGTCTACTTAGTCCCCGTCCTGATCTATTCCCCCCCTCGATATTCTTATGGATCGGTGGGGTCCCCCCCCTAGGGGAGCACATGCTGTTGTTTCCGCTTGTGGGTTGCCTTGTGGACTTGTTTTTTGTTGTTATTTATATAAAAATGAAACCGTTGTGTGGGGTCCGGATGATGTGGCTGCCAACGCCTCTTTCAACTCCTGTGATTTCCCTTCTGCCGCAGCGTGCGTGCTACTGTCTGTATTATATGCTCCTTCTGTTTGCTAGCGGCCGGCCTGGAGGTTGTAGGCCCATCTTTGTATATCTTTTGGATTCTGTAATAAACGGTTTCAAAAAAAAAAAAAATAATAATAATAATATTGATTAATAAACATGCATACTCATTGAATAATATTACAGTTAATGGATTATTTAATTAATAATTTTCATGCAGAATGGGGGAGGTATAAAACATTTTGTACTACCCGCTCCATCAAAGTCAATGGGGAATTTTCATTCTCCCGATTTTTTATTTTAAATCTCCGACGTCCCTGTCCTAAAATGTTGGCATGTATGAGAGGAGATATAGAAAAAAAAACTTTCAGACACTTTAAACATACCTATTTCAAAGTGAAATGCTGTGTTAAAACAGTTTCCTTTAATTTAAGGCTGAAAAGAAATAATGAGGAATAAAATATAGTGCCACAAAAATGCTGCATAATTTCTATTTTGTGCCGCTAAATTTGCAAATTTATGCCGCAGTATCCTGGGGGGTCTGAGTATGGGTGTTGGTAAGGCAAAATTTGCCAGCGCTGCCTCTTGTTCCCAATCCGGCCCTGGTGCAGTGTACAAACAAATTCAGTAAAACTTTGTGTATCTTTAAAGAAACAAAACAGAACGGTTTCTTTCTTCTACTTTTTTCCTTTTCTTCCCCTTTTACTTTCACCTCCTCTTTGTCCCTGCTTTTCCCTATTAGGGTGCTATTAAATATCTTTTCTTCTTCCTCGCATGAAGTTTCTTCTTTCATTCTCTGACTCTTGTGTTTATTTTTAGGTCTCGCTGAGTCAGCGCGCATGCGCTGCACGGAGAGACTTCAGTAAGGGCTTTAAAAAATGGTACCGCCGGCTACAGCTTGCAGTGCATGTAATCACGCCATATGGCGCCTCTGCTGAAGCGCACCACTCGCGCACATGCACTGCAAGCTGTGGCCGGTGATAGCATTTTTAGCTAGCATGCATATCTGTTGTACCCCTCAGTCACTGTTAATAATATGGCAAAAAGAATTCTGTGTCTTTAATTGCGATGTGCCCAAATAGCCACATTTTGTGAGCCTGGGGAAATAACTTCACTTACCTATACATAGATTATCCCCTGTGTAAAAACCAGCTATGCTTAAAGGCGTGCAATACAAATTTTTAGCGTCATATATGAAATGATAGTTTGGTTTAGGGACAACCGTTACGTTCATTAATTGTAAAATTGTGAAACGTTTATTTCAGTTGTGCGCTTTGTCTAGTTTGTAAACCTGTCAGATGTGCAGCCTAGTGAGAGACTGCAGCAGTGTCACTCCCTTCACAGTCTGTCTGCTATGGCACTCCTGACTTGGTGTAGGTAGATTACTGCTGGGAGGGAGCTCATCGCTGCAACTCCTGATATCCCGCTGAGGCTTTACCATAACAAACCGAAAGTAGAGGTTTTAGTCAATGCTTCAGCCGGAGTGTTGTTGTTTTTTAGGTCTCGCCTGACCCAGCGCATGCGCTGGTCTGGCGAGACTTTTTGAGAGGGCTCCAAAAAGTGCTACCAGGCCAGCCTAGAGCTACAGTGCATGTGCGTGGGCGCGCGCGCTGCGCTTGACCGTGATTACTTTCACTTTCGTGGCCGCTTTGATGTTTGATCGCGATCGTGATCACTTTCGGGGCCGCACGGCCACTTGGCATAGTCAATAGGTCTCGCTTTTGGGACCTTATAAGTATTTAGTTAGGCAACTGTTGCATGGCTAAACACTTATAAGGTCCCAAAGGCGAGACCTATTGGCTATGCCAATGCTTGTTGTAATTGATGTGATTGAGTGGGCAGCGTGGAGATTACACGTGTCAGTGAAATGTGCATCTGCTCTCCCTCGTGACAGCTAATCAGCTGCTTATGAGACACATCTGCGGAGCTCTTGGGGGTCTGCAGATGTATGCTTTTAAAACTGGCTCTTTAAATCGAAAATAGACATGTTGAAACGAATATATAATTAATGTTAACCGCATTAGAACATGGTGTGCTGCACTGATGAAGTCTTAGATGTGCTTACTTTTTGGATTGATATTAAGGTTATTCAACACATACCCATGGAAAATGCCTGTCAGCCAATCAAAACTGGCCTCCCAACAGAATCATTTTAAAAGAGGTATGACAAATATTATAAAAGTTTTACTTTAGTGCAGTCAGAGTGTAGTGGACTAGTATTGTAGGTCTCGCTGCTCAGCCAGAGTGGAATGTTGGTGCATGGTTAGAATGCAGAGTTGGAATGCCTGAGTGGGAGAATCAGTTGAGGACGGGCTGAGCAGCAAGTGGGCTGCTCCTGGTGGGGTCCCCCCCTTGAGACTTATCATCTGATCAATAAAGTGTTCATCCTATGCTACACCTCGGATACTTCCAATTATTCCATCTTATTTCATTTGGCGACGATCCGGAAGAACCTGCCTGTGCTGCCTTAAAAGACGGAAACAGAAAACTGAAATTACCTAAGGTAAAGCATCTACCTTGAAACGGAAATCTACATTCATAAAAGCCTGACACCAGGGGGCCCCACCAGTGACCAACATCGGTCGCCCGCTGAAATCTGTCGGGACTCGAGACTCTTCCTGCTACTTTCCCTCACCTGCACATTGCCAGTTTGCCAGTTCCTGGGTTATCAGTCACTCTCCTGTCAAACCAGGATCGGTACGTCTGCTATCTGAGGAGAATTCAACAGATATCGAAGACCGGAGCTTTAAGCGAGTTCAACTGCTAGAGAGAACTGGCAAGCTTGAAAACGATCTCTACGTTTTGACAGGTCGGAGGGTTTTGTAATTTATTTGTCAAGTGCAGGAGTGAATAGATGGACGCTGCCACCTACTGGAAGTACAAAGAACTTTAATTCGCCTGAAAATGTATCCCCGTACTCCTAGTACAAATTCTGTTTGATCGATTCGAGGAGTGAGTCTGCCTAATTTAGTTTGCTTTCCGGGTGAGCAGTTCGTCAGTGTATGCAGTTTGGGCACTTTTTGAAGTGGTTTTGGCAGCGTTGTTCGTGAGTACTTTAGTCAGCTGTTTTATTTTAACTAATCGCTGTGGCTGTTAAACCGCCGGCTCAGTTTAAATTTAGCACGAGCTATGCTCCGTGCGCTAGAGCTCACCTGCGTCTCCTCGCGGGGCGTTTCTTCCTTCATGATGTTCGGAGCTGCTCCTGGACGTCTGTGTGCTCTGACATGCCGTGAGCCACCGGGGCATCGTCAAGAAGCGTGCCGCCATATTGTATTTCCACCGGAGCTCTGCATTTCAACTATGCTTTCTTCCAGCGTTCACCCAGTAGCGCTGCTGTTGCCAACCACGATTGTTTTCCGTTTTGGGGGACAATAAAGTATTTTTTTTTTTTCTTCAGTGAAGCACTAGGACATTGTACTTTAGTTTTTCTAAGTCCTGCTTGTTCAAATGCTCTGGTGAGTTACGCCTTTTTGATGCCAAGATCTAGTTGTGTCACAGCATGGAAGTGAAGGGATTCCACAAATCACATAGGATACCCAGGATTTCAGGATATGGCCAGTCTCGCTTATTTTCTACAAGCAGCTATTTTCATCTGGAGCAACGTTTCGTCCCTTCAGAAGAACGCCTAATTCGTACTGCTGTAATGAATTAATATTCAGCATTACCTTGATGTACTGGTCATCGGCTAATCTCTAAGGAAAAATGTTATTCTTTTTTGTATTAGGGTTGTTATAATCGTTAGCTCTCAGGCACATCTAAAAAGTTTATTCAACCATTCATTCATTCGTGTGAAATATTTATTTATTTTATTTAAAAAAAGAAAAAAGAATAGAAGGTATTTATTTTAAAATTACTGCAATATGTTCCATTTCGTTGGCATAGCAGTCTTTATGGTCAAGGGTTTCGTATAGATATTGATCGGTTACATGTTTCCTGAAGGGAAATTTGTATTAGTTTAGGTATATGAGTGGATAACCTGCAGTCCGTAACAAAATGTTTCATTATTTGAGGTATGCATCACCAACAAAGTTTGTTGGTTCACAATGTGTAAAAATTTTTTCCTTTTAGCTGATTTATCTTTTACAAGTTCCAGATGGGAATGTTCATTAATTTAGGTTTATATATATATAGCCTACTACAGTCAGTAACAGAATTTCATGGTACGCATACATTGCCCGTGTCGTTTCACTTGTACGTGGATACGTCACATACGTTATTACGGTATAGAATTTTACTCATCCGCACAGAAATAATTTTCATTATTGAAGTATGCACTTTTTCATAGCTAATTATCCTGTTACAAGTTTCCTAATGGGAATTTTCTATTTCTATGCGGAATTTGTTAAGTGCGCGGACACCCAGGGGTTTCATGGCGCTAGAGAAACAGAGAAGAGGATTCGGAGGATGTAGAGTTCTAGCAGTACGCTTGTTGAAATAGCCAGGTCTTTAATGCACGTCTGAACTCAATCAGCTTGGAACAGCTCCTGATGGACAAGGGCAGAGAGTTCCAAGTCTTTGGGGCGAGGTGTGCGAAGCTGGATCCGCCGAGTCTTTTCCTTTTAAAGGTCGGCGCCTTGAGAAGGAATAGGTGGGCGGACCGAAGCTCGCGGGTCGGGATATGTTTGATAATAAGTTGGTTGATGAATCTAGGGCTTTTTCCGTGAAGAGCCTTGAAAATTATGCAGCCTGTCTTAAAGATGATCCGATGGGTGATGGGGAGCCAGTGGAGGGAGGCTAACAGAGGTTTGGCTGACTGCCTGCGGTTGCTCCTGAAGATTAATCTGGCCGCTTGATTTTGCACAATCTGCAGGCGTTTAGAGATGGTGAGGGGGAGGCCGAGGTAGGTCGAGTTAGAGAAATCTAATCGCGAGAGGACTAGCGCGAGTACTGCCTGGATGAGGGCGGAGTGAGACAACAGATAAGCGATTTTTTCAATTTTTCTCAGTTGAAAGAAGCAGGAGGAGATCACTGTTCCGATCTGGGTTTTCAGAGAGAGATCGGCGCTGAGAGTGACCCCAAGGCTTTTCGCTGTCTGGGATGGTGAAGGGGGAGTGCCCATGGAAGGTGGCCAGAAGTGGGGTCCCCAGCTGAATGCGCTGTCACAGGGGAGTACTAACTCAGTCTTTCCTGGGTTTAGCTTAAGGTGGTTCCGATCCATCCAGCTCTGGATATGCAGCATGGTCTTTTGGAATTCCTCGACGGAATCCGGGGAGTTGAGGGGGAATATCAGCTGCAAATCGTCAGCGTAGTTAAAAATGATTACTTTTCTGTTTTTCAAGGAGTGCAGGAGGGGTTTAAGATAAAGATTGAAAAGTAGGGGGGACAGTGAGGAGCCCTGTGGGACACCGCAAGTGGTTGGTAGAGTGGGGGCTGTGAAGTTCTCCAGCTTTACCGCCTGATATCTGTCCGTCAGAAAGGATTTAACCCAAGAGAGGGCCGTGCCACTCAGGCTAGCTTGTTCGACACGGTGTAATAGAATGGTGTGGTCCACCGTGTCGAACGCAGCCGATAGGTCGAGTAGTACGAGGGCCTGGTGGATTCCGTTGTCGGCATTGGTCCTTAGGGTGTTCTGCACGGCAAGGATCACCGCCTCGGTGGAATGTGCCTGGCGGAATCCAGCTTGGTTGGGTTCGAAATAGTCAGATATCTCGATGAAGTTGGATAAATGGCTGGTTACATAAGCTTCCAGTAGTTTTGCGCAGTAGGGGAGGAGGGAGATGGGGCGATAGTTAGCGAGGTTGGAGGGGTCGGCACCTGGTTTTTTTTTTATGAGAGGGACCAGGGTGGGGTTTTTGAAGGAGTCGGGTACCGTACCTTGTGATAGGGAGGTGTTCAGGATGGGGAGTATACTCTGAGGGAGTATGGTGTAGACCTCTTTCAGGATGTGCGGAGGGCAGGAATCGTTGGGTGAAACCGATTTTACTCGGTTCATAAGTTCCAATAGTTTGGGTGGGTCAATGGGGGGGAAGTCTTGTAGGGTGTTGGGATTTCTGCAGATGTCTGACTTGTCTGCAGGGTGATTGGTATGGATGCTGTTTTTTATGTTGTCAATCTTCTCCTTGAAGAAGTTGTTGAGTTGGTTACACAGCGTTTGAGATGCGGGTTGGGAGGGGGCAGTTCTGGTGTCATTGCAGAGGTCGTTGACGACTCTAAAGATTTCCCGTGATTTGTTTTTGGCGTTGGAAATTTTTTCTGAAAAGAAGGTAGATTTCGCCACTAAGATTGAGTCCTTGTATTTTTTGCGAGCTGTCTTATACAGTGCTCTGTCCGAGGCTAGGTAGCTATGTCTCCACTTCCGTTCGAGTTGGCGGAGTTCTAGTTTCTGTTCTTTTAATTCAGCAGAGAACCATTTGTGGGCGTCCATGCGGCGGGCGCGAGAGAACTTGGTCAGGGGGGCATGTTCATTACATGCGGAGAGGAGCCACTCGGAATGCGTTTTGTCCATCAGATTGATATCTGGTAGCTGGGTGGGGATGGAGTTGGACAGAGAGGAGAGAAAATCTTGGAGGTTTAAAGCTCTCCATTTCCTGACTGAGCCTCCAGGGGGTGCATGGTTTTTTTGATAACCCTGAGTGGTGATAGAGAATTGCAGTAAGTGGTGGTCGGACCATATGCATGGTGAGGCCGTGGGACAGGAGGTGGAGATGTTGTGAGACCAAATATGGTCTAGGGTATGTCCCTTTTCATGGGTGGGGGTCGCGACATGTTGGTGGAGGTTTAAGTTGGAGAGGAGTTCAAACAGTTCTGTAGCGTGGGGTCCAGCATCAGCGTTATTATACCAATAGTTGAAATCTCCTAAGACCATAACTTTGTCGTGGTCGACGACTAGGCCTGCTATTTGTTCAGACAAGGAGGCAGGGAAGGAAGGCATGGATGTGGGAGGACGGTATAGCAATACTAGCACCATAGTGCCTGTCTCGGTGTCAGATTTGATAACTAGGTTATCCGAGTCTGGTAGGTCTAGAGGGGGTAAGGGGGAAAAAGTGTGGTCTTTATGAATAATAGCGGCCACGCCTCCCCCAGTTTTACCTGGTTTTCTGTTTGCAGACAAGATGTAATAGTCTGATGGCAGGGCCGAGAGTATATCTGGCAGGGAGTCTGTGGTGAGCCATGTCTCAGTGACAAAGAGTATGCCGGGGCTCTCCGTTTTCAAAAGCAGGAATATGTCAAGTTGGTGTTTGACCAGGGATCTGGTGTTGAGGTAGAGGCAGCGAAGAGTCCTGAGATTGGGTATAGGGGGAATGAGATTTTTTGAATTTAGGGGGAGAGTGTGAGTCGGGTCTTGTGAGTGATGAGGAGCGAGGATGCTGCTAGCCTTTAGGCGAGCGTGCGTGGACGGGTCGAGTGGTTGAGGAGCGGGATTGAAGTATGCACTTTTTCATAGCTAATTATCCTGTTACAAGTTTCCTAATGGGAATTTTCATTAGTTTAGTACAGCTAGCCTGCTAAATTCAGCCAGTAACAAGATTTTCATGGTACGCATACATTGCCCGTGTCATTTCACTTGTACGTGGAAATGTCACATAAATTATTTCTGTACGTTATTTTATTGAACTGCTTGGTTATAATTTTCACACTGTAATAGCCTTCGGCTATGTGGTTTTCCACCGGTTCGTGGATTTCTCACCTATTTTTTTTTGTTGTTTGGCATTATTGCGTATCGCTTAGAGTGCTTTCTTCGCATGTTTAGGGATTGCCATTTATTCATGTAAACGGTGATATCCATTTTTGCGTGGATAGGTCACTTTCAGGTATGCATTTTGTAAGCCTACTGGCTTCGTGATCCTCACTTGTACGTGCAGATATCACCTGCTGTGTTTCTACTTCTTATTTCTTTACCTTACTGGATTTATTCATCCACTGTGTGTAGAATCTACGGCTTATTTAATTTTGTGGCAGTGTGTGGTTTTCACTTCTACTCTTGGTTCTGGTTCATGATTCCACACCCTTTTCTGTCACGTTGGACTTATTTTATAGTTCAACAGGGTGCTGCTTTCACCCTTCTTAATATATTTTTTTCTTCAAAATCTTTTCTTATATTCTTATGGAATGCTTGATTTTTCCTACCTTTTTTTCTACCATTTGCTATTCTATTTTTCTTTGCTCCGTTAATGGGTTGAGGCATGCTATGTCTTATTGCTCTTAATTAATGCAATGTATTTTCTTTTATGAATTATTGCATGTCTTTTTCATTTAGATGTATTGTTAGCAATTTTACCCCTATGTTGATTCATATTGTACTGTACTTACAAAAATCTTTTGTTTCTGTTAAAAGGGGGAAGGTGATGTAGTGGACTAGTATTGTAGGCCTCGCTGCTCAGCCAGAGTGGAATGTTGGTGCGTGGTTAGAATGCAGAGTTGGAATGCCTGAGTGGGAGAATCAGTTGAGGACGGGCTGAGCAGCAAGTGGGCTGCTCCTGGTGGGGTCCCCCCCTTGAGACTTATCATCTGATCAATAAAGTATTCATCCTATGCTACACCTCGGCTACTTCCAATTATTCCATCTTATTTCACAGAGGCTCCAAGCAAGTCGGCAAAACAACGTTTCTAGACTGGGCTTTCGTTTTTAACAAGTCATTATAAAGTTCCTTAAACCAAGATGTTTAATTGAAGGTAACGCAGACTTCAGCTCCCAGAATTCACTCTTCTGTTAGATGAAAGCCCTGGTAAGGAAACTACGTCTGCAGTCCCATGACGTCATAAAATCACCCTAAAATTATATACATTCTTATAATGTGCCAATTTGCCTGGCCTCGGGCAACTGAGAGAGTTCAACTCTTATGATGATCACTAATCAGCCAATTAGGTAATCGATCAATTTGAAGTCGATCAGATTCAATGAACTAATCAATAAAGCAATCCAAATGTATCGTATGTTTTCAAAAACCCTTACACATATCCATACATAGCTTGAAAATAAAGATTTGATAAAGAGATTTTCGAAACACAAGCATTCTTGTGTGGGATTAATATATATAAAGTAATATTGTGCAATATTGTTCAGTGACTTGCTTGCTTTTTAGGTCTCGCTGAGTCATTCGTTCATTTTATAACCCACTCGTTCATTATTTTTACTCTACTACTGTTTTTTCTCTTTCTCACTGTCTTAAAATTTTTCCTCCTTCGTTTTATGTTTCGCAAAACATAAAACACAACGTGAAGTCATAAGTTACAGGAGTATTTACGAGGCTACGTCACATCTTCAGCATCGACCAATGGGAACCAGCAAGCTGTCAACCAATACAAGCCTGCGCTGTCCTCAGCAGAAACCAATAGGAACATCCAGGCTACCAGCAAATCCGAGTCTGCGCTGAGATGAATCAACCAATGGCACCAAGCAGATTCTCTACTAATTAGACTAGAACTACCTTCTCCTCAGCAGCAACCAATGGAAACCAACAGGCCACAGCCAATCCACAATGGTGCTGCTCTTCCACAGCAACCAATGAGAATCCTGCAAACTGTCAGCCAATCCCAGCCTACGCTGCGCCTCAATGGCGCCGTTTCACCCACTTTAAAAAAAGAAGAAAACAGAAACTTGCTTTAACTTTCTGATCTGTGGATCATGGCGGCGGCGGCCCAGGCCCAGCTCGGGGATCTCCAGGAAGAGGCCACGTGTTGCATCTGTTTGGAATGTTTCACTGACCCGGTGACTATTGACTGTGGGCACAACTTCTGCCGCTCCTGCATCACTCAGAGCTGGGAGGGGAGAGAGGGAGACTCCCTCTGCCCCCAGTGCAGAGCAACGTCCTGTGGAAGGAGCCTGCGGCCCAACAAGCAACTGGGGAACATCGTGGAGATGTTAAAACACTTCCATCTGTTCCCAGCGAAGCACCAGGGGGAGAATCTGTGTGAGAAACATGATGAGGTCCTGAAGCTCTTCTGTGCAGAGGATCACAGGTTAATATGCGTGGTCTGCAGGGAGTCCAACCAGCATAAAAGTCACTCGGTGACTCCTGTAGAGGAGGCTGCAGAGGAGTACAAGGTATGTCTGTGGGCCTGGAGGAATCATAGGGATCACTGTGAGGAACCTGCAGAGGAGTACAAGGTATGTCTGTGGGCCTTGAGGGATCACTGTAAGGAACCTGCAGAGGAGTACAAGGTATGTCTGTGGGCCTTGAGGGATCACTGTAAGGAACCTGCAGAGGAGTACAAGGTATGTCTGTGGGCCTTGAGGGATCACTGTGAGGAACCTGCAGAGGAGTACAAGGTATGTCTGTGGGCCTTGAGGGATCACTGTAAGGAACCTGCAGAGGAGTACAAGGTATGTCTGTGGGCCTTGAGGGATCACTGTGAGGAACCTGCAGAGGAGTACAAGGTATGTCTGTGGGCCTTGAGGGATCATAGGGATCACTGTAAGGAACCTGCAGAGGAGTACAAGGTATGTCTGTGGGCCTTGCGGGATCATAGGGATCACTGTGAGGAACCTGCAGAGGAGTACAAGGTATGTCTGTGGGCCTTGAGGGATCACTGTGAGGAACCTGCAGAGGAGTACAAGGTATGTCTGTGGGCCTTGAGGGATCATAGGGATCACTGTAAGGAACCTGCAGAGGAGTACAAGGTATGTCTGTGGGCCTTGAGGGATCACTGTAAGGAACCTGCAGAGGAGTACAAGGTATGTCTGTGGGCCTTGAGGGATCACTGTAAGGAACCTGCAGAGGAGTACAAGGTATGTCTGTGGGCCTTGAGGGATCACTGTAAGGAACCTGCAGAGGAGTACAAGGTATGTCTGTGGGCCTTGAGGGATCACTGTGAGGAACCTGCAGAGGAGTACAAGGTATGTCTGCGGGCCTTGAGGGATCACTGTAAGGAACCTGCAGAGGAGTACAAGGTATGTCTGTGGGACTTGAGGGATCACTGTGAGGAACCTGCAGAGGAGTACAAGGTATGTCTGTGGGCCTTGAGGGATCATAGGGATCACTGTAAGGAACCTGCAGAGGAGTACAAGGTATGTCTGTGGGCCTTGAGGGATCATAGGGATCACTGTGAGCCTAATTTAGGATCCTGTAAAGGAGCACAAGGTGTGTATTCTGGTTCTACAAGTGAAGATCACAGGTTATGTCTGTGGGCCTTCAGGGATCACACCGTCCCACTGTGAGGAACCTGCCAAGAAGTACAAGGGGTGTGTGTGGGTGTTCTGAAACTGTGATTGAAGCGCACAAGATATGTCTGAAATTCATAGATCAATAAGTCACTTGGTGAGCCACACTGAGGCAGCTCGAGACCAAAAGCTATGTGTGTGGGTTTTCAGAGGTCACACGTCGCCCTGTGCATCCCATCGAAGAGGCTCCCGAAGAGCACAAGGAATGTTTGTGGATTTCAAGGGGTCACTAGGCACCCTGTAGGTCCATATAAGAGTCTGTTGAAGGGTAATATGTATGTTTATGAATAATAATGCATCCTATGGGTCCTGAAGAGGAGGCTGTAAAAAGTATGCGTCTTCAACAGAGGACAAATGTGTAGAGTAACACAAGGTGTGTGTGTGGGTGTTCAGGGTATACGAGTGGATTCACGCATTAAGTCTTAAAGAGGATGCAAAGTATGGGTTCGGGTAATATGGGATTCAAATTTCACCCCGCGGGTCTCATTGACAAGGGTGCCCAAGAGCACATGGTGTGTATGTAGGTGTTGATATTGAGAAAGTCAATGTTTAATGGTACATGTATCTTTGACAACAAAAATGCATCTCTATTATCGTATTCACCTATTGTGAACTCTCAGTCAACCCCGACTCAGAAATACGTGGTCAGGCAGGCTCTGAGACCCAGGCCTGAGGTTACTGATTTGCAGGTCACAGGTTGGGTGGCAAATAGCTGGCAGACAAACGAGCGAACAGTACACCCTGAGCATTCCTACAGATAGGCGCAGCAACACCACAATGGTCTAGAGAGATTGGCCCAAATTGTTTTTGGAAACACAATTTTATTGAGATTTTCTTATGATAGTCATACTTGCAATGGTAACACATTTGTGCACAATAAATACATATGACATAATTTGATCAAAAATGTGCATTTACACAATCATATACAATATGTGTAGTACAATAATATGAGGAAGACAGGAAATTAAAGGTGTCATCACTACTAAGCAGTTGTCCTGTACGTTCTAGTATCTACTCAATAAAACAAACTTTTTACTCTTAATTTAACAATACCCCCCCCCCACCCTCCCTTCCTCTAGCATCCTATATAATCGTTTATTCACAATACGCTATAATCTTCTCATTTGAAAAAATTATTTTTCCTATATTAAAGTAGACCAGTATATTCTGGTATATCACATCAAGCGGAGTTCTAGGGCTATAATTGGAGGGGTACACCTTATGCTGTGTTAGTGGACAGTAGAGGGTGTGGCTTCGCTCCGGGATAGAGGAGTCATCATGGGATCTATAGATTTAAATGACTGTAACATTTGGTCCCATTCCATAGAAATGGCTATTTTACGTAGTCCATGATATTCTTGTTGCCAAATGATCGCACTCTCTGCAGAGCACAATCGAATCGTTTCTGCGTGCCATGTAAATGGCAGAGGTGGGAAAGCAGATTTCCACCTCATTGTGATGGCTCGTAGTAGGAGAGTAGGATCTGCTTCACATGGCTACCCACACTTTTTGCTGGTGTTTCACTGTTTATCGACCTTAGTCTGGCTGTGGCCCTGCTAATCAGGACCCCAGCCTTGCTGCTTCCTCTCTAAAATGGTGTCCATGTACATTAGGTACATTTCTAATTGGATTCTGGAGTGCCTTATAAGCCCCTAGTATATGGTATACTATGTACCCCACGAAGGCGACTCCTCTTCTGATTGGGCTTTCCTCGTTGCTTCAGACGTGCCCCGACTTGCCTTCGCTGGGTGAGTCCCCCAGACCTCGCTGGTCTGCACCGACGTCCTTTTTCTATTTCCATGTGACTTGCCATTGCCAAGGCTTGTTGGATCCATCCTGGTCGCCGACACCGCAGCACTCTACAGACTTCGTGGGACAGCTCGAATACAGCTCCTGGTCGTCGTCGACGCCTCCTAGACCTCGTGGCTGAAGAGTCAAGACACCCGTCAACTCACCTGAAGCACCCAACATATGTGGCCATTGGTCCATCCTGCCCTTGGTCACTGGCTAGTGACCCAGACTCTGTCCCCTCTGCTTTCAGGTTCCTTCAATCCTAGATCCAGGCTTGGATCTCTCCGGACACTTCTCCTCTTCACGGCAGCAGCACTTCTTTGCCAGCTTCCATTGAAAACAGCGACGTGACCCGACACCAAAAGACACCTATGCACCCGGCTTCCCTGGGTGAGGTAACTAGAGTACTCCGGTGCTCCCGTGGGTGTTGGCCCTAGACACCTCCAAGTCCAAAAGGGTTCGCTCGTAGTCATCCTCTAAGTGTCCTTAAACTCTTAATTTCCCGCCGCGACTTTCCCCCATAGAAGTTAACGGCGATTCGCTGCTGTGTTCTCACACTGCACGCGTCCCCTGTGGGTTCCCTGTGTCACTACCTTGGGTGGTTCCTTGTGCTCCAAGCACTTCTACAGGCTCTAGGCCTTGTGTCTAGTTCAGTCGTGGTTCTTGTACCACTTTATTGGTATATGGTTTGGTACGCACCTAGGGCCCAAACGTGTATTTGTGCTTTTACTGTTGAATACTGACTTGTAACTTAAGTACTTCGAACTTTTGCCTCATAAAGAGACTAGAGGGGTGTGTTTTATCTTAAATACATGTAGTTTAAATATATACCTGGTGTGGTTGTCCTTTCATTTGGTCCTTCAAGAGATTATAGACTGGTAAAACAAGCTGCTTTACATCCCTTCAAAACTTAGCCTGAAGTCTGCTCTCCATAGCTACCACTAGGATAGCTTTCAATAAAGGCTGTCTTTATCCTATCACCATAAGGGTTGCTTGGACTGATACAAGGTGCCCACTAGAACTAGTGGACAGCATATATCAGGCCAACTTCTCACACTCTTTTTGCCAGGAGAATGGCTAGATCCACAAACCTGTAACAAACCCTCTGACTCTTCGGGCACCGGTGTAGCCTCAACAGGCAACTCTCTATAGTGGACCAGACATTCGTACCAGTGACTTCTTATACTCTGTATCTAACCGTATGCCTAAAGGTTCACAAGCGTGGGCAGTCCCATACCATGTGCAGTATATCCACGTCAATCTCCTGACATCTAGGGCGGGGGATTTGTGCAGTCGGATATATTCTATTAAGGTGGCGTGGTGTTGGGTATGCCCTATGCAGTATAATGTACTGTATATGCCCACATTTTCCGTCCATTTAGTCCATAATAGAGTAAGTGTTGTACCTGAGTGCTCTCTAATGCCTCTGTATAACCATTGGGTCAGGTGACGTCCGGTTCCCATTAAATGCATTGCATGCACAAGCTCATTCGTGGGGGGGTTCTATTCCTTCGGGGGACCAGGAACGTTTAATGTAATGGGAAATGTTAGCATGGAGAATAAACATGGTCGAAGGGACTCCTTGAGTGCTAACAAAATTATCATGGTCTGCTAATGTTCCATCCATAAAGAATGCTCCAATAGTTGTCACCCCTTCTTGTACCCAGTGAGATACAGCACGATTAGAAAGGAGTCCAGTCGTGGTAGGTAATCCTAATAAGGGAGTATTAGCGGAGTATGGCGAAACTAGTTTAGTGCCCGTTTCCAGTAACGTATCGCCATTTTTAGTAAAGAAGGGAGATTGGACGGTAGGCTTGCTTTTGGTAGCATCAGCGTTTGGAGTGTACCCTGATTAAGGAGTTGTGGTGTGTAACCCATCTCACGTAGATTTCACCCTGTCAGCCAATATGATAACCATTGCAATTGGGTGGCCATACAATACGCACCAAAATCCGGGGTGCCTAGTTTGCCCTGTTCGGGTCTCAGTTGCAATTTAGCCAAACTCGCACGCCTACGTCCTTTGCCCCAAATAAGTTCTGTCAAAAGTGAATCCAGTGTACGAAAGATATTGGTCGGAACTATAACTGGCAAGTTAGTAAAAAAATAGAAGTCTCGGGAGAATCACCATTTTGGAGAAGGCGACTCAGCCCATCACCGATGAAGGCAACGAGATCCAAAAAGAGACTTGGGATGGCAAAGACCTAATAGTTTTCAAGAGGTTACCATCTATCAGGTCTTGCTTGGATCTATATATTTGTATACCCAAATATTTAAAGGTTTGTGGGGCAGCTTTTAAATAAAGGTCTCCGAATTTAATAAGATCTGAGTTTTCATTATGTTGCATGAAATAAGCATAAGATTTATTGGCGTTTATTGCTAAGCCAGAGATTAGCTTATATTGTTTAAATATATGTGGGATAGGGTCAATATCGGTAGTAAGGTCCTTTAGGTAAAGGATGAGGTCATCAGTCTCCATGTGGGGCCCGGGGTGGGCACCCTTCCCCATTCAACACTGAGTTTAAGCGGGTTATGATCCGAAAGCGTTTCTCCGAGGTATGTAGGATCAGAAATCTGGGAAATCATGAACATAGAGCAGAATATAATGGAAGCCGCTCCATGGATTGGGGAGTGATCCAAGTGGACATCAAGTACAGAGTTATAATCCCCACCCAGGACCCATGGGTATGCCACCCAGTCAGTTAGGACTGTATTCAAGTTGGTGGCATAGATGCTGCCCAGTACTATTGGAATACCATATAGCTTGCCATGCAGCAACACATAGCGCACTTCAGGATTTATAAGTTGTTCTCCCAGAAGGAAAGGCACCCCATGCCTAACCCAGATGAGCATACCCTTAGCAAATGCAGAATAAGAGGTATTAAATATTTGGCCTTTCCGTTTTTTGTGCGTTTTGATAGTTTCCGAATTAGTTTGGTGGTTTTCTTGAATCAGGGCTGTATGCACTTTCCTTCTATTCAATTAGGCGTAAATTCTATGACGTTTGTGTACTGACCCCATGCCCCGTACATTCCACATTAATAGTTGGTATTTACCCAGCACAGCCATGGGACAATGACATAATCCCAAGTAATTACCTTGGGGAGGTATGAGGAGAGTTGCAGATGAGTGTGAGGAGCCAGAGATTCTATAACTCGCACTAAACTACTAAACCCAATACTAGAGCCAACCACTAAACTAAGTTGGTCCAAACATTGTACATAACAAACGAAGTCCAAACGGTTATTTAATTCAGTAGCTGCAGGGGGGTGGGAGCGGAACCGACCACGGCGTCACAGTTCCGAAGAGAGCTACTTTTGGGGCGGGACCCTGTATTATGAGAGCAAAAAGGGGAAATTGACAGAAATCTGGAGAAGGAAAAGACAGGTTAGTTATGCATTAATGCCATCTTACTTCTCTCTAGAATCTTGAATCAGTTCGGCAATGGCAGTAGGTGTCCGTGGGTCGCCCCATTACTCCCCAGCCAAACAAGTCCTTCACAATTTCTCACGTGGTTGAAGGAAAAAGAGCATCATTACTCTGAGTCCGAGTTCAATATATTATCGTCTCATTGCTCCGGTGGCGGTATCTGGCTAGGGTCTTGCATGGAAACGGCCACCGCAAGTGCAGACTCCCGTTCCGTTTATAGCTTGTTCCAGCGCCGGTTTCGGTGTAGGAGGTTTTCGTTTTGGTCTGATGCAGCGGGTTCCGGGTTGGATCGGCCGTGTTGTGACCTGGCGTATTTGTTGATCTATATTGTCCAGTGCCTGTGAGGCGAGGGTAGTTTCCAACCAGTCATTTGCTGCTTCAGGGCATTGAAAAAAGTAAGATTTCTGATCATATAAAATGTTCAGTTTTGCAGGGAACAAGAGTGCATATTTCAAGTTAAGTGCTTGGAGTTTCCGTTTGAGAGGCTGATATGATGCTTGTTGGCGCTGTACCTGAACAGTATAGTCCGGGTAGAGCGAAATTAGAGCGTTTTCATACTGTATGGGAGTGTTTTCTCTAGCCCTCTGGAGTAGGAGGTCACGGTCTCTGTAGTTGTGTGTGGGCTATTGGTGGTCTGGGCGGCGCTCCCGCCGTCTGTCTTCCAGTGGGGATCCTGTGCGCTGTCTCTACACAGAAAAATCCAGATGGACCCTCCGGGGCTACCTGATCCCACAACCATCCCTCTGCAAATTGGGCTGTATTGGACCCTTCCGACCGTTTTGGCATACTTATACTGCAAACATTATTGCGCCTAGCTCTACCCTCCGCATCTTCAGCCCTGTCGAGAAGGGTATCCAATTGTTTTTCAATTGCAGCATACGGTCGGCATGTTCCTTATGTTGGGGCACTATGTCTTCCAGGGTTTGCGTGTGACCCTTGACCGTGCCGGACAGTTTAGTATGGTCTGCTCGCAGGATAGTGAGACCAGTAGCAAGAGTACCAATCTGCTGTTCAAGAGCTTGACGTGAGTCTCTAATTTCTTGTAAAATTTGATCCAATTTATCAGGAGCGGGTGTTGGATAAGTTAGCGGGACACAGCTAATTGAAGATGATTGAGAAGCTGTATCAGAGTCCCCCTGGCTTGGCATATCCGCCGCTGGCATATTCGATTGCTTTCCCTTTGTTCGCCTTATGGTAATTCACAGGACAGGTGATAGTGCGTAAGAGAGCTGCCGTTAAGCAATCCACCAAGAGTGGCGTCAGACCTGATATTAGTGTCTGCAGTGCAAGCTAACATAGGCCTTAGCGTAGGAAATTTAGCACACTAGGAGCAAGTGTGACCACTGTCTGTCAAAAAATACAGGAAAACCAGCTGTGGGGGCAATCCGGGTCCTCTGGCAGAGCATTTATGGTAGGGGTGGCAGTAGCGGCAGATATGAAAGTAGTAGATGCTGGAATACGCCCAGAGAACCTGAACAAGCACTGAAAGGGTACTTAATCAGCATGCACAAAGGATCATTCTTTGAAGTCACAAGTGAAATGGAAATGAACCATAGACTAATTTAGCACAGTCCAACACCAGGTATCCCATTCATCTGTTCCCTGCAACCATCACACAGGATCTGCCTCACATCAGCCGTGTCACAAACCAGCTCGCATTAGAATTCCTGTGGGTAATCGGGGGGAGAGGCAGACGCATTGATAATCGGAGCAGCCTGGTAAAGTGCGTAGGACCAGGGAGAACGTCCGCTCAAGCAGGACCAGTATGTAAAGCACCAATTTCACAGCGGGGGGCCCACCGCTTAGCTCCGCAGACATGTCCTATGCTGGAAACAGGCCCTGGCGATATATGCATTAAGATTGGATGAACTAATCACCCCTTTTAGCTTCCATCAATATAGCTTTATATGCAGACCTGCTATTATATACTAACAACCCAGTGGAGGTAATACCAAGAGTGGAAGCCTGTTTAGAAGAATTTGGTTCGTATTCCGGTTACCTAGCTAACTCCTCTAAGACAGAGGTGATGTGCTGGAACATCAACAATTGGGTGGGTAGATTGAGCAAGGAATTTAGATATCTGGGAATCATCATAGTTAAAGATTTAGTTGATATACCTCTGATCAATTTAAAAAAGGTGTCCAAGGAGGTAACTACCTTTTTACAAGATGGAAAAACCTCCCCCTGACTATCTACGGGAGGGTTAACTTAGTAAAGAGGGTTATCCTACCTAAGATGACATATCTGTTCAGCACTATTCCCCTCGATTTTTCCTAGTAAGGATATCCGCAAAATTGGTAGCTTTATTTGGTCCAATAAGAGCGCTAGACTCTCCTGGAAGAAGTTAAGACGTAAGCTGTTGAAGGGAGGTCTTGCTCTTCCGGACTTAGCCTGGTGCTCTTTTGCTTTTCAATTAAAAAACATACGGATGCTGTTGTCCATAACCGAGGAAACTAACTGGGGGAAGATATTGAGAGAAATGGCCATAGTTGAGGGTGGGGGAGAAGGTTTTTATACAAATTTGGAACTCAAGGTTTAAAAAAAAAAAGTTTGCCTGGAAGTTTTAAGAGCAGCCCTCAATGTGTGGTACAAGGTTAGATGCAGATGGGGGGGATTGGTTACTCCCCGGGGATGCCTGCCTGCTTGGATGCTAGCCTTGCGTTACCTATTAAAAGGGCTGGCATCACGATTTGGTCAGACCTTGTATCCTCAGATGGAATCCATCCGTGGGAATTATTAAGATCTAAAATAGGAAGCCCTTTCTCTAAATTTAAATACCTACAATTGGCCTCCTGGTTAATAGCAGAAAAAGAGTCTATTTGTGGCGATTGGGAAATCGAGCTTATTCTTCAGAATTCAAATCCCCCAAAAAAGAGGTTGCATATTGGTATAAGGAACTCCTTGATGCAGGTGACGCAGATCTCCCTCCACAGTATGTGGCCTGGAATCCGTCACCCTTGGACTCTAAAGCTGCAGATCTATATGACTTATCACTTCAAGCCCTATATAAGTTTGTTAAACCGGCACCCGTAAAAAAAGAATCATTTTTATGTTATTAATAGACTATACTATACCCCTGTGAAAATAGCGAGATTTGCTCCTTTAGTCTCCCCTAAATGCCCAAGATGTGACTTTTCTGAAGCTGATGTACATATATTCTACAAGTGATTTTAAATTAAGTGGGTTTTGGCAGAATGTAGAGCGTGCTCTTGGCGCCATCTTTAAAGTCAAGATCAATTTGAACTTTCTATAGTAATTTTTGGTATGGATTTTGACTGATGAATTTACTGCGGCCAATTCAAAGGGGCTTGTTACTATACTTAATTCTTATTGCTCGAAGGGAGATATGTAAACTTTGGAAAGACCCACGGCCTCCACTTTCGGATAATTGGTTGAAAGCTGCATTTGGTTTGGCACGTTTGGACCGGGGGTATCTAAATGACAATTCCGATATTTGGTCACAGTTTTTATCATGGGGCAGATGAGACTGGTTGAATGCCCCCGGGTCCTATGATTATACAAAGCAGTTGGCCAATGCAGTAGCAGAAGCCTTGGGTGCCCAGGTCGGAAGGATTGCTTCTTGACAGAATTGCAGACGCTGAATGGTGAGATGAGGACTTAAAGAAAAGAAGAAAAAAAAAGGAAAGAGCTTGAGATCGCCTCATAGATATGTAATTGGTCATTCATAGTATAAGTGATTTTCTCATGTCGTGCAATGCGATACACTTTAAGGAGCCATTCGGTCGACAGGGGTGGGAGGACCTGCTACAGTGATGTAATGTGCAGAGTTTGGCCATCGCAAGTGGCGTGGCTAGTCATCTGCAGTTGTGAGAGATCCTGCCAGGGAGGTCTGAAAAATCATAAAGAAGAGCAAGGTGGGCCAGACGAGTAATCCGAACGGTGCTATCCTGTCGTTGGTGCCCACAAGCATGAGACCAGTATGAAATAAGTCGGGGGTGGTCTTGTCATTGAGAAGGAGGGCATGATCTACTACTTGGAGTGTGGTTGTCTCAAGGTGCAGTCTGGTATGGACACAGATTGGTCCTCCTGTGACAGATTATTCTTTCTGATGTGCTCCTGGAAGGTGGTTAATAGGGCAGGTGATGGTGAGGTTTCTGGGACCTGGGATGGTTTCTTTAGCAAGGGAAATATCTGACCTGTTCTAAGAGTGTGTGAGTTTTCCTGGACTGAGGAAGATGAGGAGAGTGTGGTGGAAGGAGCTCTCCTTGGAGCATTTGAGCAGGTTGATAATGGATGAAGGAAAGGAGATGAAGGAAAGGAGCTTACCTAGAGATATTCAAAAGATCCCCATACATGAACCATTTGAAGGAGTTCCATTTGGTGGTGAAGAAATGGGAGATGTGTGGGGCGTGAAATGATGATGTTCGATCTGATTTGTTGGAGAAGAGGTTGATGTCATTTCATTGGTCGTCTAGTGCAGAGACTGTAGGTTCTGGCAGAGGGTTGGTTCAATGTTTGACGGCCTTGGAGGGCTTTGCATCTGATGGTTACTTCGCTGATGGTGGTTTTCTAGTAAAAAGCGTTAGCTGTGGTTAGATTTAGTGTGGCAACTTTACATTGTCCCCCCTCCAGTAATGGGTCTGGTTTGCCTCCGGCCTGGCTCAATTTTACTACATGACAAGTTTACGCTTACACCACATCCTGCCCGTGGCATGAGGTCATCAGACTCCTCAGTCAGTGAGCCGTGTGGTCCAACGGTCTAGGGGCTCAGCTCCCACCCACGTTTCTTACGTGAATGATGTTGCACTAAGTTTCGCCAGCAGCAGTGCGAGCGAGACAAATCTCCTGAGTGTTGTAGGTAGTCACTTGCGGTATCCTAAAAGGGCAGTTTTGCAGACACACGCTCAAAGATCTGCACCCAAATGCTGCAATTTGAGGACAGTGCCAGGCCAGGTGCAGGAAGTCTGCATTCGGTGCAGAGCAACGTATGCAGTTTGTTACAGCCGCTCCACCATATGTGGCTTGTTTAAATGGGGTGCTGTAGGCTTGATGCAAAACGTTGAAGTGAAGTAGTCTTAGTCGACCATTGTTGAATTCCATTAGCAGGTCTACTAGGGTTCACTGAAGAAACATTATTCGGATGTGTTTGAGCTGCTGTCTGATAATTCCTTGGATCTTTTGTTTATCACGGAGACTTGGTTGGATAGCTCCTCAGATCCAATTGTTTCACTGGCTACTCCTGGGGGCTATGAAATATGTAGATTGGACCGCCCGTTGGGGAGGGGTGGCTATTATTTTTAAAGAAAAGTGGGCTCTTTGCAAGTGCGACTTTAGTGCCTGGGGCGGGTGCGGAGCCCTTGATTTCAGCATTCGCTTCTCGGCTCATTTCACGCTGGGGGGCTCTCTGATTTACCGTCCCCTCGGTCCTGCGAAGTCCTTTCTTCAGGCCTGTGGTGAGGCAGTGACCACCCGGGCTCTGCGCTTCTCTCATTGTATGATACTTGGCGATTTTAATATACATCTTGATCAGATGGACTCCAGGGATTCATTAGAGTTCTTTGACACTCTTCAACTCGCCCACTACTCTCAATGGGTCACTCGGGCGACTCATCAAGGGGGCCATATTCTTGACCCCATCTGTGCTAATTTTTCCATCAAAGCCAATGACCCCCTTCCAGTCTCTTGGTCAGACCAGTATTAGAGCTTTTTTTTTCCTGGGAGGTGGCCTTACCTAGTTCAATGGCCTCTGTCTCCCGTAAACCACTATTCAAAAGAACTGAGCCCGCCAAATTTGCAATGGCTTTATCGGCTGGTAGGCCGCTTCTCCCTCAGGATTTGGATGGGAGCCTTTTAGCTTTCTCAAAATGGATTCAGGATACTGTGACTACTATTGCTATCCCCACTTCGACGAGGCGCTCCAGGGAGTCTCCCTCTAAACCGTGGTACACAGCAGAGTTGACGCTTTTGAAGCATGATTGTAAAAAATTGGAACGCTCTTGGCGCCTCAGTAAGTATTGTTTGGTGGCAAAGGGTATGCATAGGCAGAGCCAGAAAATATATTATACGGCTATCTTACAAGCTAAAAAAGATTATTACGTTGTCAGTATTGACCAGGCGCACAACAATTCAAAGGAGATCTTTGCTATTGTAAAGAGCTTTGTCACCCACAGCTCAGCCAAGTTCTCGGCCAGCGACGGATGCCTGGTGTGATACGCTATCTAATTTTTTCTTGGATAAAATCCCAAGGATTCAAGATAGTTTCATATTTGTTCCATCTAATCCCTCGTCGCCCATTTCCGATTCTATCTCCCCTAGGCATTCTCTGGCTAATTTTTCCCCAGTTGACTTGTCTTGTACTTTGAAGATTTTGAAGGGACTGAAATCTGGCTCACCTGCTGACCCCTGCCCTGCAAGACTATTGGCGGCAGTAGCGGAGGTTGTCAACTTTGAGGTGAACAGTATTATTAATCGTTCCTTGCTGGATGCTTGTGTCCCTAGTGTTTGGAAGCAGGCACAAATTCTTCCCCTATTGAAAAAACCTGCCCTCAATCCCCTGATTCCTGGGAATTATAGGCCCATCTCTCTTCTTCCTAGCCTTGCCGAGGTTTGTGAGAAGGTAGTGAACAGACCACTGACAGAGTTTGTGAAGATAGAGGAGATTTTGCACCCAGCTCAGTCGGGCTTTCGTTCCTCTTACAGTACCGAAGGGGCGTTGGTAGAAGTGACTGAGGCGATTCGAGGATGCCGGCGGGAGAGGAGCCTTGGTGCTGCTTGACCTGTCGGCTGCATTTGATACGGTTCCCCACTCTTTATTGCTTGACCGACTTGCGGAGATTGGTGTCTCTGGATCAGCCTGGGGTTGGATTAAGTCCTTTTTGGAGGGCCGGGTTCAGCAAGTCTGGCTCCCTCCAGCAGCGTCTTCTTCACGGCCGGTCTCCACTGGGGTGCCACAGGGTAAACAGTCATTATATCGAATAAAAAATATCGACTGGACAGAATATAGAGTTTTAAATATAGAATGGACAGAATATCGAATTGCCAAAATATAGTGAAGAATATCGAAAATCGGGTAAGAAGTATCGATTTACATAATATCGAAGTAAGTAATATCGACAGTCATAATATAGTTAAAAATATCGAATTTTTTTATTGTGTTTTAAGTGTTGGTATATGTGTTAAAAGTATGTATTAATTTTGGAATGTATGTTTGAATATTTTTAAAGTAATGAATTTTATGTTATTTAATTTTTGTGTAATTTAATTCCGTAGCGGGTTGTGGGTTTATAGGGGATTAGGGTGGGAAGTAATTTAATTATAGTACATTCAATAATAATTTTTAGGAATTATTAATTATTTTTAATTTCATTTTGCGTTCTACTTCTGTAGCAGGTTGTGGGTTTATAGGGGAATAGGGTGGGAAGTAATTTAATTGTGAAGTAATTATTGATTGGTATTAAATTAATTGGTTGATTAATAATTGGTAAATAATTTGTATTATATTAATGGTATTAATTTATTATTTGTAGCGGGTTGTGGGTATATAGGGGAATATGGTGGGAAGTAATTTAATTGTAAATTAATTATTGAAATAATTTTAGTATATTGATTTATTAATAGGTATTTCTAATTTGAAAACTGGACACCCTGTGGGGGAGAGTCTGTTGGCGCCATCCCTGACCTGCTGTCCCGTCGCTGTTCCTGGGCTAATTAACACCGTGTCTCCCCTGCTGCCGCTTTACCATCGTGCGGCCGAAGAGCGGGGAGACTACATTCCCCAGGTGCCCTAGCGCCCGCCTCACGCAAAGCACGCGCCCGGAGGCGCTTAAAAGGACGTGGATCCCCCCGCGTCGCGGGACGCGCGCGGGCGGCGCCGGGCTGAGCCCGGGCAGAGGGCGGGCCGTCTGGGGCCGGAAGAGGCCGGGCCGGGTCAAATCGCTCATCCTGCTCCCTCCTCTACCAGGCACTGTTCTGCAAGGCAAGTACAAAACCGCTGCTACGGGATTTGGGACACTGAGACTGTTGCTGCGGATGTCGATTCACTGGGTGTATCTATTGCATTCTGTTGACCGCTGACTTTTCCCCGCTCTTTGCTGTCAATAGTCCCGCATTCATCCCGCCTCATATAGTGGTTGGAGGCAGTGGTGGGAGATCCATGTTGTGTCCTGCACTACCCCTTCGGTGCCCATTAAATTTATAGTTGGCCCGTCCCGTCCCTTATCCTATCGCCATGGTAAAGAGCAAGAACCCTCAGTCTAGGGCGGAGGGAGGGGTTAAGGGGACCCTGGACGCCTTTATCGTAAGAGCAGAGTCCCTACTCGCCCATGAAATCTTACTGACGGAAAAGCGGCTTTCCCTGGACGCTTTAATAGCCAAGAAACGTTCCTCGCTGGGAAACTTAGCCCTCAGTGTAACGCCGGGAGGAACTCTCCCTGACCCTTTGCAGGTGGCGGACCCTAGTCCACGGGGGTCCCTAGATTTAGAAAGCCCGTCTGCCATAATTATTTCCCCGACTTCCAGGGTGTCGCAAGCTGCTGGCTCTCAACACCCTGACACTGTCTCAGGAGCAGCAGAAAGGGGGGGGGCAAATGCACTCTCGCCAGCAGTAGTCACTGAATCCAAACAATCACCCACCAGGGAAGTGGTAACTCGATCGAAAAGAT
The DNA here is from genome assembly GCF_964204655.1 of Triturus cristatus. Classification (NCBI taxonomy): domain Eukaryota; kingdom Metazoa; phylum Chordata; class Amphibia; order Caudata; family Salamandridae; genus Triturus; species Triturus cristatus. Next base: position 10,007,176 of record NC_140579.1, on the reverse strand, counting down.
CTCAATTACAGCCAGGCCCAGTAACCGTAGGAGGGACGCATACCCCTAATCCCGCGAGTAAGCCTAGTCGCAGAGGACCAACCAAGACCACCAAGAACCTTGAGTGCTCAAAATGCACAACCTGTAAAACCATAAATGGCTCGACAGGGCTAAACGAAGCCACTACAGCACTGGAAGGAAAATTGGAACAACTATTAGTCCAACATCTAGGCCCGGTATTATTAGCACTTTCCAGTTTGGAACGCACAATAAGGAGGCTGGTGGAATCAGTCTCTGAAAAGCCAGATGGGATCCTCCCACAGAGGAGGCAAGAGGGTGGAGGGAATGAAGAGGAGTCACACAGGGTTGCCTGTGACAAAACGGTTACCTTTAATAACGAACCTGAACCCAGTAACTGTAGGGAAGCCACCTTAGTACAAGCACACACTGGCAATAAGCACCCGGGACAAAAATCTAAGGGTAATACACGCACCCCCCCCGACCCAAACACCACCCCCTGTGGTCTAAATGAGAATGTAGGCCGGCCCAACACTAGCAACAACACTGCTTGCGCACAGAATACCCCAGGCCTCCCGATTCTTGATTTACCCCCTGCATCCAGTCCCTACACGTTAGTGCTAGTAGGTGTCCCAGGCCTTAATAAAGATGTCGAGGAATCAACTAGCACCCTGATAAATAAGACCGTACACTGGGCGCGTAACAAATCACATGGGATGAGGCTCGAACATGGGCACATCTTAATGGCTAGGAGGGTGGCCTGGATCGGGAATAGCGCGAAAAGATTCACAGGTGACTGCATCATAGTTAATTTTAGACACCCCGAGATGGTGAGAGAATTACTTGACAACCGACACATGTACGGGGGCCTAGAGTCACCTATATCGATGCTACCCCTGCACTTTTTTTATAGGAATAACATACCAGACATTGGGCAAGGATGGCGGGGGCCTTGGTGCCCCAAAAATCGGAGGGAGGTGGCACCCGTATTTGACACAAATAGATTTGCACCGCTCTCTTGTCCCTCTGCATTGGACGAACAGGACTGACTGTTGGAATTAGGGAGTATGGTGCCTGAGCAGGTAAATCCTACCTTGGTCAATATTGTAGATGCCATAGGGATCCCGGAGCAAGTGGTAGTAGCCGCCCCTGGTGTAGAGCAAGGGACGGAAACGGAAGACAGGCCGCTAACACCACACGGTCTGGACAAGAGCCCCTCCCTAAGAACGACGCTTAGCAAGACTAGGGGTATAGCTCCAAACTCCAGGGATTTGGGGATCATTTCCTGGAATATTTCAGGACTCGCTACCAAGATCCATAACACTGAATGGTTAGCATTTATAACAAATTTTCAAATCATTTGCCTACAGGAAACATGGGAAACTAACAAAACTGTCCCATTCCTGGAAGGATATAAAATGTTTTTTGTACCAGCCCTGAAATCTAACATGGGAAGAGCCAAAGGCGGTTTAATCACGTATGTAGCACTGTCATTGCAGGGGAAATGGCAAGATCTGGGGTGGGACTCTGCCTGCATTCAGGGCATAAAATACTCATTGGTGGGTCAAAAGCTGATTTTTATAAATTTTTATAATGCTGGACAATCATTAATAAACTTGATGGAATTAGAGGAAAGATTGGCCACCCTTCAGAACTCAGGGGACGAGGGCTATCAACTAATTCTCATGGGTGACTTTAACTGCCACCAGTGCCCACACTTGAAATGGGAGGGCGGCACTTGGGATAATTGCCCCTCTATTAAGGGTTGGCACTTGGAGCATTCCAGAGAGGGTTTCTCCCTGAGTACAATATTGAGTGAGTTCGCCCTAACCCACACAATGGATCTGATTGATCGGGGGAATTCTGATGATATAGCCCCTTCCTTTAAAGGAAGAGGCTGTAATTCAATAATAGACTACATCTTCATTCCCACTGTCTTAATACACAGTATAGGCAAGTTTATGATAGTACCCAGCGTGTTTAGCGATCACAACCCCTTGGTTATGCTTCTAGTGGACATCCTCCCAGGCACCAAAATAGACAGAAGGACCACCACGGGTGTATTCAAGGCAAAGGATCAAGGAAGAAGAATCAAATGGGAAAACATCGATGGAGAACAACTCCATAAAGCCCTCCTTGCCAATGCCGAGAATCACCTGTGGAGATGTTTAGATCCCACGGTTGAGGGGAGGGATTTGATTGCAGCGTTTGAGGGCACCGCACAGCATATAGACACCCTCTTAAGAAGTAAACCAAGGTCCCAGGCAGATTGCTGCCCTAGATGGTTCGATAAGAACTGCTCTAGAACCCACAGGGACCTAAAAATGGCATTATCATCCGCCCCTAGGAATAGAGGAGAGATTGCAGCGTGTAGGGCCCGGTACAAAAAGGCAACGAAGTTGCGAAAAATATCCTTACAAACAGAGGCATGGGAATCCCTGAAAGAGGCTGCAGAGCTCCATGACATGACCAGTTTCTGGAGGATTATAAACGCCCCATGTTTTCAACCCCCAAATAAGCCTCAGGTGGCTTCCCATATTTTGCCAGATGAATGGGTGGCGCATTTTAGTGGCCTTTACAACCGTGGTGAGTCGGAGGAGTTGCCAAATATCGACATAGAATCACTCGGTGACGATTGGTCCCACTTCACGGTCGAGGAGGTCACACTGGGAATTGAGTGCTTGGTGATGAGGAAGGCCCCAGGCCCAGACGGGATACCCCCCGACCTTTTTAAAAGCCAGGTAGAGCTTTGGGCCCCGGTATTGACTAGGGTGCTGAACACAGCCACTGAAGCAGGCATGCCCAGATCCTGGTCCACTGCCACGATCGTACCCATATTTAAAAAGGGCAACAAAAACGATCCACAGTGTTATCGCCCAATTTCCCTTATTGATGTCTCAGCAAAAATCTTAGGAAGAGCTGTTTTAAATCGTCTGTTGACTTGGGCCGATGAAAATAACCTCATCACGGATGTGCAATACGGGTTTAGAAACGGGCGTTCCACTACTGATCAGTGCCTTAACCTGTACCTCCTGACAGCGAAGTACACTGTGGCCAGGGAAGGCACCGTGTACCTGGCTTTTATGGATCTCTCAGCAGCATTCGACTGTGTGAACAGAAGACGACTGTGGGAGATCCTGGTTGCGATGGGTGTCGAACCTGGCCTGATTCATATTCTACAAACTCTCCATTTAAATACCACGGCACGAGTCAGATTTGGTGAGAGAGGGGAAGTGACAGAGGACTTTGGGTGCAGTGGAGGGGTGAGACAGGGGTGCATCCTCGCCCCTTTTTTGTTCACGCTCTATATTAATGGACTTGACAAGGCACTCAGAGAGCTGGAGGCCGATTGTCCCTGCATTGGGAGGAGAAGTATACCAGTCCTCCTTTATGCAGATGACGCGGTACTCCTGGCACGCACAGGAAGGAGCCTGCAGACCCTCATCAGCGGCTTTGTACGTTTCATGGCAGATTTAGACTTAGTTCCCAACCTATCAAAGTCTTATGTTATGGAAGCGGGCAAAACGCCTCTAAGGAATTACACCTTCTCTATAGGCACCCACAAACTTGAGAAGGTAAAAACCTTTAATTACTTGGGGATCATGTTCGACAAGGACCTCTCTTTTAAACCCCTTGCAAAGCACAAATGCAGTCAACACCCGAGTGCAGCGGGGTCAATCATGAATTATGCAAGTAGACTGGGTCGGTGGTCTCCCAAAGAAATAGTAACGCTATATAGGTCAGTTTGCTGTGCTAAGACTTTGTATGGGAGCGAGCTGTGGGGTTTTATAGACCCAAGCAAAATCCAAGTGGAAGAAAACAAGTTCCTAAGGAGATTATTGCAAGTGCCCCAATGTATCCCCTCATACATCGCCCACGAGGAATTGGGCATTCCTCACCTTGGTGACAGGATACAGCTCAATCCGTTAATTTGCTGGATCAAGATCTGGACAAACCCCGAGGCACTGTTAACTAGACAAATCTTGGAGGATTGCATGAGGGGGGATAAGGGCCTGCTAATACCTTGGCTCAAGTACGTCAGGGAGGCACTAGATACATTGGACCACGCATCCTTTTTCAACAAACCTTCCACACTGGCCAAGAATGATCTGGTTCTCACCAAGGCTGACCACCTACGACATATAGCCAGGGCAAGAGAGGAAATAGAAGGCCGAAAACATAGTGTCCGTGACTATCAGCTCACAAAAACCTCCGTGGGGATGGAAGCCTACCTGTCTAACACATACAACAAACAGGACAGATTCCTGATGACTAGATTCAGGTTAAATCTTGTGCATCACATTTTGTCAGTCCCCGCTGGCTTTGTGAGCGATGTTAGGACAAAAGGGTGCTGCGGCTGCGATCTCCGCAGGACACCCTACACTTCGTTCTTCTTTGTCCCTTTTATGCACTACCAAGGTCCCGGTTTTTAAAAACAGTCTTAAAACGAGCTAAAATTAGACAGGCCAAAGTGGCCCTTTTGTTCCTTAAAATGTCGACTGACCCTTTTGTCTTATTTAGCACTGTGCACTTTTTGAGACTTGCAGTCAAATTAAGATTGACCAAAGGAGAGGCCCAATGAAGCAGATAATGGACAATTTGTCTGGGAATGATTTGATACATACAGATATATTTTACCCCCTTTCATGTAAGATTGTCGTATATAAAGGCTTTCTGCATTGGATTGTTCGTTTTTTAACTTGTTTTTATATAGGGATTTTATATTATTGATTTTACTGGAAATGTATATAATTGACTCATATCATTTTTATTGGAGTCTAATATTGTTGTATGAATTGTATCTTTTATGGATATCTTGTCTTTTATCCGAATAAAGATTATTGAATTGACTTGACTTGAGGTATTTGTATTAATTGTTGGTATTGAAAATTAATTGGTTGATTCATTATTAATAGGTAAATACTTTTTTGGCATTAATAATTAAATTATTTTTAATAAAATATAAAATTATTGTTTTCCCTACTGTTGCACTCACTGGAGTGGGAATAGTAATTTTTACCCCTACGCCATTTGACGTTTTCCCTACTGTTGCACTCTCTGGAGTGGGAATATTAATTTTTACCCTCCCTCTATCCAATGCTTTCCCTACTATTGCACTTACTGGAGTGGTAATAGTAAATTTTACCTCCCACTATCCTACGCAAAAAATATTGAATATCTTTAATATTACATAAATATATATGTATTAAATTCTTTTTTTTTTTTTACTTAATTATTTATTAATTTTAAAGGTATTTAAGTATTTTTAAGTATTTTAGTTAATTATATGTATTTCATTAATTTTACATTACTTTTAATACATTTTAAAAAATCGATATTTTGACCAACTATTTTTTACAACGATATTTTGGATTCTATATTTTTGAACTTACCTGTTTGTAGATAGGGATTCGATATTTTGGCATTCTGTATTTTTTCCTCGATATTTTGACAAGTCGATATTATCCTTCTCGATATTTCGTCAGTGATCCGTGCCATAGGAATCATCCCTTAGCCCCCTTTTGTTTAACATCTATCTTACTCCTCTAGTCAAATTGGCGGAGGATTTGGGGGCTAAGGTGATTGCATATGCTGATGACACCCAGCTACTATTTACCCTGAATAAAAATGAGGAAGCCGTGACTTCCGTTCAATTCTGCCTGTCTTCTGTATTCAAGTGGCTTGCGAATGCCCAATTAAAATGCAATGAAGATAAGTCAGAGATACTTTTGTACGGTAATTTCTCCCCTGGTTGGTTTTAGAGATACGATTTGGCCATCCGAGTTCCCGCCTCCATCGTCCAGCAGCTGTATTGCCAAGAACTTAGGAGTGTGGTTCAAAGATTATCTCTCCTTTGCAACTCAAGTAAAGAGACTTTCGGGATGCTGTTTCGGCCTCCTTAGAGTCCTGAGAAGATTTCTACCGCTTCTTCCTCGGGCGGTGAAAGAGTCAGTGGTTTGTGCGCTCATTCTCTCCCGCCTGGACTATGCCAATGCGCTGTATGTGGGGATTCCGGCATATTCTCTTAATAAACTTCAAGTGGTGCAGAATGCAGCGGCTCGCCTTTTGGGAGAGATTCCCTTAAGGATTAGCGTGCGAGGTTACCTACGCTCTCTTCACTGGCTTCCAATGATGGCTCGGGTGAAGTTTAAATCTCTCACTATTGTCCATCGTGCTCTACATGGCCTGGGGCCACTCTATCTGCAGAAACTGTTCTCCTTTTATGTTCAAGGGAGGTTATTGCGTTTTGGCAAAGGTTCCCCGCTTCTGCCGGCATAGGCTAGGTGGTGGTTCCCTCGCCGTTCAGGCAGCCCAGGCTTGGAATGCTCTTCCGCAGGCGCTTCGCAGTGTTGAAGATCCGGTGGTTTTTAGAAAACTGTTAAACGTTTCTTTTTGTCTAAGTTTTGGATATGCTCTCAGTTTCTCTATGCTCGCGCCGGGACACTCCTTGGAGTAGCTGTGCTCGTTAGACTAATTAACATAACATTGTCCGCTTGTTTGACGCAATAGAGCCATTTTCGCTCAGTAGTTGTGTGGCCAGGGATGTTTACCATTTCGCTGTAGCGGTAATCAATGGGGCGTCTGTCTGTAGGAGCGTAAAATGTACTGGTCCAGTGAGCGTTGGATTGCAGCATTCAGAGTAACGAATGCTTTGCACGCTCTTGGTTCCTACAGAGAGGATGAATCGTGCACCTTACAAAAGGCTTGCATTCGTATGTTGGTGAAAGTTTCCACTAGTGTAGGCTGTATGTGTCTGCCGATGGTGGCTAAGTCTATATAGACGCCACCGGGGAAACAAATCTACTATCTTAGTTATTCCCCCCCCCTCCCCTCTTATTCTGTTGCGGGTCTGTTTGTCAGCTGTGATTAAGTAAAGCGGGTGGTGAGTCGGGGACTATTCCGGGGGTGTATAGCTCAGGGCAGGCCAGCCGTGCACTATTCACTGAGTTTAATTCAGTACGGCTCTGTCGAGGTGCCCTCCCAATCGGGGCACTCTAGGGTATTGATGTGCTGTGTCTTGCTCAATTGCTTGGTGAGCCATATATATGCCGGGGGGTGTATCCAGTTGTGAGTGTGGTGTGCCTGTGCACAGTAGTAGTACAGTTTAAAGTTTGGTGCTTCTAATCCCCCCCCCCCCCCTAGTCATACGGCAACATGAGTGTTCAGTTTATTCTGGGCTGGTATTATAGATACTTTTACTTAGTGCTTTGAAAATGTCACTACGACAACGTTTATTTTTTAAAGTAGTTTCCCATCTAAGTATTATTATGGGTTTAGGTGTAAAATACTAATGTCTTTATCAAGTAGGAGTAAGTGCCAGTCATGAAGCTAGTTTACCTGGAGCAGGAGTTCTGGCCCTAGGTCCTTCCAGATCTGAAAAGGTGCAAATAGGTGACGCCCTTGTCTGTGTCCTTGTTTGTGATTCTCGAGGCTGGTACTAACAGTCTTGATATGTACAACTGATGCATACAATCTGTATGTGTGGCTGGTACAGTCTGGGCAGGTATGTTTGGTACTGTAATGATATTTTTTTGTAAGTAAGACCGCACTCTACTGATCTACACTTATTTCTTGCAATTTCATCTCTGCAGGTAAAACTTCAAGAGTGGCTGCGTCTTCTGAAGAAAGAGGAGGAATATATTCTGGAGTCGAGACTCAAGGAAGAATATAAAACCATGAGGGTGAGTGGCTGCGTGATGGCTGTGTCTCTATTTGCCCATGTACTTGTGTGTACGTCTTAAATTTAAAGACACACAGAAGCCAATGAGACACCCCACATACCAGGTTGTGATGCACCCTAGGTAAATATAGTGACCAGAGTCCATGCTGTTGGACATTTGGCCAGAAATCAGCCATGGGTGTGTCTTAAAACAAACCAAAATAAAAATTACTCGGCTCACCCTAAGATAATACATATATGCTTACGTAATGTGTATTAATGTATGTATTTACATGTGTGGCATTATCTGGCAGTGAGTTTATACCTGTGAGTGTATGTGTGGGTATGTGAGTGTGCGGGCATGTTCACACTTGTGTTACAGTATTTGTGCTTCGATGGATGGTCCTGGAGTTATCTTTGGGTGTGCATGCATGCCTGTGCTTCTCTGTCATTGTGTATTTCTGTGGGCACGGTTAAGTGTTTCTGTATGTCTTTGTATGTATGCATTTTGAGCATCAAAATATGCCAATAAATGTGTGTGTGTGTGTTTCTGGGATGTGTATGTTTTAGTGTGAATCTATTGGCTGTGAGTTTGTAATTCATATGTGAATGTCTGTGAGTTCACATTTCACATGATCTGGTGGTATTTGTGAGTGTGCAAATAAATGTGTGCATCTGTATGAGTGTGTGCCTCTGTGAGTTTGTGTATCCCTGGGTCTGGATATATACATCTGTGAGATGAGATATATATCTATATATCTATGTGAGTATGTGTATGCATGGGTGTGTCTGGAGATTGTGTGTTGGACCTGGCCCTTTTGGCAGGTTCACCCCTAAACTTTTTGCATTTATCCTGGCCTTTTTCCCTATGTAGGTGCAGATTCCGATCCTGGAAAAATTTTCCCCGTACGAAATGTATCCGGATTTTTTTCCGTACGAATCGTACAAGTACCGTACAAACTGGCAAGTACGATTCGTATGGGAAAAAGTCCATATGAATCGCATTGGGAAAATTCCCCCACACGTCCTCGGGTCGGAAAAAGTGTCCGACACGTCCCCGGACGATTATCCGTACGAATCGGAAAAATGAAGTCCGAGCGTGCAAGTACGATCTGTCCCGTCCGTCCGAATGTACACCCGTATGGAAAAAAGACCGTCCGGCGCGAACTTCAATACCAACCATGGAGACATGTGCCCGCATACGTACGAGTCGTACCCCCACCCGTGTATGTACGAGTCGTACCCCCACCCGTGTATGTACGAGTGGTACCCCCACCCGTGTATGTACGAGACGTACCCCCACCCGTGTATGTAGGGTGCTACGCGCTGGGGGTCCGCACCATACATTCAAGGGTGGGGGTACACGGGTGGGGGTACGTCTCGTACATACACGGGTGGGGGTACGGCACGTACATACACGGGTGGGGGTATGGCACGTACAACCGCGGGGGGGGGGGGGGGTTCGGCGTGTACCGGGCCCCCAATTCCGCTCGCATCGCGCCGTACTTTGCTTTTCCGGCACTTTTTGGGTGCCGTAAAAATATTGCCGTACGGACTGGTGTTGGTACGATTCGTACTGCCTGGTTCGTGAAATGCAGCCTGCATGCGTCCCGACGTCACGTCGGCGCTGTCCCGGATCACATTGGTATGTGTATTTACAGTCGGTCGGTGTTTTTTCCGACTCGTACGGAAATGGCGTTTCCGTACGAATCGTACTTGCAAGTTTGTAGGGTTATTTTACCGGGTACGAGTCGGACGGAGAAAACCCTCCGACCGACGGTTCGTACCCGGTTTGTCCAGGATTGGAATCGGCACCGTAGTGTTAGTAGTTTTAGGCCTATAGGCAATTTAGCACTGTGTCCCAGTGTAAAGTGCGTACGCTCTGTGTTACATTTAGTGAGACTGGCCTGCCCTCCCATAGGAATGCATGGGGGATATGTGTGTCCATGGTAGTTCCTGATGTGAGAGGAGTGCAGGGGCGAGTTTGGCATGTGCGAACTCGTGAGAATAAATGCTGCGCAATGGTGTGCGCAGATTTATTGTGACTGGTGGAAAAGTGCCACTTCTAGAAGTTGGCATTGCTTTGCAATGTGAATTGCCTATCTGGCTTGTGATTCTCAGGAGCTGAGAGGGCTGGGGAATTCCAGGAGCCAGGGTGAGTCTGCCCGGTGGTGAATGGAGAGATCTGCATGTAGATGGGAGGGAGGAGTTGCACCTGGGACCTGAATGGGGCTGGGCCTTCCCTTCACAATGCTGGCTCCACCTCCTGTGGTGCGTCTGATGTCCCTGGCCTGTCCTGTGAATAGAGAGGGGAGCTGGGCAAAACAAAGTGCTCCTGAACCATTTGTATCTGGTTCGCCCCTGGCCCTACAGTTGCAGAACAAAGGAAAATGCTGTATAAAAGAAGGGGCTGTGACCCCATGAAAATGTTCTTGTTTGTGGACTTGAATCTACCAGGGGCGTGCTGCTGCTGGGGCTCAGGGGAAGGCTTGCCTCCCTGGGCCCTGCCCTGCCCCTGGATGCCTGGAGGACTTGCCCCCCAACCCCCTAGCCCCCCCCCCCCCCTCTCCTTGCTGGGAGCTGTTTTGCTCCATTTTTTGATGCCTAGGACTTCTTGGACCTTTTTGGTTGCTTTTCCTTTACCAAGGCTTGTTACCGCCTGCCAAGTGCCCTGGGAGCGCTTTTTGAGCCTTTCCCATGAAAGGGGAGTGCCTGTGGGCTGAGCCGCGCGACGCTGCAGCCTTGGCTGAGGGAATCGCCATCGTAGGGATTCCTCCCCCCGCCCCCCCTCGTGAGCCTTGCGGATGCCCCGCTTACTTCGCTTTAATTATTTGCAGGTGCCCGCCCTGCGTCTTTGCGTGCCCCTTTTAATTGTTCCTTGCGGGTGCCCACCCCGCTTATGGCCGCTACTTATATTTTTAGGTGTTGCGGGTGCCCACCCCGCTATATTTCTTCAGGAAGAGGGAGCCTACCCCTCATTGTACCCGAGATTGCCGCCACCGCCCTGCCATGGCCGCCCCAGAAGTCAGGCAAGTCGGCCTGTGACGGGGGCGGGGCCGCGGCAGGACCGGAAGTTGTGCTGCGTCGGTGCGGGGCTCCCGTAAGCCGGGGCCCTGGTGTGGAGAGCGTGAGGGAGAACGGGAGCCCACCCCGCCTCCCAGAGAATGGAGGAGGAGCCCGGGGTCCCGGGGGTGGGGTGGGGCGTGGGTGAAGCAGGAAGGCGGCCGAAGCCGCCGATGGCAGCACGGGGCTCCCACGAGTGAAAGGGATCCCCGTGCCGCGAGAGGAGTGCTGCTGGTCCCGCCGCATCGAGAGGCCCGACCGGGGCCAACGGGAGAGGAGTCCCCCTGCGCCGGTGAGTTAGGGCTGGGCAGGGGACATGGGCAGTTCGCTCCCACTCCTTGGGGGAGCAAGGTTCGTTTAAAGCGCCATACGAGGCACCGAGTCAGAGCGACCCTGCATGTGCAGTGGGCCGCTCCAACAATTATACCTTCATTTCTGAGCCTGCGTGACTCCAAAGTGGCATTATTGTTCTAGAGCCCCGAGTGGCTCCAACGCTTGGGGATATATTCATTTACGGAGCCAGTGCGCTCCAGGGGGGCATAATTATTTCCAGAGCCTACGTGGCTCCCATGTTTGGCCCCATAATCCCCAGAGCCCCGTGTGGCTCCAACGAAGGGGGCATATCTGGGTTAAGGGCCAGAGGGGCCGTGTCCTTTCCCCAGTGCTTGGGGACATGCTGCTTTCCCGTGCCAGATGGCTTCCATGTTTTGCATAGCTGTTTCCAGGGCCATTGAAAGCCCATACCATGTTTTAACTCTCACAGCTGCCCAGCAAGTAGTGGGCAGCTGCACCGTTTAGGATTTTGCGCAGTGGCGCAATTGGGTCCTGCTGCTAGGCAGCGTGCCTTGACTTTGGGGACACAGGGCATTTGAGCCAAATTTTCTGAGATGGCCAGTTGGCCAGGGGGGGGGGGGATTGTTAGGTTTATAGGGCGCCAGGCCCTACTGTGATTCTTGGGTGCCAGGAAATGTAATCTATGTAGAATGATTTACGCACCTGTGTTATACCTCTAAATGTGTTTTATGATTGCGGTTGGTTCACATATGATGGTTTATGCTAGGGAGAGTTATTCCCTAATGTAGTTACGCTTAGGAGGTTAGGGTCTAATGTGTTTAAACTTGTGAGAGAATTGCATAATGTGTTTCTGCTGATGAGGTTGGCGTACAATGCGTTTGGCGCCTAATGTGATACTGTGCATAATGTGGTGTATGTTACAGGCTGATGCTAAGTACAGTGGTTACCAGTAGTTACTGGTTGTGTTCTCTGTTTATGATCAATTCTACATTTACTAAGTTCACTTTGTGATGGTACTGACAGTGGTCCAGTGGGCCCGGTCAGGTGTAAATAATCCCTTGTAAATATGACCTAGTGCCAGGTGGCACCCTGTATAATATGTGCTTACTATGCTAATGTGTTATGATAATACAAAGGCTATTTTTATATATAACCTTGTGTGGAGTTTCTTTTGTGGTGGGCCTGGGATGTTGATGCTGGGTGCGTGCACAAATGCTACACACATTGCCTCCAGGATAAGCCTGACTGCTCGTGCCAAGCTACCAAGGGGGTGAGCAGGGGTTATCTTTGGCGTGTAACTTCCTTACCCTGACTAGAGTGGTGGTTTCTGCCTGGCTTTGGCGCACGCCCTAGCCAGCCAGAAATCCCATTTCGAACATTGGTGATCAGCGGTGGTGTGGTAAATAATTTAATTACCGGGACTTAATTTGATACAGAAACATAATAAAATAGCTCAGTAAATAAGAGGCAGAATCCGTGGTATTAGAGGTTCGGAATGGGCTTTATTCCAATGGTCGATTATAATCGGTTGCTCCAAGTTCCATCACCACGAAGGTTCAGGAAGTGAAGTACATACATTATTGATAATTATTCATTTTTATACAATAGGCATTACAGTGAGGCCAATGCAAGAGGCGTAACAATTGATAGCAAAGATAACATTTCACATGCGTAGCTGAAGGAGGCGTAATTGGGTGTAACAAGGAAAACGTCATTGGTTATGATGTCACATATGGGTGGACCTATGAAATAATTTCGCAATGTCAGCAGAAATACTTGGCAGAGATGCGCGCGCAGCAGCATGACGTGTAATTGACGTGTAACTAGGGGGTGAAGGGGACTTGACATTTAGCTCTACATGTGGCGACAGAAGTCTGGAGGGTCAAGTCAACCTAATCCCAAATCATATCTAACATCCTATGTTTAAAGAACTAAGTTATCCAAAAGAGAGGTCTCTTCGAGTAGAATCTTATTCTATACTGACTATACTGACCATTAGTGCGTGTACAAGCGTCTAAGTGTCTACACTAGATGCGAGGGCGGAAATCTTCCATAGCAATAGGGCTATGAATTACTTGCATAAAGACAGAGAAGCCGGGCCTTTGCTCGGTAGCTGGAAGAATGTTTACTTAAACTACTAGACAGGAATGCATCGGGCAGGGAACAGAGCAGATAATTTCGAAGGTGAAATACAGTTTTTGGCAGGCAGCGGGCTGATGTCAGGCTTCGTGAGCCGCGCAGAGAATGAGACAAAGTTCATGGTCACAGATGCAGGCTCAGACTGGAGCTTTCAGAGGCAGAAGGCAAGAAGAGTTCGATGACAGAATCAGGGCCTACTTGCCTGGACTGTAAAATGGCATAAGTGAACCATATAAAGCCGGTGGCCTTTCATACTTAGGAATGGAATATCCGGCCTATTCATGGCGGATCTGACAGAGGACATGTTGACGGTGGACGCACACGTGTTTGCGTCTTCATAACTGGAACTGGAGGGAACATACATGTATTTGTGATTCATACATGGAACCGTTGGGGTCCAAGATAGGGGACATAACTGATCAGAAAAATCCATATTTCCACAGTGGGATTAGGACTTGCATTTGCGCAATACCACAGCGAGAACTGGCTGCACTACAAAACTCTGCATTTTTAGATAGTCACATGGAAAGGGATTATTGTGTCTAAGTTGTTTAAATGTCATTTCTTAGGAAAGGTCTTTTTCTTGTGCAGATTAGTATTATGGGGTTGGCCTATAGTGGTAGCCTAATTAGCATGGAGTAACTAGCTTGGGAGGGTAGATTATCCCCTAAGTGCAGTTTTTTTTTTCTCCGTTTTCTGGTATACCCAGGAGGGTGGGATCCAGTGGTGGCAGCGATTGGTAGGCCAGTGCAAGAAGTCCCATTCCCGGTTCCCAGAGTATGGTACCTGGTTTCCAGTTTGAGGTGCAGGTTGTGTTCAGGGGCAGTAGGATGCTGTCTCACCAGTATTGGGGGGGGGGGGGGAGGGAGTGTGGATGAATGTTGTGTTGCACTGGACGATTGAGTGTTAAATGGTGTTAAAAGGTTCTTCAGTCTGTTGTGTCAGAGAGAATCTCCCAGTAATTGTTTTCCGAAGTCGTACCAACACCTGGAGGGTGTAAATTCTTTGTGAGTCTTTGAAGCTTGTTTTCGGGAGTGTCTGTAGGCAGGCCTTCATCAGTTTTGGTGTCTAGCAGTGCCACTCCTAGGTGGAGGGTGCGGAGGTTCAGTTTAGAGGGGTGAAAGGGGAGTCCCCCCAGTGGGTACCAGTAGGTCAGGGGCCGGCCAGAAGGGCTGAGCCACCAGTGAGTGACCATGATTAAGCCACCACTTCTGTCCTGGGGCATCTTCACGCACTGTCAGAGGGACAGGAGGTCGTGACCTCTGCGCCAGGCAGACTGTCACACGACACGCTAGGGATGTGTCGCCCTCAGGAAGTCCTGGTTCGCCAAGCATCTGACCAAAGGGTACGTCCCTCGGTTGGGGAGCCAGTAGCTGGTGTTTCCGGATCTGGACGTGAGGGCAGCTGTAGTCCTGAGGGCAGGGGGGGGCTCATCTTAAGTGAAGAGACCCTGCTCTACAGTGGAAGGGGGTGCAGCGGGAGGGAGTCCTCGTCTCTGACCCCCGTGGATCCCAGGTGGTAGACCAGTTGGTGGAGAGAGGTCCTGGACTGGTGGGAGAGTTGTGTTCTGGTGGGTGCTTCCCTGGGAGGGTGCGGAACCCCAGAAGTAGAGGTAGGGTGGGGCATTCTTGCCCGTGACCTCTGGTCAGCCTCAGGGTGCGGACCCCAGGTTGGAGGATCAGTGGTAGTTTGAAACTACACTGAGGGAGAGTGGAGAATGGTTATTGTATACCGGGGGTTACTGCCCCCCACTCTGTGGTTTGGCATGGACCAGTGGTACCTGGGTGGTCTGGTCCTGGCCGTGGACAACTAGGGAGTACCAGTGGGGTAGCCTAGTTCGACCTGAAAAAATAAATTGTGTGTTTTTGTTGTTGTTATTGTTGTGTTTTATTAATTAGAGGAAACAACGTGAATTCAGAGTGGCATAGAACCGGAGGGTGTCCCCTGCAGTGAGGGCCCACGTCCATGTTTTCTCGCCTGAAGCAGGGAAGCCCATCAAGGGAATGTGAATCTACGCTTCACAACTCTCTTCTGGGGGTGTCCTGCTATGCGGGAGCCGGTGCCTCAGCCTCTCCTCCACCGTCCTGCCCTGCACGATCCGGTCTGCCTTTTTTTCCCACCCCTCTGCCCAGGGCCTTGTCCTGCAGACTGCTTTTCCTTCCTTGCCTTCAGTCTTGCTCCCTCCGTCACGGGAGGCCCGGTGGTTGAACTCCTGGGGGCGTAACATTTCCGCTTTCAGTAGTGCTGCTCTGCGCGCTTAACAAACTTCCCTCCGCCCTATGGGATTCCGCGGAGTTCCTTCTGTCTCGCATCTCCTACAAAGGTGCCCGTGCTGATCTGCGGCACCATGTACTGGATGGTCGGGAGTTAGCTGCATTTATTCTCCGTTCGGTCTTGGATGTCTCGGAATCTCTTGCCTGCGCTATGGCGAGTTCTGTAGCCCTCCGCCGCCATGCTTGGTTGCGGGATAGCGTCTTTCCAGAGAATATTCGGGAGCGTCTTGCCTACCTGCCTTTTGATGGGTTTCTTTTATTTAACACCCACGCGGACCCCGCTATTCAACGACTCCTTGCGGGGCTCCCTCCTCCTCCCCCTCCGTAAGCTTCGGCTTGTCGGTCCTCCGGTGTCTTATGGGAGGCGTTTATCCGACCATTCTCTTTGGGCCTAGTGTTTCGGTTGGCCCGTCTGAGTGCTGTGTGTGGCTTGGAATGCCTACAGGGTCCTTAAGTTGGCCCCTCTGTACTTTTGGATGCTGGTACAGCCCTTCAGCTGTTGTGACTTTTGGCTGTTAGTAAAGCCGTATAGGTCCTCAGGTTGGACCATCTGTGTTCTTTTTTTGGTTGATTGGTAAGCCGCCTGTGGTGATACCCACAGGTCTTTTATATTCTTGACCTCTGCTGCATGTTTCCCTAAGAGGTGTTCCCCTATTTTGTGTTCGGACGTGTCATACCCTAGGTGGGGTACTTGTTGGCTATTGAATAGCTCTGTCCTAAGCTGGGCGGGTGTGGATACCTTCTCGGGTTCCTCGCGTTTCCTGATGTCACTGTATACCGCTTGGTGTGGTCTGTCCTGCTCAGTATCCGGTGGTGTTTCTATCCTTCTTCTACAGGGCTTGCCGGTCGTACAATTTACCCTTTGTTCATGCGGGATATCTGCTTCTGTGCATTTTGCTTTTCCTCTTCAGCCTCTAGCTCGCCAGAGCGCCTGTTGTCATGCCGTCTACGGTGTTGTGTCTTGGTGTTTCCACCTTATTATCCAACATTTCGGCCTGGTCCTCTGCCTTGTGTTCCAGGGGGGCTCGGATATTCCTGGTGTTCTCCTGTGTTCTAGTTGCTGGCTTTGGGTCTGTACTATATATTTCTCGCTTCCCGGAGGTAGTTTTGTTCCCCTTCCCACCTCCCCCACCCGGCTGCGTCTTGGGGTGTTCTTCTCCTCTTTATCTTCTGGTCGGTCACGCTTCTCTTCATGGGCCAGGTTGTGCCACTGGGACGGTCCTTCTCTGAGACTTGTTCTGGGGTTCCCTTGCCTCTGTCTTTGTCTTGCGCTCGGCTTGTTCTGGGCACCCTACTTCATGGTATTTACCTGCTGCCTGCTGCGCATGCCTGGTTGTTATGGTCCACTTCCGTGGGCCTCTGCGTGTACCCGTGTGCTCCTGACCCTTGTTTGCTGGAGTTTTGTGCGACTGTGTCTTCCTTTTCACGTATGCGCTTATCGGCTGTGGGGCCGTTCCTGCCTTGTCCTCTGCCTCGGGGCTGATGCTCGTTCAGCTGTCCCCTTCGCTGTGTGTGTTCTCCTGAGGCGGGCTCTGCCTCCGTTCCACCTCTTCTCCTTGGATTTTGCGGGGGGTTCTTTTCTTCCTTTGGTGCTCTCTTGGTGCCACCTGTCTCTCTGGGTTTTCTGGCCGATGCCCTTTGCCCCTCGGGTAGGCTTGTGGTATCCTGGCCTTCCCTTCTCCTTGTTCTTACCACCTTCTGCTTGGTGGGGGCTGGGCGGTCCTTCCTGTCCCTCTGACACATCCCCTGTTGGGTCCTTGTGTTCTTCCAAGCTGGTGAGGTTCTCTCGGAGACCCTCCTCCCCTTTGGGTACGGCTAGGGTATCTAATCTACGTTCAGGAACCTGCGGCAAGTAGTCTCTATCAGATGTACAAGTTACTTACCTTTGGTAACGATGTATCTGGTAGAGACGATTCTAGACGCAGATTCCTTCACGTTCCGCCCTTCCTCCCTGTTCTGTGAGGACCTTTCAGCTTGGTCTTCTGCACTCGCCTCCCTCTGGGTGGCTTTGTCTTCTGCGGGTTCCCTCTTTCACTTCCTCCCTGGCTGGATGCTTTGTTCTGTTATTTGTTGCACTCCTTCCTTTCGGTAGGTTCATGTGTCCTTCTGCATCCCTCCACCCTGGTTCTTCCAGTGGGGGGCCTACTCCTAATCGTCTCCCCTTTTTCATTGCTTGGGGTTTCTGACTCCTCTGCAGTCCTCTAGGTTGGGGTCTCTTGGCTGTGTCTGAGCCCTTAGCTCTTTACTGGGGATACGATGCTCCTTGGTGTTGTCTTGGGGTACTTTGTCATTACTCATCTGTTCCTTACTTGTTGCTCTTCACTGTTATAGATTTTGGTTGCAGACTTTGACGTCTGCCACAACATTTTTCACATGTTTTTCTGCCTGCAGGGAGGATATCGCCTTCGCTTTGCGGGGTTGCTTCTCAGAGCGGTGCTCTGCTCTTTCCTTTCCGTGGCTTTCAGTAACGCAGTGCTTGGCACTGTCCCTGATGGTGCTGCTCCTCACCATTCGTTTCTTCCCTTTCTGTTTCACTAATTTTTTTCGCACACTGTTCCCATACTCTCAGTTTTGTTTGTGATGGCTCCGCGTTGTGGCGCGGAAAAGTTCTCCGAAGAAAACTGACGTCAGCGCGCCAGGGTGCGACTTATGTGACCTCGCTGTGGGGTTGGAGGGGGGGTGGCGGTGATCAGGGTAAAGCGAGTGAGTGATCCCCAGTTGTGGCGGTTGAGGTTGTTTGCCCCTGGTGTCCAGGGCTCGGTCCTACTGTAGCGAGATCGAGCAGTCAAGGGCTTCTCCGTGAGGTAGAGGACGGGGCAAGCACTCAGAACTCAACACATACAATAATATTCTGTCTAGCCCAGTCCTTATTTTTAATTAGAAAGAAAGACCTTGAAGTTCACAGAAAAATGAAATATCAAACCGTTCAATTAAGGTAAGATTACACGATTGCACTGCTCGATCTCCAGGATGGCGCAGCGCCCCCTCTGGCGCCCTCGTCCCTCTGAAGGAGTTTTAATGTCTATGGTCCATGGATGTCACATGGGTGCAGGCCTTATTCAAGCACAGGTACAGTTTGCTCTAGATCACCCAACCGGCTCCTATGATGATCCGTTCAGTCACTTTTGACTCCGAGTTCACGCAGACAAACTGCTCAGAGTGCAGGTTTCTCGCTGCCTCTTTGGTGGGGGTTATGGCATTGACGGGCATGCATGATATACCCGTTCCTTTAGCAGCAGCTTCAGTTGTGGGGACCTGTAGTGGCAGCCTCACTCGGGCAAGCCTGCTGGCGATAATCACTTCAGCAGGCCTGCACAGCGACGCTTGTCTTTGACAGGTGTGGCCCCCCAGGCCATTTGCAGACAAGTGCACGCTCATAGCCGTTGCCACCTCAGGGTAGGGTCTCAGTGAATGGCTGTCATTGACAGTTGCGATCTGCCAGGTCGGATTAGTGCTTCCACATCAAATGTTAATGACTGTTCATTTTGGGGCAGTTCTCCCTCGAATCGTTTGGCTCAGTCCATAATGGGAACTGCTCAGAGAGACTGGAAGACCCCATTCAACACCGATGGCTGCTCTCCAAATGGCAGTCCGCTTTCTCTGGGTGTCTTCCATGCTGGAAATGTCCTGGGCTTCTCTCCATGGCAGGCTGTAGTGCCTGACACTCTTTCCCATTCTCACCAGGCTGGCTTCTAGGTGCTAAGCACTTTAGATCTCCTATCAGACTTCATGTTATGTCCCCTCACCTCTGGGAGACTGTCTGTTAGGCAGACTCCATCCATGGTCACACAGCAGTCCTTCGAGTACTTTGTATAGCATTCCTTGGTCAAGAAGACCTTGATATTTGAACAAAAGTGTGTGTGTGGGGGGAGTGGTTGAGTCTGACTTTTATTGTACTCATTTTACAGAGAGGAGGTGCAGATCCGCTCTCCAAGGCTTTGGAACCGGTTTGGTTTGATTCTCTTGGCGTTTTCTGGCTGTCTCTCAGACGCAGCCTTTGCACAAGGCGATGACACTTGCAGGAGGATGCATTGATGCTGCCTTCAGCAGGAGCGTCCAAAACGGGAGCACCCGGAAGTGCGAGATCTCTCCACCTGGCTGTCACCAGCCGTCCTGAAGCAGGAATGAGGGACCGACAAAAAGGCAGGATGTGCCCAAAATTCTCTTTTCCTAACAAACTGCTGTCATCCATCAATCGTACCATCTACTAAAGGGCAGTGCTTGGAAAGGACTAATTAGCAACCCTCTGCTAATAAGGATTTCACTGCATTTTGACGGGTTGCCATGTCTACATACTCACTTTAGTGTCTGGGTCTTCACCATCCGGCTGCAGGAATTCAGTCCATACACTTCCATTGGCAAGCTGTAACCGCCCTCCACCGTGTGCTGTGCTAAAACAGGAGCCATCCTCAATGGACCCCACTATCCCAGATCTCAAACCCCCACCACAAAGAGTTGTATTTCCACACATGTGCTACACATCCGCAGTACCTACATGCACTGGCCAGGCACACGGAAGGTTAGTGCAAGGGCCTGGGATTCGCATCAAAGCTGAACTTACCAGTAGACTTCACGCTCATCTGACACAGAAAAAAGGTCTGGTCACAACTAATGAATCAGAACTTGGTAAGCTGCCCGCACCACTTTAGGTGGGGTAACTCAGGACATGGAAAGTAGTGCCATCTCAGTTATGAGGGTACACTCTGTCCTCCGGGTCCCACAACAGATTCTGAGCTTTTCGTTGTCAGGGGCAGGACTAGGCCTTTGTGCACATCTTATATTAGCATGATTACCTGTCCACACAAGTTCAGATCAGTTTCACATGCAGTCAGACACTCAGTGTAGGGGTACACACCTGTTTACCATTCTGGAGACATACCCTACAATACAGTTCATTGACTACCATCTGTGCTGTTGCCCTGGCACAGGGCATACGTTACCCAATCCCGTTCTGTGACGCAGAGGGTAGATGTCTCACATTGTCAACAGGTCCCCAAAAATAGGAGCCCTGTCCTGATGAAGACCCCTACAGAGGTCCACAGAGGGTAGAAACACACTGTATTGACCACACAGAGGAGGACTATAAATTCAAATTAGGAATGATGTAAGGAAACCCCTTTCATAGTCAATCAGTGAAGCGTATCTAACCCATGCCGTCGCTTTTGAAAAGCAACATTGATCAGCCCGATCTCAAAGGAGGACTTTCCTTTAACTTTGGCAATTTACAGGTTCCTGCAATATATGAAATTCAAAAAATGTTACATAATCATGGTGGTGATAAAAGATACGTTTTTTCTTGTTAATCGCATAAACTCACATACCTGCACCGCTCCACTAATGATCTCTCTTTACTCTTGATAGTTCAGTGTAGCTACAGTGAATGCATGGAGTGAGTTACTTTAGTGCACAAGACAAGTGCCTATAACAAACCATAACCAACGACACTGCAATACCCACTGATCTTGGGTTCCGGGCAGTTTGCGGCCTGGTGAAAGTGCATCAATGTGTCGACGGGTAGTAAGTGCTATATAAATGTAATTATAATTACACTTGTGTTACAATTCTATATGCAACATATATGCCAATGATATTCCAAATGTAGTTCAGAAGCTGCACATTAGATTTGCCATGGGGTATGACTTTAAATATCTTTAAAATAATTCATGCAAATGTGTTTTTAGCCAAGAGAGCATGACTGATGCTTGTCTCTCTAGAAATGTAATCCATGCTAAATTATTGGCACTAGCAGTCCACTCTCCTGCACGTCTTCTTTTGGTCACTACTTTGCACGAGAGACATTCCTCACTTATTTGCATTTATGATACCGCGGCAGACCTGGCTCTTCTCCTGAGCCTTTGACTGAACTTCACACATTTGCAACCACCAGGCAGCTAAAGTGTTTTCCCATATGTTGCAAATACACCTTTACAATATAATAAAAAAATATATGAACCTCAGTCCCTCTTGGGCTTCAGGAAGCTATACCATTACAGTTTCACACAACACATGAACAATTACCTTATTAGGACTGCTGACACAGCACAAGACCACAACCGTCGATCAAGTAGAGCGATGAATGCAACCCTCTTTCAGGACTGGTGACACACTACAGAACACAGCACTATTAGAAATGGGGGTCTCTAGGTGGCAGAGGTACCTTTGACCAAATAGGGACCCTTGCTTCTAGTCAGGGTAAGAGGCTACACTTCTAAAATAACCCCTGCTCACCCACTTGGTAGCTTGGCATGAGCAGACAGGCTGATCTCAGAGGCAGTGTGTAAAGCGTTTGTGAACACATGCAGTAATACAGTGAAAACACTACAAATGGGCACCACACCAGTTTAGAAAAATAAGTAATCTTTACTAGACTTAACACTAGACCAAACACAAATCCACAATACTGTAATACAAATAAGTCTTTAAAATGGTAGAAATAGCTTAGTTCACTTTAGATTGTAAATGTAACACTTTACTCTCACAGTACCTGGGATGCGTAACCCAAAACAAACAAAAGGGTCGCAGGGAAGGTGATGCGCCGTTCTTACACTTAGGGGAGTGGATGCGTCCGTTCCTTACTGCTGCACAGGGGAGTTGAGGCTCGCTTCCTTACTGTGTGGGGAGTTGAAATGCCGGTTTCTTACTGCGATGCGATGACGCTCCGGTGCGATGTGACAAAATGGCGTCTTGGTTACGGTGCGACAACGTAGATGCAATGCGTGCACCCCCGACGGCCGTGCGGCGACACAATGAACTTCTGAGCCGCTACAGGCCCTGCAACACGCTTCTTCGGCGATGCTGCTGCTGCGGCGGCGACACGCTTCTCTAAGCTGAGTCGCGCTTCCAGCTCCCAGCGACACGCAGTCTCTTAAAAGGCCCAGCACAACAGCAGGCACTTCAATTCCCAGCAAGGGAATTCAGGGGGGGGGGCTGCTGGTGAAGTCTGGTATCACTGACTTCAGGCAGGAGGCAAGCACAGTTCAAGCCCTTGGAAATTCTTCTTCAAGATGATGAAAGCACACCTAGTCCTTTTTCTCCATTCTTTGGCTTTGAAGCAACCACTGCAGGCCAACCCCCAAACAGCACACAGCCCAGGGGTAGTCTCCTCCTTCAGTTTCTCTGGTTCTTCTCCTCAGCAAAGGGTCATCTTGGTTCCCAGAAGTGATCTAAAGTTCTGGGATCTGGGTCCCCCTTTTTAAACACACAAATCCTTTGTCTCTGAAGCCAGAGAGTGTCTGTGCCTAGTCCAAACCAATTCTGGGTACATTCTGCCAGTGCACAACTTCTTCCTTTGTCAGTGTGGGCCAGGGTCATCAGACTCACCACAGGAGGTGGAGCCAGCAGTGTGGAAGGCAGGCACAGCCCTATTCAGGCCCAGGTGCTACTCCTCCCACCCCTCCCAAAGCAGATAGGGTGAGTCAGCACAAGGCTGAATAGACCTATCTCCTGGAGCCCCTGTCACTCCCAAACCAGACATGGAATACACAACCTAGCAGAGGCAGGCTTGGATGGTTGGGCAAGAAAATTCCTACTTTCTAAAAGTGGTATTTTCAAACACCGAATGTTAAAACCAACTTCACTGAAAGATGTATTTTATCATTCTGAGCTCAGGCATACTAAACTCGAATTTCTGCCTAGTTCCCTGAGTCAGTTAGGATTATAAGATGTTATAATCAAACTGCCCATTCTGGCCTATGGGAACAGGTAGCCTTGCAATGGTGAAAAACGAAATTGGCTGTAATTCACTATCAGGACATGCCACACACATCAGGGCATGTCCTACCTCTTACATAGAATGCACCCTGCCCATGGGGGTACCTTGGGCCTACCTTAGGGGTGACTAACATGTAGAAAAGGGAAGTGTTGAACATTGCAAGCACTCGCCCCCAGTCAACTGATCTGGGTTTAATCCATCACCATTCTTTAGCTCACCAGCAGCATTTGATTTACAGGCCCTGGGCACACGCGGTGCACTGTACTAGGGTCTTTACTAGGGTAAACCAAATAAGCCAGTCATGGAGTCACTAATCCATTACAATACTTTACAATAGGGAGCACTTTCACTTTGGCACTGAATAGCAGTGGCAAAGTGCCCAAAGCATCTAGACCAGCAAAAACACAGGAGGCAGCAGCAAAAAATGGAAGGGAGACCCACGCCAATGGTTCCAGGTCTAACAATCACTGTAAGAAATGGTCACACATTAGAGGAGCACAACCCTCTACCAGAATATGAGTGACACGTCCCAGGAGCACAACCCTCCACCTGTACACTAGTGGCACAGCACAGGAGCACAACCCTCTACCTGTGTACTAGTGGCACAGCACAGGAGCACAACCCTCTACCTGTGTACTAGTGGCACAGCACAGGAGCACAACCCTCTACCAGTATACGAGTGACACGTCACAGGAGCACAACCCTTCACCTGTGTACTAGTATAATCCTCCACCAGGAGTGACACATACTTGACCCCGCAGTATTTGAGTCCAGCTCTTCATGGTGATGCCAGGGAGACCTACCTCTCGCAACAGCTGAAACCCTCCTATTCCTGCTGGGGTGACGTACCGGACCTTAAAACTCACACTCTCCTAGGATACGACGAGATATCTAACCAACCTCCAAGCCCATCATCTATAGGAATTTGTGAACTACCTGCAGAAACTGGTGCAGGAACTGATATATCTGGTAATTCTCCATTGCACAGCAGAATACTTCTATTTCCAGTATAATGTTAAGTGTGAAATTACCCACCTCATCACCCTAAATGAGGGACAGAGTAGGTTAATGTCACAATGTCTTCTGCACATCCAGTGTTGTGGACACAAAGGGTGTTTCCCAGCCACTCCAAACTCCTGTCTTCCATCCCAAGTGCTGAAACTTCCTGGCTCCACCTCATGTACATGCTCGCATGTCTGTCACGCTCACTCACACTTGCATTCAGCTAGTCTGTCCACTCCGTCTGACTCTGGGTCTTTGACTGTCTCTTCCTGCAGTGGCTTCTCTCCCTTGTACTTTCTCCATGGATCAAACTTCCTTGCAGCTTTACAACGTTTGACATCTCTGGTTTGTGAGGTGTCTGTGGGGAGAGCGCAGGAGTTTGAGAAGGATATAAGATGGCAGAAGGAAAGGTACTTGACGAGACTATTGTTCAGGAATGAGAAAAAGCATGCTAGTGTTCTGATATTTGAATGGACCTGAGCCCTCCCCCTCAAAAACTCTCACCCTAAGGACTGCAGTGCTTGTACGAGGCTTCATAATATCTAACCAGCTCTTCTTTGCTTCTGACAGGGCAAGCTAATTACCGAGAAGCGGAAACTTGACTCTGAGTTTGAAAAACTGCGGCAGCTGCTGAAAGAGAATGAGCAAAGACTGCACATGAGACTGGAGAAGATGGAGAAGAAAATCACCCTGGTAGAAAATGCAAATCTCACCAAATTGTCCAATCAAATCACGTCACTCAATGCCCTGATAACGGAGATAGAAAACAAATGTGAGGAGCCAGCGCGGGAACTCCTGAAGGTGAGATCTATTTTGATAAATTCAAGGATGAGAAGAAATATTCCTACTTTGTGTGCAGCGTTAAGTGTGTAAGAGTAACCCATGTGATCTCCTAACAGTGTCAATGAACAGTGACCCCATGCACTCCGACACCTGCGCACAACATACAGATGGGCGTTATTTACACTGCCCCCTTTTGTCCTGTGATCTGCAATATACAACAGGAGAATTTGCAGTGGCTTCCTACTGTGTCTAATACATGTCAATAGCCCATTGTTATATTTGCCTCCCATGTTATATGGGTTAAGTTGCCCTTCAACACCACTGTATCCCCCTCAATCTGTCCCCGTGGTTTGTCCCTGACTTTGGAACGCTGAGCCAGCGGTGATTAACGGCATTTGGTTGGATCATTGCCGGCAGATGTTACGGTCTAGTGGAGAACTTTGGTGTTGATGATTCAATAACCTGGTTGAAGACGGCAGATCCCAGTGTCTTTAATCACACCCATCTCAATATGAAGACTAGTTATATTTTATATTTATCTATTTTTGGGGTGATTAGGGAAGTTGCAACACTGCAAGCAATTCCAGTGACCGCAATTAACAGATGGAGACCAAGGAACAAAATGTAAAATAAAAAAAATTAAAATAGATAACCTAATGAGAGACAAAATCTGAGCGAATGGGTGAAGAAACCACTGTTGTATATTTCCTAGGTAGCCCATTGTTGTTTTCCCTTTGTTAGCCTAGTTCTGCACGTCGTACGCCACTTTGCTTTGCCCACGTTACCAAGTATCGCGTTTTGTTTTTTGCAATGTTGTATTTCTGCACATAGTCAGCACATATTTTTGCACATAGTCAGCACATATTTTTGTGTTTTTGTTCTTTTTCTGGGATTTAGTTGGAAACGCATAGACGAGGTCAAACAAAAACTCTCCTTGTTAGTCTCAGTGGCCGGACAGTATTACAAGACACAATAGAGAAATCCAGCTGTTGTTTCTAGTACACGCAGGTTTTAATATGTAACTCAGGACATAAGGTTGAAAACACAGACACGAGAACAGGTCCTGGGACGAGACTGCACTGCCTGGGATGTAGAACAACCGTCTATGTATGCTAGGGTATGGGGTCTGCCACTGAGCCCAGAAATCTAAAACCACTCCGCTTCGTAGTGTGGGGGCGCGGGAGGGGCTATAGGTAAAACTGTCAAATAATCTAACGCCAAAATGAGGTCTAGTGTGCACAGAGTCCAGTGGATCCCCAAAGGTAAGCAGAGGTAAAAGTAGATAGCGCCTTACTCGCTATTTGTGGTAGTGTGGGCGAGCAGTAAGGCTTTATCAGAGGGGAGTGTTAAGCATTTGTTGTACACACTCAGGCAAGGCGCGTACCAGTCAGAGGACCCACCAGAGGCTGGTCATTTTTCCATTAAATCCCACACTGGCATCACGTTGGGTTTAATGTGCTGAGAAGTTTGATACCAAACTTCTCAGTTTTCAGTAAAGCCATTATGGTGTTGTGGATGTCGTAATGCCAAACTCCCAGCACCATATATTCTTAATGGCAGCACTGCATTTACAATGTCTAAAAATTGGTCTTGACAATGTAGGGGTACAGGGCTCAAGCACCTGTACCCTCCCCACTGGTTTAGTGCACCCAGCTAGAGGGGTGGCTGACCTATGCCAGGGCAGTGGGTTGTAGGCATGGCACACAGATGTGTGCCATGTCGACTCTTCACTGTGTTCTGCACCAAAACACGCAGCTTGCGGTGTCAGCGAGTGTGTAAAAGTTTCAGGGCCTCAAACGGTGGCACAATAAGTGCTGCAGCCCTTAGAGGCCTTCCCTGGCCACAGTGGCCTTGTACCCATGGTACCTTTTACAAGGGACTGACATGTGGCCAGAGAGGTGCTAATTGGGGGTACAAGGTACAGTTTTGGGAAAGCACACAGGCAGGGACCCAGGGCACATCCAGTCGAAGTGCATCAGTTGTCTGGCAGAGAGAGAGTCTTCCTTCTTTCCTTCTTTCCTTCTTTCCTTCTTTCCTTCTTTCCCCCACCATGACCAATAGGGTCAGGGGGCTAGGACAGTGCTGCCATGAAGGCTAACACCCAGCAGAGGCTACTGACAGCTGTCAGTGCCCAGGACCAAACCTTTAGCTCTTCGCTGGTGGGTGAAGCGGCTACCTTGCAGGCTTCTTTGGATTCTGGTGGCCTGTCTGCTGGGTCAAGTGACTTCTTCATAATATTACAGATTGTCACGTGGCCTCATTCAGTAAATCTTCGACTGCTGGTTCATGTGATCCCTTTCAGAATACTGTGTCTTTGACTTTTTTCCAGACTGTCATGTGAAGTCATTCATATTACCCACTGCTCTCATGTGACCCTCTGAGAACATCTTACAATGTGTCATGTGACCCTATTAGTAATATCGGAATGTGCTATGTCTTGTGATTCCCATTCAGGATATCCGTTTTTGCTATGTCATGTGACCTCGTTCAAAATGTCACATTCTGTGCTTCGTCATGCGATTCTACACACTATGCTGTGATGTCATTCATTCACAATATTACAAACTGTGCAATGTCACATGACTCGGTTCACAAGATTACAGACTGCTGTTTCCAGAATGTGCTGTCTCATGACTCAGTTCATGATATTACAGACTGTGCTGTCATGACCCATTTGACAGTATTATAGACTGGGCTGTGCCATGACTCGGTCCACAATATTAGACTATAATGTGTCATGACTCAGTTCATAATATTACAGACAATGCTGTGTCATGACTCTGTTCACAGTATTACAGACTATGCTGTGTCATGACTCAGTTCACAATATTACAGACAATGCTGTGTCATGACTCAGTTCACAATATTACAGACTGGGATGTGCCATGACTCAGTTCACAATATTACAGACTGGGCTATGTCATGACTCTGTTCACAATATTACAGACTATGCTGTGTCATGACTCTGTTCACAATATTACAGACTATGCTGTGTCATGACTCAGTTCACAATATTACAGACTATGCTGTGTCATGACCCAGTTCCCAGTATTACAGACTGTGCTGTCTCATGACTCAGTTCATGATATTACAGACTGTGCTGTCATGACCGATTTGACAGTATTACAGACTGGGCTGTGCCATGACTCGGTTCACAATATTACAGACAATGCTGACTCAGTTCACAATATTACAGACTGTGCTCTCATGACTCAGTTCACAATATTACAGACAATGCTGTGTCATGCGTCAGTTCACAAGATTACAGACTGGGATGTGCCATGACTCAGTTCACAATATTACAGACTGGGCTATGTCATGACTCAGTTCACAAGATTACAGACTGTGCTGTGTCATGGCTCAGTTCTCATGATTATAGACTGCAATAGGAATAGCTCCCAATGTCTTCTAACTATTGATCATTAGAAGTGTTTCCCTCCTAAAACTACTGCCACATTTTAACTTCTTCTGTGGAAACTGATTTCTCTGTGTTTGTTTCTCTGTTTTGCAGGATGTCCGGAGCACCCTGAGCAGGTAAGGCCGGTTTATTATCCTCCTCTCAGTGTCTACGGAGAAGCCTCGCTGCTGCAGCGTGTAAATGCCACTACTGAGCTCACAGACAATGTGTTAGTGTCAGATCTTTATAAAATCACTTTGTGGCCTCAGAAAACACATCTGATTTCCCTTGAAAAAACTCACTTGAGTCCTGAAAAAACTCCTTTCATTTCCCAAAATCTCAGAGTCCTCAGACTAATCCTCAATGCCCTGAAGTAATTGCTACAGAAATTAGCTTCTTTATTTTTGTTTATTGAAAACCAGAGGAAAAAAGAAATACAATATAATGGTAACATAATAAACATCAATTGATATGAAAAGAGTGGAAAAAGGATCCATTGGAGATACTGGTGACAAACAAATTACGAGTATAGGAAGGGTATAGGGAGAAAGGGGGGAAGGTGAGAGGGGATACATAAGTTATGATGGGAAAATTGAAAAAGAATATTGCAGTTAAAACACTGTATGCAGAATAAATATGCAATATATAAACAGTAAAATGAAATTAGATCATCAAACTGTAAAAAGACAACCAGGTGCAATCATGGGGGCTTCCGAACATCGTCCGATGTATTGACAACATTCGCAGAGGAAACCTGACGAGAAGCAAAGCAAGAGAGGTATGTGGTAAGGGGAAGCCATAACAAATCTCTTTTAATTGCAAGAGAGATGGGGGTAACATAGTTGGTATCAAGTCTGTGATGGAAAAACACAGCATTCCACCAAGCTTTAACTGTTATGTTATCGGCTTGTTTTCAATTTGAAGTGATTAAGTTGAAGGCGATAGCTATGAAAAGATCTAGCAATTGAAAAGAGGATGGTGACTGGGGCCAATGAGGAGAAAGGGGACCCAAGAAAAGGTTAGATAAGGAAAAGGGTATATTGACTTTAAAAACCTTATTTATTTGGTACCAGACAGAGTGCCAGAATTGAGAAATAGGAGGACAATCTAATAACGTGTTTCAAATTAGCGGAGGGGGGCCGACAGCATCAGCAGGTAGATGGGGCGGTAGAGGAAAAGGAAGCCAATTTCGCAGGAGAGAGCAGGAGACGCTGATAAATAAAATAAAGGGTTTGAGTGGTGCTAGCGGCTCGCGAGGTTTTGTGGATTTTAAGCCATAACCTGTCCCATTAGGAGGTCGACCAGCATTGTAGCAGATCCTGTTCCCATGGTAATCCAGTCTGTTTTCTGAAGTTCAATATTGGATAGTAAACACTTCTGGGTAGAAGATGCTGAAGGGGAGGACTCTAATAGGGGGAAAGTGTAGAACAAGATGAAGGAAGATTCGAAATAGGAGGGAGAAGGAGATATTGGTTGAGAGAGGGAAGTAAAAGATTATATTGAGTTTTAAAGGCATTAGGGAGAGAGAATTGGGATTGGAGTGCAGGAAAAGATAAGGGGGGTTGATTCTCCTGGAGATGGGAAATACAGACCAGACCCTTGGAACGCCAAGATTTCCAATAAAAGGGACGATTATTAATTCGTAAAGATGTATTATGTCAGATGGGTTGTTGAGATAACAAAATGATAGAAGGAAAGGAAGATGATAAGAGAAGAGATAGGAGCAGAAATGAGCTTCTGACCTCACAAATCTTGTAAACCTGCCTGAAGTCCTCTAAGTGCCCTGATTACACAGAAACCGCAAGTGCATTCTGGGAAAGCCCCCTCAGGTTTTCCGCAATTCAGATTTGCAGACAAAGATGTCCCAATCACAATTTAAAAAAAAATCCCTTTACTGCTTCCAATCATCATTAGGAATGTATTACAACCATGTTCAGGCTCCTTCTTCGGTGAGTTCCCTTCAATCCTAAAATGTGCCCGACTGACAGTCTGGAGTGAAGTCTAGTGGGAGCTCTCCCGTCTCACCGTGGTGCTGAAATGAAAGCCACACACTCACCAGGTGGCTCACATGCTAAGAGCCTGTTGTGCTATTTACTGTAGCAACGACATCACCCGGATTGAACCAATGGGACCAGACCCAAGGGAGACGGCCTGAACCAAGGGGCTGCACATGCACGGTAGCACCATCGCCGTTCCATTCCTCCAAAACTTTAACAACAAAACCACAATAGCTCAGCATTGTCTGACTGTTCCTCATAGTCTAAGCGGGGCAGAGAGGTGGCAGGATTCACTCAGCGGTGCATCTGAGCGGCACCTACCTCACCATTAAGGCCTGTGTCACTCGCCTCTCTTCTCACCCCAGCCGTCTCTATTGCCTGAGCAATGTCTGTCAAGGAACATCTGGCCCGGATACAGGATACCAGTGTCTCCAGCTCATTGGACCGATCAAACAGGTCACCCACATAGGAATCCTCATCATCTTCTACAAACTCAGACTAGGGAGATAAGAGCAGTGAAACCTGCAAAAAAAAAACATTTCTTGCCGTTTCCTCCAGTCCTCTTGTCTCCGTTACCGTAGTCCATTGAGTTTGAGTGATCCTCCAGTCATTTCATCAGAGAGCCCGAACGTGCTCCTCTGATGTCAGTCCTTGACTAACACCAGCTCTTCTGCACACAGACCAGAGTGTCAGGCCCGATGTCTTCAAAAGTCCTCCATTTGAAGCTAGTGGACTTCGCTGTCCTTCAAGAAACTCATCTGAACCCCATTAAATCCTTGAAGCTCAAACATGACTGAGTGGGCACAGTCAGTTGTAGCGAGATGGGTGCCCCCTACCTCTCCCCTGTGCCTGTTCTAAGCATTGTGGGGGTGCCATCGGATTCACTGGAATCTCCCTTGTGAGGTGCTCCAGTGTTGGACTGATGATGATGGCTAATGGGTTTTTGCTAAATTGCATTTTCCGGATCGGGCGCTGATCCTGGACTCCATCTGCTCGCCCAGTGCCACTAAGACCCGCTCTCTGGTGGATCTCTCTCGTAGACCCCACAGAAGTGAAAGCCCTTCTCTATGCAGATTACATTCTCCTCCAGCCCCGCCCTCTTCCCTCTCTGGCCCCTGTCCTGCCTATAGTAGCTTGTTTCTTGGCATGCGATATTAACTGGACAAAAAGCGAGGCCTTACCCCTCTCGATAAGGAAAACCAGAGCCTGTTTGCAGATTGACTGCGTTCGGCGGGTTCCCACCAGGTCGAAGTATCTGGGCATTGAGATAAACACTGGTCTCTGTAAGAGGGTGGGGGGGTCAATCTCCTACCGCTTCGAGAATGGACTCTGGAGGGTTTATTTAAACGGAAGCATTGAACCTCTCCCCGTGGGGTCTGATACAAACCATGAGCAGGGCGGTGGCACCTTGGTACCATCACATCTTCGCTGTGTTGCCCATGCGGTCACCCCGAGCACTGCAACTGGGAGTTGGGGCAGCCATCTGTTCATATATTTGAAGTGACAGACGCACTAGGGTCTGAGCAGCCAGGCTTTGGGCTGACAGTGGCCAGCGGTATTCGACTTAGGCACCTCTCCTCATATTATTTGGCCTTTAAATTGTCCCGGGTTGCTACCCATCCGTGTGGCCCTGGACGATGCCAGTGTGGGTAGCCATGGAGCGCCACATCACAGGCTCGAGGTGCCCTGCCCCGCCATCCTACCTCCCACCGTCCTTCCCACTCTGTGAGGCAGGATCAGCGTGACACTGTGAGGCAGGATCAGCGTGACACTGTGAGGCAGGATCAGCGTGACACTGTGAGGCAGGATCAGCGTGACACTGTGAGGCAGGATCAGCGTGACACTGTGAGGCAGGATCAGCGTGACACTGTGAGGCAGGATCAGCGTGACACTGTGAGGCAGGATCAGCGTGACACTGTGAGGCAGGATCAGCGTGACACTGTGAGGCAGGATCAGCGTGACACTGTGAGGCAGGATCAGCGTGACACTGTGAGGCAGGATCAGCGTGACACTGTGAGGGTAGATCAGCGTGACACTGTGAGGGTAGATCAGCGTGACACTGTGAGGGTAGATCAGCGTGACACTGTGAGGGTAGATCAGCGTGACACTGTGAGGGTAGATCAGCGTGACACTGTGAGGGTAGATCAGCGTGACACTGTGAGGGTAGATCAGCGTGACACTGTGAGGGTAGATCAGCGTGACACTGTGAGGGTAGATCAGCGTGACAGTGTGAGGGTAGATCAGCGTGAGTGTGAGGGTAGATCAGCGTGATAGTGTGAGGGTAGATCAGCGTGAGAGTGTGAGGTTAGATCAGCGTGAGAGTGTGAGGGTAGATCAGCGTGAGGGTAGATCAGCGTGAGGGTAGATCAGCGTGAGGGTAGATCGGCGTGACAGTGTGAGGGTAGATCGGCGTGACAGTGTGAGGGTAGATCGGCGTGACAGTGTGAGGGTAGATCGGCGTGACAGTGTGAGGGTAGATCGGCGTGACAGTGTGAGGCAGGAGCGGCGTGACAGTGTGAGGCAGGAGCGGCGTGACAGTGTGAGGCAGGAGCGGCGTGACAGTGTGAGGCAGGAGCGGCGTGACAGTGTGAGGCAGGAGCGGCGTGACAGTGTGAGGCAGGAGCGGCGTGACACTGTGAGGCAGGATCTGCGTGACACACTGTGAGGCAGGATCTGCGTGACACACTGTGAGGCAGGATCTGCGTGACACACTGTGAGGCAGGATCTGCGTGACACACTGTGAGGCAGGATCTGCGTGACACACTGTGAGGCAGGATCTGCGTGACACACTGTGAGGCAGGATCTGCGTGACACTGTGAGGCAGGATCTGCGTGACACACTGAGGCAGGATCTGCGTGACACACTGTGAGGCAGGATCTGCGTGACACACTGTGAGGCAGGATCTGCGTGACACACTGTGAGGCAGGATCTGCGTGACACACTGTGAGGCAGGATCTGCGTGACACACTGTGAGGCAGGATCTGCGTGACACACTGTGAGGCAGGATCTGCGTGACACACTGTGAGGCAGGACCTGCGTGACACACTGTGAGGCAGGATCTGCGTGACACACTGTGAGGCAGGATCTGCGTGACACACTGTGAGGCAGGATCTGCGTGACACACTGTGAGGCAGGATCTGCGTGACACACTGTGAGGCAGGATCTGCGTGACACACTGTGAGGCAGGATCTGCGTGACACACTGTGAGGCAGGATCTGCGTGACACACTGTGAGGCAGGATCTGCGTGACACACTGTGAGGCAGGATCGGCGTGACACACTGTGAGGCAGGATCGGCGTGACACACTGTGAGGCAGGATCGGCGTGACACACTGTGAGGCAGGATCGGCGTGACACACTGTGAGGCAGGATCGGCGTGACACACTGTGAGGCAGGATCTGCGTGACACACTGTGAGGCAGGATCGGCGTGACAGTGTGAGGCCGGAGCGGCGTGACAGTGTGAGGCCGGAGCGGCGTGACAGTGTGAGGCCGGAGCGGCGTGACAGTGTGAGGCCGGAGCGGCGTGACAGTGTGAGGCCGGAGCGGCGTGACAGTGTGAGGCCGGAGCGGCGTGACAGTGTGAGGCCGGAGCGGCGTGACACTGTGAGGCCGGATCGGCGTAACACTGAGGGTAGATCGGCGTGACAGTGTGAGGGTAGAGCGGCGTGACAGTGTGAGGGTAGAGCGGCGTGACAGTGTGAGGCCGGAGCGGCGTGACAGTGTGAGGCCGGAGCGGCGTGACAGTGTGAGGCCGGAGCGGCGTGACAGTGTGAGGCCGGAGCGGCGTGACACACTAAGGGCAGGATCTGGGGAACAACCTTTACAACGCAACTTTTACAACGCACTACACTTGCAACACATTTTTTACAACGCAACATCCACTACAACGCATTCCATTACATCGCATACTACCTTTACAACGCATAATATTACAACGCATAATATTACACTACACTATCCAACATTTACCCTACTGTTGCACCCCCTGGAGTTAGAATAGTAATTTTTACCCTTATACTATCCAACACTTACCCTACTGTTGCACCCCCTGGAGTTAGAATAGTAATTTTTACCCCTATACTATCCAACACTTACCCTACTGTTGCACCCCCTGGAGTTAGAATAGTAATTTTTACCCCTATACTATCCAACACTTACCCTACTGTTGCACCCCCTGGAGTTAGAATAGTAATTTTTACCCCTATACTATCCAACACTTACCCTACTGTTGCACCCCCTGGAGTTAGAATAGTAATTTTTACCCCTATACTATCCAACACTTACCCTACTGTTGCACCCCCTGGAGTTAGAATAGTAATTTTTACCCCTATACTATCCAACACTTACCCTACTGTTGCACCCCCTGGAGTTAGAATAGTAATTTTTACCCCTATACTATCCAACACTTACCCTACTGTTGCACCCCCTGGAGTTAGAATAGTAATTTTTACCCCTATACTATCCAACACTTACCCTACTGTTGCACCCCCTGGAGTTAGAATAGTAATTTTTACCCCTATACTATCCAACACTTACCTTAAATGCAATGTAATATTATGCGTTGTAATAGTATGCGTTGTAAAGGTAGTATGCGATGTAATGGAATGCGTTGTAATGGTAGTTTTTAAAAATGCGTTGTAGTGTCATGCGATGTAATGGAATGCGTTGTAGTGGATGTTGCGTTGTAAAAGTTGCGTTGTAAGTGCATGCGTTGTAAAAGTATGCGTTGTAACGTCATACATCCGCAGGATCTGCGTGACACACTAAGGGCAGGGCAGGATCTGCGTGACACACTAAGGGCAGGATCTGCGTGACACACTAAGGGCAGGGCAGGATCTGCGTGACACACTAAGGGCAGGATCTGCGTGACACACTAAGGGCAGGATCTGCGTGACACACTAAGGGCAGGATCTGCGTGACACACTAAGGGCAGGATCTGCGTGACACACTAAGGGCAGGATCTGCGTGACACACTAAGGGCAGGATCTGCGTGACACACTAAGGGCAGGATCTGCGTGACACACTAAGGGCAGGATCTGCGTGACACACTAAGGGCAGGATCTGCGTGACACACTAGGGGCAGGATCTGCGTGACACACTAGGGGCAGGATCTGCGTGACACACTAGGGGCAGGATCTGCGTGACACACTAAGGGCAGGATCTGCGTGACACACTAAGGGCAGGATCTGCGTGACACACTAAGGGCAGGATCTGCGTGACACACTAAGGGCAGGATCTGCGTGACACACTAAGGGCAGGATCTGCGTGACACACTAAGGGCAGGATCTGCGTGACACACTAAGGGCAGGATCTGCGTGACACACTAAGGGCAGGATCTGCGTGACACACTAAGGGCAGGATCTGCGTGACACACTAAGGGCAGGATCTGCGTGACACACTAAGGGCAGGATCTGCGTGACACACTAAGGGCAGGATCTGCGTGACACACGCAGGGCAGGATCTGCGTGACACACGCAGGGCAGGATCTGCGTGACACACGCAGGGCAGGATCTGCGTGACACACGCAGGGCAGGATCTGCGTGACACACGCAGGGCAGGATCTGCGTGACACACGCAGGGCAGGATCTGCGTGACACACTAAGGGCAGGATCTGCGTGACACACTAAGGGCAGGATCTGCGTGACACACTAAGGGCAGGATCTGCGTGACACACTAAGGGCAGGATCTGCGTGACACACTAAGGGCAGGATCTGCGTGACACACTAAGGGCAGGATCTGCGTGACACACTAAGGGCAGGATCTGCGTGACACACTAAGGGCAGGATCTGCGTGACACACTAAGGGCAGGATCTGCGTGACACACTAAGGGCAGGATCTGCGTGACACACTAAGGGCAGGATCTGCGTGACACACTAAGGGCAGGATCTGCGTGACACACTAAGGGCAGGATCTGCGTGACACACTAAGGGCAGGATCTGCGTGACACACTAAGGGCAGGATCTGCGTGACACACTAAGGGCAGGGCAGGATCTGCGTGACACACTAAGGGCAGGATCTGCGTGACACACTAAGGGCAGGATCTGCGTGACACACGCAGGGCAGGATCTGCGTGACACACGCAGGGCAGGATCTGCGTGACACACGCAGGGCAGGATCTGCGTGACACACGCAGGGCAGGATCTGCGTGACACACGCAGGGCAGGATCTGCGTGACACACGCAGGGCAGGATCTGCGTGACACACTAAGGGCAGGATCTGCGTGACACACTAAGGGCAGGATCTGCGTGACACACTAAGGGCAGGATCTGCGTGACACACTAGGGGCAGGATCTGCGTGACACTGTAAGGTAGGTAGGAGCAGTGTGGTACAGTAAAGTAGTCTCCGGGTAGGAATTGGGCTGGTGCACGTGTGTGGAAGAGAGACAGTCTGTAAAGGTATTGCAGCCGCTACTGCCCTGTCAGGAAGACAGCTTGCAGACTGAATCCAGATGGCGGAGATCAATTAACCCTGGCTCCTGAAGTGGCACAAGATTCCAGACTATAGCCTCATTTGTATTAGGATTCCTGGCTTCTGTCAGGAGATATTGTGAGTTCTGGAGCAGTGATGATGGGTTTACAGCAACAGAGGTTGTGTGTTAATCCATGCAAGGTTTTTAGACGAACGATGACCAGGTTTACAGTGGCATGAATTGAGTGTGGCAGTGTTGTCTTGGGTGGTAGGTGAAACACATGACCCCAATTAAGAAGGTATTTATTAAGTTTCCCATATACACCTATCAGGAGCAGATGTAACCTGTTAGCCCTCTTCTGGCTGAGCTAGCCAGTGTGCCTAGAAGACCCAAGCCTTGGCACTCCATGGGCTCCCATGATGCCCGCTGGTTTCGCTGAACTATCTGCATGCCTTAGAACCCCCACATCCTGGCATAAGATATTAAAGGCACTTTTGGATATCGTTAGAGCTTTGACTGTTGTGTATGAACATTAACTCGCACTGAGCACTAGTCCGCAGGCGCTGCTCTTGAAACTGAATCTTATTTCAAATATAGGCCGTACGGGATTGTCATACTTTGCTCCCGTCGCGGTCATTGCTGTTTAATATAAAGATGATTTGTGTGTCGTTACAGGTGTAATAATGTGCCGATTCGGTGCCCAGAGGCCGTGGTGAAGAGTTATAAAGGTAAAAATCATTGTTGTGATTATCTGTGTATGTTTCTGTTCATAAACTTGGTATGGTATGTTATATGCTTGATATAGCACACATGTGCCACCAAAATAAAACTTCGACATATCATCAAAGACAAGGCAAATTATTAAATGATTCAGGTCAAGACAACACCAACAAAATAAGTTATAGAAGTCACTTTTCTTATGGATACTCCCAACCGTAGATTCTTCACTGTAGGAAAGTGCCTCTTTTGGACATTGTTTGCCCCCACTTTTTGCATAGAAAATATTGTAGTTTTGACTGAAAATGCACAGGGTCCCTGCCAACCATGCCCCCTGTGCCAGATCTCCTTCCCTAATCTGTACCCTTTGTTTCCACATTTGGCACTCCTTTAGCTCACATGCGAGTCCCTAGTAAAAGATAACTCTGATACCGCAGGCCTTGTGGTAAAAGAGGGTCCCTAAGGGCTGCAGCTTTAATTGTACCACCCTAAGGGACCCCTCACCAAGCACATGCACACTGCAACTGCAACCTGCATGTCTTGGTGCAGACAAAACTGAAGAGTCGGCATGGCACACATCCCTTTGTTCCATACCCATGGACGCTGCATGAGATATAGGTAAGAGACTCTTCTAGCAGGCCTTAGAATTAAAGGCAGGGTGCACACTATCT
Organism: Triturus cristatus; assembly: GCF_964204655.1. Classification (NCBI taxonomy): domain Eukaryota; kingdom Metazoa; phylum Chordata; class Amphibia; order Caudata; family Salamandridae; genus Triturus; species Triturus cristatus. The sequence continues at coordinate 9,969,062 of NC_140579.1, read as the reverse complement.
CTTTTGAGGGTATATCCGGATGAGCAGATATGTCGATTCCTGGATATTGTACGTGACCAGGGAAGCCATGCAAGTACATGGGCTGGATACTCGTCTTTATGAGTTCCTCAGCCTCATGATGGCTTCACTGAAATGTGGGATGTTTGCTACCAAACATCTCAGCACAATAAATCTGCTCTGATTCCACTGTTAGATTTATTAAAAATTGCACACACACGACCACTTAAAGGGGTCCCCTGAAACCTACCAGTCCTTAGTGCGGTCACCGACTGGCCTGAGTCAGCCTGCTATCAGACCGTTTTCTGACCACATGAGGAGGGTGCCTGTGTGCTCTGAGGCCGAGAACAATGCCTTTCCTGGGTGGAGGTGTTCACACCTCCCCCTGGTCAGGAAGAGCCATCCGTGGAGGGGAGCTTCAAAGGCTGTGCCACCTTTTGGAATGGAACCCCAGCCTCTCCTGTCAGAGGGAGCAGGCCTCCTTCCTGTCCTCACCCCCTTTTTTGTGGGAGGACTGGCGGGAAAACTTAGAAAGAATAGAAGGTGTGTCCCCCCCCCCCCCCCCCTTGCCAACTTCACCCTTCTAGGTTCACACCCACTCTGGCCACCCTGCCAGGAGGAGGTCACAACTCTTCTCTCAGCAGGTCCTTTGTTCTCCCTCCCGAGAGTCGTCCTTGCCTCTTCCCAGGAGGGCATAAGACTGTCTCTGGGATAGCAGCTGTTTGCAGTCATAAATGGCTACTAGGAATCTTTGGGCAACAAAGTGGCATCTTTCTAAAGTTCAAACACACAAAATAAATGCATCGGGTCTAGTTGGAGCACCCCAGCACTGTAGAGGGCAGGGCGTATGGGTGAGGAGTTTTTGTTCTAAAACATTGTTTTTTCAGCAACAGAAAGGTATATTGTGAGCCCCTCTAAATTGTTGGGTTGGTTCAACCCTTCGCTTTTTGTGTGATTTTGAATTGCATTGGAAGTGATGCATAATGTGTCTCTAAATGCCCCCTGGTGGCCCTTTTGTGTGTTAGTAACTTCTAAAGTGTCCATTTGTAAAATAGTTACATTACATCAAATTCAACTTGAGCAACAAGTCTGGATTATTGCAGCAATTCTTTTGTTTTAGTAGTCCCGTTTGGAAGTAAGGACTACTGATTTGTCAGCGTTTAATTCCATGTTCGCCGATGGGACTACTAGACTTTCTACAGTAGAAACTGCAGTGCCTGGTTTTAATGCCAGTACATGTAAAGTTATCAAAAACACATGCCCTTCTTTTCAATATAATGCACCCTGCCTTTAGGGCCCAGGAGGCATGCTTTCGGGGTGACATACATATTAATTGTTTTGGGCTTTTCCATTGGATTAAATGGCAAAGTCGAGTTAGCAGATTAAAACTGGTCTGCAGCCTACATGGCGGGCTGGAAGTCACTCCTTGCTGTGTGTCATTTGTTGTAGTACAATAAGTGCTGCAATCAAACGAGGGACACAGCTTGCAGGCCCTAGGTACCATATACTAGGGACTTATAAGTATGTTAACTTCTACCAATTGTGGGTAAACCAATTGGCCATGTACCTTGTAAGGGGTAGAGCACTGCGCCGAGGCCTAGTTGACCGGTTTCAGTCCACTCTCCGAGTCAAGAAACCAGCAGCATCAGTCCATAGGTGCCGTCTAGTACAGTTTACTGTCTTGTTCCATGTGCTCTCTAGTGCAGTGTGCCATCTAATAAACTGTGGCACATGGTACATTGTTCTTTCTAGTGCAGTATATCATTCAGAACAGAGTTCCATCTAGTCCATGTGTCATCAGGGTACTTCATAGTGCAGTGTATGGCGTGCCAAATGCAAGCCCGTGTGCGCCCGTCCGCGACCCGACGGCCACCAGCGCCATGAACCCTGGATCGATGCGCCGCCAACGCTACGACCCAGCGGCATTCCACCCTCTCAACCCAGGCCGCAACAACAACTGCAAGCTAGTATCACCAGCCGACACCCACGGACCCTTCAGCTGTCACCGCTGCCGGCACACCTGCAGCACTGCCAAGACCACGGACCCAGCGCAACCCGCCTGCAAGAACACAACCGAACCGAAGACCCTGCAGTGCATCCTCCTCAATGTCCGATCCCTCCACAAACCTGCCACCGAAATCTGGAACCTCCTCGACAGCACCACCCCGGACATAGCATTCTTTACCGAAACCTGGATCAACACCACCTCTGGACCAGACATTGCCATCGCCATTCCCCAAGGATACAAGGTCTCCAGGAAGGACCGCCCCACCTGCCCGGGCGGAGGAATCACCATAGTCCACAAATCCAGCCTCCGCCTGAGCACACTCCCCGACGAGCCCACAGACCTGATGGAACACGTTCACTTCAAGATACTGGCCAACCCTACCTCCACCCTCTGAGGAACCCTCATCCACCAACCCAGCAGACTTTTTGCCAACTCCATTAGAGACCTCATCTCACCGCATGCCATCACGTCCACCAACTACACCCTACTGGGAAACCTCAACTTCCACCTCGACAACCAACTGGACCCCAGAACCACATCCCTTCTGGACAACCTCCACAACATTGGACTCCGCCAGATCATGACTGAACCCACGCACTCAGCAGGACACACCCTCGGCCCCCTAATCACAATAGGAAACTCCATCACGTTCAGCCACACCACCGAACTCCCATGGACTGACCATCGATGCGTCCTCTTCACCTTTGGAACACCCACCGTCCACAGACACCTGCTCCCACGAAGAAACTGGACCAGAATCCCAGACTACCAGCTAACCTCATCACTCAGCAACTCCATCCCAACCATCGCGGAAAACGACGACCCCAACACCGCAGCCCGAACCATGCACAGATGGATCTACAACAGCGCCAACACCATAGCCCCCCTCAAGAAAAACACCACCACCCGCGCCAAGAAAGCTAGATGGTTCACCACCGAACTTCGAGAATCCAGACGCACTTGCCGCCGCCTCGAAGGCCTAGAGGAATACCAAATCCACAGAAGCCCACAACAACTTCAGAGCCGCCACCACCAACTCATCAGAAAAACGAGGAAAAAAGCGATTGAAGAAAGAATCTCCACTCACGCACACAACAGCAAAGAACTCTTCAACATCATCAAGGAGTTCGCCCAACCCACCAGTGAGTCCACAGACATCCATCCCTCACAAGACCTCTGCGACAAACTCCGCACCTTTTTCCACCACAAAATCAAGACCATCTATGACCACTTTGATGAAGACAACCAACGCATTGAACCCTCACCAACCACCCCTGACACCCTGAAGCCAGCGATCGACAACTGGACAGCACTCACCACTGAAGACAATGAAGTCAATCCACTCTGGGCCCCCACGGACCCCTGCCCCCACCACATTTTCAACAGAGCCGCCGACACCATTGCACCCATGCTCTGCCACACCATCAACCGCTCCCTGGCAACCGCCTCGTTCCCTGACGACTGTAAACCTGCTGAGATCAACCCCCTCCTGAAGAAACCGTCGGCGGACCCCACCGAGCTCAAACTACAGACCCATCTCCCTGCTCCCGTTCCCAGCGAAAGTCATCGAGAGCCATCAACAGCCAACTCTCCACCTTCATCGAAGAGCACAACATCCTCGACTTCTTCCAATCCGGCTTCAGAAATAACCACAGTACGGAAACCACCCTCCTCGCCGCAACAGACGACATCCGTACCTCACTGGACAAAGGAGAAACGGCAGCCCTCATCCTCCTCGACCTCTCAATGGCGTTCGACAGTCTCTCACCGCACCCTAATATGCAGACTCCACAACGCAGGGATCCAAGACCAGGCCCTCGACTGGATCCGCTCCTTCCTCTCCGGCAGAACGCAGCCAGTCAAACTCCTTCCCCCGCCCCCCTTTCCTCTCACCTACCACCTGCGGAGTCCCCCAGGGGTCCTCCCTCAGCCCTACGCTCGTCAACGTCTACATGGCTCCGCTCGCCCCCATTTTCAGAACCTACAGACTCAACATTGTGTCATACGCAGACGACACCCAACTCATCCTCTCCCTATCCAACAAACCCAACCCCGCCAGACACTACTTTCGAGAAGGCATGGAAGCCGTCTCCAATGGATGAAAAACAGCTGCCTACAACTAAACACCAACAAAACGGAAGTACTCCTCATGGGCCCAAATCCCGATGCCTGGAACGACACCTGGTGGCCCTCGGAAGCCCGCCCACCCCCACGGACCACGCACGCAACCTGGGAATCATCCTGGACTCAGAGCTCAAAATGTACCTCCAGATCAACACCATCTCGTCGTCCTGCTTCCACACCCTCCGCCTCCTACGCAAGACCTTCAAATGGATCCCCCTCAAACACAGAGACCGCCACTCACTCCCTGGTCACCAGTAGGCTCAACTATGGCAACGCACTCTATGCCGGAATAAAGAAACACCTCACCCGCAAGCTACAGAACATCCTCAACCTGCCAAGACACTGCCACATCTCCCAGCACCTGCGCACACTCCACTGGCTCCCCATCGAAGCTAGAGTCACCTTCAAGATGCTAACCCACGCTCACAAGGCCTTCCACCACAACACCGGACCAGCATACCTGAACAGCAGACACACACCAATGCAGATGGCCTTTCCAGGTTTACCCCCTTAGACGATGAGCACTACCAGGGACTAGGTTAGTTACTCGTCACCTTTCATCTGTGTAGGTGGGGGAGGGTGGGGGTGACTCTGTAAGGGCCTTTTCCATTAAGGGCTGCTATAAGAGATCAAGGGGGGTCATAGGTTAACATGGGCTGGCACACGGGCACCCCATGGGTTGCAAGCCCCATTATGGTCCCACTGAAAATAGGTATGTTCGGTATCAAACAACTTGTCTCATTTCCCCTGACATAATTCCCATGTCTAGTTTGATATGACTGGCTCCCAGGTGGCTACCTTAGCTTTTGCCCACTTGCTTGCCCCAACCTCTACTGTGCCCTGGCAGGCAGCCTATGGCTGCTACCACCAAAACAGGAATCGGACCCCCTGCCAGGAAGTGTGAATGCTTCCAGGAGTCAGACACAAAGACCTGCCTGGGAAGGAGGTAACACTTTCCTCCCTCACCCGGTGACTAGTAAAATGGCAAATCATGCCGATGAGCTTCAAAGCATACACTGCATCTGATAAGCAAGCAGGCTGGCTCCCAAAGGAGGAAAAGGCCCTCCACCTGCCCCGGGCACATTTGCATCCGGGCAGGCTGAAAAATTAGATGGTCAGGAGGTGTACACTCCCAGAAGGCTAGCCACATGCCTAGGGTGGGCGACCTGTTCTGTACAGCTAAGGAAGCTTTTTGCCCCTCTATAAGTGGCAGAATAGTGAGTTCTGGGTAAACTGGTGACACCCCCCCCTCCCCTAATGTATTCACCCGAAGGGGGGGGATGAGTTCCCGGGGCTTGTAGCTCATTGGTCACTTTCACCCACACCCCTAATGCCCCTAAATGTAGGATTTAAAGGGCACCACTTGCTCCAGAACCTCAAATCTGAGACCTCTTGCAACAAAGAAGAGACCGGAGTCTGCGACAGAAGGACCTGCATAAAGCACAGGCGCAATAATCTGCACCTATGGCAACCACCCTGGAACTGCATGACGGCGGCTCGTCCTGGACCAAAGAACGGTTACCCAAGACCGAGGGACCCATGGAGCGCCAAAAGCGACTCCAGACTCCTTGGACTACTGGCACTGGACGCCTGCAGGGAACAGAACGCACCTGGAACCAGATAATTGGTGGCCATCGAGATCCTCCAAAAGTAGATGGTCCAGTGAATTGTGGGAAACATAGTCCTGACCTCCAGCAAGTTTATGGTGGCTACCATTTTTTCCTCCAGACGTCGAAATATCTTAACGCTGCCCATACTGCACCCAAGGCTTGTTGGTGACCAGTCCGAGTTACTAAATGCTGTAACTCGAGGGAACTTTGCAGCACCTGCAACAGGCTACAGCAGTGGCCCTTTTTTTTTTACGTTTTGCGTCCGTTTTTGCACTAGCACCGTCTAAGCAGTAAACTCAGCCCTCCTGCTGCACCTGTTTCAGCACCAAGGACAACCAGGACAACTCCGCACCTGAGACCCGCATCCCCTTCCACGCAACTCAACCTGCAAGTGACCGATTGTCTCTAGTGCTTTTTACCATTGACCACAATGTGAAAGTTCTGTAGTATGGTATTGCACTCATTTATTTTTCCTTCAACAGTTCATTACTCCCGTTTAGGATAAGGAAGTAAGTGTGACTACAGGCACACCTTGCCACCAAAGCACCTATGATGCACAAGTCTTGCTCATATCGGTTACAAAGCAGTAACGCCAAGTAGGTGGAAAACCTTTTATTAGCATGCAGAGTGTGTGCGATTTAGGAGTAGAATCCGGGAGTCAATTCCTTGGTCCTGGAGAAAAGCCATGGGGACTCGAAACCTGTAGACCCATAGAAAGGAAAGTGCATTATAACCTGCACTTTCTACTTGTTCGTTCCATTTAATCATACCACCTAGAGGACAGATTAAAGTAGTTACCTACTAGGCAAGTATTTCGGTCGAGCCGAGTGCATGCTGTATTGGAGTATGGACTTGAAGCTCTGCCCACTCTCCGCCCAACTTTTCAGTTGGCTCCTGTTACTGTCCTTTCTAAATGGTATCTTTAGATTCGTCAAGGCTTTCTAGTCCCTCCTTAGTACTGCCTTTTCTACTTTTGTAACCTCCCATGAGGACTGGTCCTTTTACTTGCGTTTGTCACTGTGCAGATTTTTTTAAATCTGTGGGCACTATTTTCTCCTACCTGCTATTGCAGGCACCCTTTTCGTCCCCAGTACCTGTTCTGTTCCGTGTATGCCCCCGCCCCTACCCTTCTTGTTTTTTAATAACTGTGAACATTCTTCATCAGTGCGGTGCCAAACTGGTTTTACTTTAATTCTTGGGTCTTTTCCCAGCTGCTGCATCCCACTTTCTCTGCTCTCCCTCCTGAGCCTTTCTTTTCTCGGACGCGGCTCTCCAAACTCTATTTTTCAATGTCATATACTTTTAGTAAGGAGCGTGGCACAGGCGGTGTGTTGTGCTGCTTACCAAAAACCTGCAATGCTGAAAAAATAGAGGTTGGTGAGCTGTGCCTTCCTTTTCTCTGGCACAGTAGTCAAACTATTTTTTAAGATTGTACATAGAGCATATGCCAGGACACAATCCTCGGTCCCTCGTTTCAAAATTTGCACAGCTGACCATAAACCCATTTGATCATTTCCCTTTAATCTATAAACGTAGCCCCAGTACTCTGGATTTTGTTGAAGACACCCTCATCACGCAAGGCGTGCTTGAAGAAGCAACTTTGTCTTAGTCCTTCCCACTCTAATGACGCCTGATCTTGGCATGGCTACTGACCAGGGCTTGGCCCCACTTTTGCACATGCGGACTTGCACAGCAAAAGCAGTGCCTTTGTAAGTGTGTGATTGAACACAGCCACTGGCGGTATCCTTGCAGAGTAAAAATGGCAAGTAGGCACTAAGTAGCATGTCCACTGTGCTATGGCAGAGCTTACATGAGGTCAGCAACCAATGGGAGTCGGAGCGCTGACCATGTGGCAATCCCATGCAGTGGTTACTTTCTTTAGGTCTCGGCTAGGCAGCGCATGCGCTGTCTCGTCGAGAGATGCTGTATACAGTATAGTGGTGGAAGCTCCGCCCACTTTCCAGGCTTATTTGTGATTGGCTTGCATCATATTTTCAGCATTGTGATTGGTGCTTGGCTTGGTAATACTGCCGTCATTTTTTCCCTTCCTCAGCTATCAGCCCCTTTACTTCCTAAACAGTTTTGCTCCCCTGCCTCTCCCCGGTCCTCCCATATCTCGTGACTTCTTCGACCATCAACACCCCCCCCCCCCCCCCCCTCTGTTCGTGCCTTCTTTTACAGCTGCACTTTTGGTAAAAATGCAATAGAACGCCCGTAAATACGCGTCCTATTGAATTTTCAGTGCTTGTTTGCTTTTTGATTGTGGGTGCATTCGCACTATTTGTCTTGCATGCACGCGATGCCTTGCATCGTACGCATGCGTGACAAAACACCACACGCATTTACTGCTTGCCGTAGACCGGGGAACATTATTAGCATTGAAAGAAGGAGGCATTTTTTGTTATTTTCGGAGCGGTCTCCTCGTGCTGCGAAGTTCACGCGTCTGCAGTCTGTTAGCCCTTCTGTCCGCTCTCATCACGCCTGTGCCCTCATGTCAGCCGCTTCGCAGGTGTGTTTCTTGTACTCTTTCCTCAGGTGACCGTTCTTATCGCAGGTGTCTCGTCCTTTACATCAATATGCTTTGTCTCCACTCCTTCCTTCGAACCTACCCCCGGTAACAGGTGCCCCTCTCCCTGTTCACAGGTATCGGCCATGGTCCTATCCTCTCACTGGTGTCTCTTTAGCCCCTCCCTCTCGTCACAGGTGCTCGCCCTCTTCACAGCTGCACCTCTCTTCCTGCTGTACGGTATGCCTTGGTACCCCGCTGCTTCACCGCGCATCTGCTTCCTCATTCTGTCCGCAGGGTGCTCTGTGACCTGGAGGAGGCGGAGAGAGGGATGAGCTGCCGGCAACAGCCCCCGCCCCCCGGCGACAGCTCCCGATAGAAACCACGCTGCGGGTTCGGGCCATGGCGCAGACCGAGAGCCAGAGGGCGGCGACCATCAGGGCCTAGGTTAGACATTCACCGTCCTTCCCACTGCCCCTTGTGCCAGGATCCCTCCTCACTTCGTGGGTCAGCAGTTGAGGCTGCCGCTTTCTCAGGGGCTCAAAAATATCCTTTGTGGTAGCTTCGTTAGGTATGACCGTGTCACTCTGCTGCCTCGAACAGGAAACTGGACCCTGCTGCCTACCACTGCACATCCCTGGGCTCGCATTACAGATTCCATTTGAGCGTTTTACTCCCTGTTTTCAGGACTGCCTCAGAAACCACAAAAAATCTGATATGCGTTGTTCATTATAAACCTAGTAGTGGGGTGCACAGGCCTCAACTGCCATTCCCATGTGATGTATTGAAACTTATGTGTGGCAATATGTGGTTTGCAAACTCGCCCATGTCTGTCACCTGCTCGGAAAACGGTTTGTTTCTTCCTGTTCCCGAGTGATGGATAAGCGGCCCTAAGTTTCGCTTTTGCATCTTTATCATTTCCTTCACCATCTTCAAGAAGAAAGTGTCTCGGAAAGTAAATTGTTTGCCATTTGCAGCTAGTGTGTGGACTAATCATGGGTTTTTGTCCGATACATGCATTGACTGGATGGGAGTAAGCGTTGCTTGATGGAGGCTGATATTGTAGCTGTAAGTTGTGAGGTAGGGAATTCGCAGTATGTACATGTAACACACAGTAGTACATACCAGCGCTGTCGTGCACCAAGAACAGTTTAAAAAAGTGGCACCGGTCACCTAACTTCACCTTTAGGCTTAACGTAATTCAGTGCATAAATTAAGTAGGGAGCATTGCCCTGGTTAAGATTAAATACATGATTTAAACTAAGATTAGATCTGCCAGTCTGGTAATGACTTCATAATTCAGCCGACCTGCACTTGTAGTCGGTCAACTGATAACCTAGAAGGACAGCCTTGTATGTTAAGGCTTTGAAAATCTTTTCCACACGATACAGGTTCCTGCATCAGTCTCTGAGGCAATCGCTGTCATTTGTTTTGGATGTCTTTTATATGTCCCTGATGTAGGCGTTGGCTGTCGCCAATACGTTTAACATTAACTCCATACACTATATGAACAGTGCAGCGTTTCTGATTTGTGGTGACCTGGGTTATTTGCATCCACAGAACCAAGCTGCTGCCAACATTCATCTGTTTTAGAGTCGAAAAAAGGTCTTTTGTTGACCGAGTGACTGAATTCTCTTGAGATTCTGTCATTTTGCCGTCCAAGTTACTTAGGTGTCCAGTACGTCACATTTGTAAGGAGCCATCACAAACGTGGAGGCTTCATGTTTCATGATCAATTCTAAGTTCCTAAATCTGCAGATAGTTGCAGCTTCTGCACGACCGTCCTTACTTAGTACTGGCGTGTAAAGGAACTATACAGAGCGTGCTTCAGTTCACCAGTTTCAAGCCTCCACCGCAGTATTGATCAGTAATCCTCGCACTGGTACCCAGAATACCGTGTGAAGTCATTTGAGCTTTTTAAGGTGGACCCTGGTGGCAATATGCATGTTTAAAGGGCTCCTAGGAGAACTGGCTGTTGATCAATATCAGGCTAAGGTTTTACAGCTGTAACCATCTTTAGGTGCTTAGTCCAATGTAAAGAGACGTCTAGTTCTGACATGCCCCGGCAGTCCTCCTCCCACTACTGGCGATCCAGAGCCAATTTATTTTTGCTTCTACTTAAAAATTCTTATAAGTTAAGGGACAGTACGTGCAGGCCTCGCAGTTGCTTTGGCAGTCCATTATTCCTATCCTTTTGGCAATAGTCAGACTGCACTTCTAGATGGTTAAAGGACCACCAGATATTCACAAAATGGAAGGGAAGCGGAGGACAGCTCTGTGTGCCGACAACCCCCCTCCAAAGGGAGATTCCTGACATAAAGCTCGTGAGAGCGGTGAAACAGTCCTCCATAAATGGATAAGTAACTTGGACCAGAGAGCAGGTTTTTGCAACATAATCAAATGCAGCGTGGGATTATAGACAACGCATGGAAATCACACTTGTGGATTTCCAGGGTGCATTCCAGAGAGCAAGACAGTCACTCAGAGTCCCCCCACCTGCCCTCTGCTCTACCTGTACGAGGCTATGAGGGACAAAAATATTTGGCAGAGATTGTCCATGACATGTCTATTAGCAAAGGCCAGTCCTTTTGGTACCCTTCTTTAATGTGACCACAGCTATTGCCTAGTCACAATTGTCTTTATCATAGATTAGATTGGTAAATTAATTTGTGAATTCTCAAGGTGGCCCTGTGCTGACTTTTCTCCAGCTTTGTCATCCAGCAAGCAGGATCTGACATTACTCATGTGCTGTAGCTAATACAAGGCGAGAACTTTAGGGAGGGAGAGTTAGCCCACATCATTTGAAAGACTTGCAATAACTTTTGTGAGAACATTGAAATGTTATGAAAGGCCCTCGCAACGCTGGAGCGGGCTTTTAGTAGCCAGTAAAGCCCACTACGTCGGGCTCTAAGGCTGTATCAGCACATTGGAATGTTGGAGCTCCCTTGTAGGTCAGGGTTGATAATGGCTGGCTTTATAATGGCAGGTATAAGCCTTCTGCTCCAACAATCCAATGTTTTTCTTCATGTTTCTTACTTTTTAGGTCTCGGCGAGGCAGCGCATGTGCTGTCTCATCGAGGGATGCTGTATACAGTATTGTGGGGGAAGCTCTGCCCACTTTCTGCCCATTCTTTTGATTGGCTCAAATCTGAAATGCTGCATTCTGATTGGTTGCCGGCATATTAGTCCCGTCTCCTTACTGCCATGACGTCGTGTTTATCCTTCCATGGCTATCAGCCCCTTTACTTCAGCAACTCTTTTGTTCCCCTGCCTCCCCCTGTCACTCCTGCAGTCTGTGACTTCTCTGCCCACCACCACCCCCATCCACTTCCGTTCCTGCCTTCTTCGCCCGCATTTTTGTTTACAATGCAATAGGACTCGTGTAAATACGAGTCCTATTGCATTTGTAAATGCTTTTTTCATATGATTGGTTGCCTTCATTCACACTTTCTTTTGCCTAACCTGTCCAGACTCTCACATGCGCGCGATGCTTTACATTGTGCACATGCGCGCCTAAAGTCTTACTCTGTAGGCAGAAGAGCACCGCCTAAGTACGGGTTCCTTGTACTTCCATTTTTGAATAGTTGGTTGGCAGAACTTTTTTTTATTTTTATTGTTGCTTCCTGCTCAATGTTGCTTGCCATCCGCTGCTTTACTACACAACGCAAGCCTGCTCTGGAGCTGCCCGTAGCACAAACCGCGCCTGGTATCGCACTTCCCCGGGGCACGCACGGCCGAACCCAGCCTTGCCTGCTAGTCACACCCGCGGGGACTTCGGGCCATCGCTGTGACTTCTTCCCTGAGCCACACTTGGTCGAGGAACATATCCTAGCTGAGGTGTTCGGCCGCGGACCGGTGGATTATCTTTGGGGCCTGCGGAGCTGTACCTGGGACTGCTGGCTGGGAGTGCGGTGAGGAGGCGACCCGGGCCTGCCTGACTGAAGCCAGTGTCAGATGCGACTCTCTGCTGTGGAGCCGGGGCCTAAAGGGGGAGTTTGCGCTGCGGCCTATCCAGTTTCCCGCTCTGCGCGACGACTTGCCCCAGGAGGCCGCAGTGGTCTTCCATCAGGGACCGCCGCTCCTGCAGTTGTAATTATGAGCCCGGTGGGCACATCTTTCATCGTGCACCATTAACTACTCGTCCTGGGCGGATATTGCTCATGCTGTAACTGCTTTACTAGTAAAACTGCTGCATTACTATTCTGATACTTCTAAAGTCATTGCTGACCTGCTAACTTATTCATCTGATACTAAACACAGTATATTAATATATTTATAATACCAACTACTTCACTAAACTCATTAATATGCCGAGACCAATTGGCATTGCCAGTGCTTGTTTTAAAAGAACTGCGCTGACTGTACCATTGTTTGCAGTCCATGTCCCTTGAATCTGCGACCAGAGAAGAGCCCCATCACTTGTTGTTTTGGACAGAACGAGCGCTAGAAAAGCCAAGAAGTCTTCTTTTTTAAAAGCGAATTATGTATGAGTGGTTGTGTCGGTTGGTGCCTGGGTGAAGGCGAGAGCGTGTCAAGGGGCGATCAAATGCAAGTATAAGGAAGCGCAAGGGTAAATGGATTATTGACCGAGTGCATGGCAGTATGAATAGGTGAGTCATAGGATATGTGGGTGAATAAATGCTCGAAAAAGTGAGTGTATTGATGAATGATGCATGCACAGATGGATGAATGAACACCAGCTCAAACAGGAGAAGTTGCACGAGATGTCCCAAGTAACGTGCAAACTAAACAACAGCAACATTGGTATTTTGAAGCGTTCAGCTGCCAAACCACGCAGAAGCTGGCACAGTCCCTACATCCTTTTGTGGACGCAGAGTAAATTAATAATCAAATGTCCAAACACTCATGCGCTCTTTCGCCCAAAGCTCATTTAGCTTAGCCACACGTTTAGCATTCTTGGCTTGTTTCTTTGTGCGTTTGACAAACATTGCCTCTTACGTCCTTGTTTCATGTTTGCAGAGGCTTGGTGTAGAAAACATGGCTTGACTACTTATAAGGCCTCCGCTTGTTTACTTCATTCTATTTAGTCCATGCTGCACAGGAATCAAACTGGGACTGAATGGTCCTAAAACCGCTCTCAAAGCAAATCATTTAGGGATCTCTATGGAAGGATGAACCTGCTCGTTCCTCGTCACTTCCGATCTTTAATTTACAGTTCCTACTGCCTGCTCTGCCCAGCTTCATCGATGTCCTATGTGCATCACTTGGGCTTTCACACTCTGTCGCATGCTCTCTGTCTTCGTGCTACCTCTCGCTTCTATACGCAAATAACTCTGTACCATCTCCCGCTCCCTCTCGATCACTCACACACTTGCTCTCTCTCTCTCACACATACGTAAAACACATTTCCATTTCAACACCAATAGTTCTAACTAAAAAAAACGAATTGAGACCCATTGCATTGCAAATGCTTGTTTTAACCTTTCACTGTACACAAAATGGCCCCTCCTGCTCCTAGTCTTTTCATGAATAAGAGCAAACCACTCCGTGCTGCTGCATAGCTTGCAGGTTGTGGCACGCCCAGGTCCGCAGCGGGCCGGGATGAACCCTATGATGAAGCATGCCACCAAGGGGCAACCCTGGTGGGTGAGGGTTATACAAGAACGCCTAGCGCTTCCTCCTTGCCCTGCAGAGAGTCCGCACGTATGAAACGGACGGGCTCTGTTATCTGAAGGTATTGAACAGTGTGCCGCCTCGGACAGTATTATGGCTCCTGCAGAGTGGGGAACTGTGCACTGTGCGTTGTACAGCAGAGTGCCATCTAGTTCTGTGTGCTCCCTGCCTAGTACAGTACACTATTCAGTACTCTCGTGTCACTCGTGTTGTATGCGGTCTAGTGCCGTCTAGCGCTGTATTGTGTCTATTGCAAAGTGTACCTCCTGGTACTGTGTGCTCTCTCGTGCGTAGTGTTGTGTGAAGTTTAATAATGAGAGATACCCAATACAGTGTAGAACATTGTACCTTCTTATTGCTGTGTGTTGTAAGACTGACACAGCTGGTGCTCTTCCTTTCACACTAAAGAAGTGCCGGTGCTCTTCCTTTCACACTAAAGAAGTGCCGGTGCTCTTCCTTTCACACTAAAGAAGTGCCGGTGCTCTTCCTTTCACACTAAAGAAGTGCCGGTGCTCTTCCTTTCACACTAAAGAAGTGCCGGTGCTCTTCCTTTCACACTAAAGAAGTGCCGGTGCTCTTCCTTTCACACTAAAGAAGTGCCGGTGCTCTTCCTTTCACACTAAAGAAGTGCCGGTGCTCTTCCTTTCACACTAAAGAAGTGCCGGTGCTCTTCTTTTCACACTAAAGAAGTGCCGGTGCTCTTCCTTTCACACTAAAGAAGTGCCGGTGCTCTTCCTTTCACACTAAAGAAGTGCCGGTGCTCTTCCTTTCACATTAAAGAAGTGCCGGTGCTCTTCCTTTCACACTAAAGAAGTGCCGGTGCTCTTCCTTTCACACTAAAGAAGTGCCGGTGCTCTTCCTTTCACATTAAAGAAGTGCCGGTGCTCTTCCTTTCACATTAAAGAAGTGCCGGTGCTCTTCCTTTCACATTAAAGAAGTGCCGGTGCTCTTCTTTTCACATTACAGAAGTGCTGGTGCTCTTCCATTCACATTACAGAAGTGTTGGCGCTCTTCTTTTCACATTACAGAAGTGCATGTACTCCGTGCATTGACAGTAGAGGCTCGTTAATTTTACTAAAGTGTGCGTGTTCTAGTCCAGTGTGTCCCTAGCATATCTACCTCAAAACACACTGCACAGGGAGACTTAAAGGTAATCCGGGAGACCTCAAATGAGGCATCTGGTTGCAAGGGCCACAGGAGCACAGCTGGTTTGTCGTCACCCAGGCCGGGTGGGCTGGGTCCGGAGTAGATAGGTCAGCCGGCCTCTGTGCGTCACAATGGTCTTAGTGGTAAGGGATAAGCAGGTTGCAGGGACGATCTCCGGACAGCTGGGGCGCTCACGAAGTGGGTCTCGGGAGTTCTGGTGTCCCAGGACTACTGCTCGTCACCATGGCAGTTGGAGTCCGGATTGAACTCTTAGTCTTGGTTCAGGTTGCAGGGGGTCCGGTACCCCAGGTATTGGTATGGCACGGCACGGCTCCAGTAGGTCCTGGGGTCCTCTCACTAGGTATGGGGACAGGTCTGACTCTCAGGAGCTGGTGCACCGCTGCTGGTTCAGTTGCTGCGTCAGTGTTGTCGGGAAGATGCCAGTTGAGAAGCTGGACTCTGCTGGTTCGGTGCCCATGGGCTGCAGGAGAGTGGCTCATCCATTCTGCGCGAGGTGTTCCGAGTTTCTCGGAGGCTTCACAGCAGCAGGGTGAGACCGCACACCACAATGGTCGACTCTTGAGGCAGCAGGCAGGGGTTTGTGCCAAAATTCTGCAGCAGGGTCTCTGTTCTGAGGTCAGCAGCTCTTCTTTTGCCTGTCGAATCTGACGTTAGGGTCTCTGGAGCAACCTAAATACTGCATTTAGGGGCGTTACAGGTAGTAGCCAATAGGCTACTTACCTTTAGGGTGCCCACCTCCAGTGGGAAAGGGCATAACCTAACCCGTGGTTGGCAACTTTCCCACAAAGCAAGATAGAAACTTATTTGGGGCTCACTTATGCTGCCTGAGGGGTGGTGTGGTGAATGGCTCGGAGTGGGCACACCCCCTAATCTTACTAATTCTCTCGCCTGTCCTCCCACTAAAAGTGGGGTAGGACAGGGGGGTCGGCATCTGCTTCTAACAGCAGATGGCCTGGGGTATACTTCAAAGGCAGAAGAGTCTTTGAAGCTTTCCACTCCGCAATGCAGTTCCTGCTTGGGGAGAAGGTGTTATCTTTGCAAGCTGTGTTTCTAGCCTCGGAGAGCCGTGACTCTCTTCCCATGAGGTCAGAAACCTGTCTGGTAGTGGCAGGCTGGCTAAGGCTAGTCATACACCAGTGCTGGTAGGTTTTCAGGGGGCGACCTCTGTGTACTTGATGAGATATTTGGTACCAAACATCTCTGGGTTCAGTGAAGCCATCATGGTGCTGGGGAACGCGTAAGGACGAGTGTCCAGCCCATGACCTTGGTATGGCTCCCCTTTTCGCTTACAATATCCAAGAATGGAGTTTGGTATTCTAGGGTCATATCTGCTCAGACAGATATGTCCACACATTAGGTATAGTGCACCCTGCCTTAGGGGCGACTTACCTATATCTCATCCGGTGCTGTGAAGCATGACACAAAGGGCTGTTTGCCGTGTTGACTGTTCAGTTTTCTCTGCACCAAGACGCCCAGCCTGCAATGGCAGCCTGCAATGGCTTTGGTGAGGGGTCCCTATGGTGGCACAATTCTTGCTGCTACCCTTGTGGACCCTCTTCAGTCCCAATGCCATAGGTACCAGGGGTTCCCTTTACTAGGGTCTTTCAGGAGTGTCTGAAGTTGTGCCAATTGTGGTACAGCTTTGTGAAAGAGCTCTGGCACTGGGGACCTGGTCGGCAGGGAAAAAGTGCACTTTAATTCAAAATTACCTCATGTTCCAGTAATGTGTACTTTTCAGTGTTGTGTGCTTCATAGTTTAGTATTCTCGCTAGTGTATAGTGCTGTTAAACCAGTGTGCTAGCAACTGTTGTGTGCTCTGTAGTTCAGTGTTGTGTAGTGCACATGCTAAGATAGTAATTGTATGTGCCCGGGTTAGGCCCATTTAGCATCGATGCACATTTTCTTACATTGCCCTCTTTCTGCACAATTACATGTTACTGTGACCTTTGGCGCATATTCACGTACGTGACCATGTTGAATATGTTTCTCTGAAACTGCTTTGCTTACACATCTAGCTTTGCACAACATTATCATGACGCCTCGAAAAATGAGTACAAGGCCTTTGTGCACTTTGTGCAAATGTCCTATCTTCATCAACTGGGCGACAGGGCTATCTGCCTACCCGTAACCACACTAATCCGCATGTACATCACAAGGATGCTTTTTATTATCGATAAAGGCGCATTGCTGCTGACCTCGAGGGCTCCCCGCATGCTGAGGCTTTGCCAAGCAGCTGCCTGCTATCTCCGTGTGGGGTGTCCAGTTCGTGGCCAAGACAGAGGTCCTACATTCTTTCCCGCCAGATAATGGGGCTGAATCATCCCGTGTGGGGATTCTTAGCTTTACTTCTACATACTCTCTAGGCGCACATGGAGTAGGGATTGCATAGTAGGAGTACGCCTGATTACCACTTTGTTTTAGAAGCCTGCATTTATACACTGTTTTAGCACCATGGTGGTACCATACCCGCTACTCATTATTTCGGTGCTCGTAACCCCTTTCATATACTTCTGTCTACTGATTATCGCACCACATGTATTCTATCCAAGAATAAAGTTGGTTCGAAAAATATATTGAAAACATCCCATTGTGCATTCTCTGTATATTTCTCTGAGAACAAGAGTGCATGAGAGATTGGCAAAGGGGGTCTAGATCTGTTATCACGATCCCTGATGGGTCAGGGTTGTCATGGTCAGTGGTTGCCAGAAACCATTCGGTCCCGGTTTAGGTTAGGGGGGGCTTATGGTGGCACTGTGAGCTAGCTGGTCTCCATGCCAACGTATACTACGGGGTGCATGAATCTGTCTAAGCGCTGCACCCAATGTTTGATGTCCACAAACGTGCAGATCCTACGGATTAGTGGGAACTACACAACAGTAAACTGCCTAATCCAGTGTGTTCACTGGGGCAGTGCACCGTTTAGTGCTATGTTCTACTTAGTGCAGTGTTATAGCTTGCACAGTGTGTCCTCTAATGCAGTCTACCATATGGTACAGTGTAATACAGTGTGTTTTCTATCACCTTGTGCTGCTAGTCGTGTTTTGTCCACTGTACAGTGCTGCCCCAATATGTGAAGCCATGTAGTATGCTTCATGAGTAGTAATGTAGTATGCTTCATGTGTGGTATAGTTTAGTATACTTCATGGTGGTTGTGCGGTGTAGTGTAGTATGTGTAATTTATGGTAGTGTAGTGTAGCATGCCTTGTGTGCTGTAGGGTAGTTTGGTGTAGTGTCATGTTTGGTAGTGTGTTGTAATGTAGTATGTATCGTCTAGTAGTTGCTGTAGTGTAGTATGCGTCATGTGTGGTAGTGAGGAGTAGTGTAGTTTGGTTCATGTGTGGTGCAGTGATGTATTTGTAATTTGTTGTAGTGTAATGTATGTTTCATGTGTGGTAGTGTAGTTTGACTCGTGTTGGGTGCAGTATGCTCCAGGAGTAGTGGTTTAGTGTAACATGTGTCATATGTGCTAGTGTGGTGTAGTTGGTGCTAGTGCGTGCACATCCAAATGCTATGAATTAGCTGCATCCCCACAGATGTGGGGTATGTCCCCAGGGAACTGGTGTAATGTCCTCTATGTGAGGTTAATCCGTTTAATCTCCAAATATGAATAAATACATTCAAACCAAATGTTTCACTGGCATTGATTTATTCTTTGTTCAATACCTTTCTTTCTCAATTTAAACTCATTTGTAGTTTAGACACTACATATCCCAACATGCATTTCACTGGTCCCAATACATTTCGGCCGTTCAGGCCTTCATCTGGGGGCAATTAATGAGTATGTTTAGCCGCGTCTTCGAATTCAGGCCGCGTGTTGCCTCCCATTAGCTGGTGTGTGAACGGCCGAAATGCATTGGGATGTGAAATGCATGTTGGGATATGAATGAGCGCTTTAGTGTAGTGAGCAGATGTGGCTTAATAAATCATATGGAAAGCAGTAGTTACAGCCTTTATTTGTGTCACTAAATCTTTCATTCTGAATCTTTTCTCTGCAGTGATGGTGACTCTGGATCCTGACACGGCTCATCCTGGGCTACACCTGTCTGAGGGGCGGAGGCGAGTGAGAGACACAGGCAAAGTACAGCAGCACCTGCCGGACACCCCCAAGAGATTCACCTCCCTCTGTCCCTGTGTGCTGGGGAGCGAGGGGTTCACCTCTGGTAGACATTACTGGGAGGTGCAGCTGCTGCAGGAGGAAGTTGCATGGCATGTGGGGGTTGCAGCAGAGTCTGTGAACAGGAAAGACATCTTCACATGGTCACCTGAGGGGGGAGTGTGGGTTTTGGAGGGGTGGGGGGGTAAGTACGAGGCCCTCACCTCTCCTGAGACCCCTTTGTCCCCCCGTGAGAAGCCCCTGAAGCTGGGGGTGTATCTGGACTACGAGGGGGGGCGGCTGTCTCTGTACAATGCTGACTCCATGGAGCTTCTCTACACATTCCCACAAGCCCCCTTCAAAGAGAGGCTCTTCCCGTTCTTCTTGCTCGGGGGAGGAGCAGAGCTGAGACTGGTGTGAGCTGCAGAGACCTTCAGCCCCTCGTCCCTCCTGCCCACCCTCTTCTGCAGTGATAACAATGTAAGGGGAGAAGTCTCTTGGGAGGGACCCAGTTATTAGGATGTTTATTTCAGTTTCAAAGGGCTCCTTTGCCCGTGCAGTCTGTTCAGCGCCCCCATCAGATTGTTCTCATGGTGGCAGATATGGCGTCTCCCAGTAAACAGGCAGCCCTGTGAATTGTTATTATTAACACATCCTTGACTCCGTATTACAGGACTGACTTATGTCCTGCAGTTTCCAGCTCCTGCACGCTGCCGCAGCCCCTCCGGGTCTCTGCGATGTATGCATTGTTTGTAGTAGGGCTCTGTTTACAGTGTGCTGGGTCATAGGTCAAGGAACAGCCCTGCCAAGTGCCAGTATCTTGTGTTAGACTAACACTATTTGATAAATTCTCTGAGAATTATCACACAAATGTGGGCACTTGACGGGGTTGTTGCAGCTCCTGCTCTCGTTCCTTTCGTAAAATTGCTGTTGTCCCTTAAAATAAAGTTATTTGAGCAGCAACGTCTGTGGCCTTCTAGCCTAAGCTGTCCAGTGTCCCTGTGGCAGGGAACTCTCAAGCCCCAGAGCGCAACACACCATTGGCTTAAAAAGCCACGACTGACTGAACATGTTACAAAGATATCTGCATCTGTCGTGGCTTTTACCAGCTGCAGCCACTGCTGACGTTTACACATTATAAATAAAGACCAGAACTCCGAGGATGCAAGATTATTGAGCATGTAACAAAAGGGATGTAACTAACCTTGCGCAAGTACTCCTGGAGCACAGTCAGTTTTGTTTTTTTACTGTTTGATTTTTTATATCACATAGCAACAGAGATACAGTTTACATTGTTAAGACGTCACATAATAGAAACCATAGACGTGAAACATCAAATATCCCGAAAAGTAAGAGAAGGAGTGATGGGAGAGAAGAAAAGCAGTCGAGAGAAGGAGCAACGGGAAGGACAGAATAGATTGTCCGGTAGCCGCGCCACTCAATGGAGCCACCCTCTCACCACATGAGGGAGTTAAGGGTCAGTGCTCTTACTAACCAACCAACCAAAGGGGAAAAAAGTGTTTTTTGCAAGGGCAGTCGTGGGAAAAACTCATGCAGATGTATGAGCAATCTAAGGGAGAAATATTTGGGTTAGTCTCGGCCAAGAAGGGGGGCGTGGCCAAGCCGGCAGCGAAGATGGCCGCTAGCTAGTAAGGCTCATAACATCAGCCTGGCCCAGTGGCAATTTTTCCCCGGAACCAGCCTCACAACTTGCACCGAAATCACCGTCACGGACAGTGAAAGCGGCATTGGTGCTGTGGCCCTGCTTGCGGAGTCCAGCCCTTGATAGACCTGGGGAATCATTTCGGAGCTTGTGGGCCGGGCCTGCTGGCGCGGCTCTTGCGAGCGCCTGGGCGGACCCGCACTGAGCGGCTGCCCGCGGTTGCTCATCGGACCTGAAGCCGCCACCAGCGAGACATTGGGTGAGTCGGGCGGTGTGCCTGTGTCCCCCTTTGCCCCCCGTTACCGGTGCTTGTTCTGCGCCTGGGCTGGTTGCCCCGCGCCCATAGAACATCGGATCCGGCGCTGCGGGGACAGGGCCTGCGCGCCGGTGATATCGGGGGCTGGGGGCACCTGGCTGGGACTGCGGGCGGGCCCGGTGGTGTGCCTGCCTGGTGCCTACAGCGACGCCTTCGCCACGTGCCTGTGGTGGGCCTCGCCGCTAACACCTCACCATCGCGCTGTGCAGGAGACACGCTATGGGGGACTACAGAACTCCCCACGCTATCGGCTAGACGCCAGCGCGGCTCGGACCAAGAGGCGGATCACACTTTAATCCGGATGTGGATTCTGGGGCAGCTTTCAGCCGTGAAGTCCATAAGTCTGTGTACCTGGAAGTCTGCTCTCTCCCCTTGTTGAGAACGCTGCTGGATCTGTGCGGCGGGTGGCTTTCGCCCGGTGCGATCACGCAAGTGGCAGGAGCGCTGTGCGGGCCTACTTGAACCGCACACCACCTTGAGCACGCTTACGCAGCAAGACCCACTGGACACACGGCACAACCCCGGAGGCATGGGTCATAGGGACCCACAACAGAGCGCACTGCCATTTGGGAAAGCGTCTGAAAGTTCTTCATCTCTTCCCCCCTGCGATGTCAGAGAAGGCGGCCGCTGCGGAGGCCCCGGAGCCTTCTGATGCCTCGGTTGCGTCACTGCTGCTTGAGATGCGGGCTGGCTTCAAGGCACTGGACTCCTGCTTCGACACCCTGGATCAAACCATCACATCATTGGGCACCAAAGTTCAGGCCCACGACCACCGGTTGGACGTAGTGGAAGCACGGGTGTCGGACTTGGAGGATGGGACTGCCCAATCCCTGAAATGGTTAGAACAGACTGAACGCCTGCTAAAAGAGGTCGCCATCAAGAACGAGAACTTGGAGGCACGTGGGCGACACAACAACGTTCGCATCATGGGAATCCCAGAGACAACATTGACTGGCCGCATGGATTTCTTTGTGGAGAAGCTACTCACTGACCTGTTTGGCAGGGAATCTTTCACCCCTGGTTTTGTGGTAGAGAGAGCGCATCGGTCACTCTGCCACAGACCAAACCCGGGCCACCCTCCGAGACTTATCGCGAGACTTTGAAGTTTCATAGACATGACCCGGGACCCTGAGGGCAGATATGTCATAGTCACGGGGAATCTGTATGGCCGTAAAGTCACCTTAGTAAATACACCCCCAATATAGACGACCCAGTATTTTTTCCTCCCCCAAAAAAAGGTCTCGGCCAAGAATCCCTGTCTATTGACCTAAGATAGTGTGTCAAAGGACTCCAGATATCTTTGGTTCTAGAACGGCCGGTCATCCGCTCCCAGTATGCATCCAGCGTCTCCTGGCACAGTGCTGCGTCACTCAGCCAGTCATTCCTCTTAGGGGGTCCCATGCCTGCCCCAGTGTATTACAACCCTGCACGTTTAACCAGTGAAAGGAGCATTGCCGTCCGTCTGCGGGACTCCGGAGGTGTCTCTCTAACATAGCTTAATAGAGCAACGAGTGGCATGGAGGCCAGGGCACGGCCCGTAATGTTGGCGATGTTGCTGCATACCTCCATCCAAAAATCCTGGATATAGGGCGCTCCCAGGCCAGATGTAAGACGTCCGCACACAAAGCAGCGCAACTCAGGCTGCGTGCATCTGACACCAGGTCCATCCATCACTGCTGCGCCAGCGTATGATAGCATCTGAAAGAAACACGCTAGTGATAGGTTCCTTACCTTAGAATTACCCCCAGGTGTCAGACTGGATCCGGAAACTTTTCATCAGCAGTACCCCTGTGCGTCAGAAGGTGGCGTCGTGCAGCTCCGCGTCCTTCATAGGCGTCGTGATCGCCGGGATGACATCGCGACAGCTACTTAAACGCCGCCCACACGCGCGGACGTCAGTTCTTTTTTTTTTTCTTCTTCTTTTCGCGCCAGCAAGCGCAGATCCGGAGGGAGCTGTACCCAGAGTCAATTTTTAACTGAGTTTTTGGGGACTTTTGCCCAGTTTCAAGTCTTGCAAGGCTCGTGCCCGCATGATGTCGGTGACGGACCTGCACCGAGAGTGTCTCTACTGCCTGGGGCGCGACCATGACCCCACATCATGCCCCGACTGCCGGGCCATGGCTCTGAAAACCTTGCGGGAGCGGTCCCGAAAGTTGCTTGAGGCCCGGGAATCAGCTTTGTGCCGTTGAAGGTCCCGTGGGAGGTCGAGGGACCGGTCGCGGAGGTGCCACCATCATTCGACAAAGCCTTCCCACTCTGGGTCAGGTAAGACTAAGCACAAGAAGTCGAATACGCGATGTCGCTCTTTGCCTTTCCCATGCCTGTCATCGACACGGCTGAGGGTGGTGCCACCCCCACGGCTCCGGCAGAGCCTACGTAGTTGCCAACGGCCTACTCGCCCTTCCCAGGTCTGTCGGCGACTCTGGCCCAGCTACAGGAATTTCTGTCAGCCATGGCCAGCCTCTTTGGCCCGTCGAGTCCCGCCAGCGCCCCTTCGGGCCCCGCGGGTCCTCACCCTTCTTCGTCGACGGCTGCGGCCCTGATGTTGTCGACTGCTCCGGTCTTGGCGCTGCGAGACCCCCATGGATCAATGCATGGATCCCAGCCTATGTCGGTTGGCCTTGTACGACCTCCACCGTCATCGACGTCTACGGCACCGGCGTCGGCCGCCCCCCTGGCTGATGTCGTCCCCGGCTTCCACCATGACATGGAGGCGGTGCTGGACCTGTGTCGATTGACGCCGATGTGGAATTTCTATCCCTTTCTCCATCCTCCTCCTTCTTTTCCGCCTGCCCAGCAGTTTACGTTGGACTGGGAGGGGTCTGAAGACCCTCTTGCAGCCCGATGCAAGTTTGACCCAGACTAGGCAGAGGATTTGGAGGACTCAGGTGGACTGGATTTTTCTCCAAAACCTGGCGCACTGTCTCCTTCTACCGTGGCTACGGAGGAGGGTGGTACTTATTCAGTGGTGTTGCGTAGGGCGGGCGAGGTTCTCCACCTAGAGCTCCCTACAGTGGCCGTCAGGACTAACATCCTGACAGAAGTGCTTCGGCTGGCAGCTTCCTCTGCGGAGCCACTGCTCCCATTCAATGACGCACTTTCAGACGGTCTTTTGGGCACCTGGTCCATGCCCAACACAGGGGCTCCTGTGGATAGGAACGTGACCCATTTTCCTCTCTCAACACCCTACCCCTGAGAGCTTGGTTGCATCATCGAGCACATTTCCTACCGCACCTCCGGACAAGGAATCCAAGGGACTGGAGCAGTTTGGGAAGATTTTCTGTACTGCCAGTTCAGGGTTGAGGTCTGTGAACACTGCATGCCTCTTAGGCCGTTATTCCCACTCTGTGTGGGATACGGTGGCGCAGGTGCTGCCTCAGTGTCCGGAGGAGGCCCAGACGGTGCTCTCCCAAGCTATTGCTGAAGGGAGAGATGCAGCCAAGTTCACGATTCGTTGTGGCCTTGACACCGCCGACTCGCTGGGCAGAGCGATTTCCACGACAGTGGTGCTACGCCGTCACGCCTGGCTGAGGACAACTGGCTTTTCAGGGGATGTCCAGAACACTCTGATGGACATGCCTTTTGATGGCACTCGCCTTTTTAGAGACAAGGCAGATAGTGCGATTAAGCTCTTTAAGGACTTGCGGGCTACGGCCAAGTCCCTAGGCCTTTGGGCCACGCGCACTCCTTCGGCTTCTGCCTTTCACGGCCAAGGAAGGGGCGCCCAAACACGTTTGTTTCAGAGCCACAGGCCTGCGCAGCAACCGTCTCAGCGCAGCCGTGGAAATGGGACCTGCCGAGGTGGGTCACGGGGCCAGCGGGCAGGTCAGTCCACCACCACCACCACTGCCTCCAAACCTTCCTAGTCTGGTGTTTCAGGCCCATCAAACGCCAGTGGGCTGCAGGATTCACCATCGCCTCCCCCACTGGCGCACCATCACTTCGGACAGGTAGGTTTTACAGATAGTCCACAGGGGCTACTCCCTCCGCTTTGAGACTACCCCTCCAGCCATGCCGCCTCAGTACCACCGCTTGTCGGGGGATCACTTGGCACTTCTCCAGCAGGAAGTTGCGGCCCTTTTGGCCACGGGGGCCATCGAGCACGTTCTGACACCATAAGTGGGTCGTGGTTGTTGTTCCCACTACTTCCTGGTTCCAAAGAAGGACAAGGGCCTGCGTCCTATCTAAGACCTTCGGAACGTCAATTGCTTCCTCCGGAAGGAGAAGTTCTAGATGCTCACACTTGCTCAGGTCTTGTCTGCCCTAGATCTGCAAGACTGGATGGTAGCGTTAGACTTGCAGGATGCATACTTTCATATACCCATCCTGCCGGCCCACCGGTGTTACCTGCGGTTCACGGTAGGCCACGAGCACTTTCAGTTCACCGTGCTCCCTGTGGGCCTTACACGCGACCCTCGGATGTTCACAAAAGTGATGGCGATGGTCGCAGCTCATCTGCACAGATCAGGGGTTTCAGTCTTCCCCTATCTCGATGACTGGTTGTTTAAGGCGGGCTCGCCCCAGGCAGTCGTCTCCCACCTTCAGACTACGGCCGACCTGCATTTGCTGGGGTTCTCCATCAACGTGCCCCAGTCGCACCGGATTCCCTCTCAGAAGCTCCTCTTCATCGTAGCGGTTCTGGACACGGCGCAGTTTCGAGTTTATCCTCCCGAACAGCGAGTTCGGGACATTGGGGCTATGATTCCGATCTTTCAGCCTTTGTCCTGGGTTTCGGTTAGGATGACCTTGAGGATGCTGGGCCTCATGGCCTCCTGCATCCTGCTGACAAATCCTGCCAGATGGCAAATGCAGGCTCTGCAGTGGGACCTGGAGTTCCAGTGGGCGCAGCATCAGGGGAACCTGTCGGAGTACATCTAGATCTCGCAGGGCACTGCCCGACCATTGCAGTGGTGGCTCACGAACCAGCTTTGGGTCAGGGGCAGATCCCTCTCCCTTCCCCAACCGGAGCACACAGTGGTGACGGATGCGTCCCTCCTGGGATGGGGTGGCTGCATGGGAGAGGCAGAGATCAGAGGCCTCTGGTCTCTTGCGGAGTCCAGGCTCCATATCAACCTTCTGGAGCTCCGGGCGATCCTACTTGCACTGAAGGCATTCCTTCACTGTCTCGAGGGGAAAGTAGTGCAGGTGTTCACAGACAACACCACCGCCATGTGGTACTGCAACAAGCAAGGCGGGATGGGGTCGTGGACCCTATGTCGGGAGGCTCTGAGTCTCTGGACATGGCTGGAACATCAAGGCATTTCCTTGGTGGTGCAACACTTGGCAGGTTCTTTGAACGCCAGGGCGGACAAACTCAGCCGCATGATGGATCACGAATGGCGTCTTCACTCGGAGGTGGTGCAAGGTCTCTTTCAGCAGTGGGGAGAGCCTTGGTTAGATCTATTCACCACCGAAGAGAACATGCCATGCCATCAGTTCTGCGCGTTTGAATTTCCAAGGCTGCACTTGCTCGGCGGTGCTTTTCGTCGCGAGTGGAGTTGTGGTCTGTTGTACGCCTATACCACTTCTACCCAGAGTGCTGAAGAAGATCAGGCGCGACCGGGCCCAAGTCATTCTTGTGGCTCTGGCCTGGGTTCGAAGAGTTTGGTATCCTGAGCTACTCGGTACAAGCGTGAATCCCCCGATCCGACTGCCTCTTCGGGAAGATCTTCTGTCGCAGCAGCAGGGGACAGTCCACCCGAACCTGTCCAGCCTCCACCTCCTTGCGTGGAGATTGAGCGGCGACAGTTGATTCCTTTTGACTTGCCTCCTGAAGTCTGTGATGTCATTCTGGCAGCCAGGCGTCCCTCCACTAAATTGGTATACGCCTGTATATCGAGCAAATTTGTGGCATGGTGCACAGCAAAGACTGTGGATCCCCTTTCTGCCCCTCTTTCAGAAGTCTTATTGTTCCTTTTCTCTTTGGCCCAGCAGGGCTCTGCTCTGGGCACTATTAAGGGCTACCTTTCTGCAATTTCAGCCTTTCTCAGGCTCCCTGATTAGCCCTCTCTTTTCAAGTCCCCTGTTGTAAATAGATTTCTCAAAGGCATTACTCACCTTTTCCCTCCTATTCCGTTTGTGATGCCGCAGTGGGACTTAAATCTGGTTCTTGCTTATTTGATGTGTTCTCCTTTTGAGCCTCTTCACAACTGTCCTTCATTTACTGACTTTAAAGACTGCTTTCCTGGTGGCCATCACCTCCGCTAGACGCGTGAGTGAGCTCCAGGCTCTTTCCTGTAAACCTCCTTTTCTGTCTGTTCATCCGGACAAGGTTGTGCTTCGCACTCATCCTTCCTTCTTACCAAAGATTGTTGTTGCCTTCCACATCCGGGAAAATAATCACGTTGCCCACTTTCTTTCCGCACCCTTCCAGAGAGGAAGAGCGGCTCCACCGTCTGAACCCAAAATGTGCGCTCTTATTTTATCTGAATCGCACACAACAGTTCCGGGTGGATGACCAGCTCTTTGTTGGCTATGTCGGCGCCAAGAAAGGCCGGGCAGTACACAAGAGGACTATCTCCCGCTTGTGTATAAAAGCCTGCTATTCTCTGGCTAAAATGGAACCTCCGGTAGGGTTGGGTGCCCATTTTACCAGGGCAACAGCAGCTACTACTGCATTGGGACGTGGTGTCCCCCTGCAAGACACATGTCAGGCAGCTACGTGGGCCTCGCTGCATACTTTTAATAAGCATTATTACCTGGACAGCCAATGCCGGAGAGACTGCTTCTTTGGCCGTTCTGTTCTCCGTGACTTTCTGGTGTAATCTTGGTTCGCTGACCCACCACCGGAGATGGTATTGCTGGGGTATCTATTCTAAGGGGAGGAATCTATCACTAACTAATGTTTCTTACAGATATATCATTACCGAAGGTAAGTAACTTGTGCTTCTGTATAAAAACTTGAAATGAATTAAACGCAGCCTATAATTTTGGAGAGAGAGCACAAGATTGTGAGCAGCAAAAAGACCATTGTTCCTCACTAATTTCCAGATTAATGTCCAGATCGATGCTGTTCGCTGCATACATGCATAAATTTGCGTAATGACACTGCTTGGTGAAGAATTGGTAAGCTCTTCTTAAAGCACTGCAAACACTAGGGGGGCGCCAGAAAGTTATTGTGGAGCGTGTGCAGGGACTCCTAAGTTGGTAAAAGGTCATTGCGTCCAGAAGAGAAGCCGGGGAGTTCTGAAATACCGGTTAGTAACTAATGAAGGTGCCTTCAGGGTATGCCGCTCTAAAGGAGGTTAACTGCAGCCGGTGCAGACGCGCCTGCCCTCCAGCCTCAGACACCACCGGGAGCTGTGAGTGACCTAGAATCGGCACAAAAGCGGCAAAGAGGTGCTTCAAACGTGCTCTCTTGCACAGCTCATTCCATGCCAAGACCGTACACTCAACCGAATCGACCTGTCGACGCACCATACAAGGAGGACCATGAATCACAGTCTAAAGCAGACACGGAGCCGTATGATCTGCTTCTGGAGCAGTGTGTGGATGAAACTGATTTGGGTGAAGCCAGACATAAGCAAAGTGCAAATAGGCACTACAAAAATAAAGGTACATATCGGGCGCTCCCAAACCACCCTGTGCAAATGGAAGTTTGTGTATTTCCCATGCAACAAGGTGGGATTGCAACTTAAGGCAAAAGCAAGTTGGGAGGGAGAGAGTTAAATTGACACACATGTAGGGGGTATAGTCATTTTCGGCGATCTCTAATCTACCAGTAAGGGATAAGGGCAGCCTCAACCATGTCAGCACACGCTCATCTAACCACGTCTTCAACCTACCATATTTGTCACACCTCAGCTCCTGCGGGTGACAATGTAGCCATATTCTCATGTATCGGACAGAATCGGTGGCCCATGTTGGGGGAACGTTGGATGTAAAGGTCTGCGTGGCATCAGAAAATGGGAATAGAATGGACTTTGACCAGTTGATAGTGATGCCCACTATATGCCCAAACAGAATAAACTCCCTAAGGAGAGGGTTTAGATCTTCAGGCGGGTTCCGGCTATACAGGGTGACCTCATCGCATACATGGATACAGGAATATGCTGAGGCAGATGATCCGTGATTGGCTCCATTGCCACGCGAAAGGAATGGGAGAGAGCGGGCACCCGTGACGTATACCGCGAGCAATCGCAAAGGGAGGCATTTATTCGGGTAGGGTATAGAGTAATCTTATTTAGTGAATGAATGTTCGAGGCATGTGATCTGTAGACTCCTACCATCTAGTGTTGGGTCCATTTCGGTGATAGTGCGCATGGGTATCGACTCCATTGTTAGATTGTTTTCTTCCGCCATCGGGTTCAGATGTGTATTGCTGCGCTCCGCTTCGAAACTGTTTCTTCGGGTTCCCACTCGGTGCGCAATCCACTCTACCCATGTCGGTATTGGTTCGAACGTGTATTCCACTTCTCCGCATATGGTATCCATCGAGGAAAACCTCTGCTCTTTTGAAGATCTTGGAAAGGCCGTCCGGCCTAACCGCGTCGTTCTACTTCGCAGTCGATGGAAAGGACTCCATTTAAATTACACGCACCAACTTGCACGACGTCTGCAACTTGTGCTTGTCTACGGAGCACAACGAAGGGAACCGCGACGCGTGCAAATCTTTCAGATCAAAGAAAACGCTCTGTGGTCATCGGACTCGACGTCCTGAGATGCAGAGTCAAAATGTTGAATACCTGCCGGACAGCTTTGGTGAAGGATCTGAGCATGAATTTGACACACAAGGGGCCAAGGTGGAACTTGGAGGAACTTGTCCCCATCCCAGGATCGGATTCAGAGTTGGAAGAAGACTTGCCACAAGGTCAACGTACCGTGTCTACCATGAGTACCAAATTCCCCTTAACCCAAACTTCAACTTCAGCCCCACCCCCGTCTTCAGGCCATGGTCGGCACTGACCAGATGTTTCTGATGCTCCGGCTCGGCACCGAAACATATCTCTAAGCCTTGTGGCTCGGATCGAGTCGACCACAGTCTGGCACTGAGCCGAAACCTTCAGACTCTAAGCCGAAAACTGCTTTTGAGCCGAAATCCTTGACACTGAAAACAAAGCCTCCTTTAGCACCGAAACCTTCAGCCCCGAAAAGTTTTTCTGCTGGTACCAAAATCCTCTTCCAAAACCTATAACAGTTACTCCAAAATTGCAGGATCCAATTTTCGACGCCCCAGCACCTATCACGGTCACCAGGTTATCCTCCGGATCGGGTTGAAGCTTTAAGGGGTCCACCTCTCGACAGCCCCAAGTCCGGATAGAATAAATCCTCTCGGACTAGTGGGATGGTCAAGCGAGGGAAGCAAAGGGTAGGAACAGCAGGGAGGGAGACCTATGGACAACAGAGATAAAATAATGGTTTTACTGTAATACCAGGAGTCTAGCTATGCTACTACTGCACTTGCAGACACTACCCAATGGAATATATATCTATACCTGTAAAGAATATAATGAGGGCTGTACACCGGGTGAGATGTGAGGGTGAATACAGGGCATCAGCAGGTTCTTCACACAAGGAAAATAACAGGTCAATTAAGCAGCACATAACACTATTGACAAAACATACCCTCCCTATTGTCACAGAGTCCTGCAGTGAAAGCCCATACCTTCAGAGGAAGTATGCGTGTCCCCACCAGAATATGGATATTCAGTCCTGGACACCCCCAACTGATCTCCCCTACAAGTGAAGGATAACACAGAATCCAAAATTAATGGAATGCAAGGATCTGTAGTACATTACAACAACGCTACCACAGGTGTTCCAAAACACAAAGAGGTCTTCAATAGTTTTCTTCAATACCCCAAAAACACAATCCAGACCAAGTGTTCTCTTTGCGGCTTAAATAATTAATGCCGGACTTTAGTACCCCTCCTCCAGCAAAACGTAGGAAGGCATCACCTGAGGTATTCCTGCAATCTCGCTATTAATTCATAGTGAGAGTGAGAACAGTTCCAGGATACGCGTTTCTAAACAAAATGGTCACAACATTTCCTCCCGCATGAGACAATAAAGAACAAAGCGTCTCGCCAACGGGAGGAACTTGGAAACATGCTCCGGATACTCCGTGGCACTTGTGCATCAGAGAAAACAACTGAAACAATCCGGTGCACATTTGCACCCTTACCTGACCGTACTTCTTCCTACAGCGGGAACCACAGGATAATCGGCGTCATCTTACAGGCGCCATCGGCAGATATGCAGGTCCGCTGACAGCACGTCGGATAGTGTGCAACGTCAGCTCACGTGATGACAGCGTGAAAGGGAATGACGGGAATTGTAGTTTCTTGTCCTTTTGATCTCCGTTTGCGCTGTTAGTGCGAGTATGCTCGGTGAGCCCTGACAGCACCAAAATCAGACCCAAAGCAAAAGGAACTTTATATAAATCCAGATA
Organism: Triturus cristatus; assembly: GCF_964204655.1. Classification (NCBI taxonomy): domain Eukaryota; kingdom Metazoa; phylum Chordata; class Amphibia; order Caudata; family Salamandridae; genus Triturus; species Triturus cristatus. Next base: position 9,937,554 of record NC_140579.1, on the reverse strand, counting down.
CAGGACGTGTTCTGACAAAGTCACTCAAACGCAAACCTGAGTCTGAGGACACCCCTTTCTTCATTCCTTTCAATAGAAAGAATGTGGGTACTAACCCCTCCCCTCCTACTCTTTCTCCACATTCCCCTGCACCAACTTTTCCACCTTTGCATCATTTGCTGATTACACCAACTAACTCTCCACCACCACCACCTGATGATGGAGATTGGGGGGGGAAATTTACCGTTAGACCCCTGGAAGGATTATCACACAGATTCACCTACAGATAACGACCCAGATCTTGACCCGGCAGAGCCTTCCCTTCCTGATGACAATGTAGGGTATCTAGATAACTTGCTAGAGCTGCGGAATGTCATGGGGTGCAGTTACACAAGGAATCTTTAGAAGAAGATTTCCAATTTGAAACACTCAGTACCACAGAAAGGGCTAGTTACGCTCTACCTATGCTTAAAGGTATAATGAGACATGCTGATGACCTCTTTAAAGAGCCAGTGCGTGCTCGCGTTTTCACCCCCAGGATTGATAACAAATATAAGCCTGCTCCCTCAGATCCAGTCTTAATTCAAGAACAGTTACCACTAGACTCTTTGATGGTGTTGAATGCCCGTAAACTGGCCAATTCACAGACTACAACGGATGCTCCCCCTCAAAACTATTAGACGAGACTGGTAAATGGGTAGCCACCCTAGCACTAAATCAGTGGTGCATTGCCAACACCCAGGCCCTACTGGCCAGATATGATAGGGCACACGGGGACGAAATGGAGCAGTTGCTACAACACCTCCCAGATGAGCACAAGGCTAAAGCCCAAGATTTAGTCCAGGAAGGGAAACTCATATCCAATTCCTCAATTAGATGCGCTTTAAATGCTGCAGAGACTGCAGCTAGAGAGATCTACACTAGTGTGTTACTAAGGAGACATGCATGGTTGAGGACATCTCTTCGGGTCCGAAGTAGATAAGTCATTAGAAAAAATGAAACACGACACAGAGGTAGCCAAATCTATGAGAGCTCTCCACTCTCCCTTTAATCGGGGGCTCCTTCCGTCACTCCTTTTACCGTGGAGTTTCGAAAACCATATCCTCAGACAATACTGCCACCTCTTACAAAGGCAACAGTCAATCTTCGTCTAAAAGGGGTTTCTTTAGAGGAGGATACAGAGGTATCAAAAACAAAGGTCGATGCAGGGGTTCCGCACCATGTAATTCCCCCTCCCCCCAACAAGCAGTGACTTGCCTAAACTTTCCCCCGATCATTCAACACCTGTCGGGGGACGTCTTCTACAATTCCTCCCCATTTGGCAACCTATCACCACAGACAAATGGGTACTTGGAATTATCTAACATGGTTATTGCCTGGAGCTTACCAACAACCCTCCAAACATACCACCATGTTCTCACAAAATGTCACCAGAACACTTGCATCTTCTTCAGCAAGAGGTTCAGTCTCTCCTCTCTAAAAGAGCCATACAACCTGTGCCGTTGCAACTTCAAGGGACAGGTGCGTACTCCCTGTACTTTCTCATCCCCAAAAAGGACGGCTCCTTGAGACCTATTCTAGATTTCAGATAACTAAACCTCTACATACTTTCAGAGCATTTCCACATGGTGACACTTCAACAAGTGTTCCCACTTCTACAGCCGGGCAATTTTATGTCTACTCTATATTTAAAAGATGCATATTTTCACATTCCAATTCGTCCCTCTCATCGCAAATACCTCAGATTCATGATAGTGGGTCATCATTACCAATTCAAAGTACTACAGTTTGAAGTCGCCACTGCTCCCAGGGTATTTACCAAATGTCTGGCAGTAGTCGCAGCACATCTGAGAAGACAACACCATGTCTTCTCACACCTATATGGCTGGCTCATCAAATCCAGCAGTTACCAGATGTGTCTCCAACACACTCAAACCACTATTCGCTTACTTCACCAACTAGGATTTACAGCGAATGCGTTGAAGTCTCATCTGCAGCCTTCCAACACGCAAAATTATCTGAGAGCCACGATAGACGCTCAGAAAGCTCTAGCCTCTCCCAATACTGCCAGGATTCACAGTATTCTGTCCCTTCTCACTCAATTTCGGCCCAACCAATCGTTGCCAGCAAGGGTCTTCATGCAACTGCTAGGGATGGTGGCGTCTTGCATTATAATTACTCCCCACGCAAGACCTCACATGCGTCCCCTTCAAGAATGTCTAGCAAGTCAGTGGAACCAGTCGTAGGGTCAGTTGACCGATCTAGTGTTGGTAAATGGCCGCACCCATTGCTCTCTGCAGTGGTGGAACCCACAACATTTATCCAAAGGGCGGTCCTTTCTTGACCCTGTTCCACAGACCGTGCTAACAGCAGACTCCTCGCTCACTGGGTGGGCCGCCCACCTACAAAGTCACACAATCCAAGGATTATGGACTCTAAAGTACAAGAGCCTACATATAAATCACCTAGTGCTACTAGCAGTGTTTCTAGTTCTTAAAGCCATTCAAACACACCTAATAGGCAAAACTGTCTTAGTCCATACAGACAACATGACAGCTATGTATTGCATACAAAAATGGGGGGGGGACACTCTCCAACTGTCACGCCTAGCACAAGCCATTTGGAAATGGGCCATCCATTACAGAATCTATCTCCTAGCAGAACGTCGTCCAGGAGTAAGCAATCAAATTGCAGGCCTTCTCTGCAGACCGAGACAGGAAATCCACGAGTGGGAGCTTCATTCACAAATTCTTCTTCCCTACTTTCAGGAATGGGGGTTTCCTCACATAGACCCGTTTGCCACAGCTCAAAAATGCCCAAGCTTTTCCTCCAGGTTCCCACACCCGCTCTCCAAAGGCAATGCCCTATGGATGAACTGGTCAGGGATCTATGCCTATGCTTTTCCGCCCCTCCCACTTATTCCGCTGGTAGTTTGGAAGCTCGGACAATCATCCCTCAAACTCATTCTCATAGCTCCCACATGGGCACGTCCACCTCGGTATACCACCCTGCTAAAGCTCTCAGTTCCACACCAAGGAGAAATTAGGCATCCAAATCCCAAGGAACTCAACCTAGCGATTTGGAATCTCAAGTCCTAGAGATTGGTTATTTACATTCCCACCAGACTGTATGAATAGCCTAAAGGAGGCTAGGAAGCTTGCTAATAGGGCAAATTAAGCAGCAAAATGGACATCATTTGTTATATACTGTAAGAATAACAATATCGATCCACATGATGCTTCAGTGCAAAACATCATCTGTTATCTCCTACACTTACAGCAATCTGTATTAGCCTACACATTCATTGGCTTGCATCTAGCTGCATACTTGCAAAACAGACTACACTTGTCTCTATTCAAAGTACCAGTAATCTAGGCCTTTATGGAAGGACTAAAGAGAGTAATACCACCAAGAGTTCCACCTGCACCAGTATGGAACTTAAACATAGTCCATACACGGCTAATTGGTCCCCCTTTTGTACCAATGCACAGGTGTCAATTACTGTTCCTCTCATGGAAGGTTTCTTTTATTATTGCAATCACTTCCCTAAGGAGAGTTGGTGAGCTCCAGGCACTAACTATGCAAGAGCCTATCTTTCAACTTCACAAAGACAAAGTGGTTCTTCGAACCAATCCCAAATTTCTTCCTAAAGTAGTTTTTGTTTTTCATATGAATCCGTTGTTACCTGTGTTCTTTCCTTAGTCTGATTATGTATCAAAATGAGCACTACACACACTAGATGTTAGACGAGCTCTACTGTATTATGTAGAAAGAACAAAACACTTTTGTAAAACAAAGCAACTTTTTGTGGCTTTTTCCACAGCACACAAAGGCAATCCCATATCAAAATCGGGATTTGAAAAGTGGATTGTAAAATTTATTCAGACATGTTATACAGAAGCAAAAAGAACATTGACAATACCTCCTAGACTGCATTCCAAAATAGGGGCTACTGTGGCCTTCTTAGGGAATATTCCCTTAGTCGACCTCTTTAAGGCAGCAAAATGGTCTACACCGCACACATCCACCATGCACTATTGTGTATATGTGTTAGCAAGGCAACCAGCTAATGTAGGGCAGGCACTACTTAAAACACTTTTTCAAACAACTGCAACAGCTATAGGTTAGCCACCGCCTTGAGAGATTACTGCTGTATAGTCCATGCAAAGCATGTGAGCTACAGCTCACGTGCCTCGAACGGAAAATGTTACTTACCCAGTAAGCATCTGTTCTTGGCATGTAGAGCTGTGGATTCACATGCGCCCACCCGCCTTTCCGGGTACCTATACCTGTTGCAGATTCTCACTTATGTAAATATGCATGGACATCTTCATTCTACACTTACTAAAACGATTTAACAATGGAGTTGATGCCCATGCGAACTATCACCGAAAGGAGTCACCACCTATCTTGTGACTGGAAAGACTTCTTCGAAGAAAAACAACTTGCAAACATCCGGACCCAACACTAGATGGCAGCAGTATGCAAAGCATGTGAACCTACAGCTCTACATGCCAAGAACAGATGCTTACTGGGTGAGTAACATTTTCCTTATGCCCAATACCAAACCATACAAGAAGGTGGAAAAGATAGTGCCACTCGAGCAAATCAAAGACCTTGGGGACATCGAGAAATGCCGCAGCAGCCTGTAAATGTGGTTCTTAAGTGTGGAAGAGGGCAAAGAAGGTGTGTAGGTTATGTGCCTTTGAACGTCCCGGCACAAAGCCCGATTGATATGGATGGATTATATGAGAGAGGCGATGCGAGGCAGTTTGGCCAATATCTTATTATCAATATTAATCGTGGAGTGAGGCCTATAAGATTCACAACGGGTAGGGTCCCGGTCAGGTTTTAAGGATGGTCACAGTGCGAGCTTCCCACAAAGAGGGGGCAGTACTCTTGTGCGCACAGACTTCACATACATGAAGATGGGGCGGGCAACTAAAGCTGCACATTTCTTGTAAAAGGCCTCTGTGAGCCCGTCCAGGCGCCCTATCCCCGGGCAGCCCAGATACGGCCTGTACAATCTCTTCGATTGTGAAAGGTTCATTTAGGAAAAGGCGATGACCCTACTCCAGCCAAAGGAGTTGCACAGAGTCCAGGTAGGAGATCAGATCTGGGGGGTACTGACCTCTGGGAAGATTAATCATAGTGCGTTGAAGAGTCTCAGTCCGAACCTGTATAATATGGTGGTCATCCTGCAAGGCCTGAGCAGTAACCGTCAAAGTCTTACCCGCGCTCTCTCTCCCTCCCCGCAATGCCGAGCACATGACTCCTTGCTCAAGAAATGGGTTTCGAGAAGGTCGTCCTCCTCACACCTAGCAAGTATGTCTCGGGTGGACGCAAGAAGATCTGTTGCACCAAAGTCAAAGTACTGAACTTCTAGGGCACAGATATCCACCTCTATGCGAGAAAGGGATGCCCGAATCGTCTTCAAGACCCCCTGCTTGCTTAGCAATACAGACCCTTTGAATAACCACCTTGAAGGCCTCCTACAGGGTGGAGGGGAGTCCACTAACTGCGTGTTCAGGCATTCAACAATTGCTTCCCTATTTTTGTGGTGGAAAACCTGTTTTCGTACAGCACCTGTGAGTATCAATAGAAGGTGTAGGGAACCATTTCAGGCGGACGCATCTCCAAGGACACGGGGGCATGGTCAGATAATGTGTGAGAGGTGTCTAACCTCGAGAGTCCAGGCCACATCGTCCCTGGTGTCCAGCCAAAAATCTATTCTAGACCATGTTTTGTGAGAAGAAGTGATGCATGTCCCCTTGTTGTAGTTCACATGATGGGTGCACCAGATGTCAGTCAGATTATTATTAGTGATGATTGCTTACAATTGGGCTGCAGCGGGTGGGTTCTAACACCACATTTAAGTCCACGCCCCACAATATCGCGCCAGTGCCCATGGTGTCCACTAGTCGCCACACTTCAGCAAAGAACGCGGGATCGTCTATGTTGGGGCTGTACATGGTAACCAGTATGAGTGGATGACCCTGCTAGAGTCCAGCCAGCAGGACGTACTGACCCTGAGGGTCAAAAAGCACAGAGTGCGTGCACCAGCGTAATCCCTCACAAAGGATCGTAGCCACACCCCTAGCATAGATCGAATAGCAGACTACATGCTTCTCCCCCACCCATTGCGTGTCCAAGTGTGGCATCGTCGTATCTGTCATATGTAACTCCTGCAGCAGATAGATGTCTACATTATGGCGCTGCAGATAAGACAAGACCAGTCTAGCCTTGCGCCTGTTATTCACTCCCATGATATTCCAGGTGAGACATTTAACGGAGGCTCGTCGGGATCAGATGTAAACAGCACAGCTGTAGGGTCAATTGTAAAGAATCTGGGGCAGAGAGCTGCGTGAGGCGGAGCAGCAGGACAAATAGAAGGAAAGTCAAATAAAGACATGCAGATAGCGTGACTACAACGCAGTACCCCCACCCATATTGACCCCCCAATCGGGCCAAAAATAATCAACCTACCCACCCAACAATCCCACAAACACAAACCAATGAATCCTATAGGGACTCTGTTGTATTTTACCAGATGTAGCCGAGTTGTAGTATAAGAGTTTCTCTATTGAGATCATGTTGCAGGATGGCAATCTAGTACAGTACGTTGGTTTCCATGTACATTTGCCCTTTCTCCCCACCAGGAGCAGCCTGCCTGCTGCTTAGCCCATCTTACAACTGTCACACCTCATTCACACAGGCACCCAAACATTCCAAGTATCACAGTCACACCAACATTCCACTCTCAACACATACACTTGCTGAGCAGCAGGAAGATAGGTAAACTGGGATACATATAATTAAATAAGCAGGATAGAACAGACTCATACTGAGGGGGCGAGGAGATCACCTAGCAGTCTCCCAGCACATAAAGCATCGGGTGGTCAGAAGGGTGAATCAGGGTAGTGTCGCCTGAGGTCACTGGCATCGGAGTGGCCAATGTGAAAGTAAGCAGGAATCCATCAGCATCAAGAATTCTTCACATGAAACCAGGTTGGTCAGGCATATTTAGGAATTGTCGCCGAGTCTACTTTATTAATTCAACAAAGGCCTGGCTTGCAAAGGGGCAGCATTAATTTTTTTTTTTTTTTTTACTTTTTTACAAAGTACAAGGAATTCAGGGGGTATCTACCTCACCTTAACCGCTGATAACTTTTTCAGTCTAAACCTGTCCTAAGTGCCCAAAATCTTCAAATACACATTCAGTCAGAGCGCTCCACAAACATATTCCCTTAGTGCAGAAAAAGGTGAATATAAAACACATCAAACAGTAAGTGAAAGAGTGAGGAAGCACCTCCCGTGCGCTACACCAGAGGAGCTACTGGCAGGTTCTCACCAGCATGCCCGCATCTATCATCCTCGGTTGCTTTCTCACTGGGAAAAAAAGAATGTGTGTCCAGTAAAGAGACAAAGGAAGTGCAAAGTTTTAGAAGTGAATGTATCCACAACAGAAACCCCGTGAACTATACAGGACAGTGTGTCCCAGGATTAAAATGGAGTTAAGTCTCACATTTAGCTTTGCCCACTTTATTCACAATCGTAAGCTTATTCAATATTACAAACACAGCATCTACACATCTGACGCGCGCCGTCTCGTTCCGGTGTGAACGAGATGATGCGCGTTAGATGTGTAGATGCGGTACATAATGAGCAACGAAAGTTCTTCAAAATAGAGGGATGTGTGTTGAATAGACACTCTTCTGGCACGGTGGAAGCTGGTACGTGGGCCCTTGGCTCCCACTTGACACTCTGCATACACAAGTCAGCTGTCCAGTGAGGCAAACATTAGCCTCACGCCCTGATGAAATTGCCACGATGATGCAGAGGCACTGAAATATGTTGGCCTACTTTGAAAAGGTTTGCAACATGCTGTGTTTTTAATATTGAGTAAGCTAACAATTGTGAATAAAGAGGGCAAAGCTAAATGTGAGACTTAACTCAATTTTAATCCTGGCTTTAGTTTTTCCCTCTAAAGCTCCTTGTTGTGAAGAAGTTGAGTCTACTTTATCCTGAAGCCGCGGGGGAGGGTGGTCTTCCGCCGGTCCTAATCTTCTTTCGAACTTGGCGGCTGCCCCGTGGTCAGTGAAGAAGTGGGTTTACCAGTGTTGTCTATACGGAGTTTGGTAGGGTACAGCAAGGAGTACTTGGCAGCCGTTTTCTGAAGAGTGCGTTTCACCGGAATAAAATCCTGTCTGGCAGGTTCGACGTAATGGTAAAGTCCGGAAAGCAAGAGATCTCACTGCCCTCGAACTGAAGTGGTCTGTGCTCCCTAGCAAAACGAAGGGCCGTGTCCCTGTCACGATAATTCATGAGCCTAGCTATTATCGGTGTGACAGGTTTCCCCAGAGGAGGTTGTGGCCCAAGTGATCTACGCGCCCTCTCAATGATCAGCATGGGGGATAGAGCTTCACCAAAGAGGGTTTGTAGCATTCCCTCCTCAAAATCCTCATTGCGTCCCATGGCAGTTGACTCTGGAACATCCAGGCTTCGCAAATTGTTGCGCAGAGAGCTTGACTCTAAATCTTCATTCTTGTTCCAAATAACTTTGAGGACTTTATCCATGTGGAGTAGGCGTTCGCCTGTCAAAGAGTGCCACCTCCGAGGTATGGTGTTCCAGTAGGTCTAGTGTCTCATGTTGATCTACTTTTTCCTTCAGGTGTGTCGTAAATAAAGTATTACGCACTCATAATTTCTATAGGTATCAATAGGATCATGCATAAAGCAAGAGGCTGAGTCCGTGGTATCAGGTTCAAAAGGGCTTTATTCCAATAACTCGAGTTATAGGGAGAATGGTTCCATCACCACAAGGGATCAGGAAGGGTCTTCTGAAACTTTATTCACAGAGTACAGTATATATACATTCAATATTATACGTAAGCAGGAGCGCTTCAGGCAGAGCAAGAGAAAATGAGATAAGAGCATGTGGGCGTGTAAGTAGGCGTGAAGGTTGGTGTCCATGTGGGCGACCACTTGATGAGTCATAGGTGGGTGGGTACCTGGAGGGGGTTGCGTGATCAGCTGGAACTTTACTGGAACTTTGCCTTACTTGTGCTCAACTCGAGCATGATGTGTAACTGGGGGAAGGTTGCTGTGCAGTCGGGGAGTCTGGAAGAGAGGCCTTCAGTGTCAGGACGACCAGCACATCTTGTATTATCTGATATCTAAAGTCCGGAGCAGGAACTGATCTGTGACATAGGTTGCCCATCACCAAGAGCCGATGTGGCTTCTATTTCTTTATTCACTGCGTGGGCCTTACATGGGGGCTATGGGCTTTTCACTGACGTGAGCTTTGCAATCACTGAAAGGGAGACAGAAAGGCTAGGCTCTATCCTTTGCAGGCGGGTTTTGTTTATTCCTCCTTTTCCAGGCAGGAATGTGATTCAGTAGGAGTAAGCAGATAACCGTGCTCAATACTATCTCGGCACCCCGGACTGGGCCCTTTTGGCTGAGGCCCAAGTGTGCGAGGCCAAGGATACGCAGCTGCAGCTCTCAGAGCGTCTGAGGCCTGAAACCTCTTTTCGGGCTCCGGCTGAGCCACAAAATGGGCTTTCATGAAAATGGCACGAGTGCAGGAAAACTTGATGTAAAACATGTAGGCCTCAGTGGAGATTTGTCGTTTCTCTCATGGGAGACTTGATGGCAGGCCACGTTATAGCATAGGCATCATGGTTGACAGGCCATGGAGGGAAAATGCATGGTGTACATGCATGTACACGAAACGTTGGGGAACACATAGGGGACACATAGGCCTTGTCATAATCTTTATTTTATCATTCCCTCCTTGTCCCCTAGTGGACCCTTCATGTCACATCTATTCTCATGAGACAGTCGATCTGTTCTTGCAGCATTATTTTTCCATTTTCAATGCTTTGTATATGGGGACGTGGAACACATGCAGTAGCACACAGGCCGCAAATGGCCGGGCCACACTGCAGACATAGACAACAACTGAATACCATTAGTAGTATTAACCCACAGACGGTCAACACTTTCCATCCCCATGCCGATATTACTCCCCAGAGCCAACTGGACCAAGTCCACGTGCCTGGGTCTTGATGTATGCTTTGGGCAATCTTGTGGAGCCTTGTTATTGCTTTGTATACAGATGGTGCGTTATTAGGAATAAAAACGCAACAGCTGGAGCCGATGATTCTACAAGCCCCGCCCCTATCCGCCAGGATGACGTCAAGAACAAGGCGGTTCTGAAGAACGACCATTCTCATAGCAGACTGTTCCTGGGTCAAGTTCCCCAGGGCTGATGCAGTCTCTTTTACAACTGTTTCTAGAATCCTTGTTAGCCTGCGGATAAGTTTACTATTCTGGACGGGACCTATGAAGAAAAAGAATCCTTGGTTGAAATCTGTATATTGCTCCCAAGCTGTCTCGGTCTGGTCAATGCCGGAGGCATCGAGCCCTCGTCTGTGTCTGATAAGTGCTAGTTGGGGATCTTGATGATAGTTCGATGGGGCCAAGAAAACGGGTGGCAAAAGAAATGATATGTAGCACGTCCCACCCCAGTCTAAGGGCAGCTGTACATAGGCTGTCTGGCCACAAATAAAGTAGGTGTGTCGTGATGCTCTGAAATAGGACTTTCCTTTGTCTTTAAACTCTATTATAGTATTACACTCGCTGTGCCCCAAATGTACTGAGCCTTCTTTTCTGACACACAAGTCCCCTTTTACTGGCAGGATTGTAATTGAGGATGGACCTACATTGTGTATGGGCTTGACATTCAACATTATAAAGTCGAGGGTGGCATTTCCTTGCTGATACTATTCATTTTCTAGATCTGTACCTTTTCTTTGGGGAAGACCTTCTTCGTCTGGGAAACATTCATGACTTTATTCAAGTTGGGCGCGACTCCTTCAACACGCACATTTGCACCGTGTCATCACGCTAAGGAGTGCAAGGACTAATTTGGGCACACACTGAGTCAGAAACTTCTGCTTGTACTCACTTTCATTTTTTATGTTCTATAATTGATCATAGGCTTTTTTATGAACCAATCGGGACATGCACACCTTTGCCCCGCCTTCGGTTAGCTGCACCTGGTTGACCACGTTATAGATCATAGTATCATAGCACACGAGAGGTGTCACACGCTCAAGTAATATGTTCATGAGACACCAGAGATGGAGATCTCTCTCTTGTGACCTTGCTAATGTCATATCTTCCTATGCCTCTACTTCTTCTCTCTACAATACCATTATACCATAGGGAACGAATGTGTTTCTCCCCCTGTTGACGCGCCATGCACCTGATGATGAGCTTTTTATAAAAAGAAATGGTGAGTCTACACGTAACCATGATTTATTTTCTACAATTGAAATAATGGTTGTGCTTTTAACCAGAGCCTTGCTATGCTTCTTGTTTTAACCGTTTTTACCTTGTCCTGATAAATCATGTATTGGTTAATTGGTCAATAACCAGGTAGTAGTCCAGTATAATTTCAGTCTGGAGTATAATAAATGGATCACTGCTTTACTAGACTAGTGGTGATTGACTAAACCTTTTTTTAATGTTTTACAGACGCCAAGGGTGGCTTTTGGTTTATATACTTTTTCCAATTTTTCTTTCCTTAGGTGACCCCTTTTTAAAAACAAAACATAAGGTAGGGGCACCTATTAAGGGCTGACTAACATATTCGTTTTCACCCTTGTTTTTCACACCACACTGTAGATAGTTTTTTGAGCGCATTTCACTTTAGTATTATAGGTCCTGACGAAGCGCCATGAGATCCCTCTGACTGACTGGGCGCGAAACATGTTGACCAGAAGAGTAGAGCGTAGCTAGCCACTCCTCCTTTGTGAGCAAATATAGCTTTGACGCCACTCACCCCCCTTTTAACTAGGTGGTTGACTGAGCCAATAAAATTACATTTCAGATTAACCAACCTTTTTAAATTCACTTACATCTACACTCCCGGGCCCTCACACGCATGCACCATACGGCAGGGAACAAAAGATCTCCGACAAAGAGCCCCTGTTTGGGTGCCCGTCGGGTATTGCACCGCCGACCCGACGAGGAGCAAAACCCAGATGATGAAGCATGACACCTAGCTTGCTGGGTGTGTGAGGGTTTCAGTTCCACCCTTAAGGGATTCCCTTCCCTTGTGCACCTACATTCACTAGGTGAAAGTCTGGGTTCGGAATACTTTATTCCCCTTCGACTTCCCACCCTGTAGGAACTACACATCTCTCGTTGATATCTTTATTCAAGTTACCCCATACCCAGTCACCCCTACACTCCTTGTCGTGACATTCTTTGGCATCACCGTTGATGGATGTCATTAAGGCAAACCATGCTCTGCAAGAACCATTATGGGAGAACGGAAAAGGGAAAAGAGGCAACACTCCCTTCACCTTCTGATACGGGGGAAGTCGGCCACAGACCCAGCAGTCTGTAGCATTGCTAGTCTGATGTGAATGGTGCAGCATCTGAATAAAGGTATTGTTGCGCAGGGCAAGTCGATAGGATAGCTCATAGGATGGCAGATCACTAAATGTGTGCTTTATGGTATCATTAGTGGAGGAGTGTAAGAGTGAGGCAATAGGAGGAAAAATAGCATGTAGTATTAAACTGATACATATTATCGTGATGCACAGAAGAGATAGAAAAATCAAAGTCACTATACATCTACCACGTAATATTTTACAGTATTTGCTTTTCATCTTGCTCTTTTTATGATTATCATTGTCCGAGATCTTATGCAAGTCAGAATACATGTTCAACCGATTCACCACCTAGTGGACTTAATTGATCAAACTGGGTCTGGCTTTCTAGATCTAAGTTTAGCTTTGTACTCTTGCTGAGGAGTCTCCTCTAGTAAAGGGGGCTCAAAGTCTGAAAAGTTCGTCTCCTTTTTAAAAGAGTCGTTATTCCCGAAGTAGCGCTTGCAGTGATGTATATGCAGCCATCCTTTCCGTCCTTCGACTTTAATGGCTGTCCTTGTGGTCAATAGCACTAACTTCGGCGCCTTCCACCTCGGCTCAAGAGGGCTCGTCCTGTCAAAGTTCCTTATTAAAATATAATCCCCAGGAGCGATGGAGTGTTCCTTGACCTGGGTGTTGTCAGGGAAGGCGGCGGCAACCTGCGAACGACAAGAGAGTAGTGCAGACATCAAGGAAGCCAGGTAATCTGTCAGCATGTTACTATCAACATCAGTAATCTTTTTAGGCATCGGAGTGCCCCACATATTCGGTGGCCTACCAAAGACCACTTCGTAAGGAGATAAGCCAGTTCTAGAATGGGCTACCATTCTCATGTAAAAGAGGGCAACCGGCAGGGCTACCATCCAATCTACACCTTTTTCTGCACAAATCTTTGCTAGTTTTGTCTTTAAGGTCTGATTGTGCCTTTCTACAAGGCCTGCTGCTTCAGGATGTCGCATACAATGAAACTTCCAGGTATACCCTAACAGAAGGGACACCTGCTTCATGAGTTCAGAGGAGAAAGGCTGACCGTTGTCGGAATATACGACACGCGGTAATCCATAACGTGGGAAAAACTCTCGCACCAATTGTCTGGCGGTAGTTACAGCAGTATAATCAGGGACTGGATAGGCTTCTGTCCATCTTGTGAGTGCACATACAACTACCAGGACATACTTGTAACCTCTACATCTGTCCATTTGGATATAATCCATTTGGAGGACTTCAAAAGGATGGTCAGGTGGATGGAATCCACCTTGTTCCATCGGAATGCCTTTACCTGGATTGAATTGGCAACAGATCATACATGTTCTGACCTTTTGTTTCGCTGCTGCACGCAGGTGCTTGTTGAACCATATATTCTGTAAGCTGTCTAGCATTGCTTTCTCTCCTAAGTGTGCAGGACTATGTGCGGTATTTATGATCACTTGTACCATCGAATCAGGAAGAAACCATGTTGTTTTGCCCTTAGTCATCCAACCCTGATCAGTCAGTACCCCTCCTTGTTCCGACCATTTCGTCTAGAGTAGCATGTGTCTGTATGTCTTGTACATCCCTGGAAGGATCCCTTACTGTCATGGCTTTGGTCATTGATGGTATCTGTGAGTTCGTCATGTCTAGTGGGGTCTGAGCTGTCTGTTTAGCAGTTCGGTCTGCCAGATCATTGCCTTGAGAAATGGTATCTGTGGCTTTAGTATGTGCTTTGCATTTCAGGATAGCTATGGCTGTCGGTAAATGTATCGCTTCCAGAAGGGCTTGTATAAGGGGGCCATGCTGTATCTTGGCCCCGTGAGAGGTCAAGAAACCTCTTTCTCTCCACAGTACTCCAAAATCGTGAACTACCCCGAATGCATATTGTGAATCGTTGTAAATGTTTACCCTCAAGTGCTTAGCTCTTATGCATGCTTGTGTCAGAGCGATGAGCTCTGCTGCTTGTGCTGACAGTATGTCTATTCTTTTAGTCTCTATGATTTCAGTAGCAGTGGTCACTGCATACGCTGCCACTAATTCTCCCGCCCCCGTCCTCATGCATGAGCCGTCAACATAGAGTGTTAGGTCAGGGTCTGGGAGTGCAACATCTGTCAAGTCTTGTCTTGGTTTAGTCACGGTATGTATCACATCAACACAGTCATGTGGGGAAACGTTTTCTGTACTGGAGGGCAAAAGAGTAGCAGGATTCAGTATGTTGCATCGTCTGATCTCTATGTGTGGTTGAAATAACGTCAGCTCATAACCTGTCAGTCTCGCTACAGTCAGGTGTTGGGTTTGTGTCCGGTTCAAGAGAACCTCCACTGCGTGCGGTACTTGTACTGTCAGGGGGTGGCCCAGCACTATCGAGTCACTTTGTCTTATGGCTAAGGCCGTAGCTGCAACAGATTTTAGGCACGCAGGCAAAGCCTGGGCTACTGGGTCCAATGTACTAGAAAAATAAGCACAGGGCTTGTGTTTTCCTGCATGATCTTGTCTGAGGACAGATAGTGCTGTTCCATCCTGCTCTGTCACAAAAAGCATAAAAGATTTGTTGTAATCAGGGGTCGCTAAAACTGGTGCTTGACATAAAGCTCTTTTTAATTCTTCAAATGCCACAGTGTGTTCTTGTGTCCAAGGGAGGACATTAGTAGAAGCTGCCTCCTATGTCGTCAACTGTATTAGGGGCTTGGCTATGTAAGCATACTGGGGAATCCACTGCCTGCAATATGAAGTGAGGCCAATGAATGCATGTACCTCCTTTTGTGTCTTGGGCTGTGAAAGGCCAGAAATCAATTGAATACGTTCCGGTGTCAGTCGCCTACCGTCCTTGGACAGCAAGTGCCCAAGGTACGCCACTTGCTGTTTACAGAATTGTAACTTCGAAGGGGACACTTTGTGCCCCTTGTCAGCCAGAAAGTGTAAAACCGTTAGTGATGCATCTTCGCAGTCAGTTTCTGATCTTGCTGTGATGAGAATGTCATCTACGTACTGTATCAGCGCTGTAGTGGTAGGCATATGAATACTGTCTAGTTGTCGTTTGAGTGCCTGACTGTAGATGCTAGGACTCTCTGTGAAGCCCTGTGGTGCTCTTGTGAATCTGAAGCTGCGGCCTTTTAAACTGAAGCCAAAAAGATATTGGCTGTCTGGATGATTTGGGATACTGAAAAATGCGTTCTTCAGATCGATAACTGTAAAGAACGTAGCCTCTGCGTCAATAGCAGTCAATAATGAAGAAATGTCCGGGACCACCGGGTACTGTGGGACTACACATTTGTTCAATTCTCGCAGGTCCACAACTAATCTATAGACAGGTGGTGCTTTGGGATCAGTTCGCTTAAGAATAGGAAGAACAGGTGAGTTGCATACGTTTGAATCAGTCTCCACCACCACCCCTTGTGCAATGAGTTCGTCGATTAATTTCAGTAACCCTACTTCAGCCTCAGGTGGGATCTTGTATTGTCGTATCCGTGGCAGCACTACTCCTGCTTTGAGGGTGACCTGGTGTGGTGTAATGTTCATGAAACCTACGTCAGTCGGACCTTGAGCCCATAGGTGCTGTGGTACATTTTGGAGCCTGATGTCAAAATCTTTTATTACAAAATGTCCCTTGAAATCACGTAAATACAGTCGCACTCCTTCTGGCGAGCAACAGATAATTGCTTCCAGTTCCTTTAATGTCTTTATACCAAGTAAGTTTTCTGGACATGATTTAGTAAGCAGTAAGTCTGTTGTATGTATCAGTGGACCAACTCCTAAAGAGACTGGTTCCGAAACTTCATTAATAATTGGCTTTCCTGAAAAACCCAGGGATATGCTCTTTGAGCCCGAGAGGGGTGCCCCTGGAACCTCGGAATGACTGATGGTAGTTCTACTCGCCCCAGTGTCAATCAAAAACTTTTTATCCTGTCCCAGTAAACATGCATGTACATAGGGACCCTCTTGGTCCACAGGAACTGGAATAAGGGGCAAGTCGAATTCCCTCTCTAGGCTGTTTCATGAATATGCTTGGTATTCTGGATAGTTAGGTTGAGCGTGCTGATACATTTGTGCTGTAGCGTGGGTGGGTGCAGGTGCATGGACTGGCGGTGGCGGCGGTGGAAACGTATCTGATGTCTGATGTGTATTATTTCCCTTGGGAGGATATGGACGTGGCTTTGTTTTACCTGTAGCTATATTGTGTTTCAGGACTGCACATTCATTTACGTAGTGGCCTGGCTTCTTGCAATAATTACAGTTCCCTTTAACTGGTGTCGCGCTACTCTTGTTCGTGTTTGTGTTTGCCGGTGCCGATTGGGCCACCAGCATCTTCATCTTTGTGTCTTTCATGCGTCTTTTCCTGGTCGTGTTCTTCTCTAATTCTGTTCTGGTGATATTGTAACATTTGTAACATTTGTGAAGGGCTGTTTGCTTGCCAAGTACTCTCAACCTTCAGTACCCTATACTTAATCTCGGGTAGGGAATTTTCTACTAGTTTGCTCACGAAAAGATGGGGATATGATTCGCTACCGGGCTTAAGGCCACTATTGATAGTAAAACATTTCTCAAAAAAACCTAGAGTAAAAATCGCTTGTGTCCTCGTCTGGTTTCTGCTTACAGGCTGAAATAGCATCCCAGTCTTCCTTTTTAGTAACTAATAATCTAGGCAAAACTTGTACAAGGAATTCAGGTAATTCTTGGCTCTGGCTGCATCCTCTCTTTCCAACACATCCCAGCTAATCTTTTTCTCTCCCACCTCCCAGTCCTTTGCTTTAAGCTTCTCGTAAATACCAGCAGGCAATAGTACTTTCAATAATTTTAGAATGTCAGCATATGTATACTCTCCTAAGCGGAGGATGTCTTTTAGTTCTCGGTGAAAACCCCCCGGGTCTTTATCATGGGAGGGCGACATCTTTTTCATTTCCAGTATCTCTAATTTCGACAAGGGGGTGTAGACATACACCCGTTGTAGCACATTGTTTGTATCTTTTACAGGATGAACCTCTCGTAGGGGGTTCAGCTTGTCGTATAACTGTCGCCTATCATGGGGTGGAGCGGGAAGCAGGGACCTAGTCACGAATTCTATATATTTGTGTCGCTGATCTAGGATGACATTAATCAATTCAGTACCCATGTTCGTCCACCTGTCTAGTACTATGTCGTCCAGCAACTTATACAATAGACCGGGATCAGAATATTGACTCTCATACAATGTAATCAAATGTTGGACCATGTAAATACCAGCTATGCGCTGTTCGTTTGGTGGGAGGCTCAAGAACGTTTGGGCTACTATATCATTATTATATGTATCATATTGGGACACCCACAGGGTGGCTGACCGTGCTAATTCTTTTTCGGTCGGGGTAAGGGGCTGGTCGTTACCTATCCATCTATTCAGGGCCTTTTCGGTAGTTTGGAATAAACTTTCAAGGGAATATCTTTCTTTTATAGCCGTTCCCTGTTTACGGTAATTGAGGCCCTTGGGCCTCTCGAACCGTCGGGCATGGCCCACGTTCAGTACTTTGTCTTTGTCCCCGCCTTCGTCATCAGAGGATGACTCAGCCTTTCCGTCCGGTCCTGCTTCGTGTGAGGCTATTATTGCCTTTCGGATTTTGGTCAACATGCTGTCTGTCTGTCCTGATTTATCATGCTGACCGGCATCTATGCGATCACTCCAACCTATATAACAAGGGTGTACGTCCCCGTCACCTTCGTCTTTTTCCCTGATCAGACAGTTAATTAGGAAACGAAGGATATAGTTCTTAATAATTACTTTTCTGTTTTGTGTGGCCTCTGCTATGCACTCAGGACCTTCCCCTGTTCTTATGAAATTGTACATTTTCTTTAGGTTTTTATCCATATCTGGTAATTTTTCCAAATATGCGACTGCTTGTCTAAGTCTTAGTGAAATCACGAGCATATTGCCCTTTCCTGGATCTGGATCGTATATACATTCGGAGATGTCTACTTTTACAGTCGGCCCCCCCCCCCCGATGCTGTCCCGGATCCCTCCCCGCCGTCCTCGAGGTCCTGGAGCTGGGCCTGTGTTGGGGGTGCAGGGAAAGATCCGTCTAGGTATGCTGGTGGGGATTCCTCTAGGTAGGCGGTAACAAACGCTTTGGATGCTGTTGGTTTTATTTTTCGGGGTACTTGTGGTGGCACTCTAACGGGTCTTTCTACTGGGGCCACTCTTGCTAGTTCCTCGGAAAGGACGGGATAAATACCAGCAACGACAGTATTTCTTTCTCTTTCAGCCTGTTCTCTTTTTACCCGCTCCCCTTCCTCCTGTAACTTCTTTTCTTTGGCTTTTTCAGACTCCTGTCTACTTCTCTCTGCTTTGTGGAACTCTTTCTCTGTTCTTCTATGTGACTCCTTGCGCCAAAACTCAATGGCATCCTTCTGAGCAGGTCTACATTTTCTCTTCCATAGCTCTTCCTCTACCTTCATAATGCATTCCGCATCCCACGTTCCCGTGATAGGCCATCTATACTGTGTCTCTAAATCCTTCGTGTAATCTACCCATAGCTCTAAAAACAACACGGCCTCTAAACCATGTTTACAGTACATGAAATGTCCAGGTGTGTCTCTAGGAGGAATGTTAACTGATTCCTCTAATACACCTTTCCTAGTACCTATTTTACGCAGTTTCGAAAACAACGGCATGTTGAAATGTAACCAAAAACAAAATCACAATGAAACAATCTTACATACAAACCTGACACATTCAAACCTAACTGAACCTGACTAAGACCATAACATTCATACAGTTGAATCGGTGCACCTGAATACTTGAATGACTCTATGCATGCACTTGTATACTTGAATACTTGAAAACTCTGTGCACTGGAATACAGCACAACCATACCGGTCTCACGAGTGAGACACGTCTTTACCGTGTTCATTAAATGAACCCGTCTTTATGCAACCCCCATGAAACTCACCGGGAAGCAGAACTTGAAGGCCTCGGACACTCGACGCTGCGCATGCGCGGGAATGGCGGATCTTTGGCGGATCTCTAGAAACCTCGGACACAGCTCTCTCGCAGGGTGGGCTCTGGGTCGGGACGATCCGCAATCCTCACTGCCTCGTATGGATGCCTGGTCGCAGTCCGTCTCCTCCGTTGGCCTGAGGGAGTTGGCGGGAAAACCCGCGACTTGTACACTTGAAGTCCGTCACGGCTGTAGAAGGGGGCAAAACTGGACCTTCATCTCCGGCGCGTGGGGAAGGGGATTCGTCCCTATTCGGGCACCATATAAATGTCGTAAATAAAGTATTACGCACTCATAATTTCTATAGGTATCAATAGGATCATGCATAAAGCAAGAGGCTGAGTCCGTGGTATCAGGTTCAAAAGGGCTTTATTCCAATAACTCGAGTTATAGGGAGAATGGTTCCATCACCACAAGGGATCAGGAAGGGTCTTCTGAAACTTTATTCACAGAGTACAGTATATATACATTCAATATTATACGTAAGCAGGAGCGCTTCAGGCAGAGCAAGAGAAAATGAGATAAGAGCATGTGGGCGTGTAAGTAGGCGTGAAGGTGGGTGTCCATGTGGGCGTCCACTTGATGAGTCATAGGTGAGTGTCATAGGTGGGTGGGTACCTGGAGGGGGTTGCGTGACTGGAACTTTGCCTTACTTGTGCTCAACTCGAGCATGATGTGTAACTGACGTGTAACTGGGGAAAGGTTGCTGTGCAGTCGGGGAGTCTGGAAGAGAGGCCTTCAGTGTCAGGACGACCAGCACATCTTGTATTATCTGATATCTAAAGTCCGGAGCAGGAACTGATCTGTGACATAGGTTGCCCATCACCAAGAGCCGATGTGGCTTCTATTTCTTTATTCACTGCGTGGGCCTTACATGGGGGCTATGGGCTTTTCACTGACGTGAGCTTTGCAATCACTGAAAGGGAGACAGAAAGGCTCTATCCTTTGCAGGCGGGTTTTGTTTATTCCTCCTTTTCCAGGCAGGAATGTGATTCAGTAGGAGTAAGCAGATAACCGTGCTCAATACTATCTCGGCACCCCGGACTGGGCCCTTTTGGCTGAGGCCCAAGTGTGCGAGGCCAAGGATACGCAGCTGCAGCTCTCAGAGCGTCTGAGGCCTGAAACCTCTTTTCGGGCTCCGGCTGAGCCACAAAATGGGCTTTCATGAAAATGGCACGAGTGCAGGAAAACTTGATGTAAAACGTGTAGGCCTCAGTGCAGATTTGTCGTTTCTCTCATGGGAGACTTGATGGCAGGCCACGTTATAGCATAGGCATCATGGTTGACAGGCCATGGAGGGAAAATGCATGGTGTACATTCATGTACACGAAACGTTGGGGAACACATAGGGGACACATAGGCCTTGTCATAATCTTTATTTTCTCAGGTGGTCAAATCGGTCTGCCACTAAGCGTATCTTGGAGTCAATAGTATGCAAGCTTTGCTGGAGGTCCAGAAACATGGAGAAAACATCCGGTCCGAGCCCCCCTCAGCGTGGGAGCTCCGCAACTGATCTCCCCTACAAGTGAAGGATAACACAGAATCCAAAATTAACGGAATGCAAGGATCTGTAGTACATTACAACAACGCTACCACAGGTATTCCAAAACACAAAGAGGTCTTCAATAGTTTTCTTCAATACCCCAAAAAGAAGGGAAAACACAATCCAGACCAAGTGTTCTCTTTGCGGCTTAAATAATGAATGCTGGACTTTAGTACCCCTCCTCCAGCAAAACGTAGGAAGGCATCACCTGAGGTATTCCTGCAATCTCGCTATTAATTCATAGTGAGAGTGAGAACAGTTCCAGGATACGCGTTTCTAAACAAAATGGTCACAACATTTCCTCCCGCATGAGACTATAAAGAACAAAGCGTCTCGCCAACGGGAGGAACTTGGAAACATGCTCCGGATACTCCGTGGCACTTGGACACCAGAGAAAACAACAGAAACAATCCGGCGCACATTTGCACCCTTACCTGACGTACTTCTTCCTACAGCGGGAACCACGGGATAATCGGCGTCGGCTCACAGGCGCCATCGGCAGATATGCAGGTCCGCTGACAGCACGTCGGATAGCGTGCAACGTCAGCTCACGTGATGACCGCGTGAAAGGGAATGACCGGAATTGTAGTTTCTCGTCCTTTTGATCTCCGTTTGCACTGTTCGTGCGAGTATTCTCGGTGAGCCCTGACCGCACCAAAATCAGACCCAAAGCAAAAGGAACTTTATATAAATCCAGATACAGGACGTGTTCTGACTAAGTCACTCAAACGCAAACCTGAGTCTGAGGACACCCATTTCTTCATTCCTTTCAATAGAAAGAATGTGGGTTCTGACTCCTCCCCTCCTATTCTTTCTCCACATTCTCCTGCACCACCTTTTCCACCTTTGCATCATTTGCAGATTACACCAACTAACTCTCCACCACCACCTGATGATGGAGATTGGGGGGGGGGGGACAATTTACTGTTCGACCCCTGGCAGGATTATCACACAGATTCACCTACAGATAACGACCCAGATCTTTACCCTGCAGAGCCTTCCCTTCCTGATGACAATGTAGGATATCTAGAATTACTTGCTAGAGCTGCGGAATGTCGTAGGGTACAGTTACACAAGGAATCTTTAGAGGAAGATTTCCAATTTAAAACACTCTGTACCACACAAAGGGATAGTCACACTCTACTTCCTTTAGAAATTACATATATGAGAGGGTCTTATTTGCATCAAAATTATGGTTAGTGCTCTAAAAAACTAAAATGAGGACATATTTTCTGAGTTTTCAAATAGCGACAAAGCACTTTTAAATTATTTGTTATCTTTGTTTTTTTATCCAGTTGACCACTTGATTAAATGTTGCACTTAGGTGTTACTTCCAGAGCTGCAGCCTTTGCAACTGGGGAACCAGGTTGGAGTTTCTGCTTCAGCTCAACATTCTGTGATTCTGGTCAAATCACTTAATCTCCCCATGTCTACAACCAAAATGAATTTGATCTTGTGTGGTGTAACCAATGCTCATGTAAAGCACTCCAATACCTGAGAAGTCTGCACTATATAAAACTGCAAAAACACAAAAAATAAGTGTTTCGCACACTTCTGTCATTGGGCTACATCTGGGTGATATTTGTGCTGCATGTGGGCTCTTTTGTCTCTGGTGGCCATCTTGGGAGATTTATTTGTTATGAAGTTTCCTAATTTCCTCATTTACTGCAGTCTCCTCAGTAGGAAATGCTGTCAGTTTTTTACTTTGATTCCATCAAGAAGGTATTCAGATATGTCACACATTTGCCATAAATTCTGAATGTTAGCACTCTAGTTGCTCATTAGATCACTGTAGTAAAGCTGCTGCTCACCACGGAAGTCTGCTGCTGGTATTAAAAGTGCATATTTCAGTCTGCATGTCAGAATTTTGTTTATGAAATAGAAGAGGATTTGAGAAGTCACTCAAAATGTGCCCTAATTGTTCTTTCTGCAGCACTAATCATACTTTCTATGGCAAAATGAACCCTCTCACTTTGTTCCTTTTTAAATTTAAATGTTTTAAGTGTTACCAGTTTATTCCAATCAAGATGGCTTCAGGTGTGCCATACGTTTATCATAAGTAGGACTGTTAGCGCTCTAGTTGTACTTTGGAACACTCTGGGAAGCTGCAGTAGAACACAAAGGAATCAACTGACAGTCTCTGCCCTTGTTGGATGTACATGTTTTACTGAGAATGCCAGACTTCACACTCACATGACTGAGAAAGATAATGTGAATTTACAGAAAATATGCTCTCAGTTTAGCTTATAGATCACCTTCCAAACCTCTGTGGGAAAAGCATGAGAAAATAGTTTTCTCTCAAACATGATTCATGATATCACAGCAGAAGGCATTTCACATGGTAAAATCACCTTAGAACACACCACAATTCCTAAAATGAGTATGGTACCATCAACAAATGATTTATAATGTAACTAAAGTCTTAAAACCTTCTATTAACTGCAATGCTTTTTAATGAGGTGCTATCCTGTATATTGGTCCCAAGATGGCTGCCAACACTTCTTGGATGAAGTGCTGACAGCCAATCAGATCTCACGATGAGATGCGTGGTTATGTGATTTTACTTTTGATTTTCTCACGAACTACTGAACAGATTTACACCATTTAAGCAAAAAGCACAACTCTGAACCAAGGTCTATCTTTCTGCCACATTTAGTGTAATTCCGTTCAGCAGTTCGGGCTGTAGCTGCGGCTAAAGGTCCTGTGGGAAATTGCATGGGGAAAACACGTTTTGGGACCCCCCTTTTTTCTCAGCCCCCGCTACACGAATCATCCCGAGACTTTCTGGATAGGAGCGGACCGGAGCTGGGCAAAAGTTTTGAGAATTTCACGAAGATTCTTCAACGGGCGCCAAAGTTATTCCAAATAGAATGTTGCGGATTTCCTAAGGTTATATATATATATAACAATATAGCATGTAGGTGATCCCACCTGTATCCATTGAAGTGATGGAAACGCCAATAAGCTCTCATCATCAATATCTCCAACCACTCTACAGAGGGCAGAGGGGAGGAGGAACAGTCATGGAATACTGCCCGAAGGGCCTAAGTACCAGCATCCCTCTCTTCTAGGTAAATGAACCTGGTATATTCCTTACAAAGCCCGTCATTCGACTGTGAAAAGTATCACAACTAAGACGTGAAATAGAAAAAATAAGGTGATGTGTGTAAAGGACCTAACGCTACGGAGTGGGATCAGGAGCGGGACAGGTGGCCAACGTATCACAAATGTACATTTAGTGCCTCATCTGCGTTCATCCCATTTGGGATTTTAGAATCGAGTAAGATGATACACCTCGATTCTAATCTCCTAAGTGATAGCTGCCTGTTCCCTCCTCTGGGGTTTTTGGGGACATTGTCAATCACAAAGAAGAAGAGATCTTGAGCTTTACCTCCACGGCATGTGTTCATGTGTCTGGCGACTGGATAAGGACGGTCATCATTAGTGATGGCCCTAAGATGTCATATACGTACATGGACGGGGTGTATGGTCCTTCCCACGTATTGTTTGGCACACGTGCATTGGAGAACGCATACTGCAAAATCTGTTTTGCAAGTGTACTGCCTCGAATTTCATAGGGTGTTTGTCTAAATGGCAAAGGGACTGTTCCAGTGTTCACTCCATGCTTGCATGCTTTACATTTAAAGCATTTGTGAAACCCTCTTTGTGGTGTGAGCCAGCTTGTTCCCTTCTCTATTGTTAGAGCGTTGCAGACGAGCTCCTGGCGCATTGATTTAGCTCTTCTGAATGCTATCGGGGAAGCTTTTGCGCATGTAGGGCCAATGACTGGATCGCTTCGAACTATCTGCCAGCGCTTGTGTAATATTTTACGGAGATTAGCATGGTAAGCGTGGAAGCCTGTAATCAGTCCAGGTGTATTGATTTTAGCAAAAAATCAGATCTTCCCTTATTATGTTAGCACTTTTCTGTTCAGCGGTGGCTAATGTTTTGGCGCTATACCCTCTACACTTCAATGTTTTGAACAGGCCCTCTGTAGACTGTTTCAACCCTTCTTGTGTGCTGCAATTACGCTACATTTGGTTAAAAATGTTTGATGAATGAGTTGCCCAAAGTTGCGTTGAATCCATTCACAGGTTCTATTTTGCATTAAAATCGTTTTTTAGTAATATCTTTTTTTGGGGTATTTTGTGGCACTTTCTAAAAAACAAGTTTATTTAAATGTATATACACAGTAGGTAATATCCAGATGAGCCACAAATGAGCCTGACAGCGGTTACAAGCCTATTTGAGGGCAGATTTGGATTTAAAGGTGCCTCACCACTGATGCAGGAGATTTTGTAAAAGACGTGACTATCCGAGTCTCTCAGCTGTTTAAAGCCCATAGGTGGATACAACCGGCTTGACATACATGGGAAGTGGTGTGAAATGCAAATGGATGAATTGTTGAATTCAAACGCTCTTGTGGAGGATCACGACAATGTGCTGAATTGATGTAAATCTTCAATTGCCGTCAGATAAGGACCGTTCAGGGGGTGATTTTGTAAATTGAAAACCAGTGTTGCTTATGTGGCTAAGGCACTTGTGGGTGTAATTTTTGCATAATCTTTGCACAATTCATGAATTATGTTATGATTGTGTGTCATTTTATTGTATTCAATTTATTTATTCAGGATTTACTGAATAATTATATGATTTGGAGTCTTCTCCATATGAAATATGGGAGAAAAATCCCCAAGGTTAAGGGCGACATGAGATATGCCACAATGTCTGACATAGTAACACCGAGAAACCAGCATTGTATTTAGTCCTTACTTGATTGATGCAATGTAATTGCAACCAATGACGTTTGTCGTTTGTTAAAAGGTGAAAAATACGAGTGGTAACTGACATTGACGAAGTCCAGGTGGCTGAAACGCGTTTGTTAGTTTGTACTTTCTAGTGGAGCTGGAATACATTTATCGAATGAAATAGGAGCCGGAGTGCGCCGTTTTGTATGTCCTGCGACTACGCTGTTGAAATTTTGCCACGGAACTGCCTTTGGGTACTGCTCACCCGTTGTGCTGAGAGCGGCAGATGAGATGTGGTTTGCGGTATTGGATATATATGAGAGCAGGAGATGAAAGGTGGTTTGCGTTATTGGATATATATATATATATATATATATATATATATATATATTATGAAGTAATCCCAATGCCACGACAGCCACTCCGGCGGAACACAAGGGCACAGACTCCGAAAGCTGGTGTGAACAAGGATGGAAATTTATTCACACATCAGAAAGTCCAACATGACGCATTTCGGCTGCCAAATATGCAGTCTTGATCACATCTATATATATATCCACAACAAAGACTCCATGAAGGGGGCCCCTAACCCTGCAGGGCGGCTTCTGCTTACGGGAATGGAGAGACCCGTTAAGGCACGACATGCACACAAGGAAGGAAACACAGAAGCCCGATGCTGGATTCCATCAAAGCATTTATTTCTCAGGGAGAAGGCAGACGTTTGAAGTCCTTACGCGTGTCACGTGGCTCAACATTTTCCTGCAAATACCAGCATGCACCATTGTTGTTGTTTCAGCTCTGTATTGTGGTGCGCATATATAATATATACATCTACTTAGTGATATTTAGGTTCTTTTTTCAATGTTGGTAGGTAATGCTAATTTTTGTAGGCAGTATTGTTTTGACTAATATATAATTTATTGGGGTCAATAGTAAATATTTTGGTGATGTTATAATGTATTTATATTTCATTTAAACATGTGAATGAAAGGGTCTAGGTTTATTTTTTTTAAAAATTATGTAAAAATAGATTTTTAATATTTATTAATGACAATTCAATTATTTTGGTGGTATTGTAGTCAATATTGTGTGAATAAATAAGACAGATTATATGTTTATTTACAGGTGATGATATTTTTTCCAATAATTGCATTTGATATAAGTAAAAAATTATATTTTTAATAATGATATTTGTGTTCTCAATGTTTGTTGTTTTACTAGTTAAGTTTAGGAAGTCGATATTTTTGTGATTGATATTTATTTTCTGATATTTTTTGTGTTTTGAAATTGTATGCATCATTACTCTGTCAGGTATTCTTTCAGCGCCACTGCTGCTGGAGCCTCTGACCATTTCTGCAAGTGGCCCATTTATCAGCTGTATTTTCAACCTGATGTGGGAGCAGCAAGCACACTGTGCTTGGAGAAAGATCTGTAGCTCTTATTTAATTTCCTTTGTGGTTAAAGGCAATTGACGGGCTATCCATCCAACACATTGCACTGTTTTGGCTGTCCTTCAATGGCCATGCTCATTGGAAATAAAGGAAGGACTTTTCACCGGCCGCTTGTTGCTCAGATGGCTATCGCGATAGTGAAGGAGGTGGAAAAGAGTCCTTGTTCCCTGAAATATGTGTTGGAGGTGCCACTGGCACAAATTAACCACTGAGGCTACTGCACTGATGTCTGACTTACTCATGCACATATTGGAGTTATTTCCTGTCCCTGTGTTGCATTTGGCTCCTGCCTATATCCTATTCCCTTCATTTTGTTGGATGTTGCTGTGTACTTCTGCCTACTCCCTCTTTTTTGTCCAACACAATTCTCCCTCTCTTCATACTTTTCTTCTATGTGTTTTTCTTGGTTTTTAGAGTTGGGTGTATTACCCATGCAATTATAGAATGAGCTATACTCCTGTTACTGTCTTTTTACTAGTTTTTTTTGCCACTATTAGCCATTACTGAACTGCTCTTTTGCATTTTACTGCACATGACCCTGCGCATGTCATGGATGATAGGTGCTATTGATAGTTATTTAAATATATGGAGTTTTATGCTATATATTGTCCTATGCCATTGAAATTGAATTGGTAAAAAATACAAAGGAAAGTGTTTGAAAAGTTTGCATACCTGCTTATCATGCTTGGCAAACGACTGGGCAGGATTCTTTTTCTTTAATCAGCCCTTTTGTAGGAAGTCTATTCTAAAACCAGAAGGCAGATGCTTCCAATAAGAGCGCATCTCATTCTATACTGAGATGTTCCTTCCAGACCCTGGCTTCACATTTATTTGATGAAGCGAGTAAGTGATAAGCCTCTTAAATTACATACATACATATTGAGGAAATATGCACTCTTTGGACGGTCTGCCCTATTTATAGATCCCTGCCTGCCTGGCGGGGACCCCATTGTAGTGAAGGCCACCGTTCGTAGCACTGAAAATTTGATCAGCAGGTCCTGCAACACACTTTTATTGGGGGAGAAAATACCTCCTAAGGCACAAGATATTTTCTTAATACACAAAACATAATGGCCTGACCCAAAGTGATTTTTCTCACTGCATGTAGTGGCCATTCTACATTTTCCCTGCCCGTGTCGGCTATGCATCTCCTTGTGGACATATGCAGATGAAAATAAGTGGTGGTTGCCAAGCCTTCAATAGGGTTGAACTGCTGTCACTATAACATGATGGCCCCTTTCTAGATGGGCAGCCAGGTCAAAGGCTGACGCTGGTGGAGCCAGAGAAGGTTCTGTCATTGTAAAACTAGTGCTTTTCTCGAGTGGGGTCTCTGTGAGTTTGGCGCGGCTGGAGAACTATTCATTTATATCAGTGGCCCTGCCCTAACAAACTCTAGATAAGGCCCTAAAGTTCCAGTTAAGGGATTTTAATTCTGGGAGTTTTTTTTGCCAAATTGTTTTAAAAAAATGAATCGTGAGTTGTAACCTTTCAAATGTTATGGGTATGTATATCATGTTTGGAGAGGCTCCGTTGCTGGTGTGTAGTCAGAAGCCAGTATCCAAGGTTCAATATGCAAAATAATCTGGAGGTATACCATAGAAAGATGAAACATCTTGCACACTAGTATGATATTCATCTGTACCAAGAATGATATTCTTCGGTACCGAGGCTAGAAGAATCTCACAGGCTTACTGGGACCCACTTCGATGGAGGTAGGCTGCTTACATGTAGGGTCTCCCCAAAAAGGTTTTGCTAACTAATACTTTTATAGCACACAGTCCAAACACTCCACTCCATAGCAATGTATATTCAAGCTCTTGCCCCTTGGGGGAACTGGGGATCAGCTTCCGGAGCCTGGAATCTTCACCGGAAAGCATTTTGGCATTCATCCACAGAGACTAAGCAGCAAGTCAAGTTCCCCCTAAGGGACTCTTTGCCCTTTTAAAGAGTTCAAAAGAATGAAATACTGATGTCAAGCGCTAAAAGCATTGGCTGTGGTTTAACACTCAAGCGACCATAAAAAATGTGTAAGGTATGGACTGCTTTGAATTGCATTTATCATGATTTACTTGGGAGTCGATGGGCCAGACCTGTGTCCTTTCTGTGACCCCACCCCTTAGTTAAGTTCCTAAAGCTCACAAGGTATTAACATGAGCGAATTCCAGGTTTGCCATTGTAGGAGAGACTGTGCGCGATATTGATCACACTCTGTCACCAGCCTTTCCATGTTCTGGGGTTTGCTAGTTGGTTTCTTCAATAATCAAAACACTGTACTATTTTTTGGGAGCAGGTGAAACAGAATGTCTAATGCATATACAGGGAGCACTTAGATTTAGAATGGTCCTGATGAATGCCATGAGACCGAAGCAACGAGATGGCTGAAACATGTTGACCGACTGACACCAGGGACATAATCTATCACTAGATCAGTTTCACTATGGGATCCCCATTACAAAATAAAATAGCTCCCTTGACTTTACAAGGTATTGCTCAGTGGTGAAACATGCCTCTGATTGAGGGTGATATTCCCTTAAAAAACACTGGATGGTTGTTTATTTTAAGAGGGGCGGGTTACTTTTAGGTTGAGTCGTCATGCATACCCTGCACAGGTCACCTCTCTGATGTTTGTGAAATGATTTTTGGTTGGGAAGTTCGGTGACCCCTCTTATTTCATCACTCCTCTTGTGCTTTTGATCTGACCCAACCAATAGTAAGCAGTGGGAGGGCTCTGAGCCCCCTGTAAGCTAACAAAATGTCTTGCAAGCGACACACAAGCTCTATATCAGGCGAGACGCAAAAAAAAATAGCTGATATGGTGAGATGGAGCTCTAATACTGTCTGCAAGGTTGAAAAATCAAAGCTACATTAACACAATTTAGAACATTCTATTAAGCAGCAACATATTTCCCAGTCCTACCGATCTAGGGCCCGATTCACAAAGGTAAACGTAGACCAAACCTCCAAGTTTACGACTTTGGTAATTCACAAAGGGCATTTATGAGTAGTATCTTTATGTCTGCACAAGAGGTTAAGGTCCGGCCTGATTGTGGACGTAAAGATAGTACTTGTAAATTCCCTTTGTGGATTTCCAAAGTCAAAAACATAAACGTTTAGACCAAGCGTCTAGATTTACCTTTGTGAATCGGGCCCCAGATGGTAGCCTTTTGATTTTATGTCTGGTTTGCTAACAACACCTTGGGGGCGTTCGGAAGGTTTCCCTGGGAATGTGTTTTTCCCCATTGCTTATCAGTGGCTTTCTCTTTTGTAACTCACATTTGCTGGCCTTATTTGTTTTAGGCTGACCAGCTTGAGTTCATCCCTTCTATGGCCAATACCCTATCTACTGTATTCTTCCACCATTGCTCTCTTTCTGTAAATAGTCCTTTAAATCTTTTTCTTATCTTGTCACATTTTTGCTGTGCATTCAAAGACAGAGGTCAAATGGCAGGCTCTGTCTTCTGAAGGAGGTTGGTGTTTACTTTTATTTCTGGCTACTGTGGGTGTGCTGGAGGAAGACTGTACAATGTTATTTTTTCTACGGCACAAAATCGAAATGTGCAAATATTTCAGAATGTGTCAGTATTAGGAAAGCACAAATGAAGCACATTTATGGCAATTCTGAAGTATGGTGTAAACAAATATTTTAATGCAATCAAATCAAGACGCTAACTGATGACATTTCCACACATTTGTGTTTGTGCTCTGTATACCTTTATCAGTAAAACGGTATGTTTATGCAAATGTAATGCTGATTTCAATTGAAGATATGTTGTCTGTAATGACAGAGGGCTACCCCATCATGCATTCTCTACTTTACCTCACTTCACTCTACTCTGCACCACTCCATGCCTCTGCACTCTACTCTGCACCACTCTACTCTATGCAATGCATTCTACACCACTGAACTCCACTGTGTACCTCTGCCTTCTTTACCACTGCACTCTACACCCCTCCAGCCTAGGCCCGCCACTCTATTCTTAACCACTCCACTCTATGCCACTCTACTCTATTCCTCTCTTCTATGCAACAATCCACTCTATGCCACTGCATTCTACACCAATGCACTTTACTTTGTACCACTCCACTTTATGCCAATCCACTCTACGCCACTCTGATCTACTCTGCATTACTGTGCTCAATGCCATTGCACTCTACACCACTCTACTCTATGCCACTGAACTCTATACCACTACACTCTGCACCACTCCACTCTACCATGCACCACATCATTCTACGCCACTTCACTCTACTCTGAAACAATCTACTCCACACCACTGCACTCTGCTCCACTGCAATTTACGCTTCACCACTCCACTCTGCTCCACTCTACTCTACTCTGCACCACTACTCTACATGACTGTTCTATGCTCGAACCACTTCACTGTACTCCAATGCACTCTACACCACTTTACTTAAAACTAATGCACTCTATGGCAATCTACTCTGCACCACTGCACTCTGTCCCACTATACTCCACTCAGCAGCACTCCATGCCACTACACTCTACGTCACTCTGCTAAACATAGTACTCTGTCACTGCACTCTATGCCACTCTATTCTACTTTGCACCACTGTACTCTATGCCACTGCTCTCTAATGCCACTGTACTCTGCACCACTCTACACCATTGCACTCTACGTCAATGCACTCTACACCACTGTGCTCTACAATACTCTACAATACACCACTGCACTCTACGACAGTCTACTCTGCAGCACTGTACTCTGCCACTGAACTCTGTCACTCTACTCTTTGCCACTGCACTGTTCTCCACTGCACTCTACTATGCACCACTCTACTCTATGCCACTCTACTGCACTCAGCGCCAGTGCACTCTATGTCACTTTACTCTACACCACTCTACTCTGCAACAGTGCACTCTACTCTGCACCACTCTATTCCACACCACTTTACACCAATGCACTGTACACCACTACACTCTACGCCACTCTACTCTGCATTGATTCACTCTATGCCAATCCATTCTAAGAAACTCTAATCTACTCTGCACCACTGCACTCAAAGACATTGCACACTACACCACAAACAAAGTAGGCCGCCAAGTTAGAAATTATGTCCCAGGCGTTGGCTTGTCAATAAGTTGCAGCCACCTCATTGCTTCACTCTGCTGTATGCTGGTGCACTCTACGACACTGCACTCTACTCTGAAACAATTTGAGTGTCGTAGAGTGCAGTGGTGTAGAGTAGAACAGCACAGAGTGCGGTGGTGTATAGAGTAGTGGCGTAGAGTACAGTGGTGCAGAGTAGAACAGAGTGCCGTAGAGTTCAGTGGCTTGGAGTGCAATGGTGTAGAGTAGAGTTTTGTAGAGTATATTGGCAGGGCAGTGGTGCACAGTAGATTGGCTTAGAGTGCTGTGGCATAGAGTCTATTGGTTTTGAGTAGTAGCATAGAGTGCATTGGCATAGAGTGCAGCAGCATAGATTAGAGTAGCGTTGAGTAGAGGGGTGCAGAGTGCAGTGCAGTGATGCAGTATAGATTGCAGTAGCGTAGAGTGCAGTAGCGCGGAGTGGAGTGGAATGGCATAGAGTGGCATAGAGTACAGTGGCGTAGAGCAAATCGTTTCAGAGTAGATTGCAGTTTTGTTGAGTGCAGTGGTATAGAGCAGACTGCAGCAATGAGGTGACTCTACACCACTGCACTCTACACTAATCTACTCGGCACCACTTCACCATACGCCACTGTACTCTACTGTAAACACTCTACACCACTCTATTTTTTTTTTTTTTTCTGTCCTCATTGCTACCATGGTTTCAGTGCCATACCAGATTACCCTACAGTCAGCTGTCTCAGTTCAATAGAACTGGCAGGGATATATGACCAAGGAAGTGAGTAGAAAATATCCCTCAGCAATTGCAGTTTCAATCTTGGAAGGCGAAGAACCAGGCATTTCCCTTCTTGTAAACCACCTTGGTGTAAGTGGCAACCAAGTCAGCCCGGGCTAGGACCAGGTATGGTACCAATGGCTAGAACACCATAATAGGGTAATCATCGGACCCGGGGAAAAAAAAAAAAAATAAATAAACCCCGGTTATTTCAGTGTACCCATGGCAACAAATACCAAAAAGCTCTTTTGCTCTGATTACCAGCCCTAGCCAGGTCCATACGTGATGTATATATGACGGAGGCCTGCCATTCGCCGAAGGAAGGAGGGGACACGTCCTTCCATTTCTTGCAGATCTCCCTTCTTGCCAACAAAATCGTATAGAACACTAAATTTTTGGCTGCACCTTGAGCTCCTTCCAAAATCCCGAAGATCACAAGAGGTAAGTCAATGTTTACTTTAACACCCAATGAAGTAGTTAAAAAGTTACTGATAGCTGCCCAGTATGACACTAAACTGGGGCAGTCAAAAAACATATGGGTGTCTGGTGCCGCCAGCAACCCACATCTGGAACAAGCAATTGAGTTACCCTCGGAAAATTTAGATAGTCTAAGAGGAGAATAATATGCCCTATGCAGTGTTAGCAAGTGGTTCCTCCGTAACCAAGAAGGCTTAACTATGCTGCACAAAAGGCCGAATGAGTCTGTCCAAAGATTTTGTAAGTTTGGGCCAGAGATTGAAGGGCTCCAAAGTGAATCAGGCAGATCAAAGACTCCATCCGTTTCCTCCAACAAAAGATTATACCACTGTGAGGTCTCCTTTTTTCCCACGGGGTTGTTCATCAAGTTGTTTATGAGCAGGCTATATCCTCCAAGTGGAAACTTATTTCTTTCTAAGGCTTGAGATTTGTAGGCCTGAGTCCAACTATGTATTTGAAGGTATTTAAGTCTTGACAGATTAGGGCCGATCTTAGCCAGAAGATGTTCCCATGAAAGCAGCTCCCCGTCAAAAAAAAGGTCTCCCCAGACCTCTAAGCCTGCGTCTCTTATTGGAGCCGCTAAAATGTCTTCAAGCCAAACAGGGTTTTCAGGGAGACCCCATAGCGGCGTCCTTTCACCAAAGTAGCTTACTTTTATCGATCTTGTGACTTTGGCCCATAATTTTGCCAAGCCTTGTAGTACCTTCAGTTTGATCTTTTTGAAGTACTTGGGGTTGCCGAATTTAAATAGAAAGGCTGATTGACTAGCTTCTTCCCCTTCTAACATGGCTGAAAACATTAGACCCACCCCGTAGTCTGTAGGTATTTTTAACAACATGCGGGAATGAGTTAACTGGAAGGCCCAAGCATATAATTTCAAGTCCGGGGCTGCCAAGCCCCCTTTGTCCCTTCGCCTTCTAAGCTTTTTCCAAGAAATCCTTGCCTGTTTGTTGTTCCAGATAAAAGATGTTATGTCTGACTGCAATTTAACTAAACAAGAATAATCAAAGTGCAAGGGAATGGTACAAAACAAAAACGAAATTTTAGGAAGGATCGACATCTTGATTAAGTTGACCCTCCCAATTAAAGATAGTGGGATATGAGACCATGAGTGTAGTAACCTACGGCATTCTTTAGCTACCGATGTTAAATTAACTTGAGCTATTTTTTCTATGTCCTTCCCTATCTGTAGACCCAAATATCTCATCGAGGAGCCCGTTTGTAAGTCTATAGCTTGCCCTTCATGATTCCAAACAAGCATCTCGGTTTTAGTATCATTAATTTCGTAACCGGAGACTTGACCAAATGAACGAGCAATCCTTAAAATTATAGGGAGTGCAGAGCCAACATCTGAGGTAAGAATAAGCACGTCGTCAGCATATAGGGCTACTTTCCTCACCCACCCTTTATACGAGAATGGCTTAATAGAAGTCTCCTCCCTCAGTTGTTGCGCAAAGGGTTCGATATAAAAATCAAACAAAAGGGGGGAAAGTGGGCAGCCCTGCCGTGTCCCCCTAGTGATGGTAACAGGGTCAGACAGATCTCCATTGACCAAGAGGCGTGCTACAAGATTATGATATAGCAAGCCAATTGCCCTACGTATCCCATCCCCCACGCCAAACTTAGCCAAGGCCCCCGACAGGTACACCCAGTTAACTCTATCGAAGGCCTTGGTCGCATCCAACGTGAGGGCGGCCAAAGGAAGGGTCCGAGCCGATGCTCTATTTTACACCATTTCACTCTATGTCACTGAAATCTAAGCCACTCTATTCTACTCTGCATCACTGTACTCTCTGCCACTGAACTCTCTGGATCTCTACTCTGGGCTGTTCTACTCTATAACATTGCACTTAATACCACGGCACTGTACTCTGCACCATTCTACTCTATGCCACTACACTGCAGTCTATGCCAATGCACTCTATGCCTCTACACTCTATGCCTCTTTAATCTACTGTGCACCACTGCAGTCTATGCCACTACACTCTATACCACTACACTCTGAGCCACTCTTCTCTATGACAATTCACTCTATCCTACTCCACTCTAATATGCACCACTGCACTCTACATCACTCCAGTTTAGGCCACTCCACTCTACACTCTACCACTCCACTATACGCCACTCCACTGTGTGCCACTCTACTCTGCAGCACTGCACTCTATGCCACGGCACTCTGCACCAATGCAGGCGACTGTGCCATTCCATTCTTCATCCGTGGCCTCCACGCCACTTCTCTATGTCACTGGACTCTACCGTTCACCGCTCCACTCTACACCACTCCACTCTGCAACACTTCACTGTATTCTGAAACAATCTATTCTATGCCACTGCACTCGATACCACTGCACTCTACGCCACTTGAATCTACGATGCGCCCCTTAGCTCTAATCTAACTTTACTCTACACCACTCTACTTTACACCACTCGCAGTATTTTGTGAACACACAGCGGCTCACAGGTTCCCCCTAGTAATTTTTACAAAGCTACATATTGGTGAACTGAAAGATTGTTGTATCATTTTTTTCAATAATTTAAGTCTTTTTGACAGGTTCCCAAACGTGTGCGACTTCTGATTGATTCTTTTCCCACTGTAGATGGCTGCCAATGTCACGTTTATAGTCTTTACTTCTAATTAAGAACATTGAGCGATTATAAATATGGGAGTACATACAATGTTCAGCTGACAGGATTTACTTCCGCAAGATGTTACGTTAGTTGATTCATTCTCCATTGGTGACTTCTTCATCCCCCTTCACAGTCTTCTTTTTTTAATTCATATTGATGCTCACTGATGTCAGATACAATTATTTCCAGTCCCATCACCATTTTCTCAAGAAGGGATCAATGTTTCTGCCATTCATCACCGGAGTCATTTTTTTTGCATAGATGAGCTCCTATTTCAGATACTCAAATTGTACTTAATCCAATGCTGATATTTACGTGTATCTTTTGTTTACTACTTTCTGAATTACAGACATCATTTATTTTACTGATTGCTGTGAGGGTCTTGTCCACTAAGCATAGAAAGTAAGTATAAATGTTTCGGATTCATCCTGGGAGTTTAGAGTTTCTCTATTTCTTTGTAAATAGACATTTTTGAGAGATCACTTTTTGGAACTGTTGCACTTATACACATCAGCACTTTTTTTTCTCTCTTGTGTCATGTGGTTATATGGCACTTTTAATTCACTGGCATTTTCAGTGTACTGTATAGGCACACAGTTATACTCAAAATATTTTTTTTCTGTTTTTTATATTTTCAGTACATGAGAGGTCATCTTTGTAATTCCAATTTATTATGATGCTCCATGTGTTGATGCCAAGTCCAAATCTTCCCAAACAAATCTACTGGATCCTTAATCTGTTGCTTGGTCTTGATGGTGTTATGATTTTAACTTTGACCAAAGTAGACTTTATGGACATTAATCTTTGTTTGTTTCATTGGATTCTGTAATTTACCAGAGAAGTTTAATGTTTGTGGGGAATTTCTATTTTGACTCTGTTATAATTGGAATTCCTGGTTGGTTGAGTTATGCACCCAGGTCAGGGTAAGCTAGATACTCACTATTATCTTATGTTACTGCAACTTGTATAGCGCACATATACCAAACGGCCTCTTAGCGCTAGGTTACTGTCCCAACACCGCCCATGATGCTTATTAATATTCTTGCTCAAAGAGCCAACTCTTCCGCATCCGTCTGAACTTCTCACAGTTTCAGGTGGTCTGGAGTTCCTGGGGCAGGGAGTTCCAGACACAAGGAGCAGTGACTGAAAACCTGACTCCACCTATCCTAAACTTCTTAAATTGTGGGATCATTAACAAGTGCAAATGGGTGAATTTGAGATCACTGGCGGGAGGACTACTTGTGGGTCCAAGATTTAATAAAAGCAGAACTTTTCACGTGCAAAGTTTTGAAAATAGTGCAGCATGTTTTGAATGTATATTTGTGTGTGAATGGGAGCTAGTGAAGGTTTTTTATCGCTTTAGAAATATGGCAATGTTTGTGAAGCTGATTAATCAGCCGAGCAGCCTGGTTTTGAACCAACTAAAGCCTCCGCATAAGGGGCCTGATTCACAAATGTAAAGTGAGATGAAAGTCTAACTTTATGACTTTCGGTATTCACAAAGTGCATGTACTACTCATAAATGCCATTTGTAAATACCGAAAGTCGACCTTTATGGCTTTCGGTCTTCACAAAAGACATTTACTACTTGTAAATGGTCTTTGTGAGTACTGAAAGTCGACCTTTATGACTTTCAGTATTCACAAAGGGCATTTACGAGTGTTTAATACCCATTGTGAATACCGAAAGTTTAAAGGTAGACTTTCATCTCACTTTACCGTTGTGAATCAGGCCAAATATGTTTAGGAAGTCCCAAGTAGAGAGAATTGAGATTATAACCTTGACCAAAGCGTCGGTGGTAGGGATTTCCTTGATCTTCTTATTTCTCTGAAGTTGGAAAAAGCAATAAGATATCACTGAGCCAAGTTGTGGTTCCAACGATAGATCCTCATCAATCGTAAAATCAAATCTTTTAACAGACTCCTTTGGAGTGGGGAGGAAGGACTCCAAAGGTCAAACTTGTTTTTGGTGACCACAATCTCTGTTTTGTCAGAGTTTAGTTCCGAGTGGTTGCTGTACATCCAATCCCGGGTGAGCAGCATGGTGTCTAGGAAATGCAGATTGGAATTTGGAGTGCTATCGATTGTGAAGAGGAGTTGCATGTCATAAGCATAATTACAAATGTTTACTTTCATGTTTGTGAGAGAGTGGACCATGGGGCGGATATATAAGTTAAAAAGATAAGGGGAGAGTGAAGAGCCTTGTGGAACCCCACAGTTCAATTGGACTTCAGGAGAATTGAGAGGGGAAAGTCTAATTGACGAGGATCTTTCCTTGAGAAAGGAGAGAGTCCAGTTGATTGCTGAATCCTAGAATCCTGTGGCCCTGACACAGTTAGCCCAGAGGTCATGGTCGACCATGTCAAAGGCTGCTGACAGATCATGGTGGACTAGGGCTTTAGTGCTGCCTTTATCTACTTCCTCTCGCATGCCATCTACTACTGAGAGAATCACTGCCTATGTTGAGTGCGCTGGGTGAAAGCCCACTTGCGAAGGATCAAGGAAATCTGAGGCCTCTATAAAGAAACGGAGATGGTGAGCTACATGCGCCTCAAGCAATGTTGCCAAATAGGGGAGGAGAGAAATTGGCCGATAATGTTTCAGATTGGGGGTGTCCTCACCTGCTTTCTTTTGTAAAGGGACTAGAACTGCCACTTTCAAGCAACTGGGGACTATGCCTTGATAGAGAGACACTAAAAGATAACCTGTGCTCACTCTCCGGTAACTTGGCAGAGCTCAGTCAGGCTTATCTAAAGAGGCTGCACATTGTCAACGCACTAAAAGCATTCCTTGGTCCTTCTGCAGTGTAAGACGCATGCAGGCTGTGCTTGGGCCTCGACTGGGTAAAGCCCAGTCCAAAGGCGGGCCCGTTGCGCCCGTCCGTGGACGGACGAGGCTGGGGTGGGCCACCAACCTTGGACTATCAAAAAAGGCTCTGTTGTTTTTGCTTATATTGAATTTCCGGGGGGTATCCTGCTGCTTGGCTGGGGAAACTCTAATGGC
Organism: Triturus cristatus; assembly: GCF_964204655.1. Taxonomy (NCBI): domain Eukaryota; kingdom Metazoa; phylum Chordata; class Amphibia; order Caudata; family Salamandridae; genus Triturus; species Triturus cristatus. The sequence continues at coordinate 9,898,501 of NC_140579.1, read as the reverse complement.
GACAGTGTGTTTACGGCTGAGGAAGTGTCTTTTCCTTTCTTGTACTAACTTGATGCTAAGGTTTGATTGTCACACTCTTTTGAAGGCCCAATTTGTATAGTGTCTTTTCATAATATTTTCACAAGGTTTGGACCAAGCAGCCAAAGTCTTGGGCTAAAGGAAAACCAAATTCTCCCTTTACAGTAGTGTTTTTGAGAAGCCGGGACCCTAACTGCATAGTGACTTTTTTTGCTGCACATTGTTTGGCCAAGAAAAAGACTACCTTAAACCTCTCCTCTCCCAAGTTCTAGCAGGTATTGTGAAAGTCTGCATATCTATATACATAGCTGTGTTCTGCTTTGAGGGTAAATAGTCATCATTTAGCTTGGTTCTACATTACTGGGCTTTGGCAGGGTGGTTTGAGTGATAACCTTGGCCCCTGGTGCCCAGACATGGGTAAACGCAAATAACTGCTCCAGCTAAGCTTGGTTCCTCATCTTCATCCCTGGATGAATTCATCAAACGTGCGATGGGGGCCCTGAATAAGGACATTGAGCAGGTGGAACATCACCTCTCGGGCTCATTGGCTACAGGTTTGGGGACTTATCCTATGCCTACTAGATAACAAGGGAGTGAGGTGTCGCCTAACTCAGTACAGGCTCAAAGACCTGAGCCAACACAGGCTCCACCAACTATTATTGACATATCTCCTTCTGAGCCGGGCCTGACCGCAGACCAGGACACTACCCTTTCGAGTAGCAATAGCCCCCGCGAAGTGGAAAAGTTGTCAGGCTCAACAGAAGCCAGTCTCAATACTTACCCCTCAACCTAGTCATATAATGGACCCTACTTTGCTTTATGTTGAGATCTGTTAACGAGATCTCTCCTGGAAAATGTATGTTATGTAATATCTAATTTGGATTTAATCAAGGGTCTTTTAAAAGATCTTAAAACAAGAGGTCCTGCTTTCACCGTTACACTGCCTGCCATGCACCAGCAAGGGAAGAAGGGGGCTGGTACACGTTGTCCTTCAGGTCCCCCTGACTTTGGCTCAGAGGCCTTAAGGCCCTGTAATACCTACTCTCAGGGTAATCACCAGCCCACTTTACCACCTGTTTAGCAGGATTCCCAAACACACTTAAGTACAATTGACGGAGTACCCAAGATAAGGGGTGAAGGGTATCTAACCACCTCCAGGGGTGGCCAAGATATTGGTTGCCCCCTTAGTTATAGGCAGGCTGTGCAATATCCACTTTCAGAAGGAGCCACCAGTGTTAATGACCCAACAGATAGGCCACTGAAAGAGGTCACACCTAGGAGGAATTTATCACAGGCTGAGTGGGCTAGAGAGCCATATAGTATTGGGGATGGGAACCCCAACTGGTATACCATCGACCTATGATTACACCTTATTCAGCAGTCATGGCAAATATCCCTCCTCTAACAGAGGGCTTAGAAGAGTTGCCAATTCAGCTAAAGAACAAAGTCGTGCACTGGCTTCAGTCTAGGTCAGTATTCCCAATTTCAGCTGCAGACCAAATCCTGCCGGCTCAGAGAGTGGGCTGGATTGGGTCATTGAATGAATCGCTTCCTGGAGACTGTCGGCCCGATTCACAAAGGTAAAGTGAAATGAAAGTCTAACTTTACGGTATTCACAAAGGGGAATCAATACTCGTGAATCCCCTTTGTGAAAGTTCATCTTGTGGTATTCACAAACACAAATTACGAGTAGCAAATGCCCTTTGAGAATACTGTAAGACATAAAGTTAGACTTTTGTCTAACTTTACCTTTGTGAATCGGGCCTAGTGTCGGAATACATCTTAGGCATCCTAGGGATGCTGGGAAGATCCTGCTTGACACGCCTTATAGTTCCTTGTTGGATGACAGAGTATCTCTTCCTCCCCATAACAAATAAGGGAGGTAAAAGAGTCATATAATAGTCTTTGTGGTTTCCTTAAGATTGTTTATTATGAGAGAACTGGGTTATTTTGGTAATCCAGAAAAACAGCACAAACGGAGGAGCAGCCAACACGTTTCGCCCATAGTGACGCGCAGGCTTGGGGCTATTTCAAGGCATAGATGGTTTAGTCCGGTAGGGCGCACGCCTACGTGTTTGTGAACAGTATCATAACATGAGAGAGCTCTCTCGTATTCACTCATAATAAGGAATCTTAAGGAACCACAACCTGATGACTCGAACCTTCAGCAAGTTTGACACGTGCTTCGCCCCTGAGGTGGATAATGACATCTGGATCTTGGCCTTTGAGCAGATTACTCTGGTCCTCAACTCCCTTTTGGTACTTGCGGCAAAAACAGGCTCACACATTAGAGTAAGGATGGTTTAATCAAGAATGTACGCAGGCTCTAAAACAATTGAGTATTTTGAGGAACAAAGATCCCTACGGTCAGTGAATAGATAACAATTCACTGGAAATAAGAATAATGTCCAGGAGTAATCAAGAATGGATATGTAGTACACTTTTAATCAAACATATATATGTGTGGAAGATTACCTCCACTTGGGTAATCCTCAATGGGTGTTAATCAATCAATCAATCAGGGTTTTTTTTTTTAAGCACACTACTCACCTGTGAGGGTCTCAAGGCGCTGGGGGGGGGAGGGGACAGCAGTTCTGTTTAGTCGAAGAGCCAGGTCTTGAGGGCCTTCCTGGAGGTGTCCAGGGAGGGGGCGCGTCTGAGGTCGATAGGGAGCTCATTCCAGGTTCTGGCCTTGATGTAGGAGAAGGCTCTTCCCCCTGTTCTGGCTCTGCGGGTGCCCGGGGTTTCGGCGAGTGCGAGGTTGGTGGAGTGGAGGTTTCTTTTGGGTACGTGGAAGGCAATTCTCTTGTTGAGGTATTGGGGTCCTGTGTTGTGGAGGCATTTGTAGGCGAGGGTGAGTAGATTGAAAGTGAATCTCTTCTCGACGGGGAGCCAGTGGAGGTTCCGTAGGTGTTGGCTAATGTGCTCATGTTGGGGGATGCCGAGGACGCCAAGGACGAGTCTGGCTGTGGTGTTCTGTATCGTCTGGAGCTTGCGGAGTAGAGACTTGTTGATGCCGGCGTAGAGGGTGTTTCCGAAGTCCAATCTGCTGGTTATGAGTGCGTGGGTGACTGTCTTGCGTGACTCAAGGGGGATCCATTTGAAGGTCTTTCAGGGGATACAGAGGGTGTTGAAGCAGCTGGATGCGACCGTGTTGACCTGCTTGCGCATGGAGAGGTAGGCGTCGAGTACAATACCGAGGTTTTTGGCGTGGTCAGTGGGGGTCAGAGGGCTCCCGAGTACGGTGGGCCACCAGGTGTTTTTCCATGCTGACGGGGTGGTTCTGAGTACGAGGACTTCTGTCTTCCGAGTTGAGCTTCAGGCAGCTGTTGCTCATCAGGATGCGACGTCCTGCATCTCTTCCTGGAAATTGAGTCTAGTGGTGGTGGGGTCCTTGGTGAGGGAGAGGATAAGCTGGGTGTCGTTGGTGTAGGATACTATGCTGAGGACGTGCTGTCTGACAATGGCGGTGAGGGGTCCATGTAGATGTTGAAGAGGGTAGGACTGAGCGAAGATCCCTGGGGTACTCCGCAGCTGATTTCCATGGGTTCGGAGAGGAAGGGTGGCAGTCTGATTCTTTGGCTTCTGCCGGTGAGGAACAAGCGGATCCAGTCGAGGGCATTACTTGTATGCTGGCGTTGTGTAGTCTGGTGGCGAGTCTGCGGTAGGAGACGGCGTCGAATGCTGCTGACAGGTAGAGTAGTATCAGGGCTGCGGTTTGGCCTTGGTCGAGGAGGTTGCGGATGTAGTCTGTGGTGGTGAGTAGGGCTGTCTCGGTGCTGTGGTTGCTGTGGAATCTGGATTGGGAGGGGTCGAGGATTGAGTTATCTTCGATGAACTGTGCATTGACGGTCTCAGCGACATTTGCCGTGAAGGGGAGGAGAGAGATGGGCCGGTAGTTCTTCAGGTCCATGGGTTCTGCTGAGGGTTTCTTAAGAAGGAGTCTGACTTCTGCACTTTTCCAGTCGTCGGGGAAGAAGCCCGTCATGAAGGTGGTGTTGATGGTGTGTCGTAATTCTGGTGCGATGGCGGTGGCGGCTCTATGGTAGATGTGCGGTGGGCATGGGTCCATGGGGGCCTCTGAGTGGATGCTTTTCATGGTCGAAGCGGTCTCTTCGGTCGTGACCGGTGTCAAGGAGGCGATGGTGGGCTGGCAGGTGTTGCTGGAGGGCGCTGTGGTTGCGGAGTCAGGTGTTTAGCCGTTTAAGTTGTTGTAGAGGTTCTTGATTTTCAGGTGGAAGTACGTTCTGAGGTTGTCGCAGAGGACCTGGGAGGGGGTGATGTCTGTGGTTTCGCTGGCAGCTTTGGTGAATTCCTGGATGATGCAGAAGAGCTCCTTGGAGTTGCTGGTGTTGGCGAGGACTTTGGTGTGGACGAAGGTTCTTTTGGTGGTGCTGATGTGTTGGTGCTATTTCATCATGGCGTTTTTGTAGGTGGTGGGGTTTTCAGTTTTGCCAATTCTTCTTGAGGCATCTGCAGATGTGTCTGGCTTCTTGGAGGTCAGCGGTAAACCAGGTGGCTTTCCTGTGGCACTGTATGTCGGAGTTGCGTAGCGAGGCGACCTTGTCTATGCAGCTGGAGATCCAAGTGTGAAGTCCACTGGCTGCAAGGTTGGCGCCGGTTGTGGCAGTGGGGGTGTCGCGGTTGAGGGTGGAGTTGAGCTGCTCCTCGATGACCCTGCTCCATTTTCTTCGCGGAGGGTGTGAAGCAGGTCTGGACGGCTTAGGTTTGTTGACGGAGAAGTGTACGCAGTGGTGGTCAGTCCATGGGAGTTGCATGGTGTGGCTGAAGTGGGTTCTGTTTCCCCCTGTGAAGACGGGGTCGAGGGTGTGTTCTGCCTTGTGGGTGTGTGAGTTGTTTCAGTACAATGCTGGCGAGGTTGTCAAAGAGGGTGCTGGAGTTGTGGTCGCTAGGTAGCCGAGGTGGAAATTCAGGTCTCCTATGAGTATGGAGTCGATGGCGTTGGGTGCGATGAGTTCGGTGATGGTGGAGGAAAAAGGGGTGCAGGCCGGGGGGGATCTGTAGGTGAGGGTGCCGCGGAGTGTGGAGTTTGGGCTGGTCTGAACCAGGAAGTGCAGGTGTTCGGCAGTGACAAAGGCGTCGCTCTAGGTGGAGAGGTGGAGGGAGTTTTTGTGCATGATGGCAAGCCCTCTCCCTGCATGGTTGGTGTGGTCCTTCCCCTGGATTTTGTATCCATCTGGGATGGCGATGGCGATGTCAGAGGAGGAGGATGCATTGGTCCAGGTCCAGGTGTTAAAAACATGAAAACAAACAGGCGTGAGACATTAAATGTCAATCAGTTTTATCCACAATTGGGGTCACTTATTTACATCAAGGAGAACACTACTGTACTCAGAAGTCCACCCAAGGAAAAAGCGAAAGGTCAAGGCACTAGAAACCTGCACCAGTCAGTCAAGTGTATGGCAGTTAAATCAAAAGCATGGTGCAGTGAGCCAGGAACGTGACCGTCCTACGTCCCCACTAATTGGGAAAACACAAAGAACAAAATTGGGTCTGCACTCAAATATTACCGTACGGTATTGTTCACTGGAATTTTGTATCCAGAAGTTACAACAACACATAGAAGTCAACAATTGAATATAATAACATTAGCATAGTGCCTCCCAAATAAATCAAGTTGTATCAACCACCAAGAGTACCAGACGAGTCTCTCTCCTTTACCAATCATGCCTTGCATTGAAACCAGCCCTAACAGTTGAATCTTGAATGGCGTGGGAGCGCGACTTGGGCCATCCCATACCTGATAAAACTTGGCAATATCGCTGCACAAGTAAGATGGTTTCCAGTAAAAATTATAGGCTAATAGCTCTATTGGACATCGAAGCTAAGGCCTATGCCCAGGTCCTGCTGGCAGAACTTGAGAACTGGGTCACAGAAAATAGCATTCTTCCTCATACTCAGTCCGGCTTCAGATCAGGCTGCTCCACGACGGACAATATAATAGCGCTGTCCTATCTTTCGTGGAGAACCTCTCTGGCCAATCATCTACCTTTATTTTGCTGCTTTGTGGACTTCAGTGCAGCTTTCAACAGAGTCAACCGAGGGACTCTATGGAACAAACTAAACTCCTGGGGGATACCATCTGTACTCCTCTCTGCCCTGATATCTCTGCATCAGAAAACTTGGGTGAGGATTAAAACAAGCGCCACAACAGTATCTGCAAAAATCGTAACTAAAAATGGTTTAAAGCAAGGCTGCGTATTAGCCCCACTACTATTTATCCCCTACACTGCTGATCTACCAAAAGAACTGGCAAGCGCAACCTTGGTCGCCCCAAAATTGGGTGGCACACGACTACAGATTATGCAATCCGCCGATGACATTATTATCATGGACCATACAAAAATAGGTCTACAAAGAGCGCTCACTGCCCTTAACATATATGACATAAAAAAATAATCTTCTGATGAACGAATCGAAGACCAAAGTCATGATCTTTGGGAAATACAAAAAAAAGAAAAATCTGTCTTGGCGAGCAGGCGGACTACATATTGCAACCTGTACCAGTTATAATTACCTAGGAGTCTGGTTCAATGAAAAGGCTAATCAAGTATCTCATCTTAAACATCTTCGGCTCAAGGGAGCAGGCGTTATATACAGTCTGAGGTGCCTGAATCGGCACTTGCACAGCCCTACAGCCGAGCCAATTTTAAGGGTTCTACGTGCTAAACTGCTCCCGGCAGTGTCCTATGGCCACCTGGCTTTCCCTGGCAAAATGGATATATTTCTAGCAAAATATCAAATAAAGGCTTACAAGAAAATATTTTCGGTCCCCCAGCATGCTAGGAGGAGGAGACTGAGACTTGAGCTTGGCCTGGAAAGCGCAGATCTTCACTGCCTGGGAGATTTAATTAAATTCTACATCCATATTCTACGTGCACCTGCTCAGTCCATGAAAGAAGAATTGCAATCAGTATTCACGGACAAACTTTCTCCTTGGTACAGACAGCTGCACGTGCCCATCTTCACATTAAAGATTGATATTACCATCTTACTAATCCAAACATTTCCCTGCCAGTGTGGAAAAAAACGTTAAAAAATCAAGTCACCTCAGTGTCATTTGAGAGAGATGTTGCTCGGCTTCCAAAACAATTGCTCCTTGCAGTTTTGAAAGACTCGTATATCAAGGGGAAACCTCAACCATATTTAAGTTGCTCTCTACAATCACTGACACGTAATAAAATTATTTATATGAGGCTGCTAGCACTCCCAATTCATGACTTCAACCCGCTGTGGGCTCGGAAGAATGGCCAGCTAACATGTAGGCTCTGCAACTATCCATATGAGTCCTGGTTTCATCTGTTATGTTGTTGCCCTCACCTTGCCAATGACCGCCGACTGGCCCCAGTTTACCGGGAAAAGTCACTGCAGGGAAGCATCGGACTTATGCTTCAGTAATAACTCAGCCCATGTCTTAGCAAGAGCTGCGAAGTTTGTTAATATTATCCTAATTGTATTGCATAATGCTCAGCATTAAGAAACTGTTAAACTCTATCCTTATCTGCACATATGAACGTTGATAAAAGTCAAACTCTCGATAAGCACTGTGACACTAAATCTAGATACAGCTGATTTATAAATGTTTACAAAATCTTCTTTTTCTTCCGCTTTTATTAACTCTTATATTTTTATCCTTGAATTTTATTAATACGTTTGTATGTTATGGTTTTAATTAACTGTAATAAACTTGATTGATTGAAGACATAGAAGTCAACAATTGAATATAGTAACATTAGCATTGTGCCTCCCAAATAAATCAAGTTGTATCAACCACCAAGAGTACCAGACTAGTCTCTCGCCTTTACCAATCATGCCTTGCGTTGAAACCAGCACAAACCGTCGAATCTTGAATGGCGTGGGAGCGCGACTTGGGCCATCCCATACCTGATAAAACCTGGCAATATCGCTGCACAAGTAAGATGGTTTCCAGTAATAGTAGGCACAAACTACTCCATTACAAATACCTGCACCGAGCATACACTGCTCCTGAGGCTCTGGCACAGGTAGATCCCTCACGATCACACTGATGCCCGAAGTGTGCAGCCAACAATGCTGAGTTTGTGCACTTGACTTGGATTGCTCTGTGATTCTTGCTTTTTGGGAGGCTGTCCTCACCTTGATTGGCTCTTCTGGGGTATGTCAAGCCATTGAGCCCAAGGTCTAAGCGCTTCACAGACACGGCGCTCTTGCTGGCAAGCGACGTATAGTAGCCCCACTGTGGGGCAGCAGCAAGCCCCTCACACGGATGACTGGCTGAAAGACATGACATATTGTGACACCACCAGTGAACTCTATGCTTCATTGCAACCACCAACATCTAGACCCAAAGACATTTGGACACCCTCCAAACCTACCTTTTAACCTTTAACACTGATACCTCTGATGACGCTGCTGTTTGCCTCATGGTCGATTGCTTGATATACTGCATATCCAGGCATTTCTGTTTCTGCCTATAATGTTGTATGTATCTTATAGATATGGTGTGGGAGCAGCGGGGACCAGTCTGACCTCGTCAGTGCTGGTCGCTCTACCCGTTGTGTGGCCCCTCCAGGAAGTCACCGGCTCCCTGCTGCTGCCGCCGCCGCTCACATCGCTGCCCTGATTGTGCCCCCACTGTGGTCTGTACTTTCGCCCTGGTTTGTTTCATTTGTTTTGTGCTGTTGTCCTGATTGTCCTGTTCAGCCTGACCCGTGTACTGCCCTGCCCCCATTCGCCGTAGTGTTGCCCTGTTGGTATTGTGCCCTGTTGTTATTGTCTCTGTTCTGTTCCCCTAGCGCTTCCGTCCCCGCTGCTCCCCCGCGGCCCCGCCCCCACTCCTGCTGGTTCCCTCGACCCTCCCCACTCGCCACCCCCCGGTCCCGCCTCCCAGCTGCTCCTCCCTCCCACGGAGTACTTAGGGGAGAGACCGGGCGACGGGGAGCTGTGACCCAGTCTGACCTCGTGAGTGCTGGTCGCTCTACCCGCCGCGTGGCCCCTCCAGGAAGTCACCGGCTCCCTGCTGCTGCCGCCGCCGCTCACATCGCTGCCCCGATTGTGCCCCCACTGTGGTCTGTACTTTCGCCCTGATTTGTTTCATTTGTTTTGTGCTGTTGTCCTAGCGCTTCCGTCCCCGCTGCTCCCCCGCGGCCCCGCCCCCACTCCTGCTGGTTCCCTCGACCCTCCCCACTCGCCACCCCGCTCCCGCCTCCCAGCTGCTCCTCCCTCGCTCCGCCCCTCCCACTACGCCATTTATGGCGGAGTCCACGCGTACGCGCAGCGTCCGCGCGCAGCGGGCGCGACGATTGTGCGCCGAAGGTGCGCCAAAGGTAAGCCCGTCTGCGCCCGTCCGCGCCTGCACCGCGCCCAGTGCCAGACCCCCTGGCCCCCGCAGATGCCAGCCTACCCGCCAGACTTACGACGCAGCCACCCTCAACGCACTCAACACCGGCCGGACCCCCGGCTGCCACCGAGCCACCCCAGGACGCACCCACGGACCCTTCACCTGCCAATCCTGCAAGTTCACCTGCATCCGGACCTGTACCGCACCCGCCAAGACGAGCACCAGCAACAACCACCTGAAGTGCATCCTGCTCAACACCCGCTCCGTCCACAGACACGCCGTGGAACTCTGGAACCTGCTCGACACCACAGCTCCAGACGTCGCCTTCCTCACGGAAACATGGATGAACGCCTCCTCAGCGCCCGACATCGCCATCCCCATCCCGGACGGATACAAGATCACCCGGAAGGACCGCGCCAACCAGATGGGAGGAGGTATCGCCATCGTCCACAAGAACACCATCCGCATCACGACCAACTCTGACGACACCCTCACAGCCGCCGAACACCTACACTTCCAAATCCACACCGACCCCAAGACTACACTCAGAGGCACCCTCATCTACAGACCCCCGGGACCACGCACACAATTCAGCGAAGACTTCGCCGACTTCATCATCCCGCAAGCCCTCTCCTCCGCTGACTACATCCTCCTCGGGGACCTCAACTTCCACCTGGAGAACAACAACGACCGCAACACCACCACCCTGCTCGACAACCTCTCCAACCTCGTACTCAAGCAACTGGTGACCACCCCCACCCACTACGCCGGCCACACGCTCGACCCCGTCTTCTCCTCCAGCAAGGACATCTCCTTCAGCCACGCCACCGGACTCCACTGGACGGACCACAGCTGCGTTCACTTCAGCTTCAAAAGGACCACGCTCCACCACCACCAGCAACAGGGCCCCCGCAGAAGCTGGAACAAGATCACAGCCGACCAGCTCGCCGCATCCCTGAGCCAGAACCCTCCCGCCAACCCCAACCAAGCCGCCAACAACCTCACAAGGTGGATCAGCAACTGCGCAGATGACCTCGCCCCACTGAAGACCCCTCCCAGCAGACCCGGCAGCAAGAAAGCAGCCTGGTTCACCGACGAACTCAAGTGCTCCAAGAAGACCTGCCGAGCCCTCGAGAAAGCCTGGCGCAGAGACCCAACACCAGACAACATGACCACCCTCAAGCTCGCCACTCGAAAACACCACCAACTGATCCACGCCACCAAGAAAACCACATTCAAGGAACGACTGGACAACAACGCCCACAACAGCAAGGAACTCTTCAACGTCGTCAAAGAGCTCTCCAACCCCAGCGCCGGAAACAACGACATCACCCCATCGCAAGACCTCTGCAACTCGCTCGCCTCGTTCTTCCACAACAAGATCGCAGACATCCATAACAGCTTCAGCACACAGCCGACGCACCCTACGACCGCACCAGCGCCCCCCACCACCACCCTCCGCGCCTGGACCCAGATCAACACCGAAGACACCATCCGCACGATGAACTCCCTCCACTCCGGATCACCTACCGACCCCTGCCCTCACCACGTCTTCAACAAGGCCGACTCCGCCATCGCTCCCCACCTACAGGACATCATCAACGCCTCCTTCGACACCGCCACCTTCCCAGAGAGCTGGAAGCATGCCGAACTCAGCGCCCTACTGAAGAAACCATCAGCGGACCCCACCGACCTCAAAAACTACCGCCCCATCTCGCTCCTCCCGTTCCCGGCCAAAGTCATCGAGAAGACCGTCAACAGACAACTGGCCGCCTTCCTCGAGACGAATGGATCACTCGACCACTCGCAGTCCGGCTTCCGGGCCAACCACAGTACCGAGACAGCCCTCATCGCAGCCACCGACGACATCCGAACCCTGCTGGACAACGGAGAAACAGTGGCCCTCGTCCTCTTGGACCTCTCCGCGGCGTTCGACACGGTCTGCCACCGCACCCTAGTGCAGCGCCTCAACAACGTCGGAATCCAAGAGAAGGCACTGGAATGGATCATCTCCTTCCTCGCCGGAAGGACACAGAGAGTCCGCCTCCCCCCGTTCAGATCAGAAGCCACCGAAGTCATCTGCGGCGTACCTCAAGGATCTTCACTCAGCCCCACGCTGTTCAACATCTACATGATCCCCCTCGCGGCCATCGCACGCCAACACAACCTCAACATCATCTCCTACGCCGACGACACCCAGCTGATCCTCTCCCTCACCAACGACCCCGCCACCGCCAGAACCAACCTACACGAAGGGATGAAAGACGTAGCCGAGTGGATGATGAACAGCCGCCTGAAACTGAACTCAGACAAGACGGAAGTCCTCATCCTGGGATCGTCGCCCGCCGCCTGGGACGACTCCTGGTGGCCCCCTGCCCTGGGCAGCGCACCCAAACCTACAGACCATGCACGCAACCTGGGCTTCATCCTGGACTCCTCCCTCTCCATGACCAGACAAGTCAACGCCGTCTCCTCGTCATGCTTCAACATCCTACGCATGCTACGTAAGATCTTCCGGTGGATCCCCACCGAAACCAGGAAGACGGTCACCCAGGCCCTCGTCACCAGCCGACTGTGCTACGGCAACTCCCTCTATGCCGGAACCACCGCAAAACTCAAGAAAAGACTCCAGCGCATTCAGAACGCCTCAGCACGACTCATCCTGGACATCCCCCGACACAGCCACATCCCCGCACACCTGAGAAACCTGCACTGGCTCCCCGTTAGCAAGAGAATCACGTTCCGACTCCTCACCCACGCACACAAAGCTCTCCACAACCAAGGCCCAAGATACCTCAACGACCGCCTGAACTTCCACACTCCCACCCGCCAGCTTCGCTCGACCAGCCACGCCCTTGCGTTAATTAAGAAGTTAATGTAGATATGAAAAGATATCATTTGTAATGTGATAAGTTTAATGATAGAGTTAACTTTCTCTCCAGTGGCGTAACGAAAGTTTAAGCCCCCCCCCCCTGCAATGTACACAGAGGGGCCCCTGATCTGGATTTAATACGGAGCGCTCAGGTTTTATTACTGGGCTGAGGGGGGCCCCTGCAGCTCGGGGGGATGCGGGGGCCTGTGTTACGCCCCTGTTTCTCTCCCACTAAAGTGCGTACGTATATTAATTTTCAGGGGCTAAGTCTAGTATTAATTACGTTTCCGACCGAGACACTGAGGAAGGGCGCTCCCTCGGTGTTTGATGACAGCTCCGTTTTATTTATTTGTTTATTTTATTTATTTAATGCGTTTTTATATAGCGCGGACTTTACCCGAAGGTGTCAGAGCGCTTCACAATAGGAACAGTAATGATACATAAGGAGAAAATTACAAGTGAGCATGTTACAAAAGCAAACGTTACGTTACATGAGGCAATAGTGACAATTGTGCAAGTATCAGGAGCAAACAGAATACAAGAGGAAGCAAACGATACGTTACAAACGGAAAAAAGTGACGTGTGCAGGTTACAAGAGCAGACAAAGTACACGCAGAGGTAAAAAGATTGCAATAAATGGCAGACACTCAAAACACTAAAACAGAAGTTAAGTCGCACCTTTGCACCTGCCTACGGTAGTGTCCTTTCACTTCTCGCCTCTGAGGCCTGTCCCTGGCCCTTCAGCAGCCTGTGGACGCGGCGCCCACGGCATGTTTGCAGAGAGACAGAAGTGCGCGAGCCAGCCTGACATTCACAAGGTACATACCTGAGGCGTTCAATGATGTGACGTAACTAAGGGCGAGGCAGAGGAGGAGGAGGAAGTACAAAGAGCACAATGCAAGCCGCTGGCCAGGTCATAGCAATGTGAGAGGGCTACCGACTCCCTCTCCGTGGCAAGCGAACCTCACCTGACTGGACACGCAGAGACGGAGTCCAGGAAAGCAGAGGCCACACATCTGGCCGCAGACAGGAGAATGGACCATTCCATTACCTTCGAGAGGCAGACGAAGCAGGTTGTGCAGGCCCTCTTCAGTGACCCGGAAGAGGGGGGGGACGTCGGCTTCCGCAACCTGGAGACAGACTATGCTGGGGAGGAAGGTAAGAGGTTGATTCCACCAGGATCGGGGTACCAGATGCAGAATGGGTACCACTGTGGAGGTATTCAGCTGCATAAAGGGGGAGGTGAGAAATGAGGGTGTAAAGAAGATTGAAAGGAGGTGACATTCTGCTGAAGGGTGAGAGAGGCGCTGTGACGCTTTGTAGTAAGATAAGATGCAGGGTCGCCACTGGGAGAAAGATAAGAAAGGAGGGGGCAGCATGAGAGGGGGCGCCACTGAAAAGGCAGGGATGAGAAGTGGGGGCTCCACCCGGCACAGAAATGTATCAAAATAGGGGGCTGCACTACAGAGGAGCCGAAGAGGGGTGGGGGACATATACTGTGTTTTGAATCTTAAATAAAAGCGGCAGCGCCCGGTGTGTGTGAATACTTACAACAAAGAAGTGGCAGGAGATATTCACCCCCTGCGCATGTACTATATCTGAAGCATTCACAGGTGGACGTTAAGTAAACGTGGCGAGATTTATGCTGTTTAATAAGGTACCAACAACAATTCTCACACAGAACTTCTGTTCTCTTTGGTGACGTCTCTATACAGGGTGAACATCACTCCTTCAGTTAGGATATTACTGCATGTCCTTTGGTCTCTTTGGAGGTATTACAGCAGGCTCTAATTAGTTCTCTTAGGTATTCCTAGCAGTCTTTCCTTCAGTCAGTGGAAGGTTGTGTCACCTTTCTTTTTTCACTGAAAGTCACTCGTCCTGAGAGGGTGAGTTGTCCTGTGAAGCAGAAAGACAGGGTACCAGGTATCCTTCCTCCTGCCACGTGCACCCCCCCTCCTTCTATACTTTCCCTACAATCCCCTAATTCCACTTACCTGTGAAACAGAAATGCTGTTTATCAAGTATTCTTCCTGCCATAATGAAGCATCTCCCTATCTGGCTTGAAGTAGGTTCAGGGACATAGTACCAGCTCTTTTGGAGGCTGCTATGACCCCCCTGGGGAACCACAAGTTGGAACGTAGCTCCCTTGGTTCTATCATTGATGGCGGGAAACTCCGCCCGTTTAAAACTTACTCTCATATCTTTCTCCTTGGTTTTGCTGTGATGGCTGTGAACACTGATCCAAGCTTCAGATGTTCAGAAAAAACCTAAAAACCAAGCTTTTTGCAGCCACATAAGCCGCTGATCTCTGTTCCCCGTGCCACCACATCTCCAGCGCCAAGACGCTTCGGTATTCGAGCGCTTTAGAAACATATAAACATAAACTGATCCGCTTCCCTGAGGGTATGAGGCCAGCCCTTGCCTTTGCTAGTGGGCGGAGTCACACACTGGCCACAGATCTGTTCCAGTCCTCCTAGTCCCACATGGTAAATACAGTTCACGGCAGTCCATTGTGTATACCATCTCTTGCGCTCATTTGAGCGTTGAAGCGCCCGTGCTATTAGTCCTTGACACCTGTGTTACTTTCTTCTGATATTTTGGATGGGGAAATAGTCTGTAGGGGGGACGTGACCTGCCGCTTGGGGTCTGTGGATGAGTGCCAAACAGCCAGTGTTAGCCCTTGCCGCTATTGTTTCGTTCTGATGAACTTTTCAGAAGAGCAACACGTCTTAGATGAACTGCTGTGAGGTGCCTTCTAACGTTTCCTGGGAACACAAATCAGTGTGTGAACGATGCAGAGGGGCTTAAATGCAGTGTGCAAGAGCGCCATTCATGCCACTGAACACGGTGGTAGAATTTTGGAAAGTTTCCAGTTTCTTTAATGGGACGGATGTCCAAGCCATGCCACATCGCCTCACCAACTTTATTCTGTTTGTTGCCATATACATTAAAGTAACACTTTTCCTATGCCAGAAGGGCATAATAAAGCTTAGTGCTTCTTCTGCATAGATCCCTTTCCAAAGCTGGATCAATGGCCATTCTCCTATCGTGTTTGGGAACCTGATCGTCCAGTTTCCTTAGTTTACTTGTCACAAGCTTTCCAACCCTAGCAACAGCCGCCATCTTGAATCGAAACGAACTCGCAGTCTGGCTGCTTTCATTTTAGAACAGTCTCTACTCGCTTTCTGAATAGTCACCATACGCAAGCAGCCTCTTCGCAGACAGCACGCGGGTGTGGGTGCAGCCTCTAACCTGCGTGTGATCTGCAACAAGGTGTACCACAGAGCTGACCAGGCACTCGGCTCCATTGAAGATGCAGGTGTGCATGGTTTATATAATATCCAAACCAGTGCAGAATTATGTGAAGGTAAATAGAATAACTAGCCCCTCAGAATTTAGAAAATGGTACTGAAGCACTTACAATGTGATCTGTGTTGTAGACATGATGCCTAATGGCAGCCCCAGGCCTGGGTCTATGTAAATCCGTCTGCAAAATGCAGGAATAAGGGATCCAGATAGTCCGTCATTACTTAGAACAGCCCGGAGGCGCGTAATCTACCCCAGTAGCCATCCTGTTAATCTATATAAATGTATATTCTTTAATCCTTACGTTGTGTGGCAATTCAATGTCTGTTTCTCGTTGTAGTTCTTATTTTTAAGTCTGTCAGAGACGGCAGTATAGTGGACGCGACAGGTAGACTCTCACCTTCGCCTGGCAGGAGGCTTTGGTGTCCACTCAGAAGTCACACTTCATTAAAACAAGCATGTCTGCTCTTGAAGTAGGCTGAGCCCTTACTAGTTAATCACACATAATTAAAGTGTTGCTACTGTGAATGGGGCCATGCTTCTGTTTCCATATGTCCTCCAGTGGGGTTGTACGTTCCATTCATTTCTGGGTGAGTTTTCTTAAAGCCCTCCGCTGCCGTGGTCTGTTCATACATTGACTGACATGAGACTGACTTCCTGTGGCCGATGACAGAAGTGGACTTCCCTCAGCTTGAAGTCATGTCCTTGCCTAGGCAAAACCAACAGGTCTGGCGTTGTCCATCAGAGTTTTGACAATTCTTATTTTGTAATGTTTTTGCACAAAGTTATTGATTGAGGACCTGCTGCGTGCTCGTCAATCTGGGAAAAAAAACATTGACTAAGGACAAAAATCTTTTTTTGGTCTTAAAAAGCACATATTGGGGCGTGGCCAAGATGGCGGCGAGATAGGACGTGTCTCTCTCGTCAGCGGCCCGGTAACCACCGGCCTTGGGCCATTTGCAGAAGCTGGAAGTGCCGGGGAAGGTGCCTTGGGGAAGTGGCTAATCTCGGGACCCGGGAGCGTCTGGGGACCGCTTGAACAGGCCGCTACTCAATCCAGAGATCGGGCTCAGGGCCGTGGCCTAGCGAAGCGGACGCGGGAGACACTGGCTCGGAGCGCAGGAGAGGCCCAGACCCCCGAGGAAGCCATGAGGTACACCCGTCGGCCGCACGGATGGCCCAGCACTTGAACAGAGGTGGTGAGCGGGAGTGCCTCAGACGAGGGCCTGCAGCCGCGGGACCCCGCCTAGAGGCCTGTTGGGGAGACGCACCCGCCATTTTGTGGAGAGGACCGGCGGCGGACTTGGGCCCGGGGGAACGGCCGGGACCTGGCCCTGCTGCCGAAGGGGGGCAACAGGAGAGGCCCGCAATCTGTGACTGGCGCTAGGAGTAGGCACTATGAGTCGGACTGGCATGACAGCGTGGACCTGGGAGCCCGGGGAGCGGCCACTGCATATACGGCCCAGAGCGCACTCCCCTCACTGGAGTCAGGGTGAAGGGCACAAGGGACGACCCCGCATCGGACAAAGGGGAGCGCAGGCACCCAAACACAGCGCTTAGGGGGCAGCCCAGCAGACCAGACTCCGGCCGTTGTGTGCCTGGTCTCAACAGCCTGGTGGCTTCCACGCGGGGCAGCCCGCAGCACTCCAGTGGTTCTCCCATCTCTTGGACTCACCTGGCCTCGATAGGGTGGCAGCTCACCCACGTGGGAGTCCACGGCTGAGACCGGGGGTTTTCGAGCATGGCCGCCATTAGAGTCAACCGCCGAGGGTGGGGCCCCGAGGGCCTACGGAAGAGGGTGCAGCTTGTGGGCATACCGTGCGGCCCCGCGCTCGACCCTGGTGATAGATTGGAGCTAGGGGAGTGCTGGCTCGCAGTCATTCCACTGAAATCGAGCGGCCACCACTTACGAGGCATGTGGGCCTGGGACCTGCCAGAGGAGTTGGATCACCGCAGCTAGGAGCCAGTCATCACATAGCACCACGCCCCCGGGGCTTTACCAGGGGTGAGGCTCAATAACCCCCTGCCCAAGGGGGCACTTTGGGAGGTAGAGGCTAACGGGCCGTGAGGAGAGGCGAACCCTGGCAACCTCAACAGGGTCTCCTTATAGTGATTGGTGCCTGCCAACGTGAAGAAGTACACAAGCAAGGTCGCGGTACCTATCAACCTTCCTCTGTGACAGGAAGGTAGATTTGGTTACGCAGAGCACACCTTTTGTGATTTGGTGTAAATCAGTTCAGTAGTTTTAGAGCTAGTAAAGGGAAAACAATCTAGATATCTAGGTCCACAGATTTGTGGAGGGAATTCGTGGATTCATGCTGTAATCTAATTGGCTGCCAAAACTTCAACCAGGAAGTGTTGGCAGCCTCTTGGGGCTCGGCTTGAAGCCGAGTCCTACAAAACAAAATCTAAAACAAGCATTGGCATAGCCAATAGGTCTCGCTTTTGGGACCTTCTAAGTATTTAGCTATGCAGCACAATATCCTTGGTGCAACCACTTCAACTGTTGCGTGGCTAAACACTTATAAGGTCCCAAAGGCAAGACCTATTGGCTATGCCAATGCTTGGTGCGGTTGTGTGTGTGTGGTTGTGTGTGTGTGGTTGTGTGTGTGGTTGTGTGTGTGTGGTTGCGTGTGGTTGTGTGTGTGTGTGTGTGTGTGTGTGGTTGTGTGTGTGTGGTTGCGTGTGGTTGTGTGTGTGT
The DNA here is from genome assembly GCF_964204655.1 of Triturus cristatus. Lineage (NCBI taxonomy): Eukaryota > Metazoa > Chordata > Amphibia > Caudata > Salamandridae > Triturus > Triturus cristatus. The sequence goes on along the minus strand of NC_140579.1, from coordinate 9,880,264 downwards.
GTGTGTGTGGTTGTGTGTGTGTGGTTGTGTGTGTGTGTGGTTGTGGGTGCGGTTGTGGGTGCGGGTGCGGTTGTGGGTGTGTGTGTGTTTGTGTGTGTGGTTCTGTGTGGCTGTGTGGCTGTGTGTGTGTGTATCTCAAAAAGGTGTCTACTCGGAGATAGTGCTCAAACAGCTTGACAGAGTACACACTGTCGGAGTTTGGGTGATTCAACTGCCCTCCCTATTTAGAGTGGGGGGTCGAATGGACAGTTTTTACTGGCAGAGAAGGACAAGGATAAGCATTTTTAAATGACGCCCACACAACGGTAAACCAAAAAGAATTGACTAATGTTCGTCAGTATAAGTCTACCATCCGTGAAAATGACGCCATGACGGCGCTTCCTGCCAATGACTAGTGATGTTCCGATGGATAACTCTACATGCAAAGGCCAGGTACTCTATCACAGCAACGGAGTATTTTACTTTATTGCCCTGACTGAACTAAAACTGCACTCTAGATCTTGTGGAAAATTGCCATTTTTAAAAAACATTGTTTCCAAGCTCACATTTTTTCCTTTACTTTCCAGATTGTTCTAAATTTCTAAGTGCTTTTTTTTTATTGTACCCCGTGCCTTCCTTCATCCACTCCCTCTTTTCATAAATCTTGCTTACAGTAATGTCATATGTACATTCACTTTTGTTTTGCATTTCTGAAATGTTCTAACTCGTTCAAACTCACAAGTGCGAGACAATGCTGTGTTTTTGAGAACTGGATGCCCTCTGCTTGCTGATTTTTTTTGGGCATTTGTGAGTTTGCTGAATTGTTTTACAATTTTTCTGAAGGGGCACTTGCCTACCTCTCCTTTATTGCCGTCAACTCATCATATCCCTCTACTCTATGGAACTTTAATCCTCAGTGCAAAACTCTCAAACATGGACACATTTTTAATCTCAAAATGGCAGAAAAAAAATAAGTGAAGCTCTTTATCAGCTCCTCACATTTCATAAAAACGTAAATGTAGAACTTATGGAACTCATGCTGTGAGTGAGTGGCAAAGACATCTCTAAAATGCAAATATCTCGAAAACACCATGAAAGGATTTCTGAGTGAAAGGTCTAGCTTCATGTGTTTGATTTAAATCCATAACCCAGTTTTTCATGTGCCAGACGCAACATTTCCCATGAGAACTGAAATATAAAATGAATCTTTTTTGAGCTCCACTTAACTTTTTTGACTGCAGGGACCTGTGAAAATTCACATTACAAAACGTAGCCAATTACAGGAGGGGAGCAGCAGAGTTTTAGTAGATTCCTCAAAATGACCCCTAAGTTGTGACGTAACAAATGTAAAGTGCAGCTAAAAAAAAAAAATACAGGAAAAATGATAGAATGAAAGACTGGTGCTCGACGAGGATGAAAAAATATCCCAAAACTTAGTCAAATTCATTCAAAGTTAATGAAGGATCTTCAAGACAAGCAAAATATTGCTCACTGCACTGGACAGGCTCGCTCCATCGACACGCACAAAAACAGAAACGCTCTTCGACTTCTCATCGATCACAGTCCTGCTTTAGGTCTAGTTTAAACATTTATTCATCTTTTTCTTGTTATTGGTGGAAATCTTAATTTTGCATCAAATTGTTTAAAAGGTACTCACGTTTGCAGGATACAGTGGGCGTCCGCCGGTGGCGATCACTATGTTATTTGCAGTAATTCTAGTCTGTGAATAAAAAAAATGGTGCCAATGAGAAAACAAAAATTAAAAGGTCCTGTGGGCGATATATCTGGAAACAAGATACCAAAAGAATTTCTGCAGCCTTGGTGCACTGACTGGTTTCATCAACACACTCCAGAAAGGACAATGTTTTCATAGTAAAACCTGCACAAGGGAACAATGAACCCTGTGGATTTACCACCTCTCTTCTGCAGTCCAAGATTCTGGCATCAGGCCTACACACATGTCCAGGAAGCATGTGTGTGATGTAAGAAAGACCATACCATGGTGGGATCTTTGGAGAGAGTCAAGACTGCAGTCTGGATCCGGGGTGTTCCCTGTACCACAACCAGCCCTCGTTTACATCGCTGTTGGCAGTCTTTGCACATGGGCCGAGGAGTCCTGGCATGGGACTATCCACGCTCACGGGTGGCGATGCCATGGTGAGGTGGATCTAAAGACTAATGGTTGGAGGGGAGTATAAAGGGAGCATGGGTCAATTTTGCCAGGATGTACATTTCTAGCGATACAGAATGTAATACCAAGGGGTATCAATCGGGCACATTTAATGAGCAGTATTTTTAACACACCTTGCACAGAGCAAGGCTAGGATAGCAAAGTACAAGGAATTCTCACCAGCAAAGCGCCATTTTTAAGCAGAGCACCGCACAAATGGACAGCATTTTGATTTCTTGCAAGCAGTCTACCAGAAAGCAACCCCTCCCAAGAATCTGGGAGATGAGGCAAGGCGGAGAGCTTCATCTGATGTGAATATCTAGAGGCCGGGCTGTTCAAAAGCCGCATCACTGGCACGCAGATGCAGGAGCCAGGGCCCTTCGTAGAGATGGCACCGCTGCTGAGGGAGTGTCAGAGGACGCAATCCCGCCAATGTTACATGCACAAGATCAATCTGTGGAGCTCAATGAGATGGAAACGATACTTGTGCCGTCACTAAAGGCCAGCGCAGAATGTGAAGATAGAGAAATAACGTCATATGATCTTCAATCCCGAGACGGGGTTCTAGAGTGATCTACTTGCCTTTAAGGAGCCCCAGGTGGGATACAGTCTTGTAGCGTGGGTTTTACATCCTCACTGATACTACGACCAACAGTCCTTCACAGGGAGATTGGGGGTATCTTTGGAGGATCTGGATGATGCTGCCACCAGAATTGAGCATGCTTTACATCATCGATGTCAAGGAGCCCTTCTTAGGTCATCAAAGTGCACAAAATTAAACTTGCCATCGGTAGAACTTGAACCATATCTAAACCAAAAAGCGAGTGAATATGAGATAGTAGAGACGAAGGAGAAAGGCTCTGGTCTTGGCCCCACTGTGCAGCCGCCATCTTTGTAGCATCCTTTAAATGCCCAGATTATAAATCATGATTACAGTGATGCTGGGTAATTCAAAATGCAGGAGTGCAGGGGGCAGCTGGGCACAATAGGTCAAAATACTGCAGATTATGCTGCTTCGGGTCATTTAAAAAACAGCCAGCCATACAACAGTTTCCTAAACTCCAAAGTCCCAAAATATGGTATGCAAACTATTTGTTAAAGATTCCTCGACAGGTCTGTCCACTGGTTTGGCTTTTTACCAACACGTGCAGAGTCCAGGTCAGTGTGTAAATCTTTAACAAAAGCTCCCTGGAGAAGTGTGCGGGAGAGCTGGTGAAGGTTAACTCTGTTACTAGCCTTTCAATGTGGCGCTCGTGTTATTATGCTCAAAAACCACAGAAGTCCCGGTCTGGGATAAAATGCTGACGTGGTGCCCGGAAAGAGGCCGCCTGCAGGAACAGCAGCAGGGTTTAGAGGTCAGTGCAGGAGGCACATGTCCCTAGAAAGAGGCCGCCTGCAGGAACAGCAGCAGGGTTTAGAGGTCAGTGCAGGAGGCACATGTCCCTAGAAAGAGGCCGCCTGCAGGAACAGCAGCAGGGTTTAGAGGTCAGTGCAGGAGGCACATGTCCCTAGAAAGAGGCCGCCTGCAGGAACAGCAGCAGGGTTTAGAGGTCAGTGCAGGAGGCACATGTCCCAGGAAAGAGGCTGCCTGCAGGAACAGCAGCAGGGTTTAGAGGTCAGTGCAGGAGGCACATGTCCCAGGAAAGAGGCCGCCTGCAGGAACAGCAGCAGGGTTTAGAGGTCAGTGCAGGAGGCACATGTCCCAGGAAAGAGGCCGCCTGCAGGAACAGCAGCAGGGTTTAGAGGTCAGTGCAGGAGGCACATGTCCCAGGAAAGAGGCCGCCTGCAGGAACAGCAGCAGGGTTTAGAGATCAGGGCAGGAGGCACATGTGCAGAGAGTGCGTCTAGGTGATCTAGGCCTGGGTGATCCTGAAAACGTGGCAGGATTACAGCCCACCCAGGGCTGCTGGCAGCAGGCTTAGGGGGTGTGACTTTCGGACGGGCAGCAGCAAAGGAAGCCACCTTGGGAGGGGTAAACGGAACGTTCACAGGGCTATCAAGGAAACCCTCCTTGGGGAGAGCGTTTAAAAAGCACTTAATCCAATTTCATTAGCGGATGGTATTGACATGGGAACAGACCAGAGCCAGCTTACAGTGCCACGGCTTTAAGGAGCCTTAATACCTGAAGGTATTCAAAGAAGGCGCTACATCAGTCTCAGTTTACTAGTGAGGTCAGGCAGGAACGGCCTTTACCCGGGAAGTGAATGACTGATGAGAGTGACAGACACAGGAGCCAATCGCAGTGTTGAAGCAGGGACAGAGGTAGATGGTAGGGTGTATGTGGAATATTCTAAGGCGTTGCAGCAGAAAGCGAAGACTGGTCGGGCCAGGCCTATATAACCCACCTCGCATGCATCCTCTATGCAATAACCACAAACCTCGCTGCACACGTGCTTACACAAGAACCGCACAGCTCACAGCGCTGCTCCACACAGACACTCACCTCTTTCCACGACTTTGTTGAACCGCAGACTGTATGCTTATCCACAAACTTCCCCTTCATGTCTGAATATTGTTTTTTCAGCAACTCTGGTTAAGAGAAGATTACTAACGCGCTCGCCAGGCAGCCGCGGCACCCACGCTTTACTTATAACATTAAAAGTAAACCGCGGGTGCCGCAATTATACCCAAAGCTAAGGAAAACAAGCATTGGCCAAGAAAGTCATCGCGATCACGATTGCTGTGAAAGCGAAAGTGATCGCGATGACGCGCTAGTGCTGCTGGCTGGCCTAGAGCATGGCGGCAACGTAAGGCCATATGGCTGCTTTGCGCGCGTGCACGCCTCGTGCACTGTAGCTCTATGCCAGCGGTAGCACTTTGAAAAGTCCCTTACAAAATGTCTCTCCGAGCCAGCGCACATGCGCTGGGCTCAGCGAGACCTAAAAACAAGCATTTGCAATGCAGTAGGTCTCGCATTTACGCGAGTTTGAGCTATTGGCATTGTAAATGACAATGCCTTTTATATACGTATTGGTTTTTAAAACCTAAATAAAAGGCATTGTCAATTACAATGCTAATAGCTCAAACTCTCGCAAATGCGAGACCTCTTGCATTGCAGGTGCTTGTTTTAAAGGTAGAGTCAAAGCAATGTTCCCTCAACATTGTATGAGGCTCTTTGCTGCAAAGTGCGTCTGTTTTTAGGTTTCTTTCTAAGAGTAGGCCATCGCAGAGCTTCGAGTTCTGAGATAAGGTTTCAGAACAGCAAACTCTTATTAGCAAGCAGACTGTTCGTTTATTTTAGTTCTAATAGCAACAGATTGCTTTTTCTAGGGCTAGACAACGGCCCTCCAGCTTCCTCATTAAATAAATAGTACACTTGTGAGGCTTTTGCTAGTAACCTTTTGTGTGAAGCAGAGCACTGACACTGAATCAGCAAGTTATTTCCTTTGTTCGCTTGAGTGTCAAAGGCTCGGTGAGCAGCTGTGCCAAAGGTGAGACACTAATTTATGGATTAACCATTCAGTTCACATAGGGGAGCAGCGACAGCCTGGACCCCTAAGGACGTGCATGAGGTGCTTGCACAGTAAACCTTTGGTTTTTTTTACAAATAAATAAGCTTCTTATTAATGAAGTGAACAATCTGTTACAATATGACAGTGAAGGCTAACATTCCACAAGCGGTAGAAAGTCAAATTGGGGCTTAAAATCAGTAACCAGTGGACATTAAGTAGGTTACGGGCCCCAGCACAGAGGTGCATCAGCTCCCACACTCCGGTAACATGATAGGGTTTAGACATTAGGCTAGTCCTCCCTCTGTACGCGTAAGCACACTCCTCCCCTTTCCTGTAGACTGATCTTTGTGGGGAAACGGCACGTTTGTGCTTGGAGGATCGGGAGGACGGCTTATGATGAAGCAGAAGGGGTAAGCAAAACGTGCAGTCCTTTAGTGAATAGTAATATTAATTCAGTGATTAGTGAGCCAAAAGAAACCGCATGGAGTCAATCCAATACTTGGTGCACAGTCCGGAGTTGTTGGGCAGCTGATTAGCTGCTACAGGGGGGGAGGGGAGGTGGGCAGGTCTGAGGCTGGCTCAGCAGCTGATCACTGTGGCTCTTGCACTGTAGAGGTGATCCCGGGAGAGGCTGAGCCCGGCCGATTAAACTCCTTACCCCGCTAGCGGGGGTGAAAGGAGCGTTAAATAGTCAGCCTGTTTTTGGTGGTGGGAGGCAGGGCACACTACGAGGTGATGGAGTTTTGAAGCTGAAAGCACGGCCCTCGTGCAATGGGCGCCGGGCTGAATAGTTGTAAGTTATTAAAAATAAAAACGGGCGAACCATGCCCTGCAAAAGAAAATAAAGTGCAGCTGAAGGATTTTCCCTTTCTCTCGTGGGCCGCGGACTGCCCCTGCTCCAAAGCATGGCACCCCAAAATGTATGTGCGCGCCTGCAAGTTAAGCGGACGACAGTAAATAAAATGGTCCCTAAAGCAAAACCTAGACTTAGTGTAGGAAAACTAGTTGGCCGGTGCGCGTGGTCTAAAAGCGGAAGTGAGCAGTGACCTCTCTGAAAGCACATTCCGATAGACATTCTCACGAAACACTGTAAAAAAACGGCGAAGACCTTAAGAAACATAAGACATAAAAGCGCCGAGACACGGCAAAAGTGAAAGCAGGGGTGCGCGCGCTGCATTTGAAGTAGTTAAAGTGATCGGAGACGCGATCAAGGGAGCAGAAAGGAAACTGATTAGAAGGGAGGGGGTAGTGTGAAAACAGCGGGGAGAGAAGGGAGGGTGTAATAAAAAACAAAGGAGCCAAAGCTATAGAGAAGGGAGGGGGGAGCACGTCACCTTCAGCCACTCCACCGGACTTCACTGGACTGACCACAGCTGCGTCCACTTCAGCTTCAAAAAGAACACGGTCCACCACCACCCGAAGCGGGTTCCCCACAGGAACTGGAGCAAGATCACCGTCAACCAGCTCGCCACCTCCCTCAGTCAGAACCCACCTGTCAGGACATCGGACCCTAACACAGCAGCCCTCAACCTCACTCAGTGGCTGACCTCCTGCGCCGACGACCTCGCCCCACTGAAGAACCCACTCACCAGGCACAGAAGCAAGAAGGCCCCCTGGTTCACCGACGAACTCAAGAACTCCAAGAAGGCCTGCCGCACCCTCGAGAAGGCCTGGCTCCTCGACAAGACCGCCGACAACATGACCGCCCTCAAACTCGCTACCGGCAGACACCACCAGCTCATCCGCACCACCAAGAAGAAATCTCTGAAGGAACGACTGGACAAGAACGCCCATGACAGCAAGGAGCTCTTCAACATCGTCAAGGAGTTCTCTAACCCCAGCACCGGCAACAACGACATCACTCCCTCACAGGAGCTCTGCGACTCCCTCGCCTCGTACTTCCACTGCAAGATCGCCAACATCCACAACAGCTTCGGCGTTTCACCCCCGCACCCATCGGTCGAACCTACGCACCCCGCCGCCATCCTCCAGACATGGACCAAGGTGACCCCCGAAGACACAACACGCATGATGAACACCATCCACTCCGGATCGCCGACAGACCCGTGCCCCCACCATGTCTTCAACAAGGCCGCCTCTACCATCGCACCCCACCTCCGAGACATCATCAACACCTCCTTCGACACAGCCACCTTCCCGGAAAGCTGGAAGCACGCCAAGCTCAGCGCTCTGCTGAAGAAACCAACAGCGGACCCGACCGACCTCAAGAACTTCCGCCCCATCTCGCTCCTTCCCTTCCCCGCCAAAGTCATCGAGCAGGTCGTCAACAAGCAACTGGCCGCCTTCCTCGAGTCGAACGGATCCCTCGACCCATCACAGTCCGGATTCAGAGCCAACCACAGCACCGAGACCGCCCTCATCGCAGCCACCGACGACATCCGAGCCCTGCTTGACAACAGTGAAACAGCGGCACTCATCCTCCTAGACCTCTCCGCAGCATTTGACACTGTCTGCCACCGCACCCTAGTCCAACGCCTCAACGACACCGGCATCCAAGGGACGGCCCTGGAATGGATCACCTCATACCTCTCCGGCAGAACACAGAGAGTACGCCTCCCTCCTTTCCTCTCTGAGGCCACCGGAGTCATCTGCGGTGTCCCGCAAGGATCATCGCTCAGCCCCACTCTCTTCAACATCTACATGAAACCCCTCGCTGCCATCGCACGCCAACACAACCTCAACATCATCTCCTACGCCGATGACACCCAGCTGATTCTCTCCCTCACCAGAGACCCCGACATCGCCAAAACCAGCCTACACGAAGGGATGAAAGACGTCGCCAAATGGATGGACATCAGCCGCCTGAAACTGAACATGGACAAGACAGAAGTCCTCATCCTGGGACCATCGCACTCCGCATGGGACGACTCCTGGTGGCCCCCGGCCCTAGGCACCGCACCCAAGCCTACGGACCACGCACGCAACTTGGGCGTCATCCTGGACTCCTCCCTATCTATGACCAGACAAGTCAACGCCGTATCCTCAGCCTGCTTCCACAACCTTCGCATGCTCCGTAAGATCTTCCGCTGGATCCCGACCGAGACCAGGAAGACGGTCACCCAGGCCCTCGTCACCAGCAGACTAGACTACGGAAACACCCTCTACGCCGGTACAACAGCCAAGCTTCAGAAAAGACTTCAATGTATCCAGAACGCCTCCGCCCGACTCATCCTGGACGTCCCCCGACGCAGCCACATCTCGAGCCATCTGAGGGACCTGCACTGGCTCCCCGTCAACAAGAGGATCACGTTCAGACTCCTCACCCACGCACACAAATCCCTCCACGACCTTGGCCCAAGATACCTCAACGACCGCCTGACCTTCTACACGCCCACCCGCCAGCTACGCTCCGCAAACCTTGCCCTCGCCGTCGTCCCTCGCATCCAGAGAACCACCGCCGGAGGAAGATCCTTCTCCTACCTGGCGGCTAAGACATGGAACTCCCTGCCCGTCCACCTGCGACTGACCCCGGACCACCTCGCCTTCAGGAGACAGCTCAAGACCTGGCTGTTCGAGCAGTAGCAGACCCCCTCCCTCATGCGCCTTGAGACCCTTCCGGGTGAGTAGTGCGCAATACAAATTTCTTGATTGATTGATTGAGTGGGAGCAGCTGTGCACGTGCATGTGATCGTGCACTCAAGGTTTAGGCCAGCCAAAAGACTGTGGGTAGCACTTCGAAAATCCCACATACAAAATGTCTCTTCAAGCCTTTGGCTCAGCGAGTCCTAATAAAGGGAGCCAGGATAGGAACACCCTGAGCCCTCGGCCATGGTGCAGGGGTCTCCCAGAGACCCCACCGTAGCTAAAACGCATTTATTTTTAAAACAATCTCCAAAAAATCCACTGGAGCCGCAGTAATGCAATAACTCCTTTTATTAACAATGCACAGAAACACAAAACATGTTGGCATGAAATGCAAAAAACGGTATTATTACTAATGATATTTGCTGCCAGCACAGCTCTTCAAACACTTACCCTTTCAATAAGCGTGCAGAATAACTTAGGAAACCGTGTGTGTTTCTTTTGCAAACCGCTGTGAGTGGGCGCTATAATCCAGTGAAAGGTTGATGTGAAGGGACCAGTGACTCTGCTCTCACCCAGAATGCCTTGGGTTGTTGAATGACTGGACTGCAGCGTCGTTCTGGCAGAGACCAGGAGTCTACTGATGACCCAGCCTTCAGCTTCTTTGTGACTTGTGGCATGAAGCAGTTAATGTAGATATAAAAAGACACAATTTTCAATTTTATAAGTTTAGTTAAAGAGATGGCTTCCTCTCCCACTGTACGTGTATTCATTTTCAGGGGCTAAGTCTAGTATTAACTAAGAGACTAAAGGTGTTTTGACGAAGCTCCGTCACCCCTCGTGCTGCGGTACAGTAATATGATGCCTCCAGACAACAGGTTCTTTCACTTTTCATGCCTGTAAGTCCTGTTACAGGAATTCGAAGCAGCCTGTGGACGCGACGCCCTACTCCATGTTTGCTGAGAGATGGACAGATGGGCGCGGAGACAGTTCCTGTGACTGAGCCTTCAAAAGGTACATACATGAGGCTTTCAATGTGACGTAACTGTAAGAGCGAGGCAGAGGAGGAAGTACAAACAGCACAACACATGCAGCACAGTATTTATTGCTATTTCGGTTCTTATTCTTGGTCAGGTCAAAGCAATTTGAGTTGGTTACTGATTTCCCCTCCATGGCATGCAACCCCACTTGACTCTATGTCCCGAGGACGCTGTAAAGGAAAGCGGAGACCGATCCTCTGGCCAGAGACAGGAGAAGGAACCATTTGATAACTTTCGACGAAGCCGGGTGTGCAGGCCTTCTTCGGTGACCCAGAAAAGGGGGAAAATGTCGGCTTCCGTAAACTGGAGACAGACTATGCTGGGCAAGAAGGTAAGAGAGTGGATTCCACCAGTAAACATTTTATTAGATGAGAAGAATAGGTAAGAGATGATGAGGTGCCATTGAGGAAGTAGTCAGCTGCATAAAGGAGGAGGGTTAGAAATGAGGGGGCTCCATCGAGAAAGGAGATTGAAAGGAGGTGACATTCTGCTGAAGGATAAGAGAAGCGCTGTGATGCTTAATAGTAAGATAAGAGATGCAGGGTCGCCACTGAAGAGAAAGGTAAGAAAGGAGGGGGCAACATGAGAGGGGCCACCACTGAAAAGGCAGGTATGAGAAGTGGGGTTCCACCCAGCACAGAAATGTATCAAAATACAATAGCTTTGGGCGGACTATATTCCGGTAAGGAAGTACCGTCCGGGATGTAGGGGCGGAGGGCATGGCGCAGCTGCAAGTAGAGGAAGAACTGGGAGGAATGGAGGGAATATCTGGCCTGCAGGTCCAGGAAGGAGCGCAAGCGGGTACCGCTCCAGACATCGCCCAGCAGGGAGATCCCAAGGAGATCCCACTGTTGGAACCCTGCCAAGGAAACCACTTCTTTAAGCCGGGTGCCACACCACAGGGGGGTGTATTGGGTCAGCTTGCCCGACCAGCGGGTGTGGCGTAATGAGGCCCGCCAAGCCAGGAACACCCCACGCCTGACCTCAGGAAGAGCTCGGGGGACAGCACACCGTAGAGCATTCCCTGGAGGGAGGTGAAACCCAGAATGTGTAATTCCAGGTGGTATGCCGGGTCAGACCAACCGCCATTAAACCAGTCGTGAAGCGTAAGCAGCCGGGTCGCTAGATAATACAGGTAGCGGCTCATCAGACTGAGACCTCCGTCAAACGGTGGGACTCGACATTGGGCCTGGGCCAGCCTGGGCCTCTTCTCCCCCACAAAAACCTCGTGATCAGTCCGTCAATCTCTCGAAACCAAGATCTGGCGAACCGAGGTGACTATACCATTAGTCATTGGGTAAGTGGCCAGGCGGTGGAGGAGCTTCCCATTTTTGCCGCCACAGCCATAGACCCGGGCGACAGAGGAGCGCCAAAGAAGTTTGGCGGCCTCCATGGAGGCCTGCCGAATCTCGTCCCTTAGGAATGCGATTCTCCTGTCTTGGGCTTCGTCTTTGCCCTCGGGTGGGAGTGCCTCAAGCTGGGCGGCCTGCGCCTCCAGGAGCATAAGCTGGGAGTCCCGGGTCACTTGAGTGAGTTTAAGCTGTCCTTTACCGAATCCTCGAACGGGGGCCATGCCGGCCTCCCAGAGGGTACGCGAGGAGGGCACCAAGCCCTGATTAGAGTCAAAGTAGCAAAAAATGGAAAAAAGGCAGTTGCACCAGGCTAAGTGCAAAGATAAAATAACACCAAACGTAGCAACTTCAGAGAAACAACAAAAATTAGCACAAAAATGTGACCTGAATCATTTATAATTAATGTTTTTTATTTAAATATTCTTCTTTTTTTTGGTTTCATTACCATATTGATGTACATGATAAATATTGATTTGTACAGAATTATTGTAATTTAATTCAAATAAAAAATTTTGTTACAAAAAAAACCCATACATCAAATAATCAAATTTGTTGCAAAATAACACATTCATAAGACAATCAATAATCAACCATTGGATGTGTAATGGAAATCAGAAAAATGATTTGATTGATTAATAATTCATTCAATGACATAGAAACAATAAATAAATGGGCAAAGTAGAAGATAAAACACTGGACAAGTACAAGAAATATGAAATGACGCGTTTCGGCAAAGCCTTCTTCAGAATGTTCTTGTCAGTGATTACTATAGAGTGATTGGTTATTCAATCAAGACCCAGTATTATACCAGATAAAGAAGCCTTCTGGCGGTCAAGATTAATCAAATAGAATTAGATTGCTACAGGACTCGATGGCCGTTCATGGTGTAAGTGAGATTACACCTAGTTAATATCCACTACTTGTGAAGCCCTGTGTCTCGGATAGTAGATATTAAGAGTTTGCAGGTTATCTGATATCGTCGAAGAAATACTCCAACCTTTCACATCCTTAATATAGTTAATGATTATGGAGTCTTCTCCAGAATTGATGTTCAGTAGTTATGTGAGCAATAACCTCAGTCAAAGTCCTGGGGTTCAAAGGGCAATCACAAGTATGTCGCAACACCTTCAACCGAAGTAGACGTGCTCAAAACCGAACAGTACCCGCCCCTTAGGAATGCGATTCTCCTGTCTTGGGCTTCGTCTTTGCCCTCGGGTGGGAGTGCCTCAAGCTGGGCGGCCTGCGCCTCCAGGAGCATAAGCTGGGAGTCCCGGGTCACTTGAGTGAGTTTAAGCTGTCCTTTACCGAATCCTCGAACGGTGGCCATGCCGGCCTCCCAGAGGGTACGCGAGGAGGGCACCAAGCCCTGATTAGAGTCAAAGTAGCGCCGGAACTCAGCACTGACGCCGTCTCTGAAGTCTTCGTCCTGAAGGAACCATGCATTGAGCCGCCAAAGAGGGCGGGAGGATGGGGGAAGGGCACCGATATGAAGCGTTACCGGAGAATGGTCCGAGAGGCCCCTGGGAAGGATAGAGATCACTTGGGTCGTCCGGCAGTCAAGGGCAGGCAGAAAGATATAATCGATGCGGGCATGCGTGTGAAGTGAGGCCGAGGTGTGGGTGTATTGTCGCGTGGCGGGGTGCCATAGTCTTCAAGTATCCCCGAGCCCCAGGCCGGCGGCCCAGGATGAGAGAAGGCCAGAGTGGGCGATTCTGGAAGCGGAGGGGGGGGACGCGGAATCAAGGCCAGGGTCCATAACAACGTTGAAGTCGCCTCCTACCACAGTCAATCCCCAGGCAGGGCAGCGTTCACAGGGGTGAGTCTACGGAGCGTGGAAGCCAGCAGAGTGGGGGGCAAATAAATTGTCACTAGATTAAAGGGGGCGGTCACCCAGGGTCCCTTCTATGAGGACGAAACAGCCCTGCGGGTCATGGGTCACTTTTCGGGCAACTAGGGGGAGAGTGCGGCGTGCCAGGATGGCCACCCCACTCGAACCTCTATTGAAGCCTGAAAGCCAAACTGCACTAAAGCGATAGCATGCTAGAAAGGGACAGCGGTTGCCTAGCAGGTGGGTCTCCTGAAGGAGGAGCACATCCACAGCTTGGCGCTGAGCATATTGCAGGACAGCAGCGCGCTTAATTTTATCTAATAAGCCATTAACATTCTAGGACATTATACGGAGTGAGGACGCCCTGCTAGGTTCACCGGGCATGGGGGGGCCGGGAAGGGAGGTGGGCCGGAGGCCCATAAGGCAGGGCGGGTGGGAAAGAGGCCGAGCCCAGAGCCTGTAGACGTGGGGCCAAAGCAGCGTGTGGAGCATGGTCGGGCAGGTGTGCATAGGAAACGCGGTGCACAGAAAAAGGAAAATAAAAAACAACAAAACAAACCAAACAAACGGGAACCACAGCCCCAACCCCTCTCACCCCCCCACCCTACACTTCAGGAACGGAAGCCTCTGCCGCCCAAACAGTAAACAGAGAACCAAACTAAAATGCTTGGTAACGAGGGAACAGCATGGAGGACCCCTCCTCATAGTAGGATATACATATCTGTAGCCAACAATGATCAAAGAGTCATAGAATAGGACAGCAAGTAAGAACATCCAGGGCAAGCAGTCACCGGCGCCACACAGTTCAAGCCGGGTCTGGCAAAAGCATCGGGCTGCGAGAAAGATCCGTTTCCGGGAGATCCAGCAAGGATGGATTAGGTGAGGCAGCTCCAGAAGCATGGCGGTCCAGAGAGCCCGCGCGTCGTCCAGGACGAGCGTTCTTGCCAGTTGGCCCCACCGTGTGTCCCTGCTGGGGACCCACTGGGGAGTCCGTTCGAGTGCACCGCTGGCCCCTGCGTCTCCCGGAGCGCTGGCGACGTGGTCGGAGGGACGGCACATCTCGGCGAGGGCCCGCCCCGCCAGTGGATGGTGGTAAGTCTCGAGCAGCCAGCCTCGTCAGCCGTTCCTCCGTGGCCCAAGTCCATGCCTCTTCGGGTGTATCAAAAAAGAAGGATTTGTCCTGGAAAATCACTCGCAACCGAGCCGGGAAGAGGAGCCGATACTGGATGTTCAGTGAACGCAGCTTTTGCTTGACCTCACCATAGGAGCGACCTTGGGATTGTACCTCGCACGTATAGTTGGGGAAGACCATGATAATCAGGTTGTCATACTTGAGAGGTTGCTGTTTTCGGGACTCCGCCAGGATGGTATCCCTGTTTTTGAAGTTAAGGATGCGCAGGATGATTGGCAGGGGAGGTGTTCCGGGCTGCGGGCGAGGAGCAAGGGGGAGAGGGGGTCTTCGGGCATCCATGAGTGTACCCAGCGCTCCACGAAATTCGCCACCCGGCCCTGCTCCACGCCTTCTGAAAAACCAACAAGGCGAAGGTTGTTGTGGCGGGCACGGTTTTCAGCATCCTCAGCCCGACGGTGGAGCTCCTGCGTGTGAGACCGAAGCTGGGTCACCTGGAGTTTGAGCTGACTCGAGATTCTGCCTCTGTAATCCGGGCAGTGGCATTGCGGAGATCCTGCCGGATTAGGGTCATGTCCACGCGGACCTCCGTGATCTTCCCTTCAACTGAGGACTGGGACATGTGTATCGCCTGAAGGATGGTAGAGAGATCGGATGCTGCAGGAAGGTCCCTGCCCGCGAGCCCACCTGTGGCTCCAGCGTCTGCAGTAGCGAAGCAGTCGATCTTGGTCTGAGTAGCGGGCGTCTTGGGCACCTTGTCCCGGACCATGGCTGACCACGTGCAAGGGGAAGAAGTAGTGCGGAAATTGCAGTCGGGCACCAGCAGGGAGGGAGGTGATAGAGGAAGAAAGGGGGCCACGATGCGTCCGGCCAACGCACCCGCCACACAGTCCAGTAGCCTCCACACAGGGCCCCTCAGACAGTGGGACCAGATCAAGCACACCAGGGCTCAGGAGATGGGAGCAGCGTCCGCCAAAGAGGCGGGCCCAAGGCAGCACCAAGAGGGCAAGCAGCCGGGGGTCGGAGTAGTAGAGGGTCAGAAGGCTCACAGCAGGCGTCAGCGGGGCCTTCACACAAGGATAACATGGCACACAATGTCAGCAGCTGCAAGGGAAGATCAGCAGGCGCGGGAGGCCCCAGGAGAGCCCCGCATGTGGTCTCCGCTGCCCTAACCGACAGCCGGGGGTAGGCCGCACCAGGTCTTGGGCCTCCGGCTGTAGATAGGTGCAGGGCGTCGAGGAAAATCGAGGTGGGAGCCGGGGGAGGCCCCACCACTCATCCGCAGCTCCAGATGATGCAAAGGTCGTCCTATCCTGTGCAGCGACGGAGAGAGCCCGGGGCCCACCAGGTAACGCAGCTGAAGGCCGGGGCCCCGACCAGGTGGGGACCCCGGAATGGGGGGCTGCAGGTGTCAATAGGAGGTCAGAGCTAGGAGGCGTCCCACGTGGCGAAGGGAGCAGCAAGGGAACAGGCAGCAAGGGCAGCGTGACCAGCCCCGGTAGGGAGCGAACCTGAAGGGGCTCAGGAAAGAGCAGGGCCCTGGGTCAGGAACAAAGGCAACCAGCCTGAGGGCCGCAGATGTAGGGCTGGGTCGGTGTGTAGGTCACATGAGCCGAGGGATAGATGATGGAGGCCCTTCCTGGTAAGCTCGCCGCGTGAGCGGGGCAGCCGAGTCTCCCTGCAAGATCGGGATGATGTCTTGCCCCCACACCGCTCCAACCCGGCGGCACCCAAAGGCAGAGAGCAGGCCCCTGTCCAGAGGATAGGCAGAACATCAGGGGCAAGGGTAGATTGAGGGGAGCAGGCCTCCTGCAGGCCCACGCTGCCGACCGCAGCTCGATCGTGGGTCAACTCTGGGAAGGAGGAAGGGAAAGCCCAACCGCTCCTCTGCCCGGTAGTGCAGCTGAAACCTCCCCCAGGCAAGATTCCCCTCGCCGCACTCACCGGAGGGGGGGTGAAGAGCAGGACCAGCCGGAGGTGCGGCCGCCGGAGCCAACAGGAGAGGCCCTCAGGTCCACAGGCAGGTTCAGGCCTCGGGCACCGCAGGAGCTGCCCACTGTCTGAGTCCAGGGAGCCTCCGCAGCACCAGATCTCCGGCTTCCCAGCAGGGAGGCACAGGGCAGCTCCGGAGGGAGGCCGCATGTCGAGCCGCACCGTCCAGTGCCCCGCTCCAGACCGCGACCACCAGATGTCCACACCGCCCCGTCACACGGGTGGGAGGCTCGGCGGAGGTGCGGCGGCACCCACCACAGCAGAAGCGGTCGGATCCGGTGACGAGCCGCCGCCAATGGCCCGGAGAGTTCAGGAAGCAGGCGCCGCCATCATGGATGAAGCGAGGCGGGAGAGCAAACCACCGGACGGCAGAGCGGGCCGATTTCAGCAAGGGACGTCTCGAACCGGTGGGTAAGCTGCCGGCAGTGGATGGGTACAGCTTTGGGGGTCAGGAGGCTGCAGATGTAGGCGGATCATGACACGGATGACAGAGGGGTCCGGAGCACTCTTAGAGTGTGACCGCCATCTTGACGTGCCAAGCCACGCCCCCAAAATTTGTAAAGATTAAATAAAAAAAGGTGCATTCAAGCGCCAAAAAGCTAAAAGCGTCATTCGCTCCTATCTGGTCATGCTGGACTGGGACAAAGTCAAAGCTTCATGCTATGATGGAGCATGGGTCCGATAGGTTGAGTGGTAGGTCCTTGCCAAGATTTTGCCCTTTCACTTAGTGACCTTTTTTATGCTTGTTTACTTGCTGTATAGAGTCTTCGGGTTCCACGGAATCCTCGGATTTGGATTTCGCCTCAATGACAGCGGCCTGCGGCAGCACGATGCCTCGGTGAGTCCTGGAAGTCTTTGTCCTTGGTGTCGCCAGTAAGGAGCTCCCGAGCTTTCAGTGGGTCAAACCAGTGGAGTCAGGCCGATTCTTAATTTGATGACAGCGGCTTGACGCAGGACGTCAAGCAGGTCTTCTTCTGCAGCTTTTCACCAAAACTTTGCAAAAAGTTCTCAAACTTTCAGAAGTTCTTTTCTGAGGGTTCCTTGTGCAGGAAAGCGTCGAGCCTCATCAGCCAAGGGTTCAGAAACTCTAGATTGCCTCTTGGGGTCTGGGACTCAGTTTCCCACAATGCACGTAGGCAGTCCAGGAAAACCAGTTGTATATGGTCAGCTGGAGTAGTACTCTCTTGGTCTGCTGCAAGTGGCTTCTTCCAGCACTTTTCTACCTGTTGCAGCCCAGGTACTCCACTCCTTTTTCTTGGAGCAGGCACAGTCCTTTCTTGGTGGAGTTTGAGAGTTCAGCAGGTGTAGTCCTTCTGAGTGCAAGTCTTCTTTGCTGCCGTCCAAGGGTCCAGCAAGGCAGTCCTTCTTCCCAGATGGTCCAGGGAATGATCTGAGGGGCTTCTGCAAACCTCCCATATTTATTTTCCATTCTGGCTGGCAAGAGGGTGGACACCCCTAACTAATAGAGGTAAAGTTGTCACCCTCTGCTATGACCACTTTTTGCGAAGTGTGGCATATTTGTGACCCAGAATGCACCATTGTAACAATAATCAAATGGAGAAATTTTCTCCTTGAAGTGTGTGTGTCAGTGTAACCCAACCCAGAGGTGTGGCTAACTTTGAACTACACTCCCCTTCCAGCCACTCTCCTAATCTAATCAAGGGGGCTCCCATATGTCTGGGTATCAAGGAGGTGAGTCCTGTAGCATCTGTTCTCCTGCCTTGAAGTCCTCCTTCCTCTCCCTGGCTTCTCCATGAAGCAAATCTCCTCCCACCAAATGGCTTTATTGTTTCCACATTGCTGTATTGACCTTCCCGCCATCCCCACACATGAGAATGTATATGGAAGCTGCTGAGCTCTGTACTTCAAGTGGGGACTGATGACGGTAGAGTGGAGTTTTTTGTATGCGCTCTGGTGTTTTTAAGTGGAGTTTTTTATATGCGCTCTGGTGTTTTTAAGTAGACCCTACTGCTGTGACGGGCCACAAGAATAGCCACCAAGTTGACTGCGCTTATATTTTTTCTATCACAATAGCGAATGACATATATACCTTGGTCCTGACGAATGCCTTAAGCTTTTTCAAGTCTTATTTGGCAGAAACATGTTGACCACATAAAATAGGGCAATATTAACAATCCCTTTCTACTTATTTTTTAACGCTATTCAATGGTGGCACCAGAATAAAGGACTATTTTCGCCCACTATGAGATAGTTTTAGTCTACACCTTTTTCACCTGTTCTGCACTCTGCCCTTCACTCTGCAATACATCATCTTTGCTCATCTTTATCTCAAAACACCTCCACTCCTCCCTTTGGGAGTTGCAGCCCAGACTAGGTTCCTTGCGGTCCCAGTGTGAGCAGGGAACCCTATGACAAAGCATGTCACCTTCAGGCGAGTGAGGGTTCTTGTCCTAACAGTGCAGTACTCCACCCTGATTTTGTCTGTTCCTTTTTTGTTCACACCCACATACATAGTTTGTGTTATTATTTGTATTGTTTCCGCCCCAGTCATCTTCACACCTACTCAGGGAACTGCGAGAGCATAAATGAGACATAAACTGTCCTTCGTGTTGTCGTCCACATTGGGATTTCGTGAACCCCCGCAGCTGCACATACCCTGGCTTTTGCAGTTAGGCCAAGGAGGGTAAAAGTCCATGAACTGTATTTTTCTTGCTTGTTTCTCCTTGTGTTTCAAGAACTGAAGGATTCGGCAGATATGAAATGATGTCAAACCGCAGAAGTTGAAACTGCACGTGTCCTCAGCTTGTGAGAATGTATTCATGCTGTAATAAGATTCTTGTCAATATTTTACTTCAGCTTAACTTGCACAATCTATTCTATGCATGCGTGTCTAAATCAGCTATTTCAATATTTGTCAATGATGTTCAGATTGTATAAGTAGATTGCACAGCTGTGCCTGGCATAGTTTACTTGAAAGCTAAAATGCCTTGTATCTCTCAGGCATAAGCTTAAATAAATAAACCTCCATGACTGTGGGGTTTGACTGCACTACCCTGAAAAGGAGTGAGCAAGAATTAGAAGGTTGTAAAGATAAAGATATAGAGACAAATCAACATGAAAGGTAGGAGAAAGAAATAAGAAAGTGAAGTACCAGAAATCACAAATGAAGAGAGAAAGAAATAAGAAAAGAATCATCCCTGCCGGAAGCAGCAGAGAGCTCCCAGAAAATATGAACTGAGAATTGCTTGAAATGGTGATCAGAGGTTAACAACAAGCATTTGCAATGCAATAGGTCTCACATTTACGCGAGTTTGAGCTATTCACATTGCGAATAACAATGCCTTTTATTTGTGTTTTCGTTTTTCAAACATAAATAAAAGGCATCGTCATTTACAATGCCAATAGCTTAAACTCGCGTAAATGCGAGACCTGTTGCATTGCAAATGCTTGTTGTTCCTTTCACTGTAGCAGTGACCTGGTTTGTTTTTAAAAAAACAAGACCTTTGGCGTCACGCTGTTTGTTCATTTGCATCTCACTGATGCTGGGAACAAAGAGATTGCAATCTTTACTGCCGATCTTAAAGCACTTCATTATCTTGTCCTGGTTTCGTTTCTCAGCTGACACTTCACACTGTACCAGACTGGCAGAATACAGCTTTTCATTTGAGCGAATTTTGTTTAGCCCAGGGAGGAGTCAGAAGCTCCCCATTAATTCCAACACTTCGGTAAAGTAGTGGGGTGTGGCAGTGGCCTCCTCGGCCTCTTCCTCGAGACTTGAGAGACCACCCAGTAACAGTTGTTGTTCAGAAGTGATTGGTGTGCAGGGGTCAGGGGGAGGGGTCAATCCAGAATTTTCCAGTTTGTTGTTTGGAATGTACTTTATTGCCACAGTCAGGAGTTGGAGGCTAGCTCAAGAGAACACATCGAGCTCGTGTGGGTTTGAGGTTGTAGAGGCGAGTACTGTGCCACTGACTGAATAAGTAAGTATTGTGTAATTTAATTAATGAACACAGCCGAGTGACCTGACCCGATGGCTGCCTGCAGCATGAATTAAAGTGAAAGCCGGGCCTTTCACAGGCAGACAGACTGCCAGCAGCCAGTGAAAGGCCCGGCCGGTGTTTCTTCTAAATTAGTCACGCACTGCACGCTTTTCAATTGAGTTAGCCAGCAGGCAGACGCCACGCCTGGCCTGGCACGGCACTTTGCTTTGATCTTCCTAATCCTGCTTCCTGTGATAACATTACCGTTTCTGTAGTGCTGGCCACTCTCAATTAATAAGCTATTAATAATATTACCCTAAAAAATGGAGCTCGATTTATTGTTTGCACGCCTTAGAATAAACGTTGTTGTTAATTAGAGATTGCACGAGTGGTGGTGCAAGTAACCCCAAACAGGACTACAATTCCCAGAATGCAATGACTTGTCAAATGGAAAGGTTGAACTGGATAAATTGTGCTCTGATGATTTGAGTCACCTGATTACCCCACCCTTACTCCTATACTCTAAAACGCTTCGGGCCTCATAAAGGGTACAAGGTGCTATGTAAATGCTACAAGATATGCAAATGTATCCATTTAAAACATAAAGTCTAGTGAGAGAACACACAGGCAACGTGACCCTTGTTATGAACTAAAAGTCACGAGCATCTTATAATGATAATAGAATTGTACTGTTGTTTCATTTATACAGTGCTTCATTTCCCCTCGAGGCACTGGAGCGCATTAATAACTGCAACAATAATACCCGATGCCGAATATAAATTCAGTACCGGCACAGAGTGGCACGCGTCATGGGGTCGTGTGGTGCTGTCAGTGCCTACTATTACTATCACCAATGCTTCTTTATTTAGAGACTTCAGGAGGATGAAAAGCCGAGCTGGCCCTGCCAGGAATCGTACTTGCGGACGGCAGGAGGGTAGAAAAGAGTAAAGGAAACAGGAACATAGATTGTTCATGGCGCCCAAATGGCGCGTCCAGTCAGCTCGTTCTTGCCAGAGCGACCCTCCAGGGCCTGCAGCTTTGTCACCGAACTCCACTCATGGCGCGGCTTGTGTCCCCACAACTTGTCGTGTGGTGGTTACGCAGTGCCTGCGGAGTGACGCAGCACAATATCGTTGGTGCAACAACATCAACTGTTGCATGTCTAAACACCTATAAGGTACAAGGTTTAGCCATTCAACAGCTGATGGTGTTGCGCAAAAGATATTGTGCTGCAAAACTAAATACTTATAAGGTCCAAAAAAGCGAGACCTATTGGCTATGCCAATGCTTGTTACAATTATGGGCACGTCGTGCCCATCAGACTCCTCCCTCCCCACACACACACACACACTTGGACCACTGATGTGCGCAGACTCGGGTGGCTTCGGCACCCTCCACAAAGGACGGTTGTTGAGCCCGCGCTGGGCGGGCACCAGACTTGTTTACACAGACATGAGCAGCAGCACCCTCGTGCACACATCTAGAGGAGCGGCGCTCAGTGGTGCACGCTTGGTCACCATCACCCTTTAGATACACTCGTAGCAGGGGCGCAACTAGAGCCAAATTTCGAGGGGGCTAAGAAAAAATTTCGGGTGGGGGGCTGACTCTTCCAGCAGTAGTTAAGAGTGGAGATGCAGGGGCTCTGAGAAGGGGTGAAAAACAGCAAAGCCTCATTCACAAGCAAATGGTCTTTTAAAGACCTGTGAAGTACTCGGGTGCCCAGGAAGCCGTCTCAGCCTGGGTTGCCACACACGACGTGAGGGGAGTGGGGCTGAAGCCCTTTGATCCCAATGTGCGTTGCGCGCCTGGCTCGAAGTCATCTGCATTGTCCCTTACTGTTCGTACCCACCCACACCCCTATTTAGACATGTTAACGGGCAATATGTTTCTTATGTGCATACTCGTCTACACCCCTCCGGAGGAAGAGCCTCGAAAGCCCCTCGTGGTTTCGAAATGAATCGTTTAAAATACTGGAAGCACTGCTTCGGATGGTTTTGATTTTTTCCATGTTTTTTTGCTGTTGAAGTTTTATATAGCGCGAACGCGACCCGAAGGTATAACAGCGCTTTACATGGGCACCCGTTGCATTACAGACCCATTCATTTTGAGGCACGGTGATATTAAATGATTTGCTTAGTTATGATTTGCGTTTCGCGGCGCGAAAGTGAAAGCAAATTTGCCACCAAATCTCATTGACAATTGAAATCCACATGTCTGTTTATGGATGATTGCGTATGCGTGCGTGTAAATGGGTGTGTAAATGGGTGTGTGTGTCTGTGTGCATGCGCAAAGCAAACGTGTGTGATGAAAAAAATGTGTAAGACCCATGACGTGCCCTGGACAAGGATTTCATCCAAAAACGGGTAGAAAGAGTGCATAACAACGAAAGAGTACTTTTAAGTCGCGCAAAAGAGGAATTTCAAGGAGGGGGACAGCGCGCAAAGCAAACGTGTGTGATGAAAAAAATGTGTAAGACCCATGACGTGCCCTGGACAAGGATTTCATCAAGAAACAGGGAGAAAGAGTGCATAACAACGAAATCGCGCAAAGAGGAATTTCAAGGAGGGGGACAGCAGGTGGGAGAGGGGGAGGAAAAGCCGGCAATGCGAGAGAGAGGGAGGAGCGAGTGGGTGAGGAAAGGCTGCCATGCGAGTGCTTCAGGCTTGCAGCTGTGCGCGTGCACAAACCTCGGGAACGCAAGCTGGAGGCCTGAAAAGCCACTGTTTGCACTTCCAAAACTCGCTTACTAAAAGTCTCGCCAGAGCAGCGCTAAAGCGCTGGCTCAGGCGAGACCTAAAAACCAGACTGGAAGAAGAACATACGTTACCTCCTCATTTAGAGTGAGAGGTAAGAGGGCAGTCACCAAAAATTGGCAACTGTCCGATATACCCTCCTGGCATGTCCACTGCTTCATATAGAAGTCACATGATGGAATTTAACCAAGCCAGCAGCAAAATATTTTCAGCGCTCCTACCACTGGTGATTATGTTGGTGGAGGGATCACCCTCACCGTATTTAGTGTTACCCCTACAGCACTGTGTCCATCAGCTTTTCTCTGTCCAGGTGTGCTTATTCTAGACGGTAACAGTGGACACATGTCCCCTACATGTTGGAAGAAAACTCCCAGCATGTCAGGTGCATACATTTGTTTCTTTGGGGCTGTCTCCACCAAGAATAGGATTAACAATGGGTCCACTATGCCCCCGCGGCATGGCAGGCCTGGCATCGTATCCCTGCTTTCTCCATTGCAGCATCTTACTTCTTTGGAAGAGGAGCTGTTTTGGGAAAACACCTGTCAACATAGCAGAAGACTGTAAATAAAGTAGGTCTACCATAGATAGGCCTAAATTAAGCCCTTTGGGCACAGCCAAAAGAAACTTAGAATGAATGTGGACTAGAGAAATTGGCCGGGCAATGGGTCAGGGATGCATTTTTTATGAATAGGCATGTTGATGATGTATAGGTGTATTTAACTATCAAATATACCCAAACATTTTTATTTCTGTATTATGATTTTTCTACTGTAATTGTGAAATTAAGAGATTCGAATAAAAGAGCTTGATAATGATGAACATTATGAAGAATCTAGTAATTAGACTACAATACGTCCAGTCTCTTTTGTTGGTCACTAGGATCATGATAGGGTCGCCAATACATTTAATATGTGCATAGTAAATGGCTGTAAACATTTTTGAGACATTTACTTTATCACAACAGTTTCGTTTTTTGAACTCAATCTGAAATGTTGTTACTAAAATTGTTTGAGCAAGTATCTTTGGTTTTGCACATTGGCCATTGTGGGTATGATGAGAAGCATAAGTTGGGGTCGTTTTGCAAAATTAAACACAAACAGATTCATGGTGAATTCAGAAATGTGATGCACTGTAAAATAAAAATGTTCTATTTTTTATTTCACATCCTAACAATGGCTTTTAGGTTATTTTATTTCAATTTTGGGAGGGACGCAAACAGCATAGGAAGACTAAGTGATTTGCGTAGGATCACCCAAGGGTGGTCAAGCGGAAAGGGGACATTGAGCAATGGTCTCATAGTTCCACAGTGGGTAGTTTAGCCACTAGATTAGTTCTATTGCTATAGAAGCCACTCGTGGTGTACAAAGAAAGACATGACCAGGCTGCTAACAGATCTATGGCGTAACTAAGGGCCCGATTCACAAAGCTAAAGTTAGTCGTAAACGTTACGACTTTCCGTATTCACAAAGGGCATTTACTACTCGTGAATGCCTTTTGTAAATACCGAAAGTCTAACGTTACGACTTTCCGTATTCACAAAGGGCATTTACTACTCGTAAATGCCTTTTGTAAATACCGAAAGTCAAACTTTCGACTTTGGGAGTCTCAAAGGGAACTTACAAGTAGTAAATATCCTTTGCGACGTCGTAAAGTGAGACTTTTGTCCAACTTTTCCTTAGTGAATCGGGCCCCAAGAGTTTGTTGGAACAGTGCACCCAGTGTAAGCTTGCTGATACACCATTCCATAGTCTTTCAGTTCTACTGTCCACTTTTGAGATGGTGGAACCACAGGCTCTCCAATTGTGGAGACTTACATGGATCTGATGATAGAAACCTTTGACCTGACAGCCTGTCTGCCACATGGCTCTCAAGTCATGGTGACAGATGCCCCATCTTAGTTAGGTTGGGCAACCTTACCTCCTGGGACTAGCAGGTAGGAAAATTGCAGGTAGCAAAATAGCAGGTAGGACCATTGCAGCATGGCCGCCAAGTAAATGTAGAAAGGTCCCTGCACATTGGGGGCTTTGTTCTTTTCTTCTGCTTTAAGAGATTGCACTTAGGAAGCTTGTTCTTGTTGAACACAATACTTTGTTGACCCGGCTCATGTATCATGGTGTCTGCTCAGCCAAGAATCAATGCCTTTTGTAGAGCCGCAATCGTGACTGCTTCACTGAAGGCACAGAAACCTCTGCCAGGCTTTGGGCAATCTCCATAGCTGGTGGGCGGTCCTTCGCTAGAGGAGCAGAGGACATAGCCTACTCTGACATGGCAGGCCAAAGCGCCGCCTGACAGATTTTAAATGATGCCGCTAATTAAGGTGGATCGTTCCATAAGTTGGCTACAACTTTGGTTTCCAGTGATCTGATCGTCTCTGATTCCATGTCACAGATCTCAAAGACTTCCTTTCTAAATAATGGTGAGATATAGTTCAGACCTACCTTGAATTACCCAGTCATTATTGTAAACGGATGAAACAGCTGGGATCCCATCTCTGATTTGAAGATGGCTCTTGAGTTGGGCCACTAGAGAGGCAATTAGTGAATCATGAGGTTCACTGAAGCACGTGTTTGTGAGTAGGGGCCAGTGTCCAATAGCATCTCAAGGTTCATGATTTGCTACTTATCTTTATTTAAGTCAAATGCATACTGATTACGATCCGCTTGTGTTTCTTCTCAGCATTTACACATTTGAATGAATTGGGAGGGATAATTCAGCATGGACAGTTTTAATACACTATTGACGCGATATCGTGTTATGCGTTTCAGTGAATAAAAAAGTTGGAATTTGAAACATAAAAAATAAAGGGGCAGAATTATGTTGGACTTGTGCCACTTTTATGTCGCTGTTGCGTCACTTTTGTGACGCAGAGACGGCGCAAACCCTGCGCCACGTTGCGCCCTATTTACAACGTGACGCATCTATGGACATGCTTCACGGTGTAAAGCCCTGCGCCACATGAAACCTGCGTCAGGTTTCATGTGGGCGTCTCTACGCAGGGGGGGGGCGTTCCATCCAGGAACACCCCTGAAAAGTGAGTCACTTTTCCAACGCTGATGCATCAAAACCCTGCACCTGCTTGAAGCAGGCGTAAGTCTTGACGCACCACGTTACAGATTGGGCAAGTTAGAAGAGTGCTGGAGTTGAGTGTCGCACGCAACACTACTTCAGCACTGCGCCAACTTTACGCCCCAGATGCGTCACGCATATGTTTATTCCTGCGCTATGATGCGCCGCATTGTAAAGGCGGCGCATCATGGGTGGCGCAAGGGTAAACTTGCGTGCCGCATCTTTCCCTGCGCATCCCTGCTGATTTGCAGAGATGCGCCAGGCAACATAAATCTGCCCCAAAGTGCTTTACACTGGCCCCACCTTGGGCAAAAGTCTGAATTTGGTGAATAGTTGAAAAGTTAACTATGCAGTGGCTTTCATGGAACTGTCATTGGAACAGGTTCTCATTTGGGAAATTTTAAAATGACCGCCTTCTTTGCAGAGCTCGATGATGACTTTGATCCTTACGTTGTGTCCAGCCGTCTGCGTGCTGTGGGCGACCAGCTGGATGAGGACATCAGGGCGCAGGCAAAGCAGTTTGTTCAAGAACCTGTCAATGTAGGTATAATGTCTCACAGTGGAATTCATTTTGTTTGTGGCTTTTATATTTTGACTATATAATGCATATTTTAACTTGCTCTCGCACCTTCCATGTGGGGACATTTGTTTATCGATCTAAGTGCACACTCAATTTGTTTAAAAAATAATACCTGCCAGCTTTATTTACAACAACGTTTTTTTAGCCCTGTCCGATGCTTGTAAGTGCCTGATATGTAGACTCCCACCACACCTTTCAATGAGAAGGAAGAGGAGGCTTTATGGAGCCAATGGGCACGCTCATTTGCTCGGCCATCTTATGCTTAACTGCAGGAAGCGACCGATACTGAGGGGCAGTTTTACGTTCCCTGGCCCATCCCTGCAAATCAGCAGGGCTGCGCCAGGGAAGATACGTCACGCAAGTTTGCCCTTGCGCCACCGCAGATGCGCCGCATTTACAATGCGGTGCATCGTGGCGCAAGGACACGCAGATGCATGACGCATCTGCCGGCGTAAGGTTGGCGCTCTGCTGAAGTTGTGTCGCAAGAGCGACGCAACTCCAGCACTGTTCCAGCCTGGCCTATCCTATCATGGTGCGTCACGCCTTACGCCTGCTTGAAGCAGGCATAAGGATTTGACGCACCAGCGTCGGAAAAGTGACTGCGTGAAATCTTGTAGATTTCACTGCGTCACTTTTCCGAGGCTTTTTCCGACGTAACGCCCACCCTGCATACATTAAACCTGACGTGGGTTTAATGTGGCGCAGGGCTTTACAACGTGACGCATCTCCCTAGATGCGTCACATTGTAAATCTGTCGCAGCATGGCACTAGCTTTGTGCCGCCGCTGCTTCACAAAAGTGACGCAACGGCGGCGCAAAAGTGGCGCACGGGGCTTGTAAATCTGCCCCAGAGTTTTTTGAGTGGAAACACTCTATAGAGAAAGACCTACTAAATAAATGCGGTGACATCACTTTTTGCTTATGTATTGTATTGTTGTGACATTATTTAGTGCATGCTATCTCTGTGTGGGTACCCGAAGGAATTGTCTTTGTTTTGAGAATGAATGGGAAGTGTTCTCATGTTGCAAACACAACAACATGATGGACGGGGTGCTGAAACCTGAAACACTCACCCCCAGGCAAGCGATCTGGGTTAAATCCATCATTCTTTTGCTCACCACACCACCCTAGTTTAGACCTGGCCATATGCAAATCAGCCTTGACCCTGTTCCTCGTGGGGACAGTCCAGCCCGAACTGCCAAGCCATGTCCCGCCATGGACCGTAAACAAGCATCCTGGTTCTCCTGTTGTTCATGATGACCCCTGCAGTGCGGCTATCAAATAGTGGGGTCCAGTGCGTGGTGGTGTGATGGATGAAGGAATGGGAGAAACATGCATTTTATTGAAATCCTGGCAGCTCTGGGTTTCTCTGCAGGTTCCTTTATAGGTTTGTATTTTTTTTCTTAATTTTTAATGTTCTCAATCTATGTAAGGTGTCTCTGCTGATTGTGGACCACTCAGACATTGTATTGATTTGGGGAAGGTAACTGATGTAGAGAAGGTGTGAAGCAAGACAGAGTTCTACCTGGAGGATTGTGTTGCTGGCCTCCTTTGTACAGTTGCAAATATGGGTGTAATTTCCCAAGATGCACTGTATTAAGTTCATCCTTTGCCTCGTTGACTTTATAAGGTGCCAGTGCTCATAAAATGCCACCATTTGGGGCCTGAATGTTGGACTTTCTTGCAGTCCTCCAATGGCTAGCAGTTTAGGAGATCTCTGCAGTCTTAGCGCGTCTGTTTGATTAGCACTGAATTATTAGACGTGTCAGCATTCTCTAATTGCCAACAGGGATCAACAGGACCATTCATATATTGTATTCCTTTCCCCTTAATGGCTGGAATCAGAATGCCAATTGGTAAATGATACATGTTGTCAAGAAGATTATATCCGAGTGGGACAGGGAGGACTGTTTGAATTTCTGAAGTTAATATCACTCTTCGTGTGGTTGGAAGTAAGCGGTAGGACAGAAATGATTACCCGTGTTATATTTATATTTGAGCATTGTTTTGAGTTCTCTGTTTCGCCAGCCAAGAAGCGTATTTCAGGTGTTAGCGCGTGCTTCTAATGTTGGTTGGAGTGGCATAGCTGGTGGATGGCATTGCTTTGTCAATCTATCCTGTCCATTGGTTGGCCTCATTGCTACTATCATGGGAGTAGTGCCCCTGTCTGCCTTCTTGGTGTGATCTGCTGCCCAGAGTTATCTTTTAGCTCAGGGTCATTGTGCTGATATGTGGGCTGTTCTGTGTTTTGCCCCTGGGGTAGCAGTTAATGTAGTTATTTCAGGAACAAACCGGTTTTCACCTCTCTTCTGAACTTTATATGCTCCTGAATATATCATGGCAAGGAGTTCTAGAGCTTGGACACTTGGACTGAAAAAGCAGCTGCTGTCACGGATGGCTTATTGTAAGACAGTGTAATCACCTAGGGTGCTAGCCTACAACATAGAGTCCTGTTTTTTCTAAACATCTTTTATTGGCTTTTATAACAGACACCTGAGAGTGTTGACAGAAAATTACTGAATCAATCAAGTACTACAAGCTTCAGATGTCCAGGAAAGACACAAGTTTTGGTGGCCAAAAAAAGTTCTATGTACAATAAACATACAATCGTCAAGACTGGACTGTCCATCTAAGTAAATAGTGACATAGAAGAGAAATAAAGGGAGGATAACTGTGGCATCTGATAAATGTTAAATAATGCAACAGGAAAGAAATGAGAAAAAACTAATTAAAAGGGCACAGGGTTGCAAACATCTGGTCCCAACTGCTGTTGCAGGTAAAGTCTTTTCTCAAATGTGGCCAGTGGACATGGGGGCGTTGGGGAGAACCAGCCCAACAGCTGCCACTGAGCCATCGGAAAAGGACCTCACCAGTGGGGCCTAAGCTCCTACAGCAATTCAAGAGGTGCGGGAGGGTCTTACCCCAACTCAAGCTAATCATTAGAGGGATGTGGCAGTGCCTCCAACTTAATGTGTGACATTGTCTCCCGGTGGATCCCTGTGGGGGGGGGGGGGGCTCCTCATCTCCCTCGGTCAGTCATGATTGGTCCTCAGTGTCCTCACCCAGTTCTCTTTCTGGATGCTCCCAAGCCCTTAGAATTTCTGTCCACAGCCCTGCTATTGGGCATCATTATACCCCTCTAGCAGCCTCCCAAAGCAGGGATCTCCTCTGCTCTTTCCCATTGGGTCACATAAAGTCCTGTTTTATCTGGATTGCTTAAGATTTATTTGAAGTTATAGTGAAAGGCTGTGTGGACGATGCAGAGTATCTTTAATATGAAACATCTAGCTACCAGCATTAGTGAAGTGCTTCGGAAATTGACACCATGCGTTCTCTGAGGGGAAGGTGGAGGAAGAGTCTTGAGGCAGCATTTTGTGTACTTTGTACTTGATGAAACGTGTGCACCAAATTACCGGCTATTGGCATGAGCTTGCAGATCACAAGTTTGAGGATAAATTGTAGCTTTTGTTCATATCCGAGAAATTGGAAGATGCAGTATAGTGTTTTCATTATAAAGAATGTCCTCTTGTGACCTTGTTGACGTGGTATCCGGGATAAAACTGAATCCATGGTTGCTCCTAAGTTCTCCATCTCTCTTGAAGTGGCATTTGGGAAATCAGATTCCTTGTGGCATGCAGCTATAGGCTCGCCGGTGTTTCATTGTCCTCAGATCATAGTCTCTGTCGTTTGTTGGTGCCTAGCTTTAGGTGGTCACTCGTCATCTGCGTACCTGTGGAGCAGAGGAGGTCATCTAGTCTTGACATGCAGAGGTCTTCTGGGCCATTTATTTTAAGGGCGATTTGTTTGTCATTAAACACATACCATAATGTATGTGTTTGTAGAGTGCGCAGTAACCCATTAGAGAATGTTGGCACCGAACAAAAGGTGCTTTATTGTCACCCAACTCAATTCTATTCATATTATTGACCACAGAAGGGTGAAAGGCTATGTGGACCCATCAGAATCTGAACATGTGGCCATGAGGTCAAACTAAGATCTCTGGAAAGAATGCCTTATACTACTGTGCCACCAGACCTAGCTTTGTGACTCCCGTCCCAGGTGGTAGAACAGTATCTGTTGGGAATGACCATCGTTTGCGTGGCACCACGAAAGATGTTTGCCTTGGCTATTGTAGTTGACTGTAGAACTCTGTTGCATTTACCCCTTCTAATCAGTGATAGACAACCTGTGCCCCCTCTTGCCACATGCTGAAATTGGCACCCCCCTGATTGGCATCCTTAACTTACCTATAAGTCCCAATCATATGATATCACAGTGTACCCAGGGCCTGTAGATGAAATACCACAAGCGGATTGAAGCACAGACGCAACATAAGCATGGCTTCATGCCTGCTACCAGTAGCTTGGCTGCGCAGGTTTAAATTGTAAATGCAACCAGTGAAAATATCCAATTTTGAAAGGCTTAAACCCTTCTTTTCAATATGAATACTTCACCCCTCAGTAGGCCTTACCTGCCTGAAAGGCAAGGTGCATGGCAAAAGTAGGACATGTGACAGTTTAACGTTAAATGTCCTTATAGTGTAAAAGTCGTCACAGTTAGCAGGAATAGCTGTTCCATAGGAAAGCATTGGGATACAATATTAAATATTAATTTTAATAGTTGCTGTCTTCACATAGGAAGCGCCTGCAGGGTTCATATTAGCACTTTCAGAAATGTTTAGTACAGGCCCAATTTGTTGGAAAATTAGACTTGTAATAAATGTTTTAGAATAGGTAGTAAAGCCTAAAGTCTCTAGAAGCCCATCTGCTACCACTGCCACCCAAAAGTTGAATAGCTCCCCTGATGAGAGGTGAACTTGCTCCCTGAACTAGGCCTTAGGTGTGGGGATCTGTTCTGTTTCTCTGACAGGCTAACTCTCTGAGCTGTGCATAGCAGTTTGCACAGGCAGCTGCAGCTTACACCTGAGCCTGCTCCCTTCTTTTATCCACCTAACCAGTAAGGCTCCAGGCACAGTGAGAGAGGAAAACCCCCCGGAGCTAGTTTTGAGCGGCCACAGAGGAGGGGTGCTCATTTTCCAGGCACACGTCTTTGGTTGGTACAGGAGCTCTGCACAAGGGAGGAAAGGTTCTGTCATGTTGATTTTGGGAAGAGAGTGTTACTGTAGGATTTCTTACAGTAAAACACACAGTAAGTACTGAAAAAGTGGGTAGGGCCACCCCAGGGAACATTTGTCCCATTAGCTAGGGGGTGACCAGGGGTTTCTGCCAACCACAGGATGGTAATGGGCATAAAAGTGGTACTTACAGTACGATCCTCAGAGAACCTCTAGACCTGTGGAAGAAGAGAAGAGGACTGGACCTGCTGTCTGGGACCTGAGAGGAGCCTTGAAGCCTGGACCTACTCTCCCTCTTGCACCCAGGACAAAGCAATGGCCTCAAAGGGTCATAAAGCTGACCTCCTTTTTGGGATATAGAGACACAACAAGCTTCAAGAAACCGAAACCACAACAAAGCTGATAAGTTCCATCTGGACCTGCTTTGGACCCTGCTGTTGGAGTAAGTCTTGAGCCCTAAGGGCTGTCCCTATGATCCGGGACCATTGGCAGGTGTTAAAGTGAACTACTCCTAAAAATCCTAAAACTTAGGACTTAGAAACATTTTGCCAACTGTTGGACTTGGCCCTTTTTGCAGGGTCATCCCAGAACTTTTTCTCCTTCCTCTGGTATTTTTTCGGACCTATTGTTGGTTTTAGGACTCTGGGAAATGTATCACTGCTGTTCAGTGCTATAGTGCATGTGCTCTCTATGGTAAACTTTGTAAGATTGGTCTACACCTGTTTGGCTTATGTAATTTACCTATCAGTCCCTTGTACAGTGGTTTCTCATATACCCGGGGCCAGTAAATTAATTGCTATTGGTGGGTTCGCAGCACTGCTTGCGCCACCCACCAAAGTAGCCTTTGGCTTATATAATTTACCTATCAGTCCCTTGTACAGTGGTATCTCATATACCCGGGCCAGTAAATTAAATGCTATTGATGAGCTTGCAGCACTGCTTGCGCCTCCCACCAAAGTAGCCTTTCAAACCTGTCTCAGGCCTCTGCCACTGCAGGGCCTGCGCGCACAGTTTACTGCCGCTGTGACGTGGCAGATAAAATGGTTGCCACATCTGTGACTCCCCTTTTACTACATATCAGTCACCCCTAAGGTAGGCCCTAGCTATCCCTATGGGCAGGGTGCAGTGTAGGTAAAAGGTAGGACATGTGCCTTAACTGTGTGGCATGTCCTGGTAGTGACAAACAGCCTATTTGGTTTCTCACTGCTGTGAGGCTGCCCTCTCATAGGGATGCATTGGGGATTCCCTGATATGTGCTTCAGTGGTAATTCCTGACATGAGAGGGGAAGCGTGATCAAGTTTGGTATATTTAAAATAGTGGTGATAAATGCTGTGTATTGGTGTTCACAGATTTATTATTACTATTTTAGAAATGCCACTTTTGGAAGTGTATTGACTGTCTGGTCTTGGAGTGACAGGGGCTGTGGAAGTGCGGTGGCTCCAAAGAGTCTGGATAAGTCAGCGCTAGGCAGAATAGGCCTGGTCTGCATTTAGAGTGGTGCGAGGAGTAGCACCTGCACCTGAATAGGGCTGTGCCTGCCTTCCACAACGATGGCTCCGCCCCCCTGTGGTGTGTCTGGGGTCAGGGCTTGCACTTACAATGTGGAGTGTTGTGCACTGTAAGGAGATTGTTCAGTGCCCCAACCCCCCCCCCCCCCCCAGAACTGGTTTGGACTGGGCTCAACAAAGACACTGGCACTATAAATATTGGGGCTGTGACCCCATGTCTTTGAACTTGTGGAACTGAAGAGAACACTGCGCGGACTGCAGTGTGCCTGGAGGAACCGCCGTTGGGGGATCAAGCTGCTGCCTGCTGGTTGGCTGAAGGAACTACCCTCTGCTAAGATGGGCCCTGCGTGCTGGCCTGCCTGTGCCTGTTCTCTACCCCTGGACTGGGGAGATCTAGTGCATGGTGAAGCGCTGTGCCACTTGACTTCTTCCTCTCCAAAACGTGGAGAGCGCTTTGAGCCAAGTGGTCTGAGCCTGAGGGAGTGGGCTCACTCTGCATGCATTACGGACAGAAACGCTTGTTCCTTCATCACTGTGCAGCGTGTGGAAAGCGGCCCGCTGCTCGAGGTGACTGCCCGAAGAGGGAGGAGAACTGCAGGAGAAGCCGCGCATCCCCCTTCCCCCACTACCGCACCTTGCTGGAGAAGTTATCGGCACTGGGGCACTGCTATGTGGCCCGTGCTGCATTCCGGCACACCAGCAGAGAGGAATCCAGGCCGGACGTTCCTCAGTGTCTCACAGGCAACGCTGATGTCGGCGGGTAGGGAGTGACCCACCCGTGGTGGAAGTCTGGAGCAAGGCGAGACGTCGGAAGCCAGGCAGTGAAGGGCCACATGGCCAAGCCTGGTTGTGGGTGGGCCTGAATGGGGCCACGTCTTACGAAGTGAGCGGCCAGAGAGGAGACACATCACCGTGTGCTTTGTTTTGGCCGGCGAGGCCCAACCGGAGTCTTCCCGTGGTCTGTCAGGGAGCCAATCTTTGCAGGGAGGAGGTGAGCAGTTGGGCCGCTCCCAACATGAAATTACAGGCAGGAGACCCAGGAGGGGTCTACCGGCCGACGAAAGTAGTGCGAGGGTTTCCCCTCCGTGCTGTTCGGCAACGGCACACTCCCGAGGCTTTGGGGAGTGCAGGACAGCCTGCGCATGGGTGCTGTCGGAGACTGTGCCACCCTACTGGTCTGGTGCAGCAGCTGCCCCACATGATAGTGGGCAGCTACCTTGACACCAAACAGGGCAACACAGACCAAACCGGGGGGGGGGGGGGGGAATTGTTGTGGTTTCGGACACCCGGGGTAAGCCTCGATGGAGGCCCCCGAGTTCAGGAGGAGGAAGGAACCTCCTTAATGATACCGCACTCCGAAGTAGAGGCACAAGAGTGTGGTGCCCTCCCAATGACGAGGAGGTGGCAATAGTGGATATGCCTTCTGGGCAAAGGGTGAATACTACATTGTTTTTGCCTATCTCGAATCAGGCCTAGTGATGATGATAATGCCTACTGTCTGCAACATATATGGAAGAGGGGTTCAAGTTTGCACCCTATGTACCGTGATGCGATTTTATGGATGTGTGCACTCTGATAAGTATTTACTATGGTGCCCTGCTGATTGTGCTGATGCATAATGGTTCTATGTTGTTCTGATAACATGTGCACCGTATGAGCATTGCGTCAAGTGCACCACATGTGTTATTCCAGTGGCCCGATTGGCCTAATGATTTAGGTAATCCCTGTAAAGTCATGACAAGGGCCTGGTGGCACAGTGTATATATGTGATGGTGTTCTAATGTGTTTTATAGATATTACAAGGGCTATTTTTATATAACCTTGTGTAGAGTTTCTTTTGTGATGCACCTAGTGTGTCGCTGCTGTGTGAGTGTGTTGTGCAAATGCTTTACACATTGCCTTGGGATAAGCCTTACTGCTCTGCCAAGCTACCAAGGGGGTGAGCAGGAGTTATCTTCAGTGAGTAACTCCCTTGTCCTGACTAGAGTGGTGGTTTCTGCCTGGCTTAGGTGCATGCCCCATTTCTAACACCAACTTTTTCCTATGAGAACTGACGGGAGACTGAGACAAACTTGCCAAGCCAGCCCAATAATTGTGTATCGCCACTCGGCCAAAGATTCAGGTTGTGTCTGCTATGTTCTTCTCCACTGCGGCAAACCCAATTCAGAAGGACATCAGAGAGAGGGTATCCGACCTCGGAGAGCCTTATTCAGTTACAGTCTGCAGCCTTGCCCTTCTTGAATAGTCTGAGCTCCAACAATGTGGCTTAGTCCAAAGGTAGAAATCTTGGCTGGGCAAACGGCACCAAAAAGTATCCATCTGTTGAGGGACCTTCTCTGGGCTCTAAATTCAAATTTCTCCTGATTGGAGCTTTCCCATCAAAGTCAAAAGCTTCTTAGAGACTTTGTCCAGCCTTTATCTGACATGGAGGAGCCCTCTTTGGTCACCGTCTGCTGCATTGCCCCGCTGAGGATTTTTGACTTCCATTCCAGAGAATCGGACCTGATTATAACTTCATCAGCCCATTTGACTGCTGTAGTCACGGTGATGATCTGTGGACTGCCAGACATAGTCGCGGTGACGGTCTGTGGACTGCCAGACTGGCGGTCCACGCTCTATATTCCGACTTTGGGGGTTGGACCGCTACTACCGCCTGGTATCTGCAGTTTTTATGCGGTGGTGCAGCGGTCCGTAGAAGTAATATGCTGGCGGTGCCGCTGAAGCACCACTGAGAATATTACAGGTGTCCTCACTGCCCTCCTTTTCATGGCGATGAGCCCGCATAAAAAAGGTGGCAGTGAGGAAACTAATGAGGCCCTAGCAGGCCCACCTGTCGCCTCAGTGCCTCGGAGTGCATTCAGGGAGGCACATGGTGTGCCCCCCTGTATTTCTGCACCTTCTGTTCCTACATGGAAAGACACGCACCGCATGGTGCATTTCTTCCTGTGCACAAATGTGCTGCTAGACTCCCATGGCGGTGCCTTTCTAAGGCTCTCCTTTGAGCTCTAGAAAGGCACCTGGGAACCTGGGAAAGCGGCGATAATTTTCTATCGCCAGCTTGATGATATGCCCCTCAGTCTTTAAGAGCCGGCAGGGTTTTAGATTACGAAGAATGGCACATCCAAAGGCTACCAATACAGGAGAGTTGAAAGCCTTTCTGGAGGGACTGAATGAGGCTGCCATAGACATCGCAGAACAGTCACGAGTGTTGGATGGAAGAACCAACCGAGAAGATTATTCTCATCATAGACTAGGAAGACAACAGAACAAGTCATTACGGAAACACAGCAAAAGAGAAAAAGTACTCAAAATAGTACAAGATCTCACTCACAGCAAGGTTCATCATAAATCTCATTCTCCTCTAAAACCCAGTAAAGCGACAGAGGGTGGTTTAGATACGTGCACTCTAACCGGACCTGGTAGCCGTGCAGATGTTTATGTGGCATACGGACTGATGTGTTGACTGTCTCTCTTTGCTGCCTTTGGCTCCACCTTGGTAGATAGGGTCCTTCCTTGGTGATAACCTCAGATGTTCATGCCAGAAATGCCAGGAGCCTGTTGTACCAATGGACTTATATTGTCAAATTGTCTTAAAGTAAATATGTTTGGTTGTTGTAGCTCCTGCTGGTCCTTTAAGACTTCATATCTCTCCCCCGCACCCGTATCTGTACATACATGTTAAATCTCTAGCTGCCTAGAGGTTAGACCAATCAACAGCAGGCTTTTGGGACTCTCACCTCAGTTATGCAAATGGTTTGCACAGGCCCCTCCCAGCAGCATCCTACCAACATCTGACGGCACTGTGTGCGCTCATATCCTACAGGTTAATTTTCATCCCTTACCTGTTTTCCCCTAAACATTCTCTTTACTTCGTGTTTCTGTCCACCTCCTTTCATCATTGCACATTGCACTCGACTTTCAGAGGCTATATTATACCCCACAATCCAGTAATTCACATTACTCAAATCACCACTGGTCACAAACATTCTCCTGACTCTTCCCATCCCAAAGAGCATTTTCTCCACTGATCCACATCCTAACCTCAGGCACCTTTGGCTCAGATAATCAACCTACGGCAACAACACCTCTAAAGGTAGTGTCTTGGAATTTGAATGGTTTCATTCATTATATAAAATAAAAGAAGACAGTGGCTTATTTCTCTTCTAGGCAGAGAGATGCATTGATACAAAAACACACCTTACACAGAAAGAAGTGAAGAAACTAAAGTGAGATTAAGTTGGGAGTTGTGAATCTTCCCAAGGAGGGTCAGGAGATTTCTCCACTTCCAGGAAATGTGGAGTCATAATACTAGTGTGGGAAACACTTCCATGCACTGTTCTAGAACAGGGGTGGGTGAGACAGGACATTACATATTGGCAAATTATGAGTTAGAAGTAGAATGGTCTGCATTTGCTCTGTGTATGCACCAGAGGGGGCAAAGGTGGCCTTTTTACTCAAGCCCAACAGAATCATAGATGAATTCGGCTTTGCTGATAAATTAATAGGAGGAGTCGGGAGTCTAGCTGCAGATGCGAATATGCATAAAACTGGGCTGATTGACTCAGCCAACAGTGGGGACAGAGATCCTAACTGATCAGGGACTGTTGGACATATGGCGTCTGCTGTACCCTGCTGATGAAAGAATACACTTACTTTTCCTGTGCATATGGCACTCAGTCCAGACTAGACTATTTCCTCATTTCTCCCCAACTGATGGTGATGATGTACAGTAAAATATTAGAAGGTTTCATATCAGAATCAGTCACCAATGAGACTTCTTGTTGATTTCTGGTTTTCCAAGGCAATACGTAAACCAAGGCAACTTAACATCTCACACTATTAACGGCCCTCACGAAAAATACACCTGAAAACACGTTAAAACATGCTTAGGTGACAACAAATGCTAAAAGAACAGTTGATGGACAGAATACTGAACAATGTCATACATTCACCCCAGCACAGAGATCTGGGCCTAAATCCATCGTTTTTTTGCTCTCCATACCATTCCAGTTTGAACCCAGCCATATGCAAATCAGTCTTGACCCTGTGCCTCATGGGAACAGTCCAGCCCGAACTGCCAAGCCAGGTCCTCCCTGGACTGGAAACAAGCATCCTATGACCGTTTTCGGGGGTTCACCTCTCACCAGCGAAGGTAGCTTGACTCCAGTGGCATGGAGAGCATGGGGCTCACGTCTAGGCATACCCGTCCCACTCGGGGTGACAAATGCAGAAAGAACAATTTATGGACAGAATGCAGAACAATGTCATACATTCTGGGGTGGTGTGGTGAGCAAATGAATGATGGATTAAACCCAGATCCTTGTGACTGTGGGTGAATGTTTGCCTTGTCCAGCATTCCGTCCATCAAATGTTTCTTTTGCATATGTCACCCTAACAGGCAAGGGTATGCCGAAACGTGGGTCCCGTGCTCACCATACCACTGGATTCAAGCTAGCCTGGCTGATGAAGGGTGATGTTCTCAAACCGGTCCCAGGATGCTTGTTTCAGGTCCAGGAAGGACCTGGCTTGGCAATTCCGGCTGGACTGGTCCTACAAGGACCAGGGTCAAGACTGATTTGCATATGGCTGGGTCAAAACTGGGGTTGTGTGGTGGACAAAAAATGACGGATAAAATCCAGATCCTTATGACTGGGATGAGTGTTTGCATTGTCCCGCATTCCGTCCATCAATTGTTTCTTTTGCAGAGGTGACAACATAGGCAGTTGCCAAAAGAGGACAAACAAGATGTAAATAACAAATGGAACATCAAACGATAAGCAGCCCTGGAATCTGACCTTAAAGCATTGACTTGCTTATATACTACTCACCCCACTGACTTGAACAGGTACCAACTTGAGAAAGCCAAGATGGACCTTAAAGCCCTGTCCCCCTCAAACCAGTGTATATGCTCCACAGACTCAAAGCCCCTCATTACGAGTAGGGGAGAGAGTGGGAAGACTGCTTGCTGTACAGCTCCAACAGAGGGAGTCAATGATGGCCATCCCAGCCGCACAGACTCTAGAGGGACATATAGTCAGGGTGCCACAGGAGATAGCATTCACATTTGCCACTCACTACAGAGACTTGTGCACCTCTGAGTTTGAGGAAGATGCTGATAACATGGACAGATTATTTGATGGCATACAATCGCCATGACTTAATGAGGAGAGCCGATCACTGCTTGAGGGAGAAATACCAAAAGAGGAGATTGCACAAGTCATAGACAACCTGCCCTATAATAAAGCTCCCGGGGAAGATAGATTCCCTGCAGGATCCAATAAATGAGCCAAAGCTGAAGTAATTAATTCTCCACATGCAGCCATAAGGAGGAGGAACGGTCGGGTGGTCTGCAAGTGCTTTCCAAGAAGGCTTTGATGACAGTTCTTCCGAAGGAGGGTAAGGACTCTTTGTTGAGTAGCTGTTACCACCCCATTTCTCTTCTTAATGGAGACATTAAACTATTGGCCGGCATATTAACGTACCACCTTAAATAGGTCATCCCGCGCTTATTCATCATATTCTATTAGGCATTGTGCCCGATTGATCGTCCAGGAGCCACCTAGTACTTTATCTGACCTGCTGTGAATAACCATAGTCTCGTGACTCCTTGAAGGCATTTGATCAGATTTAATGAACTTTTGTTCGAATTCCCAAAGTTAATTGGTCATGTGATTCCCGTATCGCTCAAGTCAACTGTGGAGATTTCCTGTCAGATGGCTTTCTGGTGTGCAGAGGGATAAGCCAGGGGTGTCCACGTCACCCTTGCTGTTTCTCTTGACTCTTGAGCCATTGGCAGCAGCCATCCGCCAACCTGAAAAGGTGGTGGGGATTCTAATACCGGGGAATATTCCTCCAGCATACTGTCTGTGGATGACACCCTACTAACACTTACTGTTCTTGTTCCTTGAACATGAAACACCTTGAAAATTCAAGAGAAGAGGCATTTGACAAAACAGGAACAGTTTATCT
Organism: Triturus cristatus; assembly: GCF_964204655.1. Classification (NCBI taxonomy): domain Eukaryota; kingdom Metazoa; phylum Chordata; class Amphibia; order Caudata; family Salamandridae; genus Triturus; species Triturus cristatus. The sequence continues at coordinate 9,839,888 of NC_140579.1, read as the reverse complement.
GATTAAGCAGTGCCGTCGGGCTATCAGCCACAGGCACAGGGTCTGAGGACTGCCTCAGTTTACAATCTGTCTAACGCAGATTTTTATACAGTTCATTGAATGCAATAAAATAGTGCAGGAGATCCTTTTTTTGGTAAGGAATATGAACCTCTGTCTTTGGAGTCATAAATTAATGTATTGGATGAGGAATCCAGGTGGGCCTCCACCTTGTGTGGACACAATGCGGCCAGTGGGTAACATGGCCAGATGCCTGCCGTGTGTGTGCTATATCCTAATTGGCTTTGTGTTCCTAACTACATGTGGCATCTGACTTTAGGGTGTTTTGCGAATGAGTGCGCCCCTCTGGCCGTGTGTGCTTCATTGGGGCCAATCTCCCTGCACCGTTGTGTTGTTGCTGAGCCTCTCTGTGGGACTAATCTGGCACGTTTGTCTGCTGGCTGCATGCCACCCCACCTGTGACCTGTCAGTCAGTGACGTGGGGCCTGGTTCTCAGGGACTGCCTAACTACGTACTTCTGAGTCAGGGTTGATGTGGAGTTCACAACTGCCAAATTCGTCAATAAAGGTGCGATTTAATCTTTATACATGACTGTATCGTTATTCATATTGACATTAAATTTTTCACTATTAACAATCCCTAGAACTCCCTCGCTGCCCTCATGGCCATTATTGCCCACTTTGGAGCAATTTTAGGATACAAAGTTGACTGGGGAAAAAGTGAAGTGTTACCGTTGTCAAGGATGACAACCAAAGAAGCCCTCTCGAGGTTTCATTTCAAGTGGACCCCTGCATGGATGAAAGACATTGGCATGCTTATGAGCAGGACTAGATTGTATGCTTCTGAATAACAATGAACCACTTAAATTGGGGGTCCTCCCCAGATTCACATATGTTCTTGGGGATACTCCCTCTACCATCACCAATTTCATTGTTGAGATTGATTTATCAAATGTTAAATCTTTCATTTGGAATAATATGAAACCAAGACTGGCGATCTCCAAATTATTAGCACATATTAAGAGTGGGGGTCTACGACTCCCGTCTGTCGATCAATATCCCACGGCCTTGCACCTAGCGCAACTTTCCTGTATGAAACCACATTTAGGGGACCCTACACTATGTAAAAATACCCGGTCTACAAGCAATATATAAAAATTTAGCTCCAGCTACTTTGACACGAAAAACTATCATTCAAGCAATGGTGAAGGCTTGCACTTTTAACAGGTCCTTAAACCTACCCATGGCACTTGATAATGCTTCACAATCCCACTGACATCCCCGGCTTAACTGACCATGAATGCCGCCTCCTGTCCACAGCACTGATGGTGGCCAAACAAGTTATCCTTAGACACTGCCATTCCACGCAGCTACCCCCAGATACCAAATCCACAAGATCGCCTCGAATGAGAGGATAATGTACCTTTCTTGAGGACATAACTTTGTAAGGCTATATCTCTAGATCCATCTAGAAGATGGTAAGACTTTCTGCACCGCAGTGGAAGTGATATCCATGGGTGACAAAACATAGTCCTGTCATCCCCTCAAAATGGATGGGATAGTGCATATTGATTTATAATCAATTATCCGAGTTTGTTCAGGGTCCTTTATATTCATAAACCTAACTTTTGACAATTTTCTCATATTTTGATATTGTGAATTGCTTTTGTGACGTGCATTATTGTTCTTCTGAAATAAGAGATACTACATAAACTCCCCCCCTCCCCACCTCCTCCCTCCCCATCCTGTCTACAATATTTTATGATATATTTTAAGGTATAGCTTATTGTGCCTCATATGCAGAGAAACTGTACACAACATTTCTTTCTTGAGAACATGATAGCAATGTGTGATTAAATTAGAAAAAAAAAAATTGATTAGTTATTTTTTGAGTTATGTTTTGACTTTTGTTTCTCTTTTTGCACTGCTTAAATATCTTACACATTGCAGCTAAGTTAAGCCTGCCTGCTCTGTACCACAGAATCAGGGGGTTGAGCTCAGGTGAACTCAGTGACGATAGTGAATCTCCCTGACAGAAATTGTGGTTATTATTCGAGATAGGTACTCATCCCCCTCAACTAATACCTCCATTTCTTGCAGTATCGGCATAGTTTTAAGATGTAAGCTTAAACGTTCTGATTTTGTCCGGGAGGGGAATCGGGTAAATGGTAAATTATGTCTCCCATAGGAACACCACAATGTTAGATTTGGGGGCAGACATGAAAGGTCGGAGTATGACAGGCTTTTTCTGCCTTTGAAGTAGGATTTACGTTATTTTTAGCGTTTTTCAGAGGATGGAGCCTGTGTAGTACTGTCTGATGATGGAAGCTGGCAAAAGTTCCAGAAGCAGGCGGCCAGTCTTTCGATTTTCGTCCCATATGCATACAAGTGGTGACTCAGTGCCCCTACTTGGATATCCATACAAGTGGTGACTCAGTGTCCCTACCTGGATGTCAATACAAGTGGTGACTCAGTGCCCCTACCTGGATATCCATACAAGTGTTGACTCATTGTCCCTACCTGGATATCCATACAAGTGTTGACTCATTGTCCCTACCTGGATATCCATACAAGTGTTGACTCATTGTCCCTACCTGGATATCCATACAAGTGATGACTCATTGTCCCTACCTGGATATCCATACAAGTGGTGACTCATTGCCCCTACCTGGATATCCATACAAGTGTTGACTCATTGCCCCTACCTGGATATCCATACAAGTGTTGACTCATTGCCCCTACCTGGATATCCATACAAGTGTTGACTCATTGCCCCTACCTGGATATCCATACAAGTGTTGACTCATTGCCCCTACCCGGACATCCATACAAGTGGTGACTCAGTGCCTCTACCTGGATATCCATACAAGTGGTGACTCAGTGTCCCTACTTGGATATCCATACAAGTGGTGACTCAGTGTCCCTACCTGGATGTCAATACAAGTGGTGACTCAGTGCCCCTACCTGGATATCCATACAAGTGTTGACTCATTGTCCCTACCTGGATATCCATACAAGTGTTGACTCATTGTCCCTACCTGGATATCCATACAAGTGGAGACTCAGTGCTGCTACCTGGATATCCATACAAGTGTTGACTCTGTGCCCCTACCTGGATATCCATACAAGTGTTGACTCAGTGCCCCTACCTGGATATCCATACAAGTGTTGACTCAGTGCCCCTACCTGGATATCCATACAAGTGGTGACTCAGTGTCCCCACCTGGATATCCATACAAGTGGTGACTCAGTGCCCCTACCCGGATATCCATACAAGTGGTGACTCAGTGTCCCCACCTGGATATCCATACAAGTGTTGACTCAGTGCCCCTACCTGGATGTCCATACAAGTGGTGACTCACTGCCCCTACCTGGATATCCATACACGTGTTGACTCAGTGTCCCTGCCTGGATGTCCATACAAGTGTTGACTCACTGCCCCTACTTGGATATCCATACAAGTGGTGACTCAGTGTCCCTACCTGGATGTCAATACAAGTGGTGACTCAGTGCCCCTACCTGGATATCCATACAAGTGTTGACTCATTGTCCCTACCTGGATATCCATACAAGTGTTGACTTATTGTCCCTACCTGGATATCCATACAAGTGTTGACTCATTGTCCCTACCTGGATATCCATACAAGTGATGACTCATTGTCCCTACCTGGATATCCATACAAGTGGTGACTCATTGCCCCTACCTGGATATCCATACAAGTGTTGACTCATTGCCCCTACCTGGATATCCATACAAGTGTTGACTCATTGCCCCTACCTGGATATCCATACAAGTGTTGACTCATTGCCCCTACCTGGATATCCATACAAGTGTTGACTCATTGCCCCTACCCGGACATCCATACAAGTGGTGACTCAGTGCCTCTACCTGGATATCCATACAAGTGGTGACTCAGTGTCCCTACTTGGATATCCATACAAGTGGTGACTCAGTGTCCCTACCTGGATGTCAATACAAGTGGTGACTCAGTGCCCCTACCTGGATATCCATACAAGTGTTGACTCATTGTCCCTACCTGGATATCCATACAAGTGTTGACTCATTGTCCCTACCTGGATATCCATACAAGTGTTGACTCATTGTCCCTACCTGGATATCCATACAAGTGGAGACTCAGTGCTGCTACCTGGATATCCATACAAGTGTTGACTCTGTGCCCCTACCTGGATATCCATACAAGTGTTGACTCAGTGCCCCTACCTGGATATCCATACAAGTGTTGACTCAGTGCCCCTACCTGGATATCCATACAAGTGGTGACTCAGTGTCCCCACCTGGATATCCATACAAGTGGTGACTCAGTGCCCCTACCCGGATATCCATACAAGTGGTGACTCAGTGTCCCCACCTGGATATCCATACAAGTGTTGACTCAGTGCCCCTACCTGGATGTCCATACAAGTGGTGACTCACTGCCCCTACCTGGATATCCATACACGTGTTGACTCAGTGTCCCTACCTGGATGTCCATACAAGTGTTGACTCACTGCCCCTACCGGGATATCCATACAAGTGGTGACTCAGTGCCCCTACCTGGTTTGAATCCAGACTGTTGACCTGACATGCTATATGACACAAAAATGGATCATTAGGTATAGACCTTGAGTTTGCTGGTTTGTATGGGTGAAGACTTTTAATCTTGAGCACTGACTTGATGTCTGAAGTTTTCAAATCTGTTGGGAAAATCTTGGTTGTAGATACTTGTTCAATATTTTTCTGGCTGTGTGTCCAGCTCAGGTTGGTGGAAGACTATTTTTCAAGCGGCTTACAAGTAAGAGGGAATACTGCACTATAAATCATGGTGCCTGCAGCACCTACATCACATGTTGTATGTAAATGATGTGTGGTTGGAGGCAGGGCTTCAAGTTCTACAAGAATGTTGGGGAGGTAACTGAGAGGTGTGGCCTAGCAGCATGACTAAGAACGGTTATCAAGAGGTTTAGCCTATGGAAATAAAGATGTGGTCTAATTTATCTGAACTGGAATCCATTGCTTACAAATTAAAAACAAGCATTGGAATTGCCAACAGGTCTCGCCTTTGGGGCCTTGTAAGTATTTAGCCATGCAGCACATCATCCTGGGTGCTGCATGGCACAATGATACATAAATGCTTTAAATGAAAACTAAAAATTGATTTCACCCCGAATGAGCGACTGCAAATCAAATGTTAACAGGCCAGGAACATAAGTTACTTTTCAAATGGAACACCTGCACTCAAAGACTGAAGCAAAACTTAAAATATACATCCCAACTTCTAATGCACATGTGTCGTAGTGACAGGAACCTCAAACACTAGCGTTCACACAAAGTAACAAGGCACAGGCTTCTTGGCCTCCTGTGAGTCGTAGTTAAGGGGTGCATACCCGTCTGTCCCTCAAGGGGTACATTTACAATGTGCTTGTAGTAAGCTCTTCGGAATGAAAGAAGAGTGAAAGCAGGTGAAGAATTCAAAAGGAACTTTATTCCATGAGCAGAGAGACCCACGACATCCTCATACAGGTTTCAAGACTAAAATGAACAACTGTAGAACCCACATTCTAGATCTTGGAACATGCGAATCAACAAGTTCCATAACTTTTAGAGGCATAGAGTAAATACAAATAATAACAATTAATCCAACTCATTCCACTGCTGAACCCCTACGACCACGGACATGTCACTGAACTAAGAGGAGAGATTGTACAAAAGTATTAATTTATAGAAGCATCAGTTATAAAAAGAGAGGCGTAGCTGAAGGGATGAGGACTTACAGGGAAACATAGAATGTTAAATGATGCAGACATCTAGAGCAATACAGAGTGAGCTAGGTCTGAAATCAGGGTCGCCCCCTTCACTCAATAGCGTTGCTTTTGTTTCTAAATAATATACTTCTCTTTCGTATAATGAGAAACATTAACTCCACTCATTCAGTCCACGCGTGGCTAGATCACCCTCGGAGACAAAACCCGACGCATAATCGGGCAGCTAATTCTATGGCACGAGAACACTGAATTAATGGAGTGACTGCTTCTTTGAAGAGCATGGAGCCTGCGATGCAGTGAGGGACAGCGGCTGGATTACTATTCTGAAGGTACCACGAGGAAGATTGATGGGGTAATGTTTGTGACGACTTACACAAGCTGTTTTGAGGCTCGTTTAGAAAGGAGTGTGGGTGCTTGTTCAGATATCTCAAAGCAGCCGGACACTACTGTTCACATTTGCACGGCTCGAACGATCTTAAATAGTGATGCACTTTTTCTAGCATTTCTTTTCGGGGACACGTGCAGGCACATGCATCAACCATTTTTGCGAGAGCAAACGGTGCGATTCGCAAAAATCGTCCATTTGCGCCTGCAAAAAGGGCTTCTGCGATGCATCAACCTGTCAGCCTCTCACAATTTAAGAAATCGTAAATTTTTGAGATTTCTTACATTGCGATTGCATTTAAGGAATTGCAAATTGCGATTCCTTAAATGCTATGCATGATGGAATCACAAATTGCAATTTCGCTAATATGGGGGCGCAAATTACCATCAAAATTTGTAAAAACTTTGAAAAATTCACTAAAGTGTATTTTTCAAAGTTGTAGTTTACACACGCACATGCCCTTGGGGCATGTGTGTGCCCAACATGTGTGCACAGATCAATTTCAGGGGTGCAACAGGGTGTCATTTTGACACCCTTGCACCCTTGAAATTGCATGCGCAATTTGCGAGTACCTATTGTTACTCGCAAATTGCGCAGGCAATCTCGAATTCCAGGCCCATAGCAATGAATGGGAAGGCATTCCTTAATTGCGACTTGCAATTTGCGAGTCGCAATTAAGTAATGTTTTGAAATCACTCATTTTATAGCGATTCCTACATGCGTAGGCTTATGCAATTCCTTAATTGCGATTCCTCAATAATCGCAATTGAGGAATCGCAAAAGCCTACATTGATGCATGTGCCTGTTGGTCTTTTAAGTATAGCGAATTTGCAACGCGCCTTTGTCTATAACCGAGCTACACATAGCAGTGCTGAAGGGGCATTTAATTTTAATAACTATTTTGTCTTTGCATAGAAACCCCCAGTACGTGAAAAGGAAACTGATTAACAATTGAACATGCCCGTCTTTCATCTCATTCTCAGCAGATGTCACTCTCTGTTCAATAAAATACAGCTTCTTAAAAAGCAACTTTCCTACATAGACTTTCATTATCTCACCCTCTTTGCGGAACTGAACCACTTGCAAGAATACTTTGCTGCAGTCACTTTAAGAGGTTTACCCTCTTACTCATCAGACCTCACGTGTACTCAAGGGAGAACTGCTTGGCAGCGATCTCAAGATGAGAACATATTTTAAACCCTTCGGCCTTTTTAGTTGAGGGTCACCTAATTTACCACCCACCTAAAATGCAGGAAAAATAATGAAAAAATAAAATCAAGGGTAGGTGACAAGGAGGGTAAATACCCATGTTACAGACTTTCTGTGTACATTCCTGGTTTAAGTGCAATTAATAAAAACGTGTGTGAAGAACTGGAATTTTCCCAGGATATGGCGGTTAAAATATTATAAGTGGAACTGTTCCCTCCAAACCGTTTCACGTTGGCTTTTTCCAAGCCGTAGGAATTAAATAGGGCAAGAAGTCCACTCCTACTTCTGTTTCATATCAGGTGTTGAAGAATGGCAGATTGCCGCAATTTGAGCTTGAGGGATTTTCAGGACACGAGTGGGCACTGGTGTGTTAAATATGCCCCCTATGTACTGACTGCAGAGTCCCCGGTCACCTACCTGCCCCTGTGCCGCCGCTGAGCGTGGAAATCTGGCAGTCATTCCCGCTACAGCATCGCGGGAATGGGTCTGCGGTTAAGGGTAGGCAAGCGCTGGCAGCACAGCTACTGCCCGTCTCCCTCTGCTGGGTTCTGCCTTCTGAAACCCGAGCCTGTTACGGCAGCAACCCCCGATAAACACTACGGAAGCCAGTGGGCGGACAGACTTGTTAAAAGCGAATGAGCTTTTTTGTGTCCTCCGGGGCAACCTCTTTGTTCACAGCTGGGGGCAGGCGCGCAGTTACACACCCTGCTTCAAGGTGATCATAGTCCAGCGAGAAGGCACGGACTGCGGGAGGGGAAGGCGCAGGAAGAAAATAGTGCTCACAGTATAAATCAAAAATACTGTGCAACACTGGAAGTAAAGGGGCCAGTAGCCATGGAAGGATACAAATGACGACATGCCTGTCATAAGGAGGGACTAACAAGCCTAAAATCAATCAGAAGGCAGCATTTAGGAACTAAGCCAATGAAAAAGATGTGCGGAGAGTGGGCGGAGGTTCCTTGGAGCTTCCACTCCATACTGCATACTGCATGCCTGGCAAAGCGAGCAGCGCATGCCGCTGCCGCTATAGGCTCGACCTAATTAGACCTTTATCTTCAGGAGCAGAATAACTGAAAACACAAAGCAAGAATACATTTTACATTTTACATAGCAACCTCATCAAGTAGCAATAACAAGGGTGTCATCGTCATGTTAAATGTAAGCAGCAATCATGTTAAAAAGTTGAAGTACAAACTTATACGCCACCAAAGACAAAAAGAGGCAAACCCCATAAATACTTGGAAATAAAATACATTTCTAATTGTAGTTTGCACCTTCCCCTTCTGTAGCAGTGTAAATTAAATGTGTTGTCGCGATCCACCACTGTCGTACTCATCTTAACTTATCCTAACTGTTGGCTTAAATGAGATTTGAACCTGTGATATTCAGGTCACCTGCAGAGCAGGGCCGGACAGGACTTCTATTCCACTGGGCATTTCCCCTGTGGGCTGGAGGTGAAGTCTTTGGAGGCTGGTTTTGAAAGCCCAGGGCCGCGACTGGTGCCTCCGTCACTTTCCCCAGCTCCCTGAGGTTAAATGCAGCAGGCACGGGGAGACTTCAAGAGAGAGAGGGGGAAGTACAGAGGAAACGATCATCGAGGGCGAAGAGAGAGACAACAGAAGGAGAAAGCGAGAACGGACGGATGGAAAGAGAAAGATTACACAAGGAGATGAGGGAAGGGGATGGTTTGAGCATTTTTGTCAAGGTGCCTTTTCATCCAGTTTGACACTTCCGCACAGTTCAACTAGTTTGACTATCTTAATAGGTACAGTGAATCTGCTGGCCAAATATACCTGCTGGTTAGACAGCACAATGGGTTGGTGTCCCTAGTGCAGAGGTGTGTGTATTCCCAAGCGTCAGTTTCTGATACTATTGCTGTGTCTGTTGCAATGCATTGTGGGCAATCTAGAGGTCAAAGGTCTGAATTCTATAAGTCTTCACAGCAGCTTCATGCATTGGTTGTGGAGATCCAGGTGCAACCCGATGGTCAATCAATCAATCAATCAATCAATCAATGACATTTATAGAGCGCACTACATACCCGTAGGGTCTCAAGGCGCTGGGGGTGGGGGGGGGGGGCGCCGCTACTGCTCGAACAGCCAGGTCTTCAGCTTCTTCCTGAAGGAGAGGTGGTCTTGGGTCAGGCGCAGGTCGGTCGGGAGGGAGTTCCAGGTCTTGGCGGCCAGGTAGGAGAAGGATCTTCCTCCTGTAGTCGCTCTTCGGATGCGGGGGACGGCGGCGAGGGCGTGGTTGGCTGATCGGAGGTGGCGTTTGGGAGCGTAGAAGTTGATTCGGCTGTTGAGGTAGCTCGGGCCTTGGTCGTGTAGGGCTTTGTGTGCGTGGGTGAGGAGGCGGAAGGTGATTCTTTTGTTGACGGGGAGCCAGTGAAGGTCTCTCAGATGTCCGGAGATGTGGCTGGTTCGTGGGATGTCGAGGATGAGTCTGGCTGAGGCGTTCTGGATCCGCTGGAGTCTCTTCTGGAGCTTGGCGGTGGTACCGGCGTAGAGGGCGTTGCCGTAGTCCAGTCGGCTAGTGACGAGGGCCTGGGTGACGGTCTTCCTGGTCTCGGTGGGGATCCACCAGAAGATCTTCCGTAGCATGCGTAGGATGTTGAAGCACGCCGAGGAGACGTTGTTGACTTGCCTGGTCATGGAGAGGGAGGAGTCCAAGATGAAGCCCAGGTTGCGTGCATGGTCTGTCGGTTTGGGTGCGGTGCCCAGGGTGGGAGGCCACCAGGAGTCGTCCCAGGCGGAGGGTGAAGAGCCCAGGATGAGGACCTCCGTCTTGTCCGAGTTCAGTTTCAGGCGGCTGGTCGTCATCCACTCGGCTACCTCTTTCATCCCTTCGTGCAGGTTAGCTCTGGCGGCGGCGGGGTCGTTGGTCAGGGAGAGGATCAGCTGGGTGTCGTCGGCGTAGGAGATTATGTTGAGGTTGTGTTGGCGTGCGATGGCCGCGAGGGGGCTCATGTAGACGTTGAAGAGGGTGGGGCTCAGTGAGGATCCTTGAGGGACGCCGCAGATGACTTCGGTGGCCTCTGACTTGTACGGTGGTAGGCGGACTCTCTGTGTTCTTCCGTCGAGGAAGGAGATGATCCATTCCAGCGCCTTGTCCAGGATTCCGACGTTGCTGAGGCGCTGTACTAGGGTGTGGTGGCAGACAGTGTCGAATGCCGCGGAGAGGTCTAGGAGGATGAGGGCCGCTGTTTCTCCGTTGTCCATCAGGGCTCGGATGTCATCGGTGGCGGCGATGAGGGCGGTCTCGGTGCTGTGATTGGCTCGGAAGCCGGACTGTGAGGGGTCGAGGGATCCATTCGTCTCGAGGAAGGCGGCCATCTGCTTGTTGACGGTCTTCTCGATGACTTTGGCAGGAAATGGGAGGAGCGAGATGGGGCGGTAATTCTTGACTTCGGTAGGGTCCGCAGTGGGTTTCTTGAGTAGAGCGCTGAGTTCGGCGTGCTTCCAGCTCTCAGGGAAGGTGGCGGTGTCGAAGGATGTGTTGATGATGTCTCGCAGGTGGGGTGCGATGACAGCGTCGGCCTTGTTGAAGACGTGGTGAGGGCAGGGGTCGGTCGGTGATCCGGAGTGGATGGAGTTCATCGTGCGGATGGTGTCTTCGGTGCTGATCGGGGTCCAGGCGTGGAGGGTGGTGGTGGGGGGTGGTTGTTCGGTCTTGGTGTGCGTTGGTTGGTTGTTGAAGCTGTTGTGTATGTCCGCGATCTTGTTGTGGAAGTATGAAGCGAGGGAGTTGCAGAGGTCTTGCGATGGGGTGATGTCGTTGTTTCCTGCGCTGGGGTTGGATAGCTCTTTCACGATGTTGAAGAGTTCCTTGCAGTTGTGTGCGTTGTTGTCCAGCCGGTCCTTGAATGCAGTTTTCTTGGCGGCGCGGATCAGCTGGTGGTGCTTCCGGGTGGCCAGCTTGAGGGTGGTCCTGTTGTCCGGTGTAGGTTCCCTTCTCCAGACTCTCGAGGGCTCGGCAGTTCTTCTTGGAGCTCTTGAGTTCGTCGGTGAACCACGGGGCTTTCTTGCTGCCGGGTCTGCTGGACGGGGTCCTCAGCGGGGCGAGTTCGTCCGCGCAGATGCTGATCCACTTCGTGAGGTTGTCGGCGGCCTGGCTGGGGTTTGCTGAGCTGGCAGGAGGGTGCTGGCTCAGGGAGGTGGCGAGCTGGTCTGCTGTGATCTTGTTCCAGCTTCTGCGGGCGGCCTGTTGCTGGTGGTGGTGGGTCGTCGTTCTCTTGAAGGTGAAGTGGACGCAGCTGTGGTCCGTCCATTGAAGCTCTGTGGCGTGGCTGAAGTCGATGTCTGTGCAGGAAGAGAAGACTGCGTCGAGTGTGTGTCCGGCGAGGTGGGTGGGGGTGGACACCAGCTGCTTGAGTCCAAGATTGGCGAGGTTGTCGAGCAGGGTGCTGGTGTTGCGGTCGTTGTTGTTCTCCAGGTGGAAGTTGAGGTCCCCCAGGAGGATGTAGTCAGCGGAGGGGAGGGCATGCGGGCTGACGAAGTCGGCGATGTCCTCGCTGAATTGGGTGCGTGGTCCCGGAGGTCGGTAGATCAGGGTGCCTCTGAGGGTGGTGTTCGGGTCGGTGTGGATCTGGAAATGCAGGTGTTCGGCGGTGGTCAGGGTGTTGTCGGTGCTGGTCGTGAGATGGATGGTGTTCCTGTGGATGATGGCGATGCCTCCTCCCATCTGGTTGGCGGTGCGGTCCCTCCGGACGATCTTGTAGCCCTCTGGGATAGCGATGGCGATGTCGGGAGCTGAAGAGGCGTTCATCCAGGTCTCTGTGAGGAAGGCAACGTCAGGGGCTGTGGCGTCTAGGAGGTTCCAGAGTTCGATGGCGTGTCTGTGGACGGAGCGGGTGTTGAGCAGGATGCACTTGAGGTGGGTGCTGCTGGTGTTCGACTTGGCGGGTGCTGGTGCGAGGCAGGTCCGGATGCAGGAGAATTTGCAGGCGTGGCAGCTGAAGGGTCCGTGGGTGCGTCGTGGTGTGGCTTGGTGGCATCCTGGGAGTCGGCCGGTGTTGAGTGCGATGAGGGTGGCGGCGGAGTACGTCAGGCGGGTTGGTCGGGGTCTTCGTGGGCCAGGGGTCCTGGTGCTGGTCGCGATCCGGTCGCGGACGGGCGCAGACGGGCTTACCTTTGGCGCGCCTTCGGCGCACAATCGGCGCACCCGCTGCGCGTCCGCACGGTCGCCATATAAGGCGAAGTGCGCGGGTGGGCGGAGCAGCTGGGAGGCGGGAGCGGGGAGGGTACAGAAGAGAAAGGGGCTGGGTAAATGGCGGTGGCGGGAAGCGGGGAGGGAGAGCGGAGGGTGGCGAGGTAGGCGGGCAAACAGGAAGGAAACTGTTACCACGGCACAATAATTACAGAAAAACAAGCACAAATGGAGGGCAAAAACAAATGGCGAAAACAGGCAGAAAAACGTTAACACGGCACAATGATTACAGAAAAACAAGCACAAATGGGGGGCAAAACAAATGGCGAAAACAAATGGGGAGAAACCAAGACGGCAGCGAGGCCGGCGGCGAGGCAGTTAGGCAAGGCAAAGGGGCACACGCAGCAGCTGGTGGCCGTGCGGCGCGGGGGTGTCCCACAAGTGGGTCACACTCACCTGTGTCGCACGGTCGCCATATAAGGCCAAGTGCGCGGGTGGGCGGAGCAGCTGGGAGGCGGGAGCGGGGAGGGTACAGAGGAGAAAGGGGCGGGGTAAATGGCGGTGGCGGGAAGCGGGGAGGGAGAGCGGAGGGTGGCGAGGTAGGCGGGCAAACAGGAAGGAAACTGTTACCACGGCACAATAATTACAGAAAAACAAGCACAAATGGATGGCAAAAACAAATGGCGAAAACAGGCAGAAAAACGTTAACACGGCACAATGATTACAGAAAAACAAGCACAAATGGGGGGCAAAACAAATGGCGAAAACAAATGGGGAGAAACCAAGACGGCAGCGAGGCCGGCGGCGAGGCAGTTAGGCAAGGCAAAGGGGCACACGCAGCAGCTGGTGGCCGTGCGGCGCGGGGGTGTCCCACAAGTGGGTCACACTCACCTGTGTCGCACGGTCGCCATATAAGGCCAAGTGCGCGGGTGGGCGGAGCAGCTGGGAGGCGGGAGCGGGGAGGGTACAGAGGAGAAAGGGGCGGGGTAAATGGCGGTGGCGGGAAGCGGGGAGGGAGAGCGGAGGGTGGCGAGGTAGGCGGGCAAACAGGAAGGAAACTGTTACCACGGCACAATAATTACAGAAAAACAAGCACAAATGGAGGGCAAAAACAAATGGCGAAAACAGGCAGAAAAACGTTAACACGGCACAATGATTACAGAAAAACAAGCACAAATGGGGGGCAAAACAAATGGCGAAAACAAATGGGGAGAAACCAAGACGGCAGCGAGGCCGGCGGCGAGGCAGTAAGGCAAGGCAAAGGGGCACACGCAGCAGCTGGTGGCCGTGCGGCGCGGGGGTGTCCCACAAGTGGGTCACACTCACCTGTGTCGCACGGTCGCCATATAAGGCCAAGTGCGCGGGTGGGCGGAGCAGCTGGGAGGCGGGAGCGGGGAGGGTACAGAGGAGAAAGGGGCGGGGTAAATGGCGGTGGCGGGAAGCGGGGAGGGAGAGCGGAGGGTGGCGAGGTAGGCGGGCAAACAGGAAGGAAACTGTTACCACGGCACAATAATTACAGAAAAACAAGCACAAATGGAGGGCAAAAACAAATGGCGAAAACAGGCAGAAAAACGTTAACACGGCACAATGATTACAGAAAAACAAGCACAAATGGGGGGCAAAACAAATGGCGAAAACAAATGGGGAGAAACCAAGACGGCAGCGAGGCCGGCGGCGAGGCAGTTAGGCAAGGCAAAGGGGCACACGCAGCAGCTGGTGGCCGTGCGGCGCGGGGGTGTCCCACATAAGTTTAAGTGCTGATATCATTGGTCAGCTGTTTATCCACATGATGCAAAAACCTGCATAAACAAACATTTGCAATGCAATAGGTCTCGCATTTACGAGAGTTTGAGCTATTGACATTGTAAATGACAATGCCTTTTATTTATGTGTTGTTTCTAAAAAAGATAGATAAAAGGGATTGTCATTTACAATGCCGATAGCTTAAACTCTCGCAAATGGGATGCCTATTGCATTGAAACGCGTTCAGCGCCCGTGCTATAACATTTTTTAAAAAGCATTAGGAGAGAGCGTGTCCTGCCTGCAACAGCAAGCAGGACAAAGCAATTTGAGAAAATAGTGCTTGGAGGCTGTAATGAAAGGCTACTGAGTAACAACACACGAAGCAGGGGTTGTCGCAATGGGAGATTACAAATGAGACAAGGTAGTACTAAGGAGGGACTACTAAGCGTATTGACCAATGAACAACCAAAGTTTACAGTGGACAATGACACAAGCCAATGAAAAATATGGGTGGAGTGGGCGGAGCTTCAAGTCCCTACGTGAATATAACATGCCTCGTAGAGCCGCGCAGGGGTGCCCAGGCCCGACCTAAAAATACAGGCCACGTATTGGAGGCTGTGCACAGAATGAGCACTGCTGTATTTGGTGATAATGAACACCTTTTATTAAATTGCAGGAACAATTAAGTGCCAATTTTGTATGATTTGCCTACTCTTTCTTGGTGACATGAATTATCTCTGTCTATAATGTATTACATATTTTTCCGTTCAGGAACAATGTTTTTTTGCTTTCTTGCTAGGAAGGCAGAATACAGCGCCTCTTCACAAATTCTACTGTTGTTGATTCTACACACATTTTATCTTATGTCGAACATTAATTACGTTCTATAGTGCTAGAGAACGTGTATGACTTTTATGTCTAGGCTCATGGCTTAGCTGACTTGTACATTTAGACATTCAGCTGGTCTCTGGTACCTGGCATTAGTCAGACCTCCTCTCTGCCAGGGAATCTCACTCCTCTGATGAACACCAAATGACTTTAGTGCTTGTCCTCTGATGAGTGATCACTCCCATAAAAGTTAAAAAGCCATATACTCCCCCGTCTACCCTGCCTGGATTTCTTTTGCTGAGGTCTGGACAGGAAGAAATTCATGTTGGGATTTGTCCGAAGATCGATCTTTTGCATCTGGCTACAGACAGCTTTAGCTGCCTGTTGGCAAGCTAATCAATGCCACACTACAGACCCACAGGATATTGCAGATCTGGACATTGGTTAATTTTCCCCATTTTGTTGCAGGTAAAGCGCCTATATTTTCTGTGTACGATTTGGGATGAATGAAATTATAGTGCCCCATATGGCGCATTACAGGCACTGCAGGTGCGTTTGCATCGCCAAACGTTGCTTTGCTTGGCTGGTGATATGCACTGTGGAACCCAGTGCACTTAAATCCATGGTGGCTGGCCACAGAGCATCCTGCTTGCCTGTTTCCTCTTCTACAGCCCATTCATCAACCTCACATCTTTCAGGCCAGAGTGGCTGGAAATACCTGTTATTGAAATAAACATCAGTTTCTTGCATATAATTATGTTCAGCCATCAGAGAGGTTTTGAACATCAAATGTGTGTGTTCTGTAGCATACAACCCAGCCAGTGGAAACTGAAAAGGGATAGGAACTAAAAATAACTTTGTATCTTTCATTTTTCAGCTTGCACAACGTTTTTCCAATGTGGTGAATTCCCTTTCTTCTACATGGGTTGCTAGAAACCCTGAACTGACCACTGAGAAGGCTGTCCTTAAAGTTGCTGTTTCCCTGGCACTCTGTGTCTTCAAGATGGAGCCTGCGATGCAGGAGGTGATGCAGTCGACACTGACCGCTCTTCTTACGTCACCGTCACTGCTCACGTTCATCGAGCAACAAGGCGGATGGGTAAGTGAAGCGCATTCAAGAATTTGCGCTTTTCTTAATTTTTGTGTTGATCCATTTGGGAAATTAGGATTGAACAGAATTCTGGATTGACGTCTTGAGGGGGAGTGGGGTTCAAGCATATCAGACGTTTTAAAAATACTAACTGCTTAATTACCTACCTTACATGTTTACACCTCACTTCAACTGACGAGGCACCATATAGATAACAGATGTTGGGGCATATCATCAAGCTAGCGATAAAAAATTATCGCCGCTTTTGCGGCCGTTTTTGGCCGAAAAGCGCCTATAAATGTATTGCCTAATTAGCAAGGTCACGCTAACGCGTGAAACCTTGCATTAGCATCGGGATTCCTAACGCCCAGCTTTGCATCTCTAATGAGATGCAAAGTGGGCGTTCCTGACCTGACATGACAGGAGAACTGTCACTAAGCGACATTTCTCCTATCATCAAGCCCCACGCTATGAAGCATAGCGTCAGGAAAAGTAGCGATAACCCCTGTTATCGGTACTTACCGTACGCCTGCTTCAGGACTGACTTAGCCATGATATACGATGGAGGGTGGATATCATGGCTAAGTTTGTGAGTCCCTATCAAAAAGCCACATTTCGTGAGATTATCGCTGGGTTTCCAGCGATAATCTCACGTTAGCCTGTTAGCGCTAGGATTTTTATCGCTTTTGAGATAAGCGTTGCTAATAGCACGCTATCTCAGCGATAAAAATGCACGCTAGCCGGCGATAATTATCCTAGCGCTAAGTGCGCTTAGTGACAATTATTGCCGGTTGTTGCTGAGATGCCCCTTGGAGAGTACTCCTTTGTTTGTAGCTTCAGGACAACATGGATCCATTTTTACCTATCCTTCCAAAATCTTATTGCAATACTGACCTTTTTTAGAAAGTTTATTAACTGTGCTCCCTGGTACCTTCACTTCTTTTTAGTGGTCTTTTATGTGTAAGGGACAGTGAAAGAAGTGTTCTCTCGTGTACACTCTGCCAATTGAGGGATTCTTGAAATAGTTTTCTCTCTTTCTACAAATCACTCATCCTCCTTGAAATAAGTTTAAAAAAAATAAAGAAAATGAATTCTAGATTCGAAACTAGCTTTTGATTTAATGGATGTAAGTTGATAAACGTGCCAGGCACTGACCGACTGGAGCAGTGATTCCCAAACTTTTTAGAACCATCGGCCAGGTTTTAGAGCCACAAACCTTCGCGATGCGCCTAGCTTTAATGGACATATGGTGGGGGACTTTTTTTTATGTGGCGAAAGCATTGTATGGTGACGTACTGTCATTTACAAACATCACTTTTCACATTGAAATAGCCACTAAATTTTCACAAACAAACCGTTTTAATGATCAAACTGTATTGCACACAAATAATAATTTGTGGAAATCGGTTTTCAATGAGTGTCATTTGTTTATCACCAAATAAAATGTCTTGATTTGTTTTGATCTTAATAAAATCTTTGTTTCCATCACACGTCAGAATTTCAAAAAAGTATGCTTTATTTTGGCTTTTCTAACTGCTGAAAGTGTTCAGTTCATTTACATGTATTTATAATTACACATGTCGTGTGTCAGAAATAAATTCTAGCCTGCAGCCCTTTCATTCACAGGCTGCGAGGTTTTAACATCATTAACTATATGTTTCTTTCTCTGACTGCAAAGTGGGAAGAGTTTGTAAACATCAATCCCCATGTCAAAAAGATAAGCAGCAATTTGTCAGAAGACATTGCCTGACATTGGACCTTTGTCTTTGAAGCACAGAAAATGTGACAAGCTAAATACAGAATTTAAGGACATCTTTACTTATTGTTGGGACTTTCACAACCCACCAAAAACCCTCTCTCATCTCGACTGCAGTTTGGGATACACGGGCTAGAGCCAGGTCCAAAGGCAAACGAGCCTCATTCAAGGTGGAATGAAGGTCGAAACACGTTACAGATGCATCAGATGGTTTAGGGCTATAATCAATTGTACTTCACAGATGCCCTACAATTAAAACTCCAGGGCTATAGGTGGTGAATAGAAAGCATTGATAAATATATTCCTTTCTGATATTTGTTGAGTGGGTGAGAGGCTCCAACCCTCCCTTAGTGTGGGCAGCAGGAGGTTGCCGTAGATCTTCGGGGCTTCTCGGTGTATTCGCGGGGCGGGGAATGGCGCATCTGCTTGCTTGACTTTGGCTCTTACGACGCTTTAGGTATTCATAACGCATTGGCCTGGATCACAGAAGCTGGTCACCGTGAGCTCAGACTCAGGTTTTGTGGGTCATCGTCCAGCAACTTGAAGGTTAGGTCACGCCCCCACCCCGTCTTTCCTGAGTAACACGTTCTAATTTACAGTCACTTGTTTCCACACTTGTGATTGAAGAAACACTATCCTCCTGGGCTCTTGCAACGTTAGTTCACCCTACATTTGGGATTAGTTTGTAGTTTATTTGTGGTTTACTTTTATTTTTGGGCCTGATTAAGCTTCTCGTTATTGTCCACAACCATTCGTAAGTCTAACAATAATCCGCCAACATACATTTCTGTCTTGCACGGGAAATATAGGTATGTTTTCCATTTCCTTTAAACAATAATTTCTGTTTGTTTATGTTTTAGATGCATGTCGAAATATGAAGACGATGGAATTCAGAAAAGCTGAATTATGAATCCAAATCAAACCAGCAAATTATTTCTGTAAATAACGCCTGGATAAACGACGTGATGTTTGGCGAACTGCACCTCCACTGCCATTTCTCTTTCCTAGTGTACAGAATAAATTATTTAAATTTTGTTTTGTTTATGCCTCCTTTCTTCTCAAATCTGTCAATGGCGCAGCAGTCCTGGTGTTATGCATGTGAAGAAGGCACACTGTATCTCTTCCAGCGTGCACCCTGACATCTACCGCTACAAACAAATGCTTGCTTGCTATTGGTCAGTCCTCCCTCTTCACCCCTCCTTTTTGTCTTTTGTTTACTTCCACATAGACCGCCCAACTACTGGTCTCCTTACGCCAACTACTGGTCTCCTTACGCTTTCTGTTTCTGGGCTCGTTTTAGGGAACTCTTTTATTAATTCTTTGTTTCCTGCTCGCTCTCTGGTGCGTGTTCCGCTTCAGACCCGTGCATTCCCCTCCCCCCGCCACCTCCCACACTTTGTTGCTTTGACGCCTGTCCCCGTGCAGTGCCGTCCTCCAACCACCACTTCACGCCAGTAGTTGCAACATAGGATGTTAATGGGTAACTCATGTCACATGATGACTACTTGAAAAAGTTTAACATTCCATTTTGTAAACCACTTTCACAGCTGAGTGGACAAGGCTAGTTTTTAGACAGTTTTCATGTGAAATGGAGCTTGTTTTATCTTGGTAACTGGCAGCTCCGAAGACAGGGCCGGCTTTAGCACCGGTGGCGCCCTGTGCGACAATGTCAGTTGGCGCCCCCCCAATGACCACCTCCGCCACAGATTCCCTCTCTACCACCATTTGACAGCGCCCCTCAAGTCTCCATAACCACTGTCTCTTAGATTAATTTGGTTTTATAGCAGCACTCATACCAGTGTAAGATGTTAGAACACTTCACATCACACACACTTTGCACAGAGACAATCATACATGCGTAAATCAGTATATAGGAAATGTTACTTAAGATAGGCCCACAAGGAGTAGGAGGCCCATGTCATCCATACTGGTAGACAGAATAGTTTAAGAGTCCTTGGACTGTAAAAACACAAATTCAGAAGGTAAAATGTAACACCATTGTTAGGGGTTTTCTATAATAATAAGATGGCTGAAGATGGCCGGGACAAGGTACGCAGCATCAGGTCTTTTAAAATGATGCACATGGCGCCCCACCCCAAGTCAGCACCAGGTGCGTCCGCACCGATCGCACCGCCCTCGATCCGGCCTCTTTACCTCGCAGCCAGCCACATCCTGCGTCGTACAGCACATGCAGTTGTGTAGTGTCTGTAAAACAATACTAGTGATAATGTTTGTTCTACTGTTAGTGCAAACACATGGTTCAGAAGAACGCGCGCCCAATGACGGTTCATCTGACGCCCGAGTGGGTACTTTAATATGCAGCTTTCAGAGGCGCGCGCATGCAATCTCTCTGGGCACAGTAGGATGCACTTTCGCTTTCACATGAAGTAACAATAGATGTTTTAGCACCCAGGGGAATGTGCCTCAAGATGCCACAGGTGAGACCTCTTGGCTATGCCAATGCTTGTTTCACCTCTCATGAACACTGGCTGCTGGACATACGGTGGATGAGCCGCTAGAAGCTGGAGCCAGGCTCGAGCTGGAAGTCTGCTCTGGCTCGGCTCGAGGTCCCGTTGGAAGCTCGAGCCCATCAAGGAGCCGAGTGTTCGTGTGGATTCTGTCTGCCTCCCTCTACCCGAGCTGTGGCGTAATGGTCAGAGCTGCCGACTGTGGAACTTGGAGACCAGGTTCGAGTCTCTGCGTTGGTTCAGCATCCTCAGATTCGGGGCAAATCACTTAATCTCCCCGTGCCTGCAACAAGGGAATGTGACCTTGTGTAATGTACCTGGTGCCCATGTGAAGTGCTCCAAAGACCTTCGAGTCGGGTTTGCGCTATGTTTTAAAAACTGCAGAAAAATGCACAACAAAGCTTGAACATAAGGAAACATCACAGAGAGGTTCACTTGAAAAAAGAAAATGAAACAACATAGAGTAGAATACAATAGAGTAAGCCGGGATCTAGAGAATGTAAGTTATGAAATGTACAAGGCACACAAACTAAAACATATAAATGAGTAATATGGATTTATAACATTATCACAAAGATAAATAAATCAATGGACTTTTAAATTACAATGAATTTCAAGGGCCCAATGTTAATAGTGAATAATCGGTGAGGCACAGATGCAATACAAGACTAGAGAACGTGAAATCGATATTATCGATGGCCTGCAATTGAAAGACATGGCATATCGGAGAGACACAAGCAGCCGAAATGTTCAAATCTAGGGAATGGTGATACAATCAACTTGGGCAGTCCATATCAAAATATTGAGTCGACATTTCAAACCCTTTGGCGCTATCATCGGGACATTAAGGCGAACGCAAAGAAAACGGCCACCGCTAAAGAGAAGCAAAATTGGTTCAGGGTGGAATTTTATACGTCTCAGCCACAAGGACCAGCTGTGTTTTACTTTGTCACACTCAGGGTGGCACAATAAGTGCTGCAGCCCATGAGGGGCACAACCTACAGGCCACGGATACCCCTGGGACATACACTAAGGACTTATGAGTAAGTTAACTTATGCCAATTGGGTATTAGCCAATTAAACGTACACTTTTGAGGGTCAGAGCACTGGCACTGAGGTCTGGTTAGCAGCCCCAGTGCACGTTCAGAGTTGAAAAGCCAGTAGGATCAGTCCCAAACTTTACAGGATAAACTGAAACTCGGCTGAAATTGGCTTGTTATGGTTATTGTTGGAAAGGCGATCGCCGGAAGGGGATTCGATACACGTCCTGCCCACCCATTTGACCCACCTCTCCAAGTAAGCCGAACCAGGCGCGCACACCCTGAACTGCACTGTGAACAGAGGGACACCACACGTATTCTTTGTAGGACGATAAGTTCTTTTATCGATGATTTCAAGGGATCTTTATGACCCAAAAGGCAAATAGTACAGCAGTGGCACAACGTACCACAAGTCAGTCGTGGGGAATGGGGGTAGCGGGACAGTCTTTCAAGATAGTGTCTCTGCGAAATACCCTGCGGAAGCTCACAATCCTCGAGCCGGAGGGTGTCGTGTCTCTGGGCGATCTCTTCCCGAGTCGTCCTCAAGGGGGAGCGCCGCGAGTCTCTCAGCAGGCACAGGTGGTCGGAGTTCAGGAGCCGCGATTCCGTCAGCAGGGCTCAGATGGTTCAATAGCTGGGGGCCGCGAGTCACTCAGCAGGCCTAGGTGGTTCAGTGTTCGGGAGCCGCGACCTCGTCCGCAGGGCTCAGATGGTTCAATAGCAAGAGGCCGCGAGTCACTCAGCAGGCCCAGGTGACTTCAGCGTTCAGGAGCCGCGACAGCGTCTGCAGGCTCAGATGGTTCCAGGTCTTCTCTCCTTGTTTCTCCGGCACCCCTTGTTATACTCCGCTGGTTCTTTGAAGTCCGGAGTGCTCGCAGAGGGGGGACTGGGGTGACGGAGGGGGGTCGGCGGGATTTCCTGCCGCTCACTTCTTTGGTCTTTTCAGGTGGGCCTGGGAGGGACCCCAGACGCTCGGTAGGGGAGGCGCCTGCTCCCCAGGGGCCTGGTGGCCGATTGAGTCCTCCCGGTGAAGGCGACCCGAGGTGTGACTGGGCTGGCGCCTCTGGGTCTGTGTTGAGGGCTCCCGCTTCCTTGGTTGGACATGCGTGGTAGGGTGGTGAGTTGGTCAGGCCTCTGGCCGGCCCGCGGATCGGGGGTGGCGGGGGCGGCCGGAGTCGGGGATGTCGTGTCTTGAGGGTGGTTGCAGGTTGGCTGGATGATGGAGAGGGCCACGCCGTGAGGCCGGTCTCACACGCGTCCCCCCCAGCTGAAAGGCGTGGAGAACTACCCATCCACTGGGGGGTTCTCCTCGCCGAAGCGGAAGAACCGGGACAGGCCGTCGGCGTTGGCATGATCCGTCCCGGGGCGATGTTCGACAGTGAAATCCATCCCTTGGAGGGAGATGGACCATCGTAGTAGCTTGGGGTTCTCCCCCCTCATCCGCATTAGCCATTGCAAGGGCCGGTGGTCCGTTTGTACTCGAAAATGGGTTCCGAACAAGTAGGGCCGCAGTTTCTTGAGGGCCCAGACTACGGCAAAGGCCTCTCGCTCTATAGTACTCCAACGCTGCTCTCTCGGCAGCAGCCTTCGGCTGATGAAAGCTATGGGCTGATCAATGCCCTTGTCGTCGAACTGCGAGAGCACGGCCCGATGCCATGTTCGGATGCGTCGGTCTGGACCACGAACCCTTGGGAGTAGTCGGGGGCCTTGAGTACGGGAGCGGTGCACATGGCGGTTTTCAAGGCGTCGAACGCCTGCTGGCACTGGGGGGTCCACTGCACCTTCTGCGGAAGCTTTTTGGAGGTCACTTCTGTGAGGGGCCCTGCGATACTACCATAATTTTTAATGAACCTCCGGTAGTACCCCGTAAGGCCCAGGAAGGCCCGAACCTCTGTCTGCGTGGTGGGGGGCTCCCAGGACTTGATGGCATCGATCTTCGGCTGAAGAGGGGCGACCTGGCCGCTGCCCACCTGATGCCCCAGGTAGGCCACGGAGCCTTGTCCGAGCTGGCATTTGCTGGCTTTCACTGTCAGGCCTGCTCGGCGCAGGGCCATTAGTACTCGTCGGAGGTGCTGGAGATGCTCGTGCCATTGAGAGCTGAATACGGCGATGTCGTCAAGGTACGCTGCGCTGAACTCCTCGAGTCCGGCCAGGACCTTGTTCACCAACCGCTGGAACGTGGCTGGGGCGTTTTTCATTCCGAACGGCATGACCCTGAAGCGGTAGTGGCCATCTGGCATGGAGAAGGCAGAGCGCTCTTTCGCCCCTTCCGTGAGAGTGATCTGCCAGTACCCGCAGGTCAGGTCGAAAGTGCTGAGGAACTGGGCGGCCCCCAGGCGGTCGATGAGCTCGTCGGCTCGGGGAATAGGGTGAGCGTCTGCCCGGGTGACCGCGTTGAGCCCCCGATAGTCTACACAGAATCTTAGTTCGGGGGCGACCCCTGGGGAGGCCGCCTTCGGGACCAGAACCACCGGGCTGGCCCAGGGGCTGTCGGAGGGCTCGATGACCCCTAGGTTGAGCATTTTCTGTACCTCGGTCTTGATGCAGGTGCGGACCCGGTCAGGCACCCGGTAGGCTCGGTGTCTCACAGGCGGGCAGTCGCCGGTGTCCACGTCGTGGACACACCAGTCAGTCACCCTTGGAATGAGGGAGAAGAGGTCTGCGAATTGTCCGAGCAGCTGGCGGCAGTCGTCGGCCTGCTGGGGAGTGAGGGTGGCCGACAGTTTCACACCCTCCACGGAACCGTCCAGTTCTTTCGTGCACAGGAGGTCGGGCAGGGGTTCAGTGTCTTCTTCTGCCCCCTCATCGGTGGCCAGTAGCAAACTCAATTCTGTCCTTACGAAGTGGGGCTTGAGACGGTTTACGTGGAGGACCCGGAGGGGGTTCCGTGGGGACTGTACGTCGACCAGATACGTGACCTGGCTCTTCCGTTCGACCACCTTGAATGGGCCAGTCCATTTGTCTTGTAGGGCGCAGGGTTTCACCGGAGCCATGACCCAAACCTGCTGGCCCAGCTGGAACTCGACCAGGGTTGCGTTCTGGTCATACCAGCGCTTCATTTCTTCTTGGCTGGCCTCGAGGTTAGCCTCTGCAAGTTCTCTAAACTTCCTCGTCTGGTTGCGGAGCGCCAGGATGTAGCGGAACACATCCGGGGGTGTCCCCCGGGGGCTTGTCTCCCAGCCCTCTTTGACCAGGCTCAGGGGCCCTCGAACGGGATGTCCGTACAGCAGTTCGAAGGGGCTGAACCCCAGAGACTTTTGGGGAACCTCCCGGTACGCGAATAGGAGGCAAGGGAGGAGGACGTCTCATTTCCGGCGCAGGGGCTCTTCGAGGCCCAGGATCATTCCCTTCAGAGTTCGGTTGAAGCGTTCCACCAGGCCGTTGCCCTGGGGGTGGTAGGGGGTTGTGAACTTATACGTGACTCCGCACTGCTGCCACAGGGACTTCATGTAGCGGGATATAAAGTTTGTGCCGCGATCACTCACAACCTCGCGGGGAAATCCGACACGGGAGAAGATCCCCATGAGAGCCCGGCCCACCACGGGAGCCGTCACGGTGCGGAGGGGGATGGCCTCGGGGTAGCGGGTGGCATGGTCCACCAGGACAAGGATGAATCTGTGGCCCTGGGCGGTCTTCGGATCCAGGGGTCCCACGATGTCGATGCCGACCCGCTCGAACGGGGTACTCACAACGGGGAACGGTTGTAAGGGAGCTTTGCGTTTTCCGCCACTCTTCCCACTGCCCTGGCACGTGAGGCATGATTTGCAGTGTGCTTCTACATTCGCTCGCATCTTGGGCCAATAGAAGTGGGTAACCAATCGCTGATATGTCTTGTCTTGGCCTAAGTGGCCTGCCAAGGGTACATCGTGGGCCAGGCCCAGGAGGAGGCTCCGGAACCGCAGGGGTACCACCAGTACTCGTGCTGCGCCTAGCTCGGCGGACTTTTGCTCGCTGTAGAGGAGGCCATTGTCCCAATAGACCCAATGGGTTCCGGTTTGGTCACCGGCGACCTGGGCTTCGGCTTGTTGTCTAAGTCCCTCGAGGGAGGGGCAAGTGGTCTGTTCCTGGCAGAACTCTTCGCGGGAGGGCCCCCCTTCGCAGTGCCACTGGGCCAACTCGGGCAGTTCTTCGAGTTCCATCGGGGCCTCTGGGGCGGAAGGCTCCGGTCCTTCCCCTGGGTTAGTGTCTCCTTCTTCCTCGGAAGGAGGGTTGTCTGCTTCTGGTAGGGGGTCCCTGCTCTCGGGGAAAGTGTTCGGTAAGAGGGCTTCACCGCCCTTGGAGGGGGCCACTCGTGCGGTCATGGAGCGCGTGGTGGCGCAGACCCATTCTGGTAGGCCCATCATCTCCAGGTGGGCTCTTCGTTCTACCTGCCCCCACGGGGAACTCTCCAGGTCGTTGCCCATGAGGCAGTCTACGGGCTGCGAGGTCCGGACCGCTACCTTCAGTTCTCCGGAGACCCCTCCCCACTCGAAGGGCACCAGGGCCATCTGGCAGAGGCTCTCAGAATTGTCGGAGGATACGACCGGACAGAGGGCTCCGGCTAGGATCTGGTCTTCGGAAATTAGGCTGCGGTGGACCGCGGTGACACTCGCCCCGGTGTCGCGAAGGCCCTCGATTCGGTGGCCGTTGATGGTCACCCGCTGTCGGTACTTTTCTGTGTTGGCGGGCAAGGGTGTCCCGGGGACCATTTCTCGATCACCAAGGGAGACCAGGGCCATGGCCGCCGGTTCCCATTCCTCGGAGTCTTCCATTTCTTCCCCCAGAGCCACGGAGGCCATCTGCCGGGTCGGGGGGTTGGTCGTGGTGGTTCGCTGATACTGGGGACACTGGGGGTCATTGGCGTAGTGTCCGGGCTGCTGGCAGCGGAAGCAGGTGATCCTAGCTCGTGGACCTGGTCGTCCTGGGGCTCCGGTGCTGGCTGGAGACTGGGCCGAACCCGCTGCTGGGGGGGCTGGTGGAGGACCCCCCGGCAAAGTCTCTTGGTCGGCCGTGGTTCCCTCCGCCCCTCTGGCGGGGGGCACCCTGACTGTGGCGGCCGTAGTCCCCCACGGTGTGGTAAATAATTTAATTACCGGAACTTAATTTGATGCGGAAAATCTATAATAATAACTCAGTAAAATAAGAGGCAGAATCCGTGGTATTAGAGGTGCGGAACGGGCTTTATTCCAAAATCAATTCGAATTGATGGACTCCATATTCCATCACCACGAAGGTTCAGGAAGTGAAGGACCATACTTTATTGACAAGTAATCATTTTTATACAATAGGCATTACAGTGAAACAGATGCAGGAGGCGTAACAGTTGATAACAAAGATAAGAACATACATGCGTAACTAAAATAGGTGTAACTGGGCGTAACTTGAAGAACGTCATTGGATATGATGTCATAAATGGGTGGTTCCACGGAAGAATTTCGCAATGTCAGCAGAAATACTTGGCAGAGATGCGCGCGCAGCAGCATGACGTGTGATTGACGTGCAACTAGGGGGTGAAGGGGACTTGACATTTAGCTCTACATGTGGAGACAGAAGTCTGGGGTTATGTCAACCTAATCCCAAATCATATCTAACATCCTATGTTTAAAGAACTGTGTTATCCAAAAAGAAAGGTCTCTTAGGATAGAATCTTATTCTATACTGACTATACTGACTGTTAGTGCGTGTACAAGCGTCTAAGTGTCTACACTAGATGCGAGGGCAGAAATCTTCCATAGTAACAGGGCTATGAATTACTTGCATAAAGACAGAGAAGCCGGGCCTTTTGCTCGGTAGCTGAAAGAATGTTTACTTAAACTACTAGACAGGAATGCATTGGGTGAGGAGCGGAGCAGAGCAGATAATCTTGAAGGTGAAATACAGTTTTTTGGCAAGCAGACAGGTCGAGTCAGGCACCGTTAGCCGCGCAGGGAGTAGGACAAAGTTCATGGGTACAGATGCGAGCTCAGACTGGAGCTTTCAGAGGCAGAAGGCAGAAAAGGCTTGATGGCAGAATCAGGGCCTACTCGCCTGGACTGTAAGAAATGTGGGAAGTGAACCATATAAAGCCGGTGGCCTTTCATACTTAGGAATAGAATATCCGGCCCATTCATGGCGGGTCTGAAAGAGGACATGTTGACGGTGGACGCACATGTGTTTGCGTCTTCATAACTGGAACTGGAGGAAACATACATGTACTTATGATTTATACATGAAACCGTTGGGGTCCAAGATAGGGGACATAACTGATCATAAAAATCCATATTTCCACATTCCCTCCTTGTCCCCTACTTGCCCTTAAGAGATATCAATCTTCATCAATCCGTTGATTTGTTCATATAACATCATTTGTTCTTCTTTTTTCTTCTGGGATGAACGAAATCTTGGTGGTGGAATACACGATGTGGCACACAGACCACAGATCGCTGGTCCACATTGTAGACATAAGCAGCAACTGAATAGTATGAGAAGGCCAATACCTAGGAAGGATAGGACCCTCCATCCAAAGGTAGATAATACACTCCAAAACCAACCGGACCAAGTCCAGGTGCCTGGATTCTGGTGTATCTGGCTTACAATCTTATGAAGGCGAGTTATGGCTTTATATACAGATGGCGAATTTTCTGGTATGAAAATGCAA
This sequence comes from Triturus cristatus, assembly GCF_964204655.1. NCBI lineage: Eukaryota > Metazoa > Chordata > Amphibia > Caudata > Salamandridae > Triturus > Triturus cristatus. Next base: position 9,811,849 of record NC_140579.1, on the reverse strand, counting down.
CAACTTGATCCGATGACCCTACAAGCTCCGCCCCTATCGGCCAGGATGACGTCAAGGACAAGACGATTTTGAAGCACAACAATCCGCATAGCAGACTGCTCTTCTGTTAAATTGCCTAAGGCGGAAATAGTTTCGTTCACTACTGCTTCAAGGGTTCTGGTTAATCTACGTATCAGCTTACTATTAGTGACTGTACCTATATAAGGAAAGAAACCCTTATTGAAATCTGTGTATTTTTCCCATGCTGTTTCAGTGTAATCGACGATTGGGAGATCTCTCCGTTCTCTATTGTGTACTAAATGAGTATTTCTATGATAATCAGGAGGAGCTAGGAAAACAGGTGGCAAAAGAAATCCAATGTAACAGGTACCATCCCAATCTAGAGGCAGACGTATATATGCAGTCTGACCACATACAAAGTAGGAATGGCGAGAAGCTCTAAATGTAGACTTGCCTTGATCACTGAATTCTATTACAGTGGTGCATTTACTATGGCCCATGTGTATGGAGCCATTCTTTCTTATACACAGTTCCCCTTTAACTGGGAATACGGTCATGGCAGGCAAAATTGGTGTAGCTTCAGATTCAACGTTCAGGATCATGAGGTTAAGTGTAAAATTACCTAATCCATATACTTCATTTTCTAGATCAGTTCCTGTTCTTTTGGGAAGTCCCTCCTTGTTATGGTAACAGACTTTAAGCAGGACTAAGTTCAGGTTTCCCCAAACCCAGTTGTCTTGATAAACTGCTAAGTTTGAATCTAAGGAATTAATTAAACTAAACCATGCTCCACAGGAGCCATTGTGTGTAAACGGATATGGAAAGAGAGGCAGAATTCCCTTATAGTTCTGATAGGGAGGGAGTCGGCCACATATCCAACAATTTGTAGCATTGCTAGTCTGATGGGAATGATGCAACATACTAATAAAAGTGTTATTGCGCAGCGCAAATCTATATGACAACTCATGCGGGGGAAATTCACTAAAAGAATGTTCAGCAGTAACATTATAAACATGGTTAGAAATAGGATAATATATGTGCAATAATATACTTGTAGCTATTATTAAAAGACATAAGAAAAACAGAATTAATAACGTCACTGTGCAATGACTACGCAGTGATTTACAGTACGCATGTTGTTTCAACTGGATTTGATTATTTTTTTCTCTATTCCGGTCCAGAGGATACATGTCAGAGACAAATTCAACCGATTCACCTTGGAGAGGACTTAAACAATCAAATTGTCTGACTTATTGGACCGTAGTTTTAGTCTATATAGTTCTGAGTTCGTTTGTTCAACCAAGGGGAGCTTTGAGTCTGTCTTTGAGGAAATACAGGGTTTAGTCTCTATATCGGATGGTAGTCCATGAAATTTCTTGATATGACTTGAATGTATCCAGCCTTTTCGACCTTCGATCTTCACGGCTGTCCTCGTGGTTAATAGTACGAGTTGAGGCGATTTCCACCTAGGATCCAGCTGAGACTTCCGGTCAAAGTTCCTCACTAACACCAGGTCCCCGGGAATTACGTCATGGGGTTTCACCTCGGTGTTGTCGGGAAAGGCTGCAGCTACCTGTGAACGACAAGATTGTAGTGCAGACATCAAGGAAGCTAGGTAATCTGTCAGCATATTACAGTCTACATCAGTTATTTTACGAGGTATAGGCGTCCCCCACATATTTGGTGGTCTACCGAAGATCACCTCATAAGGGGATAGCCCTGTTCGAGAGTGCGCTACCATTCTCATGTAAAAGAGTGCAACTGGTAAGGCTACTACCCAGTCGACACCTTTCTCTCTACATATTTTGGACAATCTAATTTTCAGAGTTTGATTATGTCGTTCCACGAGACCTGCTGCCTCGGGGTGTCGGACACAGTGAAATCTCCATTGATAACCTAACAAAAGTGAAACGTGTTTCATTAGTTCGGATGAGAACGGCTGGCCGTTATCTGAGTAGACAGCACGTGGTAAACCGTACCGTGGGAAGAATTCTCGAACTAACTGTTTGGCAGTAGTCGGGGCAGTGTAATCTGAAACCGGGTATGCCTCTGTCCAACGGGAAAGAGCACAAACAACTACAAGAACATATTTGAATCCTCGACATCGTTCCATCTGGATATAATCCATCTGGAGGACTTCAAAAGGGTGATCAGGAGGCTGAAATCCACCTTGTTCTACGGGAATGCTTTTCCCTGGGTTAAACTGACAACAGATCATACAGGTACGAACTTTTTGTTTAGCTGCTGCTCGTAAATGTTTGTTGAACCAAATGTGTTGAATGCTGTCTAGCATAGCCTTTTCTCCTAGGTGCGCTGGACTATGTATTGTATTAATGATAACTTGGACCATTGAGTCGGGAAGAAACCATATAGATTTTTCCTTCGTCATCCATCCCTGATCCGTTTGGATCCCTCCTAATTCAGTCCATTTCTTTATTTCTTCTGGTGTAGCATGTGTCTGTATGTCAATTACGTCAAGAGCGGGATCCTTAACCATCATGCAATGTGTTGGTGTCGGAACTATTGTCTTTGTCATGTCAGCTGTGTGAGTTTGAGCAGTCTGTTTAGCTGTTTTGTCAGCTAGATCATTGCCTTGGGAGATGATATCAGTAACTTTCGTATGAGCTTTACATTTCATAATTGATATTGCAGCAGGTAGATGTATTGCATCTAATAAGGCATGAATGAGGGGTCCGTGCTGAATGTGGGCACCGTGAGAAGTTAAATAACCTCTCTCTCGCCACAGCACGCCGAAGTCGTGTACAACTCCGAATGCATAACGTGAATCAGTGTATATGTTGACTTTCTTATTGGTGGCTTGAATACAGGCTTGTGTCAGAGCGATGAGCTCTGCTGCTTGAGCTGACAAGGTATTAATACGATTTGTTTCAATGACTTCAGTGTCTGTTGTGACTGCATACGCGGCCACTAGCTCTCCTGTACTTGTTCTCATACATGAACCATCTACATACAACGTCAGGTCTGGATCTGTCAATGGGACGTCTGTCAAGTCTTGTCTAGGTTTCGTCGTGATAGTAATAACTTCAATACAATCATGTGCTAGTGGGTCTGTTCCGTTTACTGGCAAAAGTGTGGCAGGATTCAATGTACTACAACGTCTGATTTCTATGTGTGGCTGAAACAATGTTAGTTCGTAACCGGTGAGTCTTGCTATAGTCAAGTGTTGTGTTTGCGTGCGGTTCAAGAGAACCTCTACTGCGTGTGGTACTTGTACTGTCAATGAATGTCCTAACACTATGGCATCGCTTTGTCTGATTGCTAAAGCTGTCACTGCCACTGACTTTAGGCACGCAGGCAGAGCCTGAGCTACGGGATCTAATGTACTAGAAAAATAAGCACATGGTTTGTGTGATCCTGCTTGTTCCTGTGTGAGTACTGATAAAGCAGTACCTTCGCGTTCTGTGACAAAGAGTGTGAACTGTTTACTGTAACATGGTGTTGCTAGGACAGGTGCTTGACATAAAGCTTTCTTTAAACTTTCAAAGGCGTGTGTATGTTCCTGAGTCCAAGGGAGGACAGTCGATGTGGCTGCCTCCTGTGTTGTCAACTGAATGAGTGGTTTTGCTAGAAATGCATACTGAGGGATCCACTGCCTACAATATGAAGTGAGGCCTATAAAAGCCCGCACCTCCTTTTGTGTCTTGGGTACTGACATGTTATCAATTAACTGTATGCGGTCGGGTGTAAGCTGCCTTCCCTCCTTGGACAGCGAGTGACCAAGGTAAACAACTCGCTGGACACAGAATTGCAGCTTAGAAGGGGACACCTTGTGCCCCTTTTCGGCCAAGAATTGTAAAACCGTCATTGAGGCTTTTTCACATTCAGGTTCGCTTCGGGCGGTGATCAGCAGATCATCGACATATTGAAGCAGGGCAGTGTTGACTGGCATGTGGATACTGTCATGTTCTCGTTTCAGTGCTTGGCTATAGATGCTGGGGCTTTCTGTGAATCCTTGAGGTGCGCGTGTGAATTTAAAGCTTCGTCCATTTAAACTAAATCCGAACAAGTATTGGCTTTCCGGATCTATTGGGACGCTGAAAAAGGCATTCTTGAGATCAATTACAGTAAAGAATGTTGCTTCGGAATCAATGGCTGTCAGTAATGAAGAAATGTCTGGAACTACGGGGTATTGTGGTACAATACATTTATTTAATTCGCGCAGATCAATAACCAATCGATATACTGGCGGGGCTTTTGGATCAGTTCGTTTAAGAATCGGGATTATCGGGGAATTACATACATTGGAGTCGGTTTCCACAACCACTCCTTGGCCAATAAGCTCGTCAATGATTTGCAGTTAAGCCACTACAGCATCTGGGGGTAACTTGTATTGTCGCATTCGTGGTAGTACCACTCCTGCCTTTAGTGTGACTCGATATGGTGTAATGTTCATGCAACCAACATCTGTAGGGCCTTTTGCCCATAAGTATGTGGGTAAAGTCTGCAGTCGGTGATCCATGTCTCGGGACACATAGTGTCCTTTGAAATCACGTAAAAACAATCTTACTCCTTCCGGAGAACAACATATTATAGCTCCTAGAGCTTTCAATGTTTTTATACCTAACAAGTTTTCTGGACATGATTTAGTAAGCAATAAATCTGTAGTTCGTGTCAAAGGACCAATCGTAAGGGGAAGAGGCTGTGATACCTCATTAATGATAGGTTTTCCTGAAAACCCAAGGGAAATATTCTGTGAGCCTGAGAGGGGTGCCCCTGGAACTTCACTACGTCTTATGGTTGTTCGGCTTGCCCCTGTATCAAGTAAAATTTTTCTATCTTGGCCTAATAGTTCACTGTGTACATAAGGTCCTTCTTGATCTACAGGGACCTCGATAAGGGGTAAGCCAACTTCCCTCTCTAGGCTGTTTCATGAGTATCGTTGATAATCAGGATAATCATACTGTGCAGTCTGGTACATCTGTCGTGTCGTTGTTGGTGTAGCAGCAATAGGCTGCGGTGGTGGAGCTGGCATAGACTGTTGCGGAGCTGGCATGGCCTGTGCATGCTGCGGAGCTCCTTGTTGGTTCTGATCCTGTCTAAGTGGCCGTGGTCTTTCTTTAGTATTACCTATGGCGATATTATGTTTTAAAACTGGACAATCGTGTACATAATGGCCTGGTTGTTTACAATAGTTGCATGTCCCTTTTACAGAACCTGCTGAAACACTGGACTGTGTCATACCCTTTTTATGACCGTCAGCCGGAACTGTCTGTGAAACTAGCATTTTCATTTTCGTGTCTTTCATGCGTCTTTGTTCATGTTCTTGTTCCTCTCTAATTCTATTGTGATGGTACTGTAGCATCTGTAACATCTGTGACGGAGTGTTACCTTGCCAGGTACTCTCGAATTTCAATACTCTATTCTTAACTTGGGGCAGGGCATTTTCAACTAATTTTGTCACAAACAGATGTGGATAAGATTCGCTACTTGCTTTTATTCCACTATTTATACCAAAACATTTTTCGAATCGGGCATAGAAATCACTAGTGTCCTCATCGTGCTTTTGTTTACAGGCTGAGATTGCACCCCAGTCTTCCTTTTTCGTAGTTAATAAACGTGGCAGTACCTGTACTAGTAAACCTGGTAGTGTTTTGGTCTTTTCCCCAAGCCCTGAACCTGGACCTCGAGCTTTTTCTTCGTTTTCTAATGCTTTTTCTGTACGTCTATACGATTCTTTACGCCATAATTCAATGGCATCTTTCTGTGATTGTCTAGCTTTCTTTTTCCATAATTCTTCCTCTACTTTCACGATGCAATCTGCATCCCAGGTCCCAGCTGCGGGCCACCTCTGACTTTCTGGTAATTCCTTGGTGTAGTCTACCCATAAATCAAGAAATAATATGGCGTCTAGGCCATGTTTATGATACATGAAGTACCCTGGAGTGTCCCCAGGAGGAATGGGAACAGCTTCTTCGAGTACCCCTTTTCTAGTTTTTATCTGTCTTAATTTCGAAAAAAACAGCATTTTTGAGAACTGGTCTGATCTGATACCTAATTCTGAACACGTTTAATACAACAAAACACAATAATGAACAGTCATTCACACCACAATATGCAGAACGTATTTAAAACATTTTAACATTTAACATTTAATGAACAACAATGATGGTCATTTGAGGAACTAGTCACTAAACATGATACTCGGCACTAACTAGGTAATTCTGGATTATATACTAGACATACTTGATATACTGCTAAACAGTACAGATACACTGCTGAAACAGTGCAGACCGGATTTGTGTACCCAAACCCGTCTTGACCGGCACAACCTATGTGCACGTCAGAACACCTCCCCGACAATGGTACTCACCGGGTAGCTCGGAACGGAAGGCCTTGGAACTGAACTGAACTGGACTCGGACCGGACTGGACTCGACTCGAAACTTCGGAACTTCGGAACCTGGTGGGCCTCTGTATACCTCGGATCTTGCTCTCTCAGCTAGGCTCTGGTCGGGATACTTCGCACTTCTCACCGCCTCGTCTGGGTGTTGATCGCAGCCTCAGTTACCCCCGCTGGGCAGGAGGGAGATACAGGAAATCCTGTGGGTACGCGTTGTTTTCCGTCCAGCTGTGACAGGAGACCGGGCCTGCAACGCACCTCCGGCGCGTGAGATGAGAAAGTGTCCCTGATCGGGCGCCATATATGTGGTAAATAATTTAATTACCGGAACTTAATTTGATGCGGAAAATCTATAATAATAACTCAGTAAAATAAGAGGCAGAATCCGTGGTATTAGAGGTTCGGAACGGGCTTTATTCCAAAATCAATTCGAATTGATGGACTCCATATTCCATCACCACGAAGGTTCAGGAAGTGAAGGACCATACTTTATTGACAAGTAATCATTTTTATACAATAGGCATTACAGTGAAACAGATGCAGGAGGCGTAACAGTTGATAACAAAGATAAGAACATACATGCGTAACTAAAATAGGTGTAACTGGGCGTAACTTGAAGAACGTCATTGGATATGATGTCATAAATGGGTGGTTCCACGGAAGAATTTCGCAATGTCAGCAGAAATACTTGGCAGAGATGCGCGCGCAGCAGCATGACGTGTGATTGACGTGCAACTAGGGGGTGAAGGGGACTTGACATTTAGCTCTACATGTGGAGACAGAAGTCTGGGGTTATGTCAACCTAATCCCAAATCATATCTAACATCCTATGTTTAAAGAACTGTGTTATCCAAAAAGAAAGGTCTCTTAGGATAGAATCTTATTCTATACTGACTATACTGACTGTTAGTGCGTGTACAAGCGTCTAAGTGTCTACACTAGATGCGAGGGCAGAAATCTTCCATAGTAACAGGGCTATGAATTACTTGCATAAAGACAGAGAAGCCGGGCCTTTTGCTCGGTAGCTGAAAGAATGTTTACTTAAACTACTAGACAGGAATGCATTGGGTGAGGAGCGGAGCAGAGCAGATAATCTTGAAGGTGAAATACAGTTTTTTGGCAAGCAGACAGGTCGAGTCAGGCACCGTTAGCCGCGCAGGGAGTAGGACAAAGTTCATGGGTACAGATGCGAGCTCAGACTGGAGCTTTCAGAGGCAGAAGGCAGAAAAGGCTTGATGGCAGAATCAGGGCCTACTCGCCTGGACTGTAAGAAATGTGGGAAGTGAACCATATAAAGCCGGTGGCCTTTCATACTTAGGAATAGAATATCCGGCCCATTCATGGCGGGTCTGAAAGAGGACATGTTGACGGTGGACGCACATGTGTTTGCGTCTTCATAACTGGAACTGGAGGAAACATACATGTACTTATGATTTATACATGAAACCGTTGGGGTCCAAGATAGGGGACATAACTGATCATAAAAATCCATATTTCCACAACGGGGCCCCGGGTGGCCCGGGTGTTCACCCAACGATCAGCCTCAGCGGCCAGCTTCCGAGGGTCGGTGAGTTTACTGTCTAGGAGATGCTGGCGCAGTTCTATAAAGCAATTGGCCGCTAAATGTTCCCAGGCGATCAGATCGAACAGTTCTTCGAAGGTGGAGACCTTGCTGCCCTTGATCCACCCGTCCAAGGCTCGGCTGTAAAAGTTCACGTATTCGACCCACGTGGTGCCCGGTATCTTTTTGCAATCTCGGAACCGTTGTCGGTACATTTCGGGGGTGAGTCCGTACCGGCCCACGAGGGCTTCCTTCATGTGGCTGTAGGACTTCATGACCGCGGAGGGCAGATCGAGCAGAGTGTCCCTTCCTTCGCTTAAGAACCGGCCCCATAGGCCAGCCCCCCAATCCTTCTGCGGGACTCGGTGAGAGGTCATGGCGACTTCGTAGGCCTTAAACCACTGCTGGATATCATCGTTCTTATAATACTCTTTGACCACATCCTTGGGGATGTGAACTTTGGTTTCCCCGGCGGGAGCGGGCTGTGGATTCCCGGGCGGCTGTGACTTTTCGTGTCTAGCCTGCCACTCAATCTCCTTCAGGCCGCGTTCATGTTCTAGCTGGAGTTTCTTTTCGTCGTGCTCCCTTTGGAGTCTCTTCTCTTCGAGTTCCCCTTGTAGCCGTAACTGCTCGACGGTTAACTTCTTCTCTGCCAGTTTTATCTCTCCCTCGATTTTTAGTTCCAGTTCGTGGTTGCGGCTTCTCTCTCGGTCCGCTAGTTCCTCGGAGGACAGGTTCCCCTCTGGCCCGTTGTTTCTCGCCGGGGTGCTTGTTTGTTCATGGGTAGAGTCTTCTTCCGTTTGGGTCGGGGGCGCCCCCGTCTCGACCCAGGCTTTCAGTACTTTCTGGAAGTCTTCCTTTGTGCTTAGTCCGGTGGTAGCGATGCCAAGGTCTTTGCAAAACTGTTTGAGTTCTCTATGCGTGTAATAGTCCAATTGATCCTCTCGGAACGGTGAGCTTATTTCGGTACCTGCGGCACCCAGGGGGGTTTCTCCTTCCATCTCTGTTTGGTAGTGCGTCAGTCGTTCACTGCACGCTCTCTTTCGGTGTCGGCTCGGATCCCGTCGTCTGCCACCAAATGTTGGAAAGGCGTTCGCCGGAAGGGGATTCGATACACGTCCTGCCCACCCCTTTGACCCACCTCTCCCAAGTAAGCCGAACCAGGCGCGCACACCCTGAACTGCACTGTGAACAGAGGGACACCACACGTATTCTTTGTAGGACGATAAGTTCTTTTATCGATGATTTCAAGGGATCTTTATGACCCAAAAGGCAAATAGTACAGCAGTGGCACAACGTACCACAAGTCAGTCGTGGGGAATGGGGGTAGCGGGACAGTCTTTCAAGATAGTGTCTCTGCGAAATACCCTGCGGAAGCTCACAATCCTCGAGCCGGAGGGTGTCGTGTCTCTGGGCGATCTCTTCCCGAGTCGTCCTCAAGGGGGAGCGCCGCGAGTCTCTCAGCAGGCACAGGTGGTCGGAGTTCAGGAGCCGCGATTCCGTCAGCAGGGCTCAGATGGTTCAATAGCTGGGGGCCGCGAGTCACTCAGCAGGCCTAGGTGGTTCAGTGTTCGGGAGCCGCGACCTCGTCCGCAGGGCTCAGATGGTTCAATAGCAAGAGGCCGCGAGTCACTCAGCAGGCCCAGGTGACTTCAGCGTTCAGGAGCCGCGACAGCGTCTGCAGGCTCAGATGGTTCCAGGTCTTCTCTCCTTGTTTCTCCGGCACCCCTTGTTATACTCCGCTGGTTCTTTGAAGTCCGGAGTGCTCGCAGAGGGGGGACTGGGGTGACGGAGGGGGGTCGGCGGGATTTCCTGCCGCTCACTTCTTTGGTCTTTTCAGGTGGGCCTGGGAGGGACCCCAGACGCTCGGTAGGGGAGGCGCCTGCTCCCCAGGGGCCTGGTGGCCGATTGAGTCCTCCCGGGGAAGGCGACCCGAGGTGTGACTGGGCTGGCGCCTCTGGGTCTGTGTTGAGGGCTCCCGCTTCCTTGGTTGGACATGCATGGTAGGGTGGTGAGTTGGTCAGGCCTCTGGCCGGCCCGCGGATCGGGGGTGGCTGGGGCGGCCGGAGTCGGGGATGTCGTGTCTTGAGGGTGGTTGCAGGTTGGCTGGATGATGGAGAGGGCCACGCCGTGAGGCCGGTGTCACAGTTATGTTTTATGGTTGGGGGGGAGCCATCTTGGAATGTATTTTCTACTAACAGAAATTATTCCAATATGGTCACAGCACATCCGTGTGCATGCTCCGTGGCCATTTGGGAAATAAAGCCATAGGGCGGCACCCCTCACAGGCGATACCTGTTGGTTTTGCCAATACTTGTATAATATGTATTTGTTTGAAAAAATAAGAAGGGATTATGATGGTGCAGTGAGGTGAACTCACATTAAATATCTCTGCTGTAGATTAGCAGAAGTGTTTCCCGATGCAAATTAATTGTAACATGCACTATGTGGGCAGTAAGCAGGAAAGTGTTGCATGTGGTAAATGATAAAAAAATCACTGAAACAAAGTGACGTAATTGATGACCTAACAATAAGTGATGCATTTCGGGTTTTTTTCAGTCATAACTGAGAACCAGAATTGCAGCTTGACTGTGGTTTTGAAACTGAATTTCTACGTTTTTTTAAACATATTTTAAGGCGTATTAACCAATTCCAACCATAATTTCACTGTAACTGTAGAGTTTTTGGTGTCCTTCAGTTTTTTTTTAATGATGTGCCACATCTAGACTTTCAAATGGTTTCTTGCACATTGCACATGGCGGCTCGACCTGCCGTTCGGAGCCAACCCCTGCTGAAAGCAGCCTTTGTCTGCACAGCGGGTTGGTAATGACGTATATGCATAGGTCTAGTATGGATTTTGAAGCATCGCCACAGGCCGTTGCAAAAGTTTGGGGCCTGGGGTACTCCTGACCCTTCCTTGAGCTGTTCCTGGCAGCGCTTGATAAAAGGAAACATTTGTGGAAAAGTTAGAACCCGCTGGCTCATCCATGCATTTTGCGTGCATTCGTGGCTGGTGCCCGGCAGCAGGTATCAATCCACTCTCTATAGGTAGAGCTCCTCATCCATCACATATCGCACCTATGCGGGCATGTACTTGCCAGACAAGTTGATACGGCTATGAAAAAATGCAGTGCAGCTCTTTACAGGGTCAAAGGCAAGGGGCGTCAAAGTGGCCCCCGGTACATCCAGCCTTTCATCCAACCCTACACTCTGAGGAATCTTCGGCGGTGAGTAGGGGGTGTATTCCGAGAGTAAGAGGAGTGCGCCTCGGTGGCAGCTCCTTTAGTTTTTTAGCATCAAACTTTGCAACACTAGGCCTGTGTCTGTGCGACAGGCCCCTTCGGAACCCCTTTGTAGAAAGAGATTGAAAACCTGGCTCATTAGACAGAGTTGATCTGCTGCTGTTGCGAGTGAGTGTCACATGGGAGCCTGGAGTCTAGCGCTGGGATACCTCGTTATGAGGTTACCATGCGCTTTATAAGTTGCATTATTGTTATTATTATGCATTCATAGTCTTCCATACAAATTCTCTAGTAGGACTGTCAGAAAAGTGAAGATGCAGTTCTCTACACTTGGAGCAGCGCCGTCTGAGTACGAACCAACTTTTTGTGCTACAGCCCGTTGCCATAGATTTCAAAGACACTACAAATTATTGGCAAAGACGCTTTGTCTGACTTTAACGTTATAATGCATGCAAATAGAATTGCACGCGACATTACTAGATGTCTTTCAGGTGTCAGCTACAAATGCTTGAAGAGTGTTACTGCAAACCATTACTAGATGCCCACTTGCACCACACACAAGTCCTTGCTTTGTCAGGATGGAAAACATTAGGCCATCACTAGAGGGTCCAGACGTGCCTACCGCTGACGACTAGACGATTAGGAGCAGCCGGAAGACCTCATATTGTCAATTCTTCAGAGTTATGAGAAGAGGTAAGGAGATAGAGCGGGCTTTGGACCAGTCCCCCTTTGCCATTGACTTACATGCTTTGCATTGCTTGGATGGGCTTTCTGGCAAGCCCATTGCATTTCAAGGCAGATTACAGTTGTTCATTTGTGTTTCCACCTTAGAGATGACTTATATATGTATTGAAAAGGGAGGTCTGGGCTTGGTCATTAGTTTAAATGGCAGAGTTGAATTAGCAGTTAAAGACGGCTCTACCAGTCTGCAGTAGGAGACTTTATCACACTCGGGGTGGTACAATAAGTGCTTTAGCCCATGAGGGACAGTTTACTTACAGGTCCTGGGTACCCCTGGAATGCTAAACTGGGGACTTATAAGTCATTCAACTTATGGCAATGGGGTATAAGCCAATCAAGCAGGCACTTTTGAGGGTCCGAGGTCTCACACTGAGGTCTGGTTAGTAGGCCCCGGTGCACTTTTAAAATCGGAAAACCAGTGCCATCAGTTCACGATTCTGTGGATGATCATGCAAAAAGAGGTATTTCCATGCACCAGTGTTTCCAGAAGTCTTGATAGATCCAACAGGGGAGAGACATTCCTTGGTCATGACAGGTCAGTTACCACTCATGGCATCGAAAAGTCTGGACAGCATTGGCAAGTGCCAGAAATTTCGCAGCATGCGGTATATTTTTCTGCAAACAAGCCTAGGCTAGTTCCACCTATAAGTGATAATCTGCTCCTGGAAAAGAGTTTTGTGCAATGAACAGGGTGCGGATCTTGTGGGTGCAGAGTTGAATTTAATAATACACTTCCTATCTTTGTTGGCTTGGGATGGACCGGCTTACAGGTCAGTAAATCATTTCCTATCGGCCATTTCTGCAGGGCATATCCGTTGGGTGGAAATTGAGTGCGTCAACATCCGGCAGTATGTAAACCGATGAGAGGAATTAGATTGACCAATTTGCTCAGGCCAAAGCGTGCCAGCTGATGGGATGTGAACGGTGTATTGATATTTTTGGAAAGATAGCCAGATACTCTAGATAGATCCCGAGAACAGCTGTGTGCGAAACGGACCATGTTGCTGTGTTTGATATCCTGTTGAAGGGTGTCAGAAGTCCATGCTTTGCTTTTAGGAGGTAACGTCTACTCTCTTGAGGGAGTATCGTTTCATAGTTTTAAGTGGACAAAGTCTTTTTCCAAGTGTACCTCATCTCCAGCTTTCCCAAATGACCCTCGGTTACGTGTAGTGCAATGTCTGAAAGCATATGAGGATTGTGCTAAGACGTTCCGCTCAGACGTCAATGGCAAATTATTAATTGATTTGCAGAAACCATATGAAACAGTGACATCATCAATACTTTGCAGGTGGGTTAAATGGATCACAGCGGAAGCCGGCATTGATGTCGGCAGACCCGCAGCACATTCTGCTGGAGGAGCCATGGCATCTAAACACTTTTCTTAGGCTCTGGGTTAGAGGGCATCATGAAGGCAGCAGGTTTGTCCTCGGATTTAACCTTTAAGTACTTTCTTACAAACCTATTGTGAATGTCGCATCTGTTATGTCTAAGCTTTTAAGAAGCATATTCTCAGTTTCCATTCTTGCCATAGAATAAAACATTTTCTCGCTATTCCATCAAGAATTTTTAATTCCGTTAAGGACACGCAGGCGAGGATTATCCCACTGTGGTATTGCTAGTATTATTGTTCTTGCTGTTATGGTTGTTATATGACAATGCCAGCTATTGCAAAGTTTCAGAACTATTTAGTATTAAGACTAATTGATATATGAAGTGCCATTACCCGCCCATAATATCCACAAGACAAATATCGCTGCTGATATTCAGGTCAAGCCTACAGCGCTTGCGCTGCGGGATGATCTGTTGTATGTACTTTCTGAGGATTGACGCCTCCAATTGGTGCTGATTGGTTAAAAAAACCAAAATCCTTGTATTTGTAAAGCGCACAGCTACCTGTAGGTTTCCCGGTGCTCTGGGCCGTCGGGAAGATTAAGCGAGCTATTGTACAGAGTCGCATGGTGCTGGCCAGACCCCTGCCGCCGGAGCCGGGCATCGAACCGTGATCCCCAGCATCCGGCGTCAGTCGCCCTAGCCGCGGCGCCACACCTCTTCCACATGGATAAGGAAAGCGTCACTCGCAAAAGCTTGCTTTTCAGGGGGTTATTTTGCTTCTATGCCTCACCTTCTAGTGTCTTGCTCCTTCCCTGGAGTATTGGTCCAGTGGTGCTTTTGGTTGGCCATCGCAACACGTTCTTTCTGTCCCACAATTGGCCTAGTGATGCTTTCGGTTGGCCATCGCAACGCTTTCGTTGTGTCCTGCTAAAGCCCCGCCACCCCGGCTCCCCCCGCTGCTCATGCGACAGATCTCTTGGACTACTTTAGTTGTATTTAACTCAAATACTCAAGGACTTGTATTTAAATATCATGTTAGCAGATCCAGCGTTGCAAAATAATTTCTGCCGTTATGACAAAATTGAAGGCAACAAACGAAGATATTCATCATTTGACATGACACCCATACATCTGGAGAGAAGGGTTTGGGTGGAATTTCTTCCAAAGATAATGTCAATTTTAGATGACCTCAAACAAATGGTAAAACTAGCATTGTTGCAGTAGAGAGAGCAGAATAGAATGAGACTCTGGAACGAAGACCCCGAGACACACTCACGCATAGATGTGTTCCGTGGTATCCAAGTGCTAGGCAACTAGAATGTATCTAGGTCCATTTCACCAGGGGGTCCACAGCTGGTCAGGAACCTGGGAAGTGTATCAGAAAGCTTTCTGGCCTCCGCGGCGTGCTCAGATATCAAAGTAAGATGCATGACTTTATATAGGCTGGGTTGCTCGGCAGGCATTCACTCGACCATGAGCCCTGCGCAAATGACTGCAAAATAATCCGCTTTTAAACTCTACACAGCAACACTCTGTGCCACTGCACTCTATATCACTGCACTCTAAGCCACTCTACTCAACACCACTCAACTCTACGCCTCTCTACTCTGCACCACTACATGCTATCACACTGCACTCTACTCTGCGCCACTTCACTCAACTCCACACTACTGCACTCTATGCCAATTCACTCTATGCCAATGCACCCGATGCCACTGCACTCTATATCACTGCACTCTAAGCCACTCTACTCAACACCACTCAACTCTACGCCACTCTACTCTGCACCTCTACATGCTATCACAGTGCACTCTACTCTGCACCACTTCACTCTACTCCACACTACTGCACTCTATGCCAATTCACTCTATGCTAATGCACCCGATGCCACTACACTCTATACCACTGCACTCTAAGCCACTCTACTCAACACCACTCAACTCTACGCCACTCTACTCTGCACCTCTACATGCTATCACAGTGCACTCTACTCTGCATCACTTCACTCTTCTCCACACTACTGCACTCTATGCCAATTCACTCTATGCTAATGCACCCGATGCCACTACACTCTATACCACTGCACTCTAAGCCACTCTACTCAACACCACTCAACTCTACGCCACTATGCTCTGCACCACTACAAGCTATCACAGTGCACTCTACTCTGCACCACTTCACTCTACTCCACACTACTGCACTCTATGCCAATTCACTCTATGCTAATGCACCCAATGCCACTACACTCTATATCACTGCACTCTAAGCCACTCTACTCAACACCACTCAACTCTATGCCACTCTATTCTGCACCACTACATGCTATCACAGTGCACTCTACTATGCACCACTTCACTCTACTCCACAGTACTGCACTCTATGCCAATTCACTCTATGCTAATGCACCCAATGCCACTACACTCTATATCACTGCACTCTAAGCCACTCTACTCAACACCACCCAACTCTATGCCACTCTACTCTGCACCACTACATGCTATCACACTGCACTCTACTCTGCACCACTTCACTCAACTCCACACTACTGCACTCTATGCCAATTCACTCTATGCTAATGCACCCGATGCCACTGCACTCTATATCACTGCACTCTAAGCCACTCTACTCAACACCACTCAACTCTATGCCACTCTACTCTGCACCTCTACATGCTATCACAGTGCACTCTACTCTGCACCACTTCACTCTACTCCACACTACTGCACTCTATGCCAATTCACTCTATGCTAATGCACCCGATGCCACTACACTCTATACCACTGCACTCTAAGCCACTCTACTCAACACCACTCAACTCTACGCCACTCTACTCTGCACCTCTACATGCTATCACAGTGCACTCTACTCTGCATCACTTCACTCTTCTCCACACTACTGCACTCTATGCCAATTCACTCTATGCTAATGCACCCGATGCCACTACACTCTATACCACTGCACTCTAAGCCACTCTACTCAACACCACTCAACTCTACGCCACTATGCTCTGCACCACTACAAGCTATCACAGTGCACTCTACTCTGCACCACTTCACTCTACTCCACACTACTGCACTCTATGCCAATTCACTCTATGCTAATGCACCCAATGCCACTACACTCTATATCACTGCACTCTAAGCCACTCTACTCAACACCACTCAACTCTATGCCACTCTATTCTGCACCACTACATGCTATCACAGTGCACTCTACTATGCACCACTTCACTCTACTCCACAGTACTGCACTCTATGCCAATTCACTCTATGCTAATGCACCCAATGCCACTACACTCTATATCACTGCACTCTAAGCCACTCTACTCAACACCACCCAACTCTATGCCACTCTACTCTGCACCACTACATGCTATCACACTGCACTCTACTCTGCACCACTTCACTAAACTCCACACTACTGCACTCTATGCCAATTCACTCTATGCTAATGCACCCAATGCCACTGCACTCTATATCACTGCACTCTAAGCCACTCTACTCAACACCACTCAACTCTACGCCACTCTACTCTGCACCACTACATGCTATCACAGCGCACTCTACTCTGCACCACTTCACTCTACTCCACACTACTGCACTCTATGCCAATTCACTCTATGCTAATGCACCCGATGCCACTACACTCTATATCACTGCACTCTAAGCCACTCTACTCAACACCACTCAACACCACTCAACTCTATGCCACTCTACTCTGCACCACTGCATGCTATCACACTGCACTCTACTCTGCACCACTTCACTCAACTCCACACTACTGCATTCTATGCCAATTCACTCTATGCTAATGCACCCAATGCCACTGCACTCTATATCACTGCACTCTAAGCCACTCTACTCAACACCACTCAACTCTACGCCACTCTACTCTGCACCACTACATGCTATCACAGCGCACTCTACTCTGCACCACTTCACTAAACTCCACACTACTGCATTCTATGCCAATTCACTCTATGCTAATGCACCCAATGCCACTGCACTCTATATCACTGCACTCTAAGCCACTCTACTCAACACCACTCAACTCTACGCCACTCTACTCTGCACCACTACATGCTATCACAGCGCACTCTACTCTGCACCACTTCACTCTACTCCACACTACTGCACTCTATGCCAATTCACTCTATGCTAATGCACCCGATGCCACTACACTCTATATCACTGCACTCTAAGCCACTCTACTCAACACCACTCATCTCTATGCCACTCTACTCTGCACCACTACATGCTATCACACTGCACTCTACTCTGCACCACTTCACTCAACTCCACACTAATGCAATCTATGCCAATTCACTCTATGCTAATGCACCCGATGCCACTACACTCTATATCACTGCACTCTAAGCCACACTACTCAACACCACTCAACTCTACGCCACTCTACTCTGCACCACTACATGCTATCACAGTGCACTCTACTCTGCACCACTTCACTCAACTCCACACTACTGCACTCTATGCCAATTCACTCTATGGTAATGCACCCGATGCCACTACACTCTATATCACTGCACTCTAAGCCACTCTACTCAACACCACTCAACTCTACGCCACTCTACTCTGCACCACTACATGCTATCACAGTGCACTCTACTCTGCACCACTTCACTCTACTCCACACTACTGCACTCTATGCCAATTCACTCTATGCTAATGCACCCAATGCCACTACACTCTATACCACTGCACTCTAAGCTACTCTACTCAACACCACTCAACTCTACGCCACTCTGCTCTGCACCACTACATGCTATCACAGTGCACTCTACTCTGCACCACTTCACTCTACTCCACACTACTGCACTCTATGCCAATTCATTCTATGCTAATGCATCCGATGCCACTACACTCTATACCACTGCACTCTAAGCCACTCTACTCAACACCACTCAACTCTACGCCACTCTACTCTGCACCTCTACATGCTATCACAGTGCACTCTACTCTGCACCACTTCACTCTACTCCACACTACTGCACTCTATGCCAATTCACTCTATGCTAATGCACCCGATGCCACTGCACTCTATATCACTGCACTCTAAGCCACTCTACTCAACACCACTCAACTCTATGCCACTCTACTCTGCACCTCTACATGCTATCACAGTGCACTCTACTCTGCACCACTTCACTCTACTCCACACTACTGCACTCTATGCCAATTCACTCTATGCTAATGCACCCGATGCCACTACACTCTATACCACTACGCCACTACACTCTATATCACTGCACTCTAAGCCACTCTACTCAACACCACTCAACTCTATGCCACTCTACTCTGCACCACTACATGCTATCACACTGCACTCTACTCTGCACCACTTCACTCAACTCCACACTACTGCACTCTGCCAATTCACTCTATGCTAATGCACCCAATGCCACTGCACTCTATATCACTGCACTCTAAGCCACTCTACTCAACACCACTCAACTCTACGCCACTCTACTCTGCACCACTACATGCTATCACAGCGCACTCTACTCTGCACCACTTCACTCTACTCCACACTACTGCACTCTATGCCAATTCACTCTATGCTAATACACCCGATGCCACTACACTCTATATCACTGCACTCTAAGCCACTCTACTCAACACCACTCAACTCTATGCCACTCTACTCTGCACCACTGCATGCTATCACACTGCACTCTACTCTGCACCACTTCACTCAACTCCACACTACTGCACTCTATGCCAATTCACTCTATGCTAATGCACCCAATGCCACTGCACTCTATATCACTGCACTCTAAGCCACTCTACTCAACACCACTCAACGCCACTCTACTCTGCACCACTACATGCTATCACAGCGCACTCTACTCTGCACCACTTCACTCTACTCCACACTACTGCACTCTATGCCAATTCACTCTATGCTAATGCACCCGATGCCACTACACTCTATATCACTGCACTCTAAGCCACTCTACTCAACACCACTCAACTCTACGCCACTCTACTCTGCACCACTACATGCTATCACAGCGCACTCTACTCTGCACCACTTTACTCTACTCCACACTACTGCACTCTATGCCAATTCACTCTATGCTAATGCACCCAATGCCACTACACTCTATATCACTGCACTCTAAGCCACTCTACTCAACACCACTCAACTCTATGCCACTCTACTCTGCACCTCTACATGCTATCACAGTGCACTCTACTCTGGCACCACTTCACTCTACTCCACACTACTGCACTCTATGCCAATTCACTCTATGCTAATGCACCCGATGCCACTACACTCTATACCACTACGCCACTACACTCTATATCACTGCACTCTAAGCCACTCTACTCAACACCACTCAACTCTATGCCACTCTACTCTGCACCACTACATGCTATCACACTGCACTCTACTCTGCACCACTTCACTCAACTCCACACCACTTCACTCAACTCCACACTACTGCACTCTATGCCAATTCACTCTATGCTAATGCACCCAATGCCACTGCACTCTATATCACTGCACTCTAAGCCACTCTACGCAACACCACTCAACTCTACGCCACTCTACTCTGCACCACTACATGCTATCACAGCGCACTCTACTCTGCACCACTTTACTCTACTCCACACTACTGCACTCTATGCCAATTCACTCTATGCTAATGCACCCAATGCCACTACACTCTATATCACTGCACTCTAAGCCACTCTACTCAACACCACTCAACTCTATGCCACTCTATTCTGCACCACTACATGCTATCACAGTGCACTCTACTCTGCACCACTTCACTCTACTCCACACTACTGCACTCTATGCCAATTCATTCTATGCTAATGCATCCGATGCCACTACACTCTATACCACTGCACTCTAAGCCACTCTACTCAACAACACTCAACTCTATGCCACTCTACTCTGCACCACTACATGCTATCACAGTGCACACTGCTCTGCACCACTTCACTCTTTTCCACACTACTGCACTCTATGCCAATTCACTCTATGCTAATGCACCCGATGCCACTGCACTCTATATCACTGCACTCTAAGCCACTCTACTCAACACCACTCAACTCTACGCCACTCTACTCTGCACCTCTACATGCTATCACAGTGCACTCTACTCTGCACCACTTCACTCTACTCCACACTACTGCACTCTATGCCAATTCACTCTATGCTAATGCACCCGATGCCACTGCACTCTATATCACTGCACTCTAAGCCACTCTACTCAACACCACTCAACTCTACGCCACTCTACTCTGCACCTCTACATGCTATCACAGTGCACTCTACTCTGCACCACTTCACTCTACTCCACACTACTGCACTCTATGCCAATTCACTCTATGGTAATGCACCCGATGCCACTACACTCTATATCACTGCACTCTAAGCCACTCTACTCAACACCACTCAACTCTATGCCACTCTACTCTGCACCTCTACATGCTATCACAGTGCACTCTACTCTGCACCACTTCACTCTACTCCACACTACTGCACTCTATGCCAATTCACTCTATGCTAATGCACCCGATGCCACTACACTCTATACCACTACGCCACTACACTCTATATCACTGCACTCTAAGCCACTCTACTCAACACCACTAAACACTAAGCCACTCTACTCTGCACCTCTACATGCTATCACACTGCACTCTACTCTGCACCACTTCACTCAACTCCACACTACTGCACTCTATGCCAATTCACTCTATGCTAATGCACCCGATGCCACTGCACTCTATATCACTGCACTCTAAGCCACTCTACTCAACACCACTCAACTCTACGCCACTCTGCTCTGCACCACTACATGCTATCACAGTGCACTCTACTCTGCACCAATTCACCCTACTCCACACTACTGCACTCTATGCCAATTCACTCTATGCTCATGCACCCAATGCCACTGCACTCTATATCACTGCACTCTAAGCCACTCTACTCAACACCACTCAACTCTACGCCACTCTGCTCTGCACCACTGCATGCTATCACAGTGCACTCTACTCTGCACCACTTCACTCTACTCCACACTACTGCACTCTATGCCAATTCACTCTATGCTAATGCACCCGATGCCACTACACTCTATATCACTGCACTCTAAGCCACTCTACTCAACACCACTCAACTCTATGCCACTCTACTCTGCACCACTACATGCTATCACACTGCACTCTACTCTGCACCACTTCACTCAACTCCACACTACTGCACTCTATGCCAATTCACTCTATGCTAATGCACCCGATGCCACTACACTCTATATCACTGCACTCTAAGCCACTCTACTCAACACCACTCAACTCTATGCCACTCTATTCTGCACCGCTACATGCTATCACACTGCACTCTACTCTGCACCATTTCACTCAACTCCACACTAATGCACTCTATGCCAATTCACTCTATGCTAATGCACCCGATGCCACTGCACTCTATATCACTGCACTCTAAGCCACTCTACTCAACACCACTCAACTCTACGCCACTCTTCTCTGCACCACTACATGCTATCACACTGCACTCTACTCTGCACCACTTCACTCTACTCCACACTAATGCACTCTATGCCAATTCACTCTATGCTAATGCACCCGATGCCACTGCACTCTATACCACTACGCCACTACACTCTATGCCACTACACTCTATGCCAATAAACTCCATGCTACTCTAATCTACTGTGCACCACTGCACACTATTACTCTACGTATCACTCTATTCTACTCCTCTGCACTCCAACATGCGCCTCTCCACTCTATGCCTCTCTACTTTACTATGCCCCACTCAACTCTATGCTAATGCACTCTACCCCACTCTACTATGCACAACTGCACTCTTTGCCACTGCACTCTGTACAACTCCAGAACAGGCCTCTCCACTGTACGTTGCACTACACTCTATGCCTTTCCATGCTACTCTACTATACAAAATGCACCCTATGACTCTGCACTCTACACCAATCTACTCTACTGTTTACCCCTCTGCTCTTTTCTACTTCACTTTTCTTGAAAATAATCCACTGTATACCACACCCCTCTCAGCCACTCCTTTACAATCTGTGCCGCTCCACTCTACTCCACCGCAATATATGCAGTGCCACTCCAGGGCCAGACTGGGAGCACAAACCAGCCCGAGCAATTCAGATGGGCCGGCCCTGGGAAGGGGGTAGAGAGGTGCTTGTGAGAAGCATAGCTGCTACTTTTGTTACAGGGGGCCGATATTGCAGTACTGCGACCCCCACAACTCAAAGGACAGCCCGCACTCTTCCGGCCCACTGGGAAAACGCCTGGTGCTCGCTTTTGCCAGTCTATGCCACAGTCTGCGCCACTCTATTCCACTATTCACAACTTTACTCTACACCACTGTGCTTTACATCACATAATTACTATACACATATTTCCACTGTACACCATACCACATATTTACACTACACAAATCCACTCCACACAATTACAGAACTAACAATTCCAATCCAGTGCACATAATTCTACGTAGAGTGGATTGGTGTAGAGCGCAGAGTCATAGGGTGCATTTTGCATAGTAGAGTAGCATGGAAAGGCACAGAGTGTAGTGCAACGTACAGTGGAGAGGCCTGTTCTGGAGTTGTATAGAGTGCAGTGGCAAAGAGTGCAGTTGTGTATAGTAGAGTGGGGTAGAGTGTCGGCTAGACTGCCGACTTTGGTGCTGGAAACCAGGGTTCGAGCCTCGGGATCGTGTCCACATCCTGTGATTCTGGGCAAATCCCTTCATCTCCCCGCGCCTGAATGTGTAATGTAAATACGGTGCTCATGTACAGCGCTGCAATACCTTCGGGTCGAGTTTGCGCTATACAAAAGATGCACACAAAAAAACCACATGGTTCCACTCCAGAACACACGGGTAAAAGACATTGCCATTTACAACGCCAATATCTCATACTTAAAAAAAATGCGAGACCTATTGCATTTCTAAAGCTTTTTTATTGCTGGAGCAGAAAAGAAGTACGTTTAGCAAGAGAAGGTGGAGAGTCCCTTGTCTGAGAGGCTTCTGAGAGTGGAGTTAGGAGCTGCTCACATCTGGACAGTTGTTGATTAATTTGTCATGTTGAACTGTTGCTGATAGAGTTACAGCTTCATTTAATGGATTGGAAAAGAAAGAAGCACCAAGATGGTGTCTGCCAAGAGTTACAGCTTCATTTCATGGATTGGAAAAGAAAGAAGCACCAAGATGGTGTCTGCCAAGAGTTACAGCTTCATTTAATGGATTGGAAAAGAAAGAAGCACCAAGATGGTGTCTGCCAAGAGTTACAGCTTCATTTCATGGATTGGAAAAGAAAGAAGCACCAAGATGGTGTCTGCCAAGAGTTACAGCTTCATTTCATG
This sequence comes from Triturus cristatus, assembly GCF_964204655.1. Classification (NCBI taxonomy): domain Eukaryota; kingdom Metazoa; phylum Chordata; class Amphibia; order Caudata; family Salamandridae; genus Triturus; species Triturus cristatus. The sequence goes on along the minus strand of NC_140579.1, from coordinate 9,788,219 downwards.
GATTGAAAAAGAAAGAAGCACCAAGATGGTGTCTGCCAAGAGTTACAGCTTCATTTAATGGATTGGAAAAGAAAGAAGCACCAAGATGGTGTCTGCCAAGAGTTACAGCTTCATTTAATGGATTGGAAAAGAAAGAAGCACCAAGATGGTGTCTGCCAAGAGTTACAGCTTCATTTAATGGATTGGAAAAGAAAGAAGCACCAAGATGGTGTCTGCCAGCAATGACCCCGCCATGAGCCGCCATGAGACAGGCCCACAGGGATGGGTGGACAGACTCGTAATCTGCCACGTGTTCATGGGTCAAGTACTTTAAAATATTTCACTTTTCTACTGGCTGCTGTTTTTGTCAGTAAACATAGAGAAATATACTCCACACCTCTGTCTCCTTAATAGAACTGAAACATCTGGATGGAATAGCTAGAATTTTCTTAATTTTGTTCTGAGGGAACAGTTTTCGTTTTTCATCCATTCCTATTGAGCTGAAACCGCTCTGTAGTCTAAACAGGAAGAGGCATGTGTTAATGTGAAGTGAAAATAGGGAAGTGATTGCCCTTAACCAGCTGGGTGCTGCGCATTCTGCAGTTCATCCTTCCTGCGAGCTTCGTGGGTGTTGGTGAGTGACAAAAACTGTAGAATGCTTAAAGAATTCCCAGCATATATGTCCCGCGCTTGTTTTTAATCCGAGGAGTGATACGTTTCTATCACTGATATTCTCCGTCAGTGAGAACGGGGCAGTGTCTGTGGGTGTGGTTTCTTCAGTGTGTGTTGATGGGGCCCCGGCTCTGCAGGGTTTAACTTCCGACGCTTTTGATATGGTTAGCGCCTCCTTGTTTATCTGGCGCTTTACAGCCGATGATTTTACCACGCTGATCTTTTTAATCTTGAAAAACGAATTTGGGAACTCCTGTTATTGTTGAGTATCGATTTTGCTTAGTAAATATTGAAATGGGCTTTAGGGATCGGCGCTTCCGGTCCGCTGTGCAGTTTATTGGTGCTGGTGGCTCGCGCCTGGGGCGGATGAGTCCTGGGTGAGCTGGGGGCAGAAGCCATTGCTCCTGGCGGCTTACAGGCCAAGACAGTGGCTTAGACAATACCGCCGAGGACCCTTCTGTTAGGGGCAGGTATGTTATGTTATGTTTGTAGGGTGCGCATCATTCGGGAAGGTATCCTGGCGCCTGTGAATGGGTAAGAGTCTGGGATTCTGAGGTGGATTTAAGGAATTCCAAATTTCGAGAACTCAGCTGGTGGAAGTGGTAGCGGAGTTGGTTCCAGGCTTAGAGGGCGATGTAAAGGGCACATTTCCTGGCAGTGCCCCCCCTCTGCTTGAGGGATATGGATGAGGAGAAGGCTTGCAGAGTGGAGGGGCCTGGATACGGTTGTTTAGGAGGTCTGGAACTGGTTTGTGTGTGTGTGTGTGTGTAGTATGTAAAGAGGGGGCTGGTGCTTTGGGTGCCAGTGGAAGTCTTTGAAGCATTTGGATATGTGTGTGTGATGTGATCAGTTGAGCTGGAGTCTGGCAGCTGCATTCTGTGTTACTCTGAGTTCTTTGCTGTGATGCCAGTGTGGAGGGCATTGCCTTGGTCAAGAGTGCTGGTGACAAGAGCTTGTGTGACAGATCTGCGGGTGTCTAGTGGGAGCTCTTTGAATGTTGTTTTGAGTCGATCATGGTCGATCCTGGAAATATGTTGCCATGATCATGGCAAAATGTCTACTGATCGCAGTACCCAGATTTCGGGAAGCACTGGAGGGACAGGGAGTCAGTTGTAGTTCAAAGGACCACCAGGCCATGCACCAGACGGAGGTGTCCTTGCTGAAAAGAACCAGTAAAGGTTGAGGCAGTTCTTACGCATCGACTCTGCTACTGAGGACCTGCAGCTGCTGAAGTTTGCTTGGGTTGTAGGAGTATCTTCTGATTGGGAGAGTATGCGTAGATGATTATCAATCCTTAGGAGTAAACGATGCTGGTGAGGAGCGCTATGTGGACTTTGAACAGGGCGGGGCTCATGAATGAGCCCTGAGGAAGGCTGCAGATCAGGTTGAGGTGCCAGATAAGAGGGTTTCGGCTGACCGATTGGATGGTTCTGTAGAGGAAGGAGCTGATCCGTCATAGTGCTGGGCCGCCGGTCTTGAGGAGACATAGGATGAGGATTAGATATGAGACTGCGGTGAGTGTTGTTGAGATGTATAGAAGAATGAGGGCTGATAGGTCCTTTTTCTCAATGATGAGGCTGATGTCGTTGGTGACTACAACGAGGGCTGTCTCAGCACTCTTATTCGGCTTGAAGCCGACTTGGGAGGGTTTAGGAGGAGGTTTGCATTGGTGTAAGTGGCCAGGCAGGTGTTCAAGAGCTTCTTCAGTACTTTGGCTGGGAAGGAAAGGAGGGAGATGGTCCTGCATTTGGCCATGGTCAGTGCGACTAATGAAGGTTCCTTGAGGAGTGGTAGGATGTTGGCGTGTTTCCAGAAGACCAAAAAGGTGGCCGTATAGAGAGATATGTTTAGTACAGTTGTGAGGGCTGTGCAACTTGAATTGAGCCCTAGTGTTGGAATGGAGTGCATGGAATCTATTATGTTAACGGCTTTCGGGGAGGAGATGGGTGGCCAGCAGGTCAGTGTTGCTTCTAGAATAGTGCCGTCTTTGAAGTAGAGGACGTAGAGAGTGGAGTGGTCCTGATGACGGGCGAGGTTGTTGTAGATGGTATCGATTTTATCTGAGAAGTAGTTGGATAGTTGTGCTGAGAATCGGGGCCTGGGAGAGGGTGATGGTGGTAGTGGTGGAGCTGGTGAGGTGGCGGGTGAATTACTTCACAATGGTGACAATTTAATTGGTGGAGTTGGGGCTGTTATGGATCCTTTCAGCGAGCTAGGCGCTAGTGTTGTTATGGGAGTGGCGCTACCATCTCTTCAGCTGCTCACGGTGACATTTCATGAGCCTGATGGCCTTGAGGTACTAGCTGGCCCAAGTCTTTAGGTGAGGTGTGTGGGTGATTCTTAGAGCAACCACGGACTCAGGACAGGAGGCAATCCATGTGTTGAAGTCCACGATGGCACCGGGTGGGTGAGCACGGTGGGGGTGTTCTGGTGTCAACATGGGCTTCTATTAAAACTCTCTGCGGCATATTATCAAGCTCATTATCGCCGTTTTAGCGGCAGTAATCTTAACGCCGTGCTTGATATTATGCCCCTTAGTGTTTGAAGGGCAGAGCAGTGCCTGTCAGGCTGACAGAGTAACTCACTCCATCATTCGGATGGCTATCCCAGCCCCCAAATTGAGAGATCGACGCTAGTCTGGTAGACCTCTCTATACATTGACAGGAGCCGCTGTCATGGCCGTTCCTGTCACGGTTGTAAGCGCTTGATGGACAGCACCATCAAACTTGATGGACAGCTGTTAAACTTTTCCGAAGTTCTTTTTCAACAAACAAACTCATAAACCAGGAAATAAATACACCTTGTTTCTAATGGAAAGTTTGTACCTGTTGTAGGGCTTGTGCTGATGTGTTACATAAAGGTAAAATAGAGTTGGGGCCAGTATACAACCATGACTGCTCCCTCTACTGGTATCCTCTTCAATTCTTTATTTGTATCAATTACCTAAGACCATTACAAAAAGAGATGACAACTTGAAAAAAAAATTCACCCTAATGAGTAGATACAGTTTGTCTCAAAGTATGAGTTCTGCAACAAACCGTTTTAACAAATGTGTGCTCCATTTAGTTTGAAAAAAATGAGTTGTATGGACTGTGGTTACCTCTCAAAAACATACTAGTTTTTTTTTAGTCTAGCAGTATAAAGGGCTAGTGTGTGCTGTAACTAATGGACATGACCGATGCTATTGACGGTCTTCAACCTTTTCCTGAAGGAACGGGCACCGTAAGTGGGATTGTTTAGTTACTGATTTCTTTGCGTAGTATTTATTTTATTTATTTATTTTAAAAGTTTTATATAGCGCGGACTAGACCCTGGAAGGGTATCGGAGCGCTTTACAGAAGTTACATCACATAGAAAGCTTGATATAATAGGTACAAAAATGAGTGTCGGGCGAGCAGACTTGATGTCAAACATTAGTGGTGGGTCCGGGGGCACTCAAGAGTGTGTTAGCCGTTGGTCTTTAAGATCAGGTGTAAGCTCTCATTGGAGAGCATGTTAAGTGTTGGGGTCGGGTAGGAATTTGTTCATTAAAAGCAGTTTGACTTTGTTGTTAAGGAAGTGCTAGAAAGGGTCATTCTGATTTCCGGGGGCAGGACATTCCAGATTCTAGGTGCTAGTGCGCAGAAAGTACGGTTGTATGTTTTCTTTTTCAGAAATATTTGCGGTTTCGATAGCTAGGTGCCGGTGCTTCCTGACTTTCTGCCACTGCCTGAGAGTTCCAGTTTATTGGAGAGATACCTTGGTGTGTTGAAGTGCACGGCTTTGTGTGTCGTACAGGCATATTGTAGCTGTGATTTTGCCTCAAGAGGGAGCCAGTTCCGTGCCTTAAGATCAGGGGTGATGTGGTTGTTCTTTTTGGCGCCGATGGCGAGTCTTGCGGCCGTGTTGAGGAGGCTTTTAGTGGAGCCGGTCTGGATCTCGGCAGACCACACAAGGATCTATTCCCAGAGTCTAATCCGGATATCACTAGAGCTAGCACTGCTCATTGGAGGTCGTGGACGAGAAGTTTTATAATAATGGTCATGTGAAAGTTTGCTCCTCTGGTGGATATACTGATGTGTTACTGAATGTTGAGATTTTTGGCGATTGTCATTCCTAGAGATCTTGATGCAGCCATGATTCTTGTTTAACTTGACTTTGTACCAACGGTGCAGGGGTCCAGGACAGGGATAAATGGTATCTCTAAGTCTTTTTACAAATCTCCTGCAATGTGCCAGAATGATAACATCAGATTGTGAGACACATACGGCCAATGTCTCTATGCAGATAGGGAGGCCCTGTTTCAGAAATATTGGTGTAAGTCTGGCTCTCCTTTCTTTGGTCATGGCAGGGCAGTGGCACAGAAGATGCAGCCATGATTCTTGTTTATAGTTGCACAACCTACAGGCTCCTGAATGATCCCGGTTGGCCCATGCAGGATTGACATCTGTTCTTGGCAATGCAAGCAGACAGATGTACATGAGCTCTCTTCATGAACTGTCATTGATGGCAACTGGAGAGTAAGTCTGGGCTCTTGCATCCAAGTATGAAGAGTTTAAAAAGGGATTTTGTAGAAGCTTGATCTTGCTGAAATGAGGCCAGTCGTACTTGTTTATTGGTTTTCTTTCCATGCCGTGCATAAAATCTACTCCGGTGCGAGGGCTGTTCGGCTTCTTGCTGGGCTTGCTACTGTTCTCTGAAATTGTTTGCTCCAAGAGGATCCTGGTTTCTCAGAAATGGCTCAAAGACAGGGCTTAAGGGAGTTCTCCTTTTAATATGCAAATGTAACATTTTAAGAAGTCAGTCGAGTTCCAGTCTAAGTCTCGATCTTCTGAGGTAATTTGGCAGTTGAAAAATGTTTTGTTCCCGGTATTCCAAACGGGCCCCAGGAAAGGCTCGGTGCCCGTATTGTCGTGCTGGGAGGAGGGAGGCTCGAGTGACTTTGATGATTCTCTCGGCAGAAGGGCTACTTCTTAAGCCCTGCTAGACTATACATGGTTGCCCATGATTTCTGTGTCAGTGCGCTTTTGTGGGTGGAGGGGTGAGTGTATTCAGTGAGATAGCTGTATTTCAGTGCCGAAGGGATGGTCTTAGGTCACACGGTACATGACCGCGTGCTCTTGTTCTTATAGCAAATACGACTATGTTGGTCTTTTCTGTATTTATAGTCCGTAATACTATCATCCGCATACTGCAGGTGGCGAAGCGGTTTGTGGCCCAAACAATGAAGAGCAAAGCTACTATTTGCTAGAGCCTTCCCCAAATCTGCTGTATATAAACTAAAAAGTAGGGGTGCTAGCACACAGCCTTGCTTCAAACCCCCAGAAGTGGGAATTTTGGGGATGAGTGTGTTTGGGCCAGTTCTCCCCCGAAGCCAGAGAGACTTTAGCCGATCGGTGGAATATCCCAGCCTGCTATTTTTCACCCCACAAAGTGCTTCTGTCAACTTTGTTGAATGCTGCAGTAAAATCTATGGAACAGCAGAAAAGTGGGGGCTGTTTATGTTGAGCAGCTGCCGACTGAGGGCAGTTAGTGCGATGATGCTGTCACGAAAACCTGTTTGGAACAAAGGGAGCAGCTTGTTTCCTGCCACACGGGTTTCCAGCTATTTTAGTACAATGTGGGCATCAGCTTTAGCCTCTAAGTCTAGCAAAGCTATTAAGCAATAATCGGGGGCTTGGATGGACCACCTTTCTTGATTATCAAGCATAAAGTGGTGACCCTCCAAGCTTCTGGAATTCGGCTGAAACTCAAGGCTGAGTTATGAAGCAGGGTTAAAAGAGAAGCCCACCCTTCTGATACCAGCTGGAAGAATGTTGGGGCCTGGCACTCATACCCCTAGTGAGTTTTATGATTTTATGATTTGACCCACTTGTGGGACACCCCCGCGCCGCACGGCCACCAGCTGCTGCGTGTGCCCCTTGCCTGCCCTCTGCCTCGCTGCTGCCTCGTCTGCCGGCTGCCGGCTGCCGCCGCTGCGGTTGTTTTTGCCCTTGTTTTGACGTTATTTTGTGCCTGCTTGGTTTAACTCTCTTTTTTTCCCTTGTTTTTTCGTTTATTTGTGCCTGTTTTGTTGTAATTTCATTCTCCCTTGCCCTTGTTTTGACGTTATTTTGTGCCTGCTTGGTTTAACTCTCTTTTTTCCCTTGTTTTATCGCTTATTTGTGCCTGTTTTGTTGTAATATCTTTTTCCCCGTGTTTGCTATCCTTCCTTGCTGTCCGCCTACCTCGCCGCCCTCCGCCCTCCCTTCCCGCCACCGCCGCTTGTCCCCGCCCCTTTTTGTCTTCTGTAACCCTCCCCGCTCCCGCCTCCCAGCTGCTCCGCCCACCCGCGCACTTGGCCTTAAATGGCGACCGTGCGACGCAGGTGAGTGTGACCCACTTGTGGGACACCCCCGCGCCGCACGGCCACCAGCTGCTGCGTGTGCCCCTTGCCTGCCCTCTGCCTCGCTGCTGCCTCGTCTGCCGGCTGCCGGCTGCCGCCGCTGCGGTTGTTTTTGCCCTTGTTTTGACGTTATTTTGTGCCTGCTTGGTTTAACTCTCTTTTTTTCCCTTGTTTTTTTCGTTTATTTGTGCCTGTTTTGTTGTAATTTCATTCTCCCTTGCCCTTGTTTTGACGTTATTTTGTGCCTGCTTGGTTTAACTCTCTTTTTTCCCTTGTTTTATCGCTTATTTGTGCCTGTTTTGTTGTAATATCTTTTTCCCCGTGTTTGCTATCCTTCCTTGCTGTCCGCCTACCTCGCCGCCCTCCGCCCTCCCTTCCCGCCACCGCCGCTTGTCCCCGCCCCTTTTTGTCTTCTGTAACCCTCCCCGCTCCCGCCTCCCAGCTGCTCCGCCCACCCGCGCACTTCGCCTTAAATGGCGACCGTGCGAACGCGCAGCGGCCACGCGCAGCGGGTGCGCCGAAGGCGCGCCAAAGGCAAGCCCGTCTGCGCCCGTCCGCGACCGGATCGCGTCCAGCGCCAGGACCCCTGGCCATCGAAGACCCCGACCTACCCGCCTGACGTACTCCGCCGCCACCCTCATCGCTCTCAACACCGGCCGACTCCCAGAATGCCACCAAGCCACACCACGACGCACCCACGGACCTTTCAGCTGCCACGCCTGCAAGTTCTCCTGCATCCAGACCAGCCCCGCACCAGCACCCGCCATGTCGAACACCAGCAGCACCCACCTCAAGTGCATCCTGCTCAACACCCGCTCCGTCCACAGACACGCCATTGAACTCTGGAACCTCCTAGACGCCACAGCCCCTGACGTTGCCTTCCTCACGGAGACCTGGATGAACGCCTCTTCAGCTCCCGACATCGCCATCGCTATCCCAGAGGGCTACAAGATCGTCCGGAGGGACCGAAACGCCAACCAGATGGGAGGAGGCATCGCCATCATCCACAGGAACACCATCCGTCTCACGACCAGCACCGACAACACCCTGACCAGCGCCGAACACCTGCATTTCCAGATCCACACCAACCCGAACACCACCCTCAGAGGCACCCTGATCTACCGACCCCCTGGACCACGCACACAATTCAGCGAGGACATCGCCGACTTCGTCAGCCCGCATGCCCTCCCCTCCGCTGACTACATCCTCCTGGGAGACCTCAACTTCCATCTGGAGAACAACAACGACCACAACACCAGCACCCTGCTCGACAACCTGGCCAACCTGGGACTTAAGCAACTGGTGTCCACCCCCACCCACCTCGCCGGACACACACTCGACGCCATCTTCTCATCCAGCACAGACATCGACTTCAGCCACGCCACAGAGCTTCAATGGATGGACCACAGCTGCGTCCACTTCACCTTCAAGAGAACGACGACCCACCATCACCAGCAACAGGCCGCCCGCAGAAGCTGGAACAAGATCACAGCAGACCAGCTCGCCACCTCCCTTAGCCAGCACCCTCCTGCCAGCTCAGCGAACCCCAGCCAGGCCGCCGACAACCTCACGAAGTGGATCAGCAACTGCGCGGACGAACTCGCCCCGCTGAGGACCCCGCCTAGCAGACCCGGCAGCAAGAAGGCCCCATGGTTCACCGACGAACTCAAGAGCTCCAAGAAGAACTGCCGAGCCCTCGAGAAAGTCTGGAGAAGGGAACCGACACCGGACAACAGGACCTCCTACAAACTTGCCACCCGGAAACACCACCAGCTGATCCGCGCCGCCAAGAAAACAGCATTCAAGGACCGGTTGGACAACAACGCACACAACTGCAAGGAACTCTTCAACATCGTGAAAGAGCTTTCCAACCCCAGCGCAGGAAACAACGACATCACCCCATCGCAAGACCTCTGCAACTCCCTCGCCTCATACTTCCACAACAAGATCACGGACATACACAGTAGCTTCAACAACCAACCAACGCACACCATGACCGACCAACCACCCCCCCCCCACCACCACCCTCCACGCCTGGACCCCGATCAGCACCGAAGACACCATCCGCACGATGAACTCCATCCACTCCGGATCACCGACCGACCCCTGCCCTCACCACGTCTTCAACAAGGCCGATGCTGTCATCGCACCCCACCTGCGAGACATCATCAACACATCCTTCGACACCACCATCTTCCCTGAGAGCTGGAAACACGCCGAACTCAGCGCTCTACTCAAGAAACCAACAGCGGACCCCACCGACCTCAAGAATTACCGCCCCATCTCGCTTCTCCCGTTTCCAGCCAAAGTCATCGAGAAGACCGTCAACAAGCAGATGGCCGCCTTCCTCGAGACGAACGGATCCCTCGACCCCTCACAGTCCGGCTTCCGAGCCAAACACAGCACCGAGACCGCCCTCATCGCCGCCACCGATGACATCCGAGCCCTGATGGACAATGGAGAAACAGCGGCCCTCATCCTCCTAGACCTCTCCGCGGCATTCGACACGGTCTGCCACCGCACCCTAGTACGGCGCCTCAGCAACATCGGAATCCAGGACAAGGCGCTGGAATGGATCATCTCCTTCCTCGACGGAAGAACACAGAGAGTCCGCCTACCACCGTACAAGTCAGAGGCCTCCGAAGTCATCTGCGGCGTCCCCCAAGGATCATCTCTGAGCCCCACCCTCTTCAACGTCTACATGAGCCCCCTCGCGGCCATCGTACGCAAACACAACCTCAGCATAATCTCCTACGCCGACGACACCCAGCTGATCCTCTCCCTGACCAACGACCCCGCCGCCGCCAGAGCCAACCTGCACGAAGGGATGAAAGAGGTAGCCGAGTGGATGACGTCCAGCCACCTGAAACTGAACTCGGACAAGACGGAGGTCCTCATCCTGGGCTCCTCACCCTCCGCCTGGGACGACTCCTGGTGGCCTCCCGCCCTGGGCACCGCACCCAAACCGACGGACCATGCACGAAACCTGGGCTTCACCCTGGACTCCTCCCTCTCCATGACCAGGCAGGTCAACAACGTCTCCTCGGCGTGCTTCAACATCCTACGCATGCTACGGAAGATCTTCTGGTGGATCCCCACAGAGACCAGGAAGACCGTCACCCAGGCCCTCGTCACCAGCCGACTGGACTACGGCAACGCCCTCTACGCCGGTACCACCGCCAAGCTCCAGAAGAGACTCCAGAGGATCCAGAACGCCTCAGCCAGACTCATCCTCGACATCCCACGATCCAGCCACATCTCCGGACATCTGAGAGACCTTCACTGGCTCCCCGTCAACAAGAGAATCACCTTCCGCCTCCTCACCCACGCACACAAAGCCCTACACAACCAAGGCCCGAGCTACCTCAACAGCCGAGTCAACTTCTACGCTCCCAAACGCCACCTCCGATCAGCCAACCACGCCCTCGCCGCCGTCCCCCGCATCCGAAGAGCGACTACAGGAGGAAGGTCCTTCTCCTACCTGGCCGCCAAGACCTGGAACTCCCTCCCGACCGACCTGCGCCTGACCCAAGACCACCTCTCCTTCAGGAAGAAGCTGAAGACCTGGCTGTTCGAGCAGTAGCGGCACCCCCCCCCCCAGCGCCTTGAGACCCTACGGGTATGTAGCGCGCTTTATAAGTGATTGATTGATTGATTGATTGATTGATTGACATGGTAAGGTTAACTCCTCTTGGCCCGCTGGTGATGGCTCAGTGGGCCCTTGTTTGCCCTTGTTTGTCCAAAAAGGTTAAAGTTTTGTGGCAAGCGTAGGATAGGCCAGATACGTGCCTCTCTCATCCAGTTTCATAAACTCAATTTTTCCTCATTGAATGAGGTACTTTTGATTATTCACGTAGGCATCCTGTGTATCTTTATCCATTCCTTTTTAGGTCTCGCTGGCGTTGCAGCGCGAAGCGCTGCCGCCAACGAGACTTATTGTCGCCGTGTTTGCTCCCAAGGGAGACAGACCAGGGCACGCGCAGCGATCGGGGTCTGTGGTCGCGCAGACGCACAGACACACGCGCGCGCACACACGCCTAACGCGGGTGCACACACTTCGCTTGTTATTATTATTGTGGGGAGGGTAGGTGGGTTCCGATGTCACTACTCGACTGCCTTTCAGACGCAGTCGTGCTCCTACGACTCATCTCTCTGAAGGCTGGGAGAAAGTCAGTCACCTCCCGACCTCTGCCCTCAGACTATCCCTTCCGTCAGAAAGTGCCGGGCATTTTCCCTGTAGTTCTAGACCCCCGCCCCGTCTCACATTCCCGGGCGTCCTGATCTCCACAGCCCCGTCTGTGCCTCCACCTGCCCCCGGCCAGTGTTCACACTTAACACCCTCCCTCGTGCTGTGGTACACGCCAACGACAAAGGGGGTGCCAGGCAAAGCTCGTGAATTCTGCACAACCAATGCTACGGCTCGACAGCAATTATCCTACCTGGAAAACTCGCTTGAAGTTCGGAAATATGCAAGTAAGACCGTCACGAATTCCTTTCTTGCTTTGATCGGGAAGTTTTCTCAACAGTTAAGCCCCGTCAGCTGTGTTTCCCCATTTATTGTTTATTAGACAATTATCTCAATCCAGATTTTAAGGGTCTCTAAGTGCACCGTGACTTTGCTTTATAATTAGTTTGTCAAATATTTCTGCTCAGGTGTCTGTTTTGTTCCTGCTTTTTATTGTTTTCATGTAGCCCCCCTGTCGCTTAATGGCTACTGCGCAGCTCTTTTAGAAGTAAGGTTGCACGTGATGAACGAGACAGCAGGACAGAATGTGGCTGCATTGTTGAGGAATCTTGTCGTTCTGAATTTATAGCTATAAGCAAGGCCACTGAAATTGGAAGATTGCGGTTGGCGGCGCATTCAGACCCCTCCCGCCTCCCACCACAGCATGCTGAAGCGCGTTTGTGTCGTATTACTGGAAGTTTGGGCTATTGGCGTTGCATTACTATTAGCAACGCCAATAGCTCAAACTTTCAGTAATGCGAGACCTATTGCATTGCAAATGCTTGTGTTTTCATCCCTCCTGCTAGAGACTTAGGGGCATATTATCAAGCCAGGCGATAATGGGCTTGATAATATGCCCTATGGAATTCCAATTGAAGCCCATGTCAGATGTCCTTCACATTTAACATGGGCTTCAATTGGAATTCCATAGAGCATATTATCAAGCCCATTATCGCCGCTTTCAACCAAGGATTCGACTTCACAACTGTAACGGGGGTGTCTTTTTATGATGTCATACAAGCAACGGCAAATAGTTCAGCGCAGTATTTAAGCGGATACACTCCTGCTAGAAATTAGTTTATTCAGGTTGACCTTCAACTTGACCCGGGTAGATTTGAGGAACACCGGATTAGCTGTAAAGTATGTGGTGTGTGGCAGTAAACTGTATGTAGAGGGGAGGTGTAACTCTTTTGTGATTCTGTCAGAAGAATGAGTCATCGTGTTACAAACATTTAGACTGCCTGTTCCTGCTCCGCCTACCGTGAGCTTGTGCTGGCCTGCGCAAATAATCCCCAAACTGTGCTTAATTTCTCCCGGTGGTTGTTGGCACTTGTACACAAACAGCTGTGGGCACCGGCACTCATTTTGCGGGATCAGGTCTTATGTTTCATCATTAGACTTTTACTGGGAACAAGGGAAAAGCAGAAAGGATGAGGGAGGAAAAGGAAAGCAGTGATAAAGTAAGCAATGAAAAATACAAGATGGGTACAAAGAGGCAGGAGATGTATATAGGTTGGTAGAAGGCAGAGTCACAAATAATAGTTTAAATCACATGCTTAGCTGAGGAGAACCCAGACTGGGGCCACCCTTAAGTGCTTAGTTGAGGGGGGGGGGATCAAAATAAATAAATAATACTAATAAAGTGCAGGGGCCGAAGGTTATTCTCAGGATCCCCCCCCGACAGACTGCTATGATAGTCCAATAGCCAGGCTGCCTAGTCTTGATTCCTTCTCATGCTTGTTTATTTAGTATTGTCGCCAACGGCATGCTGCTAACTTTTATTCTGAACATGGCTATGTGTGGGCCGTGATCTGAGCAAGTGTGCCTACATCCAGGCACAGTGAGCAGTATTTGAAGTCCCAACACTCCTTCCAGCTGCCTTTATAAGTAAGAACCCGGGCCGGGTAGGCAAAGCCGGACCCATTAGAGGCCCGGGTCAAAACGCCATCCGGGGGCGGCGGCCCTCCCCCGCCCAACCCCCTCCGGGAATTTACATGGGGACTAGGCCAACGCGGCCAGGATTGGCCCGGGGGGCACGGGCATGCACCCCCCCAATCAGGGGGCGAGCATAGGGGCCGGGGGGGGGATAAAAAGGGACGCAGGGTCCAGTGGAGCCACAAATCCCCCCCTCCCCGAGCTGGGGGCTATTACTATGACAGGTGTCTCCCAATGGGCTGCTCGATCTCCTGTGCGCATTTCGAGGCTTTCAGTAGTTTTTTGGAATGGGAGCTGGGTCAACGGACGCCCAGAGGGGGGCGAGTCCACTACCTGGATGACTTCTTGTTTGTGGGGAGGGCAAACACGGAGGACTGTGCCACTCTCCTCAGTAACTTCATGGCGTTGACGCGGGAGCTAGGCATCCCGATAGCTCAGGATAAAACCGAGGGTCCCACAACGAAACTGACGTTCTTGGGGATAGAGCTAGACTCAGTGGCAGGGACATGCAAGCTGCCAGCCGAGAAAGTGGAGGGCATGCTCGGCGACATAAAGAGGTTGAAGCAACAAAAGAAGGCGACTCTGGGAGAGATACAACAGCTACTAGGGAAACTGAACTTTGCCCTAAGGGTAATTCCCGCAGGGCGACCATTCGCCAGGCGGCTGGCCTGGCTCACGAGGGGCGTAACACAGAGGCATCACAGGGTTCGCATCACACAGGGAGTGAGGGACGACATGGGCCAATGGGAGAGTTTTCTGACAGATTTCAACGGCACCCTAATATGGCGGGCCCCCTGGGTCCCGGCTAGCGAGTTGGAACTCTACACTGACGCAGCAGGGGGGTACGGCTTCGGGGCAATCCTAGGGATGGCGTGGTCGGCAGGGGAATGGCCGGAAGCATGGCACGCATCCGGGCTGACCGCAAACATATCACTGTTAGAGCTTTTTCCCATAGTGGTAGCCTTCCACATCTGGGCCCCCCAACTAGCAAATAGGCAAATCACGCTATGGTCAGACAACCACGCAGTGGTGCAGGCAATCAACACAGGAGCTGCGCGATGCCCAGCTGTAGGGACCCTCCTGCGGAAACTAGTGGGCTGCCAATTAAGAGGCAACATTGCGCTAAGGGCAAGGCACATTCAGGGTGTGGAAAACTTAGCGGCGGATGCTATTTCTCGTTTCCAGTGGGAGAAGTTCAGGAAGCTGGCCCCAGGCGCAGACAGACGGATGACCCCGATGCCGGAGGAAGCGTGGTCATGGGTGGAACCGGGTTGAAATGGTTACTGGACAATGCACTGGCCCCTAAGACCAACAGCCGTTACAGGAAGTGCTGGGAGACTTTTAGGGGCAAGACAGGACTAAAGAAGGGACAATGGGCCCATAAAAAGGAAATCCTGGGATTCATAGATTGGGCCTTCCGGGAAGGGAAGTCAAAAACCTGGGCACAAGCGCATTTAAGTGCAATAGCGCATTATACAAAGATGGCAGGGCGGGAGGACCCAACAAGGGCGTTCGAGTGTCGGATGGCTATGAAAGGGTGGGGTAGGCTACAGCGGGCACCAGGGGACGCCAGGCGCCCCATCCACTTCAAATTACTGCAGGCAATGCTGGGGACCCTGGCCGGGATCTGCTCATCGCGACATGAAATCACATTATTCCGGGCAGCATTCGCAGTAGCATTCTTCGGGGCATATAGGCTCAGCGAGGTGGTAGCTCCTTCAGTGGTGGACTCAGGAGCGGCATGCATACATAGAGGGGAGGTAGACATGCAGAAAGGGCACATGGACATACTGCTGCGGAGGTCCAAGACGGACCAGACGGGCAAGGGGATATCGACCAGATTGCAGTGCACGAAGGACGCTGAGCACTGCCCAGTTTGTCTACTAAAAAGGCATCTAGAGAGCGGTCAAGGGAGGAAGGGGCCGCTTTTTCAACACAGGGATGGGTCGTTCCTCAGCCGCTTTCAGTTCATAGCAGTAATGAGGAAGGCCCTAGACGCGCTGGGGCTTCCTGCACGGGAATATGGGTCACACTCATTTAGAATTGGGGCGGCCACCACGGCGGCAGAGCTGGGTATGGGCGGGGGGGTAATCAAGGGGATAGGGCGTTGGGCATCCGGCGCTTACAAGCGGTACATACGCCCAACACTGTACTAAGCCCACACCTCTCCCCCACCGCCCCCCACCCCTATTTTACAGGTCCAAACGCTTCACAAAGGAAGGTGTGGATCGTGGGGCACTCTTACGTGACGCGGGCGCAGAGGTGGGCAGCGGCCAGATGGGACTTTGGCGGAATATGGCTACGGGACACCGACATTGAATGGTGGGGGCGTCCCGGGATGAAATGGGAACATCTGCTGCACACGGTGCGGGACGCGTTGCAGCGGGGTAGCAAGCCAGACGCAGTGGTGGTCCACCTAGGCGGGAATGACTTGGCAGCAATGGGGCGGAGGGCACTCCTAGAAGACATGCAGAAGGGTCTCACGGCGGTGGCACGCGTGGTACGCCCCGCTGACATAATTTTTTCTGAAATCATAGCGCGGAACGCATGGCGGAGGGCAATTGACCTGGGAGCGGTGGAAAAGTCCAGAAGAAAGCTCAATATTACTATGGCAAAGGTATGCAAGGCCAATGGCTGGGGTTTCGTCCGTCATGGGTTCATAAACCTAAGATCCCCGGGGTATCACAGCGAGGACGGAGTACACCTCACAGGGGTGGGAATGGATATGTTTCTGCTGAATATTGTAGGGGTACTGGAGCAGAGGGGTTTCCTATGACAGTAAGACGAGGCAGGGGGCGGTTGGGGGGAGCTCCCTCTGATCGAGAAACCATAGGGAGCGTGGCGGAGCTAAACTAACTAAATTACCAAACAAAAGGGAAGAACTCAGTAGAAGATAGATGTGAGGCTCTCACAGGGCCCTGGGGATGCCGCACGGCAGGGGCAGTGAGCAAGCCAAAGGGCGGCACGCCGCCAGCAAAGTTTAGAGGTAATGCTCTCTCATGACCCTTGGGATGCCTCACGGCAGGGGCTCAGAAGGAGACAAAAAGCAAAGGACCCACTCGCAAGAAAATAGAGCAGATGCGCAAGAAAAGGCCCTTGGGATGCCAGCCGGAAGGGACCTCTGGGCGAGGGGAGGGCCCACGAAAGGGCACAGGGCGAGCGGGACGGCACTTGCAGCCCGGACAGGTCCAAACGGAGACCCGCCAAATCGGTAGCAAGCTGAAGCCTAGACCCGGAAGCACAGAACGCAAAAAGGGTCCCCTCCTCGCCTAGGTGATTGCTAGAACTGGGTCAAGGACAATAATAATGCAGCATGTACATAACCACGATCAATGTGATACAAATGTGTAAGTTGTTATCATGCTAATAAAACTGCGACCTTTTCAGGCACCCAAGAAAGTTGTCAGTGGTGTTTTAGGGTAGCAGAGTGGGGAAGCGGAGAGGGGCGACTCGCCACCTGGAGGGGGTTTGAAAAGGGAGGACTTCTACACAGTACTTCATACATGGAGTTTAGGCTATGTGCAAGAAATCCGAGTTTACATAGATAGTGGATGCGAGACACCCCTTTCAATCTTTATTCGATTCTGGGGCGCCCTACAAAACGCCTAAATAAACGAGTAATCTTCTGTGATAGCAGAAGTTCTCTAGCTCCATTCCTGAGCAAAGTGAAACCAGCTCTGTTGTTTGCGCTACTGTCTATGTAGAGGAGGAATGTGTAATTTGTGTGATGTGAGTAGGCCTGGACGGAGTTCGCAGAATGTGACCAAAACTCCATTGCTCAACGTGGAGTTCTGCAAGTGACGGAGTGCGTAGCATCACGCAATTCGTGCTGACTTTTATCGGCAGGTGTTTGCCCTGTGCTGTAAAATCACAGCAAACTGCACCATGCGCAGCGCAAGAGGGCGCCGCTTCTTTCTGCCGCTCATGTAGATGTTCTATTCGAGCGGCAGCTTCCTCAACACGAACGGAAAGTTTCTCAAAGCGAGCGGTAGCGATCATCCACTACCTCCGGCATTGAGAAATCTCGCCAGCAGGTGGTCTGAAGTAAGATTTTCCATGCTTGCCAACTTTACGTAGGCGAGCACGAGCGAGGAAAAACTCCGTTCTGCAGAGCTTTGCGGAACCCCGCACACTACGCAGAGCACAGAGTGTGAAAAACTCTGCGAGCGGAGCTGAATTTCACACCCAGGCCTAATTTTGAGGCCCAAGTCCACAAGAAATGCCTCAATTTCCACCAAAGTTAGGCGGGACCACAATTTGTGTCATGGCCAACGCTGATGATGTAGTACTAACTACCAAAACAGCAACTGGCCTGCAACGTACTGGTCTCATAATCTCTGTATGCACTGAGCATACCTTGCAGTAAATACACTGAATACAGATATCTTGACCTGTGGCAATTGCTTGCTCATCATACATAGAGTAATTTAGGACAACGAAAATTGAAGGAAGATAGCACAAGCACTTTATTATTGTTTATGTAGTTTACTTAAAACAACAAGAAACCATTTGTCAATATTAAATAGACCTGTCAGTTAAGTTTAGGTCTGCTTTCCAAATCCCATGTCTATTGGATCTGTGAAGTCTCCAGGCTTTCCCGACTCTGCAAGATCTCAGTCTGTAGCTTTGATCTAACCAAACAATGTTGTCGGCTGTTGGGAATTAATTGGGTGGCTATTTAGGGTGATACCAACTCTACGCTGGGATGGAGTCGATGGGTTGGGGGTACAATATTACTTTACATGTATAAGAAAATGTTTGTGCCCTCCCTGGGAATATCTGCTGAATACCGTGCCTGTATGAAAGATCTGCGCAGCCGCTCGCTTCACTGGAGCCTGTAAAAAAGTGTCACTTGGGGCCTAGCCAGCACCTTCTACAATGCTCATGAAGTGACTTTGGGCAAAGGATCACTATTTTTTCCACCGTGTTAGGATTGGTACAAAAGTGACCATTTCTGTCTGTATATCGCAACATATTCTAGAACCCAGTGGGGTGTGTGAATTGTTGAACAGTATCCTTTTGTAATTTTTTTTTTTTTAATCCTGTTCTAAGCCATTTACATCTTAGAGGAATGTTGCGTGCTGTGTAGAACTCTTTCAATGCAATACCATGGTGGGGGCTTACAGAGAGGTGTAGAAGGAGGCTGGATACTTGCCTTGCTTTACTGTCCTGTAACTCCCAAATTTTCCTTTCCATACTCCATGAATGTGATGCATATGTTTTGTGATACATATGCTTTTTTGATTGGTCTTGTCACTTGCATAAGAGTAACTGAAAGAGGCTTGGTTTCAGTCAGCAAAATGGGATTACGTCCAGTCTAGCCAGCACATTGTGTGTGAATAGGGCATTAAAAGGGGGTGTATTCACTTAGATGCCCGTGGTTTACCTTTGGAGCTGGGTCTTTAAACAGATGGCTCCCCTCTTAAGTCAGCAAGACGTTGAGTGATGTTAATGCAACTTGGTGTGTTTCTGCTCACTTTAAAATCTTGTGTGCGCGTTGAGAGATGTGCCTTCGGTGTAATGCAGTTCAAGACTACCACAATGTCTTTCTTGGATCTATCAAAGTTGTGTGCTATCCTATGCATTTCTTTAGCTATCAAAGATGTTGTTGATTTCCTCTTTAGTACCTGAGCATTTTTGTAGTGCACCCTTTTGCAAAATCTTTCAGAACCTTATAAAAAGGCAGCTTAGTGGGTTGAGCACCTGCTGCAGGGATCTGGGAATAAACCAACGGTCTAAATAAAATACAATGGAGGGAGGGTCCTAGGGAAAAGTTTTCAAGACCTCCAAAGGATTGGGGATGTTATCTATAAATCAAACAAATCAAAAATCCTTGGGTCTAAGGTATCTGAACAAGAGTCACACTCTCACACACACTCACACACTCTCACACACTCACTCTCACACACTCACTCTCACACACACACTCTCACACACACACTCTCACACACTCTCTCACACACACTCTCACACACACTCTCACACACACACTCTCACACACACTCTCACACACACTCTCACACACACTCTCACACACACTCTCACACTCACTCTCACACTCACTCTCTCACACTCACTCTCTCACACTCACTCTCTCACACTCACTCTCCCCTCACCCTACTATGGTGGCATGCTTCATCATTTGGGACTCTCCTCCCAGAAGAAGTTCCTCTGAGGGCTACTTTTCTTGTTTTGCTCTCACTCACACTAGAAGTCTCATTTGGAGGATCTAGCAGATCCAGTTAGAGCAGTTGAAAACCATCCCTGAGCTCCTCCCTCTCTGCTAGATCCTCCAAATGAGACTTCTAGTGTGAGTGAGAGCAAAACAAGAAAAGTTAAAGTGAGTGAAGTGATGCTAAAACTGGCTAGAGAGAACCAAACCTACTTTATTCGGGAGTTCTCGTTGTCAGGATTAAAAAGCAGTATGGATTTAAACCGTACGTGTGAAGTGAAATGTTACCGTCCAGTTTTAGGATCACTTCGCTCAAATGATGAAGCATGCCACCAGAGGAGGGCGAGGGATTTCGTCCTAAAGGGATTTATCCCCCAGTTAGGTTTGTGGGGAGTTTGGTGTAGTGCCTTTGTGATTGTGTGTCTTTCTTGTTCAGATAATTTGGACCCAAGGATTTTTGTTGTGTTTAATAAACCAAAGGTCGCCAGTTGGTAACCAAATAGGATCATATCACTGGAGAATTCTGTTTTTATTGTGTTTGTTAATAACCTCTGCTTGGGTGCCACCAGTGAATGTAGATCTTACGTGCTTTCTATGAATGGCCTCCGTCAACTATCCCTTAATTCGTACATCCCCACCGTCCCTTCTAGCCTCCCCCCCCTCCTCCTCCCCCGCATTCAAATCATTTGTTTTGCCTACTGGATAGATGTGCTTTGAGCAATTTTGGAATTTTTCACAATCTGCTGCCTAGATGTGTTCTTCCTGTGGTTTCTGCCTGGGGACCAAGAGGTTGGTGTTGTGTAATATTTGAGCACTGAATGCCGGTCCAACATGTGCAGCACCGTAGGGGTGAAAATGGTGGGGAGAGGGGATGAGGAACTGCATCGCGGGAGTTGCGACTTCTCTCTGTACGTCACTGCTGATGCTAGTCCGGATGTGACCAGGTCACTGAGAGGTGATAGAGCAAGGCATACACGTTTCCGTCTAATGTAAGAAAACTTTACGTTTTTAAACGGAAACATGACTTCTTGTCATTTGTAAGTGGCTCTTTCCTGGTAGGAAGAAACTGCACAACACAAAATGGAGGTGGTTTCAGCATAGAGGCCTCCGTGAAAGAACTCTCCACAATCACTTACACTGTCCTTTTGTGTTTCTTTTAATGCCTTCCTGAATTTAAAAGTCTTGTCAACCCTCAAGTGCTCTTGAGTGGAAAGTCGAAGTGGTTGGAGTTGGTGGGGGGGTGGTGGGTGTTTGGAAGCTGGGCCCTCAAAGCCAGAAAGGAGTTGGCTTGAGTTCTGTAAAGTGATTTTTGGCAGGTCCATCGAAGAATAACTTCCTGAATACTGTGATCATAACTCGCCCTGCACCAATTGCATCTCTACTCTGGGAACTGATCAGAAGGCGCGGCGAACCATCCTTAGCATGCGGTGCATGAATGGCTGAATACTGAGATCCTCATATTTTACATGCACACACAAACGGCATAGCCAGCTTATATGCTAGTAGCTGCAAAAAAGATAAGTGAATGCTAATATCTTTATAAAAAGCCAGGACAGAGCTGCAAAGACTTACCCAGCGAAAAAAATGCCATCTTTAGGTGAATAGGTACCCTCAATGCGGTATGCTGATATGGCTGCCCTCTTAACATGCATCCGAGCAGCTTTGTTAGCATTTTACGTTGCATGGTTATCTTTAGACACAATAAATCTTTGAGATAATCATACTGTAGATAACATTACCCTGCAAGTTGTGAGACATTTTCATTATAGGGCCATTAATGAGGAGACTGTAAATGGCCCAGTCACTTGGCTAAACGTAATTGTACCTTGAAAAATGCACTCACTAAAATTCCACTATAAACTAAACTGATTGTACATGTAATTCACTGTCCTGCTGTTTTTCTTGAACCCACAGCGTTCTAGATCAGTGTGTGGTATAGACCCAAATGAGATCTTGTAAGTCGGTGATGGAAGGCCCAAGTAGTAGGCCCGAGCAAATGATAGTCGATTGTTGACATATATTAGACAATGATTTCCATCAACATTGAGCTTCTGTGGGAGTACCATACTTCTTCATCCAGACATCATTCACCCTAATTGTCTCCATATTGGGCACTGGTCGATGTGCAGATGCTTAATGGCCACCAAGCCCTTTGGACTCAAGTTGATTTTAGTATATTTGAGGTGGATTCGATTTTTCTGTACCTCAATAGTGTTTCATCTACCCGACTTGTATCCCAGTATGTGAGATTCAGAATTGTGTCCTCTCCATGGACCCGGCACCTGTAAATGGTCCCGTGGCAGCAGTAAGACAAACTTGTGTATTTGCTCAGTTACTTTCCCGCAATACCATGAATAGAAGAGCTTGAGTTCTACTTCTTTTCAAAGCATTCCAAGTGAGAGAAATGCAAAACTGTTCTGCGGGTGTGCAAGGCTGCTCAGGTTCTAGCAGACCAGTTTGTGGCTGCCAGGTATTGTGAAGTGGGTTTATAATCTGTATTATGTTTTCAATTGTTTAGAAATTGTGTTGCCATGAGACATATCGAACTCAAGGTGATTTATTTTTGTTGGGGACTGGAAATTCAGCCGTGCCGATGAATAACGTCTGCACCAAGATTTGTGCCCCCTATGGGTTTGCACATCCCTAGACTGCCTGACTATTCTGCGTCAGTGACCTCACTGCGCGTCAGATGGCTCCATAAATAACGAGGCAGTTTCATTGTGTTTGTTTCAAGTCATGATCTGTGCTTTGCACTCTGCCTTCTGGCAAATATCCCTCCTGGTGGCCCTGTGCAGGGAGCGCAGGTAGGGGGCCCCGGAAGAGGGGGTCCGGGCGGGGCGGAGCTCAGGAAGGTGTTTTAATAAAACGTCCAGAAAAGGCGTTAGATGACCAGTAACATGGTAACAGAAAAACGACGTTTACTTTTTGAGTGCTCATCACTTGGATACTTTGTTTTAGAATCTGAGTCTCTGGAGGGACCCCTTTCAACAAGAAAAACACGTTGCGCGTCCGTAAGAGAGTTCGGCCACAAAGTAGGATCCCTCCAATCACATAAATCATATTCAGAACACGGGTCTGTAACATGGTCTTGCTCTTTGGCTTCCTTTTCAATACCAGCATCATCCGTCTGTAAACTCTGAACCTCCTTCAGAATGCCAGATGTTGATGGACCGATGAATGATGTTTCAGTTTCTCTGTCTGAGGGTCTTTTGTAATAATCCTCATCCTGAGTTGGTAATTGCTGCATGTTTGTATCAATTTCAGAGTCACCTTGTTCATTTTCATTGGTCTGTTCATGAGTATCATTCTGCTCATGGATATCATCATTTTTTTGTTCTTCTTTATGGTCGTCAGCGCCTGTTTTACCGAGTGCATCAGCAGTACTCTGGCCAGAGGATTCTCCATCTTTAGGTTTCCCTTGGGTGATAAAGTTCAGGATTGCTCCTTCCTGTGACACTACGAAAGCCTGCTGAGCCACCTTTCTCTTTCGATTCGAATAACCAGATTTGTGTACTCGAATTCTCTTCATTTTGCTTACAATGCAGCAGGCGAGGCTAGCAGTGGGTAGGGAAAAAAAGAAGACAATCAGCTGCTGAAAGATTTTGATGTGTCATTTTTATTTTCTTGCAAAAACAACAGTTGATGGACAGAATGCAGAACAATGTCATACATTCACCCCAGTACAGAGATCTGGGCCTAAATCCATCGTTTTTTTGCTCACCACACCACCCCAGTTCAGACATGGCCATAAACAAATCAGCCTTGACCCTGTGCCTCATGGGAACAGTCCAGCCCGAACTGCCAAGCCATGTCTTCCCTGGACTACACAATGAAGGACCAGCATACCTTAATGAACAAGTGAATTTCCACCAACCTGCCAGGAAAATATGTTCCAGAACCATCTCCCTAGCAGCCACCCAATGCAGCCGCTAATAAAACAGTGGAGGCCGCTACTTCTCCCACCTGGCAGTGAAGACCTGAAAACCCTCCCCCTGCACCTCAGAGCCTCACCATCACTCCAGCAGTTCAGGAAGAACCACAAGACCTCGCTGTTCAACCAACAAGCAGCATGATCCAGCAGCATGAATCCCACACCGCCTCGAGACCCTTATGTGTGAAGCAGCTGAGCTTTACAAACCCTGACTGATTGATAGTAATTACCCTTCCCACTACATGTATGACACATTATGAGGACTAGCCACATATGGAAGGTTTATTTGAAGAGTGTTATAAAACTATAGGGTAGATCATGTGACTTGGCATACAAGGTCTGTTTTCTCAGTCCACTGAGAACAGTAGAGCCTGGAGAATAGTTCATGATCTATTTGGGAAGTGACCTTAGCAGGAAGAGAGTAAGCTACCTTGAAATCATGGCACACAGAGACCTGTCTCAGTACGTCACTAACTGATCCTGAAGACAGCCTACAGGTAACCAAAGACTCGTCCACTTTAACACATTGTCAAAAGACAAAATACAATATATTTAATTAAGGTTTCTTGTATAGTACCATATTCCAGCAACCAGTTCTGCTCGCTTTCAGAGCACCTATTAAACAAGGATTAATTACAGTGAGTCCTAAGGCTATGAAAAGGCACTAGAGGTTCACTGAAGCAAAATTAATGTGCAAGGAACATCCAGTCAGGAGACAACTTTCAAGCAGACGTACGAATCACTAGCACAGCGTACCAACGACCCCATGGGCCGTGGCATAAGCAAGGAAAATGGCCCCTTTGGCTGCTGCTCAGGAAGTAAAATATAGCAATTATCAGGGTTCAATGGGCCCCTGAGGGTTTTGGGTCCCAGTACCACTGTACTTGCTGAACCAATGGTAACTATGCCCCTAGTATGGACAGAGAAGGCTGCTTCACCAATTGCAAACTGAGGACTAGTTAAACTAGTTTTCTCTGCTAGTCACATGACAAGCACTGGAATGTAATTAAAGAAATGATCAAGAAGCCAGTCTCCTACCAAGGTCTCTGCAAAAGGGCATTAGATTGAGTTAACATGGGTAGGCACTGCCATCCTATTCCAGGCGTCCATCCATAGGTGCTTGCATTTCATGTCTGCCTCAACACCATATAAACAGACATAACCAAATGCCAAGTACATTCGAACACTCGATGTTTTAAAAGATTTGTGCAGGCAGATCCACTCATTAGATCACAAGTATCAGCTTCATACTCTGTTTTCATGATTGTTGATAAGTAATTGTAATCATTTTAATGAATCCTTAACATTACGTCTAACACCTCGTACCCTGCTCTCCTCTTCCCCCCATACGACCGTGCCTCCCAAGTTACACCTCCAAAAGTCACCATGCCTCCCCTCAGCCACAAGTAAACACCGCCCCTGCACTCCTGACTCACTCTTCCCTCAACATACAGCGCCGATCTGTACCACTCCCTACCCCTGGCGCACGGTGACCACCTCTCCGACCCGCGCCCTCTCAGAGATGAATCGTGAGAGAGAGGCTCTCTCTCACGATTCATCATGCCCTCCCTTCCCATGACCACCAGAATACCTCCAGCTCGCCACCTCACATGGCTTACCTCCACCCAGACCCAAAGCACACACCATCTACAATAACATCCTCACCCAACCTTCCCCACGCCCCCGGCTCCTCACCCCCACGGGCTGGGATACATTCCTATGCCTGATCTGCCCTCCTCCCCAGGGTTCGCCACACCCTCGTCCATTGGCTCACCTTCCCTCGGGTTCACTCTGCAGTGGCACACGCTGACCTCCTCACTCCCCCTCCCCATGCCCTGACCCTCGGGCTGCTCACCTCGCAGCTGGCACCAAAGGTTGCACACTGGCATGCTATCCTCTGCAAGGCGGCCTTTCCTGCCAAGGGTCTCTAGGCGCGCCGGTGCATGGCCTCGGCCGGTCTCGGTGCTGCTCGCTGCACGCCGGGCACGGGTGCTGCCACCCCTCCTGCCGCCAGTGATGCGTGGTGCTTCTGTAACCCCTTCGCTGCGGGACTCGCGGGCACTGCGCATGCGCGCGCATGCGAGCCTCCGGAGGTGCCAGATCTGGACTATTAAAACAAGCTCGATTCTCCTGGAAAAAAAAGTTCTAAACAAGCACAAGACCTACCAGAAGAGCCCGAAACAAGGCCGACCCCACACAAAGACGAGACTGGGTTAGAAAGGAAAAGAGTATAAGAACAACCATTCAGCGTGCATCACATTGGATTTAGCACGCCTCAGTCGTTCATGCGCCAAATCCCTGCCAGGGGCCACCACGAATATGTATTGTATCCGATTCCTCGTGGTGGCCCCTGGGGGGTTTGGTGGCCCTGTGCAGGTGCACAGCTTGCACATGCCTAAGGCCGCCCCTGTAAGTAGTGCCTGTTGCACCATGTCTGACAATCTAGAGGAAACATTTGGGGATTAATTGGGGTGAGGCAGTAGCCTTGAGACTAGAGCGGTCGACCTCGAAGCTGGGGACCCGGTTTCGAATCTCGGCTCAACATCCTGTGATTCTGGGCAAATCACTAATCTCTTTGCGCCTATCAAAAAAAAGAGTGTCCATTTTAAGGAAACTGATACTCATATAAAGCGCTCTGATACCTAATCTCTTCAAATCGAGTTTGCACTATATAAAACTCTAAAAAAAAAAAATCAAAAAAATCTAAATTCTGCATAATAACTAGATCTTAAAGATTGGTAGGCAATTGGGTTGAGCTATATGTATTAAATACTGTTTCACTTAATCACCGGGTGATGTGGGGAACCACCTGCATACCTCCGGTTTTATGGGCTATAGAAGATTATGGATTATTTTTGGGTGCACTATTAATTTTAAGAACTGTCCGATATTAGCACAATGAATTTACCATCACTTACTAGCATTTCTTGTTGCCTGGCCAGTCATTTAAACACTATTCACACCACATAAGAACGAAGCTCGCTGCTTCAAACAGTAGTTCGCCTGACCTTTAGTGTGTCTTCATATAAAGTCGAGTTGAATATTTTGAGTGTCTACAGTGGATTTAATTGGCATCCTTTTGTTGACCAGTAGAAAGCAACTGGGCCTTCTGTTATTTTTTCAGAAGGCTACAGTGTAGGATTGGGCACACGTTGTTTCCTGTCCTGGGGCAGAAACTCTGCTGTTCCCAGGCAACATTTGGAGTCGCAAACCTGCTTGTTTAGTCTTGCTGTGCCTTTTTGTTTTTTCTCATTTGTATTCTTTCACCTGACATTCTAGTCGACTCCAAGCAGTCTAGAGGATGGTACAGAATTCCTCTATGTCTTAAAGTGACCACACTCGATTGTCGACTCCAAGAAGAGCATGGAACCTTTGACCGACAGTGGACATACACATGTGGACATACAATTAAGGAGCGTCAATTTAGAACCATTGTCTTTACCAAGTGTCAGCTGGCCCATTTTTTTCTGATCACCATAAGGTAAACCGATCTTCAAGCCATTGGGACTTACTGTGAAGAAGCATTAAACATTGAAAACTGAAAAGTGAGAAATATCATAGAAAGTATTATCATCAGGCTGCAGCCTATTGAACAGCATCCCATAGAGAGACACAGTTAGAAGTAATTACCCATGTAAGATCAAAACAATACAGATAAGAAGACTTTCTTATAAGTCTTTTTAAAGTCAAGATAGAGGTCTCCTGCAGCCATATTTACTTGAGGATAGTCACATCGAGAAGCTCAAGAGTATACCACTATGAGTGGATTACTGACGAAGGCCTAGCTGAAACGCGTTGGATGTCAACAAACCGCCATTTTTGAATGTTCTGTACTTGTTTGTTAACAAGCCGTCAATACTTGATTGTCTAGTATCTATTGCCTTTGATCCAAAATATAGAATGTATAATCAAGAATAAGCGATGTATGCAAACTATATTATGTATATCAATATGAATTGAAAGTTATGAAATCATCAGATGTATATATTTTTTCCTTGGGTCTATAGGAAGAGAACATATGTGGTTACATACATAATCTAGATCTTGTATCGGTGTAGATTATCTATTTATTTATAAAAAGAAATTCTATAAAAAAAAGAAATAAGAATATTAAATTTTTTTTACAATTAGCTCATGTGTTTTTTTATCAATGATTGTATTTCTAGTTTAAAATTGATATATTTTTGTCTAGAGTTGAGATGTGTTTTATAGATTGTATACACTGTGCCCGGTGTTGTTCCGCTTTTTCAAATGAGTAATTTCCCCGCCTGGGCTTAGTATCAGTTTAGCAGGGGCCCCGTTCCTTTCCCAAATTAAAGTGACCACACGCCAGATACTGCGGATAATGACAGCTGCCACAATAATGTACAGGTGAGGAGACCCTGGAGCAGTGACCTATCCAGGAAAACACTCCTGCACCACTTTATAACTTGTTATTAATATGGCACACACCTCTCTTGTATCCCCCTCCCCCAGAACTCCTACTGCCCACTGGTTAGCATCAAAATCTGGACTTTTGGGCAGTTGTTTTAGTTGTTTCAAGGAAAAAAAAGTTACCAGTATCTGTATAGTTTTAAAGTTAACTCATGAGGCAACCGCACACCCTTTTTCAGCGCTAGCTAGCATTTGTGATGAAACGCAGCCACTTTGTGTGAGGAAAACGATGACAGAGCGTAAGACCTAAATCGGGAAGCTCTGCGAATTACAAGTGGACCAATAATTGGGATTTTGTCAGATTTTGCTCCTCTGGTGCTTGAACCATTGGTGGCGAACAAATCTACATTCCACACATACTTTAATTGTCCCTGGTTCAGGCTCATTCAGCCATTGATGGCTTGGGAACCC
Source organism: Triturus cristatus (assembly GCF_964204655.1). Taxonomy (NCBI): domain Eukaryota; kingdom Metazoa; phylum Chordata; class Amphibia; order Caudata; family Salamandridae; genus Triturus; species Triturus cristatus. Next base: position 9,760,096 of record NC_140579.1, on the reverse strand, counting down.
TTAGCTCTTTGGCTTCCGCCTTGTTATTTGCATCTTTAGTCCATCACAAAATAGTTCCATTTCAGCTGCTTTCTATTAGCTTTTTGGGTGTATTCTTCTAAGGCCACTGGAATTCATGCCAGACTATTTTACAATTGAAAAGTACACTGTCATCACACACTGATTTCATATTTTTTCCTTGCATTGTACAAACAAAAGAATATTTTTTTTGGGGGGGGGGAGTTTGCACTGCAGCAGGCATTTTTGAGTTGCCTTTGACAGGACTCGAATGCAAGCGTCAAATTTATTGGCATTGTCCATGCTGGTTTTTAATTTAATAATGCACACACCACCAACTAAATCCTGTGGATGAAGCCAACCTTGTCAATTGCAACGTCATTGCCTTTAGAATGCCTTATGGTCATTGAGGGGTAAGTTGTATAAGTTAAAGGCTGCTTTTGGATCCTGAATGAAACATAACTGGTCTACGCTCTCTGCACCTTCAAGGGTGAGAAGGCACCAGGCCCAGGAGGAGCTTTTTTGTTCTGTAGGACCCCTTGGGCTCAACCTGAGGTACTTAAAGCAACAGGAAGAGGAAGATAGTTGCACTTGTTTTATAATGAACATGTCCCGGTTATTCCCTAAACTATGCTTGCTGAGCTCGTGGCCACATCTGGATCTTCGCTTTGACAAGTAGGAAGTGTGAGGTATTTAACTGCAAACACCCCTGTGGCCGTGAGGGTGGCGGGGGATGAATGGGTTGCCATTCCACGCTTGTCATAAAGGGTCACGTCTGGAGTGCACCACGTACCCTCTGGAGGTAACAATTAACTGGAATTTACAACGTGTCTTTCGCTCGATGTTGCCGTAGATTTTCCCTTAAAAGAGTACCCTCAGAGCAGGGGAGCAGCGCCCCTAGGCTAGTCCTTGCTGAGGGCTCCACTGGACTGCACGTAGACTAGAAAAAGCAGACGATTACCAGACCCATACCTAGCAGGCAGCCGCTGATGCAGGGTAGGTGCGATTGAGCCGGGACCCGACGCAACCCCAAAAAGGTGCAGGCCATCAGCAAGGACTAGCCATGCTCTTCTGCTCTAAGGGAACTCTTTTTAGGGAAAATCTACGAATCGAGATTTCAACCACTATACCAATAGCACTGGCCATGTGGTTAACCCTTTAGTACCGTATACTTCAGTGGGTTACCGTTCTCTTTGGAACCCCACCTCTCACGTGCACCACCTCGCCTCATTTAGGTACTGAAGAAACGCCACTGATCCTGTTGTGGACACACTAGGCGTGAAACATGTCGACCTTGTAACAGTTACTTGGGCACATTAAGCCCCATAGTAACCCACCAACCTTTGTGGTTTTTTTATCCTACCAAGGGAAACACGTAATTAAAAGTCTCCCTGTGGATACCCTTAGGTATTTTTAATTTTTTATATTCACACAGCACGCACTTCGCTCCCTCCACCCCCGGATCTAGCCCGCATACCCGCACTCGCCTGTCTGCTTTTCTCTTACAAGACCTCCGTAAAAGTGACCCTTTCAATAGGTGTCCCGTCGGACATTGCAGCGCCGTCCCGACGAGGAGCATAAGCCCAGTGATGAAACATGACATCCTTCGGGAGATGTGAGGGCAAACAAGAGGCAAGACCTTACCCTCCCCTTCGGGACCAGTTCCTTGATACCGGGGATGCACATTTGCCTCTCTCTCTTTCTTCTTTTTCTCAAAACCCTCTTTTACTCTTGCTCTCTCCTCCTGACGAGTGGGTGATAATTCACACCGACTCTTGGAACAGTGTCCCCCTTCGATATACTTACTCCGTGCATAACACCTACTCTGTCGCAGCAAGCAACGATCGATCACGCACTGTTCCCTCCTGAGTCTGAATGCGCTTTACAGATTGCAACATATCTATTATCCTGAAAAATGAAGGGGGGGGGGGGATGGGGCGACTAGACATTGGCATTTGACTTATAAGGTTGTGCACTGATATCTGCAGCACACGCTTTGACCCACTGATTTGTTGTGGCTGGGTGCAGCTTCCCTTTCCATCTTAAACTCACCCCCTCTCTCCCACCAATGCGTTGAACCCCTGCTATCAGGTACACAGCTACCTTGGGATAGGCAGGCAAAAAAAACACATGAACACAACATGACATACTAGCCTTTCGCCCAACTCCTTAGCTGCTGAGTACTTACTATAAATGGGGAAACAGTGGCATCTTATTTACAGCACTTAGAAACCGCAGAAATGAGGGATGAAGCGCTATAAAAAACAAGCATTTGCAATGCAATAGGTCTCGCATTTACGGGAGTTTAAGCTATTGGCATTGTAAATGACAATACCTTTTATTTATGTTTCAGAAACAAAAATAAAAGGCGTTGTTATTTGCAATCTCAATAGCTCAGTCGCGTAAATGCGAGACCTATTGCATTGCAAATGCTTGTTTTGCAGAGCTGTCTTGGCTCCCCATCCGTTTTATTAATATGCTTTTCCCCGAGTCTTTAACTGATATTACATTTTTACTCGTGGGGTCGGTCCTGCATAGGTGGTGGCTTCTCCTTAGGTTCTTCCATTGTAAATGAATTTCCTGCTTCTGCAACTGTTTGTAGAGGATGGATCGGGGTGGCCTTGGAGGATGATGGCAGCACCTGGTGCCCACGATGGTTTCAAGCAGTTATTTGATCATTGTGTCCCATTGATTTAAAATCACCCCCCCCCCCCCAGTTAAGTTGTTGTCGTTGTTAGTAAGGCCGCTATGCCATTTGAGCACCTGTGCAGAGTGGAACGGGCGTCAACAGTCATAAAAATATAATCGATTGTCGATATACCTTTAAATGTGGAACAGGACATGATTTCAGAAACGGGGCGTGACGTCACTTGATCCGCCGACATTAAACTGAAAGAGGCAACTAGTCCATTAACTTGTTCCAGTTTCTTGGTCATTTGTACCTTCTTGGGATCTTTGCCGAGGCACTTTAGTGTTAAAATCTCCCACAATCACTACTTCGTGGGAGGGATGGGACGCAAGAATTTCTTCTACACTAGTGCAAAGAGAGTCAGTCGTGCGTGATTTCGGATTTTTTTTAGGGTTAAAGTAGCAATTAAGGAGGAGCAGAGGAAAGGCCTTCTGGCAGAACATTAGCCCTACTCGCCGCCCCGGGGGGTTTGGGTTGAATGGAGTTACTTCAATTTTGGCCGATTGCTTTATGAAAGTTGAAAGGCCACCTGATGGCCTGCCGAAGAAGCTTGTACGTGGGGCGGTTTAAAGCCCAAGCTTCCTGTAGACAGACGATGTGACTGTTTTGGAGGAATGCTCGTCCACATTTTGGTGTCAAGGTGGGTTTCAGGCCGGCCACGTTCCATGAGGTGATTGGGAGCTCACTCTTCTTTGGTACTTTGTGGGCCCGGGGATGAAATCATTGAAGACAGGGGATCATCAGGGATGCTGGGAACGGGTCTGGCGGTTGTCACTCTGATAGTTGGGATGCTGGTCACAGCTTTTGAGGTTCTGAGCTCTTGACCGGCATCCAACGTTTCTTTGATTATTGATGTAGGATACCACCAGGGAATTTGACGCTTTTGAAGTACTTGGTAGCCAATCGCAAGTGGCACCCCATGCACCCTTCAATACGCTTCTGCTTCGGACGGTTGATTCCTCTAAGAGTAGTACATGCAGATATTTGATATGGTGGCTGTAGTTTTTGAAACTCAAAAAAAATGTACTTCTCTCAAAATGGGGTCTCTAATGGCCGTAGATCCGGCCACAATTGGAGATTATGATCTCTGGTTACCCTTTTCTGGGAGTTTGGGCGAATCTTAGAGAAATAAGATCAGCTGATATTAAATTTTTCAGTGATGAAATATGTTGTAATAGTCGAAGCAAATTGACTCTATATAGTATGTCCAGGTGTCCGTTAGAGATAAAATGAGGGATAAACGCCAGGATTGCATCGTCATTGCCCTCTGCCGTAGGTATCGCTCCTATAGTGGTAGTTTTGACTGACTCCCACAGTTGTGTGGTGCTTAGTATGTTGTTGGTACCTCCTAGAGAATCATTTGACTGAGTATTTGTGAGAGAACTTATTTGATAAATTGACTCGAAATGAGGTTGGAATGATCATGCTGATGTGGCCTTCTGAGTTCCCCGTCAGTTTCATTTCCCCCAGTCAGGAGGTGGGCCTGTTGAAATGTGTTACTTGCTGTCCCCAAATCTAGCGTGGGGCCGATTGAATTGTTACTTGAGGTATCTCCAGTGTCGTTTTTAGAGCTTCCCTGGATTCCAGGCAGATTGACAAATGCGGCCTAGTTTCTTGTGAGCCCTTAACCCGGACCTAGCGGGCATGTAGGTGTCTCCTATATGGTGTTCAGCTCTTTGTTGCACGGTTCGTCCTATGTTGGAGTGAGGAGTAGATTCTGGGGTGGATGGTACTCCCCGGTCCAACCTGGTATTTACCTGGGAGCCTTGTTACTTAATGCTGCCTCCAAGCTGGCGATGGATCTTGGTTCAACATCAGGAGTGTTCAGAGATATACCTCTCACATGCAAAGTTCCGGAGATTGTGAAGATGCACTTTCAACTCTCAGAGCCTGTTCAACGGGATCCTGGTGTCTAGTCGGGGTGTCTATTTCCAGGATTGTTGAGAAGTGGTCTCTTAGTTCGATTCCCGGGGTGCCGCTGGTACCACTGACAAGGGGGAGTTACGGTTTATGGTCGCTTGGTGGATCCTGAGAGGGTTTTCCAGGTGATTTTGTTGGATTTGTGACACTGTCTAAAAGCACCCAAAGAATTTCAGACAATAAACTTAATTTATCAATTAATTGGGAGCAAGACCAGAGTTGGCCCACTTCTGTCTGGCCAAGTTTGTATTCTAAAGTTCTTAATCTCAGCCCTCGGTCTGTTAAGCTTGTGGTGATAGACTGAATTAGATCGATTTGAAGCTCAATTTTTGCGATTGCCGAAGAAGACCTTTGGCTGTTGTATCTTGTTTAGGGGTTTGGAGGTAAGAGAGGCCAAGGTTGGATTTACTGGGCTTATGGGACTGACTGGTGCTCAATCACCTGAGCAGGTTGGATGTGGAGACTTAAGGCCGTATTCCATCTTGAATACTGGCGTTTGTGCCAGGAATGGATCTATGTGGGCCTCTATTTGAGCTTCTAATGTAGCTTGGAACTGGTCTGATATCTGCCAAGCGTGTGCTTGTATGGGCTGCATCTCCTGGATTTCTTAGGAGGTGAGAAAACATGGAAAGGTAGGCGCTAGTTGTTTTCTTGGCTTGTGCTTCAACTTCCACATTTGAAAGACAAGTTGACAGCAGGTGAGAGTGTGTATTATTGTTCACATCGATTTGAGCAGTTATCGTGTGTTTGTTTAAGAGGGAATCCACATCTTTGGGCTCAGGGTCTTGGCGTAGTACAGGATGGGGGTTTGATCACCTGAGTTTTTTCCTTGTTGTGTTTGTATCCCTCGAGTCTGCCCTGGGTGAGGAGAAGGACCGCTTACTTTGCTCATTGGAGCTTTTTAAGCATCTTGGAAGAGGCGGGCAGGGGGCTGTTTGTGGGATTTTTCGGAAATATCTTTGGATCCTGCCACGGTTGGAAATTTGAGGATTTTCATCCCAACATCTTTTCAAGGAGGTGTTAATAATTGTGTTGGTATGGGCCCAATAGTGTCTAGCTCCTTAAACGTATAGGCCCCTTGGTCCCCAAAATATGGCACAGGGCTCGTGCGTAGCACTGCAGTAAGATCCTCCGGGATAGTCTCTTGTGGTGAAGTGGAACAATCATCTAGGGGATCTAGCTGCTTTTTTCAGGCCTGGTTTCTCTTTTTTACCAAAGTGGGTTATGGGCAGCTCCCACGAGTCCTTGGTGAATTACAATGGGCAGGGAGGAGCTGTTGTACTGTGATACTGCGGCACGTCGGCTTATCTTAGTACGAAAGGAGTGGACAAGTCAATGTGCCAGGGTGATACAACCCTAGAATTTCCTCCCAGCTAGGTAGATTTACTGGGTCGAGGCTTTGTGCGCCTTCCTCTGATCAAGCGAGAGGCACATAGCTCGCTATAAGCGCTACTCCTCTGCCTTGCGTTGAGCTGACTATTACTGCAAAGAGGGCAGTAAGGCGCCACCAGCACCGGGGGAAACTGAAATGGGCAAGAACTATTGGGGAGAGAATTGAGGAAGGTTTCTGGGCTTGTGACACCTCTATGAGTGTTTTGAGCTACCTTTTGGTGCTCAAGATAATTTTTTTAGTGGGGCGAAAGTGTCCAAGTGACCTGCCGAAGGTCTGGTGAAATTCCAGAGGGACCCATGTGGGAGCACAACAGACCGACCACTGCACCCAAACCTATAAGGGCCACTCCTGCGGTGGCCCGTGCGCACGCTCACTGACTGGTATCTATTACTGCCACACTCGGGCACCTTGTTATGCCTTCTTGCGCCTTATCTCACTAACACTCCTGCTGCTGCTGTGGGCTAGGTGGATAGGTTCCGATGCTCTCTGAGGGCTTAGTGTTCTCCGTCCATCGCTGAATCCGGCGCAGGCCCACCGGCCAAGAAAGGTCCAAAAATGGTCCTGCTACCGCTGCGTCCTAGGTGGGTGGATTCCGATGCTCTCAGAGGGCTCAGCGTTCTCTGCCCGTCGCTGGGTCCAGCGGAGGCCTACTGGCCAAGAGTGGTCCAAAGATGGTCCAGCAGGGGAGAGCGGGGTGGGGAGTGGCCCGAGCTCAATCTCACGGGTCCACCGCAAACCACACCCAGACCTAGCTGTTTCGCTCGAGCCCTATCCATTTACCTTACTTACTGGTGCTGATTCCTGTTAGACTGCTGGGCTAGACTGGGCTCCCTTGCCCCCATTGCTGGGTTCAATCTGCACCGGCTGGGGCTGTTACGGATACCAAAGCTGTGAGCAGTTGGTGTGGGTGGCGGCGTCCCAGAAGTGGAAGCTCTCGAGAGAATCTGAGTGACTGGTATCCTGGAACCTTCCAAATTGACCCCTTTATTACTTTCAGTATGCTGCCTGAGATATGTCAGGCACCCACTTTAGATTACAGAAATAAGTGATCAACTTTCTAAACAATGGGGAAGTCCAAAAACACACATACAGTGACACCAAAGGCTTAACAATGGCCTTTCAAGTGACAGGGCCAGAAAGAATAAATTATCTTCTATATCAACCAGCTCAAACGGTTGCACATCATAATATTGAGGTCAATACTATCAAACCGCATAAAGATCGGCTTTATGCTATCAACTACCCACTTATCATATTTAGGTAGGTACAGAGTCGTCAATCCTTCGATCACATATCTATTAACCTTGACAACTTGTTTGTAGTCAATATTGTAGAGTCAATGTAAGAGGAGTTTGACGGTAAAATTGGATGTTCTGGTCTAGCAATTTGGAAAGCTCTATATGTGAAATGATCAAAATTACATATTCTGAAACCCTTTCATTGAGGTGGAAATAATGTTGCTGTGCAAAACAACTTCTAACAAGGCATAGTTAGGGCAACCAGAGCATTATTCGATTAGATTAGATTTTTAGATTTGTAAAGCGCAACGATTGCCCGAGGGCGTCTTGGCGCTTGAATTGGCTGGACGTAAATGAAGAGCAATGACGACTTAACTAGCAGGACTCCGCGATCAGTTCGCGAAAAGCCATGTTTTTAAAGATTTTCTGAAGGCAATAAGAGAGGTGCTGTTTTTAATCACTTGTGGTAGAAGATTCCAGGTTTTTGCAGTTCCTATTAGAGAACTTCTGCCTGCCCAACGTGCCTGTCTGTACCTGGGTCTCTGAAGCAGATTTGACTGTGAGGATCTCAGAGTTCGAGGTGGAACATAGCATTTCAAATGTGATTTCAGATATAGGGGACCTCTGCCCTCGAGTGCTTTAAATGCAATACATTGCGATTTGAATATTATTCCTTTTTTCACTGGTAACCAGATGGCATTTCCCCAGTCCCCTTTTTAAAAATGGAGACTAAAAGGGATCTCCTCCTATTTGGATACCATTAGCCACTGTATTTTGAATTTTATTTGAGCTACTGTTCTCCGAAGAAGAATTTCTTTACGTCTCTCGATACAGCCTTAATATTAAAAAATGTATACCGTTTCCTACTTTTTATTTCAATAAACATTTCCAAGTATGTCTTGTAATTTGATCAAGTTTCACCCAAAGGTTTCTCAGATCCCATTTGACTGAAAGGTAGACCCAGATATCTTTAAGGACCCCATGACCCTTCTCCAACACACCTCCTTTCCCCTCAGAGTCATTATATTTTCTTCACATAGGGGCCTATTCACAAAAACACTTAAAAGGACGGATGGTTTTTACATCCCTGCCGAAATTATTTTTATGTTGCTTCACTGATAGCATAGCATGAGTGGCAATGTGTGTAAAATCCATTTTTGCTTTTGGTCTTATGAGAATACAAATCAACCCTATATCACTACAGTATTAACTGTAAAAGAGTAGGAAATACATAATACAACTTGAAGTTAGTTTATGATATGACACGACAGCATTTACAATATAATCATGTTGTACAGTATCAAGAGGAGGCGTCTTAACCAAGAATTTCAACCAAACAAATACCAGTATAGAGGGAGCCTACACCCAACATTGAGTCAACATTTCCTATTTATTACACTATTTTTAAGGTCATAACATTAAAATATTAATAATCACTTTGTCCTTTCTCTCAGTTCTTCAGAGACCAACAATCCTCCTTTATTTCAGTTCCAGCACATTCCAAGTCACAGGTGCCCCAATTTATAAATTGCTTCAGCCAGCATGTGTTTCACGGTCATCCATGATACCAAGGCTGAAAATACATATTTAGAGCCGTTTCAGGCAATCCTATAAAAGGGTATCACAATATTATGACATTTTAATGAAAGCCTGTATTTTAACATCTTAAATCCATTAGTGTTTTTAATGAATACCTTCATATGAGTTCAAGGTCAAAGGTCAATTGAAAAACTTAATGACTGAAATCTCCAGTCGTGCGGTATGGCTGGGTGGAGGAGGGACTTAATACAGAAGAGTCACCGGCCACCTCCCTATTAACCCAAAGTAAGATAATTTCAGTATTTTAAAATTATTATTCCAATTTAGTAGGACGAGGTCAGGGGAGATGCTATCACCCTTTGAGGGGGCTTCACAAGAGTGCATTTCTCCACAGCAGTGAAAGTCACACTTTTAAAAGCCCTTACCCCTGTGTGGAATCCACGTGGGAGTTCCTGGCTGGCATTAAAAGGTAAATAGGGTCATAATTTAGGTTTAATACCAAACATACCTTTGTCAATCGGCTGCCTCGGGATATTTAGTACAATGTTGCTGGAAGTAGGGCTGCGGTGGAGCTGCAGCACCCCCAAAATAACAATACTGGGGTTCAGAAGGTGAACGAGCAATAAAGATGCCGTTACATTTTGCTTTTATCTTGTCATTTCTTCTGTGCTCACTCAGGCAGAGGTGAAATGTCTTTTGACAAATTGTTGTTTATTCTTTTGCAATGCAATAGGTTTCTCATTTGCGAGAGTTTATGCTATTGGCATTGTAAATGACAAGGCCTTTTATTTATCTGTTTTGATAATTAACACATAAATAAAAGGCATTGTCATTCACAATGCCAATAGCTCAAACTCTTGTAAATGCGAGACCTATTGCATTGCAAGAAGTGGCCGCCATTGTCCCGGGCTGCTTGGAAAGTGAAAGCGCGCATGGCTCGATGAATGTTGCAGGAAAGCATGTTGCGCCTGCAGTAGGAGAAACTCATTGAAGAATAGTGCTTACAGACATGTCCTGTAACAACAGAAGTAAAAGGGCCAGTCCTCATGGGAGGTTACAAATGAAGATAAGACTAAGGAGGGACTAAGAAGCCTATTAACGAATCAGAAGCCAGCATATACAAAGGACAATGACACAAGCCAGTGTAAAATGTGGGCGGAGAGTGGGTGGAGCTTCAAGTGCATACTCAAGTACAGCATGCCTCGCAGAGCAGCGCAGTCGCTACCCAAGCTCGACCTAATAATTCATATGAACTCACCTACCCACCACTAATGATCACATCTACCTGCTGTTTAAATCACTAAGGTTATTGCATGGAATGATTTATTTAAGAGTCAAGACTAATCCTAGTAACCAACAACAGCCAATAACTACAGGATTAAAGCTAATCCTGTGTTCTGCCGTAGCATGCTACCCACCATGAAGCGCTTCAATGCCTCATCAGGGGTTGTAAGTGCTAGAAAATGCAATTATATTTGAATGAAATTCGTTTCTAATTGGACACTGCTTACAACTCCCCCTGAGGAAGTTTAACTATTCCCAAAACGCACTGGGGGTTACAATAATCAATTTACACAAAGAATAATGAATTCACCAATATCAAATACAATGCTTTATCCAATAATTGGGAATGTTGATGCACTCGGAACACTTTGCAGCCTTTACGAGCAGACAGTTTACAGAACATGAATTCGACTGAGTGCTGGAAATGGTTCTTGAACCTTGCTGTGTGTGGTTCCCTGAATGGTGCTCTGTGTGAGCACAGATCACAGACTTGATACACTCTATGGTTACTGGAACCAAAGGTAACACACAAGAGGCCCACTTCAAAGCCAGAAATGTTTTACAAAGCCTCTGCTGATATCATTCTGAAAGGGATTTTAAAGGATGTGCTTCGTGTGTGATGGTTCTGCTCTCTATGCAGAATATCACAACCAAGGCCCAGACTTGAAGCAAACCAACTTCTTCCAAAATATTAGCACCAGGGATTACTGATTCAAATACAAGTAACCCTCTTCTCCCTATTTTCTTTGTTCTGCAGGTAAGTTATACAGATGTAGAAGGAGGGAAACCTTTCAAAATCCCTCGTGACATTCTTTAGAATGAGGGGCCTGTATAGAGGTTGGCAGACCGGGTACCCTGCCGCTAGCATTGCAGAGGGCCTGGTCTGCTAAACACTATTGAAGGTAGGGCGAACCACCGTGAACAGCCTGGTGGTCAATCAAAACCAAATATATGAAAACAAAATGAAAATAAAAATATTTTCATTGAAAATATAATAACATTTATAATCAATGAAATAAAAAGGAAAATTTCCAGTATGTCAAGAACATTTATTTTGGATTTTGCAAAAACAAACCTTTGGGGGTTTGTTTTTGAAAAGCAAAAAACCCGATCCTCTGCGGGTGCATTTTAATATGGTAACCATACACAAAAGTATCAACAAGCATTGGCATAGCCAATAGGTCTCGCCTTTGGAACCTTATAAGTGTTTAGCCAGAGATATTGACTTTGCCTATGTCTTTAAGCAGTGCTGAACAGAAGTCTGCAGCATGCGGAAAAGTTACAATAAAGAAGTGTCAGAAGCATTTTCGTTACCTTATATATGACCAAAAAAGCATTATGTACAACTGAACAACCTTATTAAAAAAGTATTAACAATAAGTAATGTCTTGAGTTTTTTTGTCCTTTTAATACTGGCAACTTATATCTGCCTGTCCCAATGTTTGCTTGTTAAGGTTTTTTGTTGTTGTGGGGGCATAAATTGGAGGAGGGTGAAGGTTGGGAAATAGTACCTGTATAACAGTTAGTGAGAGAGTCAGTCAATCAGTGAGAGAGTTCGTTAGTCAGTCAGTGAGAGAGACAGAGTGAGAGAGTCAGTCAGTGAGAGAGAAAGAGTCAGTCAGTGCGCGAGAAAGAGTCAGTCAGTGAGAGAGAAAGAGTCAGTCAGTGAGAGAGAGAGAGAAACAGAGAGAGAGTCAGTCAGTGAGAGAGAGAGAGAGTGAGTGAGAGTCACTGAGAGAAAGAGAGTCAGTCAGTGAGAGAGAGAGAGTCAGTCAGTGAGAGAGAGAGTCAGTCAGTCAGTGAGAGAGGGAGTGAGTCAGTCAATGAGAGAGGGAGTCAGTCAGTGAGAGAGAGAGTGAGTCAGTCAGTGAGAGAGAGAGAGAGTGAGTCAGTCCGTGAGAGAGAGAGTGAGTCAGTCCGTGAGAGAGAGAGTCAGTCAGTCCGTGAGAGAGAGTCAGTCAGTGAGTGAGAGAGTGAAACTCAGTCAGTGAGAGAAAGAGTCAGTCAGTGAGAGAAAGAGTCAGTCAGTGAGAGAGAGAGAGTGAGTGAGAGTCAGTGAGTGAGAGTCAGTGAGAGAGAGTCAGTGAGAGAGAGTCAGTGAGAGAGAGTCAGTGAGAGAGAGTCAGTGAGAGAGAGTCAGTGAGAGAGAGAGAGTCAGTCAGTGAGAGAGAGAGAGAGTGAGTCAGTCCGTGAGAGAGAGAGTGAGTCAGTCCGTGAGAGAGAGAGTCAGTCAGTGAGAGAGAGAGTCAGTCAGTGAGTGAGAGAGTGAAACTCAGTCAGTGAGAGAAAGAGTCAGTCAGTGAGAGAAAGAGTCAGTCAGTGAGAGAGAGAGAGTGAGTGAGAGTCAGTGAGTGAGAGTCAGTGAGAGAGAGTCAGTGAGAGAGAGTCAGTGAGAGAGAGTCAGTGAGAGAGAGAGAGTCAGTGAGAGAGAGAGAGAGAGTCAGTGAGAGAGAGAGAGCCAGTGAGAGAGAGAGTCAGTGAGAGAGTGAGTCAGTCAGTGAGTGAGAGTCAGTCAGTGAGTGAGAGAGTGAGAGTCAGTCAGTGAGTGAGAGAGTGAGAGTCATCAGTCAGTCAGTGAGAGAAAGAGTCAGTCAGTGAGAGAGTCAGTCAGTCAGTGAGAGAGGGAGTGAGTCAGTCAATGAGAGAGGGAGTCAGTCAGTGAGAGAGAGAGTGAGTCAGTCAGTGAGAGAGAGAGAGAGTGAGTCAGTCCGTGAGAGAGAGAGTGAGTCAGTCCGTGAGAGAGAGAGTCAGTCAGTGAGAGAGAGAGTCAGTCAGTGAGAGAGAGAGTCAGTCAGTGAGTGAGAGAGTGAAACTCAGTCAGTGAGAGAAAGAGTCAGTCAGTGAGAGAAAGAGTCAGTCAGTGAGAGAGAGAGAGTGAGTGAGAGTCAGTGAGTGAGAGTCAGTGAGAGAGAGTCAGTGAGAGAGAGAGTCAGTGAGAGAGAGAGAGTCAGTGAGAGAGAGAGAGAGAGTCAGTGAGAGAGAGAGAGCCAGTGAGAGAGAGAGTCAGTGAGAGAGTGAGTCAGTCAGTGAGTGAGAGTCAGTCAGTGAGTGAGAGAGTGAGAGTCAGTCAGTGAGTGAGAGAGTGAGAGTCATCAGTCAGTCAGTGAGAGAAAGAGTCAGTCAGTGAGAGAAAGTCAGTCAGTGTAGGAGAGTGGCATCGACTGAATAGTTGCCTCCAACTTTTTGCTGATGTTTTGACTCTAGCCAGGCTGTGGCCCTGCTATCCAGGACCCCAGCCTATCTGCTTCCTCTCTAAACCGGTGTGAGTACCCTAGGTACATACCAATTGGATACAGAGGACACCCTGTGAGCCCCTTGTAGATGGTACCCTAGGTACCCAGGGCATGGGTCCCTCAGAGGCCTACCAGGGGCTGCAGCACTTACTGTGCCACCCCTGGGACAGCCATACCAAATGACACCACCAGACCACTACTGTAGTCTAAGTAAGGTGGTGCTTGCACCCCTTACAGGGATATAGGTACCCTGTATCCCACTCCATTACAACACATATATATCCTCATAGGTCACCCCTAAGGCAGCCCTTGCTAATCCTACAAGGCAGGGTGCTGAGATATGTGTGAGGGGGAACCCCTACCTGAGTAGGGCCCCTCTGCAACTTTCGTTAAAACTATTGCGAGGTTGTTTGTAGTGCAGCCATACCATATACTCTTAACCGCATTATAAGTAATCGCGATAGCGTGATAACTTGAGAATGGTTGCACAGAACCATGTCATGTTTGGTGTCAAACATCGTGGAATCATACCCTCAGTCCATCCATGGGAGTGAGGGCATGATTCCCCCCTGCTAGAGGGGTGATATGGTAAAAGCGGCAGATTTTAGACATCAATTTAAAAGAGTACACGTAGTACAAAATGGATGCTACCCGCCACCCACACGACTGTGGCTGCCTGTTGCTGGGCAGAACTCCAGCCACGGCAGCTGGAAAATAGGGATCTTGTTGCAGGGAGGTGTTCCCACCTCCCCAGACAGACTATGTGGATTGGAACTGGGTGGGTGCACCATAGGATGCCTTTCAAAGTTGCACGTAGGCTTCTCCAGTGCCTACTTCTGCATACACCGCCTGGAACCGGTTCAGGGGCATCCTGTCCCCTGCCCAGGTGGGAAAACACCCCAAGGGGAGAGGGTGTAGCCACCCTTTCCCGCCTGAACTCTCGTTGGTGGGCTCTGATTCAGACACTTCCCTAATCTCTGGATAAAGGTGGGTGCAGGGTCCCCAGAGCCTCGGATTAATCTTGGACGAGAACTTTGCTTCAAAGACTTGAAACTTCGACGAGCTGCCGCTCAGCTGAATGAAGAAATCTCCCTTGGGGTAAAGGAGTTAGCCCCCTGCTTGGCAGGCACCTGAAGCACTGCAAGTGACCCGGTTGGAACACCGCTGCTCCTACGAACAACGAAGACTTCTGCCTACTTTGAGGTGGGTTCCCAAGCATCCCAGAGGCCAGTGAGTGTGCACAGCAAGGCTGAGCACCGTGGATCCCGTGGGTGCCGAGATACCCAATACCCCAGGACACCGGCCACCTCTTGCACAGCACACGAACCCAACAAGTGGGGAAGTTGTGCTTTGGCCCATTATTCTTTTAACCTCTCAGTATCACTTGGGCCAAAGATCGATGCCCTAGCCCGCTCCGGCGACCCGTGGGCGCATCTTTATGCACGCCAAATTGCTGCCTCCCGCGGTCCCTTGTCTCTCGACTGGTGGGCCCTGGCGGAGGTCAATCTTCACTTTCAAGAGTTCCCCTGGTTGCTCCAGGCCTATGACCTATGCACCCGGCTTCCCTGGAGCAGGTAACAGTGGTACCTCGGTACTATCGTGGGTGTGGGCCCTCCAAGAGCTTAACTCTAAACTCCTGAACTTGAACTCCTGCTAAAGGTGTTTAGATTCTTGTAATTTCCAACCGCGACATTTCCCATAGGGTTTAATAGAGATCCCGACAGTAGTTTGCACCACTGCACGCGTCTCCAATGGGTCCCCTTCCTCACTACCTTGGGTGGTTTCGTAAGGGGTCAGCGACCCTAAGTGCCCTAGGCACTGTCTGTTGAACTGTCGTGGTTCTTATACCACTTTTTTAATATATGGTTTGGTCCCCCCCTGGGGCCCTGTGATTCCAGTGCTATTTATTGTGTTTATAAATGCTTTATTGAATTGTATCTTTACCTCCATCCTCATAAAGAGACTAGTGGGATTGTTCTTAGAATAAATACATATATTTTGAATATATACCTGTGTGGACTACTCTTTCATTTGGTCATTCAAGAGGTTATCTATGGTAAAACAATAAGCTTAACACTCCTTCAAGACTTAGCCTGAAGGCTGCTCTCCACAGCTACCAATAGGATAGCTTTCTTTAACGGTTGTCTTTTAACCTATCACCTTAAGAGTCGAATTGGACTGGTGCAAGGTGTCCCCTATAGCTAGAGGACAGCATATGCCAGGCCAACTTCTCACAGTCAGTGAGAGAGAGAGAGTCAGTCAGTCAGTGAGAGAGAGAGTGAGTGAGAGTCAGTGAGAGAGAGAGTCAGTGAGAGAGAGAGTCAGTCAGTGAGAGAGAGAGAGAGAGAGAGAGAGAGAGTGTCATTCAGTGAGAGAGAGTGTCAGTCAGTGAGTGAGTGAGAGAGAGAGAGAGAGTCAGTCAGTGAGTGAGAGAGTGAGAGTCAGTGAGTGAGAGTCAGTCAGTGAGTGAGAGTCAGTCAGTGAGAGAGTAAAGTGAGGAAGAGTCTGAGAGTAAGAGACGAGATCAGCATGACGCAAGAAGGTAATGGCAGGCGTGGAGAGGAACATTACTGAGACAGGGTGGAGTGTGAGGAGCAGCAGTGTAGGAGGAACAAGAAAAGAGTGTGAAGCAAAATGCGGAGGCAGTGGCGGCTGGCTCTGCTAGGCATCCTCCTTCGTTGTGTTCAGGTCCTCCAAAATTAAAGTCCTGTGCTTTCCAACCTTATCCAGCACCCATCATTTGGACACCATCTACTTCCCTCAACAGTGCTTTCAAAGTTACCCCTTCGTCCAGAAACCTCGTGGCTCAAGTCAAATCAAATCATTAACGAAGACGAATCGCTACATAACCAACACCGAGTAACCGCAGGTTGATATGCATTGTTTTAAATTCAAGAAATCAGTTCTCTCATTCCATTCAAGACGGAGTAACTCATTAGTGTTCAGCAGGTTTGACTATAGGAGCGTAGCAAGGCAGTGCTTAGCACTAACGCAAACAATGAAATTGGGACCCATTACCAATTTTGGTAGCAATAAACGGTTGCTAATTGGGATGAAGTGAGTCCCTCACAGCCCTGGATCCCGGTGGAATCGCACCTGCTGAGCTATCGCCAGCTACGCCCATGTAGGGGTATAAACAGGTTATATTTGCACCACTCAACAAGGTCCAAAACTTTGCAACCAGAGCTTTGTGCAATCTATTTAGGCATATTCCCACTCCATCGTACAGTCACTAATCTGGTTGGCTCGCTGCCAAAAAAAAGTACCATATAAAATCTCCTGACACTTGTATTGAAATCAGTAAATGGCACAGCAACTAACTACTGCCTAACATACTGTCTACACTCATACCAAGACTTGATGACCAACTAACCAGAACTTTTTCTACCCTAAGCCACCTCCAGGTTCAGATCCCTATTAGGCCCTCATCACTGTAACACCCTACCAAAAAACATTCAGACAACCACATCTCTCCAAGAGCTCAAAATGGTACTGATAGCTTGAAGGACGCGAAAGAGTGCAGCTCCCTCATATTGAAGTAAATCCGTGTATTACAAGCATATATGCTTAAATAGGTGTAGAAAGGCACATTCAGTAAATGTATGGCTGTATTAGTCAGTGTTCACCACACCACTGGTGCTATTAATGACGCAAATGCTGGCGGTACTCTTAGTGATGCCATAGTGTTGCTGGCTTCACTGGCTGCCCTCTCGGTTTCCTGTTGGCACAGACACTATATCCTCTCTAGACTCTTGATGCAGATTCGGATTTCCTAACTTAAGTGACATGGCCTGGGGGAAAGGGAGTTAGTTATGATTGGTTTTTTTTTCGTTTTCAATTTCATGCAACACTTTATATTGTTTTTTACTCGACTGTAGATCTATGTAACCTTGTCTGTTTCAATGCTGTTACTTCCAAGCCAGTCGGTGTCGCATGCAATTTCATATCTTAACAAAATGCAATAACATTTGTGATACAAAATAAAATAACAACGCCAAAGAAACAGAGAAAAAAGCACAGCCATCTACATAAACAATCTAATCTAGGCATTTTATTCCTCCCTTTTATTTCTTCTTTAAGTACCAGTGACTACTAAAAACATTTTAGAAGTGCGTCAGTGTCTGCAACAGTCGCTGTGTTTTGCGACAAGTCATTGAAATGAAAGACAGCCTCTACTTCTAAATGTTAATCTTACCTAAGGTGGCCGCTTAGTAAAGAAATGTCATTAGGTTTAAATGTCACCGTGGATCCCTGGCTTATCCAGTAAACACTTATTAAGAACTACCCCAACAGTGACGCCGAATCCATCCTGGTATTACTTACTTACCTGGACAGGGTATGGTTACCGATGATGAAACATGCGACAAGACCTACGGAGCTCCGATTGTTCAATGCAGACATTTAGACCAGGTTGTCGAATTGCGTGTGATAAGTGCGACAGTCTCCATAACATGTGCCTATAAACGAACGAGACTCAGAGCTTCGCTGACCAATATAGCTCCGGAAAATGCAATGAATATGGCGAGGCTGCACATCAGTAGATATAAAGTAATAAATAGAAATATCAGGCGGAATAAAAGGCTCTTCACAAATGCGACTTTGTGTGCCCGGTAACAACCAAGATGGGGGTTTGTGCCACCAGGTTTTTGCTCCACCTATTCAAGTCTCCTTGCGCTGCTGGAAGAAGTGAACAAACGCCCTAACACAGGTCCAACTCATTCGCAGAAAAGATGTTGAATAAGGCCTCAACTTCCCGCGCACACAGGCTCAGTGTACAGACGAGCTCACAGGCACTTTCTGAGGCCTGCCACTCTCCCCTCCCAAGAAATACAACCGAGTAAAAAACACAAGCCGGCATTGAGGAAGAGTCGGAACAGAAGAACGGCGCCAACGTTAACATGCTTTATGCACAAGTACACACACAGGAAGGTACAAAACAGGAAGGAACAAACCTGTGCCCAACTGAAAGAAGATAAGAGATGGGAGGATAAGAGAGACAAGCGGCCGTGCGGCCGCGAAAGTGATCGCGATGGCGATCAAACATCAAAGCGGCTGCGAAAGTGAAAGTAAGCGCGGCGCGCGCGCCCGCGCACATGCACTGTAGCTCTAGGCTGGCCTGGTAGCACTTTTTGGGGCCCTCTCAAAAAGTCTCGCCAGATCAGCGCATGCGCTGGGTCAGGCGAGACCTAAAAAGAAGTATGCTGTTCCTGAACTAGGGAGAGGAGGTTTAGGAAGGTCGTGTCCTGTTCCAAAAGTGGAGACGGGTATTCCTATTTAGGAAATAGGGCCCTCACACACCCACGGGTGTCATGCTTCATCATAGGGCATGCTCCTCATCAGGTCGGCACTGCAATGCCTGGCGGGCAACCTTTGAGGGGCTCTTTGTCGGAGTGCTTTTGTCCCAAGCCATTTGGTGCAGTGCGGGTGAGGGGTCAGATGGTGTAGATGCGAGAATATAGTGAAAGTGAGGAAAGGATTAAAAATAGTGGTCAGTGGTGCTCCGGAATAACAATTTTAATCAGGTGAGCCCACTGGTCCCTTTTGAAAACTGATAGTGGAGGCCACTTAGTGAGTAATGTTCAATGGTGGCTATGAGGTCGACATGTTTCTTGCCTGTAAAAGATCTATCTACACTGAAGTCAGACCGCTAGTACATTCACGTTGTTGGTCCGACAATTGTCTAGTAACCTAACAGTGAGGTACCTTAATAGGAAGTAGACCAACCTAAAAAAAGAGAATTAAAATACAATCAATACAATAAAATCAATTGGCAGAACAATTCGTTCTCGTGGAAACCTGCTCTTGATGACGTGGTGATGTGCAAAAACATAGTACTGGTGCCTCAAAAGTGATGTGATGCCGCGCAGTGACACTCATGGAATCGAACCAACAAAATTGATGTGGACGGTCAGCTGGTCACTGAAAAGACTGTATGACTCAATGACACTCACCCGTTGTTGGGTGCATTACTTGCTCCCTCGATTCAACGGTGAAAGGATGACGCTAATTTACTGCGTCCTGTAAGAATAGTCAAAGTGGCAAAATCAGAAACATGGGCTTGATGCCAAGGCTACCCTCACTGTGAATTCATCCATGGTGGGAGACCAGACGGCCCCCTTCACTCGTATCGAGTCACACAGTCTATAATCAAGAGTACTTACAGTCCTCGGGATATGCTGATGCGGACAGCACCTACCCTGTCCTTCACCATCTCGGATGTGACGGGAGCTGAGGTAGAGCTCAGTAAATGTAGATCCCAGAAGGCGCGAAACGCGTCTGCGTTGATGGCTCAAGAAAGACTAGCTTGGCGTCACAGCAAACGGGACATGTGTTCGTCTAAAATGGGCGCCATATTGAAGGTATGTTTTTTGACATACGGAGGTAAAGAATACCCTTAGTCCCAGACATGTGTTGGTGCTGCTATTTATGGAGAGCGCACAGCTGGAAGAACCCAGATGAGACACTATATAAAACCCATGATGAGCATGGACATAAGCAGAGGGCGAGGGGAAAAATTCAGTGTTGAAGTGGAATGTCAATGGATTAGGTAATAACATTGAAAGGGGGCTGGTCGGCAAGTACATTCAACGACTCAAACCGGATATTGTTCTCCTACAAGAGACGCACCTAACGGGCTCTCACTGCTCCTTTCTGTGGAGGGGTGCGTCCATTACATTGGCGCATGCGGGCTTCTCGACGGGATCGAGGGGAGTCGCTATACTAATTAAGAAGTCACCCCTCTTCCATGCATTTTGCTTTCATCTTGTCATTTCTTTTGTGCTCACACAGGTAGAGGTCAGTTGTCAGGCTATGTCTTTTGACAAATTGCTGCCTATGTTTTTTAACATGGAGATTGGTGTTTACTTTTCTTTCTCTGACTGGAAAATTGGGGATTTTGTAAAGTGAACTATCTTACAATCTTGTTGGGGTATAGGGAGTGTGAACACAACAACAACATTTAAATACCTATAAATAAACTTTATAAATATTTCTAGATTAGTACACTTTTGTGTGCTATAGTTTAATGACTAAAATTGCATTTCAGTTCGAATTTTATGGGCAATTCAATGGAAAATATTCTGTCGGTAAATGACAGTGTGCTTTAGCAATATATTTGCGATAGTTTGCTCCAACATGCACCTCTGGCTTCATACCACACCCTTACCAGTCCCCTGCTGAGCGAGTGTGACTCATTGCTATAATTGTTCTTTGTGGGACATTTGGATTTTTCACATTCTCTATGCCTTCAATTTTGTAAGATTGATGGCTGCACCCAAACTCTGAAAACTGCTCCAGCACCCCTTGATTTTATAGCATTCTGTCCTGACTTCTCATATCCTGCCATGATATCTTTTGCTCACAAATATAGCATATCTTTTAACTCCTTTACCGCATTCTAGTCTATCGTTTTTTGTCCACCATTCCACTCTAGACCAAATCCCGCTTATGCAAATTAGTACCAACAGAGTGTCCAAATATGTCAGGGATCGCCACAATAATTGTGTGACCTTCTGAAACGGATGGCATACAGATGAAAGGGGTGCTACCAGATGCCAGGTACCACAACAACAGCTGTTTACCCTGCAGGATCACCATATGCCAGGGTTGCCCATAGTATGCCAGGGTTGCTCACATCATTCCAGGGTTGCCCCCTGCATGATAAGGATATTTACTATTTTCCATGGATAATCACTACTTGCCATGGATAGCCCCCCCATGCCTTTAATGCCCCTCATGTGCCAGTAATGTCAAACCTACGCCTGAAAGTCCCACTGTATGCCCAGGGAGCCTATCATATGCCACTCATGTCTTCAAAATGTCAGGAATGGTCGTCATAGGCTAGGGATGACCATCATATAAAAGTGAGGGCAACAATATGCCACAGGTGCCATCATTCGATAGCCAACACTCTATAATGGTGGTCACCCCAGGCCTGGAGCAGCCACCATATGCCAGGTTGACCACCATATGCTGCCCACCTCCATCATATTCTATGGAGGTGGGCCAGACGCCAGCGATGGCACCACATAGCAAGGACGGCCAACACATGCCAGGGATGGCAATTAATGCTATCAGGTGCAAAAGAGTGACATCATACCACTGGAAGGGTGAAGGATGCCGAGGTATGCCATTGATGGCCACCAGAGCACAAGAGTGACCTCAAAAATGAGGCGCACTCTCCTTCTCTCTATGTCTTGGTTTGTTCTATTTTCACCCCCACTCTACTCATAACACCCCAGAGGCTCGGCCTTGGTGGGGGTCAGTCAGGCGAGCAAACCTGGTGACGGCACAGCACATCCTTGGCCAGCACATCCTTGGCCAGCACATCGTTTGCCAGCACATCCTTGGCCAGCACATCCTTGGCCAGCACATCCTCGACCAGCACATCCTTGGCCAGCACATCCTCGGCCAGCACATCGTTGGCCAGCACATCCTTGGCCAGCACATCCTTGGCCAGCACATCGTTGGCCAGCACATCCTTGGCCAGCACATCCCTGGCCAGCACATCCTTGGCCAGCACATCCTCGGCCAGCACATCGTTGGCCAGCACATCGTTGGCCAGCACATCCTTGGCCAGCACATCCTTGGCCAGCACATCCTTGGCCAGCACATCCTTGGCCAGCACATCCTTGACCACCACATCGTTTGCCAGCACATCCTCGGCCAGCACATCCTTGGCCAGCACATCCTTGGCCAGCACATCCTTGGCCAGCACATCCTTGGCCAGCACATCCTCGGCCAGCACATCCTTGGCCAGCACATCCTTGGCCAGCACATCGTTGGCCAGCACATCCTTGGCCAGCACATCCCTGGCCAGCACATCCTTGGCCAGCACATCCTCGGCCAGCACATCCTTGGCCAGCACATCCTTGGCCAGCACATCGTTGGCCAGCACATCCTTGGCCAGCACATCCCTGGCCAGCACATCCCTGGCCAGCACATCCTCGGCCAGCACATCGTTGGCCAGCACATCCTTGGCCAGCACATCCTCGGCCAGCACATCCTTGGCCAGCACATCCTTGGCCAGCACATCCTCGGCCAGCACATCCTTGGCCAGCACATCCTTGGCCAGCACATCGTTTGCCAGCACATCCTTGGCCAGCACATCCTTGGCCAGCACATCCTCGACCAGCACATCCTTGGCCAGCACATCCTCGGCCAGCACATCGTTGGCCAGCACATCCTTGGCCAGCACATCCTTGGCCAGCACATCGTTGGCCAGCACATCCTTGGCCAGCACATCCCTGGCCAGCACATCCTTGGCCAGCACATCCTCGGCCAGCACATCGTTGGCCAGCACATCCTTGGCCAGCACATCCTTGGCCAGCACATCCTTGGCCAGCACATCCTTGGCCAGCACATCCTTGGCCAGCACATCCTTGACCACCACATCGTTTGCCAGCACATCCTCGGCCAGCACATCCTTGGCCAGCACATCCTTGGCCAGCACATCCTTGGCCAGCACATCCTTGGCCAGCACATCCTCGGCCAGCACATCCTTGGCCAGCACATCCTTGGCCAGCACATCGTTGGCCAGCACATCCTTGGCCAGCACATCCCTGGCCAGCACATCCTTGGCCAGCACATCCTCGGCCAGCACATCCTTGGCCAGCACATCCTTGGCCAGCACATCGTTGGCCAGCACATCCTTGGCCAGCACATCCCTGGCCAGCACATCCTTGGCCAGCACATCCTCGGCCAGCACATCGTTGGCCAGCACATCCTTGGCCAGCACATCCTCGGCCAGCACATCCTTGGCCAGCACATCCTTGGCCAGCACATCCTCGGCCAGCACATCCTCGGCCAGCACATCCTTGGCCAGCACATCGTTGGCCAGCACATCCTTGGCCAGCACATCCCTGGCCAGCACATCCTTGGCCAGCACATCCTCGGCCAGCACATCGTTGGCCAGCACATCCTTGGCCAGCACATCCTCGGCCAGCACATCCTTGGCCAAGGACACAAAGAGTCGCAGGCCACAGCTGTCTGCTTCCTGAGTCCTGAGACCAATGCAGCCCCAATGCACAGGCCTGGGGAGCAGCACAGAAGGGAGGAGCTGTGGATAGAGGGCGAGGTGAGGGGGCTGCAGGGCAGTGGGGGGCAGTGCTGAGAGAGTGGTTGTCAGCATCCGGAGCACTGATGAAAGTGCTTCTCTGCCATCTTACCCGCACTTTTAGTCACAAAACCAGCTCCCCCAGGGTGCATACAGGCACGCTATGCATGGACGCTTTGGTGAGGTAGCTGATGAGGCCACGTGTTTTCTGTTATACATCTCAGTAGAACTATTGTGCCTTGCTCTGATAAGAGGATGTGGCTTAACGGCTTGAGCGGCCGACTTTAAAGCCGGGGGACCAGGTTCGAGTCTGGGGGAAGCTGAAACATACTTTCAATCTTGGCAAATCGCTTAATGTCTCGTGCCTCATAAAAATAAATACATACATGTGTCCGTCTGTAATGCAACTGGTGCTCATGTGAAGCCTCAATACCTTTCGGCTTAGTATAAAACTGCAAATAAAAATAAAAAAAGAAGGGGGTGTGGGTGCGTATGCGCACAGGATGAGGAAGCGCGCTACAGTTCTCACCACAATTTAGTTTGACTTTCGATTTGTTCTTTCATCATATCTCGTCATTGTCTGTTTAGTTTTCTCAATTCAGTTTGTTTTGCTGTTGCCATGAATTGTGGAAAGAAGCAGGAACATTTGTGGTGGATGCACAGTGACGCTGAAGAGACATTACGGTTCCAACTGCCAGTTTAAAGGCCAGTGCTGTGAAGCTTGTCTCTGGAGTGTGTGTTTAGGGGGAACAGGAAGTGAGCCCGTGTTCACTGCGATAACAAGAAGGAGCCGGGCAGCTGCCACATGGCAGGAAAGTGAACCCTTGTCTGGGGAACTGGTGTTGTTGCAATCCTTGGGTTACTCCTCACATGCCTCTGGGTGGGCCACATACATCACACACATACACCTGGCTTTTAATGCTTGCTCTGGGTTTGATTCTCACTGTCCCTGGGTGAACTCCATACATGGATTGCTGTCCGTCACCTTCTTTAGCTCAGTCCCCAGCCGCAGATTCATGTAGTGTGCTTTAGTTGCTTCTCCTTGGGTGCACCCTTACCCATGGCCGGACTGGCCATAGCGGGCATCGGGCATTTCCCTGGTGGGCCACCAGGGTGGGAGCCAGTTTTGCTAGTCAGACTTTTACTACTGTTCGTAGACTGCTTGGACAGGAAGCACAACTGATTTTGGAGTAATAGATCGGTCTAAGGATGGCAAGCAGAACTGATGCAACCAAGGAGTACGAGGCACATAGGTGCTGGAAGTGGGGATGCGGGGGTGCTACAGCAGCCCCAAAATAACCCTTCAGCAGCTGATTGAGCAACACTGATGCCTGTTTCTCCTCCTCCATTTCCTATGCCTTCAAAGATCGAGGTCAAAGTTCAGGCTATTTGTGCTGACAAATTGTTGCTTATTCATTTAAGGTGAAGATTGGTGTTTACTTTTCTTTCTCTGTCTGCTCTTGTGAACTCAACAATCTTGCTGGGGAACAAGCTGTGTGAAGGGTAGACTGTAGGAGGTCGGTTTTTTAACACAATACAATTTAAGCATCTGTACATGAACTGTACACATATTTCCAGACATAGAGATTTCCATAAAATCCAAACAAATCAAGACACTTCACTTGCTGACGCATGAAGGACAACTTTTCCCTGATACCCAATTTCCACACATTATCTTTTGTGCACTATAACGTGTTATCATTACAACTGCATGTATGTGCAAATGTAGTGACCATTGCACTGGAAGCATTGCGGCCTGTAATTGGCAGTGTGCTACCACACCATGCAAGAGCCATGCTTGTCATGTGCATGGTGGTGAGGCCAGTCAACATTTTCACATACTACCATCACTGTGCAACTAGTGACCTGACTTACCGTGTGTGATGGTTCATTGATATGGTGGACATGTGGAGGGGCTCGTGGATGGGAGGAGATCTGTTCTGATGCTTTATTCCGTATAGAGTAACATACGCATGCATCGTCCATCTTGTTTTACAACCTCTGTTGCTTTCTTTTCATTTGCAGGATTAACTATGGCTGCCGTAACTGAACCAGTCTGTGAAGGTGCTTGTAGACTGCTCGGAGCAGGCTTTGATTGTATAACTGTTGAAAAGTATGATCGCGTTCACCTTTTAATGGTAAAACACTTGCAATTCTCTTCAAAGCAGGAAAGACGTACTCTAAATTTAATCAGGTCTCATACTAAGATTGTAGGAGCAAAGCCTCGCCT
Source organism: Triturus cristatus (assembly GCF_964204655.1). NCBI lineage: Eukaryota > Metazoa > Chordata > Amphibia > Caudata > Salamandridae > Triturus > Triturus cristatus. The sequence goes on along the minus strand of NC_140579.1, from coordinate 9,734,519 downwards.
GCTCTGTGGCGATGAACCCGGAAACTATTATTAGGGAAAGCAGATTGAGAGAGGGGCTCCCAGGGGGTGGTTCAGCCAGCACAAGTTACCCATGTGTGAGTTGCATAGGCTTGTTTGACTGCATAAAGTAGGCATTTCCAGGGTTAAGAAATTTGAAAACTTGCACAAATATGGTTTCGTTCACTTTTTAAAATCTGGCTACAGGAAGCTTTAATACGTGACAAGGCCTCTTGTCACACACTGCAGGCAATACGCATACATAAAGACTCCTAGACATTGACATCCTGAAAGGTGCTTTTAGTCAGCCCTCTTCAGCCACTTACTTGTTTGAGCGAGACGTAGGATCCATAGACACTCTTGACCAGCCCATAGCATTTTAAGGATGTCTACACTCTATGAAAAAAGTCATTGTCTATGTTTTTTAACTTAAGATGGTACTTACAATGAACAGCGGGAATGATCACTAATCCATTCACTTGTGGCTCATATCAAAGATAACATGTCACCAAACTATAGGAAAAACAGCGTATTTTGTAGAAGGTGGGTTCAGTATCCGTATACTTCGCATAATTATTTGGGTTAGTAAGTTTTGTCTCACAGATAGTCCATCTACAAGACAGTGGCCTGCTACAATAGCCGACCTGTAAACAGAGACTGTTCTCTAAGAGAGTCCTGAAATGAATAATTGGGACAAATAGTTGACCACGTGGACTAAATCAGCTGCAACAGGATTGTAATTCTGTTGAAGACACCAACAAACCCATGACTCCGATATGAGTTTGAACGCATCTGCCGAAAGGCCTGGTTCTGCCACTGTCTCCTGAAATCCTTCAGGCCATCAATGTCAGAATACCTTGCTCTACAAGAGGGTGTAATTCTCATTCTGGACCTGTGATTATTTCCCTGAATGTTGGTATTAAGATTGGTAGGTCTATACTAATTTCTAGTAAATTGGGAACCATGCCTGGGATCTCCAAAAGGGTGTCATTACCACAGTGACTTCTTCGTTCCTGTGGACGTGTGGCAATAGTCTTCATAGCATTAGAAATGGAGGGTAAGTGTAAGGTGCTAGTCCCATTCAATTTTGAAGAAAGTCATCTACCCCGAAGGCCTGAGGGTTCGGCCTTCAGCTGAAGAATTTTGGCAATTGAGTGTTCAGTCTGTCTGCAAAGAGATGCACCCCAAAGGGTCCCTATATCGAGTGGATACTGCAAAAGATTCCCTCGTCCAACCTTCAGGGGCTGGAATCTCTGAAACTCCTGGAAAGCCGATCCGCACCCCCTTTGCTCAGGCCTGGGATATGTTCTGCTACTACTGAAATGTCTTTGTTCAGGCAGTAACCCCAGAAGAACTTCGCTTAATCCCCCAGACCATTGCAAAGGAGCCTGCCACTATCTCCAACCAGTTGATGTACAGCTCCTTCTCTCGTTCTGTCTAGCGGCCCCCTGCTGCTGAGTTGCCACATCTTGCACCCCATCCTTCTAGGCTCACATCTGATTTTATCACTATCTCCGGTTCTTCCACAAAGAGGGCTCTGCCATTCCATGCTTCTGCATTCTTTAACCACCAGAGTATTTCCTTCCTTGAGTCCGGATCCAGAGATATTATTTGGAAATAGGATTGACTTAATCTCAATACTTTGAGTCTTTGGAGAGCGGGGTAGCATAAGGGGCCTGGGTAAATAGCTTGGATCGTTGAGCATAGGAGAACTAGAATCCTTGCTAGGGCTCTTAGTTAAAATTCATTCTTCCCTAATATTTTCCTCAGTTCTTCACAGAGTTTTCTTAACTTTTCTCCAGGTAATTTTAATTCTGCCTGTGTTTTGTTTGTGTCAAAGCCCAGGAACTGCATTTCCTGGCTCGGAACAACGCAAGACTTTTTCTTGTTTATGATAGACCCCAATTTGTTCTAATAGGTTTCTGGTGAGGTCTGTGCGGTGTGACACCATTTCCCTGGATTGGGCCATTATTGGGATATCGTCTAAATGGAGTGTTAGTCTTGGTCCTCTTGCTCTGAGCCATCCTGCTATGGGGCAAAGAACTTTGGTGAAGCACCAAGGGGCTGAGGAGAGACCAAAGGGGAGTCTACGGAACTGCTACAGCCTTCCCCACCCCCCAGGTGAACTGAAGAAATATTTGATATGTTGGCCAAATGGGGATGGTCAGGTATGCATCTTTGAGACACAAACGGGTTAGCCAGTCCCCTGTCATTAATATGTCTCTTAAGAGGTGTACTCTTTCTTCTTTTAAGTGTGGTAAGGCACCCATCCGATAAGCTCTTTCAGGTTTACAACTGGTCTTAACCCTTTGTCCTTCTTTTCTGCCAGAAGGATACCGCTGATGAACCCAGATTCCCTCTCCTCTTGAATTGCCCCTTTGGTCAGTAAGTTCTCTACTTCTTGTAATCCTAGAAGTGTATCTTTCTGTGAGAACACCATTTCCCAGGAGATTTTTCTCTGTAGTGGTGTAGCAATAAATTTGATTTTGTATTCCCTTAATGTTTCTAAGATTCAAGGGTCTTGAGTTACTATAATCCAGTTCCCAGAAAATTGGGTCAGTCTCCCTCCCACCTTTAATGGGGTATGTGAAAGGTGTTCTTTGTCACCTCTCCCCTCTGAATCCTCTACCACAAGCTCTTTGTTTCTGTGGGTCGAAGGTGGAGTGGGAACCGAAGCTTGGGTGCGTAAATCGTTGGCAGCATCCCATGTAGAGTCTTGAAGAGCTTTGGCCACGACCGAGGAACCGGCCCCTTGTTCTCCTGACCTTGCCAAAAACCCTATCCTGAAATACTCTTTTGATGTCCTTCTGGGACTTTTGGATGGAGCGGAATACCCCTAAATACTTTGCCATGTCTCTAATGAAGTCGTCTCCAAAGTGTAGGCCCTGGGACGATGCCCCGCCTTCTTTCATGGCCAGTTCAAACAGCTTTGGGTCTATTTTGAGTAGGACATTTTTCCTTCTCTCGTTCGAGAGGACTGTGTAGGCGTTCCCTAGGAGGCAAATGGCTGTGTGGGTCCATTGGCTCAATTCCTTTGGATCAATGTGGGAACTCCTAAAACAACTCAGCAACAACTCAGGGAGACAAAATAACCTAGCAATAGCACAACACAAAATAACAGTTACACAATTAAGAAACAGAATAAGAAGATATCTTAAAACAGCAACAAAAGAAAGACACTAATACACTACACAACATTAACACCGTATCATACTATTACAACAGCACAACCAGGTGCAGCAAAGCATCACAACACAACAAAACAGAAGAAAGTAGAACAAAAACAGAACACAAAATGCAACACAACAAAACAGAAGAAAGTAGAACAAAAACAAACAGCGCCTCACCAAAACAGAACACAAAATGCAACACAACAAATTCATGAATTTGTGTTGTGATTTTATTTTATTTTGCATTCATATTGGTATGTTGTATTATTGTGTCATGTTTTATGATGTCGTTGTTTTGTTATTTAGTTTCATTCTCTTGGTGTATTGTATTCTGGTGTGTTGTATATTTGTTGCTGTCTTATTGTTGCATTAATTTTTTGTGCTAAATTTGCTGCTATTGTGCTGTATGATTGTCATATGGTGTAGTTGTGTTGTTTTACCTCCACCCCCAGCGGTCCTCTTGAATATACACAAATATTACCACAATTTACGAACTCAACAAGCCTGCTTTCATAATATGGTGGTAAAAGATAGTTGCCTTATTACCCTGCTTATCACCAGACATGCAATAATGCCAGCCTGAAACCATTGGTGGTTCTGCCCCTTGGTGCTCCCTTCGTGGCAGGGTGGTGCTTATCAGACATCTCTTCAAGACTTTCTTAAATTGAGGGTGTTGTGATGTTAGCACTCACTCTTTTACTGCTGTAAACTTTGCTTTCTAGGGACCATTTTTGCTCTTTAATAACAATGTGATTCCTTGTTTTCCAGAAAGATGCCACATTGTTGTTGTTATCACAGCTGGAGTGGTGTTCGTGTGCTGGTTAAGTTTAGCCCTTTGTCTATGTAATGTGAGGAGGAGGAGGAGCCCCCACGGTGAGCCTTTTTCTATCATAACTTCAGTGCTTAGAAAGTATAAAAATGAGCGCTCTGCTCTGGCGGGGCTATCAAGGATCGGTGATCGAATACCAAGGCCGCTTGGGGTTGAAGCTCCTCCGGCCTTGATAAGAAATAGAGTAATTTACTCCTAAAAAGGTAGAAATTAATACGTAATCAAAAAAATTATATTTTCGATTTGTGGTTTGTTATCTATTATGTGTTAAGTAGCTGCATACAAGAAATGCTTTGTTGGTGTGTGGGAAGGGGTAAGAGGGAGGAAGTGTGCCTTAATACCTGCCTTACCTGTTGACTGTGCAGCCAGGAGGTCGAGGTTGCAGCCCAGACATTTGTCTCCAAGCAGATGACAGGACCCTGAGCAAATGCAGGGTGCACATAATTACACCTGTCTTCACTCTGGAATACCCTAGTCGCTTACTCATGCTAATGAGGTAATAACTCTACACTCACTCTATCTCCATCTGGAAACCCCAACCCTTCCTGAGTTGCGAGTTGATTCAATGGAGCTAGTTGATACAATGGAGCTAGTTGATTCAATGGAGCTAGTTGATTCAATGGAGCTAGTTGATTCAATGGAGCTAGTTGATACAATCAGAAAGGGAGAACCCCTCTGATTCCCCTAAGAATGGATGCCGGCCTCGGACCAATCACGGAAGAAGCAGAGGTTAGACCTTTAACATTTTGGAGAAGACTATAGGCTGCCCCTGAATTGATAGTCGATCGTGATGGTCTTGAGGAGATTCTTCGATATCCTGTGGCTGCTGATCTCCCGTGGACAGAGATACATTTATTGAAATGGACTTACCCAATGTGTAGGGAGATCCAGGGACCAGCAATTGCACAAGCTCAGCTAAGAAACGAAAAACCAGGTTTAGATCACATAGGGTGAATAAGCTCTTAACTTCATTGACATTGGGTATTTTAACAGGTGCTTTTAGAACGATAGCGGATACTTATATCAAAGAACCCTTCATAGATGATATTGAGCCGATCCTGGTGAGGAAACTTTAAATGCGCTTTCGATATGGTACCTTGCCACTTTGCACATTCACCTCAAGATTTAGCTGCAATGGGATGCTCACCTTGCGGACATGAAAAGGAAACCTTAGCCCATATGCTGTCTTTCTGTCCAACCTATAGCAGGGCTAGGGCTAGGACTAGGTGGATAATTCCTGTATGTAGACGTTTAGGAGTTACTGGACGTCTGGAGGCATGTAGTATTATGCAGACTGATTTGACGCCCCCTATGGCGTTCGCCGTTTCCGGATTTACATTGAGTATGTGGTATGCTAGGAAGAAATATGAAGTAGCTTCCAGGAGTATGTAAATCAGTGCCCTGTTCATCCATGTCGGATAATGATTGATTTTAAATCGTATTGTATTTATATTAGGAAACTGAGCATTCTGTTTTTAATTATTTATTTATTCCCTTTACTTAAATAAGGATCACATTGTCTTTTGGTTCTTAAGTCCTTATATTTTAACGTATTTGTGTGTCTATTTTATGGTATTTTACCAAAATAAGAAGTTTTGTAACTGAACTGAGTGAGGGGGATGATGATGGAACCACCTCTTCAGGATGAGTGCCCTCATGCCTACCAGACCTGTAGACAGAGATGGTAGCGCTCACGATCTGTCATTTGCCCCATGCCAGGTCATCCACCCAAACCCAAAGAGAGCTAATCATGACCTGGAGCATTCAGAATACAGCAGGGATAGCGCCCTACTACACACTCCTCTTCCTAGCCGCCACCTGTGTGAGGCTAGGACACCACACGGATGCGGGATGGAATGGAGGAGGGTAATGGGCGCTGTGACGTGACCGGGGAACACCTTTTATGAATTTGTTTGCTGCACATGAGTTGTTACTTATACTCAGGCACTACAGTACTCTTGGTGTGAATGTTGGTTGCAAGGGGGTCAACCGCTCGTCTCTTGAACCTTACAAATAACTATGAATTACTACATGTGTGAACTGCAGGGTAGATCTTCTGGATATGTTTCATCCTGCTCCTCCTTAATTGCTCGGTGCGTATATGATAATCATTCTAGTAGTGAACGGTAAGTTTTGAGACCCAGCTTGTGTGGGCAGGTGTGAGATTGGTTTCCCCTCGTGCCCACCTACGTGTCAAGCTATTTGAATGATTCCTACCTGGGAAGCGCAAACACATGTCGCAGCTACTCATGGGTCAAAGTCTCAGTGAAGGGACCACATTTAGATGTGTGTGCTCCCCTGCCTCTCCCCCAGTGACCATTAATTATCAATTATGATTATTAGCTCCTATCATGCCACCCACTTACTGCCGATAAAAACTGCAGATCTTGCTCTGGAACGCCTCTCCGTCTTTTGGACCATTTTGCTCACTCACATGCCTAGTAAAGACGGGCTCCATGAAAGAGTCTAAGGGATTCTTCCCACCAGAGGTTCAATAAGGCGTCATGATTGTCCATCCTAGCCTTGTGTCCATTCAGGTCCTTGTAAAACTGAGGGAGCTGGTCTGTTAGGGTCATCCCTCCCCTCAGGAGTATTTTGAGGTCCTTCTCACACATTGGAGGCATAGTAGGCAATATACCACTGAGGGGATGCACAGTGGACTGTTTGTGCAATCACAGCTCCATGTAATCAGAGAAAAGATGGGTCTTGGCATGTAGACCCAAAACACTAAGATATTAAAACTTAGCCAGCTGATACACTGTGTAGGATCCTGTGAACCTTCCAGTAATTAAAGTGGAGTCATTTCAGGGACCTGCTGAGAACTTAGAAGCAATTGTCCACCAAGCTTTTAAAGGCCTACCTTCTGTTCCTGGTCCTCATACAAGCCAATACCAAAGTTTCTATAAAGAAAATTGCCAGGGTGTCAGTGACACCAGGGACTTCCTACAAAATCAGTAGAATAGATCAGAATAATTCCATGATGGACGGCAATACAACACTCTGAAGTTAGATCAGATGTCCCTGAGACCAAGGGATGGTTCGGTTGAAGAGAATTTGTTGTGAAGGGAATTTGTTCTGCATGGCATACAGGTATGCACCCCTGGCCAGAATGACACAAGTGCAATGAAACTTTTTACCAACCCAGCTCATCTAGCAGGCGCACTGCCGCCTGCAGCCCAGGCCAGTTTCTAGTAATGTCAAGGTCTCAAATGGTTCTGTGACATGAAGAGGTGCCCTCTTTTATCAACATGGGACTTCTGTCCTTGTATTGGACTGTTCCATGAAGAGGTGGTGACAATGTGTCCATTTCTAAGAAATAATAGTCCAGAACAGTCCTTGTTTCAGTGTCGGAGAAGAGTGTTGTGTATTGGTCACACTTGGGTATATGTTCCATTAGTGTGACTCCAGTGAGTGCAATAGTAGGGAAAGCGCTGTATAGCGTAGGGGTAAAAATTACTATTCCCACTCCAATGAGTGCAACAGTAGGGAAAGCGCTGGATAGCGGAGGGGTAAAATTTACTATTCCCACTCCAGTGAGTGCAACAGTAGGGACAGTGATGGATCCCAAAACAATAAAAAACAAAACCATCAACATTTTTATTAAATTTAATTTCCAATATTAACATAATTAATATATACAGTTAAATATATTATTAACAAAGATAATTCAAAATAATTGATTACACATTATTTAACACTATAATATCCATAAGACACACCTACAATTAATTACACAATTAAATTTAATAATTACTAATTACTTAATTGAGATTAATTTATTATTATTTATTAATTAAACAATAAAAAAATAATTAATTACCACCTTTCACACCATTTACACATATAATCACCACCACACACATCTAAAATTAATTACACAATTACAATTAATAATTACGAATTAATTAATGGTAATGAATTTAAAAATATTTAATAATTCATCCCCCCAAAAAATTGCTTACCACCCTTCACACCATTTACGCATATAAACACCACAACACACACCTAAAATTAATTAAACAATTAACATAATTAATTATTAATTGACTAATTGAAATTAACAACTAATTATTATACTATTATTAATTAATCAATTAACACATTAATTATTCAATACATTTTATATAATTAAATTACTTCCCACCCTATTCCCCTATAAACCCACAACCCGCTACGGAACTAAAAACGCAAAATTCAAATTTAAAAAAACAAAATGAACTACTATAAGTTAATATTTAAATCTATATAATTAAATTACTTCCCACCCTATTCCCCTATAAACCCATAACCCGCTGCGGAACTAAAAACACAGAACTAAACTTAAAATAAATTAATAAGTAGTAAAATTCTAAAACATATAATAAAATGACAAACAATTCTCATTAAACACACTAAAATACATAACATTATTAATAATTCGACATTTTTATCAACTATATTTTTGTAAACGATATTTATTACATCGATATTATGTAATCGATATTACTTACCTGTCAGTCGATATTCTTGTCAACTATATATTTGTTGTCGATATTTCTTCCACACGATATTTTTGCGGCGATATTAATGTCCCACGATATTTCTCTGTCGATATTCCTGCTCTGCACCGCGGGGAACATTATCTACACCATCCCGAGGGATCGCTGCCCACCAAATCTAGAGTTACCCATCAGCACTCAAGACACGCTTCACATTGACAGGCACCATCACCATGCCAATTCCTGTCACTATTAATTAAGGTTTGATGGAGTGCTCGATCAAAAAGGATAGCCCTCCATCAAACTTTGACAAAACTCTACATTTTTCAATAACAAGCTCCCAAAGCAGAAGGTATTAAAAAAGGGTAAAACAAATACCCCCCCCCGCACCATGGGAGTTTCCTCCCATGGTGCTGGGGTCATTACTTTCGTTTGCCTTCCCTCATTGCCAGGTCGTATCTGGTAGTGACAGGCAGCAAAAAACACATAACACCTTCCACGCTAAATAGGGAGGATGAAGTTATTTGTTACCATACTTCATCGGAGAACCATGCCGGCAACTGAGCTTAGGTAAGCTCTTACAGCCACATACTGGAGGTCCATCAGCCTCTACGGCGAGCGGACAAAACTTGAGTTTGGCAAAGCGGGTACTCCATTGCGATAAAGTACCCTATCCTCCAAAGTCTAAATCAGCCCTCTGTTTTAGTAGTTTTGGTGAGAGGAGCTTGGCTCAGCTCTCTGGCATTGGTTCAATGCATCTGTGGGTTTAGGATTTCTGTCTTGGCACTACCATGCTTTCAAACAGCTTTGTATGTGAACTATAGCATAGCAGCGTGAATGCGTGAGCATGACATTGATCATGCCAAGCTTGTGTTTCTTAGAAATAATGCAACTTCTGTGGGTAGATCGTGAGCGCAACGTTGCCATGGTGTGCCTGTGTTGTTATCATATTATGCACATATCAAATGATGCTTCCTTGTAAACTGGTACAATGCACTTGTCATTCCCCTGTTGTTGTTTGAGGGAACTGGAGCATGGGATGGAAGACGGGCAGGAGATCAGAGAGTGTGGGTAAGGATCGTCAGTCATTCATTACCTGGATCGCGAGGGCTGGATTGAGGATGAAACTACTTTTGCACCAGAAGTCCTTGGCTCTGTGGAGTTATCCTATTTCATTGGTCTCATCAGCCTACCTTACATAAACCTTACTCTCCTGCTTCTAGTTGTCTTTGCAAACAGTAAATGCATTGTGAAATCCGTTTGGCCTGACATCTTTCTATCTGATATTTGTATTTCTCCAGGAAAGAAAATGAATGGAAGTGCATATGAGCTGCCATCTATTAATGCTGCCCAGAGGGTACGTCTGTATGCGATGACTTGAAGGTGGGGTCTTTGTGTTACTGTGGAAAAGCACCGCAGACAGCGGCAACATATAACACAGATGATTTGCTGTTCAGTTAAAATGGCGGCTCTGACATTATGGGACTGAGTTAGAGTTTAGCGAGGGGTCACTCTATTCCAAACCTTACAGTCATCCTATCTACCTTATAAAAAATTTCTATAGGCTATAATGCACTTGCAATAAGGTGGACGGGATATCTTCATGTTTGTGACAGAGTAACCCTCCGCCAAACTCAAACAAAAGCCCCAAGTCTGCTAAAAGTATTTTACATCAGTGTTAAGAGGAGATTCACTCGCTTCTGTGCACAAATACAAATATCTCACTTGATCATTTACTGACTAACTCATTGACAAACTGACTAACTCAGAAGCAGACAGGGTGTAGCAAAACAGTCCAATTTCACTTGCTTTTAGAACATGAATGGAAACTACAAAAAGTAAAGATGCTCACACGTTTCTTCTCAGCAGTCCATCAAACACCCGAAGAGGACCCCGTATGGCATGTGATATAATACTCAGTAACACACAGGTGCCGATTACGATCCGGTAAAAACCGGGTACGAACCGTCGGTTGGAGCGTTTTCTCCGTCCGACTCGTATCCGGTCGTAAAACTTTACAAACATGGAATTACGATTCGCCCGGAAACACCTTTTCCGTTCGAATCGTAAAAAACACCGACCGACGAAAATATACATACGAATGTAATCCGGGAATGATGTGACGTGACGTCGGGACGCTTTCAGACAGCGTTTCACGACCCAGGAACCATGATACGAACCGACAGCAGTCCGGACGGCAATATTTTCACGGCACCCAAAAAGTGCCGGAAAAGCGAAGTACGTTGCGAAACGACCAGAGTAGGTGGCCCGGTACGCGCCGTACCCCCCCCGCCCCCGTATGTACGCGCCGACCCCCCCCAGCCCCCATATGTACGCGCCGACCCCCCCTAGCCCCCGTATGTACGTGCCGACCCCCCCCAACCCCGTATGTACGTGCCGACCCCCCATGTATGTACACCCGTGTACGTTCGAGTCGTACCCCCACCCGTGTATGTACACCCTTGTACGTGTCGAACCCCCCCGTGTATGTACACCCTTGTACGTGTCGAACCCCCTCGTGTATGTACACCCGTGTACGTTCGAGTCGTACCCCCACCCGTGTATGTACACCCTTGTACGTGTCGAACCCCCCGTGTATGTACACCCATGTACGTTTGAGTCGTACCCCCACCCGTTTATGTACGGTGCGTACCCCCAGCGCGTAGCGCTGGGAGTACGCACCGTACATACACGGGTGGGGGTACGACTCGAACGTAAACGGGTGTACATACACGGGTGGGGGTATGACTCAAACGTAAACGGGTGTACATACACGGGTGGGGGTACGACTCGAACGTAAACGGGTGTACATACACGGGGGGTTCGACACGTACAAGGGTGTACATACACGGGGGTTCAACACGTACAAGGGTGTACATACACGGGGGTTCGACACGTACAAGGGTGTACATACACGGGGGGTTCGACACGTACAAGGGTGTACATACACGGGTGGGGGTACGACTCGAACGTACACGGGTGTACATACACGGGGGGGGTCGGCGCGTACATACGGGGGCTGGGGGGGGGGTCGGCGCGTATGCGGGCACATGTCTCCATGGTTGCTATGGGAGTTCAAGACCACTTTTATTCCATCTGTGTGGTTAACTCCACATTTCACTGACTAGAAGAACAATGAAAAATGCAGATGAACAAATGGTTAGAAGAGTGGTGTTCAACCTTTTCGAGAGGAGGATAGGTTAACTGTTTTCATCAAGGCACTGGGTTGGTAAGAAACACCACTGGAAGGCAGGGATTGATGTCACATGACTTTTGCAGCCATCAAAGAAAGTGACACTGAAATGGGATAAGAACGTCCAACATAAAAAGAACACTTTTATTGAAAACAATATAAAACAGCCTAGAAGGATGCATTAAAGCCCACAAAAAGAAGTGCATCTTTGTGGAACATCAGGGACTGTGGTTATGTCGTTGGCATTGAAATACAAATTACTGATTGTAATCTTTGCTTCTCAATTTCAACATATTGTTCAATCTTGTGCAAAATGTTTTTGCTCCTTCAGTCCTAAATGAAGCAGATGCCGAAAGTCACCAGCAATAAGCACGATATACCCCAAATTTAATTTTAACATCCTCGTCCTCTTTATTATCATCCCCTAGTCTTCCTCCTCCTGCTCATTTTTCTTCTCCTCCTGGTCACCATCTTCATAATCCTTTCTTACCCTCTTGGTCCTTATCCTCCTCATCATCATCTATCTCCTGCTTCTCCTCCTCCTTTTCCGTCTAGTGCCGTCCTTCAAGTATTTTCCTACCCCTCCCCCTTCATTTTGTCATTTCTTTTTACTTGGTGTTAGAATGTCCTTATCTTTTTGACCTAGTCCCCCGATCCTCCTCCATGTGCTGGTCCTGTCTATGGTCCTTCAGGTCGGATCCTACTGATCTTTGTCCTCATGGTTCTTGTGCTCCTCCTCCCCCTTTTCTTCTCCTCCCAGTCTAATTCCTCATCATCGTGGTTCTTCTGTTTGCACTCCTGGTTCTTACATCTCTAGGCCCCACTATCCATTTTCCTAGTCCTCTACCTCCTGCTCGTCTGCTGGTCTCTTGGTCCTCTTATCCTCTTGGTCATGTTTGTCCTCATCCTCTTGGTCTTCCTGGTCCTGTTCTTGTTAATCCTTAGTACTTCTGGTCATATCCATTTTCCTGGATGTCTTAGTCTCTTTGCTGCAGGCCCGGCTGGCCCCACTGAATTCAAGCTTGGGGATTTGACCCCGGCCCTCAATGACCTCTCTCTGGTCCACCAGGCCCTGGTCCTCCTCCTTCTGGTCCTTCTGGCCGTTGTCCTTCTGAAACTAATCTTCTTTGTCTTCCTGCTCCTGGTCCTCCTATGTTCTTGGTTGTGCTGGTGAACCTGGATCTCCTGTTGGTTCTCATTCTCTTCCTATTCTCTATCCTCCTCCTCCTCTCTCTCATGACCCTCCTGGTCCTCCTCTCTCTGGCCCTCTTTCTCCAACTGATTGTTGTGTCCTCAGGCTGGGAGATGATGGTGGGTTCACCTATAGGTTGCAAAGAATAGAAGGATTACTTTTGCTCCCCAGACATGGGAAGGTATGGTGTTTCAGAACGGCCACATGATGTGTAGGAGACACTGGATTCCCACTGTTATGACCAAAAGGGAGAGTGGGGGGTGGCCTTCCCTCTGCTGGAGAGAGGCATGGTCTATCTGCTGGCGGTCTCATGACTCCAATGGTTCACTACAGTGACAACGTTCGCTAGGCAGCACTTCAACAATCTCCCACCCCAAGAAAAAAGCCAAGGATGTTGCACTATTTGCTTTAGAGCATCTACTGTTATCAGGCCAAGAATTTGCTCTTTGTTTTATTCTCAATCAAGATGGCGACTTGATGGATTTCCTACTGTTTTCCATAAGTCATGATGTCTACCATATTTCCTGTGCCTGTGCCATTTCCTCTTTTTGTCTTTTACCTTTAAAGGGTATCCAGGAGGTCCATGTACTGCATCAGAATGCAGTTGAAGTTTATTAATGCATTTGAAGTCTGTTTTTCCATGGGTGGAGTGCCTTTCCCATTTTTGTCCTTGAATTCAGTTTCATTTTGATTTCTCTTCTGTTTGAGTTTTACCCTTACTTTTCTGCTTGGTCTTCTGGAACCAAGACTTGGACATCTCCATCTTGTCTTCGAGAGGTTTCTTATGCTTAGGCCTTTTTTCTGTAATTTAGATTCCTTCCTGCAAACACCTAACTCCAGTATGTATTATGATATTAAAGTGGTGCTCATGTTACACATCCATAACAGTAGTTATAGAAAAAATCAATGTTATATTTTATAAAGCTTAACGGTCACCCAGAAGCATATCCTGGCGCTGAAGAGAACATTGAAACTGAGGTTGAGTTTAAAACACGGAATACAACTTATGCAAAAAGAATAGTTTTTAGCAATTTTCAACATTGGTGATGTTTGTCAACCATCCGAAGATAGATGGAAAGAGAGTCCCAATGTTTGGCATTCAGCGTACAAAAGGAGCGTCCAATGATTCACTTCAGTGTTCTGGATGAAAATGATGAAAGCCAAATTACGAGAATGACACACGTCATGAACTTGTGGACAACATTTTCTCACTAAAAGTTAGATGTATCATATTAAGGATGGTATGTTATTGTGTTAATCTCAGAACAATGTGAGGAACATAACAGAATAAGAGCAATAATATTGGTATTATTTAGCATTTTAATGCTTATGTCAGCAGTAAATATCTACAAAACAAATTCAGGATTCGACACAGAAAGCTTAAGGGCTAAAGAAAATCCCAATCAAAGATAAAGCTCACACAGATACAACAGAGCAGCTGAAGACCTGTGAGCGTGGAATGCCAGTCTTTGGGGGCTGGGGCTGAGTAGAAGGAGGGCCTTAAATGGCAGAAGGAGAGTCAAGCCAATCAGAATAGTGGAATTACAAGGCCTACACCTCAGGGCAGCATCACAAGTGTCAGCACCTGCACCATGTTGCCGTGGAACTTTCTTGGTTGTATAGTTCCTGCTGGCATTAGTTTGTTTACTGTTTCTGTCCCTGGCCTACTGATGCTTTTCCGTTTTCCACCTCTCTGGATCCTTCCCTTTATCCCTGTTGACCCTGTATCCTCAACTTTGCTACTTATGATTGTCTAACAAATCTTCTTACAAGAATTCAATGGCTAGCAGTTCCTCTGCTTTCACTTCATGGTGCTCCAGCTCCTGACTGGTTTAACAAGTCTACCTCCTGTGGTAACTAAGGGCCACCGTCATCGTACTATCAGATACAACATTACTCGTATGTAATGAGGTTTATGCATTTGTGACCAAGGCCTATATTCACTTATATTTCCGTTGTGTATTAACCACAGATAAACCACCATATGAGTCTGTCATACTGAAGGATGTCGTCTATTGTACAAGGCCCGCGGGAGATGAGCCAAGACTCCTGTGCTCCTCTTCTTCCCTGTCCCCAGTTCTCCATCTCCCCTGTGGAGATTATGTTTTGGTTCAAACTCTCCACCCTGTTCATGTCCCTTTGGTGTGGAAGAATGGAGGATTATCAATATTTTCAAATGCCTGGCAGTATTAAAAGAGTACTCCAGGAACACTGCAAATCAAAAGCCCTTAGTTGTTTACTTTTTTTTGTCAGCGCTATAGACAGCTTTTTTTCTTAATCAAAACCCTTGGCAAAAATTACCTTTTTTAGGGTCATATCTTGTTTACGTTTTGCAGTTGGGAATTCTGTGTGCCCAGGCAATCGAGAGCAGCTTCGGGTCAGACTTATCAATCTGCAGCACTTCTTTCAGAAAGCTAGTGATCCATGTACTCATTTTGACCCCTTCAGTTTGCCCTTCTAGTATGTTCAGCGAGCCCAACAAGTTAAACATTAGATATGTGAGATCTATTCTCTATATCCTTAAATTTACATTCCATGTTTTGTAATATGATATTCTGCTGTGATGTCCCCTCTTTCTTTTTGCTTTCTAATTTACCAATTCAGTCCTCATATGTTGCTATTCTATCACGAATCATTCCAATACACACATTATGCATACACGAAATACTGTGTATCTCTCCACCCTGCTGCTGGCTTTTCTCATGGTCTCCCCTCTTACAGACGTCAGTGTTTTCCCCAATTTATCTTCGTGAAATGTATCCTCCAAGATGTTTTTCGGAGAATGGGAAACAGGTAAAAATCTTGAACCTTCGTGTAAAACGTAAGATGCACCATCCAGTGAGGCTTTGAGTTCACTTATCTATTTCGATCAGGCAATGTATAGCTGTTAGACAGTCTCAGCACTGTTTCTCCTCTCTGAAATAGAGGCTCATCTACTTTGTTGATGTCTGCCTTCTGTTGGTTCTCTTGTAGGCCCCTTTTGGGTCTCGTATGACCTGCTGCCTCCTCCCTGGTCTCGTCATTTATGCCTGGTTTGTAATTTTTCAGGCAGGCCCATTTTTATGCTCAATTTGACCAATTCTCTCCAAACTGGATTCTTTTCTCTGAACCTTTTCCGTCTCAAGGAAATTTCCCTAAGATTTGCTTTAAACAACATTATTATTTTAAAAGTTATTATTTAGAAATGTCCTGATTGTCTGCAATATGAGAATGATACAGAGAAGCTGAATCCAGGAGACATGGATTACACTAGTTGCGCATTAAATAAAAGTGTTGGTGAATTATCTTTCCCTGCTTCATAGTTGTTTCCCTGATTACAAATAAAGATAAACTGTCTTCATTCCTGTTTATCTTCGCACAAGAGTTCTGTTTATGTGCCCACCACCCCTCCGACACCCCCGGGCAAATTTTGACTTTTAATGGATTTATACCATAGCACATGTTATGTTATGTTATGTTATATTGATTTATTATGCGCACAGCTACTCCAGCCAAGGAGCGTCCCGGCGCAAAGACAAGGAGAAACACAACACAACAGAAACGTGAAAACCTGAGATGAACAACTAAAACAAAAAAGTCTTAATGGCTCTCCGGAAAGAAAGCAGATCGTCTAACTGACGGATTTCATTGTGTTTACCCTGTATCAATGCCTCCTTTATTGTGGTTTCAGATCAACCGAGAAAAAGATTTATTATATGGTTTGTTTCTTGGTGCCAATTTAGTGATTACAACATTATTTAATTGATATCGGTTAAAGACAGGTATTAATATCAGAATCGGAGATGCAAAGCTCTTTAACTCTATCGACATGGAAACATTTAATCAATTAAGGGATGCAGATACAAAAATCACATGAACACAGAGACATGCTAATGGTTACTGTTTGGACTCAAGTGAATTTAAATATGTTTAATTTTGCAGAGTAATGAAAGCTCATATCTGGCAAACGTTACCGAAGATCGAGACATATATCAGAATGCGAGTGGCTCCGCGGTGACAAGAGACTCGATCGTGTACAGCACTGTTGTTTTCAAAGATGGCAAACAAGCCCCAGCCAGCAAGCCACCAATGTCCGAAGAGGTCACATATGCGTCTGTCAATCACGGGGCGAGAGACGCACAGGTTGTATCGGACACCTACGCGCAAGTTATCAAGAAGAAAGCCTGACAGTCATAGAACGAGCGGACAAGTGCTGACCTGAACGCTGCCTCAGAATGGACCACCTGATGTTAACATTGCTTAGTTAACTCTCAGATAGGAGGCCTACAAATGTGACACATTATGCAGTTTATTTTATAAGTACTATAATTAGAGAGTAACTGAAACTTGTAACTTTGTTCATTTCAACAGTTACCTCCCGGCATGTGCATTTATTTATAGCAGGTTTTTCACTGAAACTTAGTTGTAAGTGAATTCTCCATCAAAATGTAGGTTTCTTCTGAATGGTGCATTTTGTGTCAGTTCTGACCTGCTATATGAAGATACCAACACTTGACAACTCTTTCCTTAGTTGGTGGAAGTGAACTTCAATAGTTTTGCACACTTTTATTCTTAAATCTTCTATGGAAAATGTCCATTGCGGAGTAGTTGCACTGGAAGTAAACTGTTACTATCTTTTTGAAAAAAATAAAATATTCTTGTATTTCTAGAATGCTAAACCGCAATCACCTCTTGTGAACGGGTCATTATTCTGTTATTCTTTTTGCTTTTTCTTGAAATACATTTATGGAGGTATTGCAAAGTGAACATAAAACACACAGCCATACAACTTCACAATAGACAGTAGGCGCTTGCTTTGTGCCAGGTGCCCGCCAGAGTGGCACATCATACTGACAGGCGTGTCAAGATGTAAGTGCATTTGAACTACGTATTTCTTGTTGTATGTTAGGGTGCCTGAAGAAGAGCAAACACATACAAACATTAAATAATGAAGATATCAATTATTGATGCAAAATAACACATTAAATTAGAATTCTGAAAATCACACCGGTTTATGAGATTTACTGAATCATCAGGAATTTACTTTGTCATTCATGGATACCTTATTTTGTCCGACCTCTACAAAAGGTTGATGGTTATTTCAGCAATACACACAATATGCATACATGTAATACGCAGGGCATGAATATACGTGTTTCGCTATCATTACAGCTCCTCAGAAAGATTTAGCTTTGTCCAGACACAAGGGAGAACCCAGTATAAGTCAAAACAGTACGTGGAAGCAGGGAGCTCTGGGTAGTTCCCAAGGCTTTTGTCATTTTACACCTCGGTGTGGGTGACACTGTGCTGATCTTATGCTTAAAGACTATGCTGTAAAGTGTCGCTGGTGTTGTAAGGTGCTCTGTGCAGATGCTGCTCTCCACCTAAACTTGGGAACTACCCAGAGTTCCCTGGTTCTTTTTTGCATAATTTATGCAGCACTCTAAGCCTGAAAGGGCTATTTTGTTTTACCTATAAAGGGTGCTCCCCGGTTTCCGGCCAAATCTAAAACACAACAAAGAGATATAATGATAGCAAAACACGTCAGGGGCTGCTGTGGTCCATTTCAGGGTTGGCTTGGATAGTATTTTATCAATCCAAAGCTGTAAGACTGTGCCTGGAGTGGCAAAAGGATTTTGTCCTTTTACAGGTCGGCGTGGATGGCACTGGGCTGTTCCTATGTTTAAAAACTATGCTGTAGAATTGGCAAAATACTTTATCCCTCACTAGCTCAACATGGATGGCACTAAAACATCTTCAAATGGCTCCCAATCAGCGCGAGAAAAGCCGTCACTCAAGCCCTCGTCACCAGCCAGCTGGACTACAGCAATGCACTGTGCACATCAACAAACACCGAACCCATGAGAGCACTCTAGATAATACAGAACCCAGTGGTCAGACTCATCCTCGACCTTCTCAAACAGACCCACTTCACCTCACACCTTAAGAACCTCCACTGGCTCCCCGTCCAGAAAAGATTCCAATTCAAGATATTGATGCACGCACACAAAGCCCTCCACAACCAAGGGCCAGCACACATGACCCACCGCCTGAACTTCCACCAACCATCCAGAGACCTTTGCTCCTCCTCCTTCTCTCTCGCATTGACACCACGCACCTGCAAAAGCCACAGCGGAGGCCGTTCCTTCACCTACCTTGACGATAAGTCCTGGAACGCCCTCCCCCTCCAGACATCACAATCACTGAACGAGACACAGGACCTGGCTTTTCGACTGAGTCCAGTAACCCGGAGCCTGGATATCCTCACAGGGGATTAGCAGCATTTTTCAAATACTGATTGATTGATTATCAAGCTTGCAGTGGTGTGATGGGGGCAGTCACAGCGGCGGCTCCCCTGAGACCACGGAAAATCACTACCATGCAAGTGGGGATCTCTAAATAGTGTTGGCCGGCCCCCCACCAGAGAGAGAGAGAGGCTATGACATCCGCCCTCCTCATGGACAATGTGTAAATGCCTCTCTTAGGATTTTTCTGCAATACAGTCAAACAGTCCAACTCAAAGGTTTAACTCTGACACCTGGATTACAAAGTATTTTTAATTAATAACAGCTTAATACTTCTAGGCCCAACACTGCACATTTGCAAATGATCAGGCACTCGATGAGAAAATGCCCCAGGGATTTCCAAGTTTGGTGCCGCACATTCCGATCTTCCAGCTGAGGTACATCTCAATATAGTGAACATGTGCAATGCCTCTACAAATTGCTGTTCTCACGATGGCTTTTTACCTGAAAAAAGAATCACAATTTATAAATTAGACAGAATACTTCATTGTGCAGCTTTGGATGGACATGCAGAGCAGGTGCTCACAATTGACAATTGCCCCATCACCTGAATCAGTTTTAACCAGTTGAATCCTTTTTCCTGAAAACATTTTGATGAATAATCATGTTAATTTTCATATTCCCATTGTAAGTGTGCAACATACTTTTGGAAAGAGCAATCCAGAAATGGACAATTTCATAATCTGATATTATGAGGCCACATAGTGGCTTTGGCAGCTCTGGGACTCATGCCAAGCGTCCAGACATGCCCAGTGCAGCAGGCTCTGGTACCCCTTCCCTCTATCCCATTCGCCAGCCTTGTTGTTTCTAAGTCCCTTCCCAGTGTTCTGACAAATGTCAAAATTGAAGCAGTACCAATTATTATTAGGATAACTGATGCCACTGAGAGGGACACTGTAGGAAAGTGGAATATTATGCAGCGAGGCTGATTAAGATTCACTATGCAATACTCTCACGGCACCCCAAATACTCCAAATAGGTCCTTTGGAGTCACACAAATAAATCCCTAACGCAGTCCTGTTAGTGGGTCACAGAGCAGTCAGGCTTTACCAGAGGAATATTTCAGTAAACCAACATGGACGATAAGTAATTGACACGACTTGAAAGAAATCCAAAACCAATTTATAAAAAAGAAAGCTGATTTTGATATAAATTTAGACACCAAAATGAACCCAATCCAGATGAGCATAACAAAAGTTATGGATTTTTAAAGGAAAAATAAATCAGTGCCTTTGACTATTGCAAAATGTAACAGTCACTTGCAGGTCGAGTGCAGCGGAAGCCACTGGGTGTCGAGGTGAGACGGGTTCCAAGAACAGGCTCGGACAGTCAATTGATTTTTACCTGGCTCATATGGCCCCGGTGCAGAGTGGTCCTGGCTGTCCCTGGTGCGGATGAACAGGAACCGCGGTTGCTGTTTGTACCGCTGTCGTGTAGTTCCTATAAACCTATATAGGATCTGCGCGTTTAGACACCATACACTGGAGGCTTGGTGTCCGGACTGATTCTAGACACCCACATCGTGTATGTTCGCCTGTTGTACCAGCTCGCTCACAGTGCCACTAGAAACTCCTCTTACCAAGGAGAGAATAGTTCTTTGCAACTATCACACATGACAATGCTGATCCCTCAGGATCGTGGAAACCGTGCAGTACTTTCCGCGCTGTCACTCGTGCTCACTTTGTCTCAGAGAGATTCACAGAATAAACAGCGGAGACGTTTTTCGATAAGCGCTTATTGAACCAGCGTCATTCTAGTATAAAATAGGTGTGCTGAAACAACCATTAGACAGAAACAGATGTAAATGGTTAGAAGCACTAACAGAGTAAAAGGATGGTAGATTTCTACCATCGTGCTAAAACAATGAATACAGGCAAGTATATGAAATACATGACAGTAATAAATGCGTACTCCTACGATGCGACCCTAACTAGATGTACCTAAGTGTACCTAGTATGTATGTAGGTGTAAAGCCAAGAATCCCTCTAGGATGAAGTCAACCCCATTACCTGAAGTGAGAGACTGTGGGACCCTGTCTCGGTCTCGAGATGGACACCCCACAGGGGATGTCAGACCACTGAGAGCTGGAGTGACTAAATGCAGGAACCTCAGCGTCTCACGCCAATGTGTCAGCATGGAGGTCCTTTTCTCCACTGACTACCTCAGCAAGATATGGTGTTTATATACCTAAAGTGGTACCCTCAGGGGTTCTACCTTGCTGTGTCATGTCGGACTTAGGATGACCGAATGAATGACCCTTGTACATAGTTATTATGCAGGAGATGGTAGTCCTGCTGAGTTTCCAAGAATCCTCATGCATAATGGATGAGGCTAGTTTTCAAGGAAAACCCCACGTTCTGTATGCAGTACCATAACTAGGTAAAAGGTCAGTCCCAAGAACCGTTATGTGGTGTAATGGTAGGTAGAATATAGGCGAAAGGTTAGGTGACTACCTGAGCCTATATTGGGGTACCTATATGAAACATAACACTGCCTAGACGATGCTGGTGAGGAAGGGGATGCAGACTCTCAACAATGGGCCGGGGAGGAGTCGGGTTGAAGATGTTGCTGGGGTTCCCTCGAGGTGCAATGGCAAATAAAGGTAGTGGTAGCCGGACTGGCCACCATCAAGGTTTGGCTGCAGCAAGTTCAGCCTTCGGTCAGTTCGACATCCTGGAGTCCAGGGTATCCGGCTGAAACTTGCTGGAGATCAGGAATACATTTCCCACAATGCACTAGATCATTTACTTTGGGCGATTCCCTCTGAGGGCCCGGTGGCTAGTGATTCTTTGATTCCGAGAGCGCAATTTACCTGCAGGCTACAGGAGACTAGTATCTCTAGTCCAAGGGATTTCTGGAGTTGCCGCTGGCTTGCAGAGGGGTTCCTTTGGACCCTGTCTCTGATCCCGGGCGAGTCGTAGTCGTGCCGCTGCAGGGTGGTTGCCAAAGGTGCAACTGTGCTGCCTTTGCTTTGTGCAGGTCCTGAAGTCACAGACTCAGATCTCTTCTTTGTCCTTGTGTTGCAAATGGATCTGATCTGAGGCTCTGCTGCCAGGGGAGACCCTTAAATTATAGATTTATAGGTATTAGGAGTGTGGTTGCTATTAGCCAATGGGCTACTAGCCCCAGCGGCTACTCTGCCCCTGGGGTGACCACTTCCTGGGAAATGTGGCACCATTTCTACCCAGAAGTCTCTATTCTGCCACTTTTAAAAATGGCTGAAACCTTCTTTGACTGTGCAAACTAGGTAGCCCACCCTGGGGGTGTGGCTAGCTTTCTGGGGGTGTATCCCTCTTTAACATCTAATTTTCCTGGTTGCATGGGTTGCAAATCTGCCTGAGGGAGAGGGTCGGGTTGGAGCAAGCCTACTTGCACATCAGAGGTGGTAAGAGCTTTGAAGCTCACCACTCTGCCACTTCACTAGCCATCCTGTCAGGAAGGAGGTGACTCCTCCTCCCCAGGCAGGGCTTTGTTTTTGACTCCTGGGACTGGTCACACCTTTTGACATTTCTGTCTTGGCGGCAGCAGCTGCAGGCTGTCAGACAGGGGCAACCAGATGAGCAACCTCTAAGATAGCCACCTGGGTGCATGCCGCATTAAAACCGACTTTGGAAAAAGGCCGGGTTTGATGAGACAAGTTGTTTGTTACCAAACATTACACTTTTCAGTGGGACCATAATGGATCTGGCAACGTTCTATGGCCCTCTGAGCACTTATAGTAGCCCTTATGGATGGAGGCTACTGTAGAGAAACAAGCTTGCACTTATATGCCCACACCTTTATTATAATGCACCCTGCCTCCTGGGCAGTTGGGCGTAGTGCACAGCTTCAAATTGAATCGCTCTTACTCTCCCACTAGCTTACAGATAAGGAAACGAAAGCAAAAGAAGACAAAAAGGCCATATATTTTGGTGCTATGGTGATGTCACTGACAGAGCGGCATGGCAGAAAATGCCAATCTCTTTCTTATCAGCACGACCAGAAACGTGCTTCATCCACCATGAATGCGGAGCCCCATGAACATGCTCTTGCTGTGGTGAGTATCCTATGAAGACATAACAATTTCTAACTAAACTTGACAAATTTGGGGCTTGAACTAGAAGAACCAGAAGATGGAATGCCCTTGGATTCCCTAGCTACTTCCTTCTCAAGGTAATAAACTTAGTTGCCAAGCTGTTGTATTGAATATGGCTTTGGTGTTTCCAATTTTGATATTTTGGAGTTGTTCCTGTAATACACAAGGCACTCTGGAGATTTTTGAGATTTATGTGTCCTCTACATAAGATTGTACTTTTCATACATGGTAAAATGAATGGTTGAAAGATGGGTGCCCTGGGGCACAGCACAACTTCAATATAGTGAAGATGATAAAAGCCTCATAAATGGACCCTCCTCATTCCATCTTTTAAGAATGATCTGCTTCAGCCTTTGGCGGCTCGCTATATCAAAGAATTCCGTCAGGTCCCACATTACCAGGAGTCAACCAGTGCCATCATCTCCTAACCTTAGATAGCTATCCCGGAATCTTTTAAAGCTTTCTCTGCATCACTTGGAGGTCTACATCTGGACTCAAAATGGAAAGGCACTTAAAAGTATCTAGGTGCTACTGAAGCCCTGTGACTACCAGTTTCTCCAAGATTTTTGCAAGGACTGGCAGGTTGGTGATGGGATTAAAATTTTAAACAGGTGCTGTGTACAAGTTGGGTTTTCTAGAGGAAGTGTAGTGATAAAGGTTTTGAAATGATCTTGAGCTAAACCCTCTGAGAAAGACCATTTGGCTAGTTGTTGAATAGGCAAATATAGGGGCGACCCTCTTCCATAGCTAGGTGGGAGTTGGGCTACAGAGGCGGATGTTATTTTCATTGTGTGTTGCAAATGTTCTACGTCCTTAATATTAGGAGGCACCAGCAGAAGAGAAAGAGCATCAAAGGGGAAGAACCTTAGGGGTGTTGATAAAAATGAAAGCTTATCAGTCACACCCAGGTCCTCAGTAAATGCATTTATTTTGATAATAAAAAACACAAGTAAGAGACTCAAAGAACTCTGCAGTAGAAGCTGAGATGGTGAATGGCAGATTTTGACTAGTTAAATGGAGCATAAGGTTGTTTTTCTCAGCCCATTAATCTTTTATGGCTTAGAGAGTGTTCTTTAAAGGCCATAGTTGCTCTAGTGTGCATTTTAGTGATCTCCATTAAGATTCAAGAACATTACTTTGGTTTTCTAATAGTTTAGAATGGATCTAATTAAAAACAACGCACAGTGTGAGACCGCTGTCTATCCTTCACAACCTTGAGGTTTGTGGTCAGCAGAGTAGTGCAGAATGATTCAAATATCTGAAAGACAGTGGCATAAGAAAAGCCCCCGCAGCCCGTGTGGTACGGGGGCCAGAGCTCTGGGGGCCCCCACTGGCAGTGGCAGGCCTCTGGCCAGAGAGCTTTGGACAGGGTCTGGAGCGTGGGGGGGGGGCCCTGCATGTACTTTGTCAGGGAGCCCCCTCAAGTTTTGTTAAGCCACTGCTGAAAGAGATCGCTTCAGGTGTGCCAATGATTAACACTCTGAGCAGAGAGACAAGTTAGAGTCCACCCACTATAACTGGGTTAATGGACTGGGATCTCTCGGTAATGGTCACTTCTCAGGGAGGATTATGTCAAGTGCAACACATCTGGAGTAACCTGGTTTATCGGGTTGTGGATTTCAATCTGGTCGTAGAGGAATCAGACAAGAGGAAGCCTCCAGAGTTAGAAAGGGAAGTCATAGGATCAGACAGATGAAGTGAAGAAGAAATACCTATAGCCTGTAGGAGTTGCCGAGGGATGTTAGCCATGGGATATTGGCTAGGGGAAACGAATATATGTTCAGCACAATACATTTTAGAAAGAGAGCAGGCAAGGAGGGCAGCTGCAAGCTCAAGAAGCAAACTGCAGCAAACGGCAGCTAACCGCCCAATGTCCTCAGCTGCCACCCTTGGTGGAGTGGCCAAAGCCAAAGGAAGTGGGTTAAATACAATAGACCCTAGGTGATAAAATCTGCACAATAAGACATCCGATGTGAGCCAGGTGAACGATCCTCCTGCCTGAGTTCGACGGTATGCTGGGAGCAGTAGCTCAGGCTCCCAGCCCAATCTGTGGTTCCACAAATCTGCCATCTGAAGAAATATGCTCAGGAGGATGGAATCTACCCCAAGATGGTATTTATTTATTTATTTATTTGAAGGGTTTTATATAGCGCGAACAAGACCCTTGCGGGTATCAGAACGCTTTACATGTTAGGTATTGGAAACAAGTATAAACATAGAAACATTCAATTATAGGTGATTCATATATAAGGTGCACAATAATACAAACTAGTAATTACCATACAGTGCTCCATAATACAGACTAGTAATTAGAATACAGTAATAAGTAAGTAATTCACGTGAATTTAGCCATGAGAATCGCTTTCACTTCTTTTTTGAAGGAGACAGTGGAGGGGTTCACTCTTATTTCTGTGGGCAAAGCATTCCAGATCGTGGGAGCCATTCCAGAGAAGGATCGGTAGTACGTTTTTTTCTTGGTAAATCGTTGTGGTTTCAGTAGAAGATTCTTGGAGCTTCTGGAGGCTCTATTACCAGCCGAAAGTACCAGTTTCTGAGCTAGATAGCTCGGGGAATTGTAGTGTAAGGCCTTGTGCGTCATACATGTGATTTTTAGATGAATTCTAGCTTCAAAAGGGAGCCAGTTGAGGGCTCTAAGGTCTGGTGAGATCTGAGAGGTTTTTTTTGAGTCTGTGATGAGTCTCGCAGCTGAATTGATAGCGGCTCTTAGCGGGGCTGTCGTCGACCTGAAGAGGCCGCATAGGGTTACAGCCCCATATTCTACTCTTGGGATTACTAGCGCTTGAACTGCATGTTTGAAGTCGTTTGCTGGCAGGAAGGGTTTTAGTTTTTGCAGGGTGTTCATGTGGAAATTTGCTCCTTTTGTGGCAGCACTGATTTTCTTCTGCATCTTTAGGTTACTGTCGAGTGTCACACCTGGCAATTTTGCTGATTCAACAATGAGAGGTTGCCCTTTGAGTGCTGTTAGGTGCTTCATCCATTCCAGGATGGTGGATGAATTGTTGGGGGGGGGCGATTAGGAGGAAATCTGTTTTGAGGGAGTTTAGTTTCAAATGGTTTTCGGCCAACCATGTTTGAGTTTTTTGTAGGGTTGTGTTGAGAGATTTGATGTCCTCAAGTGAATGTATCTTGATGTAGAGTTGGGCGTTGTCTCCATACATATGGAAATGGATCTCGGACAGACTGAGAAGTTCAGTGAGTGGTTCCATGAAAAGGTTGAATAGTGTTGGTGAAAGGGAAGAGCCTTGTGGTACTCCTAACGTGACTGGCACGGGTTAGACAAGGATTGATTGACCTTGAATCTTTGTGATCTATTTTGGAGGAAAGAGGTAAACCAGGTAAGCACCTATCCAGGTACTCCCATTCTGTGTTTCAGCACTTCTAGCAAGTTGTCGTGTTTGACGGTGTCAAATGCTGATGAGAAGTCGGGCAAGATTAGTAAACAAGCTTCGTTTTGGTCAAGGATTTTAGTGCGTCGTCAATGATGTGTGTCATGGCTGATTTAGTACTGTGACCTGCTCGGAAGCCTGATTGGTATTGCTTAAGCAGGTTGAATTGTTCGATGTGGTTGCTAAGCTGGGTGTGAACACATTTTTCCAAGAGTTTGCCCAAAGTGGGGATGTTGGATATCGGGCGATAATTATTGAAGTCCGATGGGTCAGCTGTTGGTTTCTTTAGGATAGGGGATACCTGCCCTGTTTTCAGGATTTCTGGCATGTTTCCTTGAAGGTGGGAGATATTTATAATCTTGGTCCAGAGAGGTATTAACAGTGAAATTAAGTCTTTTAAGTAGTTAGCGGGAAGCGGGTCTGTGAAGTGGTTGGAGGGATTCAGTGCGGTTAGCGTCTTTAGTATAGTATCTTCACTGTAGGTGTTGAAGTAGGACCAGGTTGCGTTGTTTTTAAGGTTGAATTTTGTGGAGCATTTGACTGGGATACCTATCAGGGGCAAAGCGGAGTTCTTTTGCATGTCCGTAAGGGATAACAGGTCATTGAGTAAGTCGGTTTTTATGGATTCTGATTTTGTTGTGAAAAAGGAGGCAAATTCCTCACAGTTGGGGAGAGTCTCAGGGATAGCCTTGGGGTGGATGGGTGCACTCTTGGTTTGGGCTTTGATTACATCAAATAGTTTTTTGGGGCGGTGCTTGGCTTGGTCTAGTTGATTCCTGAAGAAGTGGATTTAGATCTTTTGATCTTTCTGAAGTAGGAGTTTCTGGTGGTTCTTAGTAGCTTGAGGTGGTCGGCTGAAGGTGCGGATCTACATCGTCGTTCGATTGCTCTAAGTGAGCGTCTGTCTTCCTTTAACCTGCCATCATACCAGGGTTTTGAGTCTTTTCTGGTGGTTCTTTTCCATTGTAGATGGGCTATTTTGTCTAATAAGCTGTTCATGGAGTGGAAGTAGTGGTTGGTCAGATCTTGTACATCAGCAAGGTCTACCGGGGGACATAGGATGTTTGGATTAGAGGATACCAGTAGGTCAGAGACGATGTTTTTCAGATTTCTCTTCCAGATCTTTGTTCTCAAAGGTTGTGTTGAAGGACTTTTAACTGATACCATGATTTGGAATGTAATGATGTGATGGTCAGACCAATCACAGGGGAGGATCGAGTCGAGCTAAGTGGAGTCAACTTTGGAGATCACTAGGTCGAGGGTTGCGCCTTTGTCGTGTGTGGGGCTGCTACAGATTTGGTCAAGATTAAGGTCTGAGAGGAAAGCTTTGAGGCTGTTGATCCCTGGGTCATTCTGGTCGTCCCAGTGGAGGTTGAAGTCACCCAGGAATATTTGCATATTTTGCTGCCCGTCATTTGTAGCTAGAATATCAATGAGGTGTTCGATGAATGTGGTATTATCTCCTGGGGGGGGTAGAATGTGTGTAATGAGCATATTTCTTTGTTATTACTAGAAATGTTTAAGCAAAGGTATTCACAAGAGGATGGTGCGGGGGCATTAGAATTGATCACTGTTAGATTGCTCTGATGTATGCAAGCGATCCCACTCCCCAGCCTATCAATTCTGTCAAGTCTGGTGATGTCATAGTTAGGGGGTACTATTATGTCCAGGATGGGTGGAAATGATTCATTTAGCCATGTTTCCGTCAGGATTAGAATGTCTGATTCGTTAGTGAGTAGAAGGTCAGCTATATTGGCTGCGTGTCTAGATGCGGACCTGCGGTTTAGGAGTATACATTTTAGCCGCGTCTTGGTGGATAATGTGGAGAGTTCGAATGTGAGAGGGATTCACGTGAGGTTGTTTTCAACTATGTCTCTGGAATTGTGTCTTGTCGCTCTTTGTGTGTTGATAGGGATAGACTGGATTAAGGAATCTATATGTAAATTATCTAGGTGCACAGAGTTATGTGGGATGTAAGGTAGCTTGTAAAAGCGGAGTAAGGCACCTAATTCTTTAGATGATAAGGAATTTTTCATCCTGATTGGGCGGGATAAGGCATTGGGGTAAGGCAGTGTACTCCATCTTGGGGGCTCATGTTTTTGGGGGCTTACGTGCAGATGTTGGGTGAGATTAGAATTTTTGATGTGTGTGTATGTTCTGGGATCATGTTTAAGGTGCGCTAGCTTGGGATGCTGTAGAATAAGATCGTGTAGAGTTTGGATGGCAGTTTTGACTTGTTGCAGAGATAATAATATCTCGTCTAGTCTTGGACTGTATTGAGAGTTGCCATATTTGATGGATGGATTGTGGGTGGGGAAGGAGGAGTAGTTGTGACTTGTGTAAAGTTTGAGGGGGAGTCGTATTCAGGATCCTTGTGTTGAGATCCTTCTGTGGGTATGTCGATGGAGAGGGGAGTGTAGAGCTTGGGTGTGAAGGGGTTTGGCTGTGGGTCATGTAAGAGACTATGGTGGTATAAGCGGGGGTAGAGGGGACAGTTGGGACGTCGGGCAAATGGGAGGAAGGTGTTATATGTGTGATTGGACCTTGTGACTCATATTGTTGTTGGGGGAGGCGTAAGAATAGGGAAGATGAGTGGCGTTATGAGGATGAGTGTTGGGTTGGGAAAGAGGTGTGAGAGGGTCGCTGGGAGTATTGGAGCGGGGAGATGGTGTGAGTGGTAGGGCGGGGTGGGGAGAGATTGTGTGTGTAGTGGTGGTGTTAGGGTGCGAAAAGGGCTTACGGAGGTATGTGTTATTAGCCCGGTTGTCGGTTAGGTCTGGGGTGGGTGTATGTACATAGAGGTGCAGCAGGGAATCGTGACTTAATTGGGAATCAGATTAGGAGATGTTGGTTGGGCTGTGGTTAGCAGGTGAGGGGAGTTGTGTTCTTATAACTTTCTCCTTGATGAGCAGAAAAAATGTATCTAGTAGGTTTAGGTTGTGGTCTGATGATTGCATGAGGATGATCCCATTATGATAGATAGTGATGGTAGCTGCTGCTTTATAGAAGGGGGATGGGAGGATAGTTAGTGTAAGTCCGTGCGCTGTTTTCCTCATGTTGGCGACCTTAAAAAGAGCGAGAATGGCTTTTCTCCATTGAGCTCTTCTTTTAGTATAGAAGATGATGTCATTAGTAATGTGCCCTTTGTTCATTGAGTAGTAGGGATCAGAGATTGGGGTTTCAGGATGAGATTTTAGAATGCTGTGTTTAAATCCTTTAGCTGCTTTTTTTTGTAAGGGTGGGGGGGTAGTTAATGGAATAGGTGTGGCTGCCCGTGCACTCCATAGTGATGGCTAAAGCTTGTAGCAGCTTGTAAGAGGGGAAAGGTGGCACTTTGGGAGAAGGTGGCGCTAGGTCTGATGAGCGGCACTCTCACCTATCAATTGTTGGGTTGGGAGATGAGGCTGTTGACTATGTTCTGTGGATGCCCACCCATTACTGATGCATCAGTCCAAGATGGCTGCCATGTTTTACTCTTTAGATCTGTACTTGCAATGTAGTCCTCTTTCCATTTCCATTAGGGGCCTCTTGGGGTGAGTCCTTTTTCTCTGTTTATCTAAATAGTGTAGATTGGTCCCTTTTTTTATTTCCAAGTAGTTAATTCTCTGGGGAAGTCCTACGTTTCTTTCAATTCAGTCCTTGATTAGCGTCCCTTATCCCTGTTTATAGCTATTTAGGCCATTTTGCCTGTTTTGTAGAGGCAGCTGAGGTTCATCACCCGATTAAATTATCTGATTTTCTCGAAAGGGTTTCCTGGCTTTTACCCATCAGACTGTGGTAAAATCAGTGTGCCCCTAGAGTCAGGGATAGCTTTATGCGCCCCAGTGAATGCGGTTACAAGGTGACAAGTAAGCATAGAATGAGATCAATGCCCGGCATGTAATGCAGATCTCCGTCATGGGGATGAGGGATGGGGTCCAGCCTGGGCCCCTTGAACAAATCTAGTCTACACACGATCCCTGTGACATGTGTATAGACAGAAATCCTGTATGTATTTATCACGAGTGCTGTGACTAACCTGAAATAGTGGGTTCTGCTGTGTCCTCAAGATATGTGATTGTAGGTCATCCTCTGTCTTCACCCCGGTATGTTTTGGGATTTGCTTGTTTATTTAGAGGGGTGGGGGAGGCGCCCAATCTATGCCTGCCGAGATCTTCAGACGCGCCGGTCTCGTAACGCAAGTTAGCGTAATAGGTGGTGCAGAGCCCGGCCCCTTGGATGAGCTGTTGGCGTGTATACCCCTTTGGGGAATCTTATGCTGTCGAGAGGAGGCCCAGGAGGCCGTCTGGTTTCACTTCGCTGTCCTGCGGAAGGAGGGTCGTCGCATAGGGATGATGGGGAAGGGGCGCTGCATGTCTCCCGAGAGCTGTATCATGGGCTCGGTGTAGTCGTTCCAGCAACGTTGAACCCCCTTAGTCTATCCGCCAGCGTGTCTCAAATACTTGCATGCCTAATTATCCGGACGCTCTCTGGGGTGCCGGGCAGCCTCCTGTCCATAACTCTTCTTCACCCTCTCCCCTGGTTCCAGTGCTGATGGGAGGTGGATCGTGGCAGGGAGCCAGACCGGTGAACGTAGCGCCGGCCGCTTGCTTCCCCAGTTCGGTGCCTGCAGCCAGGAACACTCAATCATCCTGCTCTCCACTCCTGTGGGGGGCGATCCGGGCTTCAGTGTGCTCCACTTTGACGGATGGCTCACCACATGTCAGACGACTTGCTCACCCTTAACAAGCGGCGTCCTGCGGTTGCACTCTGATGGGGACCGTCAACAACAGCCCAGCCATCGATGACTCTAGAGCTCCTGGGGCTGTGGCACCGCAAGATGGAGACGCCCTCTGATTCCGGACCTTGCACTCTGCTCCATTGTTGGGGCTGTAAGTAAAGTAATTGTTCCAGTTACTTGTATTGTTAAGTTTTCCTTAGTTCGGTAACGCATCTGATGGGCCTAACAGACATATCATGGAAGGTGATCCCAAGCAAGCGGGGCTGTCCTAGTGAGCTCATCTCCCGTCGGTCATCTTGCATGGTAGGGATGTCTACAAACAGTGAGTGGGGATGGAAGAGAAATGTGTCCCATTGGCAGCTCCAGGTTGTATCTAAGATCAGGCGATATAAGCCTTTCTTGCAGGAGAAGGCCACTGGCCTAGTGTGGAGGCATCTGCATACTGAGCATGGCACATGGGTCAAGTAGCCTCTCTCCCTTGTCAGTTCTGATAGTACGCAGGGAGCAGTAGCTCAGGCTCTCAGCATGGTCCCTTAGGCCTGCAGTCTGAAGAGGGGGTCCTAGGAAACAGAAATCTATACTGAGGTGGCAGGGAGGCAGCAAGCAGGTGAGGTCAGCGGTTCAGTGACTAAATATCGAGGGACAAAATATCGACTATACAAAAAATCGACACTAAAATATCGAGGGACAGAATATCGACTCCCTATCTACAAACAGGTAAGTACTAAAATATCGATTCCAAAATATAGACTGTCAAAATATAGTTAGCCAAAATATCGATTTTTTTAAATGTATTAAAAATAATGTAAAATTAATTAAATATTTTAAAAAATTACATAAAACATACATAATATAATATAAAATAGCCTAAAATGTAAACATAATATAAATAATTAAAAAAATGAGATTTTGTTGGATACTGAGAGCGTAAAAATTACTATTCCCACTCCAGTGAGTGCAACAGTAGGGAAAGCGTTGGATAGCATAGAGGTAAAAATTACTATTCCCACTCCAGTGAGTGCAACAGTAGGGAAAATGTTGGATAGCGTAGGGGTAAAAATTACTATTCCAACTCCAAACAGTGCAACAGTAGGGAAAGCGTTGGATAGCGTAGGGGTAAAAATTACTATTCCCACTCCAGAGAGTGCAACAGTAGTGAAAGCGTTGGAAGCGGGAGGGTAACAATTACTATTCCCACTCCAAAGAGTGCAACACTAGGGAAAGCGTTGGATAGCGCAGGGGTAAAAATTACTATTCCCACTCCAGTGAGTGCAACAGTAGGGAAAGCAGTGGATACTGAGATCGTAAAAATTACTATTCCCACTCCAGTGAGTGCAACAGTAGGGAAAGTGTTGGATAGCGTAGGGGTAAAAATTACTATTCCCACTCCAGTGAGTGCAACAGTAGGGAAAACGTTGGATAGCGTAGGGGTAAAAATTACTATTCCAACTCCAAACAGTGCAACAGTAGGGAAAGCGTTGGATAGCGTAGAGGTAAAAACTTACTATTCCCACTCCAGAGAGTGCAACAGTAGGGAAAGCGTTGGATAGCGGGAGGGTAACAATTACTATTCCCACTCCAGAGAGTGCAACACTAGTGAAAGCGTTGGATAGCGCGGGGTACAAATTACTATTCCCACTCCAGTGAGTGCAACAGTAGGGAAAGCGTTGGATAGTGGGAGGGTAACAATTACTATTCCCACTCCAGAGAGTGCAACAGTAGGGAAAGTGTTGGATAGCGGGAGAGTAACAATTACTATTCCCACTGCAGAGAGTGCAACAGCAGGGAAAGGGTTGGATAGCGTAGGGGTAAAAATTACTATTCCCACTCCAAAGAGTGCAACAGTAGGGAAAGCGTTGGATAGCGTAGGGGTAAAAATTACTATTCCCACTCCAGTGAGTGCAACAGTAGGGAAAACGTTGGATAGCGCAGGGGTAAAAATTACTATTCCAACTCCAAACAGTGCAACACTAGGGAAAGCGTTGGATAGCGTAGAGGTAAAAATTACTATTCCCACTCCAGATAGTGCAAAAGTAGGGAAAGTAATGATTTAAATTAAATATAAGATGACATTAATTATCAATTCTGATAAAAAGTTAATTAAAAATAATTACCAATTAATAACAATTAATTACCATTTAAAAATATTATTTATCAATTGATAAAAATGTATTACCAATTAATAATAATTAATTACCAATTACAAATTAATTATCAATATCAATACACATAAATAAAAAAATTAATATTTACTTTATTACTATTAATTTACTTCCCACCCAATTCCCCTACAAACCCACAACCCACTCCCATTTATAAAAAATACAATTCACATTATTATCAATTAATCAATTAATAAAAATATTTTTACAAATAATAAAAATTATTTAGCAATTCATACAAATGATTTACCCATTAATACAAATGTATTACCAATTATTAATTAATTATCAATACACATAAATAAAAAATTAATAATTTACTTTATTACAATTAATTTACTTCCCACCCAATTCCCCTACAAACCCACAACCCGCTCCTATTAATAACAAATACAATTAACATAATTATCAATTAATCAATTAATATAAATTTATTACCAATTAATAAAAATAAATTACCAATTAATAATTAATTATCAATTAATTAATTATCCAAAAATATAAATATAATTAACATTTAATTAACCATAATTAAATTACTTCCCACCCTATTCCCCTATAAACCCACAACCCGCTACGGAATTAAATTACGCAATATTTAAATTACATAACATTCATTTGTTTAAATAAATTAAACATACATTACAACAATAATACATCATTTTAACACATATACTACCATACATAACCCCAAAAAAAAAATCGATATTATGGTAATCTATATTTTAAAATTCGATATTATGATATTCGATATTTTTAAGGTCTATATTTTGGTAATCGATATTTTGTACCCCAATTTCGATATTCTGACCTATCTATATTTTGTAGAGTCGATATTCTGTCCACTCTATATTTTAACTTCGATATTCTGGGCAGTCGATATTTTGGACTCGATATTTTGGGTGTTTACTGAGGTCAGCAGCTCTAGGTGTATCTGAGACCAGGCATACGTTTGAAAGTATATGTGCGGTACTCATTATACAATGGTGATATATGCCCACCGTTATCACCCTATCTTTGCCTATTGTGCACAATGCACATATTACACATGCATAGTGTTGAGACATTTTGGAATTCTCTAATCTTCCAACCGTTTTGACAGTTCTTCCTTAAAGCTTTTTATTTCTATGATTGGAACCGCCTGTTGCACACATTCTGTTATCATTGGATTGACAGCTGTATTAAGTTCCACTCTCTCCCCACTTTGGAATGGGGCAGTCACAAGTGAGTTAGTTGTTTCGATAAATAGACCACGTGAAATCCGGACTATCAAAGGCCCGAAGTGGACTGCTTTGTGGCTAAAAACAAATGGTAATTGTATGTCGTGGGCACCTCCTCTAATACTACAGGGAAGGCACCTCTCGTTTCCTACACACGAGAAATTATTTGAGCCCCTCATCATAGTGTAGATTATGGAACAATTAGATATTGCAGATTGAGGTCTGCTTAGCAGGCAAGGGACACTCAGATTTATGTTTTCTCAGGGACACTCAGATTTATGTTTTAAAATGCTATTGTAGTCTGTGCGGATGAATTTTTTACATGTTTTTTAACATATTGCATATTTGCATTTCATTCACTTACTGGTATTGTAGCGTTTCGGCTCCGGCACGGCTTTTTTGTGCCGATTGTATGGAGAAAAGCTCTTCCGACACAGCTCCCACCCACTAAGACCACCCTCACTTCCGGCTGCCTGTCGGGTTGGTGGCGCGTTCTTTGATAAACTATTTAAACAAGATGATGCACAAGATGCGCAGCGGGCGCGCCGAATGCGCGCCAAAGGTAAGCCCGTCTGCGGCCGTCCGCGTCCGGAAAGCGCCCAGCGCCAGACATGCTGTCAGTGCCCACCCTGGTGCCTCATTTTCAACTATTATGTTAAGAAAACTAAACATCACTAATAACTGTGGACATCACATTGAAGGAGACACAATGAGGGGCCCCATCAGTGGTCTTGGGTGCAGATCAAAGTTACCTTTCATTGATGTTGAGCATAAAGCAGGGGGTAAGAAAGACTTACAGGGTACAACCCTAATAAAAGGGGGATTAATCAATGCTCGTTCCTTAGTCAAACACGCCCTTGATATGAGAGAGCTGATAGTAGAAAAAGAACTGGACTATCTGTGCATAACGGACACTTGGCTAAAGGAGTGGTTCAGCCCTGTTATTGTGACGGCACTGCCTCCCCATGATACAATCTGCAGGAAAGACAGAGAAGTAGTTAGAGGGGGAGGGCTTGCCATTATCCATCGGGAGTCATTTTAACCTCCATTCCCTTAAGGGAGCAGAAAACCGTGGCTTCTGCTGCACCATAAACAGGGCCCTGTCATTTTCCTGAGCACTGGCCCTAGCGGAACCTCGAGTCCTTAGGGGAAACTCTGAGCCACGCCCTACTTAGATACGCCAACTTTACCATTTGCATTTAGAATGACGGACAGACCCAGGGGCGGTGACTTTTCTGGAAATAACCAACTCCCTTGGGCTAAGCCAATTGGTCGGGGTCCCGACTCATCAGGCAAGGCATACTCTTGACGGAGTCCCCTCTAACTTTACCCTTCTCCCTGCAGATTCTCCCATCCCCCAAGCATGGTCAGACCATGATTTTTTTCCCCTGACTATCTTGGTGCCACATACCACACACATAGCTACAAAATCTGCTATCATACAGCCAAGGCGTAAGTGACATCAGCTAGCTTCCAACCCCAGACTGCCCACACTCGCCCAAGACTGCAGTCCAGCTTTATCTGGTGACACTATAGAGGATTCCCTTCGCTTTCACTCATGGATGAATGCAATAAGTGATGAGTTAATCCCGCTTAAACTGTCCATCAGAACATCAAAAGTGAAATCACACAACGATCCATGGTTTACGCCAGATTTAGCAAAACAGCATCTTGGCTGCAAGCGGCTCGAAAGTATGTGGAGAAGGGGCTATGAGCCAGCAGACTTGCACGCTTTCA
This sequence comes from Triturus cristatus, assembly GCF_964204655.1. Classification (NCBI taxonomy): domain Eukaryota; kingdom Metazoa; phylum Chordata; class Amphibia; order Caudata; family Salamandridae; genus Triturus; species Triturus cristatus. Next base: position 9,698,055 of record NC_140579.1, on the reverse strand, counting down.
AAGTATATAGGAAGCAATACTACTCCACAATTAAATCAGCAAAAAATAACTGAGGCCAGGCATGATCAAAAAGTGATCTTTTCAATCGTAAAATCTTTTACTGAACCAAGAGCACTGTGATCCGATATCCCCCCTCTCAGTCCCTTTGCAAGGAAGTAGCACTCTTCTTTCATGACAAAAGCAAGAATATCCAAAAAGACTTTGGAACACCCGGCTCAAGAAAACCTGACAGTGATCAGTCAGGGTTTCGCAGCAACCACAACACCGAGACCGCCGTCATCGCCGCCACTGACGACATCAGGACCCTGCTGGACAACAGTGAGACCGCAGCCCTCATCCTCCTGGACCTCTCCACCGCCTTTGAGACCGTCTGCCACCGCACACTATGTGCATGTCTCCACGCCGTAGGGATCCAAGACAAGGCTCTGGAATGGACCACCTCCTTCCTCTCCGGCAGAACCCAGAGCATCCACCTCCCCCCATTCCGATCCGAAGCCTCCAAGATCATCTGCGGCGTACCTCAGGGGTCCTCCCTCAGCCCGACACTGTTCAACATTTACATGGCTCTGCTCGCACATGTCGCCCGACAGCACAACCTCAACATAATCTCCTATGCTGACGACACTCAACTGATCCTCTCCCTCACCAAGGACCCTATCACCGCCAAAACCAACTTCCACGAAGGAATGAAGGCCGTCGCCGACTGGATGAAGACCAGCCGACTGAAGCTGAACTCGGACAAAACGGAGGTCCTCATCCTCGGCTCCAACTCCTCAGCCTGGAACGACTCCTGGTGGCCGACGGCACCGGGGACAGCCCCAACACCCACCGACCACGCACACAACCTAGGAATCATCCTCGACTCAATGCTCTCCATGACCAAACAAGTCAACGCCATCTCCCCCTCCTGCTTCAACACCCTCCGCATTCTCCACAAGATCTACAGGTGGATCCCGACAGATAGAAGAAGAACAGTCACCCAGGCCCTCATCAGCAGTAGACTCAACTACGGAAACGCCCTCGTTTGATGAGCTTGTTCGGGAGCCCCAAACAAGCTCATCAAACGACTACAGCGCATCCAAAACGCCTCAGCACAACTGATCCTCGATGTACCACGCCACGGCCACATCACCCCCACCTGAGAAACCTGCACTGGCTGCCCGTCAACAAGAGGATCACCTTCAAGCTACTCACCCATGCACACAAGGCACTCCACAAGACCAGCCCAGTCTACCTCAACAAACGACTTTCCTTCTACACCCCCAACCACCAGCTCCGCTCCGCCGACCTCACACTCGCCACCGTCCCGCGCATCTGAAGAACAACCACCGGCGGGAGAACCTTCTCCCACCTCGCCGCTCAGACCTGGAACACCCTCCCAATTAACCTACGACAGACCCAAGATCTGCTGACCTTCAGGAGGCTACTCAAGACCTGGCTGTTCGATCAATAATGCCCCCCCCCCCCAGCGCCTTGAGACCCTCATGGGTATGTAGTGCGCTCTACAAATGTTGTTTGATTGATTGATTGATCAGTAATTGGATCTTACGCACAGTAGCCCCACCTCTACAAGTCTTTCAACCGGTCACTCCACTCGATGCGTGTCCCCCCGCAATTTTGCACCAAATTATAGATATCGTTAATCCTGTGATCAACCACATTGTAAACTCCTCAATACGCACCGGTACGGTCCCTGATGAATGGAAACTGGCCATTGTGAAACCACTAAAAAAAAGCAAACCGTAGAGCCATCCAACTTCTCTAACCTTTACCTGATACCAATTCTGGGGGAAATCACGGAAAAAATGGTTAACAAGGAGCTCTCTACATTTCTTGAAAACTCCCTGATTTTCCATCCAAGACAGTCAGGTTTCCGTTGCAAACATTCTACAGAATCTGCACTCCTTGAAATAGCCGACACCCTAAAATTTATTACAGATAAAGGTAGAAAAGCAGTATTGATCCTGCTTGATTTGTCGACCGCTTTCGATACCGTCTCCCATGATATACTATTGGCTGGACTAAAAACCAGCAGCATCTCAAGCATTGTTTTGGCCTGGATTAAATCTTTCTGTCTAACCATAGGCAAGCGGTCTCTCTGGGTACGTTTCTCTCCCCCGAACGATCCCTCACAGCAGGAGTTCCACAGGGTTCTTCACCCAGTCCGCTCATGTTTAATATATACATGACCCCCCCTCATTTCCCTTATCTCGTCATTCGAAATTGAGGTAACATCCTTCGCCGATGACACACAGCTGATCTTATCCCTTGACAAGTATTCTACAGCTGCAGAAGGGAACTTTTAACTCTGCCTCACTGAGGTCATTCATTGGATGAGAAATAACCACCTCAGGTGTAACTCTGACAAGACGGAGATTTTCTTAATCAGGAAAGACAATCCCTTTCAACCCAGGGCTTGGTGGCCAGAAAACGTGACAGTACCCCCCTCAACTGTCGCAGTGGCTAAAACTCTGGGAGTTCTATTTGAGGCATCCCTCTCATTCAAACCTCAGGGACTTAAGGTAGCAGGGACTTGTTTCACCCTAATTAAAACATTAAAGACATTTTTCGATCTGATTCCTCTTTCCGCTAGGGAGACAGTGACGGTGGTGTTGATTCTCTCGTGGCTGGACTACTGTAACAGCCTTCTGGCAGGGCTTAACAAATCTACTTTGAAAAGACTACAAGTAGTTCAGCATGCGGCGGCCCCGCCTTGTACTAAAACTCCCACGTAGGGCTTCTGCCTCAGCGGCCTTGAAATCTCTTCACTGGCTCCCGCTTCACAAGAGAATCCTATTCAAACTTCTCTGAACCACTTTCAGAGTGGTTCGTCAACTAGGCCCAACATATCTTTCAGCACGATTTACACCTTAAACCACAACGAGGACACTTAGATCCTCGTCGGATAACCTCCTTAAACTCCCTGAGTTCAGGCTTAAAACCCTCGGAGGGAAGTCGGCAACGGTGTTAGGAACCAAAGCCTGGAACCTTATGCCAAACAAATTGAGGACCCTAGAAACAGAAGCACAGTTTAGGAAGGCCCTAAAAACCTGGATTTTCGGAGCATGAGATGCGTTCTGCCAAGCCCTTATGTAGGTCCCTGTTCCGTTCGGTTACGCAGGTCCTCAATCGCTCTGCGCCAGGAAGCTCCTTTCGGAGTGACAGATTGAGCTCTACAAGTCCCATATTCAATTCAATCTTCTTAACATGAGTCAATTCTTCATATTTTCTCTATGAACTACCTACAATGTATGCATGCACTCACTCTTACTCATGGGATAAGCCTACTTGATTGCAGGAAATGGACGAGGTGCCGAAACGTGTTAGCGGACTTCTAGCATGCTACTCCATTAACGATCGCTTAGTTGAAGAGTGAGCACTTAGCAGTGGGCCTACGTGGGAAGTGTTTTGGAGACTAAGGGAGTGGCCAGAACGTCCTTCTTACCTTGCTGTAGATGCTTTATCTAAGCGTGTGATGAGAGGAAGCGGTGTGAGAGATGGAATATATGCATTTCACATTCATTTGTTTTTGGCTCTGTCTGGATTTATATGACTACGACTGACTGTGCGTAGCTCAGTGGATCTGCTCATGAAAGCAAGTCCGTTAGATACCAGCATCCAAGGTAGGGAGACTATTTAATCCACAAAGAATGAAACACACTTACCACGTGTCTGCTGCGGCGCCCATTCCTCTGGATGGCCATCAATGACGCCACCAAAACAGCCAGGAGAACCCATCGTGCAATATCCCACAGGGGCATTATTCTGATCCTGAATTCGTAGGAGAAAATATGTATACAATTTTGTCTAAAACTTTGACATGAAATACTCAATTGCTAGGTTTCACACATTCCGATAACAACTGGGCAACGATTACGAATACTATTCGCTAGACTCAAAACCAGCTACTTATATTAAACCCCATCACAGGATGAACCAAGGTACCTTGGACTGAAATATTCCTGGTATCAACTATGATCAAAAACTCAAGGAATGACATGTGTCCTGCAGCAGGGGGTCATCCGGGTGCAATGGCTGTGCAGAGGGTGACCTCAGACCCCTGGGATCACACACAACGGATGCAGGAACCATAGAGACGAGCTGGTGCAGCCAGCAGGTAGGATAGCAAGTCTACCTGCTGCTGAGTGGTGTTGAGGAGAGCTAGAACCACCGGAAGAGCTTGCTTTTTAGGGGGGCAGGGGCGTTGAAGCTAGGGCGAGTGTGGGGTGCTTGAAAGAGAGCGCGGCTGCACTGCTAGGGGCATCAGCTGGGCTGGAAATGTGCTGGCGCAGGCGGCGTTTGGCTTGAAGATTGATTTCCGTTTCCTGGGATGTACCATTGTCACATGGGGTTACCATGGGTGCATTTGGGGGTCTAGCTATAAATATGTTCTTTCATCGCCCCCGTTTCCATCTGAAGCATTTCTCTATAATGCGCCCCTGAGCTCAGAAAATGATTCTCTTGGACTCTCCTCCGTATTTCATATCTTACCCCAGAAAGCAAATACTTTTCCATGTAAATCAGCGCCCGACGCTCCACAGTAACTTCAGCCCCATTCAGTGTTTCGGAGCCAGATACGGCAAAATACAGCGGTTAAGAGTGTTCTTAATACTGCTGTTGCTCCTTCTCGGGGGGCGGGGGGGGGGGAGGGGGCTCATCCTCCTGACCGGTTGGAAATATTGAAAGCCGGTGGGTGATGCCTCACGGTTGCCAAAGATGTCCCCTTTCCCTCCTTGTCTTAACCAGGGCTCACATCGAGACCCAGCCTCAGTTCTGGCATTGGGGTAGGCCTCTGCCCCTGCTGCCCCTGTGAGCATATGTCAGATGAGTGCCCTTGCCTTCTTATTGCATGAGTGAGGGGGCACACTGTGAGGGGGAAATGACCAGCCCTAGCCTCAGGGCACGGGGGGCATCTGGAGATCTGAGGCGCAGATGCAGTTAGGGAGTGGTGACACGTTTCGGCCTTGTTCTGTCTCTGTTTATTAACCACCCATGGAGCCATGACATACTTGGGTATTAATAAAAGCACACCCCTGCTTTACAATGCTGGAACTCCAGGAAGTGATGGAACCCAGCAGCATTTAGACACCTCCTTGGAGGGCTGGATATCCACACTCAACATGAATATCCGTCTTCCTTGCAGCTTCCAGATCTTGCAACCATGAATCCCCATGTTACCCATAAAAGTTCAAAGAGCTATAGTGACGTGTGTCCATAGAACAATGAGCCTTATCGGGGGCGAGGGGGGCAGAACAACATGAATGTTTCCAAAGGAGGCTCACTCTCTACATAATAAAATGGTGTTAATTGGAGCAGCTTCGTATAATGACTCTCCCTCTAGCTGAGCATAGTGACAGTCTCTTTGGCTCAGTATAACGACAGTCTCTTTGGCTTAGTATAATGACAGTCTCTTTGGCTCAGTATAATTACAGTCTCTTTGCCTTAGTATAATGAGAGTCTCTTGGGCTCAGCATAATGACAGTCTCTTTGGCTCAGTATAATGACAGTCTCCTTGGCTTAGTATAATGACAGTCTCTTGGGCTCAGCATAATGACAGTCTCTTTGGCTCAGTATAATGAGAGTCTCTTTGGCTCAGTATAATGACAGTCTCTTTGGCTTAGTATAATGACAGTCTCTTTGGCTTAGTATAATGACAGTCTCTTTGGCTTAGTATAATGACAGTCTCTTTGGCTCAGTATAATTACAGTCTCTTTGCCTTAGTATAATGAGAGTCTCTTGGGCTCAGCATAATGACAGTCTCTTTGGCTCAGTATAATGACAGTCTCCTTGGCTTAGTATAATGACAGTCTCTTGGGCTCAGCATAATGACAGTCTCTTTGGCTCAGTATAATGAGAGTCTCTTTGGCTCAGTATAATGACAGTCTCTTTGGCTTAGTATAATGACAGTCTCTTTGGCTTAGTATAATGACAGTCTCTATGGCTCAGTATAATGACAGTCTCTTTGGCTTAGTATAATGAGAGTCTCTTTGGCTCAGTATAATGACAGTCTCTTTGGCTTAGTATAATGAGAGTCTCTTTGGCTCAGTATAATGACAGTCTCTTTGGCTTAGTATAATGACAGTCTCTTTGGCTAAGTACAATGACAGTCTCTTTGGCTTAGTATAATGACAGTCTCTTTGGCTTAGTATAATGACAGTCTCTTTGGCTAAGTATAATAACAGTCTCTTGGGCTTAGTATAATGACAGTCTCTTTGGCTTAGTATAATGACAGTCTCTTTGGCTAAGTATAATAACAGTCTCTTGGGCTTAGTATAATGACAGTCTCTTTGGCTTAGTATAATGACAGTCTATTTGGCTAAGTATAATGACAGTCTCTTTCGCTAAGTATAATAACAGTCTCTTGGGCTTAGTATAATGACAGTCTCTTTGGCTTAGTATAATGACAGTCTCTTTGGCTCAGTATAATGACAGTCTTTTTGGCTTAGTATAATGACAGTCTCTTTGGCTAAGTATAATGACAGTCTCTTTCGCTAAGTATAATAACAGTCTCTTTGCCTCAGTATAATGACAGTCTCTTTGGCTTAGTATAATGACAGTCTCTTTGGCTCAGTATAATGACAGTCTCTTTGCCTCAGTATAATGACAGTCTCTTTGGCTTAGTATAATGACAGTCTCTTTGGCTTAGTATAATGACAGTCTCTTTGGCTCAGTATAATGACAGTCTCTTTGGCTTAGTATAATGACAGTCTCTTTGGCTCAGTATAATTACAGTCTCTTTGCCTTAGTATAATGAGAGTCTCTTTGGCTCAGTATAATGACAGTCTCTTTGGCTCAGTATAATGACAGTCTTTTTGGCTTAGTATAATGACAGTCTCTTTGGCTAAGTATAATGACAGTCTCTTTCGCTAAGTATAATAACAGTCTCTTTGGCTCAGTATAATGACAGTCTCTTTGGCTTAGTATAATGACAGTCTCTTTGGCTCAGTATAATGACAGTCTCTTTGGCTTAGTATAATGACAGTCTCTTTGGCTCAGTATAATTACAGTCTCTTTGCCTTAGTATAATGAGAGTCTCTTTGGCTCAGTATAATGACAGTCTCTTTGGCTTAGTATAATGACAGTCTCTTTGGCTTAGTATAATGACAGTCTCTCCATCAACTAGTGGCAGGTGCTGAAAGGCACACTTTTAGAAGGCAGCCTCACAAAACGTGTCTGTCTTCCTTGGACCTGAATAGAAACCCATGTATTATCAATATTCTCTTTGCCTAAGTTACAAGTGCTCTAAATAAAGTCTTTGCACAGAGCACTCACTTTATTTTTAAAAAATTGACAACACCCAGGGGCTTGAGAATGATGATACGCACAACATACAAATTACTTCGAGGAAGACACAAAGGTACAACCCCAGCAACAATAAATGTCAGGCATAAAGTCTGGACAAAAATCCTGGATGACAAGGTTTGAAGAATACATGGCGGTGGTCGGGGAGATCCTGAGTGTATGTGAAGAACAGTGAGTACCTCCTGAGTGTATGTGAAGAACAGGGAGTACCTCCTGAGTGCATGTGAAGAACACGGAGTACCTCCTGAGTGTATGTGAAGAACAGGGAGTACCTCCTGAGTGCATGTGAAGAAAACTGAGTACCTCCTGAGTGCATGTGAAGAACAGGGAGTACCTCCTGAGTGTATGTGAAGAACAGGGAGTACCTCCTGAGTGCATGTGAAGAACACGGAGTACCTCCTGAGTGTATGTGAAGAACAGGGAGTACCTCCTGAGTGCATGTGAAGAAAACTGAGTACCTCCTGAGTGCATGTGAAGAACAGGGAGTACCTCCTGAGTGCATGTGAAGAACACGGAGTACCTCCTGAGTGCATGTGAAGAACAGTGAGTACCTCCTGAGTGCATGTGAAGAAGAGGGAGTACCTTCTGAGTGCATGTGAAGAACAGTGAGTACCTCCTGAGTGCATGTGAAGAACAGGGAGTACCTCCTGAGTGCATGTGAAGAAAAGTGAGTACCTCCTGAGTGCATGTGAAGAACAGGGAGTACCTCCTGAGTGCATGTGAAGAACACGGAGTACCTCCTGAGTGCATGTGAAGAACAGTGAGTACCTCCTGAGTGCATGTGAAGAACAGGGAGTAGCTTCTGAGTGCATGTGAAGAACAGTGAGTACCTCCTGAGTGCATGTGAAGAACAGTGAGTACCTCCTGAGTGCATGTGAAGAACAGGGAGTACCTCCTGAGTGCATGTGAAGAACAGTGAGTACCTCCTGAGTGTATGTGAAGATCAGTGAGTACCTCCTGAGTGTATGTGAAGAACAGTGAGCACCTCCTGAGTGCATGTGAAGAACAGGGAGTACCTCCTGAGTGCATGTGAAGAACAGTGAGTACCACCTGAGTGCATGTGAAGAACAGGGAGTACCTCCTGAGTGCATGTGAAGAACAGGGAGTACCTCCTGAGTGCATGTGAAGAACAGGGAGTACCTCCTGAGTGCATGTGAAGAACAGTGAGTACCTCCTGAGTGCATGTGAAGAACAGTGAGTACCTCCTGAGTGCATGTGAAGAACAGTGAGTACCTCCTGAGTGTATGTGAAGAACAGTGAGTACCTCCTGAGTGTATGTGAAGAACAGGGAGTACCTCCTGAGTGCATGTGAAGAACAGGGAGTACCTCCTGAGTGCATGTGAAGAACAGGGAGTACCTCCTGAGTGCATGTGAAGAACAGGGAGTACCTCCTGAGTGCATGTGAAGAACAGGGAGTACCTCCTGAGTGCATGTGAAGAACAGTGAGTACCTCCTGAGTGCATGTGAAGAACAGGGAGTACCTCCTGAGTGCATGTGAAGAACAGTGAGTACCTCCTGAGTGCATGTGAAGAACAGGGAGTACCTCCTGAGTGCATGTGAAGAACAGGGAGTACCTCCTGAGTGTATGTGAAGAACAGGGAGTACCTCCTGAGTGTATGTGAAGAACAGGGAGTACCTCCTGAGTGCATGTGAAGAAAACTGAGTACCTCCTGAGTGCATGTGAAGAACAGGGAGTACCTCCTGAGTGCATGTGAAGAACAGGGAGTACCTCCTGAGTGCATGTGAAGAACAGTGAGTACCTCCTGAGTGCATGTGAAGAACAGTGAGTACCTCCTGAGTGCATGTGAAGAACAGTGAGTACCTCCTGAGTGTATGTGAAGAACAGTGAGTACCTCCTGAGTGTATGTGAAGAACAGGGAGTACCTCCTGAGTGCATGTGAAGAACAGGGAGTACCTCCTGAGTGCATGTGAAGAACAGGGAGTACCTCCTGAGTGTATGTGAAGAACAGGGAGTACCTCCTGAGTGTATGTGAAGAACAGGGAGTACCTCCTGAGTGCATGTGAAGAAAACTGAGTACCTCCTGAGTGCATGTGAAGAACAGGGAGTACCTCCTGAGTGCATGTGAAGAACAGGGAGTACCTCCTGAGTGCATGTGAAGAACAGTGAGTACCTCCTGAGTGCATGTGAAGAACAGTGAGTACCTCCTGAGTGCATGTGAAGAACAGTGAGTACCTCCTGAGTGTATGTGAAGAACAGTGAGTACCTCCTGAGTGTATGTGAAGAACAGGGAGTACCTCCTGAGTGCATGTGAAGAACAGGGAGTACCTCCTGAGTGCATGTGAAGAACAAAGAGTACCTCCTGAGTGTATGTGAAGAACACGGAGTACCTCCTGAGTGCATGTGAAGAACAGTGAGTACCTCCTGAGTGCATGTGAAGAACAGTGAGTACCTCCTGAGTGCATGTGAAGAACAGTGAGTACCTCCTGAGTGTATGTGAAGAACAGGGAGTACCTCCTGAGTGCATGTGAAGAACAGGGAGTACCTCCTGAGTGCATGTGAAGAACACGGAGTACCTCCTGAGTGCATGTGAAGAACAGGGAGTACCTCCTGAGTGCATGTGAAGAACAGTGAGTACCTCCTGAGTGCATGTGAAGAACAGTGAGTACCTCCTGAGTGCATGTGAAGAACAGTGAGTACCTCCTGAGTGCATGTGAAGAACAGTGAGTACCACCTGAGTGCATGTGAAGAACAGTTAGTACCTCCTGAGTGCATGTGAAGAACAGGGAGTACCTCCTGAGTGCATGTGAAGAACAGTGAGTACCTCCTGAGTGTATGTGAAGAACAGGGAGTACCTCCTGAGTGCATGCGAAGAACAGGGAGTACCTCCTGAGTGCATGTGAAGAACAGGGAGTACCTCCTGAGTGTATGTGAAGAACAGGGAGTACCTCCTGAGTGTATGTGAAGAACAGGGAGTACCTCCTGAGTGCATGTGAAGAAAAGTGAGTACCTCCTGAGTGCATGTGAAGAACAGGGAGTACCTCCTGAGTGCATGTGAAGAACACGGAGTACCTCCTCAGTGCATGTGAAGAACAGTGAGTACCTCCTGAGTGCATGTGAAGAACAGGGAGTACCTTCTGAGTGCATGTGAAGAACAGTGAGTACCTCCTGAGTGCATGTGAAGAACAGTGAGTACCTCCTGAGTGTATGTGAAGAACAGGGAATACCTCCTGAGTGCATGTGAAGAACAGTGAGTACCTCCTGAGTGTATGTGAAGATCAGTGAGTACCTCCTGAGTGTATGTGAAGAACAGTGAGCACCTCCTGAGTGCATGTGAAGAACAGGGAGCACCTCCTGAGTGCATGTGAAGAACAGTGAGTACCACCTGAGTGCATGTGAAGAACAGGGAGTACCTCCTGAGTGCATGTGAAGAACAGGGAGTACCTCCTGAGTGCATGTGAAGAACAGTGAGTACCTCCTGAGTGCATGTGAAGAACAGTGAGTACCTCCTGAGTGCATGTGAAGAACAGTGAGTACCTCCTGAGTGCATGTGAAGAACAGTGAGTACCTCCTGAGTGTATGTGAAGAACAGGGAGTACCTCCTGAGTGCATGTGAAGAACAGGGAGTACCTCCTGAGTGCATGTGAAGAACAAAGAGTACCTCCTGAGTGTATGTGAAGAACACGGAGTACCTCCTGAGTGCATGAGAAGAACACGGAGTACCTCCTGAGTGCATGTGAAGAACAGTGAGTACCTCCTGAGTGCATGTGAAGAACAGTGAGTACCTCCTGAGTGCATGTGAAGAACAGGGAGTACCTCCTGAGTGCATGTGAAGAACAGGGAGTACCTCCTGAGTGCATGTGAAGAACAGTGAGTACCTCCTGAGTGCATGTGAAGAACAGTGAGTACCTCCTGAGTGTATGTGAAGAACAGGGAGTACCTCCTGAGTGCATGTGAAGAACAGGGAGTACCTCCTGAGTGTATGTGAAGAACAGGGAGTACCTCCTGAGTGTATGTGAAGAACAGGGAGTACCTCCTGAGTGCATGTGAAGAAAAGTGAGTACCTCCTGAGTGCATGTGAAGAAAAGTGAGTACCTCCTGAGTGCATGTGAAGAACACGGAGTACCTCCTGAGTGCATGTGAAGAACAGTGAGTACCTCCTGAGTGTATGTGAAGAACAGGGAGTACCTCCTGAGTGCATGTGAAGAACAGTGAGTACCTCCTGAGTGTATGTGAAGATCAGTGAGTACCTCCTGAGTGTATGTGAAGAACAGTGAGCACCTCCTGAGTGCATGTGAAGAACAGGGAGCACCTCCTGAGTGCATGTGAAGAACAGTGAGTACCACCTGAGTGCATGTGAAGAACAGGGAGTACCTCCTGAGTGCATGTGAAGAACAGGGAGTACCTCCTGAGTGCATGTGAAGAACAGTGAGTACCTCCTGAGTGCATGTGAAGAACAGTGAGTACCTCCTGAGTGTATGTGAAGAACAGTGAGTACCTCCTGAGTGTATGTGAAGAACAGGGAGTACCTCCTGAGTGCATGTGAAGAACAGGGAGTACCTCCTGAGTGCATGTGAAGAACAAAGAGTACCTCCTGAGTGTATGTGAAGAACACGGAGTACCTCCTGAGTGCATGAGAAGAACACGGAGTACCTCCTGAGTGCATGTGAAGAACAGTGAGTACCTCCTGAGTGCATGTGAAGAACAGTGAGTACCTCCTGAGCGTATGTGAAGAACAGTGAGTACCTCCTGAGTGCATGTGAAGAACAGTGAGCACCTCCTGAGTGCATGTGAAGAACAGTGAGTACCTTCTGAGTGCATGTGAAGAACAGTGAGTACCTCCTGAGTGCATGTGAAGAACAGTGAGTACCTCCTGAGTGTATGTGAAGAACAGTGAGTACCTCCTGAGTGCATGTGAAGAACAGTGAGTACCTCCTGAGTGTATGTGAAGAACAGTGAGTACCTCCTGAGTGTATGTGAAGAACAGGGAGTACCTCCTGAGTGCATGTGAAGAACAGGGAGTACCTCCTGAGTGCATGTGAAGAACAGTGAGTACCTCCTGAGTGCATGTGAAGAACAGTGAGTACCTCCTGAGTGCATGTGAAGAACAGGGAGTACCTCCTGAGTGCATGTGAAGAACAGGGAGTACCTCCTGAGTGCATGTGAAGAACAGGGAGTACCTCCTGAGTGCATGTGAAGAACAGTGAGTACCTCCTGAGTGCATGTGAAGAACAGTGAGTACCTCCTGAGTGCATGTGAAGAACAGTGAGTACCTCCTGAGTGTATGTGAAGAACAGTGAGTACCTCCTGAGTGTATGTGAAGAACAGGGAGTACCTCCTGAGTGCATGTGAAGAACAGGGAGTACCTCCTGAGTGCATGTGAAGAACAAAGAGTACCTCCTGAGTGTATGTGAAGAACACGGAGTACCTCCTGAGTGCATGTGAAGAACACGGAGTACCTCCTGAGTGCATGTGAAGAACAGTGAGTACCTCCTGAGTGCATGTGAAGAACAGTGAGTACCTCCTGAGCGTATGTGAAGAACAGTGAGTACCTCCTGAGCGCATGTGAAGAACAGTGAGTACCTCCTGAGTGCATGTGAAGAACAGTGAGCACCTCCTGTCCTGAGTGTATGTGAAGAACAGGGAGTACCTCCTGAGTGCATGTGAAGAACAGGGAGTACCTCCTGAGTGCATGTGAAGAACAGTGAGTACCTCCTGAGTGCATGTGAAGAACAGTGAGTACCTCCTGAGCGTATGTGAAGAACAGTGAGTACCTCCTGAGTGCATGTGAAGAACAGTGAGTACCTCCTGAGTGCATGTGAAGAACAGGGAGTACCTCCTGAGTGTATTTGAAGAACAGTGAGTACCTCCTGAGTGCATGTGAAGAACAGTGAAGAACAGTGAGTACCTCCTGAGTGCATGTGAAGAACAGTGAGTACCTCCTGAGTGTATGTGAAGAACAGTGAGTACCTCCTGAGTGCATGTGAAGAACAGTGAAGAACAGCGAGTACCACCTGAGTGCATGTGAAGAACAGTGAGTACCTCCTGAGTGCATGTGAAGAACAGTGAGTACCTCCTGAGTGCATGTGAAGAACAGTGAGTACCTCCTGAGTGCATGTGAAGAACAATGAGTACCTCCTGAGTGCATGTGAAGAACAGTGAGTACCTCCTGAGTGTATGTGAAGAACAGTGAGTACCTCCTGAGTGCATGTGAAGAACAGTGAGTACCTCCTGAGTGTATGTGAAGAACAGTGAGTACCTCCTGAGTGTATGTGAAGAACAGGGAGTACCTCCTGAGTGCATGTGAAGAACAGGGAGTACCTCCTGAGTGCATGTGAAGAACAGTGAGTACCTCCTGAGTGCATGTGAAGAACAGTGAGTACCTCCTGAGTGCATGTGAAGAACAGGGAGTACCTCCTGAGTGCATGTGAAGAACAGGGAGTACCTCCTGAGTGCATGTGAAGAACAGGGAGTACCTCCTGAGTGCATGTGAAGAACAGTGAGTACCTCCTGAGTGCATGTGAAGAACAGTGAGTACCTCCTGAGTGCATGTGAAGAACAGTGAGTACCTCCTGAGTGTATGTGAAGAACAGTGAGTACCTCCTGAGTGTATGTGAAGAACAGGGAGTACCTCCTGAGTGCATGTGAAGAACAGGGAGTACCTCCTGAGTGCATGTGAAGAACAAAGAGTACCTCCTGAGTGTATGTGAAGAACACGGAGTACCTCCTGAGTGCATGTGAAGAACACGGAGTACCTCCTGAGTGCATGTGAAGAACAGTGAGTACCTCCTGAGTGCATGTGAAGAACAGTGAGTACCTCCTGAGCGTATGTGAAGAACAGTGAGTACCTCCTGAGCGCATGTGAAGAACAGTGAGTACCTCCTGAGTGCATGTGAAGAACAGTGAGCACCTCCTGTCCTGAGTGTATGTGAAGAACAGGGAGTACCTCCTGAGTGCATGTGAAGAACAGGGAGTACCTCCTGAGTGCATGTGAAGAACAGTGAGTACCTCCTGAGTGCATGTGAAGAACAGTGAGTACCTCCTGAGCGTATGTGAAGAACAGTGAGTACCTCCTGAGTGCATGTGAAGAACAGTGAGTACCTCCTGAGTGCATGTGAAGAACAGGGAGTACCTCCTGAGTGCATGTGAAGAACAGGGAGTACCTCCTGAGTGCATGTGAAGAACAGGGAGTACCTCCTGAGTGCATTTGAAGAACAGCGAGTACCTCCTGAGCGTATGTGAAGAACAGTGAGTACCTCCTGAGTGCATGTGAAGAACAGTGAGTACCTCCTGAGTGTATTTGAAGAACAGTGAGTACCTCCTGAGTGCATGTGAAGAACAGTGAAGAACAGTGAGTACCTCCTGAGTGCATGTGAAGAACAGTGAGTACCTCCTGAGTGTATGTGAAGAACAGTGAGTACCTCCTGAGTGCATGTGAAGAACAGTGAAGAACAGCGAGTACCACCTGAGTGCATGTGAAGAACAGTGAGTACCTCCTGAGTGCATGTGAAGAACAGTGAGTACCTCCTGAGTGCATGTGAAGAACAGTGAGTACCTCCTGAGTGCATGTGAAGAACAATGAGTACGCGCACAGGTTCATGATATGTGGTGACTTTTCTTTGATAATCGGAAGCCCTTGAGAAAGACGAAACAGAAGTATTTTGGAAGTACCCCGGTAAAAGAGAAGGGCCTCCCCCTCACACTTGGGACAGTAGTCCATTCTGGAGCAGGTCTGGAATGTGTGGGGGGTGGGAATGGATTGTTCTCGCATCCTGGGATGCTGGAAGCAAGAACGGATCAGATGGGGGAGTCTCCTTTAAGGTTGTATTTGCAACCGCCAGGAAGCTGAGATATTAAACACTGCCGCTCTGGTGGCGCCTCTCAGACACTGGTGTGGCTCTGTGATTGGCTGCTAAAAAGATGGAACATTGCGAATAATTAACCCTCAATGCGCCCCTAGTTTGACATATTTCAAGTATCAGTGAATCTGTTCACAGTGGGCTCTGGGCAATGCCATCGGGCAACATTTGTTAAAGTCGGGAAACATTTACAAAGTGGCAAGTTTGAGGATAGTCACAATCCATTTGCTGGAGGTTTCCCACCCTCAAAACGGCTGGAGATTTCTGTCTGTAAAAGACAGAAGTACATTATTTCCTTGTTTAGCCCGTGTAAAAAATTACCTTGAAATTCGCAGGGTGCAGAATGAACGGTTTCTTCATGATGGAAAAAAGAACTGAAGACCGTGAAAACGCACTTATACATACATTTATACATTCTGCTCCAAAAGTTGTCCGCCTGGTGAGCCTGGTGAGCAGCACTCGATCTGCAGCTTTATTTATGATAGGCAGGGACGAGGATGCGCTTGTAGAAGCCGCTCCGTAATGGAACTGCCTGACGCGTTTCGAAGCTCCATATGCTTCTCTTCAGAGGCTTTAACGGAGACGGTGCGCGCAAACACGGAGCCCACGTTGCCATTTTTATATTACACACCCACCAATGGGAAGCTCGTATGAGACTGTGCATTGTGGGAAATGTGGTCCGGAAAGCACACACATCTTGTCCTGTATGGACCCTGCAAGTGAACTCGTACTCAATCCTGTTTGCGGCTGCTGCCCCACATTGCAGACATGATAGTTACCATGTCGGGTGGCCCCCATAACATTACTGGGTACATTTATACATGCAGTTATTTAATTTATCCACATTTCCATATATATGCAAATATTGTATCAGGTGAGTCCTCCAGACAATCTGCAGCATTCATGGTTTCCTAGCAATAGTGCTGGAATTTTTATTGAATTCCTGGTAAGCTCCCGAGTCGGAGGCACAAACACTCAAAGGTAAATCTTCCACTTTCATCCCATAAGTGGAATTGCAATTCATCACAATTCATGAACTCTAAAAGTGACTTATTCCTAGAGTCGTCAGCATTCACATAAAGATCATTTTGTTCATTGCGTGATTTCATACCCTGTCATAGATTTCCATGATTCTGTTGTTATTTTAAAGGTATTTAGAAGATGGGCACGCCGAGAGCTCCACTGAAGACAATGGAGTAGCTCCGGGCTTAAAATGACTGGTATAAGCCTTCTGCACCAACATTCCAATGTTTCTCTTTCCGTTTCTCCCTTTTTAATTTAGAACATATTATCATCCATGGGTGCAGGGCCGAACTGGCCGTAGCGGGCACCGGTCAATCCCCCGGTGGGCCGCACGGGTGGGGGCCGGTTTGGAGTCCCTGGGGGCCGTTTTTGTCGCATAGCTGCAAAATCGGCCCTCTAACAAAATCGGCTGAAAACCGGCCCTGGCAAAGAGCTCGGCGGCACCTCCAACGCCCCAGGGGGTTTTGGTTCCCAGTCCGGCCCTGCATGGGTGGAATGTTCTAATAGCCTTATAGACCTTCTGCCTCGGGCTATACCCGTTTGTTGGAGGGAGGACCACCGGGGAGTCGGAGGGACTACTCCGGGCACCCTCCTTCCGCCAAGTTATAGCCGAGCGCTGCTGAGAAGCCTCCGAGGAGAGGTCCTTCTCCTATAATCGTACTAGGCCCAGTAACACCACCACACAGGACTCCGTATCAGTTGCTTATCTTGGTTCTTTATATAAAAAGGAGTACGTTTCAATATTTACAATGGGATCGAGTGATCCGGTAAGAGTCTCAGTGTTCTTGGAGGGAGAGGGTAGCGGGACAGTCTTGGTACCCGTCAGGTACGGGAAGGCTCTGCGCCAGACCTTGGGTGCTGGTCTCAGAGCGGCTCGGACGTGGAGAGCCGCGACGGCGTCTGCAGGGCTCAGGTGGTAGGTCCGCTTGGATCGAGCCGCGACACAGTCAGCAGGGCTCCGGTGGTAGGTCCGCTTCGGTCGAGCCGCGACGAGGTCAGCTGGGCTCTGATGGTACGTTCAACAAGGTCGGGCCGCGACAGCGTCAGCAGGGCCCCAAAGGTTCGTGAAGGTCTTGTAAGCACGAGGGAGCCGCGACGTCGTCAGCAGGGCTCAGTAGGTAGGTTCAGGAAGAGTCTCTCTCCTTAGGGTCAGCCGCGATTCGATCAGCAGGGCTCTTGACTCCGGGATACAACTGTCATCTTGTTGTCGGGTCGCCCCAGATATAGGTCTTGAGCCCTTTGATGTCCGGACCCTTGCGCCCAGGAGGGCGGAGAGGCCGGGTAGGGCGCGGCCAGACGCCCAGCAGGAGAGGCGCCAGGCCCCAGAGAGCTGTGGGGCGATCGCACCTAGGTGTGGGAGGACGGTCGGGGGTCCCATCGATACTGCCCTCCGCTGGGAGTGGGAAGGGCTCACGTGGTATCCCCCGGGCCAGGGGTTGGCGCCTCGATGTCGGGCCTCGCTGGGACCGAGGCCGGGTAGAGCAGGGTCACGGAGGTGGTCACGTGGAGTGACGCGTAATCCAAGATGGAGGAGCCCCGAGGTGCATGAGACCTCGTGCGGCTGAGCGAGGGGGAACAGGACCACGCCACGAGGCCGGCTCCAACACGCGTCCCCCCTAGCTGAAGGCAGGGAGAGTCACCCATCTCCTTGGGGGTTCTCCTTGCCGAGGCGGAAGAATCGGGACAGGCCGTCAGCATTGGCGTGGTCGTTGCCGGGCCGGTGTTCCACGGTGAAGTCCATTCCTTGCAGCGAGATGGACCATCACAACAGCTTGGGGTTCTCGCCTCGCATTTGCATGAGCCACCGCAAGGGTCGGTGGTCAGTCTGGACCCTGAAGTGGGTGCCGAAAAGGTAGGGCCGGAGCTTCTTGAGGGCCCATACCACAGCGAAGGCCTCCCGCTCGATGGTGCTCCACCTCTGTTCACGTGGCAGCAGTCGGCGGCTGATAAAGGCCACAGGTCGGTCGTGGCCCTCGGCGTCCATCTGGGAGAGGACCGCCCCGACCCCGTACTCCGATGCGTCGGTCTGCACCACAAACTCCTTGCTGTAGTCAGGGGCCTGTAGCACCGGGGCAGCACACATGGCCGCCTTGAGGGCTTCAATCGCAGTCTGGCAGCGGGGCGTCCAGTGCACCACCTTGGGCTGTTTCTTGGAAGTGAGCTCCGTAAGGGGGCCCACGATGCTGCCATAATCTTTAATAAATCGCCGGTAGTAGCCTGTGAGGCCTAAGAAGGCCCGGACAGCGGTCTGGGTTGCGGGGGGGGTCCCACGCCTGGATGGCATCGACCTTCAGCTGGAGGGGCGCCACCTGGCCACTCCCCACCTGGTGGCCCAGATAGGTCACAGATCCTTGACCGATCTGGCACTTGCTGGCCTTAATGGTGAGCCCGGCCCTTTGGAGAGCGGCCAGGACTTCGCGTAGGTGTCCCAGGTGCGCGGCCCAGTGGTCGCTGAAGACTGCAATGTCGTCGAGGTAGGCCGCGCTGAAGGCTTCTAGCCCGGCCAGGACCTTGTTTACCAGTCTCTGAAAGGTCACTGGGGCGTTCTTCATACCGAAGGGCATCACCCGAAAGTGGTAGTGCCCATCGGGGGTGGAAAAGGCGGATCGTTCCTGGGCGCCGGGAGTGAGCTTGATCTGCCAGTACCCAGCGGTGAGATCAAAGGTGCTTAGGTAGCGGGCGGCCCCTAAGCGATCGATCAGCTCGTCTGCCCGGGGCAGGGGGTGGGCATCGGTCTTGGTGACTGCGTTCAGGCCCCGGTAGTCTACACAAAATCGGAGTTCCGGAGAAGTACCGGGGGCGGCGGCCTTCGGCACCAAGACCACCGGGCTGGCCCACGGGCTGTCTGAGGGCTCAATGACTCCGAGGGCGAGCATCTTGGCGACCTCGGTCTGTATGCAGGCCCGGACTCGGTCAGGTACTCGGTAGGCGCGATGTCGCACAGGGGGGCTGTCCCCGGTATCCACGTCGTGTACGCACCAGGGGGTCACCCCGGGCGTGAGAGAGAAGAGGGCAGCGAAGGGTTGCAGCAGCCTCCGGCAATCATGGCGCTGTTCTGTGGTCAGCGTGTCGGAGAGGTGGACTTCCTCCAAGGAACCGTCTTGGCCCGAGGACCCCAGGAGGTCTGGCAGGGGCTCGGAGTCGCTTTCGCCCCCATCATCAGTAGCCAGCAGCAGACTTAGTTCAGTTCGGGCAAAGTGGGGCTTGAGCCGGTTGGCGTACAGGACCCGGAGGGGGTTCCTCGGGGACTCCATGTCGACTAGGTAGGTGACGGGGCTCTTCCTCTCAACCACCTTGAAGGGCCCGGCCCACTTGTCCTGCAGGGCGCAGGGGTCCACGGGTGACATGACCCAGACTTGCTGGCCTGGCTCGAACTCGATGGTCGAGGCATTTGCGTCATCCCAGCGCTTCATGTCTTCTTGGCTGGCTTCGAGGTTGGCTTCTGCCAGGGCCCGGAACTTCCGAGTCTGGTTCCGCAGGGTCAGGAGGTACCGGTAGACGTCGGGGGGGGCATCTTGGACGTTCGCTTCCCAGCCCTCCTTGACCAGGCTGAGGGGCCCTCGGACGGGGTGCCCATACAAGAGTTCGAAGGGGCTGAAGCCCAGGGATTTCTGCGGCACCTCTCGATAGGCGAACAGGAGGCAGGGCAGCAGGACATCCCACCTCCTCCGCAGGGTCTCTTCCAGACCTTTGATCATCCCTTTTAGGGTCCTGTTGAACCGCTCGACCAGTCCGTTCCCCTGGGGGTGGTAAGGGGTAGTGAATCTGTAGGTGACCCCGCATTGTTGCCAGAGGGATTTCATGTATTTTGAAATAAAGTTCGTACCCCTGTCGCTCACCACTTCTCGGGGGAACCCTACCCTGGAGAAGATGCCCATCAGGGCCTGGCCCACCACTGGGGCTGTCACAGTGCGGAGTGGGATGGCCTCAGGGTATCGGGTGGCGTGGTCGACCAGTTCCAGGATGAAGCGATGTCCTAGGTCGGTTCGGGGGTCGAGGGGCCCCACGATGTCGATCCCCACTCGTTCGAACGGGGTGTGGACGGCTGGAAATGGTTGGAGGGGGGCTTTAACTCGACCCCCCGTTTTTCCGCTAGCCTGGCAGGTCTGGCAGGACCGGCAGTGGTGGTCCACGTCTCTCCGCATTCGGGGCCAATAGAAATGGGTCACTAGGCGGCTGTAAGTCTTGTCCCGCCCAAGGTGTCCGGCGAGGGGCACGTCATGCGCCAGGTTCAGGAGGAACTCCCGGAACCGGAGGGGAACCACCAACACCTGGCCGGCTCCCAGCTCGGCGACTTTCTGCTCGCTGTATAGTAAGTCATTGTCCCAATAGACCCAGTGGGTTCCCGTGGGGTCCCCCGAGGCCTGGGCGGCAGCTTGCTGTCGGGCCCCCTCGAGGGACGGGCAGGCCTTCTGTTCTTGCTGAAATTGTTCGCGGGTGGGGCCCCCATCGTGGCGCCACTGAGCCAACTCGGGGATCTCGCTGAGGGAGGCGGCCTCGTCGGGAGACAGTTCGGATGGCTCAGCCTCATCGTCGGGTTCCTCCGTGCCGGAGGAGGGTGACAGTTCGGGGCCCGTAGGCTGGTCGGTGGCCGCGGCAGTGGCGGGTTGGGCGGTCATGGACCGGGTGGTGGCGCAGGCCCACTCAGGCAGCCCTAGCATCCCCAGATGCTCTCGGCGCTCCACCTGGGCCCAGGGGGAGCTCTCTAGGTCATTCCCCAGGAGGCAGTCCACGGGGGCGTCGTCGCGGACGGTCACTTTTAGGGTGCCGGACACTCCTCCCCACTCGAAGGGGATCCTGGCCATCCGGCACATGCTTTCGGTGTTGTCCGCGGTCCGGACAGGGCATAGGACATGTGGCAGGATTTGTTCGGGGGTCACTAGGTGGCAGCGGACAGCGGTCACGCTAGCCCCAGTGTCCCGGAGGGCTTCGGCCCGTCGTCCGTTGATGGTGACCCACTGCTGGTACTTCTGGGTGTTGCTGGGGATGGCCGCTCGGGGCACCATTTCTCGGGAGCCCAGGCAGACGAGCGACATGGCCGCCGGTTCCCACTCGGGGGACCCGTCCTCGCGGCTCTCCTCCTCTTCTTCTCCTTCCCCCAGGGCAGCGGCGGCTATTTGTCGGGGAGGGGGCCCAGCGGTCCCGTTTCGTTGGTTCACGGGGCAGGCCGGATCGCTTGCATAGTGGCCGGTCTGCTGGCAGCCGAAGCAGGTCACTGGCGGTCGGGGTCCCGGTCGGGCGATGGGGGTCCCCCTTCGGCCCAGGGTCGGGGACGTGTGGTTGGCGACTTGGCCTCGTGGCGGGCTTCTGGGCGGTCCGGCCGGGAATTCTCGGCTGCGGTGGGATCCCCCTCCTCCGCCCCGCTGGCGAGGAGGTCCCGTGGTACTCCGTTGGTAGTCCCCCACGGGGTTCCGGGGGACCCTTGTGTTGACCCATCGGTCTGCTTCGGCGGCGAGCTTCCGGGGCTCGGTCAACTTACTGTCTAGGAGGTGTTGCCTTAGTTCCACAAAGCAGTTGTTGGCGAGGTGCTCCCAGACAATGAGGTCGAACAGTTCATTGTACGAGGTGACCTTGCTCCCTTTTATCCATCCTTCAAAGGCCCGGCTGAAGAAGTCCACGTACTCGACCCAGGTGGTACCGGGGAGCTTCTTGCAGTCCCGGAAGCGCTGCCGGTACATCTCGGCTGATAGTCCGTAGCGGGTGAGTAGGGCTTCCTTCACGTGATCGTAGGAGGTCATCACTGCGTCGGGGAGTTGCAGCAGGGTATCACGGCCCTCGCTGAGGAATCTCTCCCATAGGCCGGCACCCCAATCCTTCCGGGGTACCCGATGGGAGGTCATGGCTACCTCGTAGGCTCGGAACCACTGCTGGATGTCGTCGTTCTTGTAGTACTCTTTGACGACATCCTTGGGAATATGAACCTTTGGCTCGGTCAGTGGCAGAGCGTCCCGGGCCCCGGGGGTGCTGGTCTCCCCCGTTTTGGATTTCAGTTCGAGTTCTTTGAGGCTCCTCTCATGCTCGAGGGTTAGCCGTCTCTCTTCGAGTTCTCGATGCCGTTTCTTTTCCTCGATTTCCTCCTGCAGCCGCAGTTGCTCCAGGGCTATTTTCTTCTCCGCCAGCTGGAGCTCGCCGTCCAGCCGGAGTCGTGCGAGGTCCATTTCGTGTGCCCGGACTCTCTCTCGTTCTCGTATTTCTTCGGGGGATAGGCTGGCTTCGGGAATGCCTCGCCCCCTCCATCCGTCGGGGTTGTGGTCGGCAGGTTTTCGTTCCGGGCCGAGGTCCCTTCGGTGCGGGGTGGAGTGGCCTCAGCTTCGGCCCAGGCTTTCAGGGCTTTCTGCATTTCTTCCTTGGTGCCCAATCCCGTGGTTGGGATCCCTTTGTCCTTGCAGAATTGTTTTAGCTCTTTCTGGGTGTATTCTTCCAGTTTTTCCAGCTGGAAGGTTGCAGCCACGGTTGCTTCTTGGCCGTCCATGGTTCCCTTTTCTTTTTTTTTCCGTCTGGTTAGGCAGTGGGTGTGTTACTTGCTTGTACGATTGCGTCTGGCTCGGATCCCGTCGCTGGCCACCAAATGTTGGAGGGAGGACCACTGGGGAGTCGGAGGGACTACTCCGGGCACCCTCCTTCCGCCAAGTTATAGCCGAGCGCTGCTGAGAAGCCTCCGAGGAGAGGTCCTTCTCCTATAATCGTACTAGGCCCAGTAACACCACCACACAGGACTCCGTATCAGTTGCTTATCTTGGTTCTTTATATAAAAAGGAGTACGTTTCAATATTTACAATGGGATCGAGTGATCCGGTAAGAGTCTCAGTGTTCTTGGAGGGAGAGGGTAGCGGGACAGTCTTGGTACCCGTCAGGTACGGGAAGGCTCTGCGCCAGACCTTGGGTGCTGGTCTCAGAGCGGCTCGGACGTGGAGAGCCGCGACGGCGTCTGCAGGGCTCAGGTGGTAGGTCCGCTTGGATCGAGCCGCGACACAGTCAGCAGGGCTCCGGTGGTAGGTCCGCTTCGGTCGAGCCGCGACGAGGTCAGCTGGGCTCTGATGGTACGTTCAACAAGGATGGGCCGCGACAGCGTCAGCAGGGCCCCAAAGGTTCGTGAAGGTCTTGTAAGCACGAGGGAGCCGCGACGTCGTCAGCAGGGCTCAGTAGGTAGGTTCAGGAAGAGTCTGTCTCCTTAGGGTCAGCCGCGATTCGATCAGCAGGGCTCTTGACTCCGGGATACAACTGTCATCTTGTTGTCGGGTCGCCCCAGATATAGGTCTTGAGCCCTTTGATGTCCGGACCCTTGCGCCCAGGAGGGCGGAGAGGCCGGGTAGGGCGCGGCCAGACGCCCAGCAGGAGAGGCGCCAGGCCCCAGAGAGCTGTGGGGCGATCGCACCTAGGTGTGGGAGGACGGTCGGGGGTCCCATCGATACTGCCCTCCGCTGGGAGTGGGAAGGGCTCACGTGGTATCCCCCGGGCCAGGGGTTGGCGCCTCGATGTCGGGCCTCGCTGGGACCGAGGCCGGGTAGAGCAGGGTCACGGAGGTGGTCACGTGGAGTGACGCGTAATCCAAGATGGAGGAGCCCCGAGGTGCATGGGACCTCGTGCGGCTGAGCGAGGGGGAACAGGACCACGCCACGAGGCCGGCTCCAACACCGTTGTTAAAGGCCCTCTCCCTCAGGCCCTTTAACAAATAGTATAGCCCTTGGCAGCGGGCTATGAGGCAGTGGTTATAAAGCATAAACCTAGCTCAGAGAGGGGGAGAGAGGAGCGTAGCAACAGAATATGTCTTCAGGTGAGGATGGGGAGTAAATGCCCATGTGCTTACAATGAGAACTTGAGACAATAAATGCATGCAAATGCAGAGGTTAAAAACAATCAGAGTGGGGTGATTACTGGCACGAAGGGGTACTGCTTGATGGTAGGAAGATGGCGAAGAAGCGGGCTTTGAGACGTTTCCTCAACTGCCCCACTGAAAGAGCAATCACAGGTACAAGGAGAGGCTATTATGCAGCCTTCCCCCAGCCTCGGCCCATAAGCTGAATACACCCTTTTGGCATGTTCATTCATTGTGAGTTTTCTGGATTTTCAACCCGGCCTGGGACGCCATCTTATTAGTTGGTACACCACCAGACTCTCTGAGTTTATAGGGACATTAGTCGGCCTTGTGTATGTGGCGCGCCTTTAGGATCAGACAACCGGCTGCGAAATGGATCATGGCAGGAACAGGGAGCCAGTGCAGGTCTTTCAAAGCAGAGGGTATCTGCTTGTACCTTCCTTGGTTGGATGATAAGTTAAGCTGCTGTTTAAAGAACGACTTTGATTGGTGTTTTGGGAGATGGGTGGGTTATTTTTAGCCCTGATAGATGTATGATCAGATACAGCCCCGTACCACTGACTGAAAGATTGTACAAAGCTGGGGGTACTTGTCTTTGCGCTGTAGTGTGGGCTGTAGCCGTGCTATTTGTATTTCTCGTGATATCATCCGAGAAGGACCCATAGAAACAAATGAGAAAACCCAGCATTATAGCAGAGGACTGAAGGAGGGCAAGAAGACGCCTGAGCTCATACTTTGAGCCAGTCTGGATAATGGGTTTGATGTTCTCCTATTTACCAGGACAAAATTAGTCTTTACTGGTAATTGTTTTTTAACTTCTCGCCGCACCAAGCCGCTCGGGGGACTGCATACCCCGGTACTCAAAGTTTCAGGAGGCACTAACGCCAATCTTCACGCGCTGGGGGCGCACAAAGGCAGCCTCGGGCTCCCGCGGCACAGGACATGCGCGAGCGAAGCCCGGGCCAAGGGCGGGCCCGTCTGAGCCCATCAGAGGCAGGCAGAGGCTGGGTTGGGCCCCCCCTCTTGGCTTTGCGCCTCGTGAAGATTGCTATACTGTTTTCCATCAAGGAGCCAACCACTGGTATTGTAACCTTTGATTTATTAAGTGATTTTGCAAACGTCTAGTTTCCGTGACCTATTGTTTTTGTCACGATCTATCTTGGCTATAATTAGAGGTGCGCAATACAGAAATGGGGAAAAGGAAACATCCGAGCTCTGCACTAACTAAGGGGCCTATTATGATCACCTGCGGGCCGGCGGTGGCGATCCGCCCGTCAAATGTGCTTGTGAAACCCCCCGCCATATTAGAATGGGTGTTGGGGGTGCACTTGGGGGTTACCCATGGTACCCCCCTCATTTCCATGCACCAAGTGGGAGGCACCGCGTGGTGCCTGCCACGCAGTGCATGGAAATGCTGTGCATGCACCTTTCACATTGTGTATGGGGCTGCAGCCAGCAGCTCCACCTGCAATGTGAAAGGCCCAGGATGCTCCCGCCAGTATGGCGGGTACATCATAATACCAGTGATGGGACCGCCGCATGTCTGGCGGGCGGTCGCACACACCGCTATGGTGGCGGGCGGACCAAGTCCGCCCACCATCATAATGGGCTCCTAAGTCCCCACCATAGTCAAGAGAGCCCATTATGAATTATATCACAGGGGCAATGGGGCCAATAGAAAAGCAAATTTTAAGTGTGGAGGAAACCTTGACCAGCTGCTCGGAGAATGCCCCTGAACCAGTATCTTTTATTTCCATCACCCCAAATACAGCTCAACTGTTGGAAACGTAGACTGCGGGTTCTGGGATATAAAATAAAGATAGCAACCAGGCGGTGTGTAATGCAACTTCGCCGGGCACTTCGATCACCCAACCTCCATCTAAACGCCCAAAGGCTCCTAAGAACTGCCCTGTTAAATCCATTGGGGGTCGACCTGGCGAGCAAATCACAGCCAAGAAGAGGGCTCCAGTGCAGAAGTCGACAGCGACCTCAAAGCCCTCTAGACCTGTCAATAGGTTGGTATCTGCAACACCTCCGGACTGCAATCGACTGGTGACATCTGTCCAAGCCCTGACCGACCTTATAAAGAGATCTGTCGGTAGTCTTACAGTTCGACTGAAAGCTATGGAGTGTGCTGTTTTAAGCTGTATAGAGCGTCTAGGAGCAGTAATCCTCACAGTGGGTTAAACGATCATGCTAGGGATACTATTGATGGTATGACCTCTAGTTCTTCTATAACACTCACACTCCAACACCCTGCCACAGAGAATTCTGAGTTTTCCATTAGAGGAGCACCGAACGCACCCCGCAGTCTCGTGTATCACATGCTACAGCCAATGATAGACATAATGTGGAACTGAAACCTCCACCCTCCAGACCTGGCACTTCTTTGGGGGGATCTTTACCCACTCTGGCTGCTCTTTATACTAAGACCTTGCATGTCAACAATCAATTAGATCTTCCCCCTGCTGCTACCCCGTATGTGATTATTTTGGCCAATCCATCACCTCCCCCTTTTTGTACCGCTTTGTTCGCCATAAGTTGGCAGGGTATGCTCAGACGTGAGTCCCTTGCTCACTTTGCCACTGGATTCAAGCAAGCCTGGCTGAAGACGGCTGAAATGCCAGAAACCGGTCCTAGGAAGCTTGTTTCTGGTCCAGGGAAGACATGGCTTGGCAGTTCGGGCTGGACTGTTCCCATGAAGCACAGGGTCAGACTGATTTGCATATGGCCATGTCTGAACTGGGGTGGCAGAGTGGGCTAAAGAACGGTGATGGATCAAACCCAGATCTGTTGACTGGGTGTGAGTGTTTGATTGGTTCTGATGCTCCGTCCATCACCTCCCCCTTTTTGTACCGCATTATTTTGGCTAATGTCCCAACCGTGGACGCCCCTTTTCAAGAACCTTGGGACTCGTTGGGAAACAAGTCTCTTAAGTGGTTACATTCTAATGTCAACATGGGGGAAGCTCTCGTTGCGGATTTTAAGATGGTAAGATGGGTAGGGTGGGTTGGCAGGGGCCCCAAAGTGTTCCAGGGAGACTGTGTGGTACTTTCTTTTAAATCCCCAGCACTAGTCAGTATGATATTGGGCAGGACAAGTCTACCGTTTGTAAATTCTAATCAAATCTCAGTATTACAGCGTGTTTTTTTTCTATTGACCCCGCTACAATTGCCTAGCCAGCCGTTCTTCGAGACGCAGCAACCATCCCTATTACGTCCAGGCCTTCAACTTCCAATTATAAATTCAAACAATCCATGTATAATATTGCAACATTCAATATAAATGAACGCTTCTCCAACCTTGCTGGGGTAGACTGACTACAGGCCAATTTAATGGTAGGTGGACCTGCTCAAAACTCTGTCTCCCCATCACTAATGCCCGCTACAACCTCACTGCCAGAGGGGGACACTATGGATGTACAAAGACCTGTGGAGCAGACTGTGTTGAGGGATGAGATAAATCTGGA
The DNA here is from genome assembly GCF_964204655.1 of Triturus cristatus. Lineage (NCBI taxonomy): Eukaryota > Metazoa > Chordata > Amphibia > Caudata > Salamandridae > Triturus > Triturus cristatus. Next base: position 9,670,627 of record NC_140579.1, on the reverse strand, counting down.
TTTTACGACTCCAGATCCAAGATAAATTAACATCTCAGTTGTAATGTGGCAGGGCTTTCTTGTAAAATGAGCTTACCTGAATGGTTACATTTCGTTACAGGCTTTAATATTATTTGTCTACAGGAAACATGGGTGGTGGAACCTATCCATCTGAATGGTTATAAAACATTTAATTTGTCAGCTGTTCCATCGAGACATGGCAGACCAATGGGGGGCATTTGCATTTACGTGTAAAACAAACTAATACCCCCCACTGCAAGAGTAGAAATCCCTAATATTTATTATCAAATTGTTTCTGTCAAGCTCTCGGGCTCCACACATCTGATCTTAATTCATTTTTATAATAATGCTTGCGATCATGATATTCTGGCTATCCTTGATCAACTCAATACCGATCTAGAAGCTATAACTATTAATGGGCGAGGAGAAAGAAGTTCAGTGTTGGGAGGGGATTTTAATATCAAATTGTGTCAAATGTCATTGAACAAGATCCGTGGTTTATCTTCTCCAACAAATGACGATGTCACCCATTTTTTACATTAGGATTATGGTGAAAAACGTAATGAACTCATGTGAAATTTTGAACTTGTTAGCAGACAAGTTGTGGTTCCTTGTACTTACAATGGTGGCATGTGCAAAAGTGTCATTGATTTTATACTTTTTTCTAATCAATACTCATCTTTAATTATTGATTTCACAATCCACAACATAGCAATGAGTGATCATTTTCCACAGAGCCTACTGCTAAACTTTGGCTGCTTAAAATATCAAGGTGTCTGTCACAGTTCTACGTCAGCGGAGAACATAGAATTGTCGCTAACTAATTGTGACACCCTACAGTGGTCTATGGTCGAACCGAATGGCTTCCTAGAGCAATTAGTTCACCAACAAAGAAGGGCCTTTGGTGCATGTCTGGATGATTTTGTAAGTGCCTCAGTTATTTTGGAGACATTTGATAGAATCACCAAGGCAATTAGAGTAGGCCTAACTTCAGAGGGGAAAGGTAGTAAAGTAAAGAGGAAGCCCTGGTTTGACCATGCATGTTCAGAGGCACATAAAAACTTTAAAATGGCTTTAAAGTGTACTCCTAGAAACTACTTGGAGGTTCAGTGTAGGAGACAGTTGTTTAGGCTTGCAATAAAAAAACGCAAACAAAGTCTGAAAGCAGAGGCTTGGGACAAATTGACTTTCTGGATGTTAGCAGGCGTGCGACATCACGCTTTGAACCCTCCATTATCTTTACAGGCCTCTGAATTGACGCCTGAGTCTTCCATTTTATCTGGAGACATATCTGTATCAATGCAAAGATTGCAGGACAAATGTCTGCCTAAATTCGCATCTTTGCCAGTGATTCTCGGTGACTTGTTTTCAAGCGCCCTCCGTGACTGATCTATTGATAGCCATGGAACATTAGAATATTTAGAGATTCCTGCCGTTCGCATTATCTATATTTGAGATATAAGGACAGGATCCTACATGAGCACTTTTAATCTTTATTGTCAGGTTCCTTTATATCCAGTATAAGTTCTTGTCATTGCCACCGGTTGCCGCTGCATTGACGTCCGTCTGGGACCCAGAATTACCTTGGCTTTTCCTCAAGAAGGCGTTTTATATGCCGAAACGCGCGTAGAAAATTACATCGCTCTACTGAAAATAACATCTTAATTAGTTTTTCAAGCCACTAATTGTTGTATTGTATTTGTTGTAACGTATTGATTTTTTGTATTATTATTTGTCATTATGATTGATTTATGTTGTCCTATTTATGGTATACGTAACCTGTCTGCAGTATATTTATGTACACATAGCTATTATCTCTGTATGAGTACACTGATTCATTTTTTAGGTTTCATGTTTATTTAGACCTATTAATTTATATCCATTGCTGCCTAGGAATGTTGTCTTTTTATGAGACAAATTGAAGGAAGCCAGCTGTAACAATGATATTACCGCATTTTGGCTTGTAGTGAATTCACCCTCTTATAGTGAGGACAATAAGTACAAAATAGAGATGGCAATGAATGAGGAGGACTGGGTACCACACTTTTTCAAATTATATACTGATACTACAAAGTGTGGTGGTAACAACACTGCAGCGGCAATGTCGGTGGATACTTCATCCTCTACTATGGTTCATTACGGGTTAGACCTCAATATTACTCTGGAAGAAGTCCCCCTAGCTATAAGCACTAGCAAGGGAGGTAAAGCGCCAGGGCCTCATGGTGTCCCTATTGATTTGTTTAAGGCCAACGTGGAGTTTTGGAGCCCCCTCTTGACCCTTGTTTTTAGTTCATGCCAGAGCGTAGGGTTCCCTTCTACATTGTCTAAGTCCCATATTGTACCAATTATTTTAAAAGGAGATCGCAACTGTCCTGCCATCAATAGACCCATCTCCTTGCTAGATTCCTAAATAGATTACAAAACTGGGTGGATTGTAATCACATTTTGTCAGATCTACAGTATAGATTTCTAAAAGGCATAGGCACCGTGGAACAAGCCATTAATTTAAATCTGTTCATGAGCAAGGATGCTCCCATTAAAAGAGGTCATTTGTTTTTGTTTGTTGTCGACTTGTCGACCGCTTTTGATTGTGTTATTCCCGACAAGCTATGGTCTGTTATGACTCCAAGGGGTATGGACCACTCCATTATTAATTTACTGAGATATTTATTCTCAACAAGCCGTGCCAGGATTTGTTTTAGCATAAAGGGCGAATGTACTCGTTCTTTTAATATTGAAAAAGGAGTTTGTCAAGGGTGTGTGCTCGCCCCTTTTTTATTTAATTTGTATATTAACAAATTAGGTGACTCTCTTGCTACAACATGTCAGGATTTGCCACAGATTGAACAATGCCCAATACCCGTCCTGCTTTATGCGGACTATGCAGTACTCATGGCACATACTCCACTGGCCCTGCAGCAACTTCTTGACAGTTTTGTGCACTTTATGGAGAACTTGGGGTTGAAAATCAATATTAGCGAAACTTTCGTTATGGAAGTAGGCCGAAGTTCCACTAAGATGCGCCACATTTATATAGGGAAAGAGATCCTTCCTCTAACTCCCACTTTTTCGTATCTAGGTATTCTATTTGATTGCGAGGGGAGCTGGAATATCGCCATCAAATCAAGAAAGCTGCAATATGTTCGATCCATTGTGGCCTTGTGTAATTTTGCAAGGAAATTAGGCTGTACACAGCCAAAAGAAATGATAACTATATATAATGCAAAATGTCGAACCATTGCTATGTACGGCTCTGAGCTGTGGGGGTACGCAAATGTGGAACCACTACAGGTAGCTGAAAACGCCTTTTTTTTAAATGTATTGGCGGTTCCCTCTAGTAGTTCAAACTTTGTGTGCCATTCTGAATTGGGTGCGATCTATTTAACAGGCCTGATAAAGTTACAGCCAGTCCTTCTTTGGCACAAGATCTGGACCTAAGATCACACGGATGTTAATTGTGCATTAGTAAAGGACTGCTGTGCCTCTGAGTCTGCATTATGTACACAACAATAAACCTCTAACACCATCAATCAGTTGTTCTTTAGGCCTCAGTGGTTACCTTAATTGACCTTGGGCTACCATTTATTTATGGAATTGTTCAATATTTCATAAAATGCAAAGAAGAGGTAGCCATCACATAATATTTACAGACATATACCCCTTTCTAATGTGAAACAATACAGATTTTTGCACATAAATACAAAAAAACACATGTACACTTGTTATATTACAAACATAACATATTGATTAAACATAAGACCAATAGGCTATCCACCAGGGTAAGACAGTGCCAATGCACGTTTCGTATTGACAACAGTGGACAGTCCTACATTTTAAAGGTGTAATTGGGACATTATGTTATTTGATCCTCAATTATTGCTTAACTTGGTTCCTGAAGAGGTCAATATCTTATTGATAAACTCTAATTCAAGAGCATCAACTAATATGCTCAAATATGCATAATATGCAGGAGTGTCTCCAAGTTAGGTAAGTATGAACCTCTCATTGTCATAAGCCAACGCGTTTCAACCTTCTATTGTAGGGACCAAAAAAACTCTTTTAGGCGAAGGTCTTCATCAGGGCGAGGTTTTAAGGTGGTAGGACTTTTGGATGCCGTTTTGTGGTTCTCATGTGGGAATACCTTGAGTTTCCTATATCTCTTTGTATGTCGTAAAGGTTACGTCAGAATTCACAAATCGTCTAAGTACTTTGAATTGTTTTCCACATCGCGGCACTTCTTTAGTAAGCAAAAAAACTCCCGATATGCAAAGCCGCAGTGGTGTTTTCACTAGATTCATTGTGGCTCCGTATCGGCATTCTCCATTACACACCGAATCTTCCAATCCTCTGAGTCTGAATTAAGCGCTCCATGGCTAAACTACATTAAGATTTTTTGGGCAGATATTAGTCACCTGGAGTTCTATGATTATCCAGAGTCCCTGAATAACATTACTAGGACGGGACTTAAAATAGAGTGTCTAAATCTATTGGAGGAACTGAGACTACTTATGGAATTAGTCAAACCATCGGTTCAGCATAATCAAATGGTTTTGGCTACATGCCCAATGCAACCATACCTTTTTAATGTTTTAAATGCACAAGATAGATTTGTTTTAACACGTTTTAGACTAGACATATTTCATCGCTTGACATCTTATCCAAATGTTAACAATTGGTCAAGGAAATTAATATTTTGTCATTGTGATAATATGTACAAGCACTCAATGATTCACATTCTGTTCTTTTGTAAACTATACACTGATCTGAGAAGAACTTTTATTGTACAAATAATGAAGTTTTTGAATTTTAACCAATGTAGGCCGGTGTTTTTTACTGGCAATTACTTCTTAATTTATTTACATGTGTGGTGCTAGCAAGGTTTCTTAAGGTTGTATTAACTAGAAGAAAATCAAGCCATATTGTTTGTTAAACCATGACTTTCTTTTAATATTATTGTCTTGGATTTTAATGAATTGAGTAGTTCTATTTTAAGATTTGTTGCTTACTCTTCCTAATCGGGCCCTGAGGTTATGAAAATTAAATATGTCAAGATTTTTCAAATTCTTGCTATCCAGTTACTGCACATGGAACGTGTATTTCAGTTTCAAATTTTATTGTTCTGACCCTGAGGTTAAGGAAAAGTTATATGAAAATGTTTTTAAATCCTTGCTATTTAGTTTTTGCACAGACACTTTGAATAATGAATCAGGTTCGACTTACCGTGTTAAAATACATGGGGAGTGATTATTGGTTTGGTCTCATCTTTTGAACGTTCATATTTTGTTACTATACCTCTGATCAATTTTTATGCTGAAATAATGTATTTTAATGTGCTTTTATGAATTATTACAAAATCGAATAAAGATGTAAATTGAATAGCCTTTGCTCAGCTGCGTTTCAGACACACTGATGAAAACCACATACGAATGATTTCCCAGCAAGAAATGAGCTGCGTTATCCTTACCCAACAGCACTTGAATATGTGTTTGGGTGTTGTCAGCCCGGTAGTGGATAACGATATCTGGTAGTACTCACCTTGGCTCCATGTATGGGCTAAACATCCTGAGAGTGAGAATAGATTCCTGTGGAACTCCAGAGGAGACAGGAATTGATTCAGCTCTAGAGGATAATGCAATTTATATTTTCCACAATCTCATCAGAAATTTAGTGGTGTCTTCATAGCTTCGTCAGGTTGGGGAATTTTGCGATATGTGATTGGGGAGCGGAGGACGGTCACTAGTACAGTTTATCCAATGACACACCTGAGAGTCATGCAGAAAAGCCCTGGGTGCATTTCTAGGTCAGTTTGCTTTTTTGTAATTGATGAGTCTGGACTTTGAACTTTCTTCATCCATAACTTTAGGGAGGCATAATATCATGTTCTTAGTCATACTAACCGTTAAGGTTCGTTTCACGCAATGTTGTATAAAAATCAAAAACTCAGCTCAAACTTCTGCATCTTATATACATCTTATATACATATGTCTAAGAATAAGATGAGGCTAAGCAATTTTTTTACAAATGATTAATAATATAGCTAATCATGGCAAAATGTATATTGGAAAGAAACTGCCTGCATTTCTCAGTTATTAAAATAGGAAAAGTATATTTACCCGTGACAGTGAGATGCCGTCGTTAAGCAGGATGTATTTGCTGTTGATGGGCAACATTCTGAATTAAAATAGCTTCTTTTGGAAAGATTGAGAGACATCGTATTTACGGGAGGAGTTGGCATTGTTGTTGATGTTGTCATTAATGTGGTTGTGAGAACACAGGAATATGTTCCCACACCTGAAAACAAACAATTTAAAGTTAAAGCCAGTGGAAAATGAGGGAAACAATAAAACTCACTGCGATATGCTTTCAGGCCGGGCTGTGGCCATCTCAGGCTGGATGACAGTCAACTGGTGCACCCCGAGCAAATTTGACTTGGTCATCAGCACAGACGCCATTCCTCCGAATCAAACATTCGAAGGGCCATACAAGCCTCCATTGCAGAATACCATGGTTTGTTCCTCATGTACCACCCACTCCTGCCAATCTTATGAACTGCCCATTTTTGTACCTCTCCATTGCTTTTGAGATTGCACCCAATGCCACCCTAATCTACTAAATCCAGGCTGCCACCATCCCCACCCACCTCATCACACGCAGCTTATCCTCCCTGAGCGACTGGTCCAAACATGTCACCCTTCCCCTTTTTCCACCGCATCCCCCTGAGGTATCTTGTGCAGTCCTTGAAGAGCCGTCTTTTCCTGATGGCTTCATGCTCTTTCAGACTTCCCATATGCTCGCTATCCAGAGACATAGACGTCTAACTCCGCGGCTATGCCAATGGCATGCAACTCATTCCATTGGCAGTCATCGCCAATATCACCAGTTGCCTACTCGCCATCGAGAGCTGGATGAGGAAAGTGACACAGTATTTAATGCCCTCATCATGCCCCCTTCACCAGAGGCAGTCACTGACTCACTGCCGCCTTAGTCTTCTACACTTCCATATTAAGAATTAAGGAGAGCAACTCAATGGATATTTCATCGTTTCATCGTTTCCTCACGCTCATACCAATCAGGAAGACATATTTCTCCCCAGTTAATTTAGCGGCGTTCTTGGGCCATGTCCCTCGGTCGAACAGTTCACAGTGTCACTTAGAGCCCGGATTGTCCTGCTCAGGAAAGTATGGGGCATATTATCAAGACAGGCGCTAAAACGGCGATAATGGGCTTGATAATATGCTCTATGGAATTCCAATTGAAGCTCAGGTTAGATGTCTTGATAATATGCCCCTGTGTACTCATTGAGACTAGACCAGAGATATCACACTTTTCTAGCTCCAGTCCTGACACACTCTCTCACCTGTTGCCCTGATCTCAATCTTATCCTTCAGATCACTGGTAGGGAGCTGCCTTCGAACAACGCAGGCAGACTGACCTTCAGTTTCAAAAACTTGCACCACACCCCGAAGGAACGAGGATGCGTGAGAGCTCCAGTGACATCTAAAATGTGATAGAGAAGATGCACTCACTCGGTGGTGCTTGCAACCGAGTGGTGTCACCGTGGGCAATTGATGTGCGCTTCTGCCCTATGGCTCGGTCAGCTGGGGGAGATGTCCTCTTATTCTTGAATATGTCTTGTGCGTAAACCAAGCTGCCGCTGGCTAATTCAGTCCAAGTGCCGAAAGTGGGAGAACAGCGCACCTTCACCATCTCCAGGACTGAATCCTAACTGATGGGCATATCAGCAACAACCGGCGATAATTATCGCTAAGCGCACTTAGCGCTAGGATAATTATCGCCGGCTAGCGTGGATTTTTATCGCTGAGATAGCGTGCTATTAGCAACGCTTATCTCAAAAGCGATAAAGCGCTGGGTCGGGCAGCGCTGTTCAAAATGATGTCCCTTCCCAGATTTCTCTATGCACTCCAGAACTCCTTCGACGTTATTCCGGTGTCCTACTTTCGGGAGGTGGAGAGCCTGCAGAGGAGATTGGTGTGGGATGGACGGGCGCGTATCGCTCTGGCGAAGCTTACTCTCCCCTGGTACGACGGGGGCATCGCGCTTCCCGACATTCGCAGGTATTATTGGGCCTCACAGCTGTCGGCCATAAACCATGCCACGTATGCGCCTGGCTTGAATCCGGCGTATGAAATGGATAAATTCCTGCTTCCCGGCGGGAACTATAACAGGGCACTTTACTCCAGCTCGGCGGGACGGACCCTTACGGGCCCTACTAAGATTGCGGTACGGATCTGGAAGGCGGCCAATGTAGCCTTGGGCTGGAGTGAGCGATTAACATGTGCTACTCCTCTGTTTGCCTCCGATCGCCTGGGAAGCCTCTGGACAACGAAGGGGTTTGAACGTTGGGACACGATTGGTATTAGTAGAGTGGGAGACCTATGGATTAAGGGTGCTGTTAAAACATTCGCGGCGCTCCAGAGCGAATACGAACTTACGGAAAGGGAGTTCTTCCGCTACGCCCAGATTCGGCATGCCCTGCTCTCTGTTTTTGAGGAGGGGACCAATATCCCGGCTTCTTCGCCCCTCGAGGACCGCATACTCGATGGTCATGTCCCCGACAGTACTATTTCATTAATTTATAAAAAACTTATCAATAATCGGGCTGACCTCTTGGTGCGCCTCCGGGAGGCGTGGACGGGGGATGGGGTGGAACTGGACGACGAGGACTGGCAGTCCGCACTGTCGTCCCCCAAGGAAGTGGCCATTCCAGCCCGTCTCCGTCTGGTCCAACTTAAGATTCTCCACCGGGTGTATGTGACGGGTCCCCGTTTGGTCTCGATGGGATTTTCTGAAGACGGGCTCTGTAAGCGGGGATGTGGACTCAGAGCCACCTTTCTCCATATCCTTTGGGAGTGTCGCGAGGTGGCGGAATACTGGCGTCGGATTCATGTGGTCATGGGACAAGTCACCGGGGTTGTGCTGCTGCCGGAGGTGCGTCGCTGTGTCCTGAATGTGTGGGAGCCCAATGATTATAACGCGGCTCAGACTCGGTGGGCGGCCCTGGGGAACATGATTGCCAAGAGAGATATAGCGCAGCTTTGGGGTTCCCAGCGGCCTCCCACCGTGTCCGTATGGAAGGAGAACATGGACTGGTGCATGTTCAGGGAGAAGACTGTGTATGTTGCTCGTGGCAAGCCGGGGGCGTGGGGTAGAATCTGGGGGCAATGGAATGCGTATCGTGGGGGTATCTGTGTTCCCCCCCTGGTGGACACCGACATTGCCTTGTCCCCCTGACCCTTGATGGTTCCCTGCGACTTTTGAGATAATCGAATATAGACGTTCCTCTCCCGTGCCCCCCCCCCGACCTATTATTACTCCTGCCTTTTAGTAGCTATTTGAAGATCAGAAGTAGAGTCCCCCTGATGTAGCCTTACCCACCTTTTTTGCCTTTACGCCTCGCCTTTTGTTTTTATTTGTTATTTATGTTAAACCTATGTATCCTGCTTCCCTAGGACTTTCCGGAGTCATGTACGGGGCTGGACCCCGGGAGTCGACTACTGCCTTAACCTCTGTATGATCCTTCCCGAATCTAGCGGCCGGCCCCGGTGGTTGTAGGCCCATTCTTGTAATTGATTTCTTGTTCAATAAAATTTTCAAAAAAAAAAAAAAAAAAAAAAAAAAAGCGATAAAGATCCTGGCGCTAACTGCCTAACGTGAGATTATCGCTGGAAACCCAGCGATAATCTCACGCAATGTGGCGTTAGCTTGCTGATAGGGACTCAGAAACTTAGCCATGATATCCACCCTCCATAGGATATCATGGCTAAGTCAGTCCTGAAGCAGGCGTACGGTAAGTAGCGATAACAGAGGTAATCGCTACTTTTCTTGTCGCTATGCTTCATAGCGTGGGGCTTGATGTCATGTGAGGTCGGGAACACTCACTTTGCATCTCGTTAGAGATGCAAAGCTGGGCGTTAGGAATCCCGACGCTAATGCAAGGTTTCACGCGTTAGCGTGGCCTTGCTAATTAGGCGATAAAATTATCGCCGCTTTTCGGCCGAAAACGGCCGTAAAAGCGGCAATAATTTTTTATCGTCAGCTTGATGATATGCCCCCAAAGGAGTACATTTTAGCTATCACATTTTAGGGTGTTGCTGGTACTCTCACGCTTCCCGGTTCCTTTATCCAATCGTGGCCCTGTAGCTTCCCTTTAATCAGGTGTCCTTGTTGCGCATTGTCCTCAAAAGAAGTCCACATTCCTATGAAGTTTGAAACGCCACTAATTGTCACAGGCTTCAAAGAATTTGCTATTTTCAGTGATTGGTGTGCATATTAAAAGCTGTTGCCTGTGCATGATCTTATGACCACTCTACTTGGATGTGTTTTTTAACCTTGGGACACAGCGCACGTTGATTGTTTTGTCTGTTTATTGCACCCTGTATGTGATGTTTGCACAATGTCTATGTGGTCTACAGATTACTGCACTACAAGTGTAGTTCCTGTACTTTTCTTGTTTAATTAAATGCACTCATAAGGTTAGAATGTGTTAATGTGTGAATGTGTTAGTACATTCATTCATTCATTCATTTTATGCTTAGGATATATGTATTAGCCTTTCTACAAAATTCCAGGTGAACCATTGTTTTGAGTATATATTTTCCACTACGGGGCCACACGGGGCTTGAGACCACTGCTTACAATGATATAAAATTGCAATTTAGATGAAATCAACCCTTCTGCCAAGCTTCATGCTTTTAGCCAAAAAATGCACACTTTTAAGCCTCTGCTCTGAAGTTCATGATTTGCCATTTCCTGTGAAGACTGAGCAGTTTTTCTAAAGAAAGTAAACTGATGGTACGCAGTCCAGAAGGTACTCTTTGTTGTGGAACACATGCACTTTAAGAAGCGCAGGTGCAGCACTTCTCTGGAACAGAAACAGGCAGCATTAATAGTATCTAAGCATCTGGGCAGCTGCCCATTCATTGGATATGATGGATGAGGTCACAAGAAGCAGAGAGCAGGAGCCGAAGGAGAAAACCTGGTAGGATATCTTGATAGCATTTTCAACAATTTAATGGAGGCATAATATTGTTTCAGATATAAAATAAATTGTTCTTTATTGCTGCTTTCATTTATACTAGATTTACCAATCAAAAGCGCCTTTCATCTGCCTTGTGTTAACTATTCAAACGTCCTTCTCACTCCACCATTTTGTGAACTCTCTTCCACCTCTGAGAGAGGAAGTGACGTCAGCAGATGCATGCAATGCAGCCCATCGATCTCAAACAGGAGATAACGTGCAAAGTAAGTGCTGCCTTTTCTTTTCCTCTCTGTCAAAGAGAAGAGAGTACCCTTTACTTCTGCAGCTTTGTTGGTGGTTTGGATGAAGTAACTTTACTGCTGCCTTTTCAGTCCAGTGAATATTAATCAGGGCCCACATGGCAAAGTGCACAGGAAAAGGAGCCGAACTGCTTTGGATGGCTTGTCTGAAGAAGACTGGGTCGTGCCACAAGATCCTTCAGCCTCCTCTTGGAAGACACACACACAGGTTAAAAAACACAGACAAGTGAAACAGACACACATGAAACGTTACCATTTAACACAAGCTGGTAGATGCAGTTGTCCTGGGATGGAGTCAGGACCACAGCGGTGAGTATGTGGCTCGCTTTCTTGCTCCCACGGTTGGACGCTACACAGTAATACTCCTGAGTCTGTGCGAGGTCTCCACAGTGGAGGTTCATGTCCGCAGACGGGGAAACAGCGACAGCAGCGGACTCGCTCTTCTTGTACCACACGTACTTAACATTAAATCCCTTCACCGACCTGCACTGCGCAGTCACCGATTCCCCTCCGCATGTTCTTTCGGGTGCAGTGAGGAATGTGATGAAAGGAGGGGACACAGGCTCTGCAACAAAAACATGTTCTTCAGCCGCAGCGGTAGAATTCTCTCAACAAGTCTTTATCTTACGCAAACAGAAAAAGCAATGGGGCATATTACCAAGGAACAGGGAAAATTAATGCTAAGGGCACTTAGCGGTAATTTTTTTAACGCCTGCTATTGCTGGATAATATCGCCTGGTTATCACGTTATTAACAACGCTAACCGTCTAGGCGATAAAAAATCCAGCGAATAGCAGCATTTTGGGAGGTTATCGCTGGTAATGCAACGATAAAACTACAAGGATAGGGATATCCTTGTTGATAGCCCACGGTGGACTTAGCCATGTGATCCACCTCCCGTTGGATTACATGGCTAAGTCTGAAAATTAGCAGACGTAAAAAAGCAGCGTTAACCGAGGTTAGCGCTGCTTTTTTTGTCTCTAACAAGGTTAGCGTTAAGCTTGATAATAGGAGAAATGTCGCTTAGCGACATTTCTCCTATTATTTTGCTCTGGAACGCCCACTTTGCATCTCATTAGAGAAGGGAAGCGTAGTGAAAAAGGGTGCTAACATGCAAAGTCGCATGTTGTTGATAGGGCGATATTTTTATCTCCGCTTCTTTGGCTTTGAAACCCAAAAGAGCGGAGATAAAGCCCTTGTTAAGATGCCCAGAGGTTCCTTAGCATCCGATCTGCAATGCACAGCCCAGCTCTGCTCATCCATAGGGTGAGTGAGAAAGCTGCTGTCAACTGTTCTTTGCTTGAGATTTAACTTTTCCAGAGCTGAGGTAAACTAAGGATGAGGTAAACAAAGTAGGCTGAGACATTGGACATGAGTCTCCCTGCAGGGTTATGATGTAGGAGAAGTGGTTGCAAATGTTTTTTCTTCCCACATCCTGCCACGCCTTAAAAGCAGTTAATTGAACGACCCGATTTGTTCACACTTCCGTGTGCTCCAAAGGCTGTTCATTACAAGCTGGGCAATCAAAAGTTATTACGTCCCTAGAAAAGAACAACCAAAGTACAAAAATATGTATACTTCTCTCTTGAGATGGATTCATAACCAGATAAGCACTTCACCCTCATGCTGTGTCAAGATAAACATTGCAAGGGGCCCGCTGAGCGAGGTGCTTATAACACAGATGTGTGAGGGAACACATGCAAGTGGACTCTGGCTTTACTTTGAATCTGGAACTTTCTTCTATCAGGAGGTGGTCGAGGACATGAGGGAAACTCTAAAGAGCTCATCTGGTGGCTGTTTGTTAGAGTGAGATGGGTACAAGTCAGCATTATGCCCACTACACATCTTTAGCAGTTCTGGCAGATGTCACTGAGTGACAGAAAAATGAAAAGTGTGAAGATAGATTCCCGCCAGGAGAAATTGGAGTCTGAGAAGGATGAAAGGAGCAGGTTCTTGAACGCCATGTTACGCCAGTCTGCATCACCTGGCGCTTGTGCAGAGCGCTCTGTCGCACATTGGCATAGTCAAGCCTGCCATTGATCAGTGTATGGACCATTAGGATGTGCGATTTGAGGAAATGGCAGGTGTAATTTAAGAGACTGTGCATCTTGGAACTTATGGTTACTTCAGTATTTTGATAAGTGCCATGTGTGAAGGGGTATTCTAACAGAATATTAAGTTTTTAATATAATCCTGTCAAGATATTATGGCCCAAATATCAACTACTTCAATAGCTTGTAGCTATGTTTACAAAGGTAAGTATACATTTACTCCATGTATATGTACCTTGATGATATATTGATATATTACCTACTGGCGGTCGCCAGTAGGTAGTTATAGTTAGGACCACGTTTCCATAGGAAAACCTCAACATTCTATTTTGAATAACTTTGGCGCCGGTCGACGAATCCTCGCGAATTTCTCAAAATAGGTGGGGCGCTACGCTCCGCTCCTACCCTGAAAGTCTCGGGGGGATCCGGCAAGCGGGGGCTGAGATAAAAGGGGGGTCCCAAAACGCATTTTTCCCATGCATTTTTCCATAGGACCTTTAGAACGAGCTACAGCCCGAACGGCTGAACAGAATTACTCAAAATTTGGCAGAGAGGTAGTCCCTAGGTCAAGGAAGTGCCTTTTGTAGGTTTGGTGTAAATCTGTTCAGTAGATTCTGAGAAAATAGCCTTTAAATCAATATATATATCTGAGCCCGCTTACGGTACGCTTACCGTACGCTTACGGTAAGCGTACGGTGGCGTGCGCGAGCGCGATTCTGATTGGCTCTTAGATCTTAGTAAACATTCGAATCGGCCGAAACCAGGAAGCGGCGGCCGCCATTTTGTGTATTTCACTCTGAAAAAAAAGAGTGAAAACAAGGAAAGGGGGCAATGAGGAGAGTTACAGACCCCCTAACATTTGTAAGGGGGTCAAAGAAGGACAGAAAAGTACAAAAAAAACATTTATTGATTTTAAAAAAAATCACGGGGTACGCGTACGGTAAGCTTACGGTAAGCGTACGGTAGAAAAAAAAAAAAAAAAAAATGAAAATCAGATTTAAGTGTTTAGATATTAGGGGGCTCTAAAAAGAGCCGTTGTGTTTATGAAATGATTTTTTAGTGGTACCTACAAGTAAGTACCGATGCAGAGTCTAAGGTTCAAGAGGAAGACTCTGTTCCCTTCATCATTGAAGTGCACACCATCTCCTCTATAAATGTCTTGCATGTCATAACGCAAGTTGTTGTGGTAAATGGCACCCATACCATAGTCACGGAGGAAAGCAGAAACAGATTTGTTGACGTGCTTTCTTGCTTTGTCATCGCACCGCGTGCCCACCGTGCGTGCACGGCACTAACTGCGTAAAGTGGGCGCGCGGTGCGCGAAGCGCACCGCGTGCTCACTGTGCGCGAAGCGCACCGTGCGCGCACGGAACGAACTGCGTTAAGTGGGCGCGCACGCCACGAATGGCGTAAAGTAACTTAGCATTTAAAAAAACCGTACAAATTCACTGAAAAAACCATAGGTTTCACACACGTTATAGTTAGGAATTAGCATTTAAAAAACCTTGCAAATTCACTGAAAAAACCATAGGTTTCACACATGTTATAGTTAGCGGAAATTTTACTGATAAAAAACCAATGAAATTCCCCCGTTATAGTTAGTGCAGGCAACTATAACTCACGCGACCGCAATCTTCTGCTGATGACATATGTGTCTTTATGAAAAAAAAATATTTGTAATATATGTATAGCTAAAAATGTATGGAAGAAGACATGGGCAAATAAGTGTCTAAATACAGTATTAGCATCAGCAGAGGATTGCGGTCGCGTGAGTTATAGTTGCCTGCACTAACTATAACGGGGGAATTTCATTGGTTTTTTATCAGTAAAATTTCCGCTAACTATAACATGTGTGAAACCTATGGTTTTTTCAGTGAATTTGCAAGGTTTTTTAAATGCTAATTCCTAACTATAACGTGTGTGAAACCTATGGTTTTTTCAGTGAATATATATATATATATGTGTGTATATTATATATAGGAACACCGGGTTGGGAGTTCACCATGTGGGATAGGGGAGTATGGAAACCAAGAAAGATGTTAAACAGAAAGTCATCAACCTATGCCTGATGGCCTTAATGAAACATGATTTTTCTGAAGAAGGAGGCGTGGCTAGCATTAAATCTATTTGTATCAAAGATGGTTCAATCAATCAACCAAGGCTTTATAAAGCACAGAAAATCACCCGTGAGAGGCTGGAGTTGCCAACTGGTTTTTTTTTAATGAAAAAGAGGGGAAAGCAAGAAGAAGGCACTCAAAAAATGGGGAGCAAACAAGGACAAAGCAATAAAAACAAAGAGAAGGCAATGAGAAGGAATTTTCAAAAAACAGGGAAAAGCAAGGAGAAAGCAGTGAAAACGAGGGAAAAACATGGAGAAGGCATTCAAAACATAAAGGGAAAAACAAGGAGAGGGCAATGAAAATGAGGAGAAAGCAAGGAGAATGCACTCAAAAAATAGGGTAAAATGCAAGGTGAAATCAGTGCAAACGAGGGAAAAGCAAAGTGAAGGCACCCAAAAAACAGGGTGAAATGCAAGAGAAAGCAGTGAAAACTAGGGAAAAGCAAGGGGAAGGCACTCAAAAAACGGGAAAAGGCAAGGAGAACGCAGTGAAAATGAGAGCAAAGCCAGAAGAAGGCACTCAAAAAGCATGGAAAAAGCAAGGAGAAGGCAGGAGCAAGAATGATGCAGCAGCATGGGGTGAGCTTGGCCTGCCCAATGCGGTCATGCTGCAGCCTCCATTAAGAAGGTCATGGGAGGTCGGAGTGGTGCTGGGCGGCAGCGGGCTGGGCCAGGCAGGGGGCGGGGAAAAGGCAGCAGGCAGGAGCAGCAATGAGGGGAAAAACACAAGGAGAAAGCAATGAAAACGAGGGGAAAGCAAGAAGAGGGCACTCAAAAACGGGGGAAAAAGCAAGTAGAAAGCAGTGAAAAACAAGGGAAAAGCAAGGAGAGGGCACTGAAAATAATGGAGGAAAAACAAGGAGAAAGCAGTGAAAAACAAGGGAAAAGCAAGGAGAGGGCACTCAAAATAATGGAGGAAAAACAAGTAGAAAGCAGTGAAAAACAAGGGAAAAGCAAGGAGAGGGCACTCAAAATAATGGAGGAAAAACAAGTAGAAAGCAGTGAAAAACAAGGGAAAAGCAAGGAGAGGGCACTCAAAATAATGGAGGAAAAACAAGGAGAAAGCAGTGAAAAACAAGGGAAAAGCAAGGAGAGGGCACTCAAAATAATGGAGGAAAAACAAGTAGAAAGCAGTGAAAAACAAGGGAAAAGCAAGGAGAGGGCACTCAAAATAATGGAGGAAAAACAAGTAGAAAGCAGTGAAAAACAAGGGAAAAGCAAGGAGAGGGCACTCAAAATAATGGAGGAAAAACAAGTAGAAAGCAGTGAAAAGCAAGGGAAAAGCAAGGAGAGGGCACTCAAAATAATGGAGGAAAAACAAGTAGAAAGCAGTGAAAAGCAAGGGAAAAGCAAGGAGAGGGCACTCAAAATAATGGAGGAAAAACAAGTAGAAAGCAGTGAAAAACAAGGGAAAAGCAAGGAGAGGGCACTCAAAATAATGGAGGAAAAACAAGTAGAAAGCAGTGAAAAACAAGGGAAAAGCAAGGAGAGGGCACTCAAAATAATGGAGGAAAAACAAGTAGAAAGCAGTGAAAAACAAGGGAAAAGCAAGGAGAGGGTACTCAAAATAATGGAGGAAAAACAAGTAGAAAGCAGTGAAAAACAAGGGAAAAGCAAGGAGAGGGCACTCAAAATAATGGAGGAAAAACAAGTAGAAAGCAGTGAAAAACAAGGGAAAAGCAAGGAGAGGGCACTCAAAATAATGGAGGAAAAACAAGTAGAAAGCAGTGAAAAGCAAGGGAAAAGCAAGGAGAGGGTACTCAAAATAATGGAGGAAAAACAAGTAGAAAGCAGTGAAAAACAAGGGAAAAGCAAGGAGAGGGCACTCAAAATAATGGAGGAAAAACAAGTAGAAAGCAGTGAAAAACAAGGGAAAAGCAAGGAGAGGGTACTCAAAATAATGGAGGAAAAACAAGTAGAAAGCAGTGAAAAACAAGGGAAAAGCAAGGAGAGGGCACTCAAAATAATGGAGGAAAAACAAGTAGAAAGCAGTGAAAAACAAGGGAAAAGCAAGGAGAGGGCACTCAAAATAATGGAGGAAAAACAAGTAGAAAGCAGTGAAAAACAAGGGAAAAGCAAGGAGAGGGTACTCAAAATAATGGAGGAAAAACAAGTAGAAAGCAGTGAAAAGCAAGGGAAAAGCAAGGAGAGGGCACTCAAAATAATGGAGGAAAAACAAGTAGAAAGCAGTGAAAAACAAGGGAAAAGCAAGGAGAGGGCACTCAAAATAATGGAGGAAAAACAAGGAGAAAGCAGTGAAAAACAAGGGAAAAGCAAGGAGAGGGCACTCAAAATAATGGAGGAAAAACAAGTAGAAAGCAGTGAAAAACAAGGGAAAAGCAAGGAGAGGGTACTCAAAATAATGGAGGAAAAACAAGTAGAAAGCAGTGAAAAGCAAGGGAAAAGCAAGGAGAGGGCACTCAAAATAATGGAGGAAAAACAAGGAGAAAGCAGTGAAAAACAAGGGAAAAGCAAGGAGAGGGCACTCAAAATAATGGAGGAAAAACAAGGAGAAAGCAGTGAAAAACAAGGGAAAAGCAAGGAGAGGGCACTCAAAATAATGGAGGAAAAACAAGTAGAAAGCAGTGAAAAACAAGGGAAAAGCAAGGAGAGGGTACTCAAAATAATGGAGGAAAAACAAGTAGAAAGCAGTGAAAAGCAAGGGAAAAGCAAGGAGAGGGCACTCAAAATAATGGAGGAAAAACAAGGAGAAAGCAGTGAGAAACAAGGGAAAAGCAAGGAGAGGGCACTCAAAATAATGGAGGAAAAACAAGGAGAAAGCAGTGAAAAACAAGGGAAAAGCAAGGAGAGGGCACTCAAAATAATGGAGGAAAAACAAGGAGAAAGCAGTGAAAAACAAGGGAAAAGCAAGGAGAGGGCACTCAAAAACCAGGGGAAAAAGTAAGGCAAAAGCAGTGAAAACGAGGGAAAAGCAATGTGGTAAAAAGGAGAAAGCAATTAAAATGAAGGGAGAGGAAGGAGAGAGCACTCAAAAAGACTGGGGAAAAAGCAGCAAAAACGAGGGAAAAGCAAGGAGGAGGCACTCAAAAAATGGGAAAAAGCAAGGAGAAAGCATTGAAAATTAGGGAAAAGCAAGGAGGTGATGGAGCAAGGATTCGAAGAAAAGAAACTTGCTGAAATCAACCTCTCGTTAACAAATACTAACAAGTAGAAATAGACACTTGAAAGAAAATTAACATACACTCGACATTCACGTATGGGGAAAAAGGCTTACTGCGTGCTTAGTTAACAAAGAATAATGTGCAACGTAACTGAAGTCCCGCTTGAAACCGAAAATCGCATGTGCGAACCCGTCCCCCGTAAATAATCATGTGATTAACCCATGTGAGAGGAAAACTCTCACGCATGCGCAAGGAGTCAACAATTGTGGGTCTCGAGGTACCGCGTGCTTGGCAAATGCTCGCCTGGATTTAAAAAGAGTTGTCGCTGCTAATGCTTTTGCTTAACAAAGAAGAAAATAACATGGGATAGAGGAGAAGCGGGTGGTGAACAGTGATAATAACATATTTGAGAAATTAACATCAGTTTAGGATTCCTTTATTAAAAGTGTGCGTTTGGACCTGATGTGCTGAGCCAAAAGAAAAGAAGGCGGTTGAGACGTAACAAGTTGAGTCTGTGCATTAAAGTCTTGGAATGACCAGCTGACCGGGACAACATTGACTGGCTGCCAAGAACCAAGGACGGATGCTTGGGAAAGTTCTTCAACTGTAGAAATTATACAAAATATGTATCTATTTCTTTTTGCGAATGCATGTCAAAGGGAGTATTCTGTAAAATTGAATAAATTAAATGGGAAGGGTTTATAAAACAAAGAATTCGTTAAGAAATCCAGAATGAGCACATGAGGTGACGACAACTCCCCTGCCCCGGCCCAGTTACAATCCATGATTCACAGATATTCGCAACTTTTGAGGGAGGGACATGCAGAATTAAAGAATATAACTTTGACCCTGCTTCAGGTAGGTCGCTCCCCTCACCGCCACGCAGCCCCCTGTGTGCCCTGCAGGCCGCCGTCTGCCGTTAGCTGCTGCCACTTGCACTGGTTCCTGACTGCCTGTATTCGTTGTGCCTTTGCACCCCAGCTAACTTTTGCCTTTTGTACCCCAGCTAACCTCTGACTTCTGTACCCCTCATCCAGCCCCGTTTTCTTCTGTATCCACCGCCCTGATTTTGCCTTCTGAACCCCTGGTTCCTGACTGCCTGTATTCGTTGTGCCTTTGTACCCCAGCTAACTTTTGTCTTTTGTACCCCAGTTAACCTTTGACTTCTGTACCCCTCAGCCAGCCCCGTTTTCTTCTGTATCCACCGCCCTGATTTTGCCTTCTGTACCCCTGCCCGGTTCTCCCCCTCGCACCCTTCCTTCTGCTCCGTTGCCCCCGCCGCTCCTTTCCCGCCGCTGCGTCCCTGCGGCCCCACCCCCTTGATCCCCATTGGCCGCCCCGCTCCCGCCTCCCAGCTGCTCCTCCCTCCCGCTCCCACTCATATGGAGGCCGCGCAGCGGACGCGCGCAGCGGGCGCGCCGCTGGCGCGCCGAAGGCGCGCCTAAGGCAAGCCCGTCTGCGCCCGTCCGTGCCTGGCCCGCGCCCAGCGCCCGAACCCATGGCCCCCGTGGACCCCAGCCCACCCGCCAGATGTACGACGCCGCCACCCTCAACGCACTCAACACCGGCCGAACCCCGGGATGCTACCAAGCCACCCCGAGACGCACTCACGGACCCTTCAGCTGCCTCGCCTGCAAGTTCACCTGCATCCGGACCTGCCCCGTACCAGCACCCGCCAAGCCGAACACCAGCAGCAACCACCTCAAGTGCATCCTGCTCAACACCCGCTCCATCCACAGACATGCCATCGAACTCTGGAACCTCCTCGACACCACATCTCCAGACGTTGCCTTCCTCACGGAAACCTGGATGAACGACTCCTCAGCGCCCAACATCGCCATCGCCATCCCAGAGGGATACAAGATCACCCGGAGAGATCGCAACAACCAGACTGGAGGAGGCATCGCCATCGTCCACAAGAACACCATCCGCATCACGACCAACACCGACGACACCCTGACTACCGCCGAACACCTACACTTCCAGATCCACACCGACCCCAAGACCACCCTCAGAGGCACCCTGATCTACCGACCCCCGGGACCACGCACACCATTCAGCGAGGACATCGCCGACTTCATCAGCCCACACGCCCTCCCCTCCGCTGACTACATCCTCCTGGGGGACATCAACTTCCACCTGGAGAACAACAACGACCGCAACACCACCACCCTGCTTGACAACCTCGCCAACCTCGGACTCAAGCAGCTGGTGTCCACCCCCACCCACCTCGCCGGACACACACTCGACGCCGTCTTCTCATCCAGCAAAGACATCACCTTCAGCCACGCCACTGGACTCCACTGGACGGACCACAGCTGCGTCCACTTCACCTTCAGAAGAACCACGATCCACCACCACCAGCAACAGGATGCTCGAAGAAGCTGGAACAAGATCACAGCCGACCAGCTCGCCGCATCCCTGAGCCAGCACCCTCCAGCCAGCTCAGCGAACCCTAGCCAGGCCGCCGACAACCTCACGAAGTGGATCAGCACCTGCGCGGACTAACTCGCCCCACTGAGGACCCCGCCCAGCAGACCCAGCAGCAAGAAGGCCCCATGGTTCACCGACGAACTCAAGAGCTCCAAGAAGAACTGCCGAGCCCTCGAGAAAGCCTGGAGAAGGGAGCCTACCCCGGACAACATGACCACCCTCAAGCTCGCCACCCGGAAGCACCATCAACTAATCCACGCCACCAAGAAAACTGCATTCAAGGACCGGCTGGACAACAACGCACACAACTGCAAGGAACTCTTCAACATCGTGAAAGAGCTCTCCAACCCCAACGCCGGAAACAACGACATCACCCCGTCGCAAGACCTCTGCAACTCCCTCGCCTCATACTTCCACAAAAAGATCGCTGACATACACAACAGCTTCATCCCGCAAACAACGCCCCCCACGACCGAACCAACGCCCCCCACCACCACCCTCAGCGCCTGGACCCCGATCAACACAGAAGACACCATCCGCACGATGAACTCCATCCACTCCGGATCTCCGACCGACCCCTGCCCTCACCACGTATTCAACAAGGCCAACGCTGTCATCGCACCCCACCTGCGGGACATCTTCAACACCTCCTTCGACACCGCCACCTTCCCCGAGAGCTGGAAGCACGCCGAACTCAGCGCTCTACTAAAGAAACCAACAGCGGACCCCACCGAACTCAAGAATTACCGCCCCATCTCGCTCCTCCCGTTTCCAGCCAAAGTCATCGAGAAGACCGTCAACAAGCAGCTGGCCGCCTTCCTCGAGACGAATGGATCCCTCGACCCCTCACAGTCTGGCTTCCGAGCCAACCACAGCACCGAGACCGCCCTCATCGCTGCCACCGATGACATCCGAGCCCTGATGGACAACGGAGAGACAGCGGCCCTCATCCTCCTAGACCTCTCCGTGGCATTCGACACTGTCTGCCACCGCACCCTAGTGCAGCGCCTCAGCAATGTCGGAATCCAGGAGAAGGCACTGGAATGGATCATCTCCTTCCTCGACGGAAGGACACAGAGAGTCCGCCTACCACCGTACAAGTCGGAGGCCACCGAAGTCATCTGCGGCGTACCCCAAGGATCCTCACTCAGCCCCACCCTCTTCAACGTCTACATGAGCCCCCTCGCGGCCATCGCACGCCAACACAACCTCAACATCATCTCCTACGCCGACGACACCCAGCTGATCCTCTCCCTGACCAACGACCCCACACAGCTTTCTCTGTAAGACCAACTGGATAGAATCTCATTGAATTCCAGGGTATGTTCTCACAATTTCCCATAGTGAGATGATGTTAACCATTTTTTCTCTGATGTAATTTCTGACAAAACCATATATGAGGACGGTTTGGTCAGGGATGGATGCACACAACAGTTTTGTAGCTATAGCAGTATTTCTAACTGAATGTCTATTCTTGAAGATTTTAAACTAGGCCCTTTCTTGACCCTGCCTCAGGTTCGTTTTGGTGTCTTGCTTTTTTAATACTTGTATCTTTCATAATCCTCAATGTGAACTATGTTGAGTAGAAATTTTTCTACCCTGTGTGGCTTTCTCTTTCTTTCCTGGACCATCTCAAGGAGCCACTTTCTCATGCACGTCAAGAGCAGGATAACATCAGGGTTACGAGGAAGAACCGCCATTTCCTTGGGGAAATAAGAAGGGAACAAGAGAGGCCTTTACAGCATCCAACCTTCACTACATGCATTTCACTGGATAACTGCATGTTGCTTTTGCCATCAGGGATAAAGCAGAGTTTTTCAGTGAACTGTGCAGTAATCATCAATATAATTGATTAGGTTTGTGGGGTCATCCCTTCCAAATGTTGTTGATATTATTATCACTATTATTAATAGTATTATTATTATGCTGAGTCAAGAACTGTCTTATAGTACAAAGATGGTTAGATGCAAATACATTATAACTGTTCCATGATGGAAGATATTCAATAAGAAACTGGGCACACATGCCTCGGAGCAAGAAGGTATTTCGAACCCTCGACTAAGAATAAAAGAGTTCTAATCCATTGTGTGGTACATTACATGCTAAATGAGCGGGACCTGCAGCTGTCTGTTGCTGCCTGCTGCTGAGGCCCGCGTGCACGGAGTCTTTGCATTTGCACGGATCGCTTCAATATATTATCCCCCAAACCAGGGGAGCAGGTAGTCTCCTGAAGCCAGGAGCTCTGTGACATTAGCACTGAACCAAGGCTAGGTTAGGGCGATCGAACCCCTCCATCGCAGCTGCCCTTCGCTCAGGTTATAAAATCATGAGGAGAGACCACGTGATCGGGAATGGTGGTGGCGTTGCTATTGTTTTCAAACAAGAGCTGGAGTGTACCTCTATCTCATTAGACCCGGTGGAAGGCGCAAGATGCCTGGGTTTCCGCTGTACACTTTCACCACACGCATGCATTGCCGGGATCTTGATCTATAGACCACCTGGTGTATCTAGCAATATGATTAGGACCCTGCAGGAATGCATTACACCGCTTGCTCTCAGATACAAACACCTCCTCATCTTGGGTGATCTGAACTTACATATGGACTCCATTGTCGGAAATAATGGCAGCTTGCAATCTAAGTTCTTTTATTTCTGTTCCCACACATCATTTGGGGCACATTTTAGATCCAATCTTCTGTAATATGGAACTGGAAACTGACCCTCCAATCCCCTTAACCTGCTCCGATCACTTCTTGGTTAACTTTTGGATATCGGACACAGGGATGTATGTCCCACCTGGTAGGAAAGCGACTGAATATCATTATAGAACCCTCAATAAAATATCTATGCCATCTCTTCCGTTCCTTCTCTCTCGGACAATCCCGAATTGGACGCCTGTGCTTTAGAATCATGGCTCAGGCCCAACATTGATGAGGTTGCCCCTTTGACCACACGCACCCGGAAGAGAATATTTCGCTCTGCTCCTTGGTTCAATGAACCCTTGAGAGTTAGCAAAAGTATATGCAAAGTCCTCGAAAGAAAGTGGTTCAATCATTAGATAAGATCATTTATAAGGCAGCTTTAAAATCTCATTATAAGATGGTGAAAGTGGCCAAGATAAGCTATCTGCAGACCAAAATTGTGTCCACTAACAACAAGGCAGAGACATTTTTAGGGCTCGCTCCTAGCGATGCAGTGCGCAGCACTGCTCGCGCAGGCGAGAGCCCTTTTGTGGAGGGTTCCAAAATGGACCCTGAAATCGAACACGGTCGTGCGTGTGCGACTCCTTTTGGTCCACGGTATTGGCGTTTGCGGTCGTCTTTTTTAGACAGAAAGCACGCAATAGGCCAAAGGCGGTCGCGTTGCTCCGCCCATGGCCTATTGGTGTCTGTTACCCGCACGCAGACATCTGTTTTCAATTATCGTGCCCAGACACGGGCGCAATAATTGAAAACAGATCGCTCGCTGTGGCGCGCACCACTCGCGGGAGGCAGCCAGAGAGGTCGCTTGTGACATATGGGGAGGGGTCACAGAACTTGGGAAAGGGGATAATTCACTGGGCTCACCGTCTCTCATTGCTCCTTTTCGTATGTCCCTTTTCGTTTATAACTACGTTAAACAATTGCAGTGGAAGCTTACAGATTTTCTTATGCTGGGGTGTTTCTCGTGGAACAGTTTAGCTGGTTCTGGGCGCTGGATGGAAAGTGCTTTACAACAAGGTATTTCCCTCACCGATAATGGCGGTTGCTGTACCAGCAGAGCAATCCTGGCTAATGTGCAATACCAAGCAGACAAACAGCATAAACCATGTTCCATTAATAAACTATCCTCTATTCGCTAACCCTGGGGTGGAAGCAGTGGTTAGTGCAGGAAAATAAAAGGGCTATAGGCCTCGCAAGGAATACGGGAAGGTGCTCTATAAATACTACACCAAAACCACTATGCACAAGATCACCGCACAGCTTAGTGATCTAAGTTGAACCTTCGAATGCCCTCCTGCAAAATAGTTCAACCCAGTTAGTGCACCGATGGTGAAAGAGAAGGTATCCTGGGATCGAAGATTGAATCCACCTCAATGGCAAAATCGGAAAGGGAGGGTTGCACAGTGGTGGAGTGCAGGCAGATGAGAGGCCAGAGATAGAAAGAATGGGCAGGCTGGCAATAACAAGGTAGGTAAGGGATAAATGCAGGCCACTTTTCTGCAGCAGGGGGGGTCTGAGGGTTTTGGAAAATGCAGCACAACAAGAAGACGAGGGTGTGGCCTAACTGCAGCAAGAGCAGGCGACTTTGAAGCTGAGGAACCTATCGAGTCTGGGCAGGAACGCTAAACATCCTGTGATGCTGGGCAAATCGCTCAATCTACCCCTGCCCAACAAAATGAATGTGTCCGTCTGTAATGCAACTGGTGCTCATGTAAAGCGCTCTGATGCCTTCAGGTCAAGTTAGCCCTATTTATAACTCACAAAAGGAGTGTTTTTTCTACGATTTGAACTGAGGCCCCGCACATTTCACAGCTGAGAGGTTGTGGGCAGGGGCCTGCCCTCTTTCTGTGCCTCTACTTTCCGCATCTCGTTCGCCTGCCTCTCCCTCCTCTTTCGCTGCTCTGTCATCCATAGAGCTGATGTTTTATGCTTTCTTGATAAAGGCCCTTCATTGCCGGCTCTGCAGAGGACAATCCAATAAAAGCTGCATTTAACAGCGCGCCTGTGGTTGAACCCGGAGCCTTGCCAACATTAAGGCTGGGGATTGCAGGTACTTCAATGGAGCTGAGGCTAATTGGGCATTTCAGAACCAGCTGATGTCACCATTTGTCCCTGACATGGCCCAGCAGGAAGGGAAAGTGGCCCTTGCGGCCGATGCCATCATTTTCTTGGCTTCCAGGAAAGGAAATGTGATGATTTAATTACTAGTCAGCTCTGGAGAGATCATTTTACAAGAAGACATCCTGGTCGTGGGTCATTCAATGTTGTCAGTCCAATGTCCCATGGTGTTGCTTAAGCTAGAGGAGTGAAGGATGAGGGCCTGTTTTTGGGGCGCATTGACGGCCCCCTACGAACACCAGCAACCTAAATCCAGCAGAAAGTCCCTGGAAATGCACACACGAGGCAACCCAAACTGTGATTCCCATCTAAACAAGCATTTGCAATGCAATAGGTCTCGCATTTGCGAGATTTTGAGCGTTTGCCATTGTAAATGACAATGCCTTTTATTTATGTTGAAAAAACCTGCGATAATTAAAGATATTGTCATTTACAATACCAATAGGTCAAAGTTTTGAAAATGAGAGACCTATTGCATTGTAAATGCTTGTTAGTATTGTAAAGACCTTTACGGCTCCCAAGGCAGCCAGTAAGGACGCCCCGCTATCAGCAGATTGGTCGAGCCAGGTGGCCCGCTCCTTTCACGAAAAAATTATGACAATCCATCAATGCTTCTTTGCGGAGCCTGGGAGTGATAGGCCTTCATATCGCATCTATGATGAAATAATCAGGCCCCATTCGCCCCCGGCACTCTCACAAGGGCCATCACTGTTACTCTTCCCAGCCGTTGAATCTGGCGATTCACTTGCATACCTTATGGGCCTCAAGTCAGGATCACCAGCAGATGCATGTCCAGCCAAATCGATATCCATCGTAGCATCCACCATAAACCAACCAGTCAATAAGGTGCTGAACTCCTCTCTTTCTGCGGGCATTGTGCCGTCACTCTGGGAGCCTGCAAAACTCCTGGCGCTCCTAAAATAAACAGATGCAGACCCTAGCGTTCCCACGAATTATAGGCCTATTTCCCTCGTTCCGGCCTTCTCCAAAACATGTTAGTAAAGTGATCATGGAGCGTGTGGAAAGTAAGAATCTCTTGCACCCCCCTCAATCTGGCTTTAGGCCCAGTTGTAGCACTGAAACAGCTCTGCTGGAGGTGACGGAACATCTCAAAGATAAGCTTGGTCAGGGAGGTAGAGCGATGCTCACACTACTAGATCTGTCAGCGGCGTTCGACACGGTGCCGCACAAGATGTTTCTCGACAGACTGAGGAGCATGGGCGTTGGAGGTCGGGCTCTGGCCTGGATATCATCCTATCTGAAGGATAGAGAACGGGTAATATGGACTCCCCCTTTTTCAGCCCCCATGCCCAGTATGCAGGTGTGAGTCCCACAGGGCTGTTCCTTGAGTCCAACTTTTTAAAATGTATATATGTTGCCTCTAGCATCCCTGGCAGAGGCAAATGGCGCCAAGATAATGTCATATGCTGATGACACTCAGCTGATGTTTTCATGCAACAAAAGCACAGACTTCGACGGGGCGCAATCAGATCCTGTCTCACAAAAGCGCAGACTTCGACGGGGCGCAATCAGATCCTGTCTCACAAAAGCGTAGACTTCGATGGGGCGCAATCAGATCCTGTCTCACAAAAGCGCAGACTTCGATGGGGCGCAATCAGATCCTGTCTCACAAAAGCACAGACTTCGATGGGGCGCAATCAGATCCTGTCTCACAAAAGCGCAGACTTCGATGGGGCGCAATCAGATCCTGTCTCACAAAAGCGCAGACTTCGATGGGGCGCAATCAGATCCTGTCTCACAAAAGCGCAGACTTCGATGGGGCGCAATCAGATCCTGTCTCGCAAAAGCACAGACTTCGATGAGGCGCAATCAGATCCTGTCTCACAAAAGCGCAGACTTCGATGGGGCGCAATCAGATCCTGTCTCGCAAAAGAACAGACTTCGATGAGGCGCAATCAGATCCTGTCTCACAAAAGCGCAGACTTCGACGGGGCGCAATCAGATCCTGTCTCACAAAGGTGTTTAAACGGCTGAAGGGGAACCAGCTCAAGTGCAACTCTGATAAATCAGAGATTGCTTTCTTTGTCCTGCCTTTTGTGAGCAATTGGAG
This sequence comes from Triturus cristatus, assembly GCF_964204655.1. NCBI lineage: Eukaryota > Metazoa > Chordata > Amphibia > Caudata > Salamandridae > Triturus > Triturus cristatus. The sequence continues at coordinate 9,642,713 of NC_140579.1, read as the reverse complement.
CCAATGGTGGCCGGAGGAATTATCCCCCCCCCCCCCCCCCCCCCCCCGAGCGTTGCCCAATCCATAGTTAAGAATTTGGGCATTTACATCGATAATGCCCTCTCTATGCGCTCCCAAGTTCAGGCCCTGGTGGGAACCTGTTTTGGCCTACTTCGTATGCTGAGAAAATTCCCCCCCCTCCTCCCACCAGACTCCAGGAAGACAGTGGTTCAGGAGCTGGTTACGTCTAGATTAAACTATGCCAATGTCGTTTACCTGGGTCTACTGGACTCCCTCCTTCAGCGGCTCCAGGTGGTGCGGAATTCAGTGGCTAGGGCGATTCTCAGATTGAAACCTAGGTCTCATAGGACACCTCATCTCACGGCCTTACACTGGCTTCCAGTGAGGGCGTGGATAAAATGTAAGGGAACTGTAATTTTCTTTAATGCCCTCCATGGCAAAGGTGCCGGATACATCAGAAGGCGTGCTTGTCACTACGCACCCATTTGAGCACTTAGATCATCCTCTGCCGATTTCGCCTGCGTCCCCAAGGTACGCTTGGCATGCAGGCATAGCAAATCTTCCAGTCTCCTGGGTGCTCAAGCACGGAACAAACTTCCAGTGGTTCTGAGAGCATCCACGGATCTGGCTACCTTTAAGAAGCAGCTGAAAACATGGCTTTTTAAAAGTTAAGTCGTCCTCGGCTGCAGTCATGTGTGAACCTCTTGCGCCGGGACACTCCAGTTGGAGTAGCTGTGCGCTTTACAAGTTTCGATCATTTATTCATTCATTCATCTTTGAGCTAGCTGGCAGGGTCTAAGGTCATGGTAAAAAAAGTTTTGCCCAAGTGCGCTCAATATTTGGAACCCACCATTGACCATTTGAAATACCATTTGGCTGAAACCTGGTAACAAACGTCCAGAATTGCGCAGCCTGAGCCACGAGTTCCAGAAGCCCGCAAGCGTAACCACACTTTTCCGAACAACAAATTCGCCTTGACCATGCAAATGCGTGGTTAAGGCAAATGCGCTCTAGTGTTCGGAATAGGCGGGGACTTGGAAGAGGAGCGTCGAGAAGCGGACAGAGACAGGTAAGTGGGGTTGGAGGGGGGTTTGTGGTAGTTTTCAGGGATGGGGGTCAGGGCAGTTTTCAGGGGTGGAGGTTTGGGGTAGTTTTCAGGGGTGGTGGGGTTTGGGGTAGTTTTTAGGGTTGGGTTCAGGGTAGTTTAAAGGAGGTGGGGGTTTGGGGTAGTTTTCAAGGGTGGGGTCATTTTTAGAGCTCAGGGGGAGGTTGGGGTAATTTGTAGGGCTTTGAGGAGGGAGGGTAGTATTTAGGACTGGAGGTCAAGGACGTTGTTAGCGCTCTAGGGGAAGGGGGTTAGTTTTCAGGAGGGAGGGGGTAGTTTTAGGACTCAGGGCAGGGGTCAGGGTGTCAAGTTTTAACCAGGGAAATGTGTTTACCATACATGCTTTGACAACGCATAAATAGTTGTGGTAAAGGCATATCCGTGGTTAAGACTTGAGTTGTACAGACTGTGTGGGACTGGCATGCGTGATAAACGCATGCGTGGTTCCATCGCACAACTCTTTTCAAGAGTAAGATCATACAATTTTATTTTGTTTTTTCTACAAGTGCTTTATTTGATTTTAACACCTGTAGAACCCCACTCCGATGAATGAATAACCCAAGCGTGCAGATCCTTCACAGATATCATTGCTGTACATTCTAATTCTGAGTAATTCACCATGTCCCTCAGACCTTCCCGTGTTTCTCCCAACAGCCACGAGATTTGTATACAAATTGTTCTGCTGTGGCTCAGTAGCCAATCCCACGTGCCCATTGGGATGAAGGCGGTGCCTGTGCAGCCCTCCAGTCCCATGCAACATCCCTTAGAGCAGTGACGACGCCCAGGACCGCTAGGAGCTCGTGTGGCGTCGCCTCCTCATTCTTCCATCGGCCCCAGCAGTACCAATTGTGACTCAGGTTTTACTGCCGCCCACCGACCTTGCGAGTGGAGGGGCATATCTACAAGCCGGCGATAGAAAATTATCGCCGCTTTTGCGTCCGTTTTCGCCTAATTAGCAAGGTCACGCTAACGCGTGAAACCTTGCGTTAGCGCACGATTTCTTAACGCTCAGCTTTGCATCTCTAATGAGAGGCAATGTGGGCGTTCCTGACCTGACATGACAGGAGAAATGTCACTAAGGTACATTTATCCTATCATCAAGCCCCACGCTATGAAGCACAGTGTCAGGAAAAGTAGCGCTAACCCCTGTTATCGCTACTTTCCTTACGCCTGCTTCAGGACTGGCTTAGCCATGATATCCTATGGAGGGTGGATATCATGGCTAAGTTTGTGAGGCCCTATCAACAAGCTAACGCCACATTGCGTGAGATTATCGCTGGGTTTCCAGTGATAATGTCACGTTAGCCTGTTAGCGTGAGGATTTTTATCGCTTTTGAGATAAGCGTTGCTAATAGCACGCTATCTCAGCAATAAAAATCCACGCTAGCCGGCGATAATTATCCTAGCGCTAAGTGCGCTTAGCGATAATTATCGCCGGTTGTTGCTGAGATGCCCCGGAGTGTCCTGCACATGTTGCAAGCAATTCTTTAAAAGCGTTTCTCTTGCCTCCTTTTCGAGTACATTTCTGCATCGCCTACATACAGGTATTCATGTGTTTGGCGTTAATAAATTTACAATAGGACAGGAAAACTCACCAACAAACTTTAAAAAGTTACTCATTCTGCAAATGGTTATTACTAACGGTTTTAAATCGTTTATTGAAATTGATGTCTTTTTAATTTGCTCACGAGACTTACCTTCCTTTACATCCAGCGTCATTGGTGTCATGATGTCCATATATGGCCGTTCTATTCCACACCAGTACGTGCCTGAATCTGCTAATGAAAGCTGCCTGAAAGTGATGGAGAGAATTCCAGATCTGGTATCTTCTAATGAAAGCCTAGTCGCATATTTTTCATTCATAAAACCACTTGTGTCACATAAAACGTCACAGGTTCTTCGGGACGCACCAGCACACCAGTATTTGTTTGCAAATAAAAATCTGTTTTTATCGTAGAAGCAATGTATTGTGGTTCCTGAGCCTGCCATGGCTCTTTCATCTCCATGACACCATAGATCCCGGCTCGGTAAACCTGTGGAAAAGCAAACACACTTGAATTGTTGTCTTTTATTGATGTGCAACATCACTTACATGTGTGTGTGACTTTATGTAATATATAATAAACAGATAAAGGGACTTGTAAAATAAGATAGAGAACTAACTCCACGTCTACTTTAAGAAAAGTCACTGTCAAAGCTGGACAGAGCGAAGATGTGGGATATACCAGAGTAGCCACTCTGTGTGGATACAAGGTGGGATTTTCTCCAAGGTCGGTTGGGCATGGTTCCCCTGCTATATCACGAGGGCAGCCCTCTTAGTTTGAGAGACTGGACGTGTGTGAGGCTTTTTTTTTTTCTCCAGATTTTATTTAGCGCTAACTCGACCCGAAGGTATTGGAGCGCTTTACATAGCACCGTATTTACATTACACATTCAGGCACGAGGAGATCAAGGGGCATATTATCAAGCACGGCGTTAAAATTATCGCCGCTTTAGCGGCAGAAAACTTCCACTAAAGCGGCGATAATGGGCTTGATAATATGCCGCAGAGAAATCCCATAGAAGCCCATGTTCACACCAGAACATGGGCTTCTATGGGATTTCTCTGCGGCATATTATCAAGCCCATTATCGCCGCTATAGTGGAAGTTTTCTGCCGCTAAAGCGGCGATAATTTTACCGCCGTTTCTTGATAATATGCCCCTAAGTGAATTGCCCAGAATCACAGGATGTGGATGCGACCCCCAAGGCTCGAACCCTGGTTTCCTGCTCCAAAGTCGGCAGCTCTGGCCGACAGACCACATCCTCTCCCATCCCATCCCATCATGGTTTAGCCAGGAGACTCAGCACAATCTACTGTGCCTAAGATGCCTGCCCGGCTTCATGTGTATTCTGCGGTGATGTGAAAGGCCCCAAGGCACTGCAGGCCGCTACAGCACATTTTAGTCAGGGACAAACATGAGCGATGCTGGGTGGGGCTGATGGGCATCCAGATGGTGTGAAAACACCAAGAATGAGTTCTGGTACTTTGGGGTATATCAACAACAACCGGCGATAATTATCGCTAAGCGCACTGACCGCTAGGATAATTATCGCCGGCTAGCGTGGATTTTTATAGCTGAGATAGCGTGCTATTAGCAACGCTTATCTCAAAAGCGATAAAAATCCTCACGCTAACTGCCTAACGGGAGATTATCGCTGGAAACCCAGCGATAATCTCACGTTAGCTTGTTGATAGGGACTCACAAACTTAGCCATGATATCCCCCTTCCATAGGATATCACGGCTAAGTCACTCCTGAAGCAGGCGTAAGGAAAGCAGCGATAACAGGGGTTGTTACTACTTTTCCTGCCGCTATGCTTCATAGCGTGGGGCTTGATGATAGGAGAAATGTCGCTTAGCGACATTTCTCCTGTCATGTCAGGTCAGGAACGCCCACTTTGCATCTCGTTAGAGATGCAAAGCTACGCGTTAGGAATCCCGACGCTAATGCAAGGTTTCAAGCATTAGCGTGGCCTTGCTAATTAGGCAATAAAATTATCGCCGCTTTTCGGCCTCCTTGTAAATATGCCCCATAGAGCGAGAGAGAGCTCTTAGACTGTGCGCTTCTGCTGCGGCTGGCCCCTGAACTGCTGAGTTACCGCCTACTGATGGAGCCACCATTTCCCTCTTTAAAAGATGGACACCAGCTCGGCAGATTTTTCCTAGGGTATTTTTGGGGTGACTGCATCTTACTGAAAAAACATAGACTTGAGCCTGCCTCAGGGTTTATCTCTGGCATACACTATGATTAAGTGTTACTCTGTGTTGAGACGTTGACTCGGTCTGTTTATCTTTTTACTTATCCATTTTCTGGTAGATTTGTTATTTAAGAGTGGGTCAGACGAGCTTGAGAATTGTTGGTGGTAATTGTGAAGAGAATCCTAGATGCGAGAGACAGATGCTATTAAGCATTGGGCGCTGCAGAGACTGCTCAGCGGTGGGTGCGGGATAGGGGCATTGCTTCATCCATGTCATCTTCACTCCAGCCGTTGACACATATAGTGCCTCGAGTCCTTTCGATGCTCCTTCAATCCCCCCATAATGTCTATTCTCAACCAAGGGGGTATCACGAGTCACATGTAACAGATTACATCTGCTAGCAATGATCTGCAGCTAACATTTGAGTAAAGCATTAGAAGGTGGATGTTGAATGTTCAGCTGCGCCAACACTCAACCACTAATATTCAGGGTCTCAGAAGAGTTAGAGAAAAACACTCAACCATCAAAAGCACAAAGCTGGGTCACAGGGCCCAGGAAATGTACGCCGGACCTGTGTATGGAAGAGGAGTCTCCACGTTGAATAGATTGGGCGATTGAGCGCATTCACTTATTGGTGTGGAACGTGGACCAGAATATGTACCTACAGTAACTTTGATACTAAATTATAAAGGTGTATATCCTAAAATTTGAAAGTGTCTTGAATGAGTATCAGGAAACTCCGAGCCGAAGACTCTGCGAAACATTATAGTTGCCCTGAAGAAGCCTGAAAGGGTGACACGCGTTGGCTGTTTTGCTGCTATCCATTCAAAACTGAAATAAAAAAAGACTAAGAACATTTCCGGCTACGGAAATCATTTATTCTGTCATCGTCTGTGATGACTGAAAGAGATTAACTCGTTGGTCATTATAGCATTGCCTCGCCCTTCTTTCTGTATGCCCAGGAGATGTACCAGCAGATTTACAGGAAATAGTTATTGCAGTCTTTGCTTAGGAAGGGGAATGTAAGTAAAATTTGAGCAGGCTCATAAGTGACACAATACTGCCACTCGCTTCATCATCGCCAAGTGTCTTAATTACGCAGACCATCAACACACCCTGAATAAACTACTTTAACTTCAAAGGCCATCAAATTTGTGCCTTTCTGGAACTCCTTCCTTCACTGATCAGTAAAATATTGCTGGAAACGAACCTTTGGGCTCCAAGAATTAATTTTCTGACCAAGATGTGACATCCTGTATTTTCTGAAAGTTGCATTGGAAGGTACACTGTATCTTCAGGCACATTCTGAGAATACTGACTCTACGGCACTAATGGGTCAGTCTGAAGAGAGCCCCATAATGGCCATAATGGGCAGGGACGAAATGACAAACTACCTGGTGTAACGGCCAGAGCTGCCAACTTTGCAGCTGGGGAACCAGATTTGGGTCTTGCCGTTGGCTCAGCGTCTTGTGATTCTGGGCAAATCACGTAATCTCCCCGTGCCTACTGAAAAAAATTAATATGTCTTTGTGTAACGGAACTGGTGGTCATGTTGAGTGCTTCAAGAACTTTGGGTCGAGTTCGCGCGATATAAAACTGCAAAAAGAAAAAAAAAGAAGAGTTACGATGGGTGAGGGCTGAAAGTGAAAATAGATACCGCTGACTTTTAAATAAAAAAATGATGGAAGTACAAAGCCGCCTCGTCTGCTGTAGGGATGTCAGGTTAATGGTCAACAGCCAGTGGTTCACCTCTGCTGTGTTTTCTTAACCCTCAAGATAGTTACTGTTAGTCATGTTTTTGTCCACGATCTCAAAGTCAATGTATGTTTTTCTTTTCTCTCCATCATATCCTGTAGAGTACACTGAAGAGTGTAATGGGGGAAGTCTGACCCAGCGTGGAATTGTTGATCTAACCTAGCCGTCGCCAGTAAATGCCTGCACCTTCCTCTTACAGGTTACCGGTTATAGGGGCATATAATCAAGCACGGTGATAAAATTATCGCCGCTTTAGCGGAAGAAAACTGCCGCTAAAGCGGCGATAATGGGCTTGATAATATGCTCTGGAGAATTCCAATAGAAGCCCATGTTGACACCAGAACATGGGCTTCTATGGGAATTCTCCAGGGCATATTATCAAGCCCATTATCGCCGCTTTAGCGGCAGTTTTCTGCCGCTAAGGCGGCGATAATTTTAACGCTGTTTGTTGATGATATGCCCCATAGAGATTTATTTGGGTATGAAAAGAGAGCAAGACACACAAGATGATGGAGGGAATGCCCCACATTGGTAAAACATTCACCCCCAGGCACAGATCTGGGTTTAATCCATCATTATTTTGCTCACCACGCCACCCCGCTTCAGACATGGCCATATGCAAATCAGTCTTGACCCTGTTCCTCATGGGAACATTCCAGCCCGAACTGCCAAGCCATGTCTTCCCTGGACCAAAATCAAGTATCCTAGGACCGGTTTTGGGGTTTCACCCCTCTTCAGCCAGGATAGCTTGACTCCAGTGGCGTAGTGAGCACGGGACCCACGTCTGGGCATACCCTTCCCACATAGGGTGAACAGCAAAACACACAAGATGATGGACGGAATGTTGCACCATGGCAAAACATTTACCCCCAGGCACGGATATGGGTTTAATCCATCGTTATTTTGCTCACCACGCCACCCCAGTTCAGACATGGCCATATGCAAATCAGTCTTGACCCTGTGCCTCATGGGAACAGTCCAGCCCGAACTGCCAAGCCATGTCTTCCCTGGACCAGAATCAAGCATCCTAGGACAGGTTTTGGGCTTTCACCCCTCTTCAGCCAGGATAGCTTGACTGCATGAGGCACAGGATCAAGACTGATTTGCATATGGCCATGTCTGAACTGAAGTGGCGTGGTGAGCAAAATAACGATGGATTAAACCCAGATCCGTGCCTGGGGGTAAATGTTTTGCCAATGTGCGACATTCCGTCCATCATCTTGTGTGTGTTGCTGTATGGAAAGAGAGGTCACAGTATTAACATGAACTGTAACTGAGCTCACTCAAGGCCCAAAAAATCAGACCCACAAAGCTAAACTGGATTCAAAAAGGGATCCTTGGTTCACGCTTGGCATGAGCAGTATGGAACTATGGGGCATATCAACAACAACCGGCGATAATTATCGCTCAGCGCTATTAGCGTGAGGATAATTATCGCCGGCTAGCGTGAATTTTTATCGCTGAGATAGCGTGCTATTAGCAACGCTTATCTCGATAGCGATAAAAATCTACATGCTAACAGGCTAACGTGAGATTATCGCTGGAAACCCAGCGATAAATACACGTTACCTTGTTGATAGGGACAAGCAAACTTAGCCATGATATCCTCCTTCCATAGGATATCATGGCTAAGTCTGAAAATTAGCAGACGTAAAAAAGCAGCGTTAACCGCGGTTAGCGCTGCTTTTTTTGTCTCTAACAAGGTTAGCGACATTCTTGATAATAGGAGAAATGTCGCTTAGCGACATTTCTCCTATTATTTTACTCTGGAACGCCCCCTTTGCATCTCATTAGAGATGCAAGGGGAAGCGTAGAGTAAAAGGGTGCTAACATGCAAATTTGCGTGTTAGCACCCTGTTGTTGATAGGGTGCTAGTTTTATCTCTGCTTTTTTGGCTTTTAAAGCCAAAAAAGCAGAGATAAAGCCCTTGTTGATATGCCCCCAAATGTATTATTTGTGCCCTAACTAACCCAAAAAAATGTGCAAACAAAAAATGAAGAAGTTAAAAGATCTAATACAAGTTAATAAACACAATTAAGTTGAAATATTCCAAAGTATCTTCCATGCAGTTGACATGGGCACCTTCTGCAGTCAACCCCATGAGAGAGTTATGTTAAGAGCATTTGTAGGGCGCACAAGTAAATGTCACACATTCCAAATATGTCCTGCTAGGAAAAACATGTAATCTGCAATTACAGGCTATCTTTTCAGAGCAGGTAGTAATATATTCATTTACTCATTCTCCCCACAATTAAAATTATACACTGTACAACCTTGTGTCTCAAGTCAACTGTTGTGGAGCAGGATTAATGCACTGATTGCCAATGCTAGTCCACCACCCTCCTGGCTGAAGGGATGGGGCACATGGAGAGTGGTAACTGCAACATTCGCTCTCACCGCAGGGAAAGTGAAAGGGTTAGAGAGAAGAGAGAGAAAAACATTGGAGTTGGTTCCACCAGTCTGGTCTTTGTCAAGCTCTCACTCATATGAAGACCAGGATTTCTGCAGGAGAAACTCTGATCCATCCACCAGATTGTATGAAGTTGAAGTTGAAAATATTTATAGAGCGCACTGTGACCAAGCGGTTTCCTGGCGCTAGTAGATTACGCGGAGCAGAGGGGAAGGCAAGGGGGGTCAGTCGGAGGGAAACGCTCGGGCAAACAAGTGAGTCTTGAGTGCCTTCCTGAAGTGTGAGTAGGTGGTAATGGATCTGATAGAGAATGGAAGATCGTTCCAGAAACGGGGGGCGAGGACAGAGAACCTAGTACCACCTGCTCTGGACTTACGGAAACGAGGAACAGTGAGAAGGGCCTGGCTAGAGGAACGGAGTGTACGACTAGGGGTGTAATGGGAGACCATTGAGTTGATAAAAAGAGGGGCTGTGCGGGCACGAGCCATGAAAACTATGCATCCCATTTTAAAAAGGGTGCGGTACAGAATGGGAAGCCAATGCAGGGATTTAAGAAGGGGCAGAGAATGATGAAATTTGGGGAGCTGGTGAATAAGGCGAGCCGCCTGATTCTGGATGGTCTGGAGACGCCGCAGCTCATAAGCGGGAACACCCACATAGAGACAGTTGCCATAATCCAAACGAGAAAGAACCATGGCTAAAATAATGATTTTAAGGGCATCAAGGGAAAAGAAACGAGAGTGGATAAAGATATTGCGCATTGTGTGCAACCCCACAGCGGAATCGGCGATGGGATTTGATGTGATTTGGTCTTTTCTCTTACAGGTTGCGAGGAAGGGAACCCCTGACATCCTCGCGGATTACCAAGTGCTACAGCCCATTAGAGCTCCAGAGATCAGACGAATTTCTTTTTACTGGAATTCGTCTTGTTAAGTACTGCCTTGTCTTCGAGTCATGAAGCTAAGCGAGTTTCTGGGTGTTGGGCGTGGTATTTATAGCACCGTGCCCAAGATGGCGCCAGGACTTTGGGCTGTGAGTTCCTGCGAGAGTTCGAGTGGGAATTTCTTTTTGCCAAATCCCATGAGAATTCCCACTCCAAGAGCTTCCAGGCACTCCAGCAAAGGCCAAGCAACAGCCTTTTCAAGAGGGTGTACAACGGAGGGGGTCAGTGCAGGAGTTTGCCTCCAGTACTTGCATAGGGCAAAATTAAGAACCGCATTCTGTAGGGTCTGCAGAGGTGCATACTCATGTACAAATTAGGAAGTACTGGAGTGAGTGAAAGGTTACAGGGAGTCTCAGGGTGTGCGTGGACGAGTGGGTGCAGACATGTGTGGGGGAAATGGCTACAGTGTATGTGTAGACTGAGCGGAAGCACGCGTGACTGCAGGGAATGGGGTATTCATTCACATCAAATCTCCACCCTCAAGGGCTTTACTAAGACTTCTCACAAATGCACATAAAGCACAGAAACACAATAAGATATTGCTGAAAATATTTGATCTGTCATTAATTATTCTCTAAAAATGCACCCCTACCTGATGCTTCAATAAGGGAGCAGTTGACGACCCTGGAGAGTTCCAAGAACCCTCCCTAGACAAGGCAGCACCTGCAGCTAATGCACGTGGAGAACACCAACAGATTTGGAGAAATTAACAGTTAAATCGTAATACAAGAGAATCTCGAACTGCACAGCAAGAAAAATGAAAGGAACTTGGAAGGGGAGAGGGAAACATAACAAATGGGAACGGGGGGGCTAATAATCTAGTCAGCAACGGGGAGCCCTCCAACGAACAAAGTTACGAAGCAACGTGTTCTCTGCAAGACTCCACTCAACGTAACGCATACGTGCTGACCCTGCTCCTCCTGTTCTCCTACTGGTCTGACACCCACTTCTGACCTGACCTCTCAGCCTGCTCTGCCACCCACTTCTGACCTGACCTCTCAGTCTGCTCTGCCACCCACTTCTGACCTGACCTCTCAGCCTGCTCTGCCACCCACTTCCGACCTGACCTCTCAGCCTGCTCTGCCACCCACTTCCGACCTGACCTCTCAGCCTGCTCTGCCACCCACTTCTGACCTGACCTCTCAGCCTGCTCTGCCACCCACTTCTGACCTGACCTCTCAGCCTGCTCTGCCACCCACTTCTGACCTGACCTCTCAGCCTGCTCTGCCACCCCAGTTTCCTCAGTCCAGTCTCCACCTTCTCCATTCTGGAATGCACTTCCCTGTAGTCGTCTGCTAGTCTCTTATCCATGTCTTTTTCCCAGCCTTAGTCTCACGTGTCTGATGCTCTGTCTTATGAAACTGACAGGTCTAGCTATTTTGATATAAAATGGTTGTCCATTTAGCACGGGGACAAACCTGTTTAGTATTTCACAGCCGCTGCTGATGTCAAGAGCAAAATAAGGAAGGTAACACAGTAAGAGGGTTTATTTGACTGCACCAACCCCTTCATTGTTTTCATTTTTCAGATTTCTGAACCTACTCTGTGGTCACAAAAAAGTGGGGAAGGAGTGAACTTAAACCTAAGTTTAGATGTTGCCTTGAACAAAGACCCGAGTCTAGATTACTTACTTTAATAAGTTATGTCTATTCAAATACAACCAAGGCTTTCCACTAATCGTTCTTGTGAGAAGCGGGATTCGATGAGAGGGCCTTACTTCCGCTCGATCTTTGGTTCTGGCACATATACACTGATCAATTCATTGTTATTGTGGATTGAGTATTTTGCATGTAAAACATTGCAAAAGTTATGCGAAAATTATTATGGGATACTGAATGCAGTGGCGGAGGGCGAGGCGGTCCAGGAGCGTTTTGTGGTTGACCGTATCGAACGCCGAGGATAGGTCTAGGAGGAATAGGAGACAGGTTTTGCCTTGGTCAAGGGCTTGGAGGGCATCATTCACGATGTGAAGGAGGGTGGTTTCCATGCTGTGTCCAGGTCTGAAACCGGATTGGAAGTATTCAAGTAGTTGGAAGTTGATAATGTGTTTGCTCAACTGCTGTTGCACACATTTCTCGAGAACTTTCGCTAGGAGTGGGATATTCGATATCGGTCAATAGTTGTCAGGGGAAGCAGGATCCAGCGTGGGTTTCTTTAAGATGGGGACGACTTGTCCGGCTTAGAGAGAGTCAGGTATTGATCCCTGTAGTAGGGATGCATTAAATATTGCAGTCCAAGAAGGGATGATTGCCTGAGAGACGGCAGCTAGGCAGTTAGAAGGGAGAGGATCGTTGTAGTGATTGTTCGGGTTTAAGGAAGATAGAATTTTCGAGATAGAGTGTTCGTCATATACTTTAAAGTAGGACCAGTGCGCTAGGTTTTTGGGTGAAATGTGGGAGGGCAGTGCGGAGAGAAGAGGTAAAGCAGGCGTAGATTGGGAGTGCGTTGCGGAATTGAGTTTGTTTCCTAGTGCAGTGATTTTGTCACAGAAAAAGGAGGAATATTTGTCGCAAGAAATTAGAGATTTAGGGGTTTCTTTGGGAGGTTTTAGCCAGCTTGTTAGATTGATGTTGAAGAATTCTTTTTTTGCGTTGAGGATTTTCCTATTGTAGGCGTTTCTGGACGGACGGAGCAGTTTTAGATGGGCTGCTGACGGGTGCTGTTTCCAGTTACTTTCTGACTGCCGGAGGGCTCTCCTCTCTATGTTGAGAGGACCATTGAACCAGGGATTCCTGTCTTTGATCTGGGTTCTTTTTAGTTTTAGCGGAGCAAGGTAATCGAGAATGTTGGATATTGCTGTAGAATAATGATCAGTGAGGTTGTTGACCATAGAGAGATGGGGGGGTGGTAGGTCAGACTCACAGCGGGCAGCCAGTTTCCTGTGGTCAAGGTTCTTGGTGTCTCTAACCCAGAGTTTGGGAACCATGGGTTGTGGTGTCCAACTCATGTGGGTGCCAGGAAGAAGGAAACTGATAGAGTGGTGGGCGGACCAATCGCATGGGTCTATAGAGAGAAGTGTGACTGTTGAATCCTTGGCGATGATCCAGTCCAGAGTGGCGCCTTTCGAGTGAGTTGGGAGTGAGCAGGCTTGGGTAAGGGCTTTGTTGGCCAAGAAGTCTCTGATGGCATTGACCTCAGGGTCCTTGGGGTCGCTCCAGTGCAAGTTGAAGTCAACTAGGAAAATGTCATTAGAGTTAGGGGAGGCCTTGGCTGTGATGATTTCCATGAGGAGGTCGGTGAAGGTGTCATTCGTGCCTGGGGGTGGTGGTGTTGGATATGGAAAGTTCAAGGTATTCGCAGGCGTCTGTAGGATCAGTCAGAAGTTCAGTAACAAGGAGGTTGAAGCAGTAGATGCAGGCAATGCCGCCCCCTTTTTTATGGAATTGCCTGTCCAGCCTTACAATGTTGTAATTGGGTGGGACTAAAAGATCTAGGCAGGACGATGAGGATTCATTGAGCCAAGATTCAGTCAAGACCGCTAAGTCGATTCTTGGCTCAGGATGAGATCGGCGACGTCGGAGGCATGCTTTACTGCTCAGCGGCAGTTAATTACAAGGCTTGAAAGTGGGGGGTCGGAGTGAGGGAGTAGAGTAGGGGCAGAGATGGGTACTAGCGCTAGGTTGCTGTTGATCACTCCTCTGTCACGGAGGGTAGCTGAACTGTTGGGGTTGGATGCAACCCTGTGGATAGGGTGTTCGTCACTCATATCTGGGGGGTATGGGCTAATCAGGGTCGAATCGTAGCTAATGAGGAGGTCTGGGACTTCTTCCTCCGTGAGGTCTAGAGAGCTGGGCATTGTCGGGGGCAGTTTGTAGGTACGGAGGAGGGCCAGAGTTTCCTCATCAGAGAGGTGGCAAGGCTGCTTGCGAGGGCGCAGGTGTCTCAGGGATAGCGGTAAAGGGCGGCGGACGAGGGGGGAGTAGAGTTCTGCGAGAGCTTGAAGTATGAGAAGGAGAGTTCTGTGAGGTGCACGAGGTTCTTTGGATCCTGAATGGAGTTGCGGATGCTAAGGATTAGTTCGGTAGCTTTGCGGTGGAGAGTATCCAAATCCCATAAGGAGGGATGCTCTTGCGAGTGGGAGCGATTCTGATGGGATGTGCTGGTAGCCTAGTAGTGAGGCTGAGTCGGCCAGTGTCATGAGCCCTTGCCCGAGTCGATAGACCTAGGAGAAGTTTCAGACACCATGAGAGAGGGAAGAGCTTAAAGGAGGGCGGTCAGAGGTTTAGGCACATGTCGGTTGATATGTGTTGGTGGCCTGGTGGTGGGGCTAGGTTGACCAGAGTCATGAGCCCTAGGAAGGATGGTTTCTGACGGGCTTGGTACCCTTGGCAGATTGGGCGAGGGATGGTGCGGGAGGAGCGTGGACGGAGGTGGATTGTGTACATAATTTTGAAGGAGAGTGAAGAGGTCAGTGAATTTGTTGAGGCCTTTAGGTGGAGCGTGGATCAGGATAATGCCATTTTTATATAGGGTTATGGTGAGGTCTACACGAAGGTTTGTGGAGGGCGCGGTTCTGAGTTTACAGCTGTATGGAATGTTCCTGGCTTTGTGTACCTTAAGGAGGTCCGAGAAGGCTTTGCGCCATAGGGATGTTTTCCTGGAGTAGAAGATGAGGTCATTAATGATTGTGCCCTTGTCCACGCTGAATCGCGGGTCGGAGACCAGGGTCTCGGGATGGGTTCTCAGGATGGAATGTTTAAAGGATTTAGCCGCAGTTTTGGAGAGATTAGCAGGATAGACCAAGGTGTAGGCGTTGTCACCCCAGGGGGTCACGCAGGCTCCTGCCATGCTGGGGGGAAGCGGGGAGGCTTCCGCCAAGGAGGTCCTCAGACATGTCAGGCTCTGGCCGTGAGGAACAAGCTTCGGGGACTACGCAGGAAGACCGCAGTCTAGCAGGGAGTCCCGGAGGACGGGAGCAACAAAATACGCAGAGGCACCCGCCTTAGGGGGCATGATCGCAACGCAACTCACAATGGAACTTTGGAGGAAAGTCAGAGGAAGAGCAAGTTTTATTAGTACTTTCTAAAGATTTCCCGTCTAATTAAAATTCTAACTCAAACAGCTGTCCTTAGGCAAATGAAATCCCACAGTCTTACCCTTAACAAAGCCGTAACCCTCACACTCACGAGAGCCATAACCTGGCTCTAAATCGAATCTCAAACCCTAATCCAAAATTTACACATAATCCTCAAAACAATGCTAAAGGGAATTCTAATCCCGGTCCAAATTCTACTCTTCAACATGACGACTGTCCTTTCCCAAACTCTAAACCTGACCACAGCTCAGTCTGTAACCTCCACATAACCCTAATCTTAATCCAAGCCTTACAGTGAACCCCAGACATTAGTCTAATCCTTCTTCAACCCTAACCCTTCAAACATCCCTAGCCTGATCCTGTCTCTAACACTGAATCCAATCCTAACTTTTTATGTTGAATTCACTAATAAAAAGAAAACCATTTTGAACATTTACTGAAATTTTTATTTTTTATTTTATGAAACTAAAATTTCTTCATATTCACTAGGTGAATTCCTCTTAGCATTTTAACCAGATTCCATATTGACATTTCTGCGGTGGCATCTCCATTCTAGATGTCAAATGAGTGGTGTCTCACAACAGATGAATTGCTGCATAATGTCACAAAAATCTGAAACACACCGCATTTGGTTAGAGAAACTTTCTTTCCCATGCTACACAGGGTAGGTACCTGTGATAACAACTGTACAGGAATGAGTTTCTGGTTTGGCTCAGGGCCTATAACGGATAAGGCAGTTAACGCATTTGTCCTCTGTTACCTTCTTAAAGAAGAGAGGGAGTACGCCGCTTCTCTAGTAATTAGATCTGTCCTGTGGGCGGCCATGTTGGCCAGGACTCTGATGGAGCATAGATGTTATAATGCATTCATCTTCACCAACTCCTACCGGAGAAAATGATTTGCGACACTTTTTAAATGGATGAGACAAAACAATGAATATGTCCACCTACTTGAGAGAAATTTTATCTGCACAGTCGTGTTTTAGATACTGCATCATAAAAGCATGCAGAATATTAGAATAATTATTATATAGTAATGAGAAACTACGCTAAGAAATGACAAACTTATGCTGAAGCATTTACGTGTTTATGAGAAAAAGTGAAAAACAAACTGTAACCTATAGAGATTATATTGACAAAATATTAATCTGCATTGGAAAGAATATATTGGCATTAACCAAATGTAAAGAATGCATTTAACAAGAAAAGTGACATGGATTTATAGAAGTATATTCCATAGCAAAATTAATTAATATGCATTTTAAAAGTAACCTGTTGAAATGAGCCCACATGGCATACAGAAATAATAATGATATACCACTTGAAAGACTTTTTTTTGTAGTGCTTAACATTGACTTGAATTCCATGTGAATCATGTATTTGATTAACTCAACAAACGGAAGTATTTAGAAATGTGTGGTATTTAATAATATTAATATTCTCGCAAATCAGCTGTTTACTGTTTAGGCCTCAAAGGTTTTTCTTTCCTTAGTCAACGTTAAATCACGTGAAAGCTGTCACCCAACCCTTATGAGAATTTTCTGTAATGTTTCCATTTGTGTTCTAGTTTTGGATGGACTCAGCTCTCACTTGTAGCACACTTGATTGAAACTGTAACAAACTTTGTTACATCACAGCGAAAAGCGCCGGAGAACGGACTAATGGCAGATGACTAAAGGTACCTCCTACTTCCGAGGATGTTACTAGACACTAACTAAATGGAATATAATGATCCTAAAGCAAATGTGAGAAAACGATTACTTAATTCTTCCGGATATGTACGTTTTACTGATTACCACATAACGGCCCATCATGAACGACCAATGAAACCCCATGAACTGATGGAATCGATACATTAAGGGGTGTGAGCCTGGACGCATTGGAGTATAATTGCCCTTATTAAGGAGGAGTCAAGGGTTGGCTGTCTGACTCTCTTGCATTCCCTGACGAGCGTGCTGTTTCCTTGATCCATGCAAGTTTGCGTATTGTGATTTTTCTTTCCTTCCCCCTTTCCACTCGTTCTGAGGGGTATAGACTGTAACAAACTGAACCTTAAGTGAACTGAGACCTTATCCTGTGCGATTGCCGGCTGGCAAGCGTGTGCAGGGAAATAACCTTTCGGCTGAGAGATCATCTGACGCCTGTTGCGGCAAGTGGTGCTACATATGGGACACAAACTGATTTACTTGAGGACAGAAGCCGAAATTGTTTCGTTCGTATAAGCATCACCGAACCTGTAATTTCGTGTACTATGTGGTTTTCTTTGCATTACTTTGTTATTAAACCTGATCCCTAAATGTTTTTCTGCCCCATCTGACTTCTTAAGGCATTAGATAAATGTTTTTAATAATTGTACCTTAATCGATTCTGTCTCTTTCTTTTGGTGGTACCCTTTGTCTCTACCAATCTATATTCATGGCTGATAAAAGTGATAAGTTATGTTGAATCATTAGACTAAGTTAACAATTATCTATTCCAGGTCCTCGTAGGATAATTGTTCATTCCACTAATATTCTAGTCCCTTATACCTCAACGCAAGATCCATCGAAGGACCTAGGGAGTGGTGATGGTAGCAGTTTTTAGAGGACTCTAGTAATTCATGTAAGGGAGAACTGATGCTAGTAAATTGAACAATCATTTGCAATGCAATAGGTCTCGTATATGTGAACGTTTGCGCTATAAGCATTGTAAATGACAATGTCTTTTATTTGTGTTTTGAAAACCTGCAAGTGGTGCGTAAAAAAACGCACTTTGTACTTATAGACCTCGCTTACAAGAAGCAAGGCTGGCAGATAAAAATTGCAGTTATTGCCAGCCATGGTTCTCGTAGGCAACGACTAGAAGTACAAAGTGTGTGTTTACACACCTCTTGTAGGTTTTCAAAACCCATTAATAAATAGCATTGTCATGTACAATGCCAGTAACTCAAACTCTTGCAAATGCGAGACCTATTCTATTGCAAATGCTTGTTATATTTGCTACTTGCATTTTCTCTCATCATGTAAAGGTTTTAATTAACTGTATACATCATTAATACATTTGTTGAAGTAAAAGTAACTCTGAGCAGTTTACCTAGCCCATTAACAGGCTTACCCAAACAAAAAGCCGTCCCGCAGCTGATGAGGCAAATCATAATGCAGCAGAATTCCAATAACATAAATTACCACATTTTGACAGGGAAACGTACAGGCCAGGCTCAGGGCGGCTGAGGAAACCCTGTCGAAAATGCCGTAATTAAGCAACTTTGAGTCAGCTTCCTCAAACCAGTCTTACCCATAGATTTAAAGAGACTATGCTGAACAAGGGGAAAATCAGCAACAACTGTATCAAAAGGATGCTTAGGCCAGGTACTATTTTTTTTAACGAAGAGTAGCCAGACAATTTAGACAGGTCGACATGCCTGGTCACGACCCCCAAAGCTATTAATTTATAGTTCACGCTATAAAGTAATTCAGCCACTATCTTGACTGACAAACAATGGAGGGCTATAGGTACAGCATTCACGTGGCATGCAGCAGGCATACATAGAAAGGGCGCATAGTGCAGTGCCGGGAGCAGTAGAGTCTGCCAACTACTTTCAACAGCTACGAAGCGAAACCAAAGAATACGTCATTGAGCAAAGAGAACTGCAGTCATGTTTGTGCAGGTGTTGGGGCAGAGAACAGCCTGCCCCAGACATTCCTTCTCCAGTAACAAAGCAAGGTGAAGCTGCACAGAGAGGTTGTGTCAATCCACCTACAGTACTTATCTGTATTTATGGTGCCTCATTAC
This sequence comes from Triturus cristatus, assembly GCF_964204655.1. Lineage (NCBI taxonomy): Eukaryota > Metazoa > Chordata > Amphibia > Caudata > Salamandridae > Triturus > Triturus cristatus. The sequence continues at coordinate 9,623,955 of NC_140579.1, read as the reverse complement.
TCTGTTTTGTAGCTTTGTTCCTATGTAAATGTACATTGTTTGTATTTTGGAGAAGCCTGTTTTGAGACAAGGCCTTAATAGCAACGACACAACTTGAGGTTTCTTTAACAATAAAGAAACGTTATTACCGATCACAATTCAATATGCCAATGCCACCCCGTGGTGTTTTGGCGAATGTTCCAAAAGCCATGCAGCTCAGTGGGGCTCCAAAACGTGCTTAAGGTGAAGAAACGGGTGTTGCGTTAGCTTTTCAGTCACAAAGGGGAGGAGAAAATGTCACGTTACTGAAAAGCAGTTTTGTGTTTATTCGCTGCCGAAAGCATCGCCTCTTGAAAGAGAGCTGCATGCATATTCACTGACGCCGTTGTGAATAGGCTGTCACTAATGTCTGTTTCCTTGGCAATCCCCCCACCCAAGCCCACCGCGCATCTGTTATTACCACTACTCATCCCACCCTGTCGCACTCAGCGACTGGGGGGGGCTGCAAAAGAGGACTGCGAACGTCGACAGCAAAAGCAAGCCATGCTGGCTTGTAAACATTAAACGCCACAATCCATCAGGGCAAAATAGGTTTCACATAGAAAATGTGGTATGTGTGTTTTCCTTATTGTTTATAGGGGGGTGTTCATGGTAATTTTGTGGTAACCATGGAAACATCATGGGAGCCCAGGCTACATGAGACACACATGTAAAACCTGTAATGAGTACATTCTAGTCCTTTTCAGGTGCTCCGATGTAAAGCATTAATACATTAAAACAAGCACTGACTGAGCGGCTGGACGTCCCAAGGGAGTTACAGGGAATAAGTAGTGTTGTGAATGAAAGCAGGCACTGGACTAGCACTTTGTATGAAGTTTAAGAACGGACAGCGAACACAAGGCAAAGTGTGGAATGGGGCGCTTGGAAAAAAAAGTAGTCCTCATACAAATAGATATTATCCTACAGTGTAAGGAAACTGTAGTTGGCCAGTGCTCCTGACATACAAACGGAAGTGATATATCGGGAGCACCAACCAATAAGGAGCCAGGATACAAGAGCAATAGAGTTTAGAACCAATGGCAAGCAGCAGCTGTAATTAAACTCCGTAGAGTGATTACAGCAGGTCTTGCAGACAGCGCATGCGATGATGCTCGACCTAAAAATGGGTCAGATGATTTGAATTTATGATACTGAAGTAAAGAGTTATTAGTTGTATCCTGTTTTCGCTGCAACAACTCTAAGTGTTCCTTCAACACCTACTTGTGGCGAATGGTTAAAAACTCTTGGTGAAATATACATTAGGAAACTCCCCACCCATGGCAGAATCAAGAAAGTACACACACATGTTTAGAGGTGTGGTTGAAAATAGGAGTAAAATGATATGAAACGTATCTTAGACTGTAGCACATTCCACATACCATGGAGGGTACAAGCATTTGAGAAGTCTCACCTGACAAATGTAGGACATACAAGTCATTGGCACAATAGTCGAACAGTCTTAGAGGAGTGAAAAGGCACTAAACAAGCTGTTAATGTTTCACCTGAGTTTACAAACACCACATCTAACAGTACTTTGGTGAATTTAATGGCTACCTTGCATTTGATGCTTGAGAGAACAGGGAGCCAGTGCAGTTGGAAGAGAGTTGTGGTAATGTGTTCATAATGAGAAATTTCAATCGACATGAGAGCATCTGTGGCTGAATAAACAGGAAGCTGAGCTCTGCGAGCAGGGCCAGTCTTAGTGTAACTTGACAATTGACCCTTTCCATCATCTGGGTATCGAATCTGACCTGGGCGCCGCAAATGCAACTAAATCTCAGGCCAAATTTCCCATTAGACCAAGGCCTTATAGGGGTCTGAACGCAGTCTAACTGCTCTCCACCAATAAAACAACCTCTAAACAAGCAGTCCAATACCATCACAAATACCTAAAAACTAGACAAACCCTCATAAATAATTTGTTGCATCTTCACACAGAACACCCAGCACTCCAAATCTCTACACTGACAAGGATAAAGATAGAGACACGGCCTAGGACCCAACTCATTTGTGATGTGGTGAGTCCGCATAGGTTCTATGCCCGAGAATAGACCACAACATTAGCTGCCCTTAGCAGGTGCCCTCTCCATCAGTGCGCGCCCCATTGTTGCATGCCCCACCATCGGTACTGAACTTACCACGGTGCCGCATTACATATCAATGAGCTCACAACCAAGGCGAGCATGCATCCTGCCTACTAGCCCTCTGCATACCGGCTTGCAGTACTCACCACGCTTCCCTGAGGGTGTTGGTGGTGGTGCACCACAGTGGGGGCAGAGAGTCCAATTGCTGTGTTACCTTCCACGACATTAGAAGCCCGCGTTAGGTGTGTGACACTGCTCATGCAGATGAGTGAGTCTGCCCCTGCAGACACCATTCTTCAAACTACAATGACACGGGGTGCATTCCACTCACACTGAGTCTCAACACAATTTCTATGTATATTTGGTTATGTTGCCTCAAGCCCAACCCCTATACCCAGACTTTATATATATATATCATTCAGACATTACTCATCGCTATGCTGATTAACTGATCTCCCTTACAGGTGGAGTTACATCCAGGGTAGAACTGAAGCTTCTAATTCATAAGGGCCGAATGACCGCTCTCTCTATATATATTTCTTGTTGTTGAAGCTTTATTGTTTATTGCTGCGTGACTTCGGCCTGTACTGGGGAAACAAAAACAGCCCTAGGAACAATGATCAAACCCGCTCCGCTCGTCTCCTTCTGCGATCTCTCTCTTCCAGACATCCATCCGTTCTAGGGTGACCAGATGTCCGGATTTGCCAGACAGTCATGTTTTTTCACCAGCTGTCCCAGAAAAGTTCAGGAAATTTAGCTCATGTCCCGGTTTTTAGAGAGGGTCGACTGAAAAAGCAGGTGTTTTTTTTATGTTTTGCAAAGCAGGGATAGTTAGCAGTTGTTTCTAGAAAGCAATTTAATTAACAGGCAGGCTACTGGGTTTAAAAATTGCATTTTATGTATGTTCTAACTGCCTCTTCTGTAATTCTCGGCTGAGGAGTGTTGTCATTATGTGTCCTCGCTTGAAGTGAAATTGTAGTCCTTCTTCTATTTTTGTGACATGTCCCTTTTTTTGGCTTCACATTTCTGGTCACACTTATCCATTCTCTCTCCCCACCTCTCTGTTCTGTCTCTCTGATTGCTTTCTCTCTATCTTCCCCTCCCTGTCACTCTCCCTCCTTCTCTTTCTGTCTTTTGAAGCCTCCTCACACCTGCTGCCATTAACCTTGGGCAGCTGGGGAAGTGACAGGGTCACAAGGAGCAGCCCTGGGTGTTCACAACCTCCTAGGATCCAACCCACCGGGGAGACGCTGTCCAGTTCTGGCACGACTGTCTAATTATGATTCTACCTGGGATTCTCTACCCTGACATTCTGAGCCTTCTTGCTCCTGCTCCCCTTAGACCCTTTCAGTTTCATTGGGCACAGAACTCACTTGTGTGCTATTGTTTGATTATCACGTTATTATCTTACTCACAGATATGGCAGCTGGCAGATTTGAGTTTACAGTGAAATTAATGTGAGATTCAGCTGTCTTGGATGGAGAGCCTTTACCTTGTATAGACACTCTGGAAAAGAAGTCAGCAGGGTTTTGATCCTTCCCTGGGCGATGCACAATAGTGTAATCATACTCTCGTAATCGTAGTCCCCACCGATCAATGCAAGGAGGCATTTTGGCTTTTGGATGGTCAAAGATAGTCATTAAATCTTGATGATCAGTTAACAGCGTAAAAGACTTTCCATACAGGACTTCATGGAAAGTTCACAAGCCCATACCACAGCCAAAACCTCTTTAACAGGTTTGCAAATTATGATTATCAGTGACTGCGCTTCACAAACCAGGTTGAATCTGCTTTCAGCGCTAACACCACGTAAAACATACAATTTGCACAGTGCTGTACCTTTGTTAATGAGTTTGCCAGCAGAATCTCAATCATCAATGTGTTGATTCTTTGCAACAATTACGTTGTCTTCATTTGCTCTACAGTGGCTGGAGTGGCACATTGACTCCACGTGCATGAAGTGTTGATTTAGCAAAAACAGATGTGGCACACACAAGCAGTTTGCTTGGACCACAGCAAACTCTACAGGAGAACACGGTTGTTCTTTGAGTTACTTATCCCCTATCTTGTCACCATTCATAGCGTCTTCCCAGCCTGGATATCCGCCAATGACTATTCTGCTGCTTGTAACTGCAAACTCAACATTCTAAAAGAAGCTTTCATTGCATTGAGCTCTGACACACGCACGACAGCACTACGGAGTCCGTTGGAAGCCAAAATGGGTTCCGTCATGAAATATCGCAAGACACTACAGTAGCTTGGCGCAAAACCAGTCAGGCTTAACTTAGGGGCAATGTGTAAAGTCATTTTTCAATACTTAAATAGTACAAAAGTAAAAAAACAAGATAAAATTCCACACCGCTTTAAAAAAAATAGACTAAAAAGTAATAAGTTATTTGATACCAGAAAGACGTTCTGCTGCTAGAGACTCTGTTGGGCAGAATTACAAATGTTATCATGCACAAGAAGAGCAATTTGTATGTTGCCCACAGGATCTCCAATTAGGCTGCCTTGTGTGGCACACAGTCTCGCACCATGGCGCACAGGTGAGTGTGCACAATCGTGCATAGGGTTTGTACTCGAAGCATATCCGCCCATTTAAATATCAATTGCACACATATTTCAGAATTAATCTGCAAGTTAAAAAAAGCAGAAATAAGCTCATTTTTGTATTTCTGAAATTAATTGGAAACAAACATTTTCACAGGCTCAGAACAAATCAAGACACTTCTAGTTGAAGTGCAAATGATCACTATTCACTGACACCCAATGTCCACACATTAGAATTTGTGTGCTGAATAGTTTCAGTAATAAAAGTGCATGTCTATGCACATTTAGTAAACATCTTCATAGCAGATGTGATGTCTGTAAATGACAGTGCACTACCGCACGATGCTTTAGGTACATATTTGGCAACAGTGTGCTCCAAGATGCACAACCAACCACATACTACATCCGTACGACTCTCCTTCGGAAAACATTTGCTACACTTTGCGTGACGCTAGGATCTTTCACAATCCCTATGACCTCAGTAAAATTACACTGACGTCAGCACCACCACTCTGAAAATTGTTCGAGCTCCCTTGGTGCAAAGGTGCTGAGTCCCACAAACAAACCCTTGCAAGTGTTCCCGAGCAAGATTCCGGGTGATCCGTCCATTCGTCTTTGATGCTGTTATCTTACTCCACATAGCCACTTCAACAGGGAGTGTGCTCACTGTACCCGATCATGAACATCAAGCCACTTGTGTCTGGCCTTCACACATAAATTGAGAAATATGGATGCGGTTACATGCAGAGCAAGGTTCAAGTCCTGGCCTTGGCGCTCTGCTTACGTGCCTACGTGCTTAAAATAAAATGACTCTGATCCTATGTAATGTCATCTGGTGCTCATGTAGAGCCCTGCAATGTCCTTGGGCAATGTTTGTGCCGTACAAAGCTGCAATATGTATAGATATAAAGTGAAAGAGTCAAGAATCGGGTCTCGTTTCAGCACACTAATGGATATGAGGTCTTACCTCCATACTCCGCTGCCAAAGGGGTTTTTCAAATTTGCTAAAATCATTGGTATCAACATCAAGATTTTTCAAGAGCCTGTGGGCAGATCGATATCCTGGCCACAGCCCGATATAGTCCTATCGAAGGCCGTGGACAAGGGTCTGACATTTACAAACAATTGCTGATAGAGAGTAATGCAAAGAAATTTAAAGAGTATGTTATTTTGGTCATTTGTAGCCTTTTGAACGCATGGCTACCATTACATTTAAAAAATCGCCCGCTCCTCATGTCCGTTAAAGCCATGTGGGCCACCAAGGTTTTGACTCTAACAAGTGGGTGATGGTTCTAAACAAATTCGGGACGCATTGGTATAATCCACCGAAGCATTGCAAATTAAATTCGATTAATCGTATTCGGTAGCTTACCTCGGGGCAGAGTGGCCACTAGAGCTAAGAGGAGGATCATTCTCAGGTTCTGCACAGCTGGCTTTGCGAGCAGAACAGGAAGCAAGCCCCTTTTAGGTGATTCACCTGGTCACACGGTTTCCACTGCAGGGCTTTGACCACAAGCTCAGTTTACTTGCCCGCAATGGCATTTTTTCACCCTTATGCTGCTGAATAAACTATTATAGAAGCCCTCATGTGTTAGCTTTAGCTTGAAGTGCGTTAGTCTGCAAAAGGGAAGCATTTCCAAATACCAGAAGGACATTAGGACATTCTTGCAGTCTTAGGTTCAGCTAGTTATAAATTATAATAAACTTTATAGAAAACACTAGGAAAAAAATGTTTTTTAGAAAATAAGCCCTCAAAATCTGAATATGAAACAACTGTTGTGAGGGGTCCCCCTGGGGAGCAGAGTGGGAGAGATGAGCTCCAGGACATGAGACTATGCAATGCACAACAATTTAAAAAGCAGTCCTGTGCAAACAATAAGGAAGGCGGGACCAAGTCTACAAAACAGACAGCATGTGATTCATAAAACCGCAGGCTGTGCGATCACATAACACCAACTCACAATGTCTCACTGCAGATCCGAAGGCATATAGGAGCGAACGAGGTACACTGATCTTCCATCTGGATAACAGAACCATTATCAGATACCAGTTTCCAAAAGGGGGCGGTATCCGTTTGCAAAGTGGAAGGTGTGGAACCGCCCTTGAGTAACTTCCACCTTGTGAATGTGAGCTCTTGGCACTGAGTTCAGCAGACAGCAGTCTAGGCTAGCACATTCTGTTGGTAGGAGTCAAAAATTGAATCCTGCTTCATTAATATTTACCGAGCAAGATTCTGCTAATCCAGTTGAATCGCCACTTTGCACTGTGCTGGATTTATATATATGTCGCATTACAAAGTTATGATTGAGTGACAAAAGATGAATCACCTGCCCAGATTGGGATAACATATTAGTTATATATCACTTTTAAAACCACCGTATAATCCTTTATGGGTTACGAAGTAGGGTGCTACTCGTCGGAAAAGCACTTCAACCCCCCCCCCTCCCAGGGGTAGAATCGATAAACTCAACAACTCAACAACCACAGTCGCCAACCTTCTAATCTTCACATCATTCAAAACCACACCCATACTTGGTACCATTGCTCCAAAGATATCACCAATCACTGCTCCTTCACTCGCAGCTCTCTGAACTCTCTTAACTCTGGAATGATGTCCAGTTTCCAAAAGCTCCAAATCTTTTGCATGATAGATTTTCAGAAAAATAATGGCCAAGTAACATGCACCAACAAACACCAGGACTGCACAGTCAGCCATCTTGCCATTGCTGTCACACCCCCTCACAGGGAAGCAGAGTCAAAAGGAAGGAAGTATGGGCATGCTGGGAAGGAGGGTGTAGCCAAGAGCATGATGGGAGTTGCAGTCACAGACATTCCCCACCCACCCACATGGCCAAGCAAGCTCACACTGAACCATGCTCGCCTCACAGGGAGTGGGAATGGACTGACAAGATGTCTGACACTGGGCTCTGTTGTGGGGAGCACAAGGCCATGCTGGAAACTGGGCACCAACAACACCAGGACTGCACTGACTGACATCCTGAAAGTTAACCTGCACCCACTGCAATGGTGTCACGCTTCATGATGGGTTAACTGGCCTGGGGAGAAGGAGGCCCTGACTTGAAAACAAATAACACTGATGCTGGCCATACACACACCTTCTCTGCTAAAACACATTGCACACGTGGTACACGTGGTACCAGTCACTCACAAAGATGATGCCCGGGCAAGATGTCTGACACGTGGGCCTGAGAAATGATGTGGCTGACAATCACACATATGCACTGGCCAACCTAAACAGGGTCGCACACACAGCCATTGAAACCATATGATCAAACTCATTGTCTGTGGATGCAGTGTCCAGGGGTGCCCCCTGGCCTGGCTTGGGAGGTGTGTCTTGCAGATGACAAGTGTGGAGAGCCATATATAGTACATTGCACAAAACACACAGGAACTCACATACACATCATGGACAGGAGACATCTGACAGTGAATGAATGGACACACCAATATAGCCAACACCATAGCATGGTCTCATTCACACTTGGTGCTGTTGTGAGCTGCATTCCACTCCTACATCGTGCTGAAACATGTGCATCCTTCACACAGCACACAACACACCACTCACTGACATAGACACTGTAGACACAAGGTCTAACCTGGACTGCATTGAAGGAGACATGCTACTCACAGCAGCCAGACTGCAACACACACACCACCGGCCCTCACTGTCATGAGCATTGAAAAGCCAGAGTGCTACCTTGCCCAATCCATGTCACCATGGAGAACATTGACAAGTCAAATCACAAATGCACGTACAAAACTCAGCACCAGACTCATTAACGATGGTGACATCATCACTTGTATGGAATGAGATGGGAACTAGGAACACTGGAAGAAAACACTTCCTCCAAAGAGATCACAGGCATACCGGACTGTGACCATGTCGTACTAATACACTAATGTGGCACACAAAGACTAGCAAAATCTGCTACCACACATGCCCCAATAGTAAAACATATCCCCAGTGGAATAGCACGTATGGCCTTATTAAAGCTCACATGTGTACAGGGATGACACACCTGTGTCAGCAACGTGATGGCCCTTGAGTAGTAATGGTCATGTACAGACAAATCTATACATGAGCTGGGCATACACACACTTCGACATGCACATTGAAATTTTGTTTTTGGCTGGGAAATGTGCAACAATAATATCAATCTCTGTCCGTGACAACCCTGGACAAAGCAGTGTACAGGCAGGCATCCATTCGTACAGTAGAACATGTAATGTATGTGAACCATTGATGCCTGTAGAAACATAACTTACATTGTGTGTCTCTTCCAAACACAGGTGGTGCTGGGGACACAGCACCAAATGAAGAGGAGTCCCTGTCCCAGACTCTGGTAGACCCTCAGCTCTCTGGTGTGGATCCGTCTCTGCCCTCTTCGGATGACGACGAACAACCTGGTACCTCCGGTGTGAGTCATCAAGCAGCACCAGCAGTACCAACATCTGCACCCCTGTACCCACGCATCCAGCATCTGGAAACAGACAGGACATCCCCGCCAACACGGACAGACCAAGGCCACAGAACACCAACAGCACAGGGACACAGGACTCCCAGGAAGCTACAGACAACACCACCAGCAACAACACCCAGGGGGTCCCTGTGTCACCTGTGCATGCCGCCGCTGGTCCTGTCCATGTGGATAGGGGTGCTGGGAGAGGTGGGAGGCAGAGTGGTCTGGACTGCATGATGACCCCCAACTGGCACGCATCATAGATGCGTACCAGGATAGCACCGGAGGATTTGGCCAGGTAGAGGGGATCCTCAAGGACATTCAACAGGAGCAGGCTGCCCACCATGCCCGCATGGAGGCAAAGTTGGATGCACTTACTGCGGTGCATCGGGACATACTCCTATGCCTCCGCCAGATCGGCACAAACATGTCCACACCTCCCTGTGTGGCCACAACATCTGTCGCAACACCATCTGCCAGTGCCACAGGGAGGGAGGAGGACTCTGGCGGAGAGTCCCCTGCACCGCAGACGCCTGCACCTGAGGATCCCCCCGAAGAAGAAGAGGGGTCGTCCGAAGAAGGACGAGTGAGAGGCAGATGTCCCTGCACATCCCCCAGGGCCTCTAAACCTGTTCTGGACAATGTTCTTTGTGCGCAACCCGTTTACCTTGTCGTATCTGACACAACTCGCCTACGTGACATGGAGGGTTCATGTTGGTCCAATGTAGCAGATGACTGTGGACTTTACTCTGGACATTGCAGCTACCAACACTTCCAACTCTCCTGTGAACTTTGGATTCAAAACCCAATGTACAGCACCCACCATCCTGTGCACTATCCTTTTTAAGTTTAAAAGAAAAATTTTATTGAAACAATTAAAGGTATCCATATTATAGGCAATAACAATAAATACATATCAAGGTAATCCATTGACAAAGAGCAAAAAGAAAACGATAATTTCATGCCATCACATTACAATCGACTTATACTGCATAAAAATAAAAGACAAACTCATGGGTAGAAGATATGCTAGCAATGCATAGAAAATGACTCAAAACAGTGTTAAAAATTTGGAAGTAAATCTGGGAACGTATAAGGGGTTCATGGGGGCTTCAAGACCTCAGGTTGGGACGGCTTTATCTGAGAGGATTTTTTAGCACACATATCGAGGAACAATGTAACAGGGGACCACAGGTCCAGACGTTTCGTTGCCAACTGCACGGGATATACAAAGGAGGTGTCCAGTCTGTGATTATGGCAGATTACATACCACCACGCCTTATAAGAGATTTTAGTAGAGTCCTTCCAATTAACCGTGATCTGCTGAAACGCAGCCGCTAACAACAGATCAACAATTTTAGTATTACCTGGGACATTCTCCCAGCATGGCGAGAGACTTCCCAAGAAAATATGAGGGGTAGAAAAAGGAAATGCAGTGTCAAAAATTAAATTTATTTGGGACCAAACTCGCTCCCAAAAGCTCTGCACAAGTGGGCATAAAAACAGCGCATGAAATATGTCAGCGTTTGGGGACGAACATGACCAGCACGTGTCTGGAGTGGATGCGAATCTTCTGCTCAAAGCACTTGGTGTAAGTAGAATACGATTGTACACAAAAAATAACGTTTGTGTGAGGTTTGCTGCCCTGGAGGATTTACGCAGCTTGAGCCAGATATTATTCCAAAGAGAAAGTGGCCATGAAAGTTGAAAATCGCGCTCCCAAGCTTCCTCCACCTTAGATTTCTGTCTAGGAGCACCTGCTCCTTGCAAGTGTTTATATATGCTAGAAGCCGAGGGTTTAGACTTAAGTAGGGAGGAGAGTTGTGAGGGAGAAGTCTGAGGAGCGGGGACCTGAGGCGAAGCAGATAGGTGATCAAACCTATCCATCACAGCCGACTTGAGCAAAGGATATTTATGCGCGAATGAGGCAGGCAAGTCAAAACGTTGTTTGAGCAGGTGAAAGGACATAAACTTTGAGTCTGAGAAAAGCTGGTGTACCCATGTTAAACCCTTTCGACGCCAGGTTTTCCAAAAGAATGGTTTGCCACGAATAGTCAAGTCTTTATTATGCCAGATTGTTGAATTTAGGAAGTGGTCAATCGAATCTGGAGGAGAAGAAGGAGAGGACAACAGGAGCTTGGAAGTCAGTTTAATTATAGGAGAGGACACCGCCTGCGGTTTACGTGAAAATGAAAGGTATTCAGGGAAGGAGAAAGGAGAGAGGTAAAGACGCTCTATCCTAAGCCATAGAGGGCAATTTTCCGAGGGGTCAAGCAACCAAAGTGAGGCTTGTCGTAGAAGGAAAGCTTTTTGATAAACCTGAAAATCAGGAAAATTAACTCCTCCCTCAGCTTTTGGGCGAATCAACTTAGCTAATGACATACGAGGTCGCTTTGAATTCCACAAGAAGGAAGAAAGGACGGAATTAATTTTTTTAAAGAATTTGGCCGGAATGGGGACTGGAATGTTGGATATGGTGTATAATACAATGGGTGCAAGCATCATCTTTATGGTGTCCAGCCGGCCCCACCACGATAAGTACAGTGGATGCCATCTGGCCGTTAAATCAGTGATTTTTTGTAGACATTTGTTTAAACATAGCGCTACTGTGTCAGATATTGAGGGAGTAATATACATGCCTAAATATCTAATATGAGAGGGGCTCCACGTAAAATTTGAGGCGCTGAAATCTGCTTTAAAAGTAGGGGTGGGCGGAATTTGCGGAATTAACCTTCGCAAATTATCGCGAGAATGTTTAAAATTATCGCAAACAAGCAGAAATATCGCGAAGATGCGGAAGTTTTTTTCCGGCATGTTCGCGAGATTTTCTGCATGGTTGCGGGTCGCCAACTTACCCATGTGGTTGCTTGCGGGCGCGGCCATCTTGTTTTGAGTTGTTCTCGCGGTGCATGATCGCGAGAAGAAAGACGTGATCGCGCGACGCATGACGTCACTGCGGGCGCGAACTGTCGTGAGACAGCGCAAATGGCTAAAAACAATACAACATCTCATGGAGAACGCGACCGGATCAAGAAAACTTGTCGGCGAACGCAGGGATTCAGGTAAGGCGATCGCGCGCGCGCGAGAATGTATCATTTTACAGCGCGAGCAAGAAACAAATTATCGCCAAGCTGCGGAAACCGGAATTTTTGACATTTTCGCGCTCTCCGCGGAACGCAAAAATGTCAAATTATCGCAATTTCCGCGAACGGAACGAAATTTTTGCCCAGGCCTATTTAAAAGTATACTTGGTCAGGGGGAGAATCTCACACTTATCGCTATTCAATTTGTAGCCAGAGATGTTAGAATATGCCTGTACATCTGTCAAAAAGGCAGGAACAGAAACACTAGGATTGGACATGAAAAGCAAAATGTCGTCTGCATAGGCAGCTAATTTAAGGTGAATGTTCGCTGATTGAAAGCCGAATAAATTTGGGTTCTGGCGAAGCTTAGAGAGAAAGGGCTCCAGAGCTAGATTAAAAAGAAAAGGGGAGAGAGGACACCCCTGACGGACTCCTCTGCCCAAATCAAAATATGAGGATATCAGGCCATTGGTGCAAATAGCCGCACGCGGGTTGGAATAAAGGAGAGAGATCAAGGACACAAACTTGGGACCGAAGCCAAACCAACGAAGAGTATGAAACAAGTACTTCCATTCGACCCTATCAAACGCCTTCTCGGCGTCGAGCGCTATTGCCGCTAGGGGGTGCTTCAAGGACGAGGATTTGGTCAAGACGTCAAAGAGAAGTCTCGTATTGTCCGTGATAAATCTGCCTTTAACAAAGCCCGACTGTTCCGCTTCTAGTAAGTCAGGCAAGTAGGAGTCAAGACGTATGGCTAGGGCTTTTGAGAAGATCTTATAATCTATATTAACCAAAGAAATAGGCCTATAATTTTTGCAGTGTCTATGGTCTTTCCCTTCCTTCGGTATCAAACATATGTGTGCTTCCGAAAAGGTGCCTGAAGAGCACCCCAGTGTGTTAAAGGAGGCTATGAGGGAGTGCAACTTGGGTAATAAGAGCTTAGAAAAGTGTTGGAAGAACTCTACTGTAAAGCCATCAGGCCCCGGCGCCTTATCTTTCTTGAGCAGCTGGAGTGCCGCTGACAATTCTTGGTGCGTTAGATCGGATTCCAGGAGAGTGAGATCCGACTGATGACAGGGAGGAGTCTGAAGTGTTGAAAAAAACTGGGAAAGAGAGTCATCAGAGGGCTGCGATTCCGAGGTATATAGGGATTTATAAAATAGGGAGAATTCGTTCAGAATATCCGAATCTTTAAATTTTAAATCCAGGCATTCATCATAGATAGACTCAATATTGAGTCTGTTCTGTTTAACTTTCAGGTAGTTAGCCAGAATCTTTCCTGCCTTGTTTTTGCCCCCATGGGAAAGGTGCCTGCATGCGCGATATCAGTCGCTGTCTCGCTACATTTAAAGCGCGCTGCGCTTACTATTGATTTTTAACAAAGCCTGATTTCATGTTTATATTAGTTTAGTTTGGAGCCTCGTTTTTTAAATAGACCCGTCCCTGGCCTCATACTTGCATTTTAACTGTGCCCCCACCGCGTTTTTTTCGTGGAATCCTCACTTACTTGCAGCTTCCTCGCGGCGCTTGGCCGCCATCTTGGGGTGGTCTCCTGCCTCCTGGGCCACTTGCTGCAGCGCTCTAGCGCTTCCTGTAGCCCAGGTGAGCTGGTACTTAAGGCGAGCTCTTCTAGTGCTCTCCCTTGGGAAAGGTGCCTGCATGCGCGATATCAGTCGCTGTCTCGCTACATTTAAAGCGCGCTGCGCTTACTATTGATTTTAACAAAGCCTGATTTCATGTTTATATTAGTTTAGTTTGGAGCCTCGTTTTTTAAATAGACCCGTCCCTGGCCTCATACTTGCATTTTAACTGTGCCCCCACCGCGTTTTTTTCGCGGAATCCTCACTTACTTGCAGCTTCCTCGCGGCGCTTGGCCGCCATCTTGGGGTGGTCTCCTGCCTCCTGGGCCACTTGCTGCAGCGCTCTAGCGCTTCCTGTAGCCCAGGTGAGCTGGTACTTAAAGCTCACTCTGCTAGCGCAGCGGTAGCGCCTGACTCGCGCCGGAGTCGAGCCAGAGTCTGCCCGTCTGCGCCCGTCCGCGCTAAGTACGCGCGGTACGCTGGGGACTTCATCTCGTTTTGTAATATTGTATATATCTGTGTGCTCGTAGCTCTCGCTCTGTCAGGATGATTAAGTACTCCGACGCCTCGCTTCGTGCCATTAGAGACACACTCCCACGCTGCCCTGCCACACCCTACCATCCGTTGTGTGGCCCGTGTCAGTGTGTTTGTAATAGATGGTCATTGGGCCAGGCGGTAGGTATTCGCGAGCTCGCCTCTCCTCCTGCCTCTCGAGCTCCTCCTGGTCTCTTTCCGCTGTCCGACAGTCTGGGGTCTGGACTCCGATTTTTAAATCTGAATACCAGATCTCTAGTGAAACATCATTTGTCGGTGGCTGATCTCATTGTGGATAAGACACCTGATCTGCTGGCCGTAACGGAAACCTGGCTACAAGATACTGACGACGCCATAGTCAATCTCGCCTGTCCTCCGGGCTACTCATGTTTTAGATCTAACCGCCACTCTAGAGGTGGAGGGATCGCCTTATTTATTAGATCCGCCTTCACATGCACCTGGACGATCTTGCAGATTGCCGGATGTGAGAGCGCGCTGTTTAAGGTTTCCATCAGCCCTCAGTTCTCGCTGTCAGGGATGGTTGTTTATCGCCCTCCAGGCAGCGATGTTGCTTTTAGAGGTGCTTTTCCGGAGGCGGTGAGCCCATTGGCTAGTGGCTGCGCAAATTTTTCCATCCTGGGTGATCTAAATCTCCACTTTGACAGGTTAGATTCGCCGGCCATTAGTGGTTTTTTGGCAGACTTAGAGGCTTTGCAGTTGTTCCAGCTTATTTCTCAGCCTACTCACGTGGCCGGCCACATCCTGGATCCGTTTTTTACCACTCTCTCGGAAGTTCGGATTGTGGCGGTTGATCCTGTGTTATGGTCTGACCACCATCTGGTGTCTGCTTGGCTTCCTCTCCCTGCCAATCCTACCATACCGCCTCCCTTGCGGATTCCCCGGCGCCATTGGAACAAGCTGAGGTTAGAGGACCTTCATCGTATTATGGGTGCTGAGCCACTGGGCCCCCTGCTGAATGCCACCGCGGGCTATGACCGGTTCTGTAACTGGATTACCAGGGCGCTGGACGTCCTGGTACCTATCATCTCCAGCAAGTCCAGTCCCCGGCAGGCCAGCCCCTGGTATGACAGCACGTTGCGTGCATTGAAGTCCTCTTGCAGACGGGCGGAAAGGGTGTGGCGTAAGTCGTACGATGCCGATAAGAAATCCATCTACCTGGCCCTAGTAAAGCTTTACCATCGAGCCATATGCAGGGCCCGGGCGGCGTTTTACGCAGCCGAATTTAGAAACAGCCCTAATCCGACTAAAACCATCTTTAAAACCATAAAAGATTTAATGGCAAAGAGAGCTCCTCCACAGTTGGACAGTTCCATCGCCCACTGTGAAGCCTTAGCCACCTTCTTTATGGATAAAGTCAGGAAAATCTATCTGGCGTTTCCTAGCACACCGTCTCCTGTGATCCCCTGGAGCGGCTCTAGCAGCTGTCCAGCGCTGCACTCCTTTCCTTCCGTCTCCGATGAGGAGTTCGCAATGTGGGCCCTGCGAGTCAAGTCTGGATCACCTGCAGACCCGGTAAGATCTGCGCTGTTCAGGGACGCTGCCTTTCAGGGTCGCACTGTGGTGTGTTCCCTGATTAACCTCTCCCTAACCTCTGGCCTGGTTCCGGCCAAATGGAAGCAAGCGGTGGTTTCCCCGATCCTAAAAAAACCATCTCTGGATCCTTCGAGACCTGAAAACTACCGCCCTATATCTTTGCTCCCTTGGCCGGCCAAGGTTATGGAGGCCCTTGTAAATCGGGTCCTCACGGAGCATATGACCCTTGTGAATGTCCTGGATCCAACGCAGAATGGGTTTCGTGCTGGTCACAGCACTGAGACGGCCCTTCTAGCAATGGTTGAGCATTTGCGAGGTGTGCTTGATGCAGGTCAAACGGCAGCGCTTATTTTACTCGATCTGAGCGCTGCCTTTGACACTGTTTCCCATCGCATCTTGCTACACCGCCTGCAGGACATTGGCATTTGTGGTTCAGCTCTGCAGTGGTGCCGCTCCTTCCTCAGTGATCGCTCCTTCTGCGTTGCCACCCCTCCTTTTCAGTCCAAGTATCATCCTTTGGACATGGGGGTTCCGCAGGGCTCCTCGCTGAGTCCCACGCTTTTCAATCTGTACGTGCAGCCGCTGGCTGAGGTCGTCAGGCAATGGGGCCTTACCATGGTCTCCTATGCTGACGACACTCAGTTGGCGGTGACGATCAGCGGGGATGCCAAGCGGGATGCCCTTAGGTTCCGAAGTGGGCTGAGAGAGGTGGCCAGTTGGATGAATAACAACTGTCTCCAACTGAACGCGTCAAAAACTGAGGTGATGATCGTTGGAAGGGATGCGGACTACTGGGGGGACGAATGGTGGCCTCCAGAGCTGGGATCAGCGCCGGTCCCTGTCCTGGAACTCAGGAATCTCGGAGTCTGGCTTGACCATACGCTTAGCTTTGTGACTCACACAAAGAGAGTGGCGGCCTGCTGTTTTGGAGTACTACGCGGGCTAAGACCCCTGCTGCGTTTCTTCGATGCCCCCACAAGACAGCTGGTCATTCAAGCAATGATCATCTCGCGGCTGGATTATGCCAGCTCTCTCCTATTAGGAGTAAACCAAGCCGAGATTCTTCGTCTACAACGAGTCCAGAATGCGGCAGCTAGGGCGGTGGTTGGTCTGCCTCGATCCTGCCCCACTTCTAACACCCTGCGTTCCCTGCACTGGCTCCCGATATGTAAGCGAATCCAATTCAAGGCTCTCTGCCTGGTTTTTAAAATTCTGAGAGAGTTGGCACCTGGAATACTTAATTCATTGATCTCTTCTTACGTTCCCACTCGTTCACTATGATCCCTTGGACAGTCCTTGGTGGTCGTCCCCCGTTTCAGACTTAGTCGGATGGGGGGTCGCTCCTTCCGTGTGAAAGCCGCAACCCTCTGGAACGCTCTCCCCTTGGAAATTCGGCTCTCGAACGACCTTTTGTCCTTCCGCAGAGCTTTGAAAACCCTTTTGTTTTAATTATTTCCTGTCTTTATTTTCTGTTCCGTGTCAACGGATCCTGTGTTATGTGGTGTTTTCCTTTCCCTGCGCCAGGACGCTCCTTTGCTGGAGCAGCTGTGCGCATTAAAATGTAACTAACATAACATAACATAACATAAAATTTAGCACTGGACTTTAATAAGTACAAAGAAGCATCCTCCGTAGACTTTTTGTTAAATGCTAATTTGGCGTTAATGAGGGCCGTAAGGGATTGGCTCGAGTGCGAGGTGTAAAAGGAGTGTTCCAGTGTTTTGATGTCCCGTAAAAGGTCAGCAGTAAATTTGCGGGAAAGTTTCCGCCTCTTTGCAACAAAGCCAATTACGAAATCTCTCGCTGAGGCCTTGAAAGCATCCCAGATGGTGGAAAAGGGCATGGACTGGTCAGTATTAAACACAAAGAACTCTTCAAAAAAAGTAGTAAAAGCAGCGATAAATTTCGGGTCCAGAAGGAGGGTATTGTTAAAGCGCCATCTCTTAGGACCTGTGGCTCGAGGGAGAATTTCGAATACAATTAACACAGGGGCATGATCTGATAGCAAGATAGGGCCAATTTCTGCTTGCGTAAGGGTTTGTGAGATAGAATGAGAAACAAAAATGTAGTCAATTCTCGATTGGGTATGATGTGAGGGGGAATAGAAGGTGTACTCCCTGGTGGTTGGATTACAGAGACGCCAGGCATCAAAAAGTTGGTGTTGGGAGATAACTCGCACAAATGATTTCTGGGGTTTGTTGGGGATATAAGGGACTTTGGAGTTTCTATCTATAAAGGGGTCAAAAACCTGATTACAATCACCAGCAAAAATAAAATTATCTTCCAAACCAAGGGCAATCTGAGCTGCTAAGGTGGACCAAAAGGATGGTTCTCCACATGTTGGGGCATATACATTGAACAAAGATACAGGAACCCCTTTAAAGGACAATTTGACATTTAACCATCGTCCATTAACATCTGAATTCTGAGACAATAATGTAAACGAGAGAGATTTACGGCAAAGAATCATCACACCATTCCGTTTGCCATCCCCAGGAGAGAAAAAGACCTCCCCCACCCAGCCCCTTTTCAGCTTTAACGATTCATCAGCGGAAAGATGAGTCTCTTGCAAAAAGACAATGTCCGCATTTAATTTGGCCAGATGGGTTAAGATCCTTTGCCGTTTAATGGGAGAATGTAAACCCCTAACGTTCCAAGTAATTAGTTTCAAAGACATGAGCAATCATAAGTAAAACAAAATGCAATTAGAAAGCAGAAAGTCAATGCAGTACAAAATCCGTAGAAAATGGAAAAAATGCAAGGCACAAAAGAGATCTTCTGATTAAAGAGAGGGACAGAGGAAAGAGACAGAGCAAGGATTGAGAAGAGAATAAAGATAAGTAAGAGAGAGGGAGTCGGAGCAGTAGGGATACCATAAAGGCAATGAGATACGAATGAAAGAACACAACACCAAAACAAAAACATTACAACAGCGAGGACGCAAAACAAAATGTAAAACATACCTACAAAAGGAGAGAATGAGTGGGAGGGTGGGTGAAACCACATGGAGCAGACACACGTCCAGGGAGGATCCGATGGGGAACGGGGAAGACCGTATGAGGAGACATCATAACTGTGAAACAAGAACATGTGACAAGAATTAATCTCAGGAAGCAACTGTGAGGAAAAAAAAAAAAAACAAACTAGGAAAGTACGAGCCTAAAAAAGAAAAAATATTGAAGAACATTACTGTAACAATGCAAAACCATTAATGCAGTGGAAATCAGCACAAAAAGCTGGCACTATTAGATAAAATAGAATGAAAACAACTTCGCCTAGCGAGTGGAGAGACTGTGGAGCAGGAAGAATGAGAAAAAAGCACAACTATTGAGTAGCAATTAAGCAACATGTGAGGAGGATGTTTCCGCAGAGGTGGTGGCATCCATCCTGTGTGAATCAATAAAGCTCTGCAGGCGCCCAGGATCTTCGTAAGTCGTGGTCCTATTATTGTACGTGACCTTGAAAAGACAAGGGTGAAAGAGGCCAAATCTGGCCCCCATAGAACGAAGATCAGGTCGAAGATTCAGGAAAGCTTTGCGTCTGTCAGCAGTGGCCTTAGAGTAATCCTGCGCGAAAAATAGCGTGGAGCCTGACCATGTGACACGCTGAAGAGCTTTGGCTGCCGCCAACACCTTTAGCAAATCCGTGTACTCTAAGAAATAGATAATGACCCCCCTCGGTCGCTGGGGAGAGGAACCAGCCGAAGGAGCGCGCCCTAGCCTGTGGGCTCGCTGGATGTTGAGCATAGTTCCGTCTGACAAGTGAAGGACTTTAGGGAGGAAAGTCTTAAAGAACGCAATGGGGTCACTCCCTTCAAGTCCCTCCCCCAGGCCAAAAATGCGGAGGTTGTTCCTCCGGTTGCGGTTTTCGAGGTCTTCAACCTGTTTCTGGAGGGTGGCAATTTGCGAGTGCATGACAGGAACCGTTTTAGTAGTGTCGATAAAAGTGGCAACATCATGTTCAACCGCTGTAAGCCTTGTATCGAGTTGCCCCCATTTGTCAGAGAGAGCTTGTAGTGTGGAATTTGTTTCCTCCATAAAGGGTCTGAGAGCCCTTATCTCATGTAGCAAAAGTTCCATGGAGATGTCCGAGGATGCTTTGGGAGGCGAGGGAGGGTCTTTTTTTAGCCTCTTCACGTTCGACTTGGCAGTTGTAGCGGGTGCAGAATCCATCTTCGAATGCTTGTCTTCTTCCTCAGATAACTGCGAATCTTCCAACTTGGAGAGTTGTGAGAATAAAGTAGAGTTTTTGATAAAAGAACGTGGCGGCAGGGACGGACTGGTATGAGCGCCCCGTGTCCTACCCATCAACTAGCAGGGCCAGTAGCAAGGCACGCCACGCAAAAAAGAAAAAGGGAAAAAGAAGAAGCCACCGACTATGGTACACATTAGCTGGTCGTGAGGCAGCAAGCAGGGTGGAGGCGATGATCAGAAATCATTTGCCAATACGGTTACCAGAAACCCCAATCCGCCAAAAAAGTGGTCATGAAGAGTAACAGCAGGAAATCTTCGTGGGCTGCAGGCAAAAACTGTGCAGATCCAGCCAGCAATGGGACGAATCATTACCTAAGATGGCGGCCACTGCTAGCATCCATGCAGGCTGAGGTAGAAACAGAGACAGCGACAGAAAAAAAAAAAACAGGAAAAACGGTCATTCGGACATCATGAGTAGAGGAGATATCGATTGCCACTGGAATTCTGTCCTTAGGTCGCCTTGTGGTGAAAGCTCGTGAAAGGAGAAGCCATTCCGCCGAAAAACAAAATGGCGGTCACGCTGCTGCTGAGACGAGCAGACACTAATTACCTGACAAAGGCAAAGTAATCGTCTCAAATCTGTTCGAAAAACATGGTGCGCGATGCAGGAGCAATTCCTATGCTAACTGCTGCCAGCTGCTTCCCTAGAAATCATCGCGAAATTGCACTTCTCCGCTCCGGGACCGGGAGCCTCACGGAGACGCGTCCATACTCCTTGGGCGTCAAGCCACGCCCCCCCTGTGCACTATCCTCACACATGTTTGTAAATAAACTCACCAGTACACCATACTTGCCTCTGTTGTGATTCCAACTTGTCATGTGTCATGGAGATGTTGATCTGCTAAACAACACAGTGCATGCCAAATACTACAACAATGTGACCACCGTTATGTGAGTCATGGTGATGTGACACATGTGAGGGAGACACACCACTATGGCACCACAACACATACTCACCATGTCCATGTAACTCATCACACACAATGATGTTGACCTGAAATACATTGGTATGCACAGACACACAACCTATCCACAGTCAGTGGGACAAGTCCACAGGTGAGATAAGTAAATTTCAGTCAGATGTGGGAAGACAGACAACGCACCTAACAAAGCATAGCACAGGTTCATTACACATCAGCAACATGTTTATTCCACACTAGTTGCAAGGTAATTGTACGTTACAGTGGATACACAGTCACAAAGTGTCGGAGAATTGAAGTCCAGGGGTGTGTGGCACATCATTTGATGGGAATTGACAACTCCCACACTGGTGTTGGATTCTGGGTGTTGGGGGTCAGTGTTGACCAAACAACAGGCAAAGTACCCTGGGAAGGACAGACACAAGACACAGTCAAAAGCACAGCAGAATAGGAGAGAAATGCAATACACATGCACAAAATATGTCACAAGAAACCTACACAGAAACAAGTTAGCAGTTGTACACTATTGTGGAGTACAGACCACCTGAATGGACACATCACTGCACGCATCCAGTCAAGTGGCACACAGACACACTCAAACAGCAACAGAGCAGCCACAACACATTTCAGGCTAACTCCATACATTGACATAACAACCCTGTAAACTCACATTCAGGTGAAGAAGTTGTGGATGAGCTGTGGGCGGCCGTCACCCTCATCTTCATCATCACTGGCATCGTGGCCCAGGCCTGGATCCTCCACAGGTGGCGGAGGTCGGTCATCATCATCCTGGATGAGAGGCACCTTCTTCCGCACTGCCATGTTGTGTAGCATGCAGCATACAAGGATAATTTTGCTCACCTTTGCAGGTTCATATGGGAAGGCCCCTCCGGTCTTGTTCAGGCAGCGGAAGCGTCTTTTCAGGAGACCAAATATCCGCTCAATCACCCTTCTGCTGCGACCATGTGCCTCATTGTAGCTCATCTCGGTTGGTGTCACGGGGTTCCTAAGGGGTGTCAGCAACCACGGCATGTTGGGGTATCCGGAGTCACCTACACACAAACAATTGAACAATTAGCAGAGTTTTGAAGGAGGGTGGAATACAACATTGCCAAACACACACAATGGTAAACAGTCAGTGCACACCGACAAGCCAGGCATGCTGGTATGGCATTTGTGACATCAGCGTTGCAATGCGACTGCTCCTCATGATGTTGGCATCGTGCGCAGAACCAGGGAAACGTGCACACACATGTGTGATACACATGTCTGCAAGACATACCACCAGAGTATTGATGGAGTGGAAATGTTTCCTGTTCCGGTATGCCTGCTCATATACCCGTGGTGGTATCAGGGCCACATGTGTACCATCAATAGATTCGATGACGTTCGGCATCCTCCCCAGTGTATAAAAGGCATCCTTTACTTCAGGGAGTTGAGCTGGGCTCGGGAACTTGATGTACAGGTCAAGGAAATGCAACATCCCCTCCAAGACATCGCGTAGCACCCGACTAAACATCGTTTGCGACATACCACCAGCAGTAGCCACAGTGTACAGGAAGGTACCAGTAGCAAAGAAGTGCAGGGCTACCATCACCTTCACCTCTGGGGTCAGTGCTGTAAGGGTATGTCTGGCCAGGTAGCAGATGTGGCGCCAACTGCTCCGCCAACTCCTCAATCTGTGGCCTGGTGAAGCGGTACCGTCTGATGCTGTCGCGTTCCTGCATGGTTGCAAGGTCTGGGAACGGTCTATGGACAGCTGGTGCCCTGCAGAACAGAGATGCACAAAGGAAGATTGTCGGTTCATCCACCCATGTGGCTATGACCAAGCAAAATATCACATGATACATCATGACAATACACAATGTACTGAGGTGTGTGCTGTTGGGCATGGACACATATGTCACCTACATGGCCATCACTTCACATTTCAAGTCCACATGTCCACATAAGTCCCATGTAGTGCAATGGCCAATCACCCTACCTATGTACTGCTGTGATGCTACAAACACACACCACAGTGACAAGTGAGGCCTGATGTCTCCCAGGCATCACAGATCTTTGCCATGCAGATACCCAGGGTCCCTGTATTGCCACATGGACACTGGCTTGACATGGCGTATCATGTACACACCACAAGGCAACTGTGAGTCCCACAGCTAGTGGCCACTGTTGTCTCTGCAGGCCCTACATGTCCGTCTCGTAGACACACACACAACATCAATGTTGATGCACAAACCACATGGATGTGGAGACTGTCTCCCATTGGGCACATTTGATCAGCCAAATCTGAGACACAACATGCACACAGACTGTGGGTGTACATCAGAATTATGGCTGAAGGTCTCATTGTGACGTACATGCCATCACCCCCAGGACTCAGTGTGTATGTGACATGTCTTAAACATATCCAACAAGAAACTGTGTCCATGACTCATGCCCATAACTGTACAGTTGCACATCACAGTGGTAATGTGCACAACACACAAAGGATTCTGTCCCCATGAACACGTGCACAGCCTGGGAGTGGCTGCACAAAAGTGCCACACAACAAACCAAATGTTGCCCCCCCCAAACACACAGGGAATTCAGCCTTACATGCCATGGGACACTATGTGGCCAATGCTGTAGTGTGGTAGGTGTGCACCTGAGTCCCTGGCTAGTAATTGTGTGTTGAAGCCGTCAAATAGTCACACCAATGAGGCCCGACGTGGGTGACAATGTGTAAGCATTGCACAGTTCAGGACCGAGCCATGCGTACGCTTAGCCATTGACACCTGTACTGAGTCAGTGGCAAGAGATGTGCTGTGTTTGGTGACATACTCCTACATGTTCACTTGCATGTCCAACAATTGTGTGGGTGGTGCATGTCGGCACATTGGGGTATTAGCATCCAACATGCAACAGACATATGGGTGCAAGTCCAGGAGGGATATGAGTGCCATGGTTGATGGTGAGAATGACAATTGGCTTATTCTAAACAGTGTGAGCACTTTAAGCTGTGTTCAGCTGATGATGCCAGGGCTTGCCCTGTGACGTGCTGCACTCACTGTGGTGTGTGCAGTCGGTGCAGGTGACTGATGTTGTTCTCTTTCTTCCTATTTCTATACAGATATATCCACGGCCACAGGAGGGGACAGCTCCACGGACCAGGAGAAGCCACAGAGCCTGACTGGGACAGAAGGAGAGGAGTCGGAGGGACCCAGTGGCATAGAGGGTGAGTGGAGCCACACCGAGGAGTCCTCAGCACCATCCTCCCCAGATGAGGGCCACAGCAGCTCGGCGGATGACTCCCTTGTGGAGGCGGGTGTCAGCAGCCACCAAACCCCAGCTAGTGAGGCTGTCCCCGCCACCGCCCCCACCACCACCATCATCCCCACCCTCCCATCCCAGAGGTCTGTGGAGGCCCCTGCTGTCCTGAGTGAGGAGTCTCTGGACTTGCTTCGACAGATCCATGGAGGGCAGACATCAATGCTGAGTGTCCTCCATGCACACACCAGTCTGTTGACACAACTGGTGTCGTTCATGGAGGGCATTTCATCGGGCATGTCTGCCCTACAGAGGACCAATAAGTCCGTGGCCTCCTCCCTGACGGCAGCAGTGTCCCTCCTCCAACAGTCCTGCACCCCTGCTACCCCTGCACCACCCACGATTGCTAGCACCCTACCTGTCCCAAGCACACACACACCTGCACATTTTCACAAACCCACAGACACGGGCAGCACACAAACACCCAAACCAAGGGCTAGACATGCACACAAGCAAGCGCAGGGGACTGATACCACACTCACAGGGGATGGTTTGCAGACACACACACAGTCATCCACAACCACTCTGTAGTCCTCCGATACCTCTCCCTCGCAGCACCCTTCCCTTGCCTCACCTGCAACCCCATCTACACAGAAGCTCTTCCTCTGTGACCTTGACCTGTTCCCCACCGACCCAGCAGATCCAACTTACAAGGGGAAATCCCCGCACACAGAGGGGAGGGCCCCTCACACCCAGACACCCTCCCCCAGGCACAGTCAGACTGAGGCCCCCACCCTCAAGTCCCCCGGAGCCGGAAGAGCAAGACCCCACCCCCGGCCGGCAGCTCCACAACAAAGTCTCCGTCCTCCATCCCCCAGGCCACCACTCCAGAGGTTCCCCCGGCACACCCTGCCTCAGGTTCCCCCACCCACAGATACACCATCCCCAAAATGCTGAGGCCCTTCCCCCACCACTTGCTCTTCCACCCCCAGTCATACAGTTTGTGCCACTGATGTGGGGACCGTGTCCCCCCCCTCTGTCCTGCCGACATCACCTGAACCCCATTCCGCTCCCATTGAGTTAAGCACTGCAGTGGAGTCCACGAGCACCCCGTCTGACTTGGGCACTGCAGTGGGGACCCAATCCACTCCATCTGACCTGCCCACTGCAGTTGTGCCGGCACCCACCCCATCTGACTTGTGCCCCACAGTTGTGACTGCACCCACCACTTCAGGCAGCTCCACTGCAGTTACCAGTGACTCTCCTGCATCCACCACCCCTTCACTGCCTCCTTCTGCTGAGCCCTGATCCTGTCCCTGCGGTGCCTGGCCTGCCCCCATGTATGCCCCTCTGAGGGAATGTCCCCTGTCCTTACCAGTGCAGGCAAGCAACGTGTGACAGTTGTCATTCAAGTTCAATCCTTGTCATTTGGATATGGACTGGCCATTGGCCTTTGTTTTGAAAGGACTTTGCATTTGCAAATTGCTGAATAAAGCTTTTTTCTTTCTCCTTGTGAATTTGGTTTAGCTATACATTATGTTGATGATGTTTAGCATGACCTTGCAGTTGTGATGCTGGATTTCAAATGTTGCATACTGAGGGGTTGATGTGTGGTACTCCATGTGGTCCATGAGATATGTATCTTGTTCTGGTCGTTATCCATATCATCCTTTGCAGCTACTTGGGTGTGTCATGATTAACAATTTGTGGGCATCTCTGTAAACATATCATTTGCATGGTCACATCTGTGGCTTGCACACATGCACATATGATGTGCTTCCCATTGTCCAATTTGTCTATTTGCCAGACTGTGGGCGCATCTCCACTGGACCTGCAGGTGTGGGCATCATTGGTGTAGGAGCAACTGGGTCCTCTGTGCAACTTGCTGGACATATGTGTTGAGTATGTGCAGATGACTTAAGGGAGACTCCTGTACCCAGGCTGTTGTGACCAGAGCCTTCATTGTGTGGTAACTGATGGCTGACTGACCAAGTGTTCTGCTGACATGACTGAGACGTGATGTGACTATGTTTGGCACAGCTGAGCCTCCACAGGAGTTGAGTCCCCTCAAGTAAGTGTGTTGTTCTGTGACATTGCCTGGGCCCATGTTGTGCGTTGTGTGGGCATGTGTGTGTGTGACCACATCCCTTTTCATACACAGGCAGTGTTCCCCTGATATGTTCCTGTTGTTGATGCTTGCTGAGTGGTACTGTGTTCATCCCACAACTTTGCCATGGGCTACCAGATGTGTGGGTGCATGACAGACTACTGTTAATTGGTGTTTCATCATTGGGATTTGTCTGTTCTGAGTGGTGATGATGTGGTCAGACGCAGATGGGACACAGTCAGGGGTCCCCAAGGCACTTGTTTGTTCGCAATATCATGTAGTTGTCCCTAGGTGGTACCTTTCAGTGATTGAGACGTGTATGTGTTTGTGAGTGATCCCACTTGTCCGGTTCAGGGCTGCAATGTTTGCAGGTGTCAGCATGTGTGCCTTGTGGTTCTCCTTGGCTTCTGCATTGTCCTGGGACTGTGGCAGGTAGGTTAAATGAGCTTTGACGTCATGGCCATGTACCGCATACTGTGCAGTATGTCTGTCATTCACCTGGGTTGTAAACTGTCCTTGTATGATGAGTCTGTGCACCTTAGTTCCTTCCAACATTACTTTGTTTGTCATGGGTGCATGTGCAATATCACCTGTCCATGTGGGCTTCACAGATGCACATTGGTGCAGTTCAGGGTGTGTGGTGTTGAGGGTAGACTGATGAAAATGCTTGCATGGATAGGCCCCTAGCTCCCATTTGTCCATGGATGACGGGCCATGCTGAGTGATTTGTGTTTGTGTAGGTGTGATGTACGTTTGTGGCACAGGACACATGTCTGGGTTTCACAGTTTGTACGACATCTACCTTTGTCATCACAGTGGATATTTCATGCATGCTTGTGTCACCCCAATGTCTGGTCCCTGGGGGTAGTGCTGTTGTGTGTCAGTCTCTTGCTGTGTTAGTTGCTGTTCATTCCAGCTTGTGTCACATGTGTCTGTTGTGCTCCCTCTCATCTCACAATGCCTGATTGCCCACTAAGGGGGGCCCATTGATGGTTTCCTTTTGCATGGCACTGTGTCCACATCTGTCTCACTGTGGTTCTGCCCCCCTCATGTGTTGTGTAGTTGCCTGGGGATACTGAGACACACACACACACATGTTGTGTCAGATGTGCAGTGTGAGGTTGCCTGTTTGTGTTTGTGCATCTGCTCCAGTGCATTAGTATTGCTGTTGTGGGCCATTGTCTGGATTAGGCCTGGGCTAAAATTCCGTTCTGCTCGCGGAAATTGCGATAATTTGACATTTTTGCGTTCCGCGGAGAGCGCGAAAATGTCAAAATTTCCGCAATCCGCATTTTACCGGAAATTTTTTGCTTGCTCGCGCTGTAAAATAATACATTCTCGCGTGCGCGCGATCGTCTTACCTGAATCCCCGCATTCGCCGACAAGTTTTCCCGATCCGGTCGTGTTCTCCACGAGATGTTGGATTGTTGGTAGCCAAATTGCGCTGTCTCGCGACAGTTCGAGCCCGCAGTAACGTCATTAGTCGCGCAATCACGTCTTTCTTCTCGCGATCATGCACCGCGAGACAAGTGAAAACAAGATGGCCATGCCCGCAAGCAACCGCATGGGTAAGTTGGAGAGCCGCGACCACGCAGAAAATACCACGAACGGGCGGGAAAAAAACGTCCGCATCTTTACGATATTTTCGCGTGTTTGCGGAGATTTTTTACATTTTCGCGATAATTTGCAAAAGTGAATTTTGCAAATTCCGCCCACCCCTAGTCTAGATGCTGTTTCTGTGATTTGCCCTGCTGTCCCTGTGAGTCATGCAAACAAAACAGGTGATGGACAGAATGCAGAACAATGTCATACATTCACCCCAGTACAGAGATCTGGGCCTAAATCCATCGATTTTTTGCTCACCATGCCATCCCAGTTTGAACCCAGCCATATGCAAATCAGTCTTGACCCTGTGCCTCATGGGAACAGTCCAGCCCAAACTGCCAAGCCAGGTCCTCCCTGGACTGGAAACAAGCATCCTAGGACCGGTTTCGGGGTTTCACCCCTCTTCAGCCAGGATAGCTTGATTCCAGTGGCACAGTGAGCCCAGGACCCACGTCTGAGCATACCCGTCCCACTCGGGGTGACAAATGCAAACAAAACAGTTGATGGGCAGAATGCAGAACAATGTCATACATTCACCCCAGTACAGAGATCTGGGCCTAAACCCATCGTTTTTTGCTTTGGTTTTGTCCCTGTGAGTCATATCACATCATTCTGCACATTCATCCTGGTTGTTAGGTCCCATTGCTGGCATGGAATGTGAGTTTGTGACCTGACTCCTACAGTCTACAAAGGTTGTTTTGATTTGTGTGTCTAATTTCGAGATGTGTGTATGCTTTGTGATGGTCACTTCTGCTTTTGTGTCATTTTACACTGTATGCATTGTCAACCCCCATGGGTGGTGCTTGTCTGCACATGGCCAAGAGTATGTTAGGTTTTCACAGCACTGTTAGCCTCACCACATCTCTGTGGGTATGGAACACAACCACTACTTTGCCCCAAAAGTGTTTCATGTGTTGGGAGCAGGAATCATACATGCTGTTTGGCATTTGTAGCTTTGACCATGATGACACTTACCTTTTGGTCACTGTGATGAGGGGGGTTTTGGACCCCATCACCTTAGTGCTCAACATTTGCTGCAGTTTGGAACCACACACTTAACTTTTGTTCTACACAGTGAGGGGGTGTTATTTTTACATTGACACAGTGCTAGTGATGCTTGCCTTGTGTAGGCCACACTCAGTTTTTGGTCACACATGTGATGGTAGTTACATTGTATGTTCGAAGTTATAATCACTGTTGTGGACATTTGTCACAAACTACATACTGTTGTCATGATGTTAGGGGGAATGTATTTTGCTGACATAACTAATGTTGGTGTATGATGGATGTGTGGTGCATCACCCATCCTATGAGTGGGGGTGGCAGTAGTGATGGGCAACATAAGCCCTATGGGTGGGGGTGGCAGTAGTGATGGGCAACAGTTCCCCTATGGGTGGGGGTGGCAGTAGTGATGGGCAACATAAGCCCTATGAGTGGGGGTAGCAGGAGTGATGGGCAACATATGCCCTATGAGTGGGGGGGCAGCAGTGATGGGCAAGAGGTCCCCTATGGGTGGGGGTGGCCGTAGTGATGGGCAACAGGTCCCCTATGGGTGGGGGTGGCAGTAGTGATGGGCAACATAAGCCCTATGAGTGGGGGTGGCAGTAGTGATGGGCAACATATGCCCTATGAGTGGGGGGGCAGCAGTGATGGGCAACCTAAGCCCTATGGGTGGGGGTGGCAGTAGTGATGGGCAACATAAGCCCTATGAGTGGAGGTGGCAGTAGTGATGGGCACCCTATGGGTGGGGGTGGCAGTAGTGATGGGCAACAGGTCCCCTATGGGTGGGGGTGGCAGTAGTGATGGGCAACATAAGCCCTATGAGTGGGGGTGGCAGTAGTGATGGGCAACATAAGCCCTATGGGTGGGGGTGGCAGGAGTGCTGGGCAACAGGTCCCCTATGGGTGGGGGTGGCAGTAATGATGGGCAACAGGTCCCCTATGGTTGGGGGTGGCAGCAGTGATGGGCAACATAAGACCTATGGGTGGGGGTGGCAGTAGTGATGGGCAACAGGTCCCCTATGGGTGGGGGTGGAAGTAGTGATGGGCAACATAAGCCCTATGAGTGGAGGTGGCAGTAGTGATGGGCACCCTATGGGTGGGGGTGGCAGTAGTGATGGGCAACAGGTCCCCTATGGGTGGGGGTGGCAGTAATGATGGGCAACAGGTCCCCTATGGTTGGGGGTGGCAGTAGTGATGGGCAACATAAGCCCTATGGGTGGGGGTGGCAGTAGTGATGGGCAACAGGTCCCCTATGGGTGGGTGTGACAGTAGTGATGGGCAACATAAGCCCTATGGGTAGGGGTGGCAGTAGTGATGGGCAACATAGGGCCTATGAGTGGGGGCGGTAGTGGTGCTGGCCATGCAACCCCTATAGTGGCCCGTTGCCAGTGGCCAGGATATGGATCCCCTGTGTGTGTGTGACATTTTGCGGTATGTGTTGTTTGTTTGTGTGGTGGGTGTCTGACTTATCGTCTGCGTCGTCCTTGTAGGTTCCTGATCCGGTCATAGATGCATAGTACTGGTTTGACCTGTGCAATAGGATTCATGATGTGTTTGTCTCGTATACGCTGCATGTTGCTCCGTCTCGTATCCGTTATAAGCTGGTCCGTCTCGTAGCCGTGGATTGAGTTCTGGCATGAATCGTACCTGATATGCTTCTTTTCCCAATGCTGTGACGTGCCGTACGTGGCGACCTGTCCGGCGCGTATGATGTGCGCATCGTACTTGTCCGGCCAGAAGCTGCTATGGATACTGCTTCTGGGTGACTCGGTTCGGCGTTCGGAGTTACGGCTCGGACGGAGAATGGAGCTTGAATCACAGCCTACATGTTGGTCGGATTTTTGTCAGTTATGCGCATCGTACTTCATCGCCAGGACGGACCGGCTCAGGGTACGAGTCGGTCGCAAGGTAAGGCTACGAACAGCTCTCAGAGATCTGTCCGATCCGGATCGGAATCGACCCCTGAGAGGGTAAAGTTCATGGCACCATCTATAGTGACAGGACACTAGTGTAAGAAGCGACAGTCCTATTGAGCACACAACCCTACTGGGGCCCCAGACTCCTGCAAAAAGCACTGTTGAAGAAAGGTCACACTGCTGGACATCTAAAACACTAGCATGACACTCCGGGGAGGTGGTTCAAGTTGTTAGAGGCCTGAACACAGTACTGGATTTAGGCCGGATAAAGATGGAAAGGAGAATCATAACATACCCAGTCAGTCAAGTAATTGAGACTGGGAGAATCATCTACACAGGATGAGCACGGCTTGTCTTGCTGCAACTCAGGTTAATGGTTGAAGGCCCACTCAGACAACAACCACAATCCTTGCCAAGGGAGCCACAAAAGTTACTAAATTACCCTGTGCTCATCCCTTTGGTAGTTTGTCACAAAAGCTGGCAGGCTTAATTTAGAGGCAACGTGTAAAGCATGTATGCAGCACTTGAACAGTATTCAAGTGGCTACACAGCCAATGAAGGAAAATAGAGTAAATTATTAGAAATAAAAGGAGCAGGGAGAATGTCACAGATAGTCATCGCTGTAGCGCGAAGAGGAGGCCTGGATTCTCGGGCGGTCATCGTTTTAGTGCAAAGATCCAGTTAAGCGTCACAGGCGGTCGTTGCTGGCAATTTGCGTTGGCTGTCACCGCAGGCTGTCATTGCTGTAGTGCGAAGGGCAGATCTTGCATTGACGATCGTTAGGGGTGGTCACTGTACACAAAGAGCCAAGTTCACCAGAGCCTCACAGTGGTGGCAGTC
This sequence comes from Triturus cristatus, assembly GCF_964204655.1. NCBI lineage: Eukaryota > Metazoa > Chordata > Amphibia > Caudata > Salamandridae > Triturus > Triturus cristatus. The sequence continues at coordinate 9,592,180 of NC_140579.1, read as the reverse complement.
GCAGGCGGCAGAGTGTTCGTGCAACCGGGCCTGTTCACGTTTGCAATCGGCCCAAAACTTCAAGATTTCACCTTTCTTTACAGAGGAGTGGACTCTGATGCCAGCCAAGGGTCCAGGACCTGGGGAGACACCTCTTAGGGATCAGGGCCTCACTCTAGCAGAGATCAGCAGAGCCTAATCAGGTCCAGCTGCAGTTCCAGGGAAGTGCAATGCAGGAGGTCCGCTGCGAATGTGCAGGGAGTCCTCTGGAGCTTGTTGTGATCCTGTAGTTCCGAACAGGAGGCCAGCCAACGGACCCTTGGAGTCATTCAGGTAGCCTGGGGTGAACAGAGCAGGATCAGTATTCCTCATCAGAGATCAGGGCAGGCCTCAGGCAGCAGGACAGTCCTCTAGGGGACCCGGGCAGCTGAACGGTTCTCTAGAGAACAAGACAGGCCGCATGCAACAGGACAGTCCTCTGTGGAACAAGGCAGGCCTCAAGCAGCTTGGAAGTCCTATGGGAAACAAGGCCGTCCTTAATCTTGTAATGTCCGCAGGTCCAGTAGTGTACTGAAGAGTGGCTTTGGAGGCCCAATATTAATACCTGGTGCCAGCCTTTGAAGTGGGGGGAATCCCTTTGCTACCTTCGCATCTGGTCGCTGAAAATTCTTTCCTTCCGCTGCATGCATGGCTGCTGCCGAAGAGCTTTGGGGTTACGCCCCTCCTATTTTGTGGCTTCTCTATTTAAACATTTACCTAAAACATTTTAGAAATACACCTTTTGTTGACAGCTTTCTGTCTGCCCTTACACCGTTTGAAAGTGAGGCACTTTCACAAGCCCCACTGTGGTTGTGTGAGCTCATGAGCATATTGCTGACAATGGCATACTCAAACAAAGACCTTATGTTTTTCAAAAGTGCAAGTGACTCCTCCTCAGCGGTGATTAAAATCAGTCAAAGGCATTTTGCTATCAAGCCCTGATTTTAAAACACTGCACGTCACTCAGGTTCTGTTACTCCACCCTTTCCTGTTCTCAAAGGGTTGGATGAGACCAGCAAGCTTTATTGACCAACCCCTACTCTATGGCGAGATAGGAAAGGGTGGGTCAAGAAGCATGTGACCTGAAGTCACAGACCTTACATTCACATTTTAGTAAAAAAGTATGTGACATTACTCAAAATCCACCTCACTCTGTCCCAGGAGGCAGGAAAAGACCTGAGATGGATAATATAATGCGTGTCCCGAAGACGAGTGGTTGATTTTACAGGACCTCAAGCCTCTTTTATATAGTTGGAGTGTCTATTTATAGAAATCAAGTGAAAAACTATTCTACTCTGAGCTGTCACATTCCTTGATCCCCCTGTCTTTCTTCTCTAAGGACTGGTGTCTCTGTACAGCAGCAGTGGGTTCAGTGCTAGCTGCCTTGTGTTTATGACCAATGATACTTGTTATATTTCTGCTGCATTATGGACTACATGACCCACGTCACATGAAACAGATACAATCTGCAAGTGAAATAAAATTAACAAAAATACTGGTTAATGATGGATGAGACTGCCTACATGTGTGTGAATTAATTAGTCTCTGATTGCAGGGTTTGACTGAGTGGCTGGGAAGTATGAGATAGGTCACTGACAGTAGATAGCTTAATAGGCATTAGTGAATGTAAGTGGGTAGGTGAATGAAGGCAGTGGGTGAGTGTGAATGAATTGTTGAATACAGGTGGATTAGTCAGTGAATAAAAGTAAATGGGCAGGGGAATGTCCAAAGTTTAAGGTGGCAGGATGAAAGTGAGCCAGAGTACCAAGAAGGAACTGTAATGTGGCATGTAGTCCTAAATAAACCCTCCCAATAAATAAAAAGACAACAGCGAATGGGTGAGTAACGTGAACTGAGATGAGTGAGAGTGTGAGTGAATGAATGTGTGTGGTTGGGGTCAAAAGATGATAATAAGGTCAATCACAGCCATTTGCCTCCTAGCCAGATCTCAAAACTCAGTGGACTAATATAGCCACTATAGGGATCTGTGTTTGACTGCGTGGCCAGGGATTAAAATCTTCTTATTTTTATTTCTGCCCCACCACAATTTACTATCACCATCACTGTTGCCCTGCTAAAGCTACAAGACGTCTGGGGTAAAAACTGACTAGTGTCAGGTTCCTGTTGTGTGTGACGGAGGCAAGCCCTTTGAAATGTAAGTGCGGCAGAGAGAGCTCCACCCACAGCAATCCAGGCAAGATGGGCCATCCTGCCCACACTCAGTCCCCTTTAGCCTCAATGCCTGGCAGGAATATACAAACCCCAACAGCAGGGAAATTCATAGTTATGTGGCAGGACAATGCGAACTTCCAACTTCCTAAAAGTGTCATTTTCAGAATTAAAATATGCATTTTTTAAAGAGAATTTTAAATTACAATTCATTTGAGTGTAAACATGAGATTTATGTGTTACCTGCTCCCAATCAATGTTTATTATTTTTTAAATTGAATAGGGTAAACCAGTGTCATCCTGTGCGACAGGAAGACAAGTAAAACTCAAACACACATTTCCTACTTTTTAAATGCAATGCACCCTACCCCATGGGCTTTTCGGGATCTACCTTAGGGTTGGTTTATATGTACTAAAAAGGAAGGTTTAGGCCTGGCAAAAGGTTTATGTTTCAAGGTTGAATTGGCTGGTTTAAACTGCATTACAATCTGCAATAGGAGGCGTGGGACATTTTAACATGCTAATTTAGTTGGTGGCACAATGGGCCTACTAGTAGCATGCCATTTCCAGGCCCTGGGTACATGCAGCACACCTTTACTAGGGACTAACAAGTAAATTTAATATGGTAATCAGGCATAGACCAATTTTAACACGGTTTCAGGGGAGAACCCAAGCACGTCAACACTGGTAGGTTACAGTGGTACAGTCCACCAAAGTCCATAGAGTCCTAATGCCAACAAAATCGTATTCAGAAAGCAAGAGGGGTGGAGGCAAAAGATTTTGGGGTGACCATGCAGACAGGGTCAAGTCCAACACATCTTTAATGATAATACTTTACAGAATAAATCTGAGCAAGTTTTACTTTCCTCATTGGACACCTCCACTGCTCAGTAGGCTCGGTGTTGGATGCAGTAAACAGTGCACGGCACTTTTGAGTTGATGGTCTTAAATAATGACAAAGTAAAAAAACTGGGCTCCTGAAAAGTACAACAAAAGGGTTAACCATGATAAACATGTGTATGCATTCTTTTGTACGACCAGTTGTAACACCTATCTTATGCCACCCTGCATCCAGACCCTTAGATAAACAAAGGGTGGATGGAGTTGCCCTTCAAATATATCTTTCTAGGGCCCCAAGGTTAATTAAAAAGAGAGGGGACATATATTTTATAGAAGAGGTATCCCACTTCACAGAGGGCATTGTAAACAAATTAAGAGAAGAAAACTCTAATCATAGGGGGAAATAAAAGTATTTCCCACCTTCTGACATATAATAGTCCAAAGCCAAAAAACGATTCATGAGATTCATTCTGTGGAAGAATGTTCCAAAATAGGGAACTGCTCCCACTATGAGTTATGCATAAAAGAGAATAATCTCTCCTCTCAATAATAATCTCTCTATGAGGGTTGGGCTAGCTGAGGATTAAGCCAAGGACAAAACCCAAGGCAAAGGATAAAGAGTGAGACCCACCATGATCACAGGAAGGTAGTTCCAATCTTGGATAAAATTAACCCTATAAGAATAGAGGATCCCAAATCTATTGTGAAAGTGGCCCCTCTTATATTATACTTCGATATTGAAAAGGGAGGGGGAAAAAGGAAGAAGATGAGACCCTTGAATAGATCCGACCTGCTGAGGGTGTTTAAGAGTTGGCCTTCATTGGAGGATATCTCCTCAAGGGCCTTTAAACAGTTGGGTTTATTGCGGGGGAGGTTCCACCATTGATCTTTCTAAGGTAACACTGTTTTTTTGTTAAACTTTATTTGTAATTTTAACATATTACATGACAATGTATAGCAATGCAATGTACAGTGAATCGCAATATAATCACGAAATTCTCTGCGGCCAATGACCATAATTGCAACATATACGTTAATGCAATCCTTATGATCATTCAGTACAAACAGAAGGCACACATAGCACATAGTAATACAGTGTTATACATGGACCAGGAGGAAGTTGCCGGCTATGAAAAACCAGAGCCAGGCAGTCCGTACCCCTGGTAACAACACTCGATATGTATATGGCCGCCAGCTCTGCCAGTCTTAGTGAACCGAAATCAGCAATGATAAAAATAACTAATGAGGAGGCCCATCTTCGGCGCCTTGTGAAAGTAAATACCCCTGGAGAGGTTTCCATGTATCTTTGGGCCTGGAGGTTGCCGGCACCGTCTCAGCGTATATAGTCGTTTGTTCTTGACAATAGGTTAGGTCTGTCAACCATTCTTTGAATTTCGGGGCACGGCCCCTTCCCCATCTTCATGCCACTTTCCGCTTGGCTAATAACAGTGATATAGCAAGAAATGTCCTGTGAGCGTTAGGTATCTGTGCCGTATATCCTAATAGTGCAAGCAAAGGGTCTCTCTCTATTGCTCAGCCGGTCATCTTTCCTAGTGCCCCTAACACCTGTTCCCAGTACTCATGTATTTTCAGGCATTCCCACACCAGGTGTAGGAACCCTGCTCCTGGTTGTTGGCAACGCTCACACCGGTCAGTGGCTGCTAACCTGAATTTGTATTTCTTAAGTGGTGTATAGTATAGGCGATGCAGGTATTTATAATGTATCACTCGCAACCTACAGCTTGCTGAGATCTGTGCCGTTTGTAGGCAGCAATATTTCCACTGTTCGTCGGTGAGTTCTCGCCCAATATCTTCCCCCACTGCACCCGTGCCGGACTATGTATTCCCTCCCTGTTGGATCTTATGGTAGTGTATAATGCTGATACTAGGTGCTTTCCATCTGTGGAGCCCAGCATGTGGTGCAGCGGGACCAGACTTAAGGGTTTCCCCGGAAAATCCGGAATAATTGATCGTATTCCCTGTCGTAAGCGTACATAAAGGAATACATCCAATGGTGTATATGGTATATTCTGCAAAAAATGCTCTAGAGTACAAAACTCCACAGCATTAAACAGATCACCCCACGTGTAAACGTGAGCTCGCTGGCATAACTAAAAAAAAAACCTTTCCTGTAGCAAGGACAGCTGAGGATGATATGTTAGTGGGAGCCGAGGGGAGTATAGAACAGGCAAGGCCAACAAAGATGTTATCCTGTTCCACGCGTCAACCGTGCCTGTGACAGTAGTAGGTGGTGTCGCGCATGAACGCATAGGCCCATGTATCAGGCTACTCAGTGGTACCGGGTCTGCCAGCCAGTCCTCCACAACTATTTGTGGCATGTATTTAGGGGGGTGTATCGAATAATAGGCATAGTGCGCCTGCGCCCTTAGAAAATATAGTTCAAAATCAGGAATATCAAAGACCCCCTGATCATATGGTTGCATTAAAGTCGCTCATTTAAGTCTTGGTTGTTTCCCTTCCCAGAATAGCCGAATCATTTCAGAGCGTAATGTCTGAAAGAAATGGTGTCTGGGATGATATGGAATGTTAAGAAACAGATAGAGTAATTGCGGTAGTATAATCATCTTTATAAGGGAAGCCCTTCCCGCCAACGAGAGCGGTAACGAGATCCAATGTGTAATGTTGGCAGTGAGTCGTGTGATAGCCGTACCATAATTTGCCCGTATAGTCTCTTCTTTGTCTCTGGTAATTTGTATGCCGAGATATCGCAATTCATTGTCACACCAGTCCCGAGGGAAATCCAGTGGGAATCTAGTTACTGCTGGTGTTAGAGGGAAAACTTGTGACTTCCCCCAGTTAATATTAATGCCCGACAACCCACCGAATCATATGAATTCTCGTAATATGGGATTCATATTCTGCATGGGGTCCCTAATATATAGTGTCATATCATCCGCATACAATGAGATTAGTATCTGGCGCATGCAACAGCGAAATGCCTTGTCTTTATGGATTTGATGTAATCTGGAAGCTAAAGGTTCCACAGTTACGGCAAACAATAGTGGGGACAAGGGACACCCCTGTCGAGTGCCTCTCGAGATTGTTATCGACTGGGATAGTCGCCCATTGATCAATATCTTGGCGATAGGATGATGATATAGTAATTTAATCCAGGATGTGGAAAGCCCATTCTCTGCAATACCCCAAACAGGTAGTCCTACTCCACGGAATCAAATGCCTTAGTGGCATCTAAAAAGACTGCGGGGAGTGGGAACTCGGGGTCCACTGTCTGGATTAAGGAGAACAAAGTTCTGAGGTTGTGGGATGTATTTCTGCCTGGTACAAACCCTGATTGGTCAGGGAGTATTGACTTGTCCATTAGTAGAGCCAGCCTATTAGCCAGTGTTTTTGCTAAGATTTTTGTGCCGCAGTTCAACAACGACAATGGGCGGTATGAGTCACCGGACTCAGGGGGCTTGCCGGGTTTCAGCAGTGATGTAACTATTGCGTCCCTCATCGATGGGGGAAGTACGCCTACCTCTGGGGATTCTTCATATTCCTCTTTTAACACTGGTGCCATGATGTCTATGTAGCTTTTGTAAAATTCTGCCGGCAAGCCATCAGAGCCCGGGGCCTTCCCATTCTTCAGTTGCATAATGGCCTCCCTGATTTCATCAACCTCCAATGGATGCATTAGGAATTCCCTTTGTGTATCACTGAGCCAACCAAGTGCTATGTCTCCCATAAAGTCATCTAATTCTGGAGTTGTGTGTCTCTGGGATGTGTATAGGGTCTGGTAGTGCACGACGAACGTGTCTAATATGCTCGATGTATCGCGCTGTAGCAATTCCCCAGGCCCCTGTATCTCTAAGATGTATGCATTAAAACGTGGGCTCCTTGTCACCTCAGCCAGTGCTCTACCCGGCCTCTCACCTTCTCCATATTTGCGGGCTATCCAGTACTTGACTCTGAATTTGGACTCTCTGAGTGCCGTGACTTCATAGTCAGTTGATTTTTCCCGAAACTCTGTTTGCACTGGTCCTACTTCTCCTCTCCCCATCCGTCTCTCCAGTTCTCGTAATTCTCGTTCTAGTTTGTACAAGGTATTCTGTAAGTCTTTCAACACCCCAAAACTTTTGGACCTACAGAAGCCTCTTATCGTCACTTTAAAAGCTTCCCATATCACTTCAACGCTATCTACTGTCCCTTTATTCCTAATGAAAAAATCCTTAATTTCTTCTCCCAATTCTGCCTGAAAGACCATATCCAACAACGCCGTGGGCTGCAATCTCCAGCTCGGCTGAGGCCTATCATACCCCGGAGGAGTAAACGATACCCTCACCGAACAGTGATCTGAAAACGTCCGAGCCAAGTGTGATACACAACGTATAGACGGCCCCAATCCCTTAGACAACAGACAATAATCTATCCTCGCCCATGTCCCTCTATGGGACGCAAAATGTGTGCCTTCCTGGGTGCGTATACCTCCAGCTGTCTATCAGCCCCCCTTCCGCAATGATATCGCTCAGCGATTCCCGTGCATTAGTATAATGGTGTGCGGCCACATTAGATCTGTCCTGGAGCAGGTTCAAGGCAACATTAAAATCACCACCCCAAACAATATGAGTGGAACCTAAGTTCATTATTTTGCCCCATAGATTAGTGAAGAATTCAGGGCTGTCCGTATTTGGTCCATAGCAATTCGCAACCGTAATCGATTCCCTGCCAAGCCGCCCCCACGTGATGACATACCTGCCCTGCTGATCCACCACCACCCCCGCCATTTCAAAAGCGGTTTGTTTTTTAAACAAAATGGCAGTTCCACGAGCATACGAGGAATATGATGAAAATAAACGGCAGCCTGCCCATTTACTAGCAAAGGTGGTGGGGACTTTCGGATTAATATGTGTTTCTTGCAGCAAGACTACCTGTATTTGTTGCCGATCCAGATAGGCCAGGACTTGTCTGCACTTCCTTGGATTTCCAAGGCCCCTTACATTCCACGACAACACTTTCAGCACGGTTCTATCCTCCTGTGTCATTGCTCCCATGTGTTACCATCTGACTAGCACATTGAGTATATTTGTACATTAACAATCTTGTATGTGGATAATTTGACTTTACCACCCTGTAATCGCACCATTGCATCACTGTGAATGTTAAGTGCCCCTTCCCATCCCCCCTCCCACTGAAACATCCCAAACATGCCAGTCATAGTTACCCCTCCCCCCTCCCCAACACCCCTCCGCTCCCTTATCATAACATCAAAACCTGTAGCCTCCCACGTGGAACTGGAGAAGAAGTTTTGAAGGAGCAGAAACATTATAATAAACAATAGTGGGGATCTCCCGGTTGGGGTATGCATCTGGGTGACCCACAAATACCTCGTCTCAGTCCAGGTGGGATATAGCAATGTGCTTGTCCCTGGGTAGAGTTCGAGGGTGCCCGGCTTCAAAGTAGTTTGGTATTCCCTACAGAGTACGCTTCATCCCTCGAGTATCCTCTCTCCCATTTATTCCATATGATAAGGCGGTCATACTGCAACGGCCATCGATCGTGACTATGTCTATCAACCCTAAGGCGTGTCCTGTCATTGGTTGTTGACAAGTATCAGCGTCAGTTAATCTACTTTCTGGTGAATGAGACCAGGGGGAGCCCTCCAGCGCCTCCCCATGCCTTCTCGTTTTTTTAAGTTGCTTCAGAAATCCTTCAACCTGCTGAGGCTTCGTGAAAAAAGTTTGGGTTCCCTGATGCGTGACACGCAGGCGGGCTGGATACAACAAGGCGTAGTCAATCTGGGCTTGCTTCAGCTTATGTTTCACTGCCATAAATTTGCGACGTTCTTCCTGCACATGTAATGTGAAGTCTGGGTACATGGTAAATGATATTCCATCATAATTCAACTGTTGTTTCTCTCTGGCCACCCTTAGTGCTGTATCCCTGTCTCTGTAATTTAGCAAGCGAGCAATTATGGGCCTGGGTGTACTACCAGGAGGCGGCCGCGGACCAAGGGACCGATGAGCCCTTTCCACTAAGAATTGGGAAGATAGGTGTTCAGCCCCCACCACCGCCACCAGCAGCTTCTCAATATATTCTTCCATCTTACCCGTATTTGTGCTCTCCGGTATGCCCAGAACGCATCTGTTGTTCCGCCTACTGCGCGCCTCAATGTCCTCGTTCTTAGCCGCTATGACTTTGAGCAATTTATCTAGTTGCGCCGTTGTTTTTTGTACCTGGGCTGCAGTGTCCTCAACATCTGAAATGCGGTGTTCCGCTTCCTTAAGGCGCGTTTCATGTCCTTCTATCTTGCGGGCTATTGCATCCATGCGGGTACTCATCGTGTCAATTTTGTCCGCAATGGTTGCGAATCCTTGCCACACCTCCAGCAAAATGGAGTTTAGGTCCACTCCCGATGATGGCAGGTGCTCCGACTGAGTCGTTTCCGTCGCCATGCCCTGTTCCGGCGAGTGCTGCTTCGTGGACTTCTTGCCTTCAAAGGTCAGTCTCGGCTGACGGGCATCCGTTTTCCCCATTTTGGCTCTGCCACCTGTGACAGCCGTCGACTTGACCTGGGCACTAACCCTGCGCTACGAAGGTAATGTCCAGGGCCTCCGCCTCCCCACCTCCACAACTATGCGCAGTTCTGCTCTCCGGTGCTCCGCGACTGCCAGACCCAGGTCATGCCAAGGGTCTATACTCAGAGTATGTACTTGGAATGCATATGCCTGTGGGGGGGGGGAATATGAGCGCAGGAAACGATTGTCCCCAAAATCTCAGGACGGTGTCTAGCAAAACTGCCACCTTGTGGCCCACGCCTGTCAATGGCCAAGGAGTAGTAGCTGCCAGCAAGCCTACAGTGCGCACAGCACAGCGTTCATTTCCACCAAAGTTATTTGTTTCCGCCGCAGGCACCTCTGATGGCAGCAGAAATATTTATCGTGGCACTCGTCTTTGTTGTTGTGTCCCGCTTTATACCGTGTGCTCTCCCCGCCAGGGTCAGTGCGTATGTTAGGAGCCTGGGACACTGATAAATTTCATTTCGCCTGCAGGAGCATCACTCCACCCTTGCTGCGTGGCTCACAATTAGTCGTCTCACCTCAGCCTTACTGCTCGCTGGTCGCGTCGAAAAGCTGCTCCCTCCTCCGTTAGACTCAGCACCCAACACCTGCATATGAGACGGGCGGGTACATTTGGGTCCTCTTGCCACACTTGCGCGTAGGCCGCAGTGCCCCGCGAGGCACGCAGCGCCTAGTCTCCGCACTCCTCAAGGCAATGCGCGTCCGCGCTGCTTCCCATACTTCTGCCTCCTGTAGCCTGTCCCCACAGCAGCGCGTCTCCCTTACTTGTGTGGCGATGCTATTCTCTGTGTCCTCTCTCCGCGAGCACCCTGCCACATAAAATCATCACCAGGCGTTTTCCGGCACGGGGAGGCCTTCCCCCTCGTGGAAGCCTCGGTCCTCGGGTACCGCGCCCCACCTCTCAAGCGCTCCAGGCGTCGCAGCCGGCACCACGGGCAATGTCGTCACTGCTCGATTCCAAATGCCAGACAGCTCCCCCGCCGCCAGTCACTGCACCGCTGCATACCTGAAGGCTTACGGGATATGTTGCTTGTATTTATCAGTATTTCTCCGCTTCAGAACCAGGATTAATAACGGATTATGGAGCTGGACTGCGGGAGCCTCACACAGTGGCGGCCGTTCCGCTCGTGCGCCACCTAGCGCCCCCTTCTAAGGTAACACTGTTCTCTTTGGTAATAACGAAAACTATCCTTGTGTCAGATAAACAATTAACTGTGGAAGGTTTAACCGTGGTAGTATATCAAGAAAAACCCATCCCTTGTAATCAGCCCTTTTGAAACTGCCCTTTAGGCCTTGGTGCCAACAAAGTCAACTTCTCTCAGATGAGTGGCAGGAGAACCAGCAACAAAGATCAGTTGAGTTGAATGAAGGGAGCTTAGAAACGACACTAGCTGTGATTGAATATCACCGTTATGGGTTTATCATCAAGGGCATGTGTGACAGCCGCATTCCAGCCTTAGGGACATAAATTGGGATAGGGCTTCCCCTGATAGCCAACCATTTCCCACTTGGAATGTTCATGGTTTAAGAAACTTGCTAAACTCTGAATCAATTTAGAAAGTCCTGGAAGAGATCATTATATGTTTTCAAGAAGCTTGGCTATCTGGGGTAAATCTGTGTGCCTAGGTTATTATACCCAACTATATTTTGAAGCAACCCTGAATAGTTTTAGGTGCAATTCTGGTGGTTTAATAACGTTGATATATGTACAAATCTCAAGCAATGTAATATAGGTTGCAATTAATTGTAAGTGGTTGCAGGCAAGTATAATCACGCTCTGTAGTAATGTGGAAACAATGCATTATAATGGCAAATGTGTACATTAGCTTCCAAGAGAATGCATATACTAATAAAAACCAACTTATGGTGTTTAGCAATGTGTTCGATTGCACGTGTTCATCGTTCTCAAACATTTTAATCCAATTACTGGGTGATTTTAACCCACTGCTGAAACCACAACATCAGAAATACATTTGGGGATATTATGAGAACCTATAAGTTCCCACCCTCAAACTTAACATCTTTTCGCAGATCTACGACTGAGAGTTATATGTTAAATTATTTGAAGAAGTAGACTTTTTCTTCCTAAACACTCATTTTAATTCAGACATTCCTGCAAGCCAGACTTTCACTTTGGGCAATCAAAGAGGCCCCATTGACTATATTTTGGTCCAATCATGGTACTTTCAGATAATTTCTGGCTTTCAACCTCTGTCTTTGATGGGTAGAGATCATCGGCCTGTACAAGCCACTTTTAAGCTAAATGGACACATAGACCATCTATAGTGCTTATGAATGTGCAGTTCCCCCAATGCCTTTTACACTACGCCTACCTTTGTATCTCTAATGAGATGCAAAGTGGGCGTTCCTGACATACACTACATGTCAGGAGAGCAATAACGCGTCTTTGCGCTATCAGCAAGGATGCCCTTGCATTTTAGCAGACGTTAGTTTTTGGAGAAAACTGCTGTTTTCTCCAAAAACTAACGTCTGCTAAAATCCTGACTAAGTCACCCCTAACATTGGGGGTGGATTATGCTGATACGACCACAGGGTCGTATCAGCAAGGTTATCGCCCTTTTGCAGGGAACATCGCTGGAAAACCAGCGATGTTCCCTGCAAAACGGGGATAACATCGCTATCTCTGGAATTTTTATCGCCCTGGAGCAGCGCGTTGATGATAACGCTCTACCAGGGCGATAAAAAGCAGAGATAGCCAGCGATAAGAAAATTATCGCTAAGCACGGCCAGTGATAATTATCGCTGGCCGTTGCTGATATGGCCCTTAGTTGCCTGAAAATAAAAGATCGAATGTTCTACGTGAAGGGCGAGCTAATGTGCATCCACGGGAATAAGAAAGTTATATGGTTTGACTCTGAATGTTGGGGCTTGAAAAAGAAACATGAGAAAGTTGAGGCGTCTTAGTAATGCATCCTGTTGTTTTTATGAATACCATGCAGTACAAATACAAAGGTCTAGAATAAATCATAATTAAAGCATCACGTTATATTCATACATTTTGGGAACTGGAAAGCCTAGATCTTCATTCCAAAGAAAACAGAGCTGAATGGCATGTGTCAAAAGAAGCCTAGGTTAAACATATTCTCTTAATATATGACAATAACAGTGAGGACGTTCCCCCAGAGGCTTCTTCGGCAGATAGTGAGGTTGCATCCCTGTTCTCTGTTGTGTCAGTAAAACATACTATAGCTCCCCTAAAATTAACAAAAGCAGCAGGGCGGCATGATTTACCAGCAATTCTGATTAAATCTAATATTGATTGATGGTTAAAAGTGCACTTTTAAAACCCATACTTTAAAAGGGTGAGGCTGTGCATCCCACAAATTGCTGGTTAATTAGCTTAATCGGTGTAGGGACCAAGGTCTATGGAACAATTATATTATAAACCCTTAAAAATTGGATTAAACAGGCATCGTTAATATTCATAGAAAAATAATCCAGTTAAGTGGTGAAGTCAGATTTGAATAAATATTAAGAAGAAGTAACTTTTAAAAAGGCACCATTAACCTGCATGACCTTTCAGACGGCTAATTAGCATTAGCCGCGGCCGAGACCTAGTCTGTGCTCACCAAACCTAGCTCACATATTCTTTCTTCAAGAGGGCTATCGGGGTGGCGGAACTGGAATTTGTTATCTTTAATTCATTTGTGATATCTGTCAACTGAATCCTTAACTTTTTTGTCTGACAGACATCACTTTGAACTGCAGAATGTATTGTGCCATGCACTAGTATGACAAGGGAAACATAGCTTCAGGCCTACCAGTGTAGCCTGACCGCTGCGTTGTAAAACCTACAGCGCAACCTGTTAAAGTAACACTTTCTAACAGGTGAAATCCTTACTTTTAGATATTAGAAAGTCACCCCAATGTACTCCTTGTAACTTACAAAGTAGGATGCATGGTATTTAAAAGTGGGATATGCAGAAAATGCATGTCACTATGTTTCTGCAGCGACCTTGGCCTCCTTCTCTGAGGACTGAAAACACGCTGAAGTGAGAACCCTCTCGAAGAAACCATCCACCGACCCAGCAGAACCAAACAAATACCGGCCCATCTGCCTGATCCCCTTTCCATCGAAGGTTCTCGAGGAGGCAATTTACCAGCAACTTACCTAACATCTGGAATGCTACAACCTCCTGAACCCCCCTCAATCCGGATTCCAATACAACCACAGAACAAGACAGCCCTGATCGCAGCCACCAATGACATTAGGGCCCTCCTGGACCAAGATGAAATGACAGCCTGTAGTAAGGAATCCCTTAATACGTCCATGCATTGTTAAGTTAGCATAACCACGTTAGATGTTAGAAAGCCATCTTGCTGCTTTTGCGCACGACACTGCGTTTACACGTTATTGATTAAACAAACTGCTGACACGAGCTTTGCCTCACATGAGAGCAATCTGTTGTTACCATCCCGAGCTCTGCGCAGCGACCTTGGTCTGTACATGGTGTGACAAACAGTCTGGGTTGTTAGACAATGCATGTTTTCCACTCTAGGTTGATCGACCCACTATTTAGCCATAACACACAGGCAGCTGCGAATACCTGAAAGCTGGGGCTTTTAATATTGCAGACATCATAATTAATATTCAGACTGAAGACGAGCCTTCCTGCGAGAAGACTCCTGATGCTCCTGTGATGTGATTTCACTAAGCTGATCTTTGAGGTATGGGGTCCCCTATTCAAGCCTAAGAGACCTTTTATTAGCATAATAATAATATTAGCTTCTTAGTAAAGGGAAGGTGGTAGTATCCACTGTCATTTATAACATGATCACTCCTTTTATATTCTATGGTATTGTAACGATGCTGATGGTTTTGATTATAATCATTTGTCTGCTTGTATTAGCCAAAGTACTGCATCTTAGGACACATGGTCTATAAAAATAAACTCTTTTTATTTTCACCGTGTCTGTGTTGATTCCTGTTGTGGACTGATGTGAGAATAATATACGAACAGGTATTTCCGATTCCCACCATTCCTGAGAGTACACTGAGTAGCTTGTTCTGGGTTGTCTTTTCATTGGGATCGCCGAGCCAAATCTCGGATAACGAATGGGACACTTATGCTAGCCGGATACTGGGTTCTGGGTTCTGAGGTGAGTTTCTGGTACACCACAATTCACTGAGGTCCTGGGGTTCTACGCATAGTTCTGTGTATAAGCAGAATCCCTGCAACATGGCGCACCTAACGTTTGGTCTATGAGTTGAAACGCCTTAGTAGTGCTTATATTAGTCCACAACACCCTCATTCTTGTTTCCGGATAACAAGTCTGACGGATTTAAACCTACCTATTTCTGTAGATATAGGTTTCTTCAAGCTTGATCATTAAAAAGGTTATTGAACCCTTGTGCTACTGATTACTTCGAGTGTAGCTTGTCCTTATGTCGATAGAAATAGCGGCGCATAGCCGTGCAGCTCTGAAACGTCATTTGACGCAGTATGGGGTGCCGGACACTGGTATGAACGTCATCTTTGTGGTAGGAGCCGATGCGGCTCATTCTTATGAGTTGTTCTACTCTTGGGTGACGCTTCCGGCAGTGAGTGAGGACGATAATACCTTTCATTCTTACACTGCCACTGCCGTGCCAGCGAACTATACACCGTATAGGACACAGGAAATACCAATATCTGCTTGGCAGCATCTTATTTGGTTTAATGGCGCCCTTCCCCATGTGGTTATACCGCCGAGAATGGGCCCTTTATCGATTGCCGGGGCCACTTGGCCGGTACTAGCCGGATTTACGCCTCATCCCCGTTACCTCACGGTGACGGTGGCTGAATTGCGTGTACTACACACTGCCCTTATTACGGTATATAGGGCGTTGGTGCAGTATGTGTCGCGCAATGTGCAGGCGGGGGCACCTGCTGTTGCGGGACAGCCTACTGACCACCACGCGGTGGTCATTAGTCCTGTTATGGTTAATTCTGTTATGGGCAAGCGCCCCCAAACGCGGGATGATTTCCCCTTTTGGCTTGCTGAAAAATTTGACCAGATAGAAGCGGTTTACCCGAATACATCTCCTGTGGAGAAACACAGGATCCTTACCATTAGTTTGCCTAAAGACTTGGTCCCCGACATTGATGATTGTGTTAACTGGGGCAAGGTCTTTGCAGCGACATACTCGCAGTGCTTTGGCACTCCGTCTATGTCGGTGCTGCCCTCCATTATTAAACGTGTTCAAGATAACCACGGAGCGGAGTCTGCAATAGAATTAGGCATGCGGCTCCTCGGACAGTTTGACCTGGTGGCTACCATGATAATGTGTAACCTTAAGGGTGATGCTATGCAGTTCCAAGTTCGTAATGAACTGAAGAAAGTTGCTGATGAGGATAAGCCACGGGAGTTTGCGAAAATAATCTCGTCGGCGTACAGAGATTTGGGTCGTAGCTCTTTAGGAGTTAAGCCTGTGATCAAAACTCCCAAAATTAAGCAGCAGGGTAAGGCGGAAGCCTCTGGTAAGGATGACCGTCCAAACTTTCCGAAACAAAATTGGCGGTCAAAACAACAGGGAAAGCAGCAGCAGAAACAGGGCTCTCGGCCTGCCTCTCCCGTTCAGTCAGGTAGTGAACGCACTTATGATCTGCGTGATCGTGCTACTATAAAGTCTCCTGATAGATTTCAGGTTTCTGAACAACGTTCTCCTCGTTCTTCACAGGAAACATGGGCTTCACAGTCCGGTGGCGGAGGCGGTGGCAAAGGTCGGGGTGCTCCACAAGCACGTGACCAACCCCGGCAGACTGAGGGTAAAGGCAAGCAGGACGAATTCGCACGACAAAGACCCCGTTTCAGAAGAAGAAAGTGGCTGCTCTGATGGCAAGGTATGCCTCAGATAGTGCAGACACAGCTTCGGAACCGGACATGGGCACTGACACTACTGGACAGCGCAGCGACCTTGGTCTGTACATGGTATGACAAACAGTCTGGGTTGTTAGACAATGCATGTTTTCCACTCTAGGTTGATTTAGCCATAACACACAGGCAGCTGCGAATACCTGAAAGCTGGGGCTTTTAATATTGCAGACAGCATGTTTAATATTCAGACCGAAGACGAGCCTTCCTGCGAGAAGACTTCTGATGCTCCTGTGATGTGAATTCACTAAGCTGATCTTTGAGGTATGGGGTCCCCTATTCAAGCCTAAGAGACCTTTTATTAGCATAATAATAATATTAGCTTCTTAGTAAAGGGAAGGTGGTAGTATCCACTGTCATTTATAACATGATCACTCCTTTTATATTCTATGGTATTGTAACGATGCTGATGGTTTTGATTATAATCATTTGTCTGCTTGTATTAGCCAAAGTACTACATCTTAGGACACGTGGTCTATAAAAATAAACTCTTTTTATTTTCACCGTGTCTGTGTTGATTCCTGTTGTGGACTGATGTGAGAATAATATACGAACAGGTATTTCCGATTCCCACCATTCCTGAGAGTACACTGAGTAGCTTGTTCTGGGTTGTCTTTTCATTGGGATCGCCGAGCCAAATCTCGGATAACGAATGGGACACTTATGCTAGCCGGATACTGGGTTCTGGGTTCTGAGGTGAGTTTCTGGTACACCACAATTCACTGAGGTCCTGGGGTTCTACGCATAGTTCTGTGTATAAGCAGAATCCCTGCAACAAGCCCTAATCCACCTGGACCTATCAGCCGCCTTCAACACTGTCTCCCACCACATCTTAGTCAACAAACTCCACTGCATCAAAGTCCAAGGAGATAGTTTAAAATGGATCGCCACTTACCTCCCCAGAAGAACCCAGTGAATCAGATTATCAGATTACCACCATTCATTTCAGAACCTAAGAAGATTATCTGTGGTGTTCCCCAAGGATCATCCCTCAGCCCCACCCTCTTTAACACAAACATGACCCCCCTAGCCAGCACCCTCAGATCGCACAGACTCAAAATCATCTCCTACAACAATGGCATCCAGCTCATCTCGCTGTCAGAAGACCCCTCCGCCACCAGAGAAAACTTCCATAGATGTAGGATGAGCTTCAACGACTGGATGAAGGGCAACTGTCTCAAGCTCAACACGGACAAGACAGAAGTCCTCGTCTTTGGTAACAACACCTCTCCATGGAACAACACATAATGGCCTGCTAAACTCGACCCATCCCCCTCCCCAACAGAACAGGCATACAACCTCCGCACCATCCTGGACAGCAAGCTTTCCATGAAGAACAGGTTAACACAATCTCATCCTCATGCTTCCACACCCTATGCATGCTCCACAAGCTCTTCAGGTGGCTCCCAGTCAACACCAGAAGGACCGTCACGTCCCAGTCAACACCAGAAGGACCGTCACATCCCAGTCAACACCAGAAGGACCGTCCCGTCCCAGTCTATACCAGAAGGACCGTCACGTCCCAGTCAACACCAGAAGGACCGTCACGTCCCAGTCAACACCAGAAGGACCGTCACGTCCCAGTCAACACCAGAAGGACCGTCACGTCACGGTCAACACCAGAAGGACCGTCACGTCCCAGTCAACACCAGAACGACCGTCACGTCCCAGTCAACACCAGAAGTTCCTCGTCACCAGCAGGCGTGACTAGGGTAACACCCTTGACATAGGAATCAAGGTACATCTCCTGAAGAGATTACAGATAATACAAAACTCAGCGGCTCGACTCATCCTCGACCTCACCAGACAAACCCACATCACACTTCACATGAAGAAGCTACACTGGCTCCTGATCCATTTGAGATGCCAGTTCAAGATATTGACCTATGCATACAGAGCCCGGCACAACTCAAGAACCAGCTTACATCAACAAACTCTTGACCTTCCACCAACCAACCAGGACTCCCCCATTGCTCCAGCAGCTCAGGAATGGACTCAGGACCTGGCTGTTCGAATGAACGGATCACCACGAAGCTAGCATCAGCCCCAGAGCCTTGAGTCCCTCACGGAAGATTTGCCGCTCTTTACAACTCTCTGATGGATTGCTTGAGTGATTAAGTGGTGACATTTAACTTTATTTGTGAAAGGAGAAGTTTCTAATACATAAGGTGGCATTATAGGAGAGTTCATCAGGGTTAGCTAATCTCTACATGTTTTAGAGGAAGAATACACATATCAGGGACTGGATAGCAGTGCCCCAGAGTGCAGAGTCTAAAGACTAGGGGTGGGCATGACTCATAGAATTAAGTGTAGTGTAATCAAGCAGAATTACACGAGAATTCTGCAGTTTAGGCTTAATAGTGCAAGAAAGGTAAATCTGCATTTAGCGCTATTTCATAGCTCAAAAATGCCTCCATGCGTCCAAAATGGATGTGAGAATGCATCTCGCACGAGGAAATAGCACTATATGCCATAGAACATTTATAGTGGGCTTGAGGGGCCGCTCACGCTCGTTAAATGTGCTCTTGAGGTAGGAGTTTGCCCCCAACGTACTCCCGGCATTTAGCACAATTTTGTTTGTGCAACAGGCTCCCTTACATCCCAAATGGGCACAAGAATTCTTTGTCCACTAAGAAATAGCACTAAATGTGCTCCTGCGGTAGGATTTTCCCCCAATATACTCTCAGTATTCAGCGTTATTTGCTTACTGCAGAACACTATGGCACAGGTACATTTTTCACTAAGAAATAGTGCTTAATACGGTAGAACACGAACAGCGTGAGTGCCCACTCATGCTCAAGAAAATTCGGTAAAAAATGGAGCATTCTAGAACGGATTTGTCATTATATATTAGTGTGGGAGGGCGGGCCGGATAAACAGACGCGGAGGCTGAATATAGTGAGCCAGTGGATAGGTTTTTATTGTTTTAGCAGTTGATATGGCCGATGGTTCAGATATCAGGGACTCTTGATGTGGTCTCCGGATCTCTTCTGCTTCGTTCTCTTCTCGACGGTCTCCTCCTCCGGTTGGTTGCTCTGGTCTGGTCGGGATGGATTCCCCAGGGAGGCTCATGAGAGGGATAGAGAAAAAACGGAAGGCCGTCAGGGAGTTTGTCCTTTTTGGACTACGCTAAGAAAGATAGCTCCGACACCGCACCCGTGTGTTTTAGGGGATGGTCGGTTTAGGACACTGCACCGAGGGATTCAGAGTGGGGTGAGGAATTCAAAGACCCGATCACCAATCTCGTCGCAAGCCAAGGGGGGGGGTGTGTTTGTAGCTTTTTGTAAATAGTGAGGAAGGGAAATGAGAGACGTTTCTACACTGCAGCACTGTACCACCACCACAACACACTACACCCTGTGTTCCTGTAACCACCCTCCTCCCCGTTAACCCAGTCTACCACCCTCTTCCCCGTCCCGTTTTCCCCGTAGTTTAGCCACTCACCGGCCCCGCCGCAACACTTCCTGGTTGCGGCCGCTCTCCAGCCTCCTCCTGTGGGGTCCACCAGTCCTCGCACCACGCTTCGTCCGGCACCTCCGCGGCTTCCTCCTCTTCTGTACTCTGCAGCCTCGCGCCCACTCCTCGCTGCTCCGGCTCCTCGTTCCGCTGTTCCACGCTCTCTGCTTCGCTTCTTTCTTCTTCCCGTTCTCGCTCTACCTTCGCTGCTTCCTCCGTCTCCCGTCTCTCTCCGGCACAAGTGCGCCCGTCTCCTGTAGTAGTCCTTCTTTTCTCCTGCAGTAAAGAAGGACATCCGGGTTTAGTCCCTCCCCCTTCCGGGTCACTCCTGTCGGAGCCAGGACCTGCTCGAACCTGAGGGTCACGGGGCGGGGCCAGCCTCCGTAATGGTAATGGCAGATCGTGTGAGTTCTCGAGGACGGTCTCCCCGGGCTGAGTCCACAGGTAGGAGCGGGGAAGGGGCGTCGGCATGGCAATGTCCGGGGATCTCTCACATCCCTTTTCCCTTGCTGTCTTTCTAGTGGGGGTGTCACAGGGATAGCGTGAAAGGAAGTCCACGTTGGTTTGGTCCGCACCTTTCCTATGCAGGGTGTGGAATCTATACGGTTGTAAGGACAGAAACCACCACAATATTCTTTCATTGTTTCCTTTATTTCGGGCGAGCCATTCCAAGGGGGCATGGTCAGTAAAAAGGGTGAACTCTCGTCCCTCGAGATAATATTTCAGGGAGTCAATGGCCCACTTGATGGCTAGGGCTTCTTTTTCTATTACTGCGTAGTTCCGTTCCCGGGGGTATAGTTTCCGGCTAAGGGACAAGATGGGTTTTTCTTCCCCCTTGTCATTTTTTTGGGATAACACCGCCCCCAGACCTTGATCAGATGCATCGGTCTGGAGTATAAATGGCAAGGAAAAATCAGGACTGGCTAACACCGTGTCTGCTGTCAGGGCGGATTTTAAGGCGTGAAAGGACTGTACTACCCCGGGGCTGGGATCCCTCAGTCTGGCTTCGGTTTTCACGGACTTTCGCAGTAGGTCGGTGAGAGGGGCGGCTATGTGGGAGAATCGAGGTATAAACCTCCTGTAGTACCCTAGTAAACCCAGAAATGCTCTCAGTGCTTTTGCGGAACGTGGGAAGGGTATCTGGTATATGGCTGCCAGTTTTTTATCTTGGGGCCTGATCATACCTTCTCCTAGTAAGTAGCCGAGATAGTGCACCGTTTGGGCAGCTAAGTGGCTTTTCGCCGGATTGATTTTAAACCCATGTGTCCCCAAGGTTTGGACCACTTCATATAGATGGGACAGATGCTGCTCCCAGGTTTCGCTGTAGACTATGATGTCATCAATATATGCCCCGGCGTATCTTTCGTGGGGTCGTAGGATGAGATTCATAGCCCGCTGAAATGTGGCGGGAGCTCCATGTAAACCAAAAGGTAACATGACAAATTGATATAGGCCATCAGGGGTAGAAAACGCGGTTTTCTCTCGGTCTTGTTTGCGCAGAGGGATTTGCCAGTACCCTTTGCACAAATCAAGGGTACTGACATACTTAGCTCTTCCTATCCTCTCCACCATTTCATCTACCCGGGGTAAGGGGTAGGTATCGAACTCCGACACCTTATTGACTTCCCTAAAGTCAATGCAGAAACGCACCGAACCATCAGGTTTCGGTACGAGTTTCGGTGAGTTCCACTCGCTCACCGAGGGTTCTATGACCCCCATTTGCAACATTTGGTGAACTTTACTGCGTATGACCTGTCGGCGGGCCTCGGGGACACGATAAGGTCTTAGGCGTACTACCTTCCCGGGAATGGTTTTGAGGGCGTCTTCCACCACAGAGGTCTTTCCCGGAGTGTTGGAAAACACGTCCTGTAACGGTAGTAGGGATTTTATCAGCATAGTGGCGTTGTCGCCCGGCACCTCCTTGTCTATACACTGGCAGTATAAAGGGGTTTGGGGTTCTTTTAGGGCGGTTAATACAGGAAGGGGTCCCTCCCACTTCTTTAATAGATTTACGTGATACACCTGGGATGTGCCTCTCTGTTTATCCAACTCGATTTTATAGGTAACAGGGGTCACTTTTTCTAAAATCATATAGGGTCCCTGCCACTGACCCAACAGCTTGTGGTCAGAAGAAGTCATCATCAGGAGTACAGCATCCCCTACATTGAAGGATCTATCCTTTGTTTTTTTATTGTATTGGGATCTTTGTGCCTCTTGTGCTTTTTCCATATTATTTCGCACGATGGTACGGATCTGCCCTAGATGGGTTTTAAGGTTTGAGGCGTAGTCAATCAGGGGCGTACTACTGTTAGGTTCGGTTTCCCAGGCCTCACGGGCCATGTCCAATAGGGATCGGGGTTGGTGTCCGTATAATAATTCAAAGGGGGAGAACCCCGTGCTTTTTTGGGTTTGGCAGCGGATGGCATACAAGGCTAGGGGTAACAAATCCTCCCACCGCTTGGTTTCAAGGTCTAGGAGTTTTTTTAGGGTGGTTTTCAGAGTGGCATTGTAACGCTCCACCAATCCATCTGTTTGGGGGTGGTATGCTGCTGTTCTGATTTGCTTGATCCCTAACTGGGTACACACTTGCTTCATGACCTTTGACATAAACGGTGTTCCTTGATCCGTAAGGACCTCTTTTGGGAAACCCACCCGGGAGAACAGCCTTTGCTATGGCCGTGGCGTTTGGGTGTCGTAGAGCTATGGCCTCGGGGAACTGCGTCGCGTAATCGACGAGAACCAGCACATACCGACACCCGCTTCGGGAAGGTAAGAGGGGACCAATGATGTCCATACCCACTCGACAAAACGGTTCATCGAGAATGGGCAGGGGTTGCAAGGGAGCTCGGGGAGGCCGGTACCGGCTATTTTTTTGACATACCGGGCACTCCCGACAATACATCTTTACCTTCTTGTAAATCCCTGGCCAGTAGAACTGTCGGGTTATTAACTGCTCCGTTTTTTCCTCCCCGAAATGCCCCCCTAAGAGATGACTATGCGCCAAATAGAGGACTTTATCTTGGAAAAGGGAAGGGATCAATAACTGGGGGTTGCTGTTGGGGTCTGCCTTCCGATACAGAAGCCCATTTCTGACAAAGAAATAAGGACATACGTGCACTGGATCTTCCTGCGTCAGGGCTTTACTCCAGGCTTCCTGCAGTACCGGGTCTTCCTGCTGGGCGGTACGGAATTGGCGATTATGCTCCCACGGAGTTTCTACTGGGGTAGCTGGGAGGGCGCATAGGGTTTTCCCTTTTTCCTTTCTTTTTTGGTTTCGGGATCTCCGGGGTTTGGATGGGGGCCACTCGTGATTCTCCTCTTGTGCAAAAGGGGCCGTGTTCAACCATTCTTTGTCAGATCGCGGTGCTTCCTGGAGTAAAGCGGGCAAATGAGGATAGTCATTCCATAAGATGACCTGTTCTGGGAGGCGCTGAATGAGGCCCACTTTCAACGCTGACCCTGGATCTGTGGAAGTTTGAACCCGGACATGTGTTGTGGGATAC
Source organism: Triturus cristatus (assembly GCF_964204655.1). Lineage (NCBI taxonomy): Eukaryota > Metazoa > Chordata > Amphibia > Caudata > Salamandridae > Triturus > Triturus cristatus. Next base: position 9,568,779 of record NC_140579.1, on the reverse strand, counting down.
GTTTTAGTGTCTCCATGGACACATTGGATGTTCACAGTTCCTTCCACCGGTCCGATTTGGGTTCCCAAATCCTGGGGTCGTATCACGCTCTGTCGACATCCAGTATCCGCAAGGGCCGTCATCCTTTGTCCGTTGACAGCCACTTCACAGCGATAAGGAGGGACCGCAGTCTTCAGGGGAAGGCAATAGAAGTTCCTGGTCATGCCAATTTCCATTGGCTCCTCTTTCTGCGGGCAAAATCGAGCTATGTGACCCAGTCCTCCACATCCATAACACTGAGGCCCAGGGACCGAGGTTCGCACCACCGGGATTCCAGGGGGCCTGAAGATAGGGGGTCCGGGGATGATTGTGACGGGATCTGGTTTTCTGTTGAGAATTGGTCGGGGAGGTCGATGGGCCCCACTTGAGCCAGGTTTCCAGTTTGTCTCTTCCCGTCCTTTTTGCACTTCCTGTGCTCTGTTATAGGCACTAGCGATATCAACAGCAATATCCAGGGTAAGGTGTGCATGCTGCCTTACCCACCTTTGTATTGGGGGATGGAGGGAGGTCAGATATTGTTCCAAGTAGACCTTGGCCATAATCTCCTCTTTCGTGGCGGTAGTGGGCTTCAACCAATGATCAGCCATGTCTCTCACACGGAAATATAGGGCTCTAGGAGTTTCTTGGGGTCCTTCCTTTATCTGGCGTAGCTTCATCCTATAACACTCGTCGTCCACTCCTAAACGTTCCATGATGCATTGTTTGATTTCTGCATACGGGGTTGTACCCAGGATGTTAGCGGCTTGGTAGGAGGCCTGTAGTTCTCCCGAAAGGAGAGGTCCCAGGTATTGTCCTCACTTGTCTGCTGGCCAGGCGGCGGCCAAAGCCATCCGTTCAAAGTTATTAAAGAAATATTCAGGATCCTCCCCGGCTACGTACTTTTGCAATATCACCGACGGGAGGGTACTTGGACCTCTTTGCTGTCCCAAAACGTCTGCAATCTTCCCCATAGCCGTGTCATGGGTCTGGCCTTGATCAGTAAGGGCCTGTTGCAACTTTCCCCGGTCTTCTTCTACGATGGTGAGGAATTTCTCCATGGCCTTCCCCAGACTTTCTTGGTTCTCCGCCATTCGGGCGATTACAGCCTCCATGTGTCCGGCGGATCCCACTTCTGACACCACTTGTGGGAGGGCGGGCCGGATAAACAGACGCGGAGGCTGAATATAGTGAGCCAGTGGATAGGTTTTTATTGTTTTAGCAGTTGATATGGCCGATGGTTCAGATATCAGGGACTCTTGATGTGGTCTCCGGATCTCTTCTGCTTCGTTCTCTTCTCGACGGTCTCCTCCTCCGGTTGGTTGCTCTGGTCTGGTCGGGATGGATTCCCCAGGGAGGCTCATGAGAGGGATAGAGAAAAAACGGAAGGCCGTCAGGGAGTTTGTCCTTTTTGGACTACGCTAAGAAAGATAGCTCCGACACCGCACCCGTGTGTTTTAGGGGATGGTCGGTTTAGGACACTGCACCGAGGGATTCAGAGTGGGGTGAGGAATTCAAAGACCCGATCACCAATCTCGTCGCAAGCCAAGGGGGGGGGTGTGTTTGTAGCTTTTTGTAAATAGTGAGGAAGGGAAATGAGAGACGTTTCTACACTGCAGCACTGTACCACCACCACAACACACTACACCCTGTGTTCCTGTAACCACCCTCCTCCCCGTTAACCCAGTCTACCACCCTCTTCCCCGTCCCGTTTTCCCCGTAGTTTAGCCACTCACCGGCCCCGCCGCAACACTTCCTGGTTGCGGCCGCTCTCCAGCCTCCTCCTGTGGGGTCCACCAGTCCTCGCACCACGCTTCGTCCGGGTCCTCCGCGGCTTCCTCCTCTTCTGTACTCTGCAGCCTCGCGCCCACTCCTCGCTGCTCCGGCTCCTCGTTCCGCTGTTCCACGCTCTCTGCTTCGCTTCTTTCTTCTTCCCGTTCTCGCTCTACCTTCGCTGCTTCCTCCGTCTCCCGTCTCTCTCCGGCACAAGTGCGCCCGTCTCCTGTAGTAGTCCTTCTTTTCTCCTGCAGTAAAGAAGGACATCCGGGTTTAGTCCCTCCCCCTTCCGGGTCACTCCTGTCGGAGCCAGGACCTGCTCGAACCTGAGGGTCACGGGGCGGGGCCAGCCTCCGTAATGGTAATGGCAGATCGTGTGAGTTCTCGAGGACGGTCTCCCCGGGCTGAGTCCACAGGTAGGAGCGGGGAAGGGGCGTCGGCATGGCAATGTCCGGGGATCTCTCACAATTAGATTTTAGTAGCTTTTAAAGCACAGCAAAGGATGACATTACTGTGCGCCCGGATAGGACAGTCTTTGTTGGGGCTCTTCAATGAGTCCCTCACTATCACCGTGCAACGGTGCCTCTCATCGATCCCTAGCCGCTCTCTCCCTTGTATTTTATATGTTTTATAGCTCCTCCCACACCATTTGTAGGGTGTCGGAGCACTTTACACCACTCACACATACAGAGACAGTGAATCATACATGTGTGTAAATCAGTGTAAAGAGAATGTTACATGAGGCAAAAGGGATTGCAAGGTGTGGGATTCACATGTCATCTGGACCGGTCGGCACTTTTTAAGAGTGCTTGGTCTACAGAAGCACAAATGCAGGATTCAGAACATAACACAGTGCTTAGGGTTGACTTTGACAGTAAGAATCAATTTCTTCTCAAACAAACCTTTTTTAAGCATCATCAGGATAATGAAAGACTGGGAAAAAAACGTTTCTAACCTGTATCATGCAGCTTGCATGCAGCTCTTTGAAGACACTTCATAGCTCACTGTGCTAGATTATGATTCTAACTTATAAAATGCACAGTAACAAAAGCATTCTCTGTGAAAAAAGAAGTAACTCGCTGAGCTGTGCACATAAAATATTGTTCTTTGATATGCATGGTGCAAGTTATTTGCAGCAGGCACATGAACCCTCTGCACTACCTTACATGAGTCAAAACTGCCACTAGACAAAACTACCATCTCTCTCCAACAGGTACATTAATCACCAGAGATAACTTGACACTTTTTTGTTGCCCAAAAAACTGCTGAATATAGAAGTAACTTTGTAGTACTTTTAAAACTGCTGCCCTGTTACAAAACCGGACTCCACTACAAAAACTGGCCAATCGCCCTTCCAGCCTCCCGGGGAAACGAATGCTGCCCGGTACGGCCGGTACATGCTTGGCCGGTCGGTTTCCAGTGATTGGACTTGGTCCCGTTCAGTGGACACAAAAGGTAAGTTGCTCTTTCCCTAGCAGATGGGGGCTCTGGCGTGATCCTCTGGTTCCTACCAGAGCACCAATGAGGGTGCAATATCCTCAGCTGCATCTCAGCCAAACCTCTGGGATTTTGTCAGGTGCAGATCACGGTGTGCGGGCTTTACCCGCTGGTCACAGAAGTTCTCCTTCGGCTCGGAAGACATCCCAAAATCTAGACCAAAGGGTTACTCATGATCTGGGCACAGTCCTTGCTTTTGTGATTGCCCTCACTACGATGGCCCCTACAGGGTCGCTGATCTCAGCAGTCATAGGTCCTGCTTATCTGGCCCAAACTGAGTTCATCGGTGACCCCCTCTAACATACAGGGTTTCCGCGGCATGGCTTCGGCTCTCTGCCCAGCGCTTCGGATATGACCCAGAACAACACAGCCTTCTCCTGGAATACAAGGGTTGCAGAGTCCATCCTGCACATGGGCAAGGAGCAATCGATGCACAGCCTCAAGGCTCACTCAGGGACTCCCCACTGCACTCCTTCCAACGCTCTCCCTCACAGGGCACACTGGCTTTGGCAAGCTGGCAGGCAGTAGTGCTCTAGGCTCCAGGGAAGGTGACCTTGGTGTTCAGGGGATGCCCCCTCACTCAGCAGGTAGACTAGCAGGCCTTTGCCCTCAGTCCTGGTCACAGAGCAGCCCTCAGTCCTGGTTGCAGAAGCCCCCTTCTCACACAGCCCATCTGGCTGCTTGGCAGGTGACAATCTTTTGGGGACTCAACCTCCCCTTATTATAGTCCTTTTCCAGACACTGTATTACTGGATCTGGGTCTGATAGGATTGATATTGGGGCTCCACTACGCTTGCAGTGGGCGCTCTCTTTTTCATTTACTGAGTGTGGATTCAGAGCACACTCTGTTCAGCACTGAATACCTCTATTCATCGTGCCCGTGCATGTATCCATGCATCCAGCGCACACACACTCAGTCTGCGTGCACTGTTCAGCACTGAATACCTCTATTCATCGTGCCCGTGCATGTATCCATGCATCCAGCACACACACGCTCAGCCTGCGTGCACTGTTCACCACTGAATACCTCTATTCATCGTGCCCGTGCATGTATCCATGCATCCAGCGCACACACACTCAGTCTGCGTGCATTGTTCACCACTGAATACCTCTATTCATCGTGCCCGTGCATGTATCCATGCATCCAGCACACACACGCTCAGCCTGCGTGCACTGTTCACCACTGAATACCTCTATTCATCGTGCCCGTGCATGTATCCATGCATCCAGCGCACACACACTCAGTCTGCGTGCACTGTTCACCACTGAATACCTCTATTCATCGTGCCCGTGCATGTATCCATGCATCCAGCACACACACGCTCAGCCTGCGTGCACTGTTCACCACTGAATACCTCTATTCATCGTGCCCGTGCATGTACCCATGCATCCAGCGCACACACACTCAGTCTGCGTGCACTGTTCAGCACTGAATACCTCTATTCATCGTGCCTCTGCATGTATCCATGCATCCAGCACACACACGCTCAGCCTGCGTGCACTGTTCAGCACTGAATACCTCTATTCATCGTGCCTCTGCATGTATCCATGCATCCAGCACACACACGCTCAGCCTGCGTGCACTGTTCACCACTGAATACCTCTATTCATCGTGCCCGTGCATGTACCCATGCACGCAGCACACACACGCTCCGTCTGCGTGCACTGTTCAGCACTGAATACCTCTATTCATCGTGCCCGTGCATGTACCCATGCATCCAGCGCACACACGCTCAGTCTGCGTGCACTGTTCAGCACTGAATACCTCTATTCATCGTGCCTCTGCATGTATCCATGCATCCAGCACACACACGCTCAGCCTGCGTGCACTGTTCACCACTGAATACCTCTATTCATCGTGCCCGTGCATGTACCCATGCACGCAGCACACACACGCTCCGTCTGCGTGCACTGTTCACCACTGAATACCTCTATTCATCGTGCCCTTGCATGTACCCATGCATGCAGCACACACACGCTCCGTCTGCATGCACTGTTCAGCACTGAAGCTTTCCTATCTTTGCCAGAGTGTGTTAGTTCAAAGCAAATGTGCTGCCAGCACACACACTCACTATATGCACGCTGCACAACTCCTTACCCTTCATGTATTGTACTTCACACAAGCACACATACACCCAGCACATGTGGTCCCTACGGACGCACTGCACAGCTCTACATCTCTCATGTAATGTATTCCTCTCATGCATATATACACTGAGTACCAACCACACATGTACTGCTCCATCCGTGCACCGTACCCTTCCCAGACAACATACAATACATGCAGAGTCACTACACCTGCGCTGTACATCACTCTACACCTACCTGATGTAGACCAAGGGTGAGTAAAGGAAACAGCAGCTGAACTTTTAAAAAAAGGTGAGTGAGCCTGCCGACCTCACTCCAGTGGCCCAGCGTATAAAGGTGCTGTTCACTACTACTGATCACTCCACAGTACGTTGCCACCACCGCCCTCGTGCTGCTTAACTCCTGGTGAATGCAGAACCTTTTCACCACTGTGAGTGTAGAGCTTTGGACACCCCTTCCGGTCAAACAAGACCGCAATCTGTGAGACAGGCCTATGTCATGGCTTACACACATGATCCATGTTAGTCTATGACAAACAAATCAACATTATGGATCCAGACAAATGTACAGTTAGGCACTCAGGGCAGAAGTACACGTCTTTAACATGCAGAGGACTTTCCGTCCCAACAGGGCACATCGAAGAAGTCAACACCCACAAGAAGAATATCAAAGGGCCAGACAATAAATCACATCCGTGTCTGGATTTGGAATATAAAGGTGAGTGCATGAGTGCCACTAGTTGTTCAGCAGCTCTGTTCACCCCTAAGTTTAACAAGAGGGAAGATCACCAACACTTCTAGTTGTTGGGACCAGGACAGAGGACTGATGTCTGCTAGTCTGCCTTCTGGATGAGGGGCCATCACCCAGGAAGACCACTTGCCCTGAGCCTAAAGCCTCAGCCTTCTGCCTGCTGCCTGGTCTTTGCAGTGCACGATGTGAGGAGGAGGCGAGCGCATTCCGGAAGCGCGGCCCAACCGGAATCCTTCCGAGCGGATCCCAGTGATCAAAGTGTGAGATGCCCGTCTGCTCAGTACCATGCCAGCTGTTCTTTCAAAGTCACTAACCACTGTATGCCAGGAGGGGGAAACCCAATGTCTAATTTATAAATGCTAGAGTGCTGGGGCCTGTGGCGGCTCCTCCACTATGGCGGAGGAGAATCGCCCCACCACTTTTAAGCAGTGCAAAGAAGAAGCAAAAAATTATAACAAGTTTAAGTTATCATTTTATGCTTCCGGCTGCTTTATGGACGGGTGGGTGGACAGGGCTGCTCTGTCCGCGGAGCAGGGCAAGGGAGGAGTGATTTGTCTACTCCTAAGTGCGCATGAGTGTTTGGTCGGCCTTTTTGAGCCACCTGAACCAGTCATGCGCACATTCCCCGTTTTCCATGCAGGCTGCATTACATCCTGCATAGAGAACAAGCCCAATCTCCTATTCCCTGGTTGAGCGTCCGCCCAGGAAGCTCAAAGCCAATCACAAGGCTGCATTGCAGCATTGTGATTGGTCAGTGGGGCCTGACTAGCTTCCCTCCGAGACAGAGAAGAGCAGAAGCGGGACCTGGCGCAACTGTAAGTTCATTTAATTTTCTGCAATTTAAAAAAAACATATATGTGCGACCCTCCATGTGAACCCGCCACCCCACCCACCACCCGCCCGCCCTGCCTATGCTTCGTTCAGAAGCCCAGGGCTGCACTATCGAAGGTCCGAGTGCTGGATACAAAGGCTGTATTGTGTTGATTCAACTTCCTGCCTCTTTAATCCCCTACCAGATACTCCCTATTTTTTTATCTCACTCTTACAGGTTCTTTTCCTCACTGCTTTCTCCCTTTGTCAGTGTTTTCTTGCCTTTCTGCTCCTCCTTCGTTCTCACTTTTGTGTTTTTCTCTGTTTTGCTCTGTATCAAAGTCTGTTGAGGAAAAATAAGTATTGGGGTTCAAAAATGTATGAGTGTGGGCCCCGCCTTTAACTACCAGCTCAAAGTAAACATTGGGGCTACAGTGAAACTCAGACATCACCCGTGTGGAAGCGGAGACGGTCATGCCCGTGTTCCAGGAGGGAGGCCACTGTGAAACTAGGGCTGTTGCCCTTGTGCAAACACAGTTGGGGACCCCACTTTGGGCAGTAGAGAGGCACTGTGAAGTCAGGGCCATCACCCTGGTTCATCATGCCAACGCTGCTGTTAAGAACAATTAACCGATTGATAAAGGAGATGCAGAGAGGACATCCAACCTAACGCAGGTTGAGGAGGCCAGATGCGTGATCGAGAAAAGCCCTTGAGTGGTCATGAGCAATCCGCATCGAGAGACCGGAGCCCGTGAGGATGCACCCTGGTCCTCCTGTACTCGCGGGACGCCATTGAGTATGGTAAAACTGTTCTAGGACACGAGATCGCCATATTGTTTTGGAAAACGAATTTACATTAGTGGAACTACCAATCCCAAAACAAATGCAGCAGAGAGGAACCTTTCATTCTGCGGACTAGCAAATGATGTGTAAGTGATGAGCACTGCAGGGCCGCTCTGATGCGCACAGAACAACATTGGAAAACAGAAGGAAGTACAGCTGGATGCATTTGCCTTTCAGACTGGTCCATGACTGAGACATTGTTTGTTGGGGGTGTGAGTACCTCCCCACTCCTTCATCATTGGAAATTATGCAATTGCATCACCTACAGATTTCTTACGTAAGTGGAGATAAATACATCGGGCCCAATTCATAAAGGTAAACTTAGACTCTAAGGGGCATATTTACAAGCTGGCGATAAAAAATTATTGCTGCTTTTGCGGCCATTTTCGGCCGAAAAGCGGCGATAATTTTATCGCCTAATTAGCAAGGCCACGCTAATGCGTGAAACCTTGCTTTAGCGTGGGGATTCCTAACGCCCATCTTTGCATCTCTAATGAGATGCAAAGTGGGCGTTCCTGACCTGACAGGAGAAATGTCGCTGAGCGACATTTCTCCTATCATCAAGCCCCACGCTATGAAGCACAGTGTCAGGAAAAGTAGCGATAACCCCTGTTATCGCTACTTTCCTTATGCCTGCTTCAGGACTGACTTAGCCTCGATATCCTATGGAAGGTGGGGTAAATAGACATAATATCGAAAAAAAAATATCGAGTGGACAGAATATCGAGTTTTAAATATAGAATGGACAGAATATCGAATTGCCAAAATATAGTGGTGAAGAATATCGAAAAACAGGTAAGAAATATCGATTGCAATAATATAGAAGTAAATAATATCGACAGTCATAATATAGTTGTTCAAAATATCGAATTTTTTATAGTGTTTTAAGTGTTAGTATATGTGTTAAAAGTATGTATTAATATTGTAATGTATGTTAGAATATTTTTAAAGTAATGAATTTTATGTTATTTTATTTTTGTGTAATTTAATTCCGTAGCGGGTTGTGGGTTTATAGGGGAGTAGGGTGGGAAGTAATTTAATTATAATACATTAAATAATAATTTATTGGAATTATTAATAATTTTTAATTTAATTTTGAGTTTTACTTCTGTAGTGGGTTGTGGGTTTATAGGGGAATAGGGTGGGAAGTAATTTAATTGTTATTAGTTAATTATTAATTGGTATTGAAAATTAATTGGTTGTTGATTACTTATTAATTGGTAAATAATTAGTATTAATTGGTAATTAATTTGTATTAATTGTTTAATTGATAATTATGTTACTTGTATTTAATATTTGTAGTGGGTAGTGTGTTTATAGGGGAATATGGTGGGAAGTAATATAATTGTAAGTAATTAATTATTTAATTGATGTGTGTATATTGTTAATTAATATATCTTTAATTTAATTTAGCGTTTTACTTCTATAGCGGGTTGTGGGTTTATAGGGGAATAGGGTGGGAAGTAATTTAATTGTTATTAGTTAATTATTAATTGGTATTGAAAATTAATTGGTTGTTGATTAATTATTAATTGGTAAATAATTTGTATTAATTGGTAATTAATTTGTATTAATTGTTTAATTGATAATTATATTAATTGTATTCATTTAATATTTGTAGTGGGTAGTGTGTTTATAGGGGAATATGGTGGGAAGTAATATAATTGTAAAAAATTAATTATTTAAATAATTAGTGTATATCGTTAATCAATATATTATTAATTAATGATTAATTGGTATTATTAGCATTTATTAATGTTTGTTATTGAAAAACAATTGGTTGTTAATTAATTATTAATAGGTAATTAATTAAACAAAAATATATTGGCATTTATAAATAATCAATTATTAAATCTTGTGTGATTGGTAATTAATTGTAATACGTGATTTGGTATTAATAATTAATTAATTGTTAACAAAATATTAATTTATTATTTTCCCTACTTTTGCACTTACTTGAGTGGGAATAGTAATTTTTACCCTACTGCTTTGCAACGCTTTCCCTACTGTTGCACTCTCTGGAGTGGGTATAGTAATTTTTATCCCTACGCTATCGAATGCTTTCCCTACTGTTGCACTCTTTGGAGTGGGAATAGTAATTTTTACCCCTATGATATCCAACGCTTTCCCTACTGTTGCACTTGCTGGAGTGGGAATAGTAATTTTTACCCCTATGATATCCAACGCTTTCCCTACTGTTACACTTGCTGGAGTGGGAATAGTACATTTTACCCTCCCGCTATCCAACGCTTTCCCTACTGTTGCACTCTCTGGAGTGGGAATAGTAATTTTTACCCCTACGCTATCCAATGCTTTCCCTACTGTTGCACTCACTGGAGTGGGAATAGTAATTTTTACCCCTACGCTATCCAACGCTTTCCCTACTGTTGCACTCACTGGAGTGGGAATAGTAATTTTTACCCTCCCGCTATCCAACGCTTTCCCTACTGTTGCACTCTCTGGAGTGGGAATAGTAATTTTTATCCCTACGCTATCCAATGCTTTCCCTACTGTTGCACTCTCTGGAGTGGGAATAGTAATTTTTACCCCTACGCTATCCAACACTTTCCCTACTGTTGCACTCACTGGAGTGGGAATAGTAAATTGTATCCTCCCGCTATCCAATGCTTTCCCTACTGTTGCACTCTCTGGAGTGGGAATAGTAATTTTTACCCCTACGCTATCCAACGCTTTCCCTACTGTTTCACTCTTTGGAGTGGGAATAGTAAATTTTACTCTCCCGCTATCCAACGCTTTCCCTACTGTTGCATTCTCTGGAGTGGGAATAGTCATTTTTACCCTCCCGCTATCCAACGCTTTCCCTACTATTGCAGTTACTGGAGTGGTAATAGTAAATTTTACCCGCCCGCTATCCTACACAGAAAATATTGAATATTTTTAATAAATATTACGTTAATATATATGTATTAATTTTTTTTTACTTACATTAATTATTTATTAATTTTAATGTTATTTAAGTATTTTTAAGTATCTGTCAGTTAATTATATGTATTATTTCATTAATTTTACATTACTTTTAAAACATTTAAAAAATTCGATATTTTGACTAACTATATTATTTACAACGATATTTTGGATTCTATATTTTTGTACTTTCCTGTTTGGAGATAGGGAGTCGATATTTTGGTATTCTATATTTTGGCATCGATATTTTTGTAAGTCTATATTTTTGTAGTCGATATTATGTCAGTGATCCGGAAGGTGGATATCATGGCTACGTTTGTGAGTCCCTATCAGCAAGCTAACGCCACATTGCGTGAGATTATCGCTGGGTTTCCAGCGATAATCTCACGTTAGGCAGTTAGGGTGAGGATTTTTATCGCTGAGGAGATAACCGTTGCTAATAGCACGCTATCTCAGCGATTAAAATCCACGTTACCCGGCGATAATTAACGCCGGTTGTTTGCATATTCAGAAAGGTAAAGTTATGACAAGTAACTTTACAGTGCCAAAGGTATGAAATATTTAGCTTCAGCGCCATGGCGAGCGATGACGCGATAGCTCTCGGGATTCGCCACGGGCCTTTTTTGTACATTGGATGCAGGATTGAACTTTGCCATGAAGGGGGAACAGTGTCTGTAATGAGACAGGTTCTAAAAGCTTTTCCAGCAATTACGACCCAAAATCAATATCCAATTTATAAACTGAGGCGGGAATACTATTCGGACCTGGAGCACCATCAGCTCTACTTTTTTTGATTAAGATTAGGGGTGGGCAGAATTTGCGTAGTCGCGCTACTCAAATCTCCGTGAAACGGTAAAAAATCTCCGCGAACACGCAGAAATTCCGCGAACATGCGGAATTGCTTGTTCGCGATGCTTTTTTCCTGTTCGCGAACGCTGTTTGCGTGCTCAGGGGAAAATATCTCGCAAACACGCATTATGAGAACGCGAACAAGCAAAACATTCCGCGACGACGCAAACTGAGAATTTTGGGCAATTCCGTGTTCTCTGCGGAACGCGAAATTACCCAAATTACCCAAATTTGGTGAGCGGAACGGAATTTACTTCCCAGGCCTAATTAAGATAGCAATCCTTTTGAGCGTAATAGTTTGTGCCAAGTCATAGGTTTGCTCTTTAACATCCTTTGAGTTTTTTTAAAAATTCGATCGGATTGTGAATAAGGAGTTTGGATATTAGACAAGTTTGGATTGGTTTGATAAAGAGTGCTGATGTGGTGGGACCAGCATTCTGCGGTCACATTATTTTCTTTCAAACGAAGAGTGGTACTTTTGTTCTTTAGTCGATTTATTATAATGCAGAAGGCTTTAGAGTTTTTCATTTGACTGGCCAAAAATAGCTCCAGCTGTAATGCTGCGTCATGTTTCTTTTTTGCTGGCCACATGGCCCGCGAAGATTTTTTATTTCTTCCAGGGAGACGATTTCTGATCTATCTTCTTATTTAGAGCTCTTTTAAATTTGTTTAGATTCTTTGTGAACCATGGTCGTGTTTGAGAAGGTCTTGCTTGGCCTGGACCTCGAGCAGAAAACTGGGTAAGGGCTAAACGAAGTTGATCCATGAAAGGTTCCCAGTCTTCTGTTGTGTGACATCAGGATGTACGATGTTACAACGCGAGTTTTTACAACGCGTAACGTTACATCGCGGTCGTTACAACGACTGCGATGTTACCACGCCATGCCTTTACAACGCAAGTCTTTACATCGACTTGCACTAGATGGCGTGCTAACATTAGAAAAGCGTAATTTACTATTCCAACTCCAGTCCACTTAACAGTAGGGAAGGTGTTGGGATAGTAAACTACACTATTTGTAATGTTAGCACGCCATCTAGCGCAAGTCGATGTAAAGACTTGCGTTGTAATGGCATGGCGTGGTAACATGCAGTCGTTGTAACGATTGCGATGTAACTGCATCGCGGATGTAAAGGTTGTTCCCCGTGACATCATGATGAAGACTAGATTGAGAGTGTTTTTTTCCACATTGAGTATTTCATGGCGAGATCCGTCTACTATTTAATTTGCTTCCAATTTTGATGCTGGCTTTGCGAGTCAATCGTCTCTAATGTCGTGAGCGGTTTGGTTTGATGGTCTAAAAGCAGCCGCTTTGGCATATGGTCACTTTTGCAACGTATTTGGATACTGAAAGATTTTTCATGAGTTAATAGTGGAATTGAGCAAAACGTGTCGTCTAGAGCCGTTTGACTGTGGTGTGTACAGTGTGTATATTAGGCAGGCTGGTCGCCGCGATGAAGGATACAAGTCTTCGAGGACAGCTAGTAGAGCTTGTCCTGCCTGGATCTGTGAGGGTATCAGCCACTGTGAGTCCACGAATGCAGAAGAGGAGTTTCAAAAAGGATTCTCCATTAAGTTTAACTTAAAATCACCTGTTAACAATAAAAGATTTTGTGGATGAGTTAATCTGATATCCGCTATTAAGAGCTCCAAAGCTTTGATGTTTAGCTTCTTTTCCCGGGATGTTGGGTGGATATAGATATTAGGCGGTATTAAGCTGGTTGGAGGGAGATTTTGGTTCCAGTTTTTAAATATGATGCATAAAAAGGAATGATGATTGGTTGGAAAAATTGAAGCGTTTATAAACTAGCGCAATGATAGGTGGATGGATAAGCCGCCCATCGCATGGCCTTTAATAGATTATCTGGTGACTGGATTGAAAAATCCTCTGTAACCTTCGTGTGGGATTTCTTCTACAATCCATGATTCCTGCAGACATATAATATCATGCAATGATAAAATGTTGTATCTGGATCTGTTAAGATGTTTTCCAGCCCGGCAACATTCCTGGACAGTAGGCTTATGAGTTACGGCTCATTCTTCACTTTGTGAGGTGACAGTACATGCTTTTTATACGTGAGTCATTTTAACGAAGGACCCGCAAAAGTAACGGCCACCCATTCCTAATCCTCATGCTGAGATTCCAGTTTTGGCGAAGTGAACTTGCAGTCTTCCTTCTTGGGTGTTAGTGGAAATAGTCAAACCTTGTTTGAAATTAGAGGCCGTGACATGATGGGAGCAGATTGCGCTTCTGAGAAGTGTAGCAGAGCGCAGCATTTGTTGTTGCCTGGAGCGGTTTGTGCTGTTTGTTGGATCGGGGGAGTCCTGTGTTGGAAACCATTATGGTTCTTGCTGAGAGAGTACAGGAGGATATCGAACCCCCCTAGCTCTGAGAGGGTACGATTGTCATAGATGGTGTAGGCTGCTAATAAGGTGATCCAAGCCATGGCTGTCGCTTCTTCATGAGGGTATAAGTTTGAGGGAATAAACTGGATCAGCGGAGTTTGGATGACTCTAACGGTGAATAGCTCTGCTGTCATCTTAGATCATAGCCTAGACGCCTTTGCACCAGAACTACCAGCGTACTGAGGGTTCCCCGTAGAAAACAGCTTTTAGAAATAACATGCTTATTGGAGAAAAGTTTTATTGTAAAATTAGCGCTTTCACGCTAGTAGAAGCAGCTGGCTATTCCAGCTGTGCTCACCAATGTGAATGCGCTCTCCGCTGCCACTTGTCTCTGCTCTCCTGAAACCTCTCTATTGCCCGCTGCTGCCTTACGAAGTCATATCATCCACATTGATATTATCAGTATGGCCGGGCTGCCCAGACTTTTTCTTCAACCTTCAACAGCCACATCTCTCCCCACCTGAGAGACCTGCACTGGCTCCCCGTCAACAAGAGGATCACGTTCAGACTCCTCACCCACGCACACAAGGCTCTCCACGACATGGGCCCCGAATACCTCAACAACCGCCTCACGTTCTACACACCTACCCGCCAGCTCCACTCTGCCAGCCTCGCCCTCGCCACCGTCCCACGGATTCGCAGAACCACCACAGGAGGAAGATCCTTCTCCTACTTGGCGGCCAAGACGCGGAACTCCCTCCCTGCCCACCTACGACTTATCCAGGACCACCTCTCCTTCAGGAAGCACCTCAAGACCTGGCTCTTCGAGCAGTAGCGGCACCCCCCCCCCCTCCCCCAGCGCCTTGAGACCCTCGCGGGTGAGTAGCGCGCTCTACAAATGTGATTGATTGATTGATTGATTAAGTAAGATGTAAATTCTTCTCTGATCTAGGGGTTGCCGTACAGCTAGAGGTCTGACCGGGGTCCTCAGGCCTCTGTCAGGAGGGAACATGTAGCAAAGTCCAAGATTGGATAAAGAGTCTTGGAGTGTGGTTGGACCACATACTTGACCTCAGTGTTCAAGCACAAAAAGTGGCAGCCACGTGCTTTGGAATCCTAAAAATGATCAGGAAGATTCTTCCAGTTTTGCCGTTTGAGGCTGGGAAATTGATGGTCCAGGCCTTGATTCTCTCTAGAATCGATTATGCTAACGTTCTTTATCTTGGTGCCCCTAGTTCTGTGATAAAAAAGCTCCAGAGGGTCCAGAACTGTGCGGCCCGTTCTTTGATGCAGCCTCCCTATATGACTGCTTCCAGTCCTCTGATTGCCGCGTTGCATTGGCTCCCAGTGGCTGAAATAATCCAGTTCAAGGCGCTATGTATCACGCATACAGTAATGTCCTTGAAGGCTCCTCCCATCCTCAGATCCATCATCTCCCCCCTATTTCCCTAAGAGAACTCTTCGATCAGAATCAAAGCGTCTAGCGATAACCCCTAGAGTACAGAGAGCTCGGAGTGGGGGTCGGATGTTCTCCACCATCGCTTCTCAAAAATGGAATCTGCTCACTGATAAGATTCGGCTCGAAACTAGCCGCTCTTCCTTTCGGAAAGCTCTAAAGACTCTGCTGTTCCCTTAAGATGTTCCTTTACTGTTTGCTTTGTCTTCAGCGCTGGGAGGCCTTTGGTAACCATGCGCTCTATAAATATAGATTCATTCATTCATTCATTCAGATGCCAGTCACTACTGTGACGTCTTTATCTTGAAGGGGAGGGTAGAGTTATGGGTGCCTCTTGGTCCAAGATGCAAGCAACCCTTCCTTCATGTACTGCAGTCACCATGGTTTTGGTCTGGGGGTTTTCATCCAACAAATCAATGCATCTGACACCGCTGATAATGAGGGGTCATTGGGCATGCCCAGACTAGCTGCTCCGTGCAGCGGGGGAGGCGTGGCGAGCGAAAGCGGATCATGATACGCCACTAGTTAAGAAATGCAAGTACTGAGTTGAAGTTGAACATATGTCGCACAAAGAGAGAGAGGACAGCGGTGGCATGAACTTGCAGAGAGAGCTATAATACAATAGGAGCAGATTGTTGCTAAGAGGGCAATCATTGAATGGGCATAGACACCGAGGGATTCGTTTCACCTGTAGGAACCACTTCACCAAGGACTGACCAGGGATTGACCGGCATTCACATCAATCTTTCACCTCCCACAGATGTGATGTGGTCGCAAACATATCGATTCAATGTAGAGGAAGCGCACATGCACCCTTCATCCATGCACATGCCACTCCCTCGCTCTGCTGCCCCATGTGCTGCTACATGTAACTCCTCGGTGCTGCTTCTGAGTTGCCTGGCAGGGTCAATGTGTTGAGTACAGCACGGCTGCGCCTGCTCGGGCCTTGGCTGGGTGTGCCGGCCTCGGTGTTGGGTTGCGCCTGGCTCGACGTCTCTCCGGCAGTCTCCCGTGGTTTCTGTCCGTCCGTCGTGATACCGTCCTCTCCTCCCTCCTTGTCACCCAGGCGCGTGGGTTCAGCTGCGCGCCCTCAGCTGCTTTCTTGTGGGTGCAAAAACGGCCCTGTAACGAAAACGGCTCCCAGGGACCCAAAATCGGCCCCCATCCGTGCGGCGCACCGGGGGATTGCCCGGTGCCCGCTACGGCCAGTCCGGCCCTGCAGGACGTTGCTTTCAGAAGCCTCTTCCCCTACACCCTCTCTTGTTTCCTCACTCCTTACTCAGCAGAGACTCTAAAAGCAAACACAGCAGCCGTCTCGCGCAAACCTGAGATCTGAGGGTGGGACGACCCACACACAGTGTCACCAAGGCGTCTTTTCTCCAGTCTTTGCTTCGGAGAGGCCGGAAGCGTGTTAGTTCCTTCATGGTATCCGGAGGTTTGTGGTGACTTCAGCCTTCCGTTCTTTACCGGTAAATGGAAAATGAGAGATTGTTTCATTAAAACGGACAATGTACTGCTCCGTGTGACGGCCGGAAGGAGAGGGTCATTTCCCCCCCCCCCCCCTAGCTTCATGGGACCCTTTAGTCAAGGATTTGTAGAAGGCGCAATGCACCCTGTGGAGTTTCAAGGCGCTGGCTCAGCCACTGTCCCAATAGTGGGGCAGATTTACAAGCCCCTTGCGCCACTTTTGCGTCACTTTTCCCATGTTAAAAGTGACGCAAAAGTGGCGCAAGGGGCTTGTAAATCAGCCCCTGTGTTGCTACGCAAGAGAAATGCGACGATTCAAAGGAACGTCTGACCAGGTCTTCAATCCTCCCTGGTTTCCGTTTAATGTCCGGAAGTAGCTTCAAGTAGAGCGAACCTGAGTTCTGAGACCCATCTAAAAATATGAGCGGCGCAGCATCCGGAAGTGGGTAGCCACAGCCTCTTTCCACCGCACCCCCTTCCTCTTTACGCACAGCAAGAACAAGTCGTGTTTTCATTGGAAATGCTACCGCTCGGTGGGCTGTGAGGCTGTAAGGCCAGGGGCACTCTGGCAAAGGTATTGAGCTGGCAGTGTCCCGTACCCTGCAAGCTAGGGGTAGTGGGATTGAGATTCCAGGGCAAACATGGCTGCTTTCATCAAAACCATGCTCCTAGCGCCCCTTCTTAGCCCCGGCCTCCCACTCTGTGGGGCCGCTTTCGGGTTCCAGGCTGGCCTGTATCAGACTTGGTGCAGTGGGTTTTTTGCCATCTCCTCTATATTGTAAGAGAAAAAGAGGACGCCCTGCTTTCGGTTCATGAACTTTTCATTAATAAGGAAGGTCTGCGAGCCTTGAACAGGCAGGACAAGCAGTTCCCACTGAAGAGCGGTGAAAGGAAGAGGTGCGATATTTGACACGCATTAAGCGTTGGAAATAATGTCATGAAAGATGCAGGAAGGGTAGGGACCCGGCCTATGCACTCGAAGCGTGACAATGCCTTTAGGTAGAAGTACCTGCTTTCAGGCATGGGGATATTGAGTACTCCTTATGAAAACATGGGCTCATATGTATGTATGTATGTATGCATGCATCTATGCATGCATGTATGTATGTGATATTTGTTTAGAGAAAACCCAGTGGAAAGGCAACAGAGCTCGGTACAGAGTCAAAGACCAGGAACCAACATGGCTGATTCTAGGCGTCACTAGCTTATGAGATTTGAGATGATGTAGGGGTGTCTTCAACCCACCTAAATTGCGAATTTAGGGTAGTAGCGATGGAAACAGAAATGTTGCTCCAGATCCTTGGTTCGCGAATGGAGAACGCTTGTTTGTCCTGTTTATGGGTTTTTGGACCTGGGCATCTCTCCTTTGATGCTGTCCTTGCCGCGGTTGTGCCAAGAGCCTCCAGAAGAGTGGAGCTTGTTGGGCAGATCGGTGTAAGTGTCGGCTGTGAGGGTTTTGAAAATGATACAGCTGGTTTGAAGTTGGCACAGGCTAGCAAGGGCAGCTCGGGAGGTCGTGTGAGGGTGCTGCTGGTGCGGTCATGTTTCTCATGCCCTGGATGAGGTGTGCTGTGGCATGCAGGGTGTATTTAAGGGGCATCATTGTATTGTCTGATTGGCCACAGAGCAGGGCCTTCCTGCCATGCTGAATCGAGAGTACACGGGCTTCAATGGCAGTGCTGAAGTTGCTTTCTGAGAGGAACAGTTTCCCTTTCTTCAGTACAGGGCACAGAAACACTGGTGGTGCCCTCTGGAACAATGTTTGTTGGCGCCCCTAATGACCACCTCTGCTACGGATTCCCGCGCCAACACTTTAACGGCGCCCCTCAAGTCTCCATAACCACTGTCTCTCAGATTCAGTTTGTGTTATAGCACCGCTCATACCAGTGTGAGGTGTCAGAGCACTTTACACCACACACACATTGCACAGAGACAATCATATGTCTGTAAATCAGTGTATAGGAAGTGTTACAGCAGACAGGACTACACGGTGGAGTGTAGGAGTGACGTCATCGACGCTGGTAGGCAATATAGTTTAAGAGTCCTTATTCTGGCAAAGCACAAACTCCGAATGTAAAACATAGCATCAATGTTAGGGTTTCTCTTTAATAAGATAAATGGTTTTGTACCCAAAGGAACCCTTTTGGCAAGATTGGGAAAATGAAAGACTGGGCAGAAAAACATGTAGCTCTGTCCTCTACCTTGCAGTTTGCAGCAGCTCTTTGGCGACAGTTAATAGCTCAATGTTCTATAATTAGGATTTTGACTTAAAAACAAAAAGTAACAAAAAGAGCTCTCTTACAGAAGCAGTAACCCACTGAGCTATTTACATTTTATGCACTTTGTTATGTGCAGGGCACACGTTCTTAGCAGCAGGCGTTTTAACCCTCTGCACAACCTTAGGATAAGTCAACACCACCACGAGACAAACCGCGCCGGGCTCTTTCCAGGAAGTAGATTCATCATCGGGGTTAACTTAACATTTTAATTGATGCCTGAAAATTGCTGGAGGCCTGGAACGCAGCAGCAGGTGCTTTTAAAATGATGATATACTTGCAAAAATGACACCCCCACCCCAAGTCGGCGCCTGGTGCGTCGGCACCGGTTGCACCGCCATAGAACCTGCGCTGTTCATTGGAATGGATTGGTGCCAGAGGACCTTGGTTTCCTGGTGATGAGTTCCTTAAAGGAGACGTAGGTGTCCAGAGTTTCTTGGCATTGGGTGAAATTTGTGGTATGTGTGTATACAGGCTCATAGCATTGAGCAACATTTGTTCAACTTGTTGTTGAACTAGTCAATCAATCAATCACGTGCTTCTTGTAAAGCGCAACTAATTACTAGGGGGGTCTCCAGGCTCTAGGTTCTCTCGTCCGTGGTCGAAGAGTCATGTCTTGATCCTTTTCCTGAATTCCAGGAGGAAAGGGCAGATGCGCAGGTGGCGGCCGTACCAGGACTTGGCAGCTATTTATGAGAAGGAATGGCCTCCGCAGCGGCTTCGACAGATGCGGGGGATGTGGGCTAAGGCAGCGGAGGTTGAATGGAGGTCTCTGGTGAGATGATAGAAAGTCCGGCGTGGTTGATGTATTCAGCACAGATGTTGTGGAGGGCTTTGAAGGCATGGTTGAGGAGCCTGAACAGGCATCATTTGTGTATGGGGAGCCAGTGGAGGGATCTGAGGTGGGTTCGTCCGGGGAGGTTGAGGATGAGTCTTGCAGTGGAGTTCTGGATAGTCTGGAAGTGGTTGAGTAGATGTTCGGTGGTAACAGGGTCGAGTGCATTGCCGTAGTCGAGGCGGCTGGTGACGAGGGCCTGGGTAATTGTTTTCCTGTTTGGGAAGGGGATCCAATGGAAGATCTTGCGTAGCATGTGGAGTGTGTGGAGACAGGTGGAGGCAACAGCATTGACTTGGTTCTTCATTGTTAATTGGCCGTCAAGGATGATGCTGAGGTTGCATGCATGGTTTTAGGGCGCTGGTGCTGGGCCAAGTTCGGTGGGCCACCAGAAGTCATTCCTGGGGGGTGGAGTTCCTTTTGAAGATGAAAACCTCTGACTTGTCCGAGTCGAGTTTGAGGCAGTTGGCCCTCATCCAGCCGGCAACGTTGGACATTGTGTTCTGGAAGTTGGTTCTGGTGTTGTAGGTGTTGTCTGTGAGGGAGAGGATGAGCTGTGTGCCATCAGCGTAAGAGATAATGTTGAGTCCATGGGTGTGGGCGATGTCTGCGAGCAGTGACATGTATATGTTGAAGAGGGTGGGGCTGAGGGAGGATCCCTGGGGGATGCTGCTAATTATTTTTTTGAAGTCGGAGGAGAAGTTGGATCCTCTGAGTTCGGCCGGGGAAGAAGGCGTAGATCCAGTAGAGAGCATTGCGTTGGATGCCAAGTTAGCCGAGTATGGTGATGAGGGTGTGATGGGAGATGGTGTTGAAGGCCGTGGCGAGGTCGAGGAGAATGAGGGCTGCTGTTCCTCCCTGGTCGAGGAGGCACACTAGCCCAGTGACACTCGTCTTGATGAGCAAGTATAATACGGAGGGATCAGCATACCTAACAAACTCATAAGGACCAGAAAATCAATGGTTCCGTCCTATACAGTGCACAATCAATGCTTTCTACACTTCAAAGTAACAATTGCCCTGACAAAGTTCTTTCTTAAGAACGAAACGCGTTGGCTGTTTATGAACTTTTACATTATAAGAAGAATAAAGAGCAAGATTTGAAAATATAAACATCACTGGATGGACATTGTTATTTGGACTTGTTAAGGTGGTGCGACCTTCAGTGGGCTAACTGGTCGAGGAGGTGTCTGATGTTGTTCGTAGCTGTGATCAGGGCGGTCGCGGAGCTGTGGCTGACCTGGAATCCTGATTGGGAGTCCTCAAGAAGAATGTTGTGTTTGAAGTATTCTGTGAACTGGCTGTTGATGGCTTTTTCCTAGACTTTGTAGGGGAAGGGAATGGCGAGATGTGAAGTTAGTTCTTTAGTTCACTGGGGTCGGTGTAGGGCTTCTTCAGAGGAGGCTCGACCTCTGCGTGTTTCCATGCGGCTGGAACGGAGGCCGTCGTGATGGATGTGTTGAGGACCTCGGTAAGGGAGGCACCCGTTTCTTCTCTCCCTAGGTTGTAGATGTGGATTGCTTATAGAGATTTGTAAGGAGCACATATCTCAGCAGCATCAAGACGCATGGAAAGTCCATGTATTGTGGAAGTCAATGAAGTGAGGGTATATGCATTACTGTAAAGGCACATGCACTATTAAAGCGGGAGAAAAAACAATGAACGGGAAAATGGAATACACACGTAATTATACTAATATTTTATATAGAGCTTCATTACTCGGTTTATTACATGTATTTGCAAGTAATAGGTGTTTTTTTATTACCCATTTTTATGAATATTCAATTTATTATTGTTAGAAAAATATAAATCTTTGGTGGCTTTGTCTGGAATTATATGCCTGACCTAGAGATAACACAGATATGAGCAGCGAGCCCTTGGCTCACTTGGCACTTTGCCGAAAGATGCATTAAAATATTGTAACACGTATTAAAGTGTCAGGAAATGCATTAAGAATTGCATCACACGCTTAAGCCTGGGAACATAAATAATATCCACATTTGTAAAGCGCGAACACTCACCCGGAAGGGTCTCTTGGCGCTGGGGGCCGTCGGGAAGATTAAGCAAGCTATTGCCCATGGTGCTGGGCTAATCTGCCGCCGGCGCCGGGGATCGAACCGTGATCCCCAGATTCCGGAGTCAGTCGCCCTGGCCGCGGCACCTCCTCCCCAAGATGATCGAATATGAGAACAATAAATATTCATCGAAATACAGGACTCTAAAGTGAAGGAGGCTCATATGCCAATGTGAAAGTTTTGATTTTGGATTGATAAACTTTTCTAGTTTATGATCCCAGCCTCTCTGACATCCAGTGCCCAAAGCCCCTTTTCTCCAGCTCTATCTGTGGTCGGTGATTGGGTGGTTAAGATGTGGATATGTCCGTCTTCCCTCGCTTTTTGTGTAAGCGTTATCCGTTGGAGGGGTTTTCCACTGAGTTCCCTCAGTTGGTCATGGTGGACAATTAAATGGCTGGTCTTTCCATCCAGGGCTTGGTTCTGTCTGATGATGCCCTTCCTTCTGACGCTGTTGATAAGCGGGTGGAAGGTGCGGCGAAGCGTTCCTACGCTGCCTCCAACTTTGCTGTCAGGGAGACGACCTACTCCAGCTATATGGTCCAGTCCCTGCTGAAGGACTCCCAGGCCCTGGCTCCTCTTTTGCAGGATGGGGTTGAGGCCTCCTCTCTCTTGGCCCTCATGGAGCTGCAGGTGCGCTATTTGTCGGACATTTCTTCTGACAACTTGTGTGCCGCGGCAGCTGCCTCTGGGGCTTCGATTGCTGCTAGGCACCATATCTGGATGCGTTCTTGGAAGGCTGAGTCCTCTCAGAGGTCGGTCCTGTTTAAGCTCCCGTTTGTAGGGTCCAAGGTGTTTGGGCCCTAGCTGGAGGATTTGGTCAAGCAGCCTGCGGAGACTCATAAGCTTGTGGCTCCTGTTCACCCTCCTTCTCGGGGGCGGGGGTTTGGTAACCGCCGTGCCTGTGGCTTTCTTTCCACCAGGTGTGCTCCGCAGCCCTTTTGTGGCAGGGGTCATAGCTGGGGGGCCCCTTGTGGGGCCAAGTCCTGAGCCCAGGCCAGTGGTTCTGCCTCCGCTGCTTCTCCAAAGCAATGACTGTCTGCCTTTTCCGGTTGGGGGTCGCCTTTGTTTGTTTGTGCACCAGTGGTTGACTCTTCCAGATGCCTGGGCGGTGAAGACGGTGTCCGCAGGTTATTGGATCGAGGTTTCCTCTCCTCCCCCTCCGGTCTTCCGGGAGACACCTCTGCCTCATCATCCTGTGAGACGGGCGGCTTTGCTGGAGGGCATGAGGCTTCTGTTGGAGAAGACGGCTATTGTGGAGGTTCCTCCTCTGGAGCGGGTTGTTGTTCCATCCTCTTTCTGGTCTCCAAAAAGGATACTGCAGACCTGCACCCTGTTTTGGATCTGAAGAGGGTCAATATCTACATTCCCAAGCGTACTTTCAAAATGGTGACTTTGCTGCATCTGGTGCTGTCGGGTGTTTCCTTGCTTCGCTGGACCTGATGGACGCTTATCCATCCTGCGGATCAGCGGTTTCTCAGTTTTTCCGTCAACTCCCGGCACTTTCAGTTCTGGGTGCTTCCTTTCGGCTTTTTATCAGTGCCAAGAGTTTTCATGGAGTTCTTGGCCCCTCTGGTGGGTATTCTCCATTCCAGGGGTCTTCAGCTTTTTCCCTACCTTGATGATTGGTTGATTGTTTCTCCTTCTTTCTCTCAGGCTCTGTTGGATGTGGACCAGGTCTGTCATCTTCTGGAGTCCTATGGGTTCCTCATCAATCACTGGAAGTCCTCCCAGACTCTGAAGTTCCTGAGGGCACTCTTCCGTATGGATCTGGGGATGGTGTTCCTCTCCCAAGAGAGACAATTGACTTTGTTCCATCACCTTTTGTGGGATCTGTCCCAGTCCCAGGTTTCTACCCGGCACTGGTTGCGGAGTCAAGGGGAGATGGCTTCCACTCTGCATCTCCTCCCTTGGGCCCATCTGCATTTGTATCCCCCTCCTGCATCACGTCCTGGCCCACTGTGATCCTGCCTCTCATGACTACGACGCTCTTATGCCTGTCACGCCAGGGATTTGGGCTGCCCTCCAATGGTGGTTGTCCCCTCAATCTCTTTCCCGGGGCCTCGACCTTCTCCCTCCTCCGGCTGTGGTAGTGTTAAATGGTAGCGGCAGTCGTAGTCGATAACCTTTCAAGTATTGCCCGGCGGTAATCGCCTCTTATACCATTCGATGCTAAACCAATAAAGAGGCAGGCGCCGGAGACTGGAAGGCAGGAAACAAAGTTTTATTCCGTCGGAGTGGAACACATCAGATCAGACAGCAAGGTATCGTCACGAGGTGCTCTAACTGCATCTCTGAGGCCTGGCCTCTTATACACAGGTTTATGACTTTATTGCAGGTTTATCATACATGGCACATTCTTGAGATTGTTTTGATACATGAAAGAACATCCTCGGAATCCCCACTTCGAGCTCGTTCCCACACATATCTACAGTGGAAGTCCCCACCCCACCCACAGTAGGAGATGGCTATCACACAGCTGGACATTCCGCCAATTCCCGGGTGTGTGTGCGACCGGTCAGGTCTCAGGGGGTGGGGGGCCTTGATCTACTATAATCCTTTGATGTGGGGTGTTTCCCTTACAGTAGGGGCAATAAACTGTATCCGCAGGGCTAGGTGATGGCCTGGGATCGGTTCGGACAATGGGGCGCAGAGGAAGGGGGTTATCAAAGAGATGCATGACCATGTATGGGATGTCGGTCAGGCGTGGGATGTGGTTCCATGGCAGGGTCGCGCAGAAGGAGTGGGTTTATGGCCCGTGTATGAGAGAGCGGGGGTGGCCGGCGCGCGGGGGAATGCTTGCAGCGCCAGGGGGACGCGCTGGTGATCGGCAATGAGCAGGGAGAGACCAAGGTGCCTAAAATGGCTGCCGTGCGCTTTCCTGTGTGTCGCGCCAGGGAGAGACAAGATGGCGCAGATAATGTTCAGTTCGCAAGCTAAATTTTCCACAGTCCTCCCTTTTAACATATCTCGCCAGCTTGTTTAGTTCGGATCTATCCCCATAATACTACGAACTTCCACCTCATACAAAGCTTTCATTCGCTCCGCTTCAAAGTTCAAAGTCTTAGGGCAGATGCAGTTCATAAAAAGCGAACATAAAGGTGGCAGACACTGAATCCCCAAGCAACATCCACATAGTATCACAATTGGTATTAGGATAAATGAAAACAACCTTCACCCCCAACTTTTAATAGTGTCCCAAAACCAACTCCCAAGCGACCATCCTTCTTGCTCCTGATGAACCTCTGCGGAAAGTCTGTGGAGGTGCTCAATCGCCTTGTAGACTGAGGGTGAGTTGTCCGGTACGTAGGTACAACAGCTGGACCCAATGATGCGGCATGCTCCTCCATGATCTGCCAGAACTACGTCTAGAACGAGGCGGTTCTGAAGAGCTACCAGGCGGACGGCCTGAAGCTCGGCGGTGTTGTTGGCGAGGATGCCAGCCGTAATGTTCATCGCCGTTTCGACTGCCTGGGTTAAGTGGCGGATGGCACGGCTGTTTGCCATTGGACCCCAGAGTGGAACAAGACCCTTTACTGCGTCCATGAACTGTGCTCCGGTGGAGTCGGCTTGCGCAATGTCTTTGGCACGTTTCTGCCGGTGATGGTTTGCTGGAGCCACATATGTCGGAGGAAGGACAAAGGCGATGTAGCAGGTGCCTCCCCAACCTTTCGGAAGCCAGGTGTAGGCCTTAGTACCACAGACGAAGTACATATTCGGGGAGGCAACAAAGGAGGGTGGATCAACTGAGTCCAATGTTCGGGTGATGAGGCAGGAGCTGTGGCCCACCAGCTGCGCCCCCAGGCCTTCGAGGCACACAAATCCAGTGATGTTGGTGACGGATAGGGCCACTGTTAGGGTGGCGGCCGTTCGTTTCCAGAGGTAAGAGAAGGTGGGTCTGGCTGGGTTGTTGAACACCTGCATTTCAACTCGTTCTTTGGCAGGGATGTCCATGTGAAAGGAAGTGTTTGATCTCAGAGGACAGAAGGGGGCAGAAGTTCTTCCAGTTTTGTTCAGCCAGAACCCATGGTAGAAGTGTGACACAGTTCTGCCGGAAGTGGCATTGTCCTTGTAGCTTTCTTGCAGGAGGATTAGCCAGGCGAGGCAGGAACCATGGACAGAAAAAGGTGAAGGGATGAAAGGGATAGAGTGTCCAGTGGCATGTGGTAGCAATCCACAGATCCAGCAAGTGGCATTGGCGGCAAGATTGTGTTGGTGGAGCAACTGCACAAAAGAGTTATTCCAGAACTCCTTACACCTTTCTCGGAGTTGGGGTGAAAGTGAGATCAGATGGTGTTCTTTCATGGTGGTAGGTTGAACGGTGGTCAGCAATGTCTTATGAGCGGGTGCGCTCTCCTCCATGATCCAGAAGGTGACCATGAGGAGAAGGCAAAAGAGAAGGGTAATGAAAAGTGCAATAGTCTTTGAGCTGTGCATTCTGTTAGTCTTTGGGGTTTTGTAGTGGATCTTCGGACGTCCGGTTGCTTCCATCATCTTCATGTCGGATGCTTCCATCACCTTCAAGGGACTCGGTAGCGGGCAGAACCACAGACTTTGTTTAGTTTCTCTCCTGGTGGCCTTTGAGGTGGCTAGGCAACCGTTCTTGAGATTTCAACTTAGTTTGTGGTCTGCTTAGCCGAAGTTCCCTCCTTTCGTCGTAGGTTATACCCTTCTTTGGATGGGACAGTAGGATCCGGATATTTCGTTAATTCAAGTGTCTCTGTATCCGGGCAGTGGCTCAGGGATGGTCGGTCTTTGTCCAGTAGTTCCTCTTGGGCGGTGATGTTGTCCGTGGTCGTCAGGGTCGATGATACCTTCTTGCAGTGGTGTGCATGCAGCCAATTGCGCTTCCCCTCCACTCGAAGAGCTGTTCGGGTGGTGATCAGGACTTGCAGAGGGCCCGTCCACCGGGGCTCCAGACTCTTGGTGCGCTGGAAGTTACGCACTAAGACAAAGTAACCCGGTTGGATGTCGTGCCCGGGGCCTCTGGAAATGTCGGGGATGGCTTGCAGCACCTGCTGATGGATAACAGACAACCTTTTAGTTAGGTTGTACAAATAGTCAGACATGAGGACGTCCGGGACGTCGTGGATGGATGTTGGTTTCGGTGCAGTCCAAAGGTTCATGGGCCGCCCGAAGACGACCTCGTAGGGGGTTAAGTGGTGTTTGGTGGGGGTGGAACGCATTGATAGCAATGCTAGCGGGAGAGCATCTGTCCATTTCAGTCCTGTGGTGGCAACTATTTTTGCTATCTTAAGCTTCAATGTGGCATTATGTCGCTCAACCAAGCCTGCAGATTGGGGATGGAAGACCGCATGGAACTTCTGTTTTACACCTAGCCCCTTTAAGATGAGTTGGATAACCTCGGCTACAAAGTGGGGGCCGTTGTCGCTCCACAAAATTCGACAAAGGCCGTATCGGGGGAAGAATTCTTTCAGTAGTACTTTTGCGGTAGTCATAGCGGTGTTGTCGTGGGTTGGGTAGGCTTCCACCCACTTGCTGAAGGCACACACAACGACAAGTACGTACTTCAAACCTTGGCACCTTTCTAACTGGACGTAGTCCATTTGTAGGACTTCAAAGGGGTGATTGGAACCCCACACCCTCCCCGGGGTACAGCAGTTCCTTTCCCAGGGTTGTGTTGGAGGCAGACCAGGCATTGTTGGACCAGACGTTTGGCCGAGTCTGAGATTTTGTCGTTGTGCCAGACTTTGGAGATGAGTTTGATCATGGGAGCAGACCCTATGTGTGCGGGGGAGTGTGCCATGGTCAGCATGGGGATCAAGTATGAGTCAGGTAGCAACCATTTGTTCGAGTCTTTAGTTCGCCAGCAACCGTCATCGTCCTTCAATCCCACCCGGGCCCATTCAGTTAATTCGTGTGGTGAGCTGGCTAATTGGATGTCCCTAATCATTTCCCTAGCATCCTTCCATTTCTCAGTTTGTGACCTGGTTACGTACATGCGGGTCGTGGACCTATTCTCGGCTGTGGTTCGGGCAGTAATGTCAGCTAGTGCATTTCCCTGTCCTACAATGTCTGTCACTTTCTTGTGTGCCTGGCATTTGATCACAGCCAGCCGTGTGGGGAGGAGGACTGCTTCGGTCAGGGCAGAGACTAGATCTCCATGCAGGATGGGTGTGCCATGGGAAGTCAGGAATCCCCTCTCCTTCCAAAGGAGCCCAAAGTGGTGAACTACCCCGAAGGCGTATTGGCTGTCTGTGTAAATGTTTGCGGTTGTCCCTGCTGCCAGGATGCATGCTCGTGTGAGAGCAATCAGTTCAGCCGCCTGTGTGGATCGCTGTGTGATGCGGGCTGTCTCAACAACTGTTCGGGCTGTGGTGACTGCATAGGCAGCGGAAGTGGTGCCATCGGGGAGCTTGATGCATGAGCCATCCACCCATAGTTCTCCGTCAGGGTCCGGGAAGGCAGTATCTCGAAGGTCAACCCTACTCTTGGTCTGTTCGTCGGTGAGAGTCACGCAGTCATGTATGGGGGGCGCATTGGGGTCAGTGTCAGGGAGAGGTAGTAGAGTGGCTGGATTCAGAGTGGTGCATCGTTTCAATGTGATGTGGGGTGCAAGCAGAGTCAGTTCATAGCCAGTCAGTCGTGCGCTAGTCAGGTGTTGAGTCTTGGTCTGGTTCAGGAGGGTGTCAACCGCATGGGGTACCAATACAGTGAGGGGGTTCGAGAGCACGATCCCCTCACTTTGCCGGATAGAGACAGCAGCGGCGGCTACTGCTCGAAGGCAGGCGGGCAATGCTCTGGCTACAGGGTCAAGAGTGGCAGAGAAGTAGGCACAAGGGCGTTGTTTAGGGCCTATGGACTGGGTTAGGACAGACAACGCACATCCCTCCCTTTCGTGGGTGTAGAGGGAGAAAGGTTTAGTGTAGTCTGGGGTTCCTAGGACTGGGGCCGAGCAGAGGGCGTCTCGTAATTCTTTGAAGGAGGATTGGCATTCGGGTGTCCAAGGGAGGGGGAAGGGGACATCTTTAGCCAACAGGGAAAGCAGAGGTTTTACAATAAGACTGAAGTTTGGCAACCATTGTCGACAAAAGGAGGTGAGGCCTACTAGAGACCGCACTTGCTTCTGAGTTTTGGGAACAGGGGTTTCTAGGATGGTCTGAATTCGGTCAGGGGTAAGTTTCCTCCCATCCTTGGATAGGAGGTGGCCTAGGTATGTCACTTGGGGTTGGCAGAACTGTAACTTCTTCCTGGAGACCTTGTGACCGTTCTCCGCGAGGAAGTGGAGGAGGTGAAGGGTGGCCGTGACAGCAAGTGGGGTGGTGTCGGCCGCCAAAAGGATGTCATCGACGTACTGTATTAACACCACTCCATCGGGTAATTGGACTGTATCTAGTTGTCTCTTGAGGGCTTGGCTATAAATGCTGGGACTCTCAGTGTAGCCTTGGGGTGCCCTACAGAATCTGTACGACCGGGCTTTCAAAGTGAAGCCGAACAGGTAGCGGCTATCTGGGTGGATGGGGATAGAGAAAAATGCGTTCTTGAGATCAATAACAGTAAAGGTGGTGGCAGTGGACGGAATTAGGGTGAGGATGGTGGTGATGTCTGAGACCACGGGGTACTGAGGTATGACTACTTTGTTAACTTCTCGTAAGTCAACAATGAAGCGGTATGCTTTCTCATCTCCCTCGCCTTGCTTCTTTACAATAGGTAGAATAGGGCTGTTGCAAACATTACTGACTACTTCTTCTGCTACTCCTGCATTGACTAGGGACTGGATGATTTCCACCAATGCCTTCTCACCTTCGGGCGATATTCGATACTGTGGAAGCTTTGGTAGCACTGCGTCCGGTCGGACGGTTATGTGTACTGGGTCGATCACCATGCGTCCTACATCTGAGTCGGTTTTAGCCCATAGATGTGAGGGTAACGTGTCGAGTAGGGACAGGTCAGCATCAGTTATAGAGAGCATACGTCGTGAGTGACAAGGTCTGAACAGATCTGGGTTATCGTGCAGGATGACTCGAACTCCGTCTGGGGAACATCTGATGGTAGCTTGGAAATGTTTTAGCAAATCGAGTCCCATAATAGCATCGGGGGTGTTGGAGGAGAGCAGAAAGGTCGTGTCAGTGGCGTTATCTTCTAAGTCAAAGGAGATTGGTGCTGATAAGGGGTTAGTGGAGGGCGTTCCATCGAAGCCTATTGAGGTTACGTGTGAGCCAGACAAGGGTGCCCTAGGAATCAGTCGTTTAGATAACGCACTACGTGTCGCCCCAGTATCTACCAGGAATGGAGACTTTGTGCCCAAGACCTTAGCAGTGACGTAAGGACCTTGCTGGTCAACACGGAGTTCGACTGGATCCCTCCCTTGCCCCTGGCGGTCCTATGCGAAGTCATGGGTGCTTTCGTAGTCGGACTGCTGACACTGGTTTTGTCGGGGGCGATCAAAGGTGTTTGGTCTGCCTGGCCTGTCGTTGATGGCGTCGTTCATGTACCCTCGTCCCTGTCCTCTATTTCTGGGGTCATATGCTGTGTCTCTGGGGTCCCTATTTTTGTTCAATTCCAGAAGGACCGGGCACTGGGATTTCCAGTGGGGGAACTACCTTTACAACGCAACTTTTACAACGCTATGCTATTACAACGCATTTTTTACAACGCAAAAACTTTTACAACGCATGCTTTTACAACGCATGCTATTATATGGTAAGTACTTTTACAACGCATATACCTTTACAACGCATTCTTTGAAAATGCCTTTACAACGCATGCATTTACAACGCATGCATTTACAACGCATGATGTTATATGGTAAGTACTTTTACAACGCATATACTATTACAACGCATTTTTTAATGTTGGTATTTTAATTTAAATAAATATATATATCGTATAATTAATTTTTATTAAATAAAATATAATTTTTAAAAAGTGAGTAGTTTTACAAAATATTAATTCTTGAGTATTTTGTCTAATAGAAATGTTGTTTTTTGATAGTTAAAATAATACTAGAGTATTTCTCTAAATAGAAAGAGTATTTTTTAATTTAATTTGATACATATTAGAGTTAATAGTGAGTTTTTTAAAGTTAAATTAATACTTGAGAATTATTCTAAATAGAAAGAGTATTTAATATTTAAAAAAAAAAAAATAAGAGTGAGTAACTAAATATTAATACTTGAATAGTGAGTTGTTTTTCAAAATATTAATACTTGAGTATTTTGACTAATAGAAATGTTTTTTAGGATAGTTAAATTAATACTTGAGTATTTCTCTAAATAGAAAGATTTTTTTTTAATTTAATTTGAAACATATTAGAGTTAATAGTGAGTTTGTAAAAAGTTAAATTAATACTTGAGAATTATTCTAAATAGAAAGAGTATTTAATATTTTTTTAAAAAAGAAAGAGTGAGTAACTAAATATTAATACTTGAGTGTTTTTCAAATTTTAATGTGTATTTTTTACTTTATGTTATTACTTGATTTTTTTTTTTGAGAAAAAAAATATATTATAAATTTAATAAAAAAAAATAAGAGTACTTAATCAGTAATAAGAATGATTAATACTAGAGTATTTTTAAGTTTAAAAAATAAAGTATAATTATTATCTATAAAATGGAAGAGTACTTTTTGACTTTTTTAAAAAATATTAAGAGAATTTTTAAAAATAATATTTCAATTATTAAAATATTTTTAATATTTAAAGACTAATAAAAAATGCATTTTAAAAATAATATTAGATTAAAAAAAATAGAAGAAAAAAAAGTACTTACTTTTAAAAAAAAATTCCCACGGTTTTGCATTGAAGTCTATGAGCTTATTTGTCCTTCATTTATTTTGGCAGCTTCTGAATATACAACCCGCGGAACAAGAAAAGAAGGATCAGAAAGAGAAGAAAGAGGAAGTTTTGAAGGGAAAAGACAAAAGAGTCGAGGTAAGGAACATATTTAGTAAATTTACATATAAATAGTTACAATTTTGAAGATTTAATCACTTTTTAATAAATAATAACAGCAAACAATTTTTGTTTTGAAAATATTTATTTATACAAAAATAAGGAAAAAATAAACCATATTTTTATTTAATTTTGCAATGTAAGTAACATTTTCCAAAAAACCTTTTAATATTTTATTTACATTTATAAACATTTATTAACAGATTAGTTAAATAAAGTAGTCCGTTGAATATTTTGATGCACGCGATGACGTAATGACGTGAGCGTCGACGTAATGCGCCATTTTGCAGAGCATCGGAGGAGGAAGCAGCAGGAAGCTGATCTGCGGTCAGGTAGGAAATACTTTCATTTGATATTATAGATTAAACCTTTAAAAGGGGTACATATATAGTGAGGAAAGAATAAGGAGAGGTTGCGGGAAAACTAATTGATGTCTTAAATGTTTGTAAACATGTCCACATTAATGTCATTAATGTATGCCTAAGTCGGGTTGCGAAAAGTTATTTTTTTATTTAAAAAAAGTTTGTAACTGTAAAAGAATTTAAAGTTACTGTTCAGAAAGTTGATTTGTTTACTTAGGAAGTAACAAAAGTAATGTCGATCTTCATTTCGAATTGGAAAAAAATAGCGCACTTGTAAATTTTGGAAAATAAAGATAGATTGAAAAATGGTGATTAAGCAGCAAAGTGCAATTTTGAATATGGTTTGACGTGTAGAATTTAGATATGTTTGAATTTTGGTGATTTCTTAGGACGGAAATTATAATGGAAGTTATCGGTAATTATAGTAATGGCGTTCCGATTTAGAAAAATTGTACAAATACTGTGGGACAGTAAATTTGAAAACATTGGAATTTTTTTCTTGAAATGAAGATTTGTTTAAAAAAAAAAAAAGGACCCGACTTGTTTGTTTGTAAAAGTTTTTAGAAAAAAAAATTGTATGCCAATTGTAATTTGAAAAATATTAAATTTTAAAGCAAAGCAGGAAAGTAAGTTAATACATTATTTTAGAAAGAAAGAATGTTAGAAAGATTTTCCAGGTAGTCTATAGCCACACACAACGAAAATTGTTGTAGAATTGCCAATAGTCTCTCAGACATTTCCCTTGTTTTGACTGTTACTCGTGGGTTTAGACTACCTGCGAGTGTTTGGGCTATTCTCATTTCCTGAAAACTTTGCTCCTTCTTCAAAGTTTCCAAAAAAGAGTAGAAGTTTGGATGTGGTTTGCCAATTGTGTGGTTGAAGGAGTTATGCCATCCCTCAATGGCATTGTTTGTTTTTGCTTCTCCCTCTAAACAACTCGTGTAGCAGTTCCACCACTCCACATGGAATTGTGGCTTCCTCCTGCGACCCGATCTGCTTAGGTGTCCAATCCATGTGTCCTCAAAATAATTTAGAATGGGTGCCAATTTTTCTTCGTTACTCGTATAATAAACAGATTCTATAATTGCAGTGTAGTACTCGTCCACACTATCGGGAGGAACAAAACAAAGTGCAGTTAATTTTTTTAGTTCAAATTGTAGTTTGCTATCCCGAGAATATTCTGCAACTAGGGATGTTTTCTGTAATTTACGCCAAAATGCCTGCGAAAAATGAAAAAAACATCCCTGAATTTGGGTATCCGTGTACGTTTTAGTGATCACATTGATCATGCTCAATTCAAAATCAATAATTATTTTTCGAGGACTAGAAGATGTTTTACTTTTAATCACTGATAAAAGTTCAGTGTATGTTGCAGAAGTCTTATCAGGTAGCAAACTATAAACTAAGGGAATAACACTATTGTTAATTTTAGCATGTATAGTGTAAATTTGAGTGAAAGGATGGGGTGTACTTTTAAACGTCCCATCCATCATCCAAATTTCACTACTTTCTAACTTAGCAAGGTTACGTGGGGTACTAAAAATGAGTATTCGTTTCTGAGGGTTTTCGTTGTCATGCAGAAGGAAAGGTTCATCAGAAAAAGAAATAGAAAGATCATGAGGAATTCTAATGTCAGAGAAAGAATGTGGTGTAGATAATTGAATGTTACTTGCCTGCTTTTGTCTCTGAATAATTCTTCTCAAATTAGGAATTATAGGCATGTTACTAGCAACATGACTGGGGACATGCTGTGCAACCTCTCTTAAAATGGATCCTGTAGAATCATTGGAGGTGCTTGCAATAGCTTTCATTTCGTTTATTGTTTCTCTAATTTCTACCTCCATTGCAGAGGCAGAGTGGTTATGTTCAGTGGTTTTCACAACTAAATTATCAACAGTAACCGCTCTGCCACTGCAATGGGTAGTGTAGTATTGCACACACCTCCAATGATTTCTAGTTAAACTTATTCTTTCCTTACTATATATGTATCCACCATGGTTTAATAAATTTTTGCCCTTCTTGGATTTAATAAACTTTGCAGCTTCCAGACTAGACATTATCTGAAAAGAGAAGAGAAGAAAAAAAAATTAGCCTGACAAAATAAATGAAATACCAAAAACATAACATTTACACCATCCAACACTTTCCCTACTGCTGCACCTTCCTGGAGTTGGAATAGTAAATTGCACCCCTACACCATCCATCACTTTCCCTAATGCTGCACCTTCCTGGAGTTGGAATAGTAAATTGCACCCCTACACCATCCAACACTTTCCCTACTGCTGCACCTTCCTGGAGTTAGAATAGTAAATTGTACCCCTACACCATCCAACACTTTCCCTACTGCTGCACCTTCCTGGAGTTGGAATAGTAATTTGCACCCCTACACCATCCAACACTTTCCCTACTGCTGCACCTTCCTGGAGTTGGAATAGTAAATTGCACCCCTACACCATCCAACACTTTCCCTACTGCTGCACCTTCCTGGAGTTGGAATAGTAATTTGCACCCCTACACCATCCATCACTTTCCCTACTGCTGCACCTTCCTGGAGTTGGAATAGTAAATTGCACCCCTACACCATCCAACACTTTCCCTACTGCTGCACCTTCCTGGAGTTGGAATAGTAATTTGCACCCCTACACCATCCATCACTTTCCCTTCTGCTGCACCTTCCTGGAGTTGGAATAGTAAATTGCACCCCTACACCATCCATCACTTTCCCTACTGCTGCACCTTCCTGGAGTTGGAATAGTAAATTGCACCCCTACACCATCCATCACTTTCCCTAATGCTGCACCTTCCTGGAGTTAGAATAGTAAATTGCACCCCTACACCATCCATCACTTTCCCTACTGCTGCACCTTCCTGGAGTTGGAATAGTAAATTGTACCCCTACACCATCCAACACTTTCCCTACTGCTGCACCTTCCTGGAGTTGGAATAGTAAATTGCACCCCTACACCATCCAACACTTTCCCTACTGCTGCACCTTCCTGGAGTTGGAATAGTAATTTGCACCCCTACACCATCCATCACTTTCCCTTCTGCTGCACCTTCCTGGAGTTGGAATAGTAAATTGCACCCCTACACCATCCAACACTTTCCCTACTGCTGCACCTTCCTGGAGTTGGAATAGTAAATTGCACCCCTACACCATCCAACACTTTCCCTACTGCTGCACCTTCCTGGAGTTGGAATAGTAAATTGCACCCCTACACCATCCAACACTTTCCCTACTGCTGCACCTTATAATGTTGTTTAGAAATACCTTGTTTTTTTGAAATTGGTTTCCTTGCAGAGTCTTCTTCAGTGGGAATGGCCTGTAGGCTGGAGTAGACACTTGTGTATTGATTGGAAAAGTAAAACAAAAACAATTGTCTGCAAAAGTGATAAATGGAAAAAATGAGAAAAATTAACGTTGTAGAGAAATGCAAATTTACAATAACTTTTGGCAAAAATTAAATTCATTTTAACATATAGTACATAACACTTTCCCTACTGCTGCACCTTCCTGGAGTTGGAATAGTAAATTGTACCCCTACACTATCCATCACTTTCCCTACTGCTGCACCTTCCTGGAGTTGGAATAGTAAATTGCACCCCTACACCATCCAACACTTTCCCTACTGCTGCACCTTCCTGGAGTTGGAATAGTAAATTGCACCCTTACACCATCCAACACTTTCCCTACTGCTGCACCTTCCTGCAGTTAGAATAGTAAATTGCACCCCTACACCATCCATCACTTTCCTTTCTGCTGCACCTTCCTGGAGTTGGAATAGTAAATTGTACCTTTGCACTATCCATCAGTTATCCTATTTCTGCACTTTAGTGGAGTAACAATAGCAAAAGGAATGAGTATTAAATTGTTGAAATTATAACACTCATAATGTAAAATACCTTTGTCAGTTGTTGTTTGTTTTCGTGCCTTTAAGGTAATGCTTGCTGCAGGATAGTTATATTTTTTGTAACCGATTTACTGTGGAAAAAAAAAAAATATATAAAAATTAATGTTACTTAGCCAACGTTGGTTAAAAAAAAAAAAACATTTTTGAAAAGTATGATATTTGACAAATGAGTATGTGTCAAAATTGGTTAAGCAAAACATAATACACATTGAATGCATTTTAAAATAAGAGTAATAATGGATACACCTACACTATCACTCAATTACTCTACTGCTGAACATTCTGGGACTTAGAATACTAATCGTTACCTCAGTAACTTGGTACGCTTTTTCAGGTGTTGTACCTAACTGAAGTCTTATTAGTAATTGTTACCTCTGCACCATGGTATAATTTCGTTTATGATGTAGTGAGAATGAGGAAAGAAAAAAAATCACCTTTGCCATTACAACACTTTAGCTAATGCTTAAAATATATTTTTAAACTAAAATAATTTAAATTAAATTATATTTACCTTCACTATACTAAAGGTGAGTCGTTTATGTGGAGGCGATGCAAAATTAGGTACACCAATTTTTGATTCTCAATGTATTGCAAGTTTCTGTTTTTGGAAAAGAAAGTAGTTGTTTTTAGTTGGTGTATATTTTTAGTCATAACAAATTAGAAACAGTACATTTTAAAAGTTAATGTTAAAAATTTAAAAATATATTTTGAATGGAAAGTAGACATATTTTACGCAAAACTATGGTTTAAAAATATTTTACTGACTTACTAGTAGTTGTCTACTAATAATGGTTTTCCGAAGAAATTCAGTGCTCTCTCTGAGGAAGTCGCAGTGGAGGTGACAGAGGGTCAGGTTTTGACGTCTGGTCTCTCTGGTAGTTGATAATCAACTGATTGCAAAATGGTGTCTTCCTGGTATTTATAAGTTTTACTCTGTGTCACTATTAATTTTTTTAAAAACTGCGTTCGATGTGTTTTTTTTTGTACTTTATTTTACTGTGGAAAATGATAATTTAAAAATGCATTTTAAAATGTATTGTTTTCATTAATTTGCTCCGTTTTGGCATCCATTTTGGAACATGTCTTTTGGTATTGTTTTCATAGAAAGTGTTGTAGGACAAGTTTTACAAGTGAGATGGTGAAAATGGCGCCTATGTGTATGTGTGTTTTACTCTGTTTACTTACTTTTCGATTTAATCATGATAAAAATGTGTTAGTACTGTTGTTTTAACTATCTTTCTTTTTGTTAATCTTTGAAATGTGTGAAAATTTAATTTTATTGGGGATGTTGAGTATTAATTTTAATACTCGAGTATTAATTTTAATACTCGAGTATTAATTTGGTAATGGATTTCAGTAGATTTACGCACAGTTGTTCTCCACATTTTAATACACTTCCCCACCCTAAAACCCCTAATTTCCCTGCATCCCGTGCCAGATTTTATTGTACTTTTAAATAAAAAAAAAAAAAATCGCGTTGTAATGGTATGCGTTATAATAGATTTCGTTGTAACAGCACTTTTCAGTATTTTAATAGGTTTTGCGTTGTAAAAGTGTTCGTTGTAAAGTAATGCGTTGTTGTAGTACTTTCGTTGTAAAAAATGCGTTGTAAAGGTATGCGTTGTAATAGCATGCGTTGTAACATCATACATCCTTTCCAGTGTCCGAACCCTCTACAGAACGCACATTGGTTCCCATCTAAGTCTCTCCGTCCGTTGTAGGGTGCAGGTGTATGGTCTCTAGGGGGTAGCTTTCTAGGGGCGGTTGGTTGGTAATTCCCTTTTGGGGGTTCCCTTCCTATGGTCACCCCTTGCAACTGTGCTATCATTACCCTCTCCTTCAGTTCCTTTTTCTTCCTCTCTGACGCCCTATCGTTCTCATTCTTTTGGTTTTCGTAGTATTGGGCCATCTGGAGGATTGCTGCGGGTTTTGAGGCTGCCCAACTGCTCTCGCTGGTCTGTAGCTTCTGGGAGACTTCTTGTGACAGACCCTTCACATAATTCTGGACAAAGAGGTGATGTCCGGTTGAGGTGGTCATGTCCTGGCCACTATAATCGGAAAACACGGTCTCGAATCGAGAGAAGTATTCAGACACATCCTCCTGGGGTTTCTGGCGACAAGCCGTCACTATCGACCAGTCTACCTTTCTTTCTGGGATTAGAGTCTTCAACTTCTGTACAATGTTGTCTGGGAGCTCCAATATGGCTTTCGGGGGTTTCTGTCCCGGTTCTCGCTGTTTATCTATGGTATCGAGTTGTACCCAGGTATATCCGAACGGCTCAGCGTGGTCAACTTTCCGGATTTGCTTCCACACATCAGCCGGCAGACATAACCCGAAGAACAAGTCGATATCTGCTAAGGTCATTATTGTTGAACCTAAGGCTGTACCTAGTTCGGTGTAGAAGGCAGTCGGGTTCTTTCTTAAGTCGGGTAGGGTTTTTCTAAAGGTCAAAATGTCTTGTCGGTCCCATGGCTGGTAGACCCAATTATATACAACCCTTCCCTTCGCATCTTGGTGGTTGATGTCGTCATGTGTTCCCTGACCTCGTGGGGGGACCCAGTAGGGGGCGGCCTCTTTGATGGGCATCATGGTATCAGCCCTTCCTGCCTGGGGCTTAGTCGCTATGGGGGTTTCTGCTTTGGTTGTCTGTCTGTGCTCTTTGAGGTGCCGATAGACCTCGAGTGTACGAGT
Source organism: Triturus cristatus (assembly GCF_964204655.1). NCBI lineage: Eukaryota > Metazoa > Chordata > Amphibia > Caudata > Salamandridae > Triturus > Triturus cristatus. Next base: position 9,529,898 of record NC_140579.1, on the reverse strand, counting down.
GAAGAGGTTCGTCACATCGCCCTCTCCTTCTTCCCCAATGTCTACCTTCCTATATAGGGCCGCTAAGCCTTCGGGACCTTTATCGTGGTATCTATGCTCATATGTATTCAGGGCGTGATAACAAAGTCGTACGACAAAGTGTCGTCTGCGGTTGTCGGCATACGAGTTATACACGTCTGTTATATACTCCTCACTTTCCTTTCGCTCCACCAGTGTCCCTACTATCTTGTCGATTCCTGCTCGTTCATCCTTTGTTAGTCGATTCAGTCTGGTGGAATCTTTCTTTCTCATCTCAGGGTCATCCAACGTTATTGCCAACGTTGTGTTTAGTAAAAGAGGCTCGGCCGGCGCGGAGGCCGTGAGGACCGAGGCCCCTGTACTGCTTTCGCTTGCGTTTGGGGGTTGTGGGTGTTGCACTACCGATTGGGAGGGTGCGTATGGAGGGGGCATGTAAATGATCGGGGGACCTAATAGTAATTCGTCATTCGTTCGTTGCTTAGAAGACAGCTCAGGGTAGAGCATAGAGGGGGTCCTAACAGGGTACTGGCCTGATGTTTCGGGCTCCTGTCTTAGTTTAGTTTCCCTTCTCTTCTTTATTTCTTCTCCTAACTTTCTAGCGGCAAGGTGAGCTGCCTTTCGTAATTCCTTTTCTGCTTTTACTTCTTCCCTCTTTTTCCGTTGTGTTGCTTCTTTGCGCCACATGCCGATACTGTCAAGCATAGTAGGCGTTGTTTTATTACTATGCAGAGCTATTTCTAGCATTTCTATTTTATGGTCGTCGAAGGATCCCATCAGTGGCCACTGACTCTTGGGGTCCTTCCTTGTATATTTATGCCATAGCTTGCTATAAGCTACGGCGACTAGTCCATATTTAGTGAACATGTCCTTATTAGGGGTGCCTTCCAGTGGAGCCGGATGGTCCACCTCTAATAAGCGGTCCGGGCAGAACCAACTACCAATCAGTGGGGAGAAGATAGGCATGACGGGTTACAACGGGGACAAAAGTCAGCACTACCTATCTTTTCACTGCTTGCAAAGACTAGACAGAATATCTCTATTCCTCGTTATTTGTAAGCAGAGAATACCTCCAAAGAACCAATATCGAACAACTAGTGTTCGGACAATCAATCAATCAATGGGGAGATAAAGATAGGCACGACGGGTTACAATGGGGACAAAAGTCTGCGTTACCTACCCTTCACTATTTGCAAAGACTGGACAGAATATTTCTATTCTACGTTATTTGCAAACAGAGAATATCTCAAAGAGCACTATTCTTCAAAACAATCAATGTTCGGACAATCAATCAGTGGGGAGATAAAGATAGGCACGACGGGTTACAACGGGGACAAAAGTCTGCGTTACCTACCCTTCACTATCTGCAAAGGGAGAGAGAGAGAGTATTTCTACTCCTCCCCGTTTGTAGACAGCGAATATCTCAAAGAGAACAATCAATAAGCAATACTAGTATTTTCAATCAATCAATCAATCGTTTCGCAATTTGTCGTGTTTCACGACCTTATCCGGACCGCGTGGACAGTTTCTCGTCTTCCGCCTCCAGCGCCCGATCGTCCTCTACTCTCCGTATTTGCCGCGGCACTCCTGATGGTTCCCAGTCAGGACCGTAGATCACTCGAGAGAGGTCTGCTCGGAACCAGTGAAGTTCGGATGATCGGCTGCCAGACGAGGGTCTATCGGGCAGGAGCTCTCCCGATCGTTGCAGTCGTTCACTCTGTCATCCGGACCTCTCCCACTGGATCCACGTGTCGCTGATGGGCCCCACGTTGGGCGCCAATTGTTAAATGGTAGCGGCAGTCGTAGTCGATAACCTTTCAAGTATTGCCCGGCGGTAATCGCCTCTTATACCATTCGATGCTAAACCAATAAAGAGGCAGGCGCCGGAGACTGGAAGGCAGGAAACAAAGTTTTATTCCGTCGGAGTGGAACACATCAGATCAGACAGCAAGGTATCGTCACGAGGTGCTCTAACTGCATCTCTGAGGCCTGGCCTCTTATACACAGGTTTATGACTTTATTGCAGGTTTATCATACATGGCACATTCTTGAGATTGTTTTGATACATGAAAGAACATCCTCGGAATCCCCACTTCGAGCTCGTTCCCACACATATCTACAGTGGAAGTCCCCACCCCACCCACAGTAGGAGATGGCTATCACACAGCTGGACATTCCGCCAATTCCCGGGTGTGTGTGCGACCGGTCGGGTCTCAGGGGGTGGGGGGCCTTGATCTACTATAATCCTTTGATATGGGGTGTTTCCCTTACAGTAGGGGCAATAAACTGTATCCGCAGGGCTAGGTGATGGCCTGGGATCGGTTCGGACAATGGGGCGCAGAGGAAGGGGGTTATCAAAGAGATGCATGACCATGTATGGGATGTCGGTCAGGCGTGGGATGTGGTTCCATGGCAGGGTCGCGCAGAAGGAGTGGGTTTATGGCCCGTGTATGAGAGAGCGGGGGTGGCCGGCGCGCGGGGGAATGCTTGCAGCGCCAGGGGGACGCGCTGGTGATCGGCAATGAGCAGGGAGAGACCAAGGTGCCTAAAATGGCTGCCGTGCGCTTTCCTGTGTGTCGCGCCGGGGAGAGACAAGATGGCGCAGATAATGTTCAGTTCGCAAGCTAAATTTCCACAGTAGTGTCGCAAACCAATGCCAGTGCCGTGGGTTGGTGTGCGGTCCTGGGTGCTTCGAAGGCTCAGGGATGGTGGTCCCGGTTCGAGTCTCTCCAGTCCTCGAACTGGAAGGAGCTGCGGGTGGTTTGGTTGGCTCTACTGTGGTTTGCTCTGCTCCTTCTGGTCTCTGTTCAGACCAACAACCAGGTTGTTCGGGCTTATGTGAATCGTCAGGGGAGCATGTGCCGGTCTCTGTTTCTCCTTTCCAGAAGGATCGGTCTTTGGGCCGAGCGGAATCTCTTGTCTCTGACGGCTGTTTATCTTCCGGGGAAGGAGAATGGGCCTGCGGACTTTCTGAGGAGGGTGCTCCCTACCTCTGTGACCATGTGTCTGTCCCCTCTTCTGTTCGATCAGATTGTCCTCCGGTTCCGCCTTCCCTGGCTGGATCTGTTTGCCTCGGAGGAGTCTGCCCTTCTTCCTCATTTTTGCAGCTTCGTTACCTCTCGGCTGGCCTGGGCGATCGATGCATTCTCCATACTGTGGTCGCTGGGTCTCCTGTTTGCCTTCCCGTCCTTTGCTTTGACCCCCCGGGTCCTCCGGAAGATTTGGTTGGATCGGGCAGAGGTTCTACTGGTGGTGCCGGAGTGGTCCTGTCGGCCTTGGTTTGGCACTTGAAAGGTTGACTTTGTTGGATCAGGGCTGTTCTGTCGAAGTTGTCCAGTGCATCCAATTGTCTAGGCGCCCTTCCACCTTGAAGTCTTATGACCGTCATTGGAAGAACTTCTCCTCCTGGTGCCTCGGAAAAGGTCTGTCTCCCCTCGAACCTGCTCCTGCAAAACCCCGGCGTGTCCAGCAGACAGCAACCTCAAAAATGCCGGAGGACCTGCCTGCCTTCACTGTCCAAGCTGTTTCTCCTGTGAACACCGGACGTGTTTGAACTGTAGATTCTGGTGCCAGCCAGGACCCGCGAATCCAGCCCACTATGCACCCGCCGAACCCGGCCTGAGCTCGAGTGGAATAATACCACAAGGAGGTCCCCCGGCGATCCTGACCTGAGATCTGGTGACCCCTGACCTGCCTCAAGCCTCCTGACGACGCCTGCAGCCTCAATCCAGAGGACCCCCCCTACTGCGACCAGAGCAGGTAAGACAATCCGACGTCCCAAGGCACCCCTGCATCCGACGCCCCCCGGCCTTGTGTGCCCAACCCAGCGGTGCCTAACCAACCCTCTACATACCAACTTAACCCCACAAAGTGGTGGTCACTCCTGGAAGCTTCTTTGTCCTGGAGAATCTCCATTGAAATCAACAGGGCACCCGACCTCAAAACAGCACCCTGCACCCGGCCGCCCTAGTGCCGCTGAGGGTGCCCCTTTGGTGCTAACTTGGTCCCCAACTTGCCCTGAGCTTAATCCTTGGAGATTTGCTCCCACAAACCCGTGGCCTGCTTGCCAGCAGCCACCAACCGGAGCCCCCCTATCCTCCGTAGGATAACATTGGGCCTCAACACTCTGCACCAGGCCGCCCCAGTGCCACTGGGGGTGCAACAACAGTGCATCACTGACCCTGGGAGACCCCTGAGTTGTACCCCAGAACCCTAACTCAAAAGACCGATTACCTACCTGGAAACCGATAACCTCTTTTCCTCATAGAATAATATTGACACTTTTTCTCCCAAAAAGTTTCTAAGTGTCGACTTTTGAAAACTGAGCATATTCATTAAAATTCACCCGATTATCAAAACGCATTTTCTCAACTGTTTTCAGGAAATGTCCCAGTGCTGAATCTAGGATCCAACACTGAGTAAGAAAAAGTAACGTTAAAGTAACTTACCTGCTAAGTAAATTTCCTCCCATAGGATAACATTGGTGTTTCAATGTGAAAAAGTTTCTGTCAACTTTTGAAATACAATAATATTCTTTAAAAATCGTACAACTAACTAAAACGCATTTACTCAACTGTTTTTAGGAAATGCCCCGGTGCTGAATCTAGGATCCAACCATGTGTTAGTAAAAGTAATCCGAAAATGGCATTTTACTGAAAAAGCCTATTGATTCCTATGAACTGAGTCTACTAAGTTTGTGCATTGCATTGCAACCCCTGTAAACTCGAAATTGGTACAAAGTCCTACCGTATTTTGAAAGTATTCAACAACAGCATCTTGTAGCTGAAAAGTATTTATATGCTTACCCATACCAGGCTTGCTTGGTTCTAGAAATAAAACAACCGTATATTTTTTATACAAAAACAAGTGGCCTAGAGTTCAGTTCTTGAGTGTGTGAGACCATTTGCTGACTGAGTGTGTACATCAAATGCTTAACACTGTCCTCTGATACTGCCTTACTGCTCCACCAAGCCACCACTTTAGAGAGTAAGGTTCTATCTAACTTTAACCTCTGCCAAACCTCTGGAGACCTTTGGACTCTATACACACTGTACCTCACTTTGGGGCAGTATATATAGAGCCAGTTTCTTAGCATGGAACAAACTTCCTTTTGAGCTATGCTCTGTGGCTGCTACTGCCTTGTTTAAGTAAAGGTAAAGATTGGTCGATCTCATTGCACCTCGTGGATGACTGAAAGCTCAGCTTTGGAGCACTCCGTGGAGTAGCCATGCGCTTTATAAGACACATTTCATTCATTCATTCATAACTGGGCCTTTCACCCCTTTTGATCTATTCTCAGGCACTTTAAATAGTCCACTATGCCCCGATTACAAGTTGCATAGTAATATTGTGATGCTAGTACTGTGCAGTAACAACCCACCAGTACTATGCAATTATGAGTTAAACCTGAAGCAATTGGGGAGTTACTGTACGGATCTGGATTTGCGTAGTGGTCAGGGACGGCTCCTCCACTAGGGCGGATAAGCGTTGCCCCGCTGTTTTCTCGCCGTGCGAGAAAGCCAAAACATGAAATGGTAATAACTTTCAGTTCTTACCATTTTAGGTTTGCTTTACGCATTGCAGGCGGGCGGGTGGGCAGGGCTGCTCTGCCCTCTGAGCATGGCAGTGGGGGAGTGGTGTGCCCACTCCTGATGTGCGCAAAGACTGTTTGGTCGGCCCTCTCGGGCCTCCCAAACCAGTCATGCGCACTCGGCCCTTCCTTATGCAGGCTGCATTGCAGTCTGTATGGAGAACATGCCCACCCCGCTAGCCCCCGGCTGGGCACCGTCCCGACGGAGGGAGCCTGGCTGCTCGCTTTTTGTTCCTGTCGGAGGCAGGAGATCAGGAGCAGAAAAGACGTGGGATCAGGCAAAAGGAAGGTTTTCATTTTTGGGGGGATTATTGACCTCCCCACCCCACACGACCCCCCCATGCCTGCCCCCCCACCCTTGAGCCATGGCGGCGGCTAGTGCTAGTAGTATTCTTCTTGGTAATCCCTTTTCTTTGGGGTTAAACACACACACATTTAGCACCTGCTCTGAGGAGGGTTTAAGTGTCCGCAAGGGGCTGTGGTCAACATGCGTCGTAAGGTACGGTTAAAAGGAAGGGGCAAGGAGGGTGGAGAGGGGATTGACAAGTGGGGTCATCTCATACTCCCCTTGTGCCTTATTTGAGGCTTGGACAGGGTGCATTAAAGGGATTTTCCCTCAATGATATTACGGGTTTAAGTTTCTGGTCAGTAAAATCCAGTTTGCTGTTTCAGCACCAAGTACATCTGTGTTCAGGAATGCTGAACCTCTGGACCACACAGGAATCCAGCTGTGCACAGTTCCTAGTCGGGCCTATGTCTTTTATAGGCACCTTGCAAGTGGGCTGTGCAGCCAGAGGCAGTGTGACACCATGAGATCCGAGAAGCAGTGAAAAATCAAACACAGCCTCCTGTACCTGTAAAGGGTATTTGGACGCAGCAGCCTGCCTTATGCTGTGTGTAAGATAGAGCTGGGCGAGCCAACAAATGAACAAATAAAACCGAGCCAGAGTGAAACGAGCTGTGCTTGGCTCAAAGAGCTGGTGCACGAGCCGAGCCAGAGTGAAATCGAGCTGTGCTTGGCGCAAAGAGCTGGTGCACGAGCCGAGCCAGAGTGAAATCGAGCTGTGCTTGGCTCAGAGAGCTGGTGCACGAGCCGAGCCAGAGTGAAATCGAGCTGTGCTGTGGGTCTGGCTTGGCTCAAAGAGCTGGTGCACGAGCCGAGCCAGAGTGAAATCGAGCTGTGCTGTGGGTCTGGCTTGGCTCAAAGAGCTGGTGCACGAGCCGAGCCAGAGTGAAATCCAGCTGTGCTGTGGGTCTGGCTTGGCTCAAAGAGCTGGTGCACGAGCCGAGCCAGAGTGAAATCGAGCTGTGCTGTGGGTCTGGCTTGGCTCAAAGAGCTGGTGCACGAGCCGAGCCAGAGTGAAATCGAGCTGTGCTGTGGGTCTGGCTTGGCTCAAAGAGCTGGTGCACGAGCCGAGCCAGAGTGAAATCGAGCTGTGCTTGGCTCAAAGAGCTGGTGCACGAGCCGAGCCAGAGTGAAATCGAGCTGTGCTGTGGGTCTGGCTTGGCTCAAAGAGCTGGTGCACGAGCCGAGCCAGAGTGAAATCGAGCTGTGCTGTGGGTCTGGCTTGGCTCAAAGAGCTGGTGCACGAGCCGAGCCAGAGTGAAATCGAGCTGTGCTTGGCTCAAAGAGCTGGTGCACGAGCCGAGCCAGAGTGAAATCGAGCTGTGCTGTGGGCCTGGCTTGGCTCAAAGAGCTGGTGCACGAGCCGAGCCAGAGTGAAATCGAGCTGTGCTGTGGGTCTGGCTTGGCTCAAAGAGCTGGTGCACGAGCCGAGCCAAAGTGAAATCGCGCTGTGCTTGGCTCAAAGAGCTGGTGCACGAGCCGAGCCAGAGTGAAATCGAGCTGTGCTTGGCTCAAAGAGCTGGTGCACGAGCCGAGCCAGAGTAAAATCGAGCTGTGCTGTGGGTCTGGCTTGGCTCAAAGAGCTGGTGCACGAGCCGAGCCAGAGTGAAATCGAGCTGTGCTTGGCGCAAAGAGCTGGTGCACGAGCCGAGCCAGAGTGAAATCGCGCTGTGCTTGGCGCAAAGAGCTGGTGCACGAGCCGAGCCATAAAAATGTGTGTTTGCCATGCAAATCACGCGAAAGACATCTTGCAAAAATAGGATACAGTCTGGTTAAATTAAAAATACATGTTTTTTTTGCATGCTTAAGCATTTAGCCTTAGTACATCAGATGATATCACTGCTTTGAGAAGCATTTACTAAAAGTGATTGCTGTTAAACAAGAACTTAGAAACATTTATGTCAACATTGACATTAGTGAACTAAGGGGGATATTCACAATGAAGTGACGCAGTGCAGCGTTAGCCTTGTTGGCTGAACGCAGAGGTCCGCCACTTCAGAAAAGCAGGGCGGCACTGTATTTACAAGGATACGGTGCAGCCCTGCATTTCATGGTGCTAATTGCAGCTTCCTAGCGCCAGCGCAGGCACCCGTGTACCATTGTGCAAGGGTGGCTGTGTTGCAGGGAAAGATTGTTTACATGCAGGAAGGTGTCCCTTTCTGCACATAAACAAACACCAATGGCGTTTTGTAACTTCTATGTGCGCTGCAGAATGCACCACACATCGAAGTTGCAACATGTCATTTTTATAAGGATTGTTTATGTGCAAAAAGGGACACTTTCCTGCACATAAACAATGAATGTCGTTATCCTGTTTCTATGTGCGCCGCACGATGCAGCACACATAGAAACAGCAAAAACGAGGAGAAACAAAGCACTTCTCCTCGTTTCGCCACGGTAAGACCATGCTTTTTTGGTTGACCACTTATCACTGACAGCTGGAATTATTAAAAAGTTTTTATTTTCAATATTTTTTCTTTATCAATGTTATCTTTTTTTTAAATTCCACCGTTCAACAATTATGTACACAAATTACAGCAACACGACCACATTTCTTAAGGAAACCAGCAAAAGAACAAGAAGCCCTACGTCCAGCTCATTCGCACCAATTCAATCACCCACAACCCTCATATCGCACTGGTATCATACCACACATGCACGCATCTCAAACACCGACCCTTGGTCTCATACCACCTTTACCACTTTCTGGGACCAGGGTACCACAACAAACAACATCAAATTCAGACTGCTAGTTTGTGTGCATTAACCAAAATTGGAAAACCTTCTGATTTAAACAAAGACAACTTTACAACAATGCACAACAAAATTGACGTTAAACAAAAATGTTTGTTTGGGAATACACAACGCCCGCTTATTTTACAAGGCAGCTTTAAACCATGTTAAGTGGCTTAACGCTGCCTCGGAAATAAGGCGAAGCCCGTATCGCCACCACAGCGTCACTAACAGTGACATTCCGGTGGCGATATGGGCCTTTAAATATGCCCCTAAGGGGCAAGTCAGTTGACACGTGCACCCCAAATGTGGCCTAGATTTATCCTGGCATATAATGGGCATCCTTGACATGAGGATGCCAGCACATGGCATTGCAGTGCCAAAATATGGCATATTGCAGGAAAGCTTATCATGACGGGTGCCCATCACTTGCAAACTGTTTACAATCCTTGGCATATTGTGGGCATTCATGGTTCTTATGGATAACTTTCCTTGTATAATTATCGGCCTTGGTATAATGGTGCCCATTCTTGACATAATATGGGCTATTTCTGGCATTGGCATAGAAATCCTTGACATACGGTGGGTATCTCTGCCATATGATGGTGACACGCGGGCAGTGCATGCACAGTCTATCCGTGTGTTGCCGTTTGATATGGGTATTCTGGATGAAACTGACTAGCTAGGGTTTGGGGACCAAATATATATTTAATGGAAGTGAAAAGCTTATATTTCAAGACAAATACAGTGCATGAATCTCTTTCTGATATTCCCTCTGATGTTGGCCTGATCCATTAGGAGTGAAGTAACCTGCCTGCTCTCTGTATCCTGCTCGGTGCCGCTCCTGTATTATTGATCTGTAAGACCTGACTAGGCTCTCTAATGAGATGCAAAGTGGGCGTTCCTCCCAGGATAACGGGAGAAATGTCGCCAATCGACATTTCTCCTATTATCAAGCCTCACGCAAAGCAGCATAGCGACAAGAAAAGTAGCGATAACCCCTGTTATCGCTACTTTCCTTACGCCTGCTTCAGGACTGACTTAACCTTGATATCCTATGGAGGGTGGATATCATGGCTAAGTCTGTGAGGCCCTATCAACAAGCTATCGCCAAACATCATGGGATTATCGCTGGGTTTCCAGCGATAATCTCACGTTTTGCAGTTAGCGCTAGGATTTTTATCGCTTTTGAGATAAGCGTTGCTAATAGCACGCTATCTCAGCGATAAAAATCCACCGTTCAACAAATATGTACACAAATTACAGCAACACGACCACATGTTGCTTAGATGCCCCATAGTATTTTAATTTTTCAGCTTTTTTTCTGCCAATTGACCCTCAGTTATGTGACTAGGAAACTCATGCACACTTTAGGATGGAACAGTCCAAGAAAGTGAAAAGTAGAAGTGAAGCAGAATGCTAAATAGATTTTTTTTAATTGATAAGCCATTTTAAGGTGTATGGCCCAGATTTCCTGAACTGACTGAAGTTCCTGTGGGCATTGTATTGACTTCTTTCAGCAAACTGAACTGTGAATTGCATCATTTTGCCACCAGGGTTTGTGTTTGTGGCAAGAGTGAATCCTCAACACCCCCAGATACCTCCATCTTGCTGGGCTCCCTGTGACAGTATTGCAACATGTCACGTGTCCCTATACAATGGCTTGTTAGCAGTGTACGTGAACATTGTACTGTAAAGTGCACCATTCGGCACATTTTCCTTTTTAAAGTTTTCTCAAGGAAACACCCCTCTCACGTGCCCACATGGAAGCTGGATTCTCCTGCCGGATACAGTTTCACGCCGGTTAATTATGCCACACTGCTTTAAAAGATGACACAAGGCTACTTTCCAAAGCTCAGTGGTAGATTCTCAGAGCGCTGGATGCATTTCCAACAAGTGAAGTGCGGGCTTGTCCCCCTTGTGCTTGTGATGTGGGCGCGTTCGGGCTGCCTGTGGCATGATTTCCATGCACGCACTGACTCGAAACCTCCGTTCACCTGTGTCGTCCCATGAAATAACAGATCCGGCTTAAAATAAGGGTTTTTGAGCTAACAGTGCCATCTTGTGGTCACTTTGAAATAATCAATATGCAAGCGAGTTGGGTGTACCTTACATCACGGACCTTATTAAACTAGAGCCAATTTTGTTGTGGCATAAGGTTTGGTCCGGAAGTGAGACAGGCCTGAACAGGGATTTAATTAAGGACTGTCTAGGTCTCGATGGAGTCGCGAAAATCCGTTGGCTTAACTACTTAAGATACTTCTTTGTGGAGATGGGTCATTCTGAATTTTTCGACTCTCCGGATAGCATGATGGGCATCTCAAGAAAGAAGTTCAAGCAAATCTGCCTGCATTATCTAACAGAGAAACGCTGGTTGTCAGAGAAATGCAGAGCTCTGTCATGGCCAACCATTTACTTATTAAAAATCAAGGCATCCAACCTTATTTGAACCTAGTCCCTAGCTGTCATTCCCGAATGTTACTGACTCGCTTCAGGGCAGATATCTTTTTTAGATTAGTTACCTTCCCTGAGAAGAATTGCTGGCTAAAGGAACTCATTCCCTGTCCCTGTGATCAAGTTTCTGTCCAATCCTCCCTTCATTGTATTTTCTTCTGTAAATACTATTCAGAACCCAGAAAAAGTATTCTTCGACCCGTCCTAAAAAAGCTAGGGCTGAGACAATGTAGAGTGGCGTTGGTCAGATTGCAAATGTTAGATGATGAATTTATAATTTCCTCTGTGTCAATGTTCCTTAAAACTGTTTTAAGATTTAGGATCTCCATGAATTAGATAATTTTTAAATGGTAATATTTTGACTTTTAAAGCTTGCTGTTTTCTTGCCAGGAATGAAATGTAATATATGTGTGCTTTTATGGTTTTGTTTTTAAAATCGAATAAAGCTGTTTCTGATTCTGATTCTGATTCAATATGCAAGCGAACTTGCTAGCTCTTCTAGGGTAAAGGTGCGGAAACATCTGGATCATTTTTGATGTATTTAAATACGATTCTCCCTAAGTGTATAGGTTGCAAGCCATAGGTTTTTGACGGTTCCGATGGTGTTGGGGTTCAAAAAATAATGCAGTAGTCTCTAGAGCTGACACCTCAATCAAAATGATTATTGGTCTGAGACAAAATCCTTTTATGTTCACCTTGGCTTGAAACACCTGGGAATATTAGCAGAGTACTGGAAGGTGATAAGTAAACGACTCCCCTTCGGGTCAAATCTTCCTCTGTCTCTAATGGGGCCAGTGGTGTTGATACAAATGATACTCCTGCCTAGATGTCCTTCAAAGAGTGATGTGCCTATGAGGAGTTCCTGCGGGGTCCCTCAGGGTAGGCCCACTGAGGGTTTTGCATCTGTTATCGAGAGCAGGCATGATTTATAAAGCACTTTGTGGCGCTGCAAACCCAAATTAAAGGGCGAGGGATGTCGATACCCAGTTAACAGACACTGAATGGTACAAAGTATTAGTGTACAATAAAAGGACTGTGAGTGCAATTTAATGTACTACATTCCAAGATGGAGGGCGTGAGAAGTGATACAGGGTTCGCTCCCCATCCCAAACATCTAACCATGCAAAAACAACAGGAGGGAACCCCTGCCGTGCTGAGCCTGTCTCTCCGTACTAGCCCAAGGGCATCACCCTATGGTATTTAAAGGACTCTCACCCACTGGGATTGCGAGTGCCGTGCTTCATTCTAGCGTCTCATCCAGATACCCAGGGGCAGATTTATGTTCCCTGGCGCATCCCTGCAAATCAACATGGATGCGCCAGGGAAGATGCGTCACGCAAGTCTGCCCTTGCGCCACCGCAGATGCGACGCATTTACAATGCGGTGCATCGTGGCGCAAGGACAAGCAGATACGTGATGCATCTGCCGGCGTAAGGTTGGCGCAGTGCTGAAGTTGCGTCAAGCACGACGCAACTCCAGCACTGTTCCAACCTACCCTATCCCTAACATGGTGCGTCAAGCCATACGCCTGCTTCAAGCAGACGCAGGGTTTTGATGCATCAGCGTTGGGAAAGTGACTCAGTGAAATCTTATAGATTTCACTGAGTCACTTTTCAGGGGCGTTCCTGCGACGGAACGCCCCCCCCGTGTCGAAACGCCCACGTGAAACCTGATGCAGGTGTCACGTGGCGCAGGGCTTTACACCGTGACGCATCTCCATAGAAGCGTCACGATGTAAATGGGGCACAACGTGGCGCAGGGTTTACGCCGCCGCTGCGTCACAAAAGTGACGCAACGGCGGCGTAAAAGGGGCGCAAGTCCCACATAAATCTGCCCCCTAGTGTATCTGGACAGGCGCAACCTTGGTCGCCGAGGGAGCTCTTTGGTTATTGGGTGGATTCCTAGATTCCTAGATTTAAAGTAGTCTAGGTTGCCCTAAGGGTTAATTATATTTTCAAAGGACAACCTGGTGAAGTTAAAAACAGATGGGGATTCAGTAAGGAAATGAGTATCCTCTGTATCCCCGTGTCAACATGTTATTTATTTTTGTACAGTTTAAAATACTACATAGAAGGTAATTAACAGCAAAACTATTGATGAATGCCCAAGATGTTCTCCTAGATCAATAGATCTTAAGTACCTGGTCTGTTCATGCACAAACATAGGAGATTACTGAATATCTATAGGTGAACTTTTTGGAAAACACAACGTGAACAGTAATTGAGCTGTCTATTAAATCCTGCACACCAGGTCTACACACTAAAATAAAAGAGGGGGACATCATATGTAACTTTGTGTGCCTGTGCCTGTTGTTGGCTAACAGGCGTATTACGCGGGTTGCACCAAAAGGTTCCCATGATTGAATTGTGGAAGCATGATGAGAGAGAGTGGCTAGCTGAGGAGAAAAGGTGCATGATTGTCGTCACAATGAGGGGCATAGCTTTCATTAGTGCAGCAGACGCAGTGACACCGGTGCCCAAAGTCATTTGGAGCCCACTGAACCCTGATTGTTGCTGTATTTTAGAATTCAAACAGGAGCCAGGGTACCATTTCCGGCCTTGTACTAGGGCCCAAGACACACTGGCTATGCCCAAGGTCGGAATGGATGATGAACTGTCACGTGGCTTAGTTAAGCCCAGAAGAAACACCGCCATTTTTGTTTCTTAAGTTGCCTTCTTTTCTACACGATGACCTTTGAGACGCATTTGCTTGCACGACAGTTCAGGATTAGTTTCTCTGAATCCACTTTGCTTACAAATTCCACTTTGTAAAGACACTATCACGACACCTTGAACATTTAGTACAAGGCCTGAACACACATTGTGCAAATGTTATTGTTTGTTATTCATCAATGAGGCGACATGGTTATCACAAGAGAATAAACGATGTCAGCCGGGCTGAAGCCTCGACACAGAAGCATGTATACTTTTATAATAAATACATACGCATTTCTGTGTTCAAATCAGAGGAGCACTCTGCTGCCACTGCAAGGTCGTCGCTGTTATCGGAGCCTCAGCCCAGCTGATTCCTATCTACCCTCTGCAAGGAGTGACGTGAAACTTGTGACCAAGACGGGGACCTGCACACACTTACCTTCAGGGAATAGGGAGTTAGATCATCTGGGAAGGGAATCTTGGCAGAACACCCACCCTAGGCAACTAAGTTAGAGAGCGCATCGTAGGAGTACACTATACACAGTACTTATATGCCAGCATATATACACTGCTTTAGCACAATGGTGGAATTGTTCATTCTTTTCACTGTCCTCATATCGCTCATAACATTTATTTGCTTCTGTCTATTAATCATTGTGGTGCCTATATTCTATACAAGAATTATAATGGTTCAATAAACATTGAAACGCCCCCTTGTGTATTTCTTGTGTATCTACCATGCACGAGAGACTGAGGGAAAAGTTTCTAGATCCGATACCACGATTTCCTTGGGGAGTTAAGGTTGTCATGTTCTAAGGTCCCCCAAACCATTGGTTAACCTTCTAAGTTTACAGGTACTAGTGGGGGCAATGTGAGCAGGCAGGACTATCGCCCAAAATATCCTGAGGGTGTGTATGGAATCAGTCTGGCACCCTCCCAACGTTTATGTTGTCCAAACAAACAAACAGTTCCTACTGAGAAAGTGTAAAACGTATGACAAAACTGCGGGAAGACCTGAGCGACTGAGATCAGAGATGTCAGAGGTGCTAGAAGGTGAGATATGTGCTGCCACCCCTTATCCTCTTGGAACAGTAATAGCCCCCTTTAAGCTCCTCCATCCCTAACTGGAATTTATTGGAGATAGATGCACACACATATTCCTTCTTAATCAAACAATAAAGAGAATTAAGGTCCCTAAAGAATGGTGCAGCAACATAACATTCTATTTATAAAGTTGTTAAAAATATCTGACAAACATGGAAACAGCTAAATCAACACACCAATCAGAACTAAGGTGCCAACGAGCACATGCCCCAGGATTCTCACCCTTCTGTTATTGCGTCAAGATAGAGTGGACAGTACCGCTCATTCAGTCTCACTCAATGGTATTTGCCTGGCTTTATTCATCACTCTCTTACACACAGACGCCTTGAGTGTAGCTCACTACACACTTGTGTATTAGGGCTCATCGGTGGGTCATTACAAATGACAGTCAGTCAGTGGCATTTGCTTGGAGTACAGAAGCTATGAGTCTGGCTAATGTTCACAGACTGCTGTCCTCAGGCACTGTAGCGTGTTCCTTGTCCTTGTCGTCTGCGTGCAGTCACCACTAGTGGGCAAGTTCAGTCTCTTATGTGGAGAGCACTCTACAAAACCCCCCAAACCAAGCCGCTGTAGGCAGTCACCTCGAGGGTGCTAATGCCACCATAGGCGTCTGTGACTGAATGTGGTCCAGAGCTAAAAAGGAGTTTATATCTAGAGCAAAGACAGAACAGGTAGTAGGGGAAATCTGCGCAGGGAAGTGATCGAGGTAGCTCCAATAGGTATCCTAATAAGTGCTGATGCTCAAGGGTCAGTACGCCGATACACTGACACGAGGACCCGCTGACAGCGGGCCACGATGCAAGAGTCAGGATATGTGGCTGATTGTGACCACTTTTAACTAACAATACTGACATTGGGAGATTTGTGTATTTAACCGGTGAATGAATACGATTATGACTTTAGGAATTTAAAGGACTCTTTTCAAAGCAACTTTAAGTAATTTGATGCTCATGAACTTTTGCTATTTTGCCCTGATAAAGTCCATGGCTTACAGCCGCATGGACGAAACACGTGTTGGCATGGTCAGTGGCTTGAATTCATTCTGTTAAGAAGACGGATATCATGGAAAGATACCTTGCAAACTTGGAATAAAAACAAGAAAAATATACCCAGGATTGATACTGGGAATTTATTTGTTGCTTCTACTTATGTGCTACTTGCTGGGGATGCCAACTGTTTACTTCGTATATCTAGAGCACTAACCACATTTTAAACAATCAACTGTCAAGAGAAGGAAGGGAAAATACGTTTATTTAAACAGTATGTGAGAAGTGGTAAGATATTGAGAGTAGAACTTTCTCCCTTAAGTGCAACATTTAATCAAGTGGTCAACTGGATAAAAAAACAAAGATTACAAATAATTTAAAAGTTCTTTGTTGCTATTTGAAAACTCAGAAAATATGTCCTCATTTTAGTTTTTTAGAGCACTAACCATAATTTTGATGCAAATAAGACCCTCTCATATATGTAATTTCTAAAGGAAATGCTCTAGGTATTACGGTTTTGATTACATCAAGATGACGTCAGGCGTTCCACACTTTTGTAATAAATATAGAATGTTAGCAATCTAGTTGTTCATTGGGATACTGTTGAGAGGCAGAGGCCAGGGGCACGGACTCTGAAAATTGAAGGCAGGTAGGAGGGTGCAAAGGCAACAATTCAACCACACTGAGCAGGCAGGAAGGGCCGTGGAAGCACAACAGACTATGGAGGGCAGTGGAAAGGGGGGCAGGGGCAAAAACCAACAATACAGGAATGGCAAGAGAGGCTGTGGCAATGTAATAGACCATTGTGGGCAGAAGGACGAGGCAATGGTAGTACAACCATACATGCCAACAGACCCGTTTCAGCCAGGAAACGTCCAATGTTTTTAAGCTCAAATGGGCTTTATTTGATCTGTCTCCTGTCTACAATCTCCTCTTTTTCAATGTAACTCAAAGGGGAAAATCAATACCCCAGTTTTTTTTTCAAAATCTCCCTCTTACCAAGTTCAAAATGTTCGCAAGTATGGTACATTGGATCATGGAAGGCAGGAGGAATTGGGGTAGGGACATGGACTCAGATAACAGAGGACAGGAGGGACATGGAGAGGTGCACCAAACTGACCCTACAGGGCAGGCATCAGGGTTTGCAGCAGCACAATACACCACACAGGGCATGCGGGACGGGAGTGCAGCACAACAATCCATAGAAAGAAATAGGGAGGGGACAGGACCATGCACATGGACAACAGAGAACAGAGGGGAAAGAGGCAATGGTAGCTAGCTGACCATAATGGACAGACAGGAGAGAAAGCTGCAGCATAACAGACCATAAAGGGGAGGAGGGACGGATCAGGGGCATTACAATGGAACAGACAAGCCAGGAGGGAGGGAATAGGGGTCTGCACATGGAAACAGAGGGCTGGGGGCAAGGGGGCAGGGCAGGAGCAGCAAGATGACCATGGAGGTCAGGCAGGATGGGCACTAGAAACAAGACACACCATGGAGAGCAACAGTGAGACTATGATGGCATACACACAGACCATGGAGGGAAGGTGGGAGGGGGTCAGGGGCAGCTAGCTGACCACACAGGGAAGGTGGGAGGGGCCAAGGCAGCACAGAAGACCATGCATGGCAAGCAGGAGGGTTAGTGGCAGCACAATGGCTATGATAGGCAAGAAGGAGGGTGCAGGGGCATGCACAAAGGACCATGGAGGATAGAAGGGAGGGTCAGGACCTGGGCACAGACAAGAGAGTTCAGGGGAAGGGGCCTCACAACAGACCGCGTGGGGCAGGCAGGAGGAGCAGTTGCAGCACAACAGACCAGGGAGGGCAGAAGGGTGTGGCAGTAAAATGGGCCATGGAGGACAGGAGGAAGGGGATAGGGGCATGGCATGTGGACAGGCAGGGTGGAGGTGGCAGGGACAGGTTACAGTCATCTGACAATGCTAGGCAGGTGGGAGGGGAGTGGCAGCTCAACAGAACACTCATAGTAGATAGGAGTGGCAGGTCCATGGAACATGGTGGGCAAAAAGGATGGAGCAGGGGCATGCACAAAGACATCGGAGAGCAGGGGAAAGGAGAATAGGGGCAGCAAGCTAAGCACAGAGGCTAAGCAGGAGGTCAATGATGAGCCATAGAATTGGGCAATGGAGGGCAGGAGGAGTGGACTGGTACATCATGCTAAATGGATGGCAGTGGCAGCACATCAGACCATGCATGGCAGAAGGGAGGAGGCTAGTCCATGGGTTCAGACAACAGAAGATAGGGAGGAGGTGGATGGGGCAGCAAGCTAACTGTTCAGAGACGGTGGGTATTAGGAACGTTATTGTTTTTAAAATGTGTGTCTGTGCGAAGTTCTTAAAATATGAACAAGTATGCAGCATAATCTCACTTTTATTCAGGAAGAAGAGGACATTTATGACTGTGACTCCGGGCTCACTTGGCAGCAACACCCCCTGACCTTCCAACCCACATCGCAAAATGTAATGCCCGTGAAAAGGGTAGGTGGACGCAGTGTTATATAGAACATAGTCCTGAGAGCACGATTGAAAATGAAAACTAGATATAGAATATGGTATAAACTATGCACCAAAAAGTGTGATATAAGATGAACCGGGGTGTGAAATATAATATGCAATACATTGTGCGCAATTACAGATTCATTGGAGAGCGCGAGATAGCACAGGCACTAGCGCGTGCTATGCGATATGCGCCTTGGAGTGTAATATGCACAGGGCAGTGTTGTGTAACCTAACTAGTCTCTAAAGTTGTAATATAAAATATGTGCTGGGGAGTGTAACGTTGCATATGCACTGTGACAAATATATGGATCCCAGATTGTAATATGTATGGCATAGCGCTGTGCCTTATAACATAGGCATCGAGCAAGGCACGTTAGATGGGGCAATATAACCCGGGCGAAGGCAAGTGTGGCATGACATATTCACGGGGTGGTGTTACAGTGCACATGGGCTAGAGAGTGTCATAGCATACGCACTAGCTGGTGGAATACAACACAGAGGTGTGTGGCAGTCGGTGGGCACTGGTAGGTGTAACACAGCATTGGGCTCAGCCAGGAGCCCGCTGTGACTCTCAAGTGAGGTTTGTCTCCTTTCCAGAGAGTAAAATAAAAAGTATTACACATCCGGCGGTGGATGTGTGTTTTATTAACCGTGAGGGGGGTTTCTTGCATAGTTTGGTCGAATTTTTGTCGAATCCCCTTTGAATGGCTTGATGTGCGTGTGTATTAAATGTGCCCGTCAATAGCTACCCCTGTTTGTATAAATAAACGACAAGGGTGTCTACTTGGAGAGTACCCACCAGCAGGGGCGCCGGGATTAGGCACGGTAGGGTGTCAGACATGTCAGAGCTTCACTAGCGGTGTGAATACATTCTACGTGGATTCATTGTATGCATAGTCGCCTTTTAATGAATATCACGCAAATCGTCATGGTGATAGGTACATACGGTTTGTCCAGCATGTCCTAGGTGTTTCTATAAATATATATATTTTTGAAAAAAATAAAAAACAAAGGCCGGCCCCGGGGGATGGGGTCCCCGGAGCCATAAGTGGCCTGAGGAGGGGGCAACACAGCCCCCCTCCTAAAGAATAAAAAAATTTAAGAAAGGCCATGACCTGGGGGTTGGGGTCCCCGGGGCCGATTAAGGCCTTGGGAGGGCCAAATTAATTTTTTTCAACAAAAAAAATTAGGGTGCAGGCCCTGGGGGATGGGGTCCCCAGGGCTAATAAATTAGAAAAAGAAAGGGGGCCACACAGCCCTCCTTCTTAAAAATAAATAAATAAAAGACCGGCATCGCGCCGGAGGCCACGCCCTCTCCTTGCAGCACTCTGCGAACGCGCCCCCTGGCCAGTTGTAAGTTGAGGAATTAATTCCCCTTCAATACTGAGGGTCCCTGAGGGCCAACTAGCCCAACAGGTATCTCCAGTATGCGCCAGGGAGCTGCGTTGCAGACAGGTGTTCTGAGGCCATGCCCCTTTTTACACCTCCATGCAACGCAGCTCTGTGGTGCTTACTGGAGGTACCTAGTGGGCTAGTGTGACCCTAGGGACCCTTAGGATTCAAGGGGACTTAATCTCTCAACTCAGAACGCCCACAGGCGCTGTGGCACGTTTTTAAGTTGGGGAAATAATTCCCTTTCAATCCTGAGGGACCCTGGGGTCCAACTAGCCCACCAGGTGCTTCCAGTAAGCACCACTGCTCTGCGTTGCAGAGAGGTGGTGCAGGCCGTGCCACTTTTTACACCTCTCTGCAACGCAGCTCTGTGGCACTTACTGGAGGTACCTAGTGGTCTAGTTGGACCCTAGGGACCCTCAGGATTCAAGGGGACTTAATTTCCCAACTTAAAACGGCTACAGGGCGTGTTTACACAGTGGGGAAGGGAGGGGACGGGGCATGAGGTGACGTGTTCAAACACGCCCTGTGGTGCGTTTTGAGAGGTAGTTTTAATCCCCTGCCCTATTATATACTAGGGGCTTACAGAGGAGGTCATGCTAATCACATAGTGTGCCCTAGTGTATGTAGGTGTTTTCACTGTATTCTGAGTGTCTTTTAACATAGCACTGGCTCTAGGACTGGTTAGTCAGACTCAGTTACCACCAGTATCCGTCTGAAAAAGTTGAGGGTACAGGATGATTTTGCAACAAGGCTTGTTTCTGCTCTTCTGTTTGTTCTTTCTGCACGTTATACTTCTTCCTGCACTTTTCTTCGTCTTTGAGGACTTCTGTTGCTTCTTTCTGCATTTCTTTTTTTTCTTTCTGTGCGTTTTTCCTTCTTTCTTCACATGTCCTATCTCTGTAGGCATAGCTAGAAATTAGCATTTAAAAAACCTTTGAAATTCACTAAAAAAAACATAGGTTTCAGGCACGTTATAGCTAGGAATTAGCATTTAAAAAACCTTAGAAATTCACTGAAAAAACCATAGGTTTCAGGGGCGTTATAGTTAGCTGGACTTTTCACTCATACAAAACCATAGAAATTCCCCCGTTATAGTTAGTTCAGCAAACTATAACTCGCGCGCCCGCAATGCACTGCTGATGACGTCACATATTACATCACTCATGACATGGTCAGTGACATCACTCATGACATCACTGATGACATCACTGATGACATCATCCTTGTGATAGAGTGGCAGACCTCCTCTCCCCCTAATATAACCTTTGATACACACATTCAAAAATAGAAATTAAAATTTTCAAAACAATGGACATACCAATACCAGTTACAACAACCTATTCAGTAATTGTAAGATCCACATCCACATCCACTCATTCACCAACAGTCCTATACAGTCACTCATACATGTACTCACTCATCATATGTACTCATACACCTATACATCCTGTTACACAATGCCACTCATCCATAAAGTTACTCACACACATAGTCACTCATGCTAATAAAGAATCAAACATCCGTTTACCTGCATATACAGTTATACACACACCACCACACTTACTTCTACAGAAACTTACACATACTTAGTCTTTTTAACAATCACTTATAGAAACACATACTTATTCATACAGGAACTCTTTCAATCTCTAACTCTCACATATACTCACTTATATACACCAATAGTCACATATACTAGTTTAAAACATATGTAGTTACTCATAGAGACACTATTGAGACAGACATTCACTCACTAACACACCCATGCACACACTCATCCACCCATACAGTCCTGCACACATGCTGTCTTCAACACATACAAGCAGTGAGTCACTCATTCATGCACCTATGCACTACGTAATACCCCCCACCGAACCATACAGACATCAGACACTTATACTGATACTCAAAAAACCAACTAATAACCTATATAGACACTCATGTAGCCACTCACCAACCCATGCAGCCACTTATACACAAAGTGAGAGACTGATACAGATATTTACATATTTAAACATTACTCACTAAGCCATGTATTCACTAAGATACACTTAATCAGTCAGTTATACAATCAATTTTTCAAAAACAAATCATCCATTTAGACACTTATATACCCATTTATTCTTCCATCGACCTTGAGATATACATATATAAAACATATGTAATTTTCAGAAAAACACACATTCACTGGATGATGTCATCAGTGATGTCATCAGTGATGTCATTTGAGATGTCATCAGTGATGTCATGAGTGATGTCACTGACCATGTCATGAGTGATGTAATATGTGATGTCACAGGCAGTGCATTGCGGGCGCGCGAGTTATAGTTAGCTGAACTAACTATAACGGGGGAATTTCTATGGTTTTGTACGAGTGAAAAGTCCAGCTAACTATAACGCCCCTGAAACCTATGGTTTTTTCAGTGAATATATAATCTGCATATCTATATAAATACAAATATAATTGCATGCATACATATACATATATGCATGTTATGTACATGAAATTTTGAAAAACACTAATAAAAGCAAAGCTAAAAATCCACCTAATTACAAACAGAATTGCTTTAACTTAAACGAGGGCGAGACCTATTGCATTTTCGATGCTTGTTTACTTTGGTTCCATCAAGAAGGCATTCAGATGTGACACATTTGCCATAAATTCTGAATGGCAGCACTCTAGTTGCTCATTAGATCACTGTAGTAAAGCTAATGCTCACCTGGGAACTCTGCTGCTGGTATTCAAAGTGCATGTTTCAGTCTGCATGTCAGAAGTTTTTAATGAAATAGAAGAGGATTTGAGAAGTCAAAATGTGCCCTCATTTTCCTTTCTGCAGCACTAATCATAATTTCTATGGCAAAATGAACCCCCCCCCCATCCCCCTCATTTTGTTCCTTTGCAAATTAAGGGGCAGATCTATATTAGAGATGCGCCACTTTTACGCCGCCGTTGCGTCACTTTTGTGACGCAGCGGCGGTGTAAACCCTGCGCCATATTTACATCGTGACGCATCTATGGAGATGCGTCACGATGCGTCACGATGTATTGTAAATGCGGCGCATCATGTGTCGCGCAAGGGTAAACTTGCGTGACGCATCATTCCTGGCGCATCCTTGCTGATTTGCAATGATGCGCCAGGAAACATAAATCTGCCCCTAAATGTTTTACGTGTTACCACTTTATTCCAATCAAGATGGCTTCAGGTGTGCAATACTTTTGTCATAAGTAACACTGTTAGCGCTCTAGTTGTTTGTTAGAACACTCTGGGACATTCTGTCATTGGGCTATACTTGGGCTACATCTGGGTCATATTTGTGCTACAGTTGGGCTCTTTTGTCTCTGGTGGCCATCTTGGGAGATTTATTTGTTATGAAGTTTCCTAATTTCCTCATTTACTGCAGTCTCCTCAGCAGGAAATACTTTGAGATTTTTTACTTTGGTTCCATCAAGAAGGCATTCAGATGTGTCACACATTTGCATTAAATTCTTAATTGCTCATTAGATCACTGTAGTAAAGCTACTGCTCACCAGGGAAGTCTGCTGCTGGTATTGAAAGTGCATGTTTCAGTCTGCATGTCAGAATTTTTTAATGAAATAGAAGAGGATTTGAAAAGTCACTCAAAATATGCCCTAATCTTTCTTTCTGCAGCACTATCATACTTTCTATGGCAAAATGAACCCCCTCATTTTGTTCCTTTTTAAATTAAATGTTTTAAGAGTTACCACTTTATTCCAAGGTGTGCAAAACGTTTGTCATAAGTAGGACTGTTAGCGCTCTAGTTGTTCTTTGGAGGTGTGCAAAACGTTTGTCATAAGTAGGACTGTTAGCGCTCTAGTTGTTCTTTGGAACACTCTGGGAAGCTGCAGTAGAACACAAAGGAATCAACTGACAATCTCTGCCCTTGTTGGATGTACATGTTTTACTGAGAATGTCAGACTTCATTCTCACATGACTAAGAAAGATAATGTGAATTTACAGAAAATATGCTCTCAGTTTAGCTTATGGATCAACTTCCAAACCTCTGTGGGAAAAGCATGAGAAAATAGTTTTCTCTCAAACATGATTCATGATATCCCAGCAGAAGGCTTTTCACATGGTAAAATCACCTTAGAACGCACCACAATTCCTAAAATGAGTATGGTACCATCAACAAATGATTTATAATGTAACTAAAGTCTTAAAACCTTCTATTAACTGCAATGCTTTTTAATGAGGTGCTATCATGTATATTGGTCCCAAGATGGCTGCCAACACTTCTTGGATGAAGTACTGACAGCCAATCAGATCTCACGATGAGATGTGTGGTTAGGCTCCGCCCAGATATATATGTGATTTTACTTTTGATTTTCTCAGGAACTACTGAACGGATTTACACCATTTAAGCAAAAGGCACAACTCTGAACCAAGGTCTACCTTTCAGCCAAATTTGGTGTAATTCCGTTCAGCAGTTCGGGCTGTAGCTGCGTCAACAGTTCCTATGGAAAATTGCATGGGGAAAACGCGTTTTGGGACCCCCCTTTTTTCTCAGCCCCCGCTTGATGAATCACCACGAAACTTTCAGGATAGGAGCGGACCGGAGCTGGCCAAAAGTTTGGAACATTTTGCGAAGATTCGTCAACCGGCGCCAGACTTATTGGGAATAGAATGTTGCGGATTTCCTATGGAAAATAGGTCCTAACTATAACTACCTACTGGTATATGTGTATATATATAATTCAGTGAAAAAACCATAGGTTTCACACACGTTATAGTTAGCGGACATTTCACTCATAAAAAAACCATTGAAATTCCCCCGTTATAGTTAGTGCAGGCAACTATAACTCACGCTACCGCAATCCTCTGCTGATGACGTCAGATATTACATCACTGATTACATATGTGTCTTTCTGAAAAAAAAATATTTGTAATATATTTAGAGCTAAAAATTTATGGAAGAAGACATGGGTAAATAAGTGTCTAAATACAGTATTAGCATCAGCAGAGGATTGCGGTCGCGTGAGTTATAGTTGCCTGCACTAACTATAACGGGGGAATTTCAATGGTTTTTTATGAGTGAAATGTCCGCTAACTATAACGTGTGTGAAACCTATGGTTTTTTCACTGAATTTGCAAGGTTTTTTAAATGCTAATTCCTAACTATAACGTGTGTGAAACCTATGGTTTTTTCAGTGAATTTGTACGGTTTTTTAAATGCTAAATTACTTTACGCCGTTCGTGCCGTGCGCGCCCACTTCACGCAGTTCGTTCCGTGCGCGCACGGTGCGCTTCGCGCACCGCGCGCCCACTTTACGCAGTTAGTGCCGTGCACGCACGGTGGGCACGCGGTGCGCTACGCGCACCGCGTGCCCACGTTGTGCGCTTCGTTGTGTAAGGTTATCTATTTATTGGTCTAAAACGCCAATATACCATGCACAAAAGGTACCCTGCGGGCACCTTTTGCACACGGGGTGGGAAAATGTGGAGTTTGGTTTTTTAAAATTATTTTTTGCCGTACACGTACGGAAAGCGCATTCGGCGTTTTTTTTAAAAAAAAAAAAATTATTTTTTGGCCTTGGGGGTCCTTCTGGGACATCCTAACCATGGCTAGGTGGTTAGGAGCTGTCTAGCCTGCCCCTTTTCATGTTATCCAACTTTGTTTTTCCTCCCCCCCTCAGAGTGCGAGAGAGAAAATGGCGGCCGACACTTCCTGGTTTCGACCGATTCGAATGTTTACTTTGATCTAACAACCAATCAGAAACGCGCTCGCGCACGGCACCGTATGCGTACGGTAAGCTTATCGTAAGCGCACGGTAAGCGCACGGAGCGCGCTTACAGATATATATATTGATTTAAATGCTATTTTCTCAGGAACTACTGAACAGATTTACACCAGACCTACAAAAGGCACTTCCTTGACCTTATGGCTACCTCTCTGCCAAATTACAAGTAATTCTGTTCAGCCGTTCGGGCTGTAGCTGTGTCTAAAGGTCCTATGGAAAAATGCATGGGGAAAACGCGTTTTGGGACCAGCCTTTTTTCTCAGCCCCCGCTTGACGAATCACCCCGAGACTTTCAGGGTAGGAGCGGAGCGTAGCGCCCCATTAGTTTTGAAAATTTCGCGAGGATTCGTCAACCGGCGCCAAAGTTATTCAAAATAGAATGTTGCGGATTTCCTATGGAAACAGGGTCCTAACTATAACTACCTACTGGCGATCGCCAGTAGGTAATATGTATATATATATATGTATCAGATAAGTTTCACATATATTGTAATGTGCTATGAAGTCGAATGGCATCAGCAAACTTCAGGAGAGTTTCTGAATTGTAAATTGAGACAAAAGGGCTATTGTAAGGCATCTACTCAGAGTTTGAAATTAGACTTTTGTGAAGCCCAGGGTAGGGTTTTAATTTAAAATATAGCATAGCGAAAACCTTTGCATTTTTTTAAACGCAGCACTGGTTAGATACAGAGAAATGCATGAAGCTATCAAATCTTGCTAGCCAGGCACATGCAGGAAATATGAAACATATGACGTCCATCCTCGATGGTGAAGTGCCAAGTTGTCTAGGGTTAGCTGTAGAGGGAGAGATACCTTTGAGATATTGGAGAGTCGTGGAAATCCTGTCATCTATTCTGCCACACCTACTTTGTTTTCAAATGCACCTATTTGGGTTACAGTTAAAATGTTAGGCAGCACCTTTTACATAGACAAACTCACCTGTGAGCAAATGAAAGAATGTTGGAAATGGGGAGCCTCTACAACTCTAATGGAAATGGGAACAGCAGGGTCTCAAGATGGCGGTGCTCTTTGGGAACTCTCCCTGCGAGCAAGCCCCTGCTGCCTCTGTGGTGCATAGGACCCCCAACACTTCAGGTGGACCCCGTCCAGCCTAAGGCCAATTAATATTTGTGAGATATGGGAGACTCAGAGGCCCTCATCACATTCTGTGGGGGGCTCCAACTTGTTTTGCACCACTGGCCATATGGCATTTTCAGAAGGGTTATATCTGCGGTGCACCCACCTCTCTCTCTCTCTCTCTCTCTCTCTCTCTCTCTCTCTCTCTCTCTTTCTCTCTCTCTCTCTCTCTCTTTCTCTCTCTCTCTCTGATCTTAAGCAGTGCTGCCGTGTGTGCACAGAAGGCGACGCCGCAGTGGAGGCAGTCCTGTGTTTACCTCGCCTTTCAGAGTGCGATACCAGATGATGTTTGGGGATCCAATGACGTCAGCGCTGTGCTGGCGATGTTGACCGGCACCCTGGGCCTTACTCTACTGGTAGATCCTGGAGCATATACTGACCAGGAGAAACAGCAGACCATGGCATGGAGACCCCGGAAGACTACACTTGCCAGTGCATGATCTTTGGTGGGTTTTTTTCTTGGCACCCCAAGCGTGGATAAAGGGCAGTAAAAAAGAAAATGAAGAGTGAATTTTTTTCACTCCGAAGACTGGGGCCTTGAGGGTGGTTCTGGGAGACCCTGAAAACCCTGCTCTGGAGAGGTTGACATAGAGACAGTGGTTGCTCCTAGGCTGACTTGCTTGGTAGAAAGCTGAACATGAGGAAAGGAGAGGCACAGTGGAAGCAGCTGTTCAAAAGGTGGAGAATTTGCTGACATCAGTGGTGGAGCTAATGTAGCGAAGAGGGCCATAGTCCCCCCTGGCTTGCTATTTTGTTCCTGAGGCGCCATTTGCCTGATACCCAATATGAGCTGGATATTTCTTAGCATTTTCCAGTTGAATTGCAAGCATTATATTTACTTGAGCAACAACCCAAGTGGCTCTAGGCTATATGGACGAAGCTATTTAGTTTTTCCCAATTAACTGAATCGCTATTTCGGGCCTTTAAGAAATGCTAAATAGCCGTTTGGCGTGTACCAAGGCCTCAAGATGGTCGCAAAATGCAACTTCTACTCAGTAGAAATTGCATTTTGTGACTCCCTAAATCGCAAATAGCAAATTGGGATTACCCATTTGCGATTTCCCAAATACATGTACAAAGCATTTGCTAAATACAAATTTGGCAGTTAGGAAATGCTATTACCATTGTCTCCAAGTCGATGGTACCCATGTGTTGTTTTGAAAATACACCTGAAATGCATTTTCAAAACATGTTCAAACTTACCTGAAACCTGCTGGGCCACGCCACGCCATTACCGCCGACACCGCCAAGAGTCAAGGAGCCCTCAGAGAAACGCCATCTTCCGCGTCGCCGCCCCGGGACTGCATTTCCCGGCTGCCTCAGCGGCGGCGCGACGTAGTGACGCCAGGAGGCGCCATAAATCACTGGGAGACCGGCGGAGCGGGGGGGCTGTTCAAACTTACCTGAAACCTGCTGGGCCACGCCACGCCATTACCGCCGACACCGCCAAGAGTCAAGGAGCCCTCAGAGAAACGCCATCTTCCGCGTCGCCGCCCCGGGACTGCATTTCCCGGCTGCCTCAGCGGCGGCGCGACGTAGTGACGCCAGGAGGCGCCATAAATCACTGGGAGACCGGCGGAGCGGGGGGGCTGTTCAAACTTACCTGAAACCTGCTGGGCCACGCCACGCCATTACCGCCGACACCGCCAAGAGTCAAGGAGCCCTCAGAGAAACGCCATCTTCCGCGTCGCCGCCCCGGGACTGCATTTCCCGGCTGCCTCAGCGGCGGCGCGACGTAGTGACGCCAGGAGGCGCCATAAATCACTGGGAGACCGGCGGAGCGGGGGGGCTGTTCAAACTTACCTGAAACCTGCTGGGCCACGCCACGCCATTACCACCGACACCGCCAAGAGTCAAGGAGCCCTCAGAGAAACGCCATCTTCCGCGTCGCCGCCCCGGGACTGCATTTCCCGGCTGCCTCAGCGGCGGCGCGACGTAGTGACGCCAGGAGGCGCCATAAATCACTGGGAGACCCGCTTCGCGGGACGCGAGCGGGACGCGCCGGGCTAAGCCCGGGCAAAGGGCGGGCCGTCTGTGGCCGTCAGGGGCCAAAGGAGGCCGGGCTGGGCCACCCCCCTAACTTTGGGCCTGAAATTACCAGCGACCAGATTCTTCGTGGAGATTGTTACCAACTGGGGTTGCTACTCTGAAGGTAATTGGGAGCACTGTCACGTGCATTTTTGCTTACAAGGTTTGTGACGTTTTCATCAGCAGAATTTGTGTGCACTACTGCTTAAGTTACTTGTCCCTGCCCCCTGGCTCGCCTAATTTGCCTTTATGGCTAAAAATCCTAACAAAGCTGTGGCCAAAGGGGGTGCGGGGACTTTGGACGCCTTTTTGAAGAAAGCTGAAACTGTGGTTGCCAGAGAAATTGCAAGTGTTGAGAGGAGGCTTTCCCTGGAACCAGGACTATCGTCTAACCTTGGATCACAATTGAATGCCCCTATTAATGTCATTGATGTGAGCTTGCCTAGCTGTCCATCTATTGTGGAGACTGCATTAGAAGTGAGAGACATTGTTGTTCCTTCTGCACTAGATTGTACTGACAATCCTCATCTCTCTCCTCGAACTACCCGCTCTGGTCAATCTCGAGTATCAATGTCTGCCACTACTAACTTAAAAACTGGTAAAAGAAAAGCGACCAAGGGTCCAAATGGAACGCGTCCAAAAGTTAAACAACCTAGGACTGTAAAGTCTACTATTGAGTCAGCTCCACAGGTTTCGACATTGGCCCCTTTGGCCCCTTTGGCACAGAGGAATAAGTCGATTGGGGCAGTTGCGAATGTTGCCCAGGTTCCTGTTGTTTCTGTTGGTTTTAATTTGATTGATGTTTTAAAGCTTATGGATGAGCAATTGAAGGCTTCTCTGACTCCGGTTTTGAATAGACTGGATAATATTGAGAATAGACTTACTTCGATTGAGCGTCATATAGCTGGTCAGGAAACAAATTTAAACACTCGTAATCCACTGGAGAAACCCACCCTAGCAGGAGTTATTTCCAGAGTATCCGACCTAGCTGATTCCATGATATTTACCACTGTAGGTGTTACTAACCAATCTACAGTGGCTGTTGCACCACCTGTTGAACCATCTGGGGGTGTTAACGTGAGCTCTCGGGATGTCCCGAGGAGAGTAAGCTCGCCCCCCTTACAGGGATCCAAAGGATATTCTTTGCATTTGCCACCAGAGGCTTGTCCATACACTGTTATTTTGGCAAATGTCCCTCCATCTACTGATGGGAAGGAAGAAAATTGGTCTTCTTTGAGGAACAAGGCCCTACATTTTTTAGCTGAAAAGACAGTTTTGGGGAGCCACCTTTTTAGGTGTTTTAAAATGGTAAGAAGGGTTCCCTGGGTGGGGAAGTTAAATAAGACACTTAAGGGTGACTGTGTAGTCGTGAGTTTTAGCTCTCCAGATTTGGTAGCTAATATCTTTAGGCAGGCAGGTACGTCTAGATTACACGATGATTATGTGAACATCCTTCCATTGGGGTTCTTTTATCCACCTCACTTACAGAGACGGGGCGGGAATAGTGGCTACAATGCCCAACCTGTCCCTGCGATTAGACCATTGGCCCTGAGCAACAGATATGAGGTCCTTAGTTCTCTGGACACAAATGACTGACTTCATGTTGCACACAGCCAGTCTATGGATATTGAAGTCAGTGGAGTGTGTTTGGAAAATGATGGAAGTGCGCTGCCTGCAATTGATAATACCGGTTTTTATGGTTTGGGTGCTAGTTCCGTTACCCGATTGTCTGATTGGGACAAGAGTATTAACCAGCTAAAAATTAAGTTTACTCCAGACAATAAAGTTAACGCTTCCGCTGGCACATTTAATTATCCGCCTGTTAGGCGTCTGACCAGGGAGGTGGTTACGGACTCCACCCACCAACCTTTGGCTAAGGAAAATAGTGTGGCCAATGTATTAACAAATAGGGTTACTGCCTTGTCTTGGAATATAGCGGGGTTGAGAACAAAAAGAGAGGATACAGTTTGGAAGTCATTTCTCTCTTCCTACCATATAATTGCTTTACAAGAGACGTGGGAAGCTAGAGATCCCTTTTACCTGGATGGGTTCCAGTCTTTTATTAAATATGCTGCCCCTTCTTCCTCGGGGAGACCCAGTGGTGGTCTCTTGTTATTATTTAGTCTTAAGCTATTATATAGCACAGAACTCGTTAAGACTAGTTCACCCAATATATTGGCGGTTAAGGTTGTAGGTGTCAACCTCCCATCAATGTTAGTTGTGAACTTTTATAACTCATTTACGAGGACTGATGAACTGGAGCATTTAAAGGCTTTATTTACCTTTTTAGAGGATTTCGATGCAAATAATGTTACCCCTTATTATTTGTTAGTGTTTGGCGATTTTAATATTCATTTAAGACAATCTAATTGCTTTGGAAACTTTGAGCAGGATTATTGCCCGCAGGAGGAAGCCCTTTTTGATTTTTCAAAAGGTGGGATGTTTCTAGACAGTATTGTTTCTGCTTTTAACTTATTTATGCCTTTGCAGAATTTAGTATCTCCTGTGCCCACATTCACTGGTCATGGTAACAACAGTATTATTGATCATATTTTAATTTCCTGTACTATGAAGGGACTGATAGGACCTTTTTGTGTCACGGCTAATGTTCTTAGTGACCACAACCCATTATCTCTGGATTTAAACATCAATGATATCTTTAGGCCTATTCATATGTCCACAATTTCTAATTCAAACATAGTCCCCATTAAACAGGGAACTCGTTTGAGATGGGAGGTTATTACTCCTAGTGACTTTCTTGAGAAATTGTACCACAGTAAACGGGAGGATTTTAATATATGCCTAGCGATAGAATCTAAACCAGGGGATATTCTTGGTGCCTTTGAGCGAATAACCAGCCAGGTTATGGACAATTTAACTCTCGTAGGGAAACCAAGACCTAAGAAGCATAGAAATTGGTTTGATCAGGCATGTAGTAGCGCGCACTCTACTCTCTTACTGGCCTTAAAAGATGGCGCTAAAGATACCAGTAGGATTGTGGAGGCAAGAAGATCCTTCAAGAAAGCACTAAAGGCAAGGAAATCTTGCCTGAAAAAATTAGCGTGGGAAGAATTGTCAGACGCTAGTGTCTTAAAAAGTAGTTCCCAATTTTGGAAAGTAATTAACAGCCCACTTTTTAATGAAATGGAAAATACTATAAATGACTGTCTTATTGCCCCAGATAATTGGGTGTCTCATTTTAGTGGGCTTTATTCTGAGATTCCAGACCAGAATCCGGTAAATTTTGGGGATACAAATCTGTCATCGAAAATTAATTTTACTGTGAAGGAAGTTCAGGACGCCATTGAATCAATGGCAAAGGGCAAAGCACCCGGCCCCGATGGTGTCCCGGCGGACTTGTACAAGGCAGATTCTATTTACTGGGCGAAACTTCTAACCTTAGTTTTTAATGCGGCAGCAAAGGAGGGTGTCCCTCGTTCTTGGGGTATGGCCGTGATAGTACCAATTTTTTAAAAAGGTGCAAGAGAGGATCCGGCATGTTACCGGCCTATTTCTCTTCTTGATTCCGCAACAAAAATAATGGGTAAAGTTGTCCTAGCACGGTTAACATCATGGTTGGAGGATAACTCCATAATTTCGGACCTACAGTATGGTTTCAGAAAGGGAATGAGCACGGTTGGCCAATGCCTTAATTTGCATCTTATCATTGGGAAGTATACGATAGCGAAGCAGGGGGTCTTACATTTAGCATTCATGGACCTATCGACTGCTTTTGATTTGGTTAACCGCCAAAAACTTTGGGCTTCCCTGGCAACTATGGGTCTTGACCCTGTGCTGATTTCCTTTTTGGCACTTATACATGAAGATACTACTGCGGCGGTCCGTTATAATAAGGACGGGAATCTAACTGATGCCTGGCAAGTGAAGCGTGGGGTGAGACAAGGGTGCATTCTTGCCCCCCTGCTTTTCTCACTCTATATTAATAACCTGGGGGATGTCTTGTCCTCATCTTGTAAAGACATTCCTAGAGTAGGCACTAAGTTGATTCCCGCGTTGCTGTATGCGGATGACACGGTCTTATTGGCCAGAACTGCAAGAGGCCTTCAAGCCCTTTTAAATGGTTTTAACGATTTTATGGTCTCTTTGGACTTAGTAATAAATTTTAAGAAATCCCATTCTATGACAATAGGTGATGGAGCTGCAAAAAAGGTTAACTTCTTCTGCAATAAGCAGGTGCTTACAAAAGTCCAGACCTTTCCATATTTGGGGGTCACTTTTGATGATCGAGGATCATGGGTCGCGCAACGCGCGCTGAAACAGAATATCCTCGCCAGGGCAACCGGAGCGTTGTTGGGCTTTGCAAAACGGCTGGGATGCAGGCCCTTGCCCGCGATTCTGAAAATATACAACGCTAAGTGTGTGCCTATGGCCCTGTACGGCAGTGAGGTCTGGGGCTACGCATCCGCAGCGGAGATTCAATTAATAGAAAATGCCTTTTTCCGGAAACTTTTGTCATTGCCCGTTTCTACTTCTATTTTTAATATTCATGAAGATTTGGGGGCCGAGTATCTAGTGGACCAGATTGCCGTTGCCCCTTTAATGGGTTGGCTAAGGGTTTGGGCGCAGCACCCACCAACCCTAAACCAGCTCATTATACAAGATTGTCTGGTCCTCGATAAAGCCATGAGCATTCCCTGGCTACGATATATTAAATTTCATATGGAGACCCTTGGATGCCGAGAATTATTTGAGAGGCCATGTGAGCTGTCCAAATTGAACATAAAAGACTTAAAGTCTCAGTTCATGTGCAGGGCAAAGTTGCAGAGAGAAGGCGTGGAAGTGTGCAAACCGTCTGTTAGAAGATTTGTCATGCTAAGTATGGGCAATGAGATTCAGCCATACTTGACTTATATAAATAACCCTTTTCATTTGTTTTTACTGATTAGGTTTAAACATGACATGTTACCCTGGCTCCTAGCACACCCGAAGGGCTTTTTTAAAGAGGGCACTTTGGGCCCTTGCCCATGTGACGACGCCTCTGAACAAAATACGCTGCATATGATTTTTTGCTGTAAATTTTACACTCTGTTACGTAAGAAATTTATTTGCCCAATTTTTAGGAACTGCCACTTTGACCAAGTAAGGCCCGCCTTGGTATTTCTGCAAATGCTGGGCTCTCCTTTTGTCTGCTTTGGAGTTGCCAGCTATCTCTCAGGGGCTATTCGAAGTAGAAACCGAATGTTACCTAATATATGTTAGCACTTTTCTTTTTATAATGTTCGAGAGACCGAGACCAGGCCTTTTTATCTCCTTTCTTTTGAACTCATGAAATAGTCTTTTAAATTTTGGCCTGTTTTAATCTTTTAACGTTCACTCTCGCCAATTTTCTGTTTAAACTTATTTTTATGTATATTTGCGTATTTTGCACTGTTTGAATTTTCTTTGTTTATTATCTTTATTTGTAACTATTTGCAAATGAAATTTTCTGTATGCTTTGATGGTTTTAATTATTAACCGAATAAAGCTATTGTTGACTGACTGGCATTTTTTCCTTTGTTATAGATCGCCCACTTGCCCGAGGGCAATTGAGCCCTGTACACAAGCACCATTTGTTTTCCTCTGTGATTTAGGGGGGCGGGGCTTTAGGCTCATAGGGATGAATGTTTTTGCACTCCCAAAATTGCGATTTCCTATTAGGCCCATAGGAACGAATGGGTTTGCATTTCGTAAATAGCGATTTCCTAATAGCAATTCCGACTCTATAGGAATCGCTATTTTTCTACATTCCATTTTGCATTACCTAAATCGCGATTTCTTAGGATTCACTCTTTAGGAAATGCAAAATTGGAATTTGGTACATATGGCCCCGTATGTCTAAAGATTTCTTTGCAGATCAGAAATAAAATGCATTACAATTCCTGTTGTCTGCCTTGATTTAACTCAAGGGGGCAGATTCATCATGATTTTGTGCTGCTGCAATGTCCTGCAAAGTGAAATGGAATGGTGCAAAGTCTTGAGAGGGGAGTTAGTTTCCTTTTAGCTCTATCCTCTGACTCTCTCTGTTCACTCATCACTCTTCTCTAAATATGTGGGCCTTCCTTGCTATTGCACGCATGTTTATATACACTGAAAAAATGAACTCTAAAGCTAATTATAGAAGTACATTCTTAGCGTTGTTAGAAAATGTATTTATGGCATCGTGGTACATTTCAGCATGTAGAATTAAAAATGTGGGCTCACAATGTCATTGATTTAAATGAAGAGTCACTTGCTCAGGAACACAGCTCAGTAGTCTTGCTCAATGACTAGCGCTTGGACGCCCTTGGGCAGCAATCGCGCTTTACAAATTACAATACAATACAATACAATACTCCATTATACCTCAATACATCCTTCTTTTCTGACTCTGCTGAGTGGCATCAGCAGTTTTAGAGCTCTCTTTGCTGGCAGCAGAGGAACCCACGACGGCTCTGCTGCAGACATATAACTTTGATGAGCAGACGCCATGTTTAATGCAGCAACTTAGCAAAGCTATCAAAGCGGGGTTTGTTATTGAAAAACAAAACACAAAAGGCCCTGATACGCTCGGGGTCTTCTCATAGTGCATAGAGGGACTTTCTTTGGTTTCCACTTTGGTATCACCAGACTTTCCCCGCTGTCCCGAAGAGGAAAAAATAAGTCAGAACTTCTGCCTCAAGAGAGTGGATGATTTGTAGTATTTTTGACCAACACCCCAAGGCCTGGCGAGCCATCGGTCTAAGGTTTCATTGGAACCCTGGTGATCCACCCAACTCTACAAAGAGCAGGGGAACCACGAGTGTAGCCAACAGGACCTCCACCGTGTGTCTGATGGGGTATTCTCTCGTCACACTCCGCCTTGACTGACAGGATGGAAATAGAAACGATGGAGGAGAGGACCCCATTCAGGGTCGCCGGGTGGGCCGCCATCCCACAAGGAGGGTGGAGGTCATAGCACGGTGAGCTAGTGACGAAGGAATGGAGGATGGATTGTATGGCTGCGTGAGTGGCTGCAGTGTGTGGGTGGATGCATAGACAGTATAGACAGAGAGGAGGAAAGAGTGTTGGTGGATGGGTCAACAGATGGGTGAAGGGTGTGTGAACGTTAATGCGGGTGGAGGAGTTATATCTGCTCACATTGTGCATACTGGTGGTCAATGGAACTCAGCTCACACCCTTCCAAATGGAATGTTTCCTGGAGCATCACAAGTCTGAGGCATATCACACATAAACCAAAGGGCTTCTGGGGAAGAGGAAAGCAGGTGTTAGAACAGCCTGTGCCTGGTGTTTTGGAGGCTTCTTGAAACCAATGGTGGCTATCTTGCACCAAACCTTTGGTGGCCTTAGAGAAAAGGCCTTTCCACTACAGAGGCAGAGTGGCCTGTTCTGAATTGTGTCTAATGGGAAGTACACTTGAGAAACATATTGTAGTGGAGAAGGAATGGGAACATTCTGATAGACGACAGTGAAAGCTTAGATCTGTTGGTAATGCCTACAAAGGAGGAAAGCTGATTGCTTTCTGTGTGGGAGAATGGGCGCTTATTGAAGGATCCTAGGTTTTGTGGAGAAGGGACATTCACAGTTTAAGGAGGTGAAAGATATTGCTGTCAGGGCTCTGGGGGTCAGTTTGTGGAAATTGAAGGGCTAGCTAGTGAGGGTGGTTTAGAGTTTGGTGGACAGAGTATTCATTCGCAAACACGACAAACTAATGGTCCACCCGCTCTATTCAGGATCAGGCAGTCCGCCAGCTTCCTGTCGCCAGAGCCCCTGTTGGCTCCGTTGAGTGAAAGCTACTTCAGGCAGCTCAAAGGAGTAGCAGGTGTCACAGTAAAGATGCCATAATACCCACTCTATGTGGAGTGTACGGTCTGATTGGAAGCTAAACCTGTCCTGAGCTCGGCCCCATGCCTCTCTAGTTGTAGGGAAGAAAAATCCAGTCGATGGTCTTGCGTTGTCGCGTCCCAACAGTTCACTTTCTCTACACCTATTGATTGGCATCATTTGTATAACTTTTGTGAAATATGAAAATAATAATAACCACTTTACTTCTCTATTCTGGACATGAAGTCACTGGCTGCCATGTGTACCCCAACATTACCACCTCAATTAGGGCCACTGATGGTGGTCTAAATGTTCAAAGGCCTCTCAAAATTGGCATGGCGGCCGGCATAGAAGCACACCGCCATGACCGCCCACTCCCAGCTTAGGAGGTAAGCCTAATACCCCCACAATACACCAAGTATCACCAGGCACATTGAGCGCCGAAGAAGTCAGGTGGCGGGACCAGAAAGCTGAAGTGTCATACTTGCATGTCCATGTGGTGGTGGTTCTACCTCGGCGTTGGGCATTGAGAGCCCTTCCCCAACAAAGCCATGGTGTTTAGACACCCTCCATTGCCCTCCGCAGTCTTGTCCAGAGTTGGTTGCAGTCAGGGGTCAGGTGTTGGTGGCAAGCAAGAAGTTCTCTGAAGTGCAGCCTGAGACACAGAGGGCCTTCCCTCAGTGTGGGATGGTGAGACCTCTCTTCAGGTATGCCTCAGCGTCCTTTGCAATCTCCCATTGGAGCAGGCTGCGATCGGGTGGCGGGGCTGGCGGTGGGAAGTTGCACCTGACTTCAGTCTGCAGAACGTCATCGAGGCGCTTCTGACACCGCCTCTATCTTGTCACAATTGGTGGATGGTGTGGAAACAGGCAAAGGGGCCAAAGGCGTGAGTGCTCATGGATTGTTTTTCATTTTATTCAAACAGTTCACTGCCGAGGCGCGTCTCAGCTCGGCAGGGGAACAAATGAAGCAAATTGATTGAAAGTGACTCAAACTCAAAAAAGCATACATACATTTAAAAAAGCCAACAAATCTTTTGACACAAAAGTGCTCTCACTACAAAGCGTTCGCTCTATACAGGATCTTCGGGTGTCAGAAAGGGTGCAGATAATTTAAAAAAAATTCAGATTCACCTAAAACTTAACATAAAAACATCTTCATGCAGCAAAAGTAACTCGATAATTATCTTACAGACCACCCTTCCCAACCAACACTGGTGTTTTGGACCTGGTATGGCCAACATCAGATGCCATCTTCCGACACTCATGGGGTAAGTCAATGCCACATGATACCGGTAGTTCTGGGCATGGAGTCACCACACTGCCACTACTATGGAATTTGAAATTGGTTCTACAGTGGGTTGTATGACGTTACAATGCATGCTCTTACCCCGCATGCCGTTGCAACACATTTTTTTACCCGGACTTGCTGTCGGGGTGCGCTGGATGTTGGAATAGTATAATTTACTGTTCTAACTCCAGTCTGTGCAACAGTAGGGAAGGTCTTGGAGTTAGATCCAACACCTTTTATTCCCTACAGCAAGCCATTTTCGTTGCAACGGCATGCAGGGTAAAAGCATGCGTTGTAATGAATTCGGTGTAACGGTTGTTTCCCCTACAGTGTGCTCGTACCCAAATCACTTGATAAGCCACCTCTTGTTATCAGTTGGAATTGTGGTTTCAGCTATATTGCCTTGAAGAAGTTCTTGCTGGAGTTTGAATGATGCTGTAGTGCCGGACATGCCATCCAAGCTGATGGGTATCAAGTTATCATGCGCACTAATCAGTTCCTTCCTATATTTCTGACATATTTATATTAACAGCTAGTATGATGAGCCTTTTAACTGGTTTATGATGCTACATAATAGAACTTTAGGCTGGAAACAATAATAATGAGAGGCAGTTTGAGGACACGTGGTTGGCCCTGAGAATATCTACCTGGACCACTGAATCGCTGAGATTGGAAGGATGCATCCCTGAGACTTGGTCAACACTCTGCAAGTTCCAGGGCAGGCTCGTCAACTTTCGTATTGATAGACTATTTTTCATTATTGTGAAATGTAGTTAAACTTGAAAACAACAGGCACGCACCTTGCAGTCTTCAACAAGCCGCTTTATCGATAAGCCTCCACCCAGGTGGGTCTTCTTCAGGTGTCCGCCGGTGGCCACCTGGATGGAGTCTTTTCTACGAAGATGCCATGGGTCACAGAATTCTGTGTAATATTATTGGTTATAAGAGCTGTCAGTTTACTATACGTTAGAAACCTCGAAGCACCTTACTGGTAAATTTACAAAAAGAATTAAGATCACAGGTGGGTCAATTCCAAAAGCAAAAATTGTAAAGCAAATACACTTAGACTACTGTTTTTAGACTTTTGAATTTGTATGTGTTTCGGATTTCAAAAAGTCCTCTAATTTTCACTGCAAATGCCTGAAGCACTACACACCCAACGCACTGGAGGTGCTAGGATAGCTGTTGCTTCGACTCCTAATAGGCCGTCATTGAGAGTTGTGGTGTGGCCTCTACACCTTGGCAGAGTAAGAAGGCGAGAGTGCCAGAGCAGAAGATATCAGGTCAAAAGCAGCGGCGTCCCATCGTTAAGGGCGGGGAGGCCAGCACCCACACCTTTCTCCCGGCATAAAGAATGTCTGTCAGGCCAAACCTAGGTCAGCTTGACAGACACTCATTATACTCAGGTCAGGCAGTCAGGTGCTAACGCTCAGGTGCTGGGTTGCCGGTCTGAAGATGTCACAGTTCCTGTGGGCGTGACCTCTTCAGCCCAACAAAGCACCTCGACTCCCTCCCCCACGTGACGAGGGAGAGCCTCATTGGGTGCTTCAGTTTTATTCCCGGAAGAGCCCAGGGCAGTGTTTCTCACTGACACCTCGTCACAGATTGAGGTGGGGTTAGCAACTCTCACTGACCCCATACCACTCTGTGATGAGGTCGGGACTGACGCCTCCTTTCATTGGCTAACCTAACGTCGCAACTCTCCTGAAACCTCAGAGGCTCCCATTCAGACGCGCTGCAGGAGGTAAGTGTTACGTTTTTATATAATATTTGGTGCATGCATGTATGTATGAATGTATGTGTGTTTGTGAGTGTGTCATGTGAATGGATGTGTGTGTGTGTGAATGCATGGGTCTGAGTGCACATACGGCCCCCCAGCACCCCATTATACTCTAATTGCCAGTCGCCACTGTCCATAAGTAAACTAGGGTGCCTGTCGATAATACTACTTCCTCCTATGCCTTTCTCCTACTTGAAGGAGACGTAGAGTTTAAATGGGGCAAGTGTGAAACCACCCAACAACCGGTGC
Source organism: Triturus cristatus (assembly GCF_964204655.1). NCBI lineage: Eukaryota > Metazoa > Chordata > Amphibia > Caudata > Salamandridae > Triturus > Triturus cristatus. The sequence goes on along the minus strand of NC_140579.1, from coordinate 9,490,057 downwards.
CCAAATTTACACATCTGAGTCGCCTTCACAATTGGTTGCTGTGGAATGTTGTCGTCTGCAGCTGTCCCTGGAAAATCTTTATCTGGAAAAAATGTAATGCTAAAAAGATGCGTGATGTGTCTCTTTGAGAAAAGACTGCCAACCTACATGGTAAAGCTGATGGAGTCCATGTTGGTAGAGGAAGAGTGCCGCTTGCTGCCGCGCTGCCTCTCTGGTTGCTTGAAGCCTCCACAGCGACCACTGCAGCTGCCATCCTTCACCATTTGCAGAACTTCCTTACGGAACTTGACACCGACGAAAGCGTAGAGCACGGGGTTGAGGCAGCAGCGCGTGAAGGCCAGGCTGCTGGTGACAATGATGGCGATGTCCCTCTGCTTGCTTTCCTTGCAACTCATTTGCCGACTCCATAGGAAGTCAGTGGCTTCCAGGAATGTGACTAGGTTGTAGGGTAATTGGAAGATGAAGAAGACGACCACTAAGGAAAAGATCACCTTCAAGGCTTTGTGCTTCTCAAAGTTCCTAGCCGCCAGAAGGGTCTTGATGATAACCGAATAGCAGAAGACCATCAGGACGAATGGGATCAGGAAGCCGAGAGTCACCTGTGTGACACTGGTGAGCCCTTTCACCACCTTAGTGACGTCTTCGGTGAATATCATTCTACACAGGTGCACTCTGTCCCGGAGCTCTGACCTGCTGTACACAAACTGGGGGAGAGTCAGGAGGACAGAGAAGAGCCACACAGTGACTGAGATGACCTTGCTGTAGTAGGCGGTCTTCAGGCGCAGTTTCCGCGCTGATGTTGCTCGGACGATCATGATGTATCGATCGACGCTGACACAGGTCAGGAAGAGGAAGCCGCTGTAGAAATTGATGGTGTACATGCCCTGAAGAAGCTTGCACATCCCGGTGCCGAAAACCCAACCATGAATGGAGTTGATGGCGATGAAGGGGAAGGTCATTAGCAGGAGAAGGTCAGACATGGCCAGGTTGAGCAGAAAGACATTGGTCATTGATTGCGTCTTGCGGTAGTAGAGATACGTGGCCAGAACGAGGCTGTTGCCCGCAATTCCCAGCACAAAGACCACAGAGTAGATGCAGGGCTGGTAGACCCTGCTGAATGCTTGGACGTCATTCTTCTCGCATCTTTCTGGCATTGAACTGTAGTCTATTGAATAATAGTCTTCATCATAAATGGTCGAGGAGGGGCCTTCTTCCCAGATAGTGCTGAAGTTCTGTAGAGAAAGGAGACATGGCAGGGTTGCTGTTACTCAAATAGTGTATCTTACATTGTCAAATTTGGCCGATGCCTCAGTAACACTTAACACACTGCCTGATGCTTGAGATAATGGCATATTAAGGTTTCTCTTTTTTATTCAAAACAGAGCAGCTCATGCAAGCTGAGACATGTGTCTTTTCTGCCATTCACGAAGGTGTTTCACTCTCTAAAACATCCTCCGTGGACCACGGAAGCCTCTAATACACGAGCTTCCTACGGCTTCACAGAAGGAAACTCACTCTCTACGGGGCATATCAACAAGGGCTTTATCTCTGCTTTTTTGGCTTAAAAAGCCAAAAAAGCAGAGATAAAACTAGCGCCCTATCAACAACAGGGTGCTAACACGCAAATTTGCATGTTAGCACCCTTTTACTCTACGCTTCCCCTTGCATCTCTAATGAGATGCAAAGGGGGCGTTCCAGAGTAAAATAATAGGAGAAATGTCGCTAAGCGACATTTCTCCTATTATCAAGAATGTCGCTAACCCTGTTAGAGACAAAAAAAGCAGCGCTAACCGCGGTTAACGCTGCTTTTTTACGTCTGCTAATTTTCAGACTTAGCCATGATATCCTATGGAAGGAGGATATCATGGCTAAGTTTGCCTGTCCCTATCAACAAGGTAACGTGTGATTATCGCTGGGTTTCCAGCGATAATCTCACGTTAGCCTGTTAGCGTGTAGATTTTTATCGCTATTGAGATAAGCGTTACTAATAGCACGCTATCTCAGAGATAAAAAATCACGCTAGCCGGCGATAATTATCCTCACGCTAAGAGCGCTGAGCGATAATTATCGCCGGTTGTTGTTGATATGCCCCTACATTATTTCTGGATCTCTTTCTCTCTCTCTTTCTTAAGCACGCATACATGAGTTGCACTTTCTCTCTAACTTTCTCTTACCAAGAACCACCTGCTTTGAAAAATGCTGGGCAACATAACGGAGCCAAACACTCCCAGAGACTGTAGAAAGTGACAACAAAACTGGATCAGGCAGCTAAAAAACAAAAAAAGCTTGCCAAAGCCAAAAGGTCCCTTCAGAGGTCAGCTTTCTAGTATTCCTGCTCTCTGGAAACGTTCACACTCTTACGCACAGGGACAGCCAATCAGGCGGCAGCAGGACCCTGTCATTCATCCAGCAATCTGTTACGTCACCATGCATTGCTCCACCCTTCCTTCCGCTCAGCGACACCTTCTCTGATGCCTGCAAAACCGATGATTGGACTTGAATGCCGATGCAGCCATTCTGGCATCCTTATAGAGAAAGTGGCCCTAAACCCAAATCCCCTTCCTCTCCTTTTACTAGGCATTGAAATAGCAATATTTCAATTGTATGTCAGAATATCAAATACAGAAATATTACCTAACATAAATATCCTGTCCTAAATATTGTTTGCTAGAGTATTGCCCCACTTGGTGTAGATTGTCGATTAATAACACCAATCCATGTAATTCCAGTAGATGTTATTTAGGACACAATATTTATGTTAGATGATATTATGACAACCGTATTCTCGTTCTAAACCCATTTTTCACACCCAAAAAAATGTCACAGTCTTGGGTGGATGGATGCCTGCATCTTACATATATATTTATTTAACCCCTTGCATGCTTCTGACGGAACCACTCCGTCATGAGCCACGGGCGCCGTGTGCTCATGACAGAGTGGTTCCGTCATGCTGCGGCCGTTGGCGGCCGCTCCTCCCACGCGGCGCTGTTTCCCCGCCTGTGCGGGCGATCAGCGCAAGTGGGTGGAGTCATGACGGAACCACGCCGTCATGAGCACTGCTCTCCCGTGACTCATGACGGCGTGGTTCCGTCATGAGCATGGCGGCGCCGCAAACCCCCCAAACCTCCCAGCGCTGCGGCGGAATTCACGCCGCAGCGAAGGGGTTAATTTACTGTATTTGTAAAGCGCCGCTTTCTTGTTGATGGTTGATGCATGGCGCTCATATAACCGTCTTTAGCAGTAACGCAAGGATGTGGCGGATCTTCTGACTATGAATTCGACTTTGGGCTCTCGATTATTGCCGGGGAGATGTTCTGTTAATGAATGCAGTTAGGTACGGCTAACATGGTGGCCAATCAGGGCCATCTCCATCTATTTACCAAACAAAAAAAACGAATAAAATGAATTTTCCTGTTAAATCATACTATAGGACAATCAGCCAGCGACAAGTGCTCATTTGTTTTCACCCGCATATACTTTTTTTTGGAGCCTTCACCATACCGCTGCTGTAGGTGAAGTTGGACAACATTTGTCCCATCCTCTAGCGATGTCCGCTTTGGGGATATTTCTCTGTTTCTTTCTTTTTGATCCCTTTGGGCAATCATGAAGGTTTGGAAGGAACCAAGGGGCATATCTACAAGGCGGCGAGATAAAATTATCGCCGCTTTTGCGGCCGTTTTCGGCCGAAAAGCGGCGATAATATTATCGCTATATTAGCAAGGTCACACTATCGCGTGAAACCTTGCCTTCGCGCCTGAATTCCTAACGCCCATCTTTGCATCTCTAATGAGATGCAAAGTGGGCGTTCCTCCCCAGGATAAAGGGAGAAATGTCGCTAAGCGACATTTCTCCTATTATCAAGCCTCAACGCAAAGCAGCATAGCGACAAGAAAAGTAGTGATAACCCCTGTTATCGCTACTTTCCTTACGTCTGCTTTGAAACGGACTTAGCCATGATATCCTATGGAAGGTGGATATCATGGCTAAGTATGTGAGGCCCTAGCAGCAAGCTAACGCCACATTGCGTGAGATTATCGCTGGGTTTCCAGTGATAATCTCACTTTTGGCAGTTAGCGCTAGGATTTTTATTGCTTTTGAGATAAGCGTTGCTAATAGCACGCTATCTCAGCGATAAAAATCCACGCTAGCCGGTGATAATTATCCTAGCGCTAAGTGCGCTTAGCGATAATTATCGCCGGTCCTTGATGATATGTCCCTAAGATTCAGAACAGTGTTATGAAGATCCAGTTTTTGCAGATATTTAGGGACAATCCCAGAAAATCCCGTAAACAAAGTACAAAGGCTACTGCATGCCCTAGTTACTTCATGGTGTTCCGCATCATGTTCTTTGTCGCATTCGTTAGCACTGCGATGTTCCTGCGCTTGCAGATGTCCACTGCCCCACTCCACAAACTTTGTCTATGACTGTCCTAGCTGCCATTTTAGGCCTCTTCAAAACCAGTGACCGATAAGGGATGGAACACAGACACTGATCCCTACGCATAATCAAGTTGGTTACTGCACCCTCCCACAGCGGAAGTTTCCTTCATAAGGAATTGGGCATTGTGTAGATTACAGGTAAGTTATCAGGCGCCTGCCCCTTGAACACGGCTTTGTGCCATTTCTCAGCATTGGCGATGTACCGCAGTGGAGAAACAAGTCCATGTTGTGGCGTTGATGGAAGAAGACACCAGTCATTTGCTTATATGTCAAATTACTTGCCATTAATTTGCAGTAGACTCATACTCCAAAAGTGATCTCAGAACTTTTTGGAATTGAGAATAGTTTATTAGTCAATTTAAACCATAAACAATACATTATAACATTTTTAGCTAAAAAGATCTTAAAAACTATTAACTATGAAAGCAAACACTGCTCTTCTTAACTGGAAGACAGTTTAACTAGTTACTGCCCTTCGTGGGTATAAAATCTCAGAACTGATTATCCGACACCTAGTTGCGAACCTACAGATATCTGCCTGAGACAAGCCTGCAACCGCTACCCTGCAAGCCACTCCACCACTGTTGAACCTCAAGTGAACAACAGGAGGCAACGTCACCCTGGTGGTTCCTTTTAACTTGTATGCCACACAGAACAGAACTAGAGGGTTTCTACGCCTTGTGTTGCTTGAAATTCACAATGACGGCCAATCATGCATTAAAGATGTACATTCTGCCACTGTTGTTTTCAGGATTTTTGCGGCCCTAGGTAAGACATATTTTGGGGGCCCCTGTTCGGATAACGTTTTAGTTTACGACACATTTTTTGCTACTTCAAGCTCAGATGATGCCAGATAATATTGATTTGTAATCTGGGCACACAAAAACAGAAATATGTCTTGCCTGGTATCCCAACATTACTTAGAAGGACCCTGGATAGGTAGAGAAAGTGTTGAAAGGTAGAGAGAAGCATTTAGCATGAGAGTGGTTGAAGTAAAGAAATAGAGGTGAGAGAAAGGTCACTTTCCCTGGGACCGCCTTGGAAAGGGGATCATGGGCAATTGCCCACTTTGCCCATGCCTAAGAGCGTTACTGCATTCTGTCTGTGCTGACCAATACTCTACATCCGAAGTCTAGTCTCTCCTGCTCCTCTTCATAAACTCCACCTGTTCCAATCGAGATAAAATATGGACCTGGTTTCAGCAATATTGAATACATCAGTAGCTGGCGAGAGCTCAGAGCAAGTCCATGATCAGAATTCTAATATCTTGCGTAGAGATTGCAAACATAGAATTAGTCTAGGTGGTTAGACCTGTCGCCGCGCTATCTAAGGAGCCATTTTCAATCGTCTCAAAACCAAATGCAGGTTCTGCTGACTCAATTCCACCTTTTTAGGTGTAGCTTCCTCAAGCTAACATGCCTAGTCACCCCTGGGACTGGCAAGGGGCCTTTGTCGTGATCACTGAAACTACAAACCCTTCCAAAACTAATCTAACAGAATATTAGGTTCCTAGAATGAAAGAATGAAGCAGTTGTAGTGTCTTTCCCAAACACCATGACTAGAAATAAACCCAACGATGATAAAGTGCATGCCTGGAGCATTGAGGCTGCCTCCGAGACAGATGTGTCCAACTTCTACCCTCCTACTATCCCTTCTCTCCCCTAATTCAGTCGTGAACCGCGGGATCCGCAAACTCTTGGAAAGTGTGTAAAGGAGACTCTTACCAAGGACATCATGCAGGTTTTAGTAGCCCACCTTAAAATCCTTCAATAGTGACATATTCCTGTCTGCTAAGTAGGGGCCACATGTACGAAGGTAATAATTTGTGATTACTAAATAGCACATTTTTGTGATTCGCTATTTGGACATCACCAACACTTGTACAAATTTGTGCTTTACACATTTTGCGATTGCCAGTGGGTTGCAAATAGCCTTACCTCATTAATAATCCTTGAGGTAGGTCTCGGTTTTGCGACTCATTGGGAATTGCAAAAATAAAAGGGATGGTGGACTGCTGGGCTCAGAAGACCACTGTGTCTGTGAGTGTTTTTAAATAAAGCAATCTTTTTTGTTTAAATGTAGCCCATTTTTCTAAAAGGACAACGGGATGAGTTTCAAAAAGAAAAATGAAAAGTTTTCTTTTAATTTTTTTAAGAGGAAACAGGGGTCCTTGGGACCATTGTCTGCTCTAAAGAAATGTTTTTGCGGACCCATCCCCATTTGCGGATAGGTTACCACCTACTTGAAGTAGGCAGTAAAATGTGAATGTTTTGGGACTGCATTTCGGTCACAACACATTCACACCACGGCGTCTTGTTATTAGGAAGGGACGCCCTAAACACGCCCCTTCCTAAGACCAAATTGCAAAGCCAAATTGCGGTTCAGTCATAGGTTGCTGAATCGCAATTTGGCCCTCTGTACATTTCTAAGGATCGAGCCATTTGCGGATCTAGAAAAGGTTTCGTGCACGCGGCCCATGCAGGTAAGAGCGGTGGGGCTGGGTGAGGGGGATTTCGACAGATGACGACGAGGGAAAATTATTTATTTATTTAATTTCCCTTTGTTCTCGTCTGTCGAAATCCCCCACCCTCCAGGTGGCCCCACCTCTCTTATCTGCACAGGCTGCGGCTGCGTACATCTTGTCCAAAGCTGTGTGCTTTCACAGAAAGAGTGCTTACCTTCCAAGCAGCGGCGATCACTTGTTTATCTGTTTAGCTGTGCCAGGCAGGGCTCTTTCTCAAGTCAAGCAAATGTGTTTCAACAGGATCTTGACTGGCAGCAGCACAGATGGGAGGAGGGCAGTCAGGAGGAATATGGTGTTGTATTGCAGTCCCAGGCTCACTGGCGTAACGAAACTTGAGCGGGCCCCCCTGCAAGATACGTGGAGGGGTACCCTCCGGACTCATTAAGGAGCTCTTCGGGCAGAGTACTGTGCTGATGGCCCCCCCTAGAATGTGGGCTACCCCCACACCGCGAGGGCTGCGGGGGCCTGTGTTACACCACTGCCCGCCCCCCCTTCCCGTCCCATCATTAACCTCAGAGGTACCTTAACTTGGCACTCCTTCAGAGAATGGTGGGTTTTTTTTCTAATTCCTAGTTTTAAGATTTATTGACTGGAGAGATGTGCATGAATGAGCTTTCCTGAAGCCCCTCGACTCGCCGTTGTTTATTCGTCTCTACATTGCTGCCCACAGTTCTGTCAGTCATTAATTCATCAGCCTTTACATTGGTGGTCATTACATGAAGGTACGTACATTGAGAGCACCTTCACATTGCAGTTTTTTACATCTACTTCGCAGGTAATTTTGTAATCAAGTATTATTCCTAGCATTACATATTTTAATAAAAAAATTAAATTAAATTAATAATTTTAATTTAGTATTTTAAAAAAAAAATTACAATACTGTTGTATTTCACTGACTTCAAATTTATTTTTATTATATACATAATTAATTATTGTATTTAATATAATGAAGTTTTAAATTGCCCTTACCTGAATCCTAAAAAAACCCTTACTGCCCCATGACCGTACAAACTCCTCAAATTCCCTTAACACTACCCTACCCTGAATCCCAAAAACACTTTACTACAGCCGAGCGCTCTTCTTCCTTAAATCCTAAAACCTGCTAATTACTCTTTAATTCCACCCTTCCTGGAACTCTGAAAACTCCATACTACATTTTAATGCCACCCATCCCTGAACCCTAAAAACCCTTACTACCCCTTACCACTACCTTAACCAGAACCCTAGAAAATCCTTAAAACACCTAAACGCTGATTCAGTGACTCGGCCTGCTAAAATCCGGTGTCACCTAAGGGAGAAATACTGAGAAAAACTGGAAACCTAATGACTGATTTGCATAGTGATACCTCATCTCTAAGAGGACCCTTTGTCTCTTACTATCCCCACCCTCCCTCCTTGGTATCGAAAACTCTGAGGAAGAGTGATATCAGAGCCGCCATTAATGTTGGCCGAAACGTGTCGAGCAACATGAAAAAAGGTACCTCTTTCAAGTGTTATAAAAATGTTTTGAGGGCATCAGTAGAAGCACTTTCAGGACCTGGAAAGTGCACAGAAGGAACACATTTGACTGTTCATGCACAGCCGAGCTTTGCTGCATCGACATTTGGGAGAAATGACCACCGCCCCACTAATGGAGTAATGTCTTTTTGTGCCATCAAACCAGTAATCGTGAAAGTACTGCAAATTTATAGATAAATGTGTAAGCATCAACAATGAGTCTAATGTTAGCACCATCGTTTTGCTGGTTCCCTTGTACTAATGGGCAGGGAATGCAAAAATAGCATTAAGTGCACACCAAACCACTTTCTACATCTTTTGACGAATTGTTTTAGAACATTCCACATGCTCCAAATGACCCTCAAAGTAGTCAAAGTGGTATGTCCAGGAATGGCAAAATGCACCAATATTAGTACATGATTATTGTACATGTTTCAATGATGCTTGTCTGTGTAAGTGAACCTTCCTTCTTTAGGTCTGCTCGGCAGTACTGCAGCCTGCGTCATCTATTTGTTCCCAGCTCTTTTAAATATGCATACAGTGGGCTTCTGCTGGGCTCCACCAAGGGGAGTCTTCCTCTCTCATTTCATCCTATAAGCTGGCCTTATATCATTACGTCTTCCAGGAAGTGTTTCCATTAGAAAGGATGAGGGACATTCCAAAATCTGAAAAACAAACTCAAATGTGCTCTTTGCCTCATTCAGTTCTTGTTTCTCCTCTATGCATTCTACACAGAAAGCAATATTCTTTGCTACTTTTTCCAAGCATTGAGGCATAGTCAGGAGGGCAGGCTTTAATGTGAGTACAATGCATTCAAACAACATTTGCGAATACCTGTGTTTACTTTTGTTGGTACATTAAAGCCAGCCCTATTGGCTTTGCCAATGCTTGTTTCCACTTGCAAATGGCCGTATACTCTCTAAATAAATTCACTAACGTGCTGGAAAGCTGAAATCGCTGAAGAGTGTCCCAAATTTCAGATTTTAAAATCTAGGCATTACGAAGCATCAGAGAGGGTTGACTTTCTTGGATTAAAATGTTTTATTTCCGCTATTTAATAAATATCTTGGCGCTTGATTATTTCTGATATGCTTTTTGTAAAAGAAGGTTCTACCTAGGAATTTGACTAGCATGGTGTTTCCATCTGTATGCCCCTAGTCAAGTAGGCCATGCTGTAAATACATTTTGAGAACACTAATGTCTCTAGCTATGGTGCGTGTTTTATTAGGACTTCATGCAAAATGACATTTTATCTGGCTGCCAACTTCCTCCTGGTGAGAAGCCCTTTCATTAGGATGCTTGTTGCACTCTGGCGCCGTTCTGTGGTCATTTGTGGTGGTGCTATGCAGCAGCTGCCTGCAGTGCCTTTAGTGCAGCATTGGCCCTAAGTTTTACAGACTCTCACATTTTCAATGGTCTCTGCTGAATATTCAGCTAATGAGTTCTTGCATTGCCTTAGATTCAAAGGCAAGGTAGCATTTGATGCTGCTGAGAAAAATAAGAAAATTAGAAAGCATAACATTTCCCTCTGTGTCTTTAATAATAACAGCAGTTTATTTTGCTCAGTGATTCCACATTTTATAAATCCTCAGACTTAGGGCCTAATTACGAATCTGGCGGTCCGAGGACCGCCAGACTCGTGGTGGCACGGCGGCCCAGCCACTGCCGCACCGGCGGTCCAACCGCCCTTTCACGAGTTGGGAGGTCGAACCATAATTGGACTGCTTGCTCCGCTGGCAGCGGCGCTGCGGTCACGGCCGTTGCAAGATGCAGGTGGTGCCGCTGCAAGTTTCAGGACCACCAGCTGTTTCATGCAGGTCTTCCCTCCATAAAAAGGCTGGCGGTACTGCAAAAGATGGGGCCTCTGTGCCACCTCACCCTGGGGATGCATGCAGGTGGGCACAACATGTGCCCCCCTGTGTGCACGTAGCTCACTTCCTGCACGGCATGGACTTCGAAGTCCATGCCGTGCAGGAACATGTGTGCCGTTCCTATTGAGGTGCCTTTTTCAAAGGCACCACTGCCTTTGAAAGAGGCACCAGCGTGGGAACCACCACACAATCTTCCAGCCAGACCACAATATTACTTGTAATCCGGCGGGCCGGCGGCAGCGACTCTTGGTGGTGCAGAGGCACCGCGGTGGCGGTCCGCCTGCCCCTGCACCGCCAGAATTCGTAATCAGACCCTAAATGAGACACATCTACAAGTTAAAAGACTGGGGTACTGATATACGCTATGCCAGTGCTTAATTTGTGCCGGTGGGTTTCAGTGCTCAGCACCAGCACTTAATTTTCAGCTCCGGCTTTTGTGACAGTCCACCACATGGTGGCACTGCCTCCTTAATTTTGAGATGAGCACAACAACTGTGTTTATTAAGTCAATATACGTTGGAATAAATAACACCAGCTTCTCATGCAATTAATATAGCTTTGTGTGACCTGAAATAGTCTGAATTGTCACACTTGTAGGAGTGCGATGGGTAGGTGTTATGTTGGTGCTGTCACTTGCAGCGCTGGCTGCATTGGCCTTCCGAGAAGGGCCCTGGCACTTACATTTTTACAAATTAAGCACTGTTTATGCCCAAAACCCTCATGCAGCTGCGGGACGAGATAACAACACATTGCATTTTTATCATGGCCATGAGAAGCAAGGCCAAGAACATAAGAAGGCATTGGTTGCGATCCGGCACTCAGGCTAATATACTCTGGCGCCGTTCTGTGGTCATTTGTGGTGGTGCTATGCAGCAGCTGCCTGCAGTGCCTTTAGTGCAGCATTGGCCCTAAGTTTTACAGACTCTCACATTTTCAATGGTCTCTGCTGAATATTCAGCTAATGAGTTCTTGCATTGCCTTAGATTCAAAGGCAAGGTAGCATTTGATGCTGCTGAGAAAAATAAGAAAATTAGAAAGCATAACATTTCCCTCTGTGTCTTTAATAATAACAGCAGTTTATTTTGCTCAGTGATTCCACATTTTATAAATCCTCAGACTTAGGGCCTAATTACGAATCTGGCGGTCCGAGGACCGCCAGACTCGTGGTGGCACGGCGGCCCAGCCACTGCCGCACCGGCGGTCCAACCGCCCTTTCACGAGTTGGGAGGTCGAACCATAATTGGACTGCTTGCTCCGCTGGCAGCGGCGCTGCGGTCACGGCCGTTGCAAGATGCAGGTGGTGCCGCTGCAAGTTTCAGGACCACCAGCTGTTTCATGCAGGTCTTCCCTCCATAAAAAGGCTGGCGGTACTGCAAAAGATGGGGCCTCTGTGCCACCTCACCCTGGGGATGCATGCAGGTGGGCACAACATGTGCCCCCCTGTGTGCACGTAGCTCACTTCCTGCACGGCATGGACTTCGAAGTCCATGCCGTGCAGGAACATGTGTGCCGTTCCTATTGAGGTGCCTTTTTCAAAGGCACCACTGCCTTTGAAAGAGGCACCAGCGTGGGAACCACCACACAATCTTCCAGCCAGACCACAATATTACTTGTAATCCGGCGGGCCGGCGGCAGCGACTCTTGGTGGTGCAGAGGCACCGCGGTGGCGGTCCGCCTGCCCCTGCACCGCCAGAATTCGTAATCAGACCCTAAATGAGACACATCTACAAGTTAAAAGACTGGGGTACTGATATACGCTATGCCAGTGCTTAATTTGTGCCGGTGGGTTTCAGTGCTCAGCACCAGCACTTAATTTTCAGCTCCGGCTTTTGTGACAGTCCACCACATGGTGGCACTGCCTCCTTAATTTTGAGATGAGCACAACAACTGTGTTTATTAAGTCAATATACGTTGGAATGAATAACACCAGCTTCTCATGCAATTAATATAGCTTTGTGTGACCTGAAATAGTCTGAATTGTCACACTTGTAGGAGTGCGATGGGTAGGTGTTATGTTGGTGCTGTCACTTGCAGCGCTGGCTGCATTGGCCTTCCGAGAAGGGCCCTGGCACTTACATTTTTACAAATTAAGCACTGTTTATGCCCAAAACCCTCATGCAGCTGCGGGACGAGATAACAACACATTGCATTTTTATCATGGCCATGAGAAGCAAGGCCAAGAACATAAGAAGGCATTGGTTGCGATCCGGCACTCAGGCTAATATAATTTGACCTACAGAATACAAAAAATCAATTGAAACCTTCCGGTTATGAAATGATGCAGCAGGTATATAAGGAAATGTAGCTAAAAGGTTACAGAGCAAGAATAACCGAAAATATATATAATTCAAAAGCTGTTCAGATAAATGTTCAATACCCTGTTGAGACAAGCTGCTTCCTCTCTAACCAGCTTAACACCAGCTCACGCATTCCCGTTCATGTATGTCTGTATGTGGTATTTCTATAGCACGACCCTAGCCAAAAGACAGCGGAGGGCTTACAATCTCAGAGACAAGCATTAAGTCAACCAGCAGTCGGAAGGGTAGCTGGTTTGTGAACGTGTAATATATTGCGATGTTGTGCTCTTAAATTCTTTCCCAAATTGGAGCAGTGTTGGGGCAGCCCCGATGGACACAGGGATTGTAAGAAATTGGGTTATTATTTGGGTTCGGCAACTGCCCACCTCAAGAAACATTCACAACTTTTGCCATGGTGAATCCTTAAATAACAAAATTAACCTGAGCTCAGCTCCCTGGTAGTAATAGCACAGAGCAAGCAGGCTTAACTTGGGGCAATTTGTACAGTAATTATGAAGTATTGAAACAGTAACAGAGTAAAAATGCCAAAAATAAGAAATCCCTAACTGAATTAGAAAAATAAAGTTAGTTATTACCCAAACTGGCACCAAAATGACAAAAATCCAAAAGGGGAATCGGAAATATGTTTTTTTCAGATTTTAAGTAGAAATACCACCATACACCTATGATAGCCTATTGTCGCAGTAGACCAGGTGCTAGACACAGTTTCATGCTGACCAGGACACGGCTCAGATCAGATACAACACTCAGGTTTGTCCCGTCAGAAGATTTTACCTTTCGGCTTAGTCTTTTAACTCCCAAACAACCCCAGGAGTACACTTTTAAAGCCACACAGGGCCTCGGGGTAGGTGCTAGGTGCCAGGAAGAGGCCAACAGCAGGGTCCAGCCCAGGTCCAGTTGTCACTGGTAAGCTGGGTACATCCAAGAAAAACCCCTCGTGCAGCTTGTTGCCTCTCTGTAGCCACACAAGAGGTCAGCCAACTGACCCTAGGAATCCACTTCTTTGTCTTGGGTACATTAGAGAGTCGGTCCAGTCCTTCGGGCTCCTCTCAGGTCATAGACAGCAGGTCCTATCCTCTACTGATCTTCGACAGGTCCAGAAAGTGCACTGATGTGGGTACCTAGCGGTGTCACGTTTATGCCTTTCATCAGATATTGGGTGGCGGTGAATCCTGGGCACTCCCTAACCAATGGTGTAAAAGTTCCCAGAGCCAATCATACCCACTTGTTCAGTAGTCCTGTTTGACTCCAGACAGGCCCAAAATGCCATGTGTCAAGGCATTTTTAGGATGAATAAAATCTTCAGCCACACTAAACTTGGGTTGTGAGGACTGTGGGGAGTGTCATAGAGAAATGACCAGTATCCTCCCACTGTTAACACTAAAATCCAGTTTGAAGAATTGTCTTGGCATCCTGTTGTGCCCTTTCAAGTGTGACCTAAGTATTACATGTGGCTCAACAGACCTGTCAAGCAGGTTTTGACAGTGTGGTATCACAGGATGCCCACAGCCCCCACTCTGTATATTCTATGGAGTGGAGCGGAGTCATCTCTGCCCATTCAGGCCATCCCATTGTTTGCTCCTGAAAGGTATTTCAGTTCTCATTCACAACTATTCAAAGCTTGGCACAGGGTTACAACTGGCAAAGGCTTCTGTTACTTACCCTTCTGACAGTCCAGACAGCTAAAGGGTAACTTTCTAAATGTTACTGTTCCTTATATATATTTGTTAAAATTACTTTAAAAATCGTACTTTACCATTGAATTGTATGTTTAGTAACTTTCAAATATAGTGGCTTCATTAGTTTTCTATCTGTTCTTGATTCTAAGATACAGTACTAAGATTTTAATCTGTTCTCTAGTTTTTTAGTAGGACAGCTGAACTTGCCACAGTGATATAGCATTTAAGGCTCTGTTGCTGTATGGACATGGTAACATTAACTTTCTACATGCCTCTCTTTTAATTATCATGCAAGCTACCTTTTGAACTACATAGCTTACATAGGGATGACTCATTAATATTTAAAAGGAAGGATTTCTGTCAAAAAAAGGTTATCCTAAAAGGCGGCACTGCTGGTTTTACTCTGCAGCAGTCAGTCTACCTAGGCTAGACCAGAAGCCATATTTGACCTGCACTATAGTGAATGGCACAATAGGTGCTGCAGTCCAGAATTGGCATTTGTTTTTGAGTCCTGGGAGCCCTTTCTATACCATATCGGAGGGGATTACAGTCAATTTAGATGTTCCAATTAGGAATAAGCCAGTTCCATGTTTAAAGGGGGTGTACAGGTACTTAACTACTGGTTATCAGGGGTAAAGTGCACAGAATGATAACGCTATCAAAGCAGAGAGGGCAAAAATCTGATAGGACATTATGCAAAAGATGGTCATTTCCTACAGGGAAAGGGCGTGCTGCCTTGTTTTTCTTTTTTAGACTTCTTTGTCTGCAGTCTGGTGTCCTGGGTACGGGTGTGCCGAGTACCACCAGAGAGGGGGAGCTTTCATGCAAGATAGGCAGGGGGGCTGGTTGTCATGGCTTTGGAAATGATGCCGCTGGCTTTGAAGGTTATGCGGGCCAGTAAGGGAAGTCAACGGGATTCCATCAGGATGGGGATGATGTGTTCATATTTCTTTAGGCCCTGCATGACATGTGCCACAGCGTCTCTTTGAACATAGGAGAATCAGCAGATTTCTCAGCAGGTTGGAGCCTCTGAAAGGCTGCTAGGTTCAGTTGAATGACAGACAGAGATCGATAGGTGCTGTCTTGTGCTGACACTGCACAGGCCATAGAGTTTTGGGGTAACTAGACCCTTGTTTAATCTTTAGATTTACCTCTATGGTGGTTCAATTCTGGTTCAGAAAGGGGTTTTACTCCTGCTCTGGGAATCCAAGATTGGGGAAAATTGCGTGTTCAGCTTTCCCCAAACATGTCTGATGCTTTCCTCTCTACTGCCCTCTTCATGGGATTTCAAGAGAACTGAAAACACTTCATAGGGTGGCCACCTGACCCAAGGCCATTGCGGACACTTATCCCCAACCCTGTTCTTTTCACCTATAAATCCTTGTTTTCAGGTGTGCTAGTAAATTTAGTGCCTTAGGGGCAGATTTATGTTAGACTTGCATCAATTTTGTGACGCAGCGGCGGCGTAAACCATGCGCCATGTTGCGCCTTATTTACAACGTGACGCATCTAGGGAGATGCGTCACGTTGTAAAGCTCTGTGCCACATTAAACCTGCGTCAGGTTTAATGTATGCAGGGTGGGCATTCCATCGGAAAAAGCCTCGGAAAAGTGACGCAGGAAAATCTACAAGATTTCACTCCAGTCACTTTTCCGACACTGCTGCGTCAAAACCTTGCGCCTGCTTGAAGCAGGCGCAAGGCATGACGCAGCATGTTAGGTATGGGCAGCTCCTAAACATTGCTGGAGTTGCATCGTGCCTGCGACACGACTCCAGCAATGCGTTGCCCTTACGCCATCAGATGCGTCACGCATCTGTTTATCCTTGCGCCACGATGCACTGCATTGTAAATGCGGCGCATCTGTGGTGGCGCAAGGGTAAACTTGCGTGACGCATCTTTCCTGGCGCATCCATGCTGATTTGCAGGGATGCGCCAGGGAACATAAATCTGCCCCATAGAGTGTACAAAGGGCTACAGCACCCAAAATTCATTAGCTCGGTCTGTTCTTACCTCGGCTGTACCTGTTCTGTCGCTGATGGAAATCTGAGGCCGCTCTTACCTGTGCCGCACCTTTACTTTGCCAGTGAGTGGCGCTTGTGCAGTTCCTGGCTGTGATGGGGAAGTGTGGCATGTGTAAGGGATGCTGGCACTGTTCCTACTGCCTGTGCTGTGTATCCTGCTGGGCATACTTGGCATGTAATATTAGGGTGTGGGTATGATGCACCACCGACGATCTTGTTTGTTCTGCTATCTTTGAGTTTAACCCCAAATAAACACCACTTAACTTTGAATACACAATGCTGACGACCTGCATCATTCACCCCTCAACACAGGGGCGGAGATGTCATTTCTGCTGAAAGAGGGCGTCAGACAGCCTGAAGACGTCTGCTCTGCACTGTAAAGAGAGGCAGTGACTTCCCATAAACCCACAAAGGGCTTTTCAGAGATTGTGAGTCACTTCCGTGTTGCTGAGATGCCAGAGCCTCCTGGGACTTAGCCGCCATCTTGTTTTATGGCTCAATAGACTTTGTGAATCTATTTGCAGTCACATCTCTGGGACACAAGGACTAGACATGTCTGGTTTCACTACTGTTTTCAGTCTGGTGTCACTATTGTTTTCACTGAAAATGATCTGTCCGACTAACAGTACAAGAAATGTATTCCTAATAAATGGAATATCTTCGTCTGAATATTAACTTGTATTAAGTGTGGTAACCAAGGGCGGACTTGCCCACGGGGCAATCATTCAGTGCCCAAAGGGCCCGTCCTGACACTTCAGTGTAGGGTTGTGTTTGGCTTGTTTTATGATCTGCTCTGCGGGTTTCCACTGTTGATTTCCTTCATACTGAAACAAACATTGCCTCCAGGAACTCAAATCTCAGGCAGAGAAGGTTCACGTGTGGCTGTGAGCCCGCAACGATGTGCAGCTCGCACCGTATCTGGTTGTGGTCTCTTTCCAATCATCTTGACATGTCTCTCAAAGGAGCTGGCCTTATGGCTAGAGCGGTCGACCTCGATGCTGGGGAACCGGGTTTAAGTCGCGGCAGGGACGCTCAACATCTTGTGATTCTGGCCAAATCACTTAGGGGCATCTCAGCAACAACCGGCGATAATTATCGCTGAGCGAACTTAGTGCTGGGATAATTATCGCCGGCTAGCGTGGATTTTTATCGCTGAGATAGCATGCTATTAGCAACGCTTATCTCAAAAACGATAAAAATCCATGCGCTAACTGCCTAACGTGAGATTATCGCTGGAATCCCAGCGATAATCTCACGCAATGTGGCGCTAGCTTGCTTATAGGGACTCACAAACTTAGCCATGATATCCACCTTCCATAGGGTATCATGGCTAAGTCAGTCCTGAAGCAGGCGTAAGGAAAGTAGTGATAACAGAGGTTATCGCTACTTTTCCTGCCGCTATGCTTCATAGCGTGGGGCTTGATGATAACCTTGTCTTCTGTTAGATGTTGACTTTTCTTGTCACTACCTCGATCTGATAATAATATTCGATCAGCGGGCCCTTGTGTATCATGCGACGAGTACCACAGCATCTCTCAAGGAAACCGAAGCACTTTACAAGGGTCACTCATTCATTCAGCCTTCAAACCATCTCCTTTGCTCAATTTTGACCGGTCGACCACAGCGACAAGAGTAGTTTGAAACGGGGTAAGGCAGCCACATCCATCTCCTTGACCTCTTGGGGGGTGGAGAACATGGTCTGGTCTAGGGAAGGGGATGTGGACCAAGGGAGTAGCCAGCGAATTCAATCACCCCCAACTTTGATCCATACCTTGAATGCCATTGGGTGAGTGACGCGTGCAAGCCCTACCCACTCTGATGAGGTTCCTTATTAACGCCTTCCATCCATCTTTAAGCCTTTCATGTATATATATATATCCACCTCTCCATCTTTTCATACTTTCAGCCACCCTTTTAATATTAGTTTTCCAACCATCCGTCCACTCACACTTCCAAATATTCATACATCTTTTTTTATCCATCCTTTCTTCTTCATCCGCCAATTCACCCTCCTATTATCAATCCAGCAATCCACCCTTCCACACCTCTATCCAGGCGGCCATTCATCCATTCTCCCATTCTTCCAGAGTTTTATCATTCCAGCCACTTTCTTTCTCTCACTCATGAAAATGTTTTATCCTTACAAACGTCCGTCCATTCGCTCTTCTATCCACCCTTTCATCCTTTTTACCCTTCCTTCTCACAACAGTTTCCTTCTTATTTTCATGGTCCCTTCATTTTACTCTTCCTTCCACATCCCTCTCATCCTCTCTTTCTCTCTCGTTTCCTCTTCATTGTAATTAACTTCCCTTGCTTGATGTCTATTATGGTGCATTTTTAAGAGCTTTTGCAGACAAGAAAGGCTCATAAATAACTGTGCGTTTCAACTCCACCCCTGCTTCAGCTGCAAAAGCGGGTGGTTCACAACGCCACTGAGGTGGACTTAGAGCCGCTTTGGAGTTGGAAAGCCAGGCTTGCATTCTGGCCTCTTCGGCAAATCTCTTAATATCCTTGTGCCTAAAAAAAATTGTAGCAAGTTTGGGCGCTCATATAAAGCTCTCTAATGCTTTTGGGCCAAGTTTGCGCTGTATAAAACTGCAAAAAACTAAAAAAACAAATCTCAGTCAGTTCTGCCTGCAGGCCCCGGGGAGGCGGTGAGAAACCTGACAGTGTGTATACGTTGCCCTAGTGAAACCACGAGGGCTGTCTGTCGGTGTACAAATGACTTCTATTCTGAGATGTTACTCAGTTTTAGAAATACATTTTTAACGCCCACACCTCTATCACAGTCTCTCACTCAGAACCACACGAAAAGAAACAAGCAAACATCTCAGCACAGTCATTCTGCAACGACACCAAAGTGTCTGCCTTCTCTGCCCGTGCTTATCACATAGTGACGTTATCACTTTATTTGTTTCCTGTCAAATACCTCAAGTCTCACGTCTTTAGCCAGGACTTGGGGCCCGATTCACAGAACTATCGGCTTATAACTCCCACCATGCACAGAGCTGTGGGCTAAAACTCGTAGGGGCCGATTCACAGAACTAACTTAAGACAAAATCCTAAACTTACTACTTTTGGTATTCACAGAAGTTAGGATTTTGTCTTAAGTTTGTCTTAAGACAAACTTAAGACAGACTTAAGACAGTCTTAAGACAGACTTAAGACAGACTTAAGACAGACTTAAGACAGACTTAAGACAGACTTAAGACAGACTTAAGACAGTCTTAAGACAGACTTAAGACAGACTTAAGACAGACTTAAGACAGACTTAAGACAGACTTAAGACAGTCTTAAGACAGACTTAAGTTAGGATTTTGTCTTAAGACTGTCTTAAGTCTGTCTTAAGTTTGTCTTAAGACAAACTTAAGACAAAATCCTAACTTCTGTGAATACCAAAAGTAGTAAGTTTAGGATTTTGTCTTAAGTTAGTTCTGTGAATCGGCCCCTACGTGTGGTGTTATCTCATTTACCTTGTGGTTGTTGTTTGGGGTTCAGGGTTAGCCCTAAGTCTGTAGCACCATCAGATGGAGAGGAGATAGAGAAATCCCCTAGATACATTACCGTATTGCTGTGTTCCTGTGAGCTGGATGTGACAGATACTAGGGGGTTGGGGGACAGGCTTCCCCTATTTACCCCAAAGGGTGCTCTTTGATTCAGTGAGAGGTCACAAGGACGGGGCCTGTGCAAATATCAGGAAGTGAGATGTGGCTAATGAGAGAATCATAAAGAGTAGGGCTGGGGCCCGGGGCCCTGGGCTAACCCTGTGATGTACATGTCTCTGTAACTGACATCCAGGTGTGAACTAACTCGAGACACTTCTATGGCCTGTGTTGTGGGACTATCACCTTTGGAGTCACTGCTACCGTGACAGACTGCTTTTCAAGAGAGACGAGAGAGCAGAGGAGTTGGTACTTCAATAGAACGAGACCCCAACATAAAACCTCAAAGATTCAGACCCTAAATCACATTTGGTGTCTGGAAATGTATTGTAAGGAGGGGAGTTAGAGACCCCAAACATTGTCATTTGCCAAGGAGCCAGCCAGGCTGCGTGAGAAGGGGAAGCTCTGCAAGATGTCTGTCTGGGACCAGGACTGGGGGTTAAGGCCTGCTAGTCTCCCTGCTGGGAATCCAAGACCACCTCCCCTGGTGCCTGGAGCAGGAGCGCCTGCCTGCGTGCCAAAACCAGTGTGCCCTGTGAGGTAGAGGAGAGCCTTTGAGGGGGCACAGTCTAGTGGGGTACCCCGTCGAATGAACTCTATGTGTGAGGTTTGAGGAAGCACCTGCTCCACGGATCATGTTGTTGCCCTTTTGTAGCGTAGAGTTAGCAACCCTGTATACCATGAGAGGTCTGCTGTGCCGATTGGGCTAAAGCCTGTGCATATTGCAGAGTCGGTGACTCTGTATACCAAGACAGTCTGCTGTGAAGAAGACCGTCATGCGGTAAGGACTGTTTAATTGTGTGGAAGCAGGCAGTGACCCCATATTTCAGGAGGGGCCACCATGGAAAAGACTGTTGAGGGGTAACGGTGTAGCCTTGTGCGGTACCTGGCGTAACCCCGCATGCCAGGAGCGGCCACCAAGAAGGAATTCACGATGCTGATCAGGCAGGAGCCCATGGGCTGTGTGATACAGTGGATCTGTGTGCTGGAAGGAGTCACCGGGAGCATCAAGAACTACAAATTGATCTGCCATTTCCAGTAACAAAAGTGAGGATGTTGTGGGAGCATATGCATACCATCGCCAATGCCAACGCCAATGCCCTTTATCTGGGACTTCCAGACTCCCTTCGTCAGCATCTTCAGGTAGTGCAAAACTTAGCAGCGAAGGTGATTCTCAAACCAAAAGCCAGGACGCATATGACCCCCCCCATCTTAAGTCCCTACATTGGCTTCCATTGAGGGAACGGATAAAGTACAAGGCGTTGGTTATTTTCTTCAAAGCCCTCCACGGCATGGGAGTTCCTACCTTAGGAAAAGAGCATGCCGCTACACACCGGTGAGAACACTTAGATCGTGTTCCACCAATCTGGCTTGCATCCCTAAAATACGGTTGGTGCGCAGAGGTGGTAGTTCCTTCGCCTTCTTAGGAGCTAACACCTGGAACAAACTGCCGGTAGCTCTGAGAACATCAACAGATCTTTCTCGCTTTAAAAAACTGTTTAAGAACTAAAACCTCCTTAGGACAGCCATCTGAGAACTGTCAGCGCCGGGACACTCCATCCGGAGTAGCTGTGCGCTCTACAAGTACCCGTCATTCATTCATTCATCACCCAGGCAAGGGACCCAAGACGGGAGCGTCGCAGCTACCACTGAGTTAGCCACCTGGACAGCATGTGGCCGATTCACCCGTACTCAGCTACAGCCACTGAGAGCGGCTTGGACGGGGTGCACTCAGGAACGCCAGCTGCTCCATGCCTGCTGGTGCATGTAAGACTGGTTTCAGGCTTGTCAGCCCCTGGGAATCTTGTTGCGAGTGTTTCATCGTGGATGACTTTCTCGAGGCTTTATAGTGTTACGAGCAAGGCAATTCGAGTTGTGGCGCGTAACGAATAAGCATGCAGTAGTCCTCAGAGACCCGAGGACTAGACACATCATGTGTGTAAAAGGTCCTATGTACCAAAGACCTATGAGGCCATGGCACCGTTAAAGTTAGGGCCAAATCAAGCAACACACCAAGCAAAAGTAAAAGATGTAGTCTTAAATGTCCTAAAGCCTTAGTCGCGCTAAGGTTGTAGAGGAGTCTAGCCTGTCCTTTACCGCGCGTATGCGCGATAACGGACAGGTTAGACGCCTCTATGGGGATATTTGCGCAGCATGGGCTGACTATAGTCCTCGATGTCACAGCCCATACTTTGATGAATTGGGGTTTTTCTACACTTTTTTAGTGTGACTACAGCTCCAGGTCATTGGGGCTCGGAGGACTACTGGATGCTTATTCTTTACGTGCCACAGCTTAAATTGCCTTGCTCGTAACCCTATCAAGCCTTGAGAAAGTCATCCTCGATGAAACACGTGACCGCAGTTTTTTTCCTTTGATACTGACCTGCGTGCCATCGAACAATAAAGTTTTGGATCTGCTACATTGGCAGACCATGATGACATAACTGTGTAGTGCTCTGGATTTGTGATTGAACTATTATTTGACGGTTATTCTGTGTATTTATGATGAGGTTCAGACACGTGTTTCTTCTCTGTGATGATCAGTTTGTAACCAACGCCTATTCCCATGATTGGAGATATATGGTGTGTTTGACTAATGATCAAGGCAGAGGCGGAAGTGTTCTGAGTGTCATGATATAGGTAGGCGTTTGTACCGCCTATGATTAAGCGCATGGGTAGGCACTTTATGGAAAAAGTTGCCTTGACACTCAGGCCAGGCTCCCAAAGGACAGCCAAGGCCTTACATATCGACATTAATCAAAACACCTTTACTGGTTTGTACTAGGCTAATGATCATCCCAGGGGAGACCACATGTGAAGCCGAGACCAGAGAGGAGCAGCTTTTTGTACATGGCTCTCTTTCTCCTATTGTTAACTATTTATAAAAATGTATTTATGCATTTAGTTTTGAATGTAGCAGTTCTGTCAGAAACACTGAATGTAGTAATACTAAGGGACAAATCACCATGTTGGTCAGTAAGCCTCTGACCGCTCATTGGAGGCTTACTGACCGACACCATAGGTTTACAGTCTGACCACTGAATTTTCAAGAGTGTAAACCAACCGGTCAATCCGACTGTGTTCCGACGGGCTTAGGAAGCCCTTCGGCCAGTTGTATACCTATCATATTCCCTTACAGATGGCGTTTCCGGGATTATGATGTCGGTATCCGAAAGCCTTTCCATGTCAAGCTTTCTGACATGGAAAGGCTGTCAGAAAGCAACTTTGGGGGCCCCTAGCAGGGCCCTCATCCCTCCGCGGCCTACGGTTGTTGAGCTGGTGCCCCCCTGAAAATCCCCGCACCGTGTGGCTGGCACCATGAGGTGCAGGGATTTACACAAACTCCCAATGTGTGGTCACATTATCCCTTACGATTGCCTGTGCCGTCAGGACGTGCCTTTTCGCAGCATTAATAAACGTCGTTGGGAAACTCGCACCCGTGTTTATCCCTCAGACCCTTTATTTCTTCGTATTTACACATACTCGTGGGGACATTCTATTAACCTTTATTATTGGTCCCTTGATGATTGCGCTTATACGTTACTGACGGCCTTAATACTTCTTTGAATTATATCCAGCTTGAATTTCTGTCACACTTATCCTGCGTGTTGACTCTGTACCCAGCCGTGTTGGAATTATCACTGGCCGTGGGATCCTTCTACACCATAGCAACTGAATTCAGCCCTGAAGAGTCGTAGGTTATTGTACCCCGACGAAACATGTGTCGGCTGGTTGCGTGTCCTTGTCGGAATAAAGAATACACAAGCTCTACTTCTGCCTTTTTTACATTTTTGTGTTATGTAATATTGCAACATTGCATTGAAACTCTTATGTGTGCACAGGATCACTTTTGCGGTCACATTGTAATCCGGTGTTTGGAACCGCCTACCTACGGTCGGACCGGTTCCCACACCGAGACGGTGTCAGTCAGAGGCCTCTCCGACCGACATCGTAATAGGGCCCTTAGTGTAAATAGTAGCAATGCAGAATATTAGGCCATTGCGGTAAACTGATTGAAGTCCATCAGCTATATATATAAGTACACTGCAAATACTCACATAATGTATATTTACAGTTTAAAGCTCGAGGAAATGGTACAATTTGCATAAAATCGTATTTTTGGGGGACTTCTTTGGAGGATCCCTGGTGGTTTTGCAGCGGTGCTGCCGGTGCCACTGCAGCACCGCCAAGCATATTAGGAGTTTCCTCACTGCCACAGTTTTCCTGGCGTTGAGCCTGCCATGAAAAGTGTGGCGGTGAATAAACAAAGGGGGCCCTTTGTGCCAGGGGATGCATGCAGGGGGGCACATGGTATATATCAATAAATGCTGCCATCGTAGGGTCTCTTTAAAAAGTTACTGGCTGAGACACAGCAGTGGCACAGGATTTCTTGTACGAATATTCTCTTGCTTATTGATACTGATGATACTGATAATCATGGCATATAATATGAGAATTATTTACCTTCCACACAGTGGGAAGACAATAAATATACATGCCATTGGAAGTTAAAGCAACTCTGGTCACAGGAGACCTAGGGTTCAATCGTCACTTGCCTAATTGGCCACACTTGTGTCATCCCCAGCAAATGGCATTATCATTCTGTTTCTCTTTTTATTTATCTGACATCTGACATACTGAAAGCATTTACACACACACACACAAAGACACACACACACACACACACGCACGCACGCACACACACACACACGCACGCACGCACTCACGCACGCACGCACACACACACACACACGCGCTGTGGGTTGTCTATTTTCGGGTAGTATGCTCCACCTTGTCAGTGGTGTGACTTTGCTCAGACCACTGGCAAAAGGCCAATCCAAGCTCGATTTTCTAGGGGGCCAACAATTTTCTCATTTATTGTAAATTTCTCCCCTTTGATATAAAATTCGAACAAAATATTGAAAAAAATATCGAGGTGCAGAAATATTGAGTGTGAAATATTGTGATGCACAAATATCATGAGCAGAAATAGCTTGGCCAAGAATATCGATTTTTAAAGTAAGTAATATCCATGTTAAAAACATCTATGTTGGTAATGTTGTTTGTAAAAAGATTGTTATTAATAATATTGTTTTTTTAAATTATTTGTATGTATTTTAGTTCATATTTTAACTGCCTATTTTATAAATTGTTTGTATGATTATTTTTTAACTTAGTTTGTAAATTTTTAGATGTTTATGAGTTTTATTTAATAGTTTATTTGTATTTTTAGTGCTTAAGTAGGTTGCGGGGCTTATAGGGTACAGGGTGAGAAGTAAATTAATTTTAATAATTATTAATTAATATAAAATATTCAATAGTTAATTATGTTAATTGTGTCATAATTTTTTTCAATTATGTGTAGCTTTAGGTGCGAGCTGTGGGGTTTGTAGAGGTATAAGGTGGGAAGTATTTTAATTATAATTATTTAATAATTATTGTTTTATTATTAATAATTATTTAATTGATATTTATATAAATTGTGTATATGTATAAATATATATGCATATGATATATATATTTATTTTTTTAAAGTTTCCCAAAAATGTGTTAATTGTAATATGTTATAATTATTTTAATAATAGTTTTAAATTATATACGTTTAAATAAACATATGCATATGTATATATGAGTTTTTTAAATGAATATAACATTTTTATATAAACTTAAATTATTTAAATATATTTAATTTACATTATATTACTGTTAATATATATAATATTTATTATGTTTAAGTATGTTTATATTAAAAAACGATTTTTTTTGCGTTCGATATTAGTGTATAACTATATTTTTTTAAATACTTTTGTTATTTACATTATAGTATAGGATAACAATATTTTCTATT
This sequence comes from Triturus cristatus, assembly GCF_964204655.1. Classification (NCBI taxonomy): domain Eukaryota; kingdom Metazoa; phylum Chordata; class Amphibia; order Caudata; family Salamandridae; genus Triturus; species Triturus cristatus. The sequence goes on along the minus strand of NC_140579.1, from coordinate 9,464,196 downwards.
GTATATTTTTGACACGATACTTATGTCCCACGACATTTGTTGCTTCGATATTTTGTCATTGAACCCTTGCATATCTTGCATCGATATTCGGAATGATGATGGCTTTGAAATGGCAGAAAATAGTTTACGTGGATACTGTGGAGAACATCAACCCAACTGTAGCGAACGTGAGTCACAATCCATGCTAATATTTAAGCAACAGATGCCCAGTTAACTACCAGTTTCAATGAGGAAGGCACTAGTAACAACAACAGACAGAAATCAAAGATCAGATGGTGCCTTATGAAAACTGGTACATACATTCCTTACCAGAGCATTTGTAGAGTGTACGTGGTAGCTAGTATCACCTTTATGTTGGTTGTGAGCCTAAGAATGTACCTCCTGTTATGTTATGTTATGTTATTGGTGTTTGTAACGCGCACGGCTACTCAGGAGTGTCCCGGCGCAGCTACTTATCCGTTGCTTTTATTGCTCCCCTGTCCATTCCCATCCCACTTTGGAAATCCCCAACCATCCCCCGAGCTGCCCCCCTCCTTTCTTTTTTCCAGGGCCCAGAGGCACCACAATACGTGTGCGCTATAGACAGCCATTTTGGATTGTCTTCTCTTACCGTTACAAGATGTCCGCCACGTGGAGGCATCCTTACGTATCCAATGCATACACCATGTGTAGAGTGCCAATGGAAGCAGCCATTTGGAAAGCCAATTGGTCAGCGATCACCTTTAAAGAATGGGACCTATTGGCAATGCCAATACTGTGTTTGCTTGCGTCTCTGCTTTTTATTTGTACCTCTTTTGCACGAAAAGTGGCTTTGTCTGTAATGTGCTGTTCCTATTATAAAACTACATTGGAATGAAGAGAAGAAGAGGAGGAATACTGTTAACTGAATGCTTCCTTAGTCCAATCTTGTGTCGCCACAATTCTAAGGTTCGTGCACCCTATTAAACCATGAAGCAGACAATGTTTAGATGACCTCACTTTTAAGGACCCTTGACTAGTGGCGTAAATAAGAACCCAAAATGTAAAACAATACTTGGCACACAGGGGGCAAGATCAAAAACTGTCATTTAAGGCTCGGAAATATATTAATCGCAGCTTTGCTTCCACTGTTTGTGAAACCCACGAGTAATTGTCGATTTCTAGGGGCAGCCTCTCTACTGCACACTCACTCCTGCGGTCTGTCCGCAATTTGCACTGATACTTTATTTTTTGTTTTCTTCACCAATAGAATAGTATTCTGGTGGAGAAATACCCTTTTCTGCCCCTGACAACTTTCAAATGTTGCTGCCTCTTTCCCACCCAGGAGGAGCACTAAATAATTGTAGATAGATTTTTACACATACGCTTATGGTGGTAAAAGATGTAAGTATTCACAATGTTACAACTTTGTGAGAGTTTCATGCATGTTAATTGTAAGACTCTGATAATACTACCCAGAATCCCACCCCAATCCTAAACTTCCGACGGTGGAAAATCCACTGTATGAGTAGACGTGTCCCTACTGGAACTTTAGGAGTTCCTTCTTCAGGGTAAATTCTAGACAGAACTCACAGGATTGTTACGATCCACAGTGCCTCGTAGGAGTGAAATATCGACTCAATTTTTTCCTTGCATTCTGGTACTTGTAGTCATTTTTATTCCATTATAAATTCAGGACTACGGGTACAAGGATGCTAATTAAAAACTAAACTGGATGAGCTATTCACATATGCCCTAATACTGATTCTGTGAATCAGGAACTGGGACTTTTTGCACAAAAAAGTTTATCCATCGAGTCCCCTGATTTAAGTTGAAGATCAAGGTCATTTCTATTTAAAGCGGAGCCACAATATTAGATCTCTCTCCCATGGCCACTTTGGTGTTGTGCGACTTTAAAGAAAGGAATATTTGATGCATTCATGTTCAACAATAGCAGACCCCTCCAAATCTATATCCTAAAAAAATTCATAATATTTATTCTTTTGCCGATAAGGGAGAGAGAAATAAGAGATACAGAAAGAATTAGAGTAAGTGAGAAACAAAGTGAGATAGTGTGAAATATAGAGAAAATAGAAAGAAAAGAGAAAGACAGAGAAAATAGAAAGATACAAAGGGAAAGAAAGGGAAGAAAGCAATAGATGGAGAAAGAAGGGGAGTGTGCAAGATATGCAGTGAAAGATGCCGAGAGAAAGAAGCAGTACATTTATCAACTGTTCTTGTATTAAAATCATCTTCAGATTAGGAGAGTTTGAAACCACGGGATTTTGTGAATGAAAAAACCCAAAAAATTTTGTGTTTTTTATGAAGTGCCTAGTTTCTCAATGTCACACACGTTTGCCTTTATTTCTGCACACCATACTTAATTAATATGACACCTTGAAATCAGACGTAACAGCACATTAAAGAACTTCAAGGCTGCACAATATGTACTTTATTTTGAGAATTTTTCTAATATTTGTACGTCATTCCATCCTCTGCCTAAAAAAACCTCGTACATCTAAGCAGAGCTGGTGAGACATTTTTGTACTTAAATTTGTTTGTTTCATTATTAACAATTACAAGCTAGCATACACGATTTTAAAACCATGACATTTAAAATTAAAAAAGGAGACTCCTCTGTGGTAAATTAAGATGCAGGGTAGCCAGTAGTGAGATGATAGGATAACGTTTATTGTTTAGGACGAGAGGCTTCAATTACATGAAAAGTTGGTATGAAAAAAGCATCCTCGTCGCCATTGTGGTAAATGAAGATGCAGGGTAGCCAGTATTAAGGTGATAACAGGATAAAGTTTATTCTTTAGGATGAGAGTCTTAAGTTACATCAAAAGTTCGTATGAAAAAAGCATCCTCGTCGCCATTGTGGTAATTGAAGATGCAGGGTAGCCAGAAGTAAGTTGCTAACAGGATAAAGTTTATTCTTTAGGATGAGAGTCTTAAATTACAGGAAAAGTTGGTATGAAAAAAGCATACTCGTCGGCATTGTGGTAAATGAAGATGCAGGGTAGCCAGTAGTAAGTTGATAACAGGATAAAGTTTATTCTTTAGGATGAGAGTCTTAAGTTACATCAAAAGTTGGTATGAAAAAAGCATCCTCGTCGCCATTGTGGTAAATGAAGATGCAGGGTAGCCAGCAGTAAGGTGATAACAGGATAAAGCTTATTCTTTAGGATGAGAGTCTTAAGTTACAGGAAAAGTTGGTATGAAAAAAGCATCCTCGTCGCCATTGTGGTAAATGAAGATGCAGGGTAGCCAGCAGTAAGGTGATAACAGGATAAAGCTTATTCTTTAGGATGAGAGTCTTAAGTTACAGGAAAAGTTGGTATGAAAAAAGCATCCTCGTCGCCATTGTGGTAAATGAAGATGCAGGGTAGCCAGTATTAAGGTGATAACAGGATAAAGTTTATTCTTTAGGATGAGAGTCTTAAGTTACAGGAAAAGTTGGTATGAAAAAAGCATCCTCGTCGCCATTGTGGTAAATGAAGATGCAGGGTAGCCAGCAGTAAGGTGATAACAGGATAAAGTTTATTCTTTAGGATGAGAGTCTTAAGTTACAGGAAAAGTTGGTATAAAAGATTCCCCACCGGGAGCAGCATCCTTGCTCCTCAGCCCACCTATTCCAACTGACACTCAAACCATGCACACATCAGCAATCTATTACCTCACTCTGGCTGAGCAGGAGGGTACATATAACTAAAGAGAGAGTGTATGGCAAAGACATGGAGATACCATATCCTGTCATGGTCTGATGGCGACGGGATGAATCATTTGGTCCTAGTAGTGGTCAGGCCGGTACTCACCGCCGTGCTTGGTTCGATTTGACTCTCCATCTCTCAGAATAGATGGGCTCTGGCTCGACTGCTGCCTCCCTGTTTTCGTCGTGACTCACACAGGGCAGACTGGCGCTCGCTTTACAGCGACACGAGAGATGGTAGAGGAAGGGGGTGTTTTCAGATTATTTTTGTGGTCATTTTTGGGGGTTTTTACTACAACAGCAAATGCCCACTTGGAGACTGCTGTTCTTGAAAAGCATCAAAAGACGAATTCTAGTGGTGATTATTCACCACAGTGAAGTTTTTGACATGTTCAATTAGTTAAAAGGTAATATTAGTTTATAAACTTTGTTTTACCATTTTTGCTCTCTGGCAAACTATTTTTACGAAAAGTGTTTTTCAATCTTTTCGTTTTTAATATTCAATTTCTCAAAACTTGGTTTTATATTCCATAAGTTTAACATTTTTTTAACTTTAGTTTTCTATTTTTAATAAATATGTTTTGCAATATTTTAGTTTTTATCTTACACACACACTGCGTTTATCAAATGTGAGGTACATGATTTTCTAAGTTTTTTCTCCACTTGGCATTGTCATTGTATTTCATCATAAAGCCTGTCTGCGTTTCTAAATAAAGTGTCTTCCTATCCAAGTTGCAGTCTTGGCTTCTCACAGTGGGTGACGTCAGATTCCTGGAGTGACGTCACTTTCTTTCACCAAAGTCTGTAGGTTGGTCCATCATTCCAGGAACTCACCGTTTCTCCACAGAAGCCCAAGATCTTGCCTGCAAATCTACTCTAGCTTAAAAAAAAATTATGAACAATACAACTCTTTGTTTTACAGAAAATGCAACATTTAAAACGCCATTAAAAAAGGGAAAAACTGAAGGTGGTGATCAAATTTTAAATGAAACATTTAAGGTAGAATGACCAATGAAGGCCCACTCGGGTATGAAATATAGAAATTAGTAATATTGCTCATACTCTCAATGTGATAAAGCTATCTTTTTAGCTTCTCCTCTGTAGACAAACCGTGGGCCATGCACAGGAAAGTTTTTTTTTTTTATAAATGTGCATTTTAATTTATTTGCAATTGCTGTTTGGGATGCGGACCCTGGAAGTCATAAGCAAAAGAGGGGATGGCATGGGCTCTCCCAGGCTAAGGATGAATGTATGAATGCTCTTGCCGCCTCTGTGCATTAAACTGCCACCGTCTGCCAAGGGCAGGCTGTAACCATATGCAAAGTGTGGGCTTCCGCTGTGCGCGTGGCAGCTGTGCTCGTCAGCAGGAAGTTGTCCCCAATGCTCGTTCAGCAGCACACCCCTGCTTGTGGGATTGAACCACAGGCCCGCGAGAAGCCTAGGGCAGGGGTGAAATGTCAGAGTTTTGCTTTTTTCTTGCACGCATCTGCCCCTCTGTTCACTGGTGCATGGGGTGGCACGCACAACCGAATCCTACCCCCTTACTATGGGGCATATCAACAAGGGCTTTATCTCTGCTTTTTTGGCTTTAAAAGCCAAAAAAGCAGAGATAAAACTAGCGCCCTATCAACAACAGGGTGCTAACATGCAAATTTGCATGTTAGCACCCTTTTACTCTACGCTTCCCCTTGCATCTCTAATGAGATGCAAAGGGGGCGTTCCAGAGTACAATAATAGGAGAAATGTCGCTAAGCTACATTTCTCCTATTATCAAGAATGTCGCTAACCCTGTTGGAGACAAAAAAAGCAGCGCTAACCGCGGTTAACGCTGCTTTTTTACGTCTGGTATTTTTCTGACTTAGCCATGATATCCTATGGAAGGAGGATATTATGGCTAAATTTGCCTGTCCCTATCAACAAGGTAACGTGAGATTATCGCTGGCTTTCCAGCGATAACCTCATGTTAGCCTGTTAGCGTGAGGATTTTTATCGCTATTGAGATAAGCGTTGCTAATAGCACGCTATCTCAGCGATAAAAATTCACGCTAGCCGGCGATAATTATCCTAGCGCTAAGCGCGCTTAGAGATAATTATCGCCGGTTGTTGTTGATATGCCCCTAAAAGCCAAAAAAGGAGAGATAAAACTAGCGCCCTATCGACAACAGGGTGCTAACATGCAAATTTGCATGTTAGCACCCTTTTACTCTACGGTTCCCCTTGCATCTCTAATGAGATGCAAAGGGGGCGTTCCAGAGTAAAATAATAGGAGAAATGTCGCTAAGCGACATTTCTCCTATTATCAAGAATGTCGCTAACCCTGTTAGAGACAAAAAAAGCAGCGCTAACCGCGGTTAACGCTGCCTTTTTACGTCTGGTATTTTTCTGATTTAGCCATGATATCCTATGGAAGGAGGATATCATGGCTAAGTTTGCCTGTCCCTATCAACAAGGTAACGTGAGATTATCGCTGGGTTTCCAGCGATAATCTCACGTTAGCCACTTAGCGTGAGGATTTTTATCGCTATTGAGATAAGCGTTGCTAATAGCACGCTATCTCAGTGATAAAAATTCACGCTAGCCGGTGATAATTATCCTAGCGCTAAGTGCGCTTAGAGATAATTATCGCCGGTTGTTGTTGATATGCCCCTAAAAGCCAAAAAAGGAGAGATAAAACTAGCGCCCTATCAACAACAGGGTGCTAACATGCAAATTTGCATGTTAGCACCCTTTTACTCTACGGTTCCCCTTGCATCTCTAATGAGATGCAAAGGGGGCGTTCCAGAGTAAAATAATAGGAGAAATGTCGCTAAGCGACATTTCTCCTATTATCAAGAATGTCGCTAACCCTGTTAGAGACAAAAAAAGCAGCGCTAACCGCGGTTAACGCTGCCTTTTTACGTCTGGTATTTTTCTGATTTAGCCATGATATCCTATGGAAGGAGGATATCATGGCTAAGTTTGCCTGTCCCTATCAACAAGGTAACGTGAGATTATCGCTGGATGGAGGGGCCAGTGCCCAATCGGTTTGAATGGGGCGGGTGTGCAGCCAGAATGTCGGGGGGTTCACAGGGCCCGGGGCTAGTTGGAGCGCAGGGACCTGTATGGTTAGTTCCCCGCTCCTAAGCGCCCAGTCGAGGTACCGCACCACGGCACCCGGACCCCCCCGCTCTCCCTCGGGTTTCGATTGCTGTGGGAGCCCGCAAAAGGGTGCAGGTGGTCAGGTCCGACCTCCGGCCCTCTGGGCGGTTCCATGTGGGGGCGACTGACAGAGCGGGATATCGTGTTGCAGGGCCGCATGGTGCTGCATAGGGCAACGGTCGGGATCTTCTTCTTTTCTGGGCAGTGTGCGCATACCAGAGCGGGGGCGTCCTGGCAGGAAGATGGTTGACCGCATTAACGTAAATTTTGTCTCCCCAGAGATATTCACCTATTGTCTTCACCTATTTCCTCCCTCAGAGATGTTGGTAGGTTTCAGTCCACGCATGCCTGTATGGGGAATGGGGAGTAATTTCCAAAGTACATCGCATGTGTTGGCAGTGGCTCTCCGTGCTAATCTTAGTCTAATTTTGGAAGAGCCCATATGTGACACCAGAGGCTTAGTGGTTGGGCACTGGCCTCACGTGGCAGGGAGCATGGGATTGAGACACCTCTGGTGTAGAGAGACTGGTGCATGTTACAGCTTTGGAATTGATGATTCTGGACACTTGCAATTGGCTCGGGTCAGGTCGTCTGGAGGCTGACCGCTTGGTCGGCTCCTGGTGCGCAGGGGACCATCTTGCGTGAGGAGATTCGGGTGGCTGTTTTAGGCTGCCCGGTGCTCCAGCTGGCCCACGCCTAATGAGCTTGGGGACCAGGGTCCTTGTTTCAGACCGAGTGTGACCCCCGCTGAAAACCCTTCCCCCCAGGCAACTTTTATCATCACATGGGCAGGGAGTCCAGCCCCATTTTAGATTTAGTCTTAAGCAAATGGCCAGGCAGCAGTAATTGGGTTTGCCGCTGGCGGTGCGTGACTACCGGTGCAGTATCCACGCTTGTTTTGTGCCCCCGAGGAGGTTCTCGGGGGACCGCGCCATGGGCATCACAGTGCTCTGGATTAGCCCGATGGGGGTGAGGCCACGCGGGTGCAACACCGCAGAATCTTGCAGCAGGCAATTTGCAGGGAATTCAAATGTGAATGTTCTAGGTTTTCATGTGTTCATTTTGTGCTAGGTCTGCACAGGAAACTCACAAATTCGGATTTATGTGGAGAGCAAGCAGTCCGTGAATTTTGAAGACTTCCACGAGTTTCGGGGTTGCGATATTATGCGGAGGTATAGGTTCTTGTAAGACACAGCTTCCTTTTAAATCCACCCCCCTTGCCGGTTCCTCCGTGGCTTGCATAACTTTCGGCCACACCCTCAAGCTCTCTTTCAAGCATGATTTAGCGTGACACTCTCGTGCCTTGCGTTCGGACCAACTTTAAAGTAATCCGGCGGCTCTTAGAGCTAAGCATCCATGGCGAGGGGTGGTGTTTTCATTCGCGACGTTCCTCCCCTCGTCCTAGCTTACCCTTGTTAGGGGTTAGGACAACAGATATATTCTCATTGGTCAAATGGGTGTAATTACTGATCATCGATATGTCTCCCTCATCTTCATTGTTTGATTTTGCTCGCAAGAAACTGTCAGTCATAGTCTTTTTAATGTCAGTCATAGTTGTACTGAAATGATGAAAAGCAATCTGAAACCTTGGCAGCTATCTCTCGGTTGGCGATACAACAAAGCTATAATTGTGGCTTATTTATCTTATGCAACTAATAAGCATTGGCTAAGCCAATAGAAGGGTTTGTTGTAGGTGTAGTGCTCCTTTTGTAGTAAATATAGGGATGCAATGACACAGCGGCAAAATGCCAGGCAAGGGCAAGGCACAGCATTCTTCAGTACGTGTGGGGGGCTCTGATGAGTCAGGAGTGCATTTACTTGTATTCAACAGCACAAAATTCATTGGGGGCCCCTGTTTGGAACGGCTTTTAATTGATACAGTTCAGTTCTTTCATGCCCACTTTGGGGAAGGTTACTGACAGTGCACAGACTCACTCGTCCACATTCCGAATGTTTACATCCAATATGCGGGATGGTGATGTGCTTTCAATACTATAACACAGCAGCAGATAGTCTGCTGCCAATTGCCCCTACAGGAGCACAGGGTATGCACACACCTCAACGCTGGGGTCTGTGCAGAGCATGTGGCGTGTGTGCAATAGGAAGGCGCGATGGGCATGGTTTGTGATGGATATGTAGAGCCAGGTTATCCCATGAACGCCGTGTGCACTCCCACCGCGACTAGGGATGCACGCTCACCCAGGGCATCAGTTGGTCATTGTTCCTCTGCCCCCACCCCACCTAGCACTCTGGCATGTCTGGGGGGCTAAGGTAGGGCACCCCAGAGAGGTCCACCTTCTCTTTAGTGTTGTTGGTTTCGAAGTACGCGGGAACTGTACTTCTCCCCTCAGTGGGCTTAAAACTGTAGATGGTTCTTGGATGTGGTGCTGCAGTGTTCGGCTGTCCTTTTGTTTTGCTTATATTGATGTGCGGTTCTAATTAGTAATATGCCTGGGTTGCAAGGATGGAATTCGCACGTTCTTTCACCTTTACCAGAGTCGCCGGTTTGCCCCCCAGGTGTATTTCTGGGTTGCGGTATTATGGGGGTTACTGGATTGTGGACGGTTTTCAGGGAAGTGGCCGCATTGGCTAGTTCCTGCATGATGTCGAGGTTTCCTGGCGGTTTCTTAATTGGCACTTTAGACCTCTATTCCGTCCCACGAGTCCTCGTAGTGCCCTCACTAAGTCGGACGATATTGAAAAGTTCGAAACATGGCGACTAGTATTGGACGATCGCCGAACCTCATGTGCGCCTTACAAATCCAGTTTCAGCATCATAGGTATTAACTGGAGAAATCCCGGCATCTTCTGTGACCTGTGTACCAAATACGTTGATAGTCAACGCTGGGGTCGTTGTCCCATGAAGGGCATGGTTACTACTTAGGTTGTCTCAAAGTTTTGGGGTCAAACTGGGTTGGAGCAGTAAGTCTACAGTCCTTAGGAAGCATTCAGCATTCCGTCAATCCAAGTAGGGCAGTTAGCGATAGATAAGTATCAACGAGTGGGTAACACACACCGGTTATTCAGCGACATCATGCCCCGGGGGCACGCGCGCTTCACAAAAACAGAGCTTCAACCAGAAGGGTGCCAAGTGGCAAAAACCAGTAAATAGGTTTAATATATGTGTGTCTCTGGCCTTACAGCCGTGTGGAGCCCGTCTCATTTAGAGGTACGCCCAGGTGAAAATTGGGTGCTTCTTTAGGTTTTCATGACCAATGCGGTTTGTGGTATTTCCCAGCGGATCCGCTGAAGGTGTATTGCAGCTAACATGAAACTGAGAATCTGGGATTCCGACACTTTTGCGGGTTTAAGCATCCAGGGTCAGAGATGGTTAGCAGGTACTGGCATCTGTGATCCGACGGCAGTTAAGCAAGCGGGGCGCTCTGCGTCAGTTGTCGCTACACGAAAGGGTGAGGTGTCGCCAATAGTGGGTACAATACAGATATTGTTTCAAACCAGATTTGACACCAATAAGGTGTTCACCAGGGTTTAGCAATCAAAGGGGTCTGTGCAATTGTCTGGTCAACGGGGCGAAGTAAGTGCACCCCAGAACCAAGGGTAGGTGACATGTTGCTGCAGTTAAGCTCAAATGCCCCGCCCGGTTAGCTGTATTAGCCACGATGGGTGGGGACGCTGTCAGCCAACATAGGGGCATATGCATCAACATTAGCATTTGCGATTCCTTATTAGCGAAAAATAAGGAATCGCTAATAAGGAATAGCAAAAGGCTATGCATGTAGGAATCGCTATTCAAATAGCGATTCCTTAACATTCCTTATTACCGAATCGGTAATACCGAATCGGTAATAAGGAATACCTACCCATTCATTCCTATGGGCTTGGAGGCCCATAGGAATGAATGTAAAGCCATTCTGTATTAGCGATTCGGTATTACCGAATCGCTGATAGCTGGAGCACTTTCAAGGGTGCCAGGGTGTCAAAAGGACACCCTGTTGCACCCCTGAAAATGATATGTGCACATATGTTGCACACACACATGCTCTAAGGGCATGTGTGTGCGCAACATGACACTTTGAAAAATGCACAAAAGTGCATTTTTCAAAGTTTTTGCAAATTACCATGCAGTTCATCTTCATGGTAATTTGCTCCCCTTATTAGCGAAATCGCTAATTTTTTAACTTTGATGCATTGCATTTAAGGAATCTCACTTTGGGATTCCTTAAATGCAAGAGCTATTTAAGGAATCGGTATTTAAGGAATCCCTATTTAAAGAATCGCTATTTAAGGATTCCTTAAATACCGATTTCTGCTTTTGGGTTGATGCATTGGGATTGGGTATTTTCTACTTAATACCGGGAGCTAATAAGGAATCGGTATTTTACCGACTGGATTTTGGCTTGATGCATAAGGGTGAAAGTGTGCTGCTGTCCCAATAAATGGGAAAACATGGTGTCAAGCACAAAAGGCTACTATCCTACTATGTAAAAAGAACATTTGGCACGTCCAGTATTCAACAAAAATTAAAATTTAACGGGGCAGGACATTTTTCCACTGCTTGGGCTGCACAGGGTGGGCAGTGTGAACCCCCCCCCCCCTCTCGGGGAGTAATCTAGTATGGGGGGGAAGGTAGGATTTAGTCAATCCTGAATGTTAGGCACTGTATTGCAGACAGTGCGCACTGTATTAATGCAGACAGGTTCACTCATCTGGTATGCCTAGGGGGGGTTTCACAACAGAGGGAGCTGAGCAGGTGAAATTCCCATAAGGATCAAGGGATGCATGACAAGTGCAGGAGGACACCCTTGCTCAGAGATTGGCCCAAGGGGTGGTGCCCCCCCCCCAATTTCTTAGTGATACACCTAGGGGGCAACTACCTCAATGCCATGGGGAGGAGGTCACTCTTACAAGCCATGAAAGCTGACTTAAGGGAGATGAGTAATTACATGGGTCAGTGTAAGCTCTGGTGGTCTGACATTATTCCCCGCAGAGTGTGACACGGGGCTATGTCAGAGGTGGCCGTTGAACATTCCCGTAAGGGAGTTAATAGTTCAATGCGTAAGTTCACTGATCAGAGGGGTCTGGGTATCATCAGGCATGAGATGGTTCAAGCTAATGGGAAAGGGTGCTTTGATAAAGAGAGGGTTCATTTATCACCAGTAGGGATGGATCTCTTCCTTCTAGATTTGCAGGAGGCTCTAGAGATGAGAGGTTGTACGTGAGAGTATAGCTGTTTTGGTGGGGGGCTCTGGCGGCGATGGAGGCCGCCTCCAGAGCTGTAGCAGAGTTACAGGGCGATCTGAAAGTAAATGGGTACAGAAGGGTACCTCTGCAGGGCACAATAGGGGTGCCAGAGCCAAATCCAAAGAGCCTCATGGCAGGTTCCTGGAAAACCGCGTCGGTGTCCCGTTAGTCCTTTGGATGGTTGTGGACCTGAACAACCGGGCCCTTGCCTTGTTATGCTCTGCCCTGAAAGGGGCGTGAGTAATAAGCGACCAATGTGTCCCGTGATCCGGAAAGAGGATCACCCTATAAGGTATAGCACTGATTGGGTTCTCCCCAGTGCTGCTTGGCTCATCAGGCGGGCAGGACAGCATAGGCTGGTTACAGCTGCCTGCCCTTGGATCGCCCGTAAGATAACCCACCATGTTGCATACTTTTGTATGGAATAAACCTGCAGCAATATTTTCCCAAACAAAAGTTGTGTTGTGTATTTATTTACTTAGCATACATGCACTGTGGTAGTGTGGGTGGGGTGTGTTGCCAATAATGGCACTATGCGGCTTCCCGCAGCCCACGCAGGGGGCCACCCTAAAAGGGCGGCCCTTTAGTGCCATTTGGGCACTAACCCACCCCCCTCTAATGCTGGGACTCAGGGAAGAATCCCCCCTCCTCGCCTGTGGTGCGCTAGGCACATCTCTTCCGGCGCGCCGAGGAATGGGGAGTTATATATGCTTACCCCACCATCCGGGCATCCTCAGTTGCGCCGGACATGCCGTCTCTCACCTTACCGCTTACGCGGCGTGGGGATGGCAGTCAAGGTACATGGAATGTTGTAATGTTTTCTTTTGTGTTGCAGGTGGAGTTACAGGGCGATCTGGAAGCAAATGGGTACAGAAGGGTACCTCTGCAGGGTACAATACGGGTGCCAGAGTCAAATCCCAGGAGCCTCATGGCAGGTTCATGGAAAACCGCATCGGAGTCCCGTTAATCCTTTGGACAGTTGTGGGCCTGAACAACCGGGGGCTTGCCTTGCTACGCTCCGCCCTTAAAGGGGCGTGAGTAATAAGGGTCCAATGCGTCACGTGATCCGGAAAGAGGATTACCCCATAAGGTGCAGCACTTATTGGGTTCTCCACAGTGCTGCTTGGATCATCAGGCGGGCAGGACAGCATAGGTTGGTTACAGCTGCCTGCCCTTGGATCGCCCGTAAGCTAACCCACCATATTGCATACTTTTGTATGGAATAAACCTGCAGCAATATTTTCCCAAACAAAAGTTGTGTTGTGTATTTATTTACTTAGCATGCATGCCCCGTGGTTGTGTGGGTGGGGTGTGTTGCCAATAATGGCACTATGAATTCCGGTGTGTGTCTAGCTGTCAATCGGCCCTTATTTTATCCTGATCGTGTCCGTCGTATTGGAAGGCTGAGCTGAAGTTGTGTTTTTGGCAATTTGGGAACCTGTAGGGTCTTCATGGGTGAGACAGAGCATCACAGAAAGGGCCTCATTAGCCTTACGCTGCTTCAGTTAAAAATAATGCCTTTTCTTGTACAGTGAGCACTAGAAAGTGAACAGCGAGATAGGGATATGATGGCATTTGTGCAGGATCACACAGTTTGACCAATTTATCAAGAGTTCCAACGCAGGTCTTCTAGTTCCAACGTCTGCAATTTAGCTACTCGACCACATCTCTCTCTCTCTCCCTAGAAATCTTTAATGCCTTGGACATTCAATGCACTAGTTGGGAAAACATTAAACATTCACGCAACAGCGGTTACAGAGGTTAGTGCTGCTTTTCTCTTGATTGGGAAGTGCTTCTTTGTTATATGGCACTTCTATGTTATTGCAGAATGCCACATTATCAATATCTCCTTTTACATTGTGGCGGGTGCTGTTGGTTGCAGCACCCGCCGCTATGTCAAACAGGGATGTTTTACAGATCCTGTTCTACGTGACAGGCACCATGCGGTGCCTGTCAATTGTTTCAGGGATATGTAGGGGGGCAACATAGGTGCCCCCCAACACCCAAAGAAATGTGCCAGGGGGGAAGAGGGTCTGCTAAGGGTACCCAATGTCTATCCCCACCAGCCATGGAAGGGCTGACAGGGAGGGACATCCTAATCCCTACGGCGGTGCCTGGTAGGCACAGCCACCAATACAGGGATTGGGGGGCCCTCCGCCGCACCGGCGGGCTCAAGGAGCCTGTCGGATGCGTGGTGACATAGAACCGCCAGCCATCGTAATGTGGCGGGTGGGGAATGGCCTTCCGATGGCGATGAGACTGCCACCGACAGCCTGTCGGTGGCGGTCTTGCCGTCATTTTAATGACCTCTATGTCGGTCGAACGAATTGGGTTCTGTGACTGATTACGATGCTGCCGAACATCGCTTGGTTGGACTCGCATTGACTTCAATGGGTGCCTGTGTTTCGACAGACTACACAGCCTCCCATTCAAAAAAGGGGTTGGAGGGGAAAATCGTGCACCCTATGGCAGCCACCCCATGGTGCCAGCCACACTGTGCATGGTTGTAATGTGGGATCCCATGGGTACCCCCACGGGCCCCATTCAGAGGGCCCCATGTGAAGGGGGGCCTGCCAAGGGCCCCCAAAAGTTGGATTACGACTGCCGATCCATGTCGGAACAACCGTTTCGGAAGGCTGTCCGAATCCGGCATCACAATACGTCGGTCGGAAACATGCTCCTTAGACCGTACGAGTCGCCTCTGAACGACTCTGTTACTCTGAATGCCATTTGGAACCGAGTCGGTAAGACCGAATGGTTTCAGACTATCATAATCGGTCGGTCGGACGTCTTTCCTAATCGGTCGGAAAGATGGGTTCCAAATCGGATTCGAATGAACCAAATGCCATTTGGAGCCTTTCCGACCGACAGCATACTCGGCCCCTTACTTGGGAAATGACCTGCCTTTTCCTGAACAAGTAAAGGAACCCTCTTTAGGATTCCTTTTCGCGCTTCAATTTTACAGGCACGGCAGGCCGGAACAAACAAAATGAACTTACACAGCGCTCTCATCAAAGCACTTTACAAGAGAAACAGAAATAGTAATACAAAGTCGTAATGCATAGAAAAAAGGAAAAATAATGCAACTTGTAGGGAAGATTCAAAACATAAAGAGCCAGCGAGAGAGTTGTAGGTCCAGATTAATTGACATTTGCTACTTTGTGCTAATTTAGCGAGCAACACTGACCAATTACTTCAGCGGCTGTGCTCACGCTAATAGAAGCTGTTTTAATGTGACAAAGGGGCGGCTTGCATTCTATAGAGGAGCGTCGCCCTACTGCTGAGACACAAAAGAAGAAAAAAATGAAAATAAAAATATTGTATTGTCAATTTATTTTTGACTTTTAATCCACGAGTCTAGGGTGGGGCGGGGCCATGTTGAGTCAGCAGCGGGGGCAGTGGTGGTATGCACTGAAAGTGCTCATTTCGGTTTAGCCAGCCGTCCACGACTGGCCAAACCGGCATGCCGACTTCGATATCTCCAGGCTGTTCCCTTGGAGATATCCCCAAAGCTCAGGGCACAGGCATCCACTCCCTGCTGGGGCGTGAGACCGACCCGCTCCTGCCAATCCCAGCGCTTCTCTCGTGCTGGGAGTGATAGCATCAGAGCCGCGCTGATATTGCGCGGGGAGTCCGGGAGCCTGTGCTCCTGGGTAGTCGAGTGCCAGCAGAGGAGCAGTTCAGCGCGGGACAAAATGCTCGCGGCCGCCGTCCGTGAAAGGTGAGTGTATTTTTTCTTTGTGCTGCACCCCCAGGTCGGATTGGCAGCAGCTGCCGTTGGTGTGACACACAGCATTGCGTCACGGTGCAAAGGCGACCCTGCACTGCCTTGCAAGAGATCTGTGCGCGAGGTAAACCCTCCAGTACAAATTTCAGCACAAGGACAATTCCCGAAGACTATACCACATAAAATGACTAATTTCAGCGCAATGACACATCTTATGCACAAGAATATCACACACTAACCTGCTTCCCCTTGTCTGGTGAGGCAGGTCATGCTACTGTAACTGATCTAGCTTTGCGTGGAAACTATGAGCGATTGTGCTGGTCTAGCCCCGTCACACCTCCTTTATGCAGATTATAAGGCTGCTGACACTCCGTGGCGCCAAGGGCTTTAGGCAAAAAAGATTTGCATATGAAAGTGGATCTGCAATGGCATTTGTGCCATGAAGCACAGCCAGGTGTCTCATGAGCGGCTGCACAAACATACAGTAGATTACTGCGGGGACAGAAAAGTCTTCCACGTCATAATGGACTTGCATCCCTGCCCTGAGTGTCCCAACTGTTCTGATGTATGGATCTATAATGCTGATTTATTATTGTTGTCATAGGCAAACACGGATTATGTGTGTGTGCCATGACAGAGGACTGTCTCTCTAATTGTGGTCTTGATGGACCTAGAGAGGAGGTAGACGGGGCGGGCGGGAGGTGCCTAAAATGCTATCCTCATAGTGGTGAAAGGCTATTGCCTTTACCGGGAATTAAGCAGTGCGAGCGCAGTCGTGGCCCCATACGTCTAGTGATCAGTATGAGTGAACAGGTCTTTTTTAACCTGTGTAACTAGAGTGAGGCCTATAGGCTCACTCATTCAAAGGTCTGCAGCAGTGTGCTTCACTCACCCTTTGGCCTACATTGAGTTGTTGCGAAGAGCCGCACAGTGGATGAGTGGTTTATCTGCTGTGGTTATATGTGTGTGCCTAGCTTGGGCACACTACAGGGATAATGCAGTCCTGTGTAGCGTGTGCATGTTGAATGCATGTTGTTGGTTGTATGTGCGCCTGTCAATGGTACAATTTTATGCAGTGTGTGTATGTTAAATACATGAGCTAGGTGTATGTGTGCCTGTAAATGGCACAATACATGGCAGAGTATGGGGTCCATTTTGGGAGACTCAGGCCGGCATGATGAAACATGAGGTGAGGAGGTAGAGGAATCCTTTGAGACAGATTTGTGTATTGCTGCTGCATTCCTGGAAGCTCAGAGGGACACACTGGAGAGGGGAGAGCAAGGCTTCCCCGTACACTTCAAAGGGTTCCCTTTGGTTCAGAAAGAGGTCACAAGGAAGGGGCCTCGGCACATCTCAGGAAGGAGCTGGGATCATAAGAGACACATAAAGGGTCGGGCTGGGAGCTCAGGATTCACCTTTTGAGGCACGCATCAGTGTGCTGACATCCAGGTATGAACTCTAGTCATTTCCATGGCCTGTGCTGTGGGACTGTCAGTTTGAAGTCTGTCCGTCTGTGACAGACAGTTTCTCAAGAGGAAGAGGGAGAAGAAGTCTGTACTTCAAAAGAAGCAGAACCCCAACATAAAACTTCAAAAACCCAGACCCTAAATCACATTTGGTGCCTAGAAATAAACTATAAGGAGTGGAGTTTGAGACCCAGAAAAGTGTCAATTGTCAAACAGCCAGTAGTGCTGTGCGAGGGGCAGAAGCTCTGCCAGGCTTTTGCTTGTGACCACGACGGGGCGGGGGCAAGGCCTGCGAGCCTGCCTGCTGGGTGAGGGGACATCACCCAGGGACTCTCAGACCGCCTGTCCAGGAGGCTGGAGCAACAGTGCCTGCTTGTTTGCCAAGACCAGTGTGTCTCTGAGGAAGGGGAGAGGGTTGGAGGGAGTGAGGTCCAGTGGAGAATCCTTTCAAGTGGACTCCCTGAGTGAGGAGTGAGGAACAGCTGCTGCACCGGTCAGGTTCGTAACCGTGGGCAGGACGAAGTCGATGCCCCCCGTATGCCAGGGAAGGGCTGCTGTGGGTATCACTATCGAGCCAAAGCCTGTGTGCAGAGGGGCGTCAGTGACCCCATATGCCACAGGCACATGAACTACCCTTATCGCAAAGCTGCTCGAGCCGGAGCCCGTGTGCAGTGAGGACTCTGTATGCCAAGAGGGACCGCCTCATACGGATTCCCATGTGGAGGGCACTGTAGCTCTTGTGCGGTGAAGAGACCCTGCATGCAACAGGGGCCGTCGTGCAGGCGTCAGCAGTGCTGTGCCAATCGGCCAATGCCTGTGTGCTGCAGAGGTGTGGTGACCCTGTATGCAACAGGGGCCGTCGGGCAGGCATCAGCAGGTGTGGTGACCCTGTGTGCCAGAGGGGGTCACAGTAAATAGCAAGAAGTGCAAACTGACAAGGAGCATCGCCAGAGTGAGGCTGTTGTGGAATCACCCACAATCCTTCCTGGCCTGGAAAGAGAGAGAAATGGCTGTATTGTTCAGAGGATATTGAGTTGATTCAGCAGAAAGCAGACGCAGGCAAGAAAGTAAAGTAGCTTTTTGGCAAGTGTAAGTTGGGGCCTCCTGTTGTTTCCAATTAGTCTGTTTCTGACCCAAACCCTTGAACCAAAAGAGGACCAAAAAAGATCACACCTGTAGGCTAGGCACTTCCTGTTGGGCAGTGGTTCGGTGTGTGAAGTGTGTTGTATCTCAGTAACCAGTGGACACATTTCTTGTTGCGGCTTCCTAACCAACAGGAAGCCAGCCCTCCACGCGGCGACCATAAGGCGTGGTCTCTTTTCATTGGTTGAGAGAAAAGGCGGACTGGCAACTCGGCAGGATCACAACCTAGCAGGTGTTTGTGTGAGGGCAAAACAGAAAACATGACACAAACCAAGAACCGCCGCGCTGCTCCTAGTGTGAAACAAAAAGCAGAAATGTTAAAATTCCATTTGACCATTGACGAATGGTTTGTACTGGATCCACTTGGAAGTTTGAACATATACCGAAGGGGGAAGAAAAATCTTGTTGATTCAAGTTGCATCCTGGGAAAGACAGACTGCACTCTCCGGAAGACTGATAGGGCTGACAAGACTCAGCTACACAAATGTTTATGTACCATCCTCGACCGCAGCATTTCAATGTCCAGATGTAAACAGAAGTGAGACTTTGGGGCTGAGGGTACTTTTAGGCCCTCACCTGAGAATGTCAGCAAAGGAAACAAGCATTAGCATAGCCAATAGGTCTTGCTTTTGGGACCTTAGAAGTATTTAGTTATGCAGCACAATATCCTTGGTGCAACAACATCAACTGTTGCATGGGTAAACACTTATAAGTTCCCAAAAGCGAGACCTATTGACTATGCCCATGCTTGTTTTACATAGATTAGGGGACCAAGCATCTTAAGAGGCAAGAGGGAATTTTCTTTGATTTTTACTGTATGCTTGATATACTCAAACAATACCACACTCCACCTCTATTCAAGGACTGGGTGTTGCATTTTGCAGGCTTATCAGCTTTGCAGCAAGACTGTGCTTGCAGTGTCAGAAGAAGAATTCCAGGGCAAACGGGCTGAGGGGTGCACGTCCACACCCCGGAAGTACTTGTGTAACACTGCTAAAGAAAGATAAATCCAGTAGAAAGGCGTGGAAAGCCCAGCTCTACTCATGCTGTGACTGGCAGGGACTGAGAACAGACACGTTCTGGGAAAAGGTAGGTTACCTGGAGAAGGCATGTATTGTTGGCAGCCCGGATGGGTGGGTAGGGCTATCAAAAGCTGATGAATGTTCAAGTCCATTAAAATTATGGCAGAACAATTATTCAAAAGAAGCACTTTCACATGGGCATTTCTTCAGTAACATTTGGAGGAATAGATAAGCTAATTATCCGCAGCATCTTCCCACATGGGGGACAGAACAGTCATTGAATGATGTTTATGTCTATGGACATATGGCTGTGGTTCCATGTTGTAAGGCATTGATATATTTGTACTCACATTTTTGATAAATCATTGATTAATGTAAGCGTTTAGTTTTCTCACCGAGACACGTTTTGTTCAACAAAGATGAGTTTAATAAATGTACAAATAGTACTTTAATTCCAGACAGATCTCAAATTTAGCAATTGCACTGGTATGCCATTAGGATGTCGCAGCTCTATCGCCCCTGAGGGAAGGAGTCCCCTTGACAATGTTTTCACATCAGAGGCTTGTCCAAAGAGTGTGGTAAATTAGTTTATTATAAAGGTTTTGTTGTATTTCAGCTTTGATAGCACCACTACACACACTGACAGGCCACACTGGTGGCACTGTAGGGAAGCATGTACTGTTAAGCAGTGGATAGCTTTAATCCAATTAGAGTATCTAACAGAGGTCCAAGTGGCCAGGTGGATATGTTTCTTTTACAGGTCTTGCAAAATGGAGTCCAAACAAAGAGGTCTGAAACCTATCGAGTGCAGGAAAGATTTACATAGCATATGTATCTGAAGAAGTAATTGTTGCTAAATAATGAGTACGATCGTAGCAACAGAGATTTAATTAGCAACACAACATCGCATTGTAAGGAATTACTTGTTTTATTTCTTGTCTGTATGGACAAGAGTTAGCATGTTACGTTTGTCAAATTACAGTGTTTTTCAGATGAGTCAGCAAAGTCAATAAGACTTCCGTTCAGCTCAACTTGCAACTTTTAAAAGTCTCTATTTTAGACAGCAGGGAAGGCTGTCTGCAGACAATGTTCAGACTACAACTGTGAATGTATATTTGAGAGTTTTGTAATGTCGCGAGAGACAGTGGAACAGTCCACGTCTCCCGCAGTGAAAGGGGTGGTCCGGCAGTTCATCCCCCCCCCCCTGGAAAGCACAACAAAGGGTGGGCTCGGCGGACGTCGAGACCACGTGAAGGCACTAATAAAAAGCCCAGGGCTCTGGGCTTGGCTCAGTTTTAGAGCTGGCCACTACCTTAACTTGTGTCTCTATAAATTAGGCCTAGCCCGGTCCGCGACTCTACAAGTTTCAAATCTGTCCCTCTGAGATACACAAGGAATGAGCATCGGCCCTAGCAGCGCGATCCGTTGTAATAAAAGCCTTGCTTCTATGAAATGGATTTAAAATCATGGCCTAGCCATGGTGGCTGAGCCTGTAATCTTGCCTCAGAGGACAGTGCCTTTATGTTACAGACCCTTATCACAATTGTTGCAAGTATGCACTGAATGGTGCCTTGTGGTGAAAGTGAAACGCTAGCAAGAGACAAATAGGCAGGTCCCCGTTGTGTGTGGACAGGTTCATGGCTCAACTCTGCTCCTTGCTGGCAAAAGAAATACCCCTTTCCATATACCAACCTGTGCTGAACGGGGTGTGTCAAGAGGATACATCTAAAAGGCTCAAGGGACAGCCGGGGTTAGAATTCTGAGGTTTCTGGACTTCTGACTATTCCCGCCTTTTGCTGGTGCTCGCTCCTGGGTCCTGAGTGACCAATAGGGATTCAAAGATGGGCCTACTGTGCTGGGCGAGTGACTCGTGCTCTTCGAGCGCAGATCTCTGGGGCCGACTTGAAGGTAGAGAAAACAGAAATCCACAATCCAGATCAAGAGTAAGTAAATAAAAAATAAACATAATAAAAAAAGGATTAACGTCATGATATTGGAGAGGGGGGCTTATTAATGTACTGTGGAAAGAACAGGCCGCCAGCTTGACAGTTACCAAATCAATTGATAGAAACTTATAAATATAACCAATATATTCCTAAATGTAAATATGGTCATTTTGTGCACGTTGTTGTTACATATAAAAGCGTCCGGAAAGTGCTTGTTGAAACACAAATAATTCTGCCTAAAACGATTCTTGAGTTAGTTGTCGATTAGGAATTTGTTTTGATCCATGATGTGGGGGTGAGGGAAATTAAAATATAGGAATGTGAATTCACATGACACAGACTGTGATAGTTGAACACATATGTGACTGTGCTTAGTTACTGAAAGGCAGAAGCCCTGTGGCTTGGTTTGTTTTCGTGCTGGAGATCAGCGAAATAACATGCCCTGGGATTTGTCTGATTTTTTTTTAAAGTTGACTGCATATTCTAAAGGAGTCAAATTTTAAATTTGGTCTCATGTTTATAAAAAATGCGTTCACCTGAGTAGGACTCATCTATGAATGAAATTAATGTTGTTTGAATCTTCTGAAAAAGTGCATGCATTAGGTGCCATGTCATTTTAGTGAAGTAGTAGCATCAGAAAGGACTTCATTTTTATATGTGCTCGATAAGAGGTGGAGAGGTGTGGCTCACTGTGGAGAGGTGTGGCTCACTGGTTAGAGGCGGCAGATCCGCAAGCAGAGAATCGGCCAGGGACCAGGGTCCAATTCCCGACGCGGCAGGGTCGTGGACCAGGGTCAAAACGGACTCGATAATTCTCGCCTCGGTACCTACTCTAACCAGGAACACACTCGGCAACTCTGGGCATTAGCTTGCCTCATCTCCACAACGGCCCCCCACATTCGCCGGGGATGCCTGGTTTCACCTTGGAGATACCCAGGAGGGACCATCTCACAGGGATAGCCAGGATGGGTTCCCCAGCGGTCTACAGCGCCACGACGCCTCAGGGCAGCAGTGTGCTTTACGAGACACATACATTTACATTTACATTTACATAAGAGGGAATGAGAGGTCCGTGTCATTGATAATGCTTAAATGAAATGCACTGCAGTTTCTGATTTCCCCATACGTAATAGGTTACTCGAAGGAATCTGATTGGTCTAGTGGTTTTGATTCATTGATTCTGTGCCTCTCAATGTATTTTGAACAGGCTTTTGGCAAAGTGCATTCATGGCCAGATGTTAAACCTGGGAAAAAAAACGTCAAGATAAACAAGCTGCCCGAGTTAGCCTAGATTACATTAGTGCGGTCCTGAAAGAAAGAACAGATAGGACCAACCAACCCCTTACATAGAAGAAAGACAAGCCGCCGTGCGGCCGCGAAAGTGATCGCGATCAAACATCAAAGCGGCCGTGCGGCCGCAAAAGTGAAAGTAATGGCGGTCAAGCACGGCGTGCGCGCACCCGCGCACATGCACTGTGGCTCTAGGCTGGCCTGGTAGCACTTTTTGGAGCCCTCTCAAAAAGTCTCGCCAGACCAGCGCATGCGCTGGGTCAGGCGAGACGTAAAAATGATGTTAAATACGTGTTAAGTAACTGTCCACCGTTGTAACCTGGTTATTTTATTTAGGGGAAAGTAACTTTCCTTCATCCAGACATGCAGTAATGCCAGTCCTGCCATAGGAAGTATGCACCTGTTCTCCCCAGCCAGTTCTGCCTAGAACCATGCGTCAGGCGTTAGGCTAACGCATTTAAGTGTGGTGCGCCGCATCACCGCACTGAAATGCATTGTCATGCATATTAATGCATAGTCTCAGCTGTCACACACGCGCTGAAACAGTGTGTTGCCACGGCGGGCAGGTGGCAGCGTGCCCCTGTGGTCTGCCCTTGCTGCGCCCGCAGGCTTGGGGTGCTGCCAGCAGCTGAGTTCAGGCTCACACTTGTGCTGTTACAATGTATTCTTTTGTAAATTCATGAATCCTTTCCTATGGCGCCGCTGAGTCAGTAAAGCTGGGGTAATGCCTGATAGCGACACACCGAGTGCGGCCTGCCCCAGTCAGGTTGTGTTACTGACAGTGGCACCGCAGGGGATGTGACATCACGTCCTGCCTCAAAGCGCGGGGAGTCTCATCATGTGAGGATGAAGCGGAGGTAGTTCGGCGGAATGGCCGTCAGCGTGGCCAGCAGCTGCTAGCTGACTGTTGTGAGCGGGCAGCGACGGCGATAATGGCGCTCCCAGCACTGCTGGCCCTGCTGGGTGCCCGTCGCCCGGGCAGTGGCGCAACGAAAGTTGAAGGGGCCCCCCTGCAAGGTACACAAAGGGGCCCCTGCTCCGGATTTAATCCGGAGCTCTCCGGCGTGAGTACAGTGCTGAGGGGGGCCCCTGCAGCTCGGGGGCCCCCCGCACTGCATGGGATGCGGGGGCCTGTGTTACGCCCCTGCGCCCGGAGGCTAATTTCTGGCCGCCAGCAAATTATTTCTGGGCAGTATGTGCGCCTTCGCTGTCACCATCACCGAGTGGTTGCAGCGCCGGCCACCACACCAGTTTGCAGAGTAGAGAAGTCGACTGAAAAGTAGTCTACGCACCCAGCCACTTAACCCCTTCAGTGCCCATGACGAGATAGTCTCGTCATGGAGCGCGGTTGTGCTGTGCCCATGACGAGACTATCTCGTCATGAACCCCGCCCGCTAATTCAACGCCCGGCACAGGGCGTGGAAAGGGCGGGGCACTGAAGAGGTTAAGTTAACTTCAAGTAGTTGTCACTTTAACTTTCAGTGTTTTTATATTATAATGATCAAATAAATGTTAGAGTTTGTGATGTCACTGTTCAGGGCCCATCGCCTATTGGGGAACTTTACAGCCCCTTCTCAGCACTCACAGACCCCATGAACGGGCAGGTAACGATCAGGTTACAAGGGCACTAGGTTAATGCCCGTCCATTTCTGGAGCCCTGCAGAAGTTTTAAGATCTTTTTGGAGTTTCTTGTTGCTCAAATGGCTGTAATTTCTGATATTTATATGCTTCCCTAGTCTTCAGTTTGTAATTTTTGCTCACGAGAAAATGTCACTCATAGTCGTTAAAATGTCACTCATAGTCGTTAAAATGTCACTCATAGTTATACTGAAATTATGAAAATGTCACACATAGCAATCTGAAACCTTGGCAGCCGTGCCCAGCAATAAAACACCTTTAAATGCAGGAAATCTGAGTGTATGTGCGCCGGAGAAGGGTACACTACAGGGATAATGCAGCATTGTGCAGTGTGTGCATTCCTCAGTTTAAATCCAAATATTCAGTAATGTCACAATTATTAGTTGCAGCAACTGATTAATGGGAATCCCAGTTATACCACAAGTTCTAGAAATTAGGCCTTTAATGTGTATTAAGAGGTTTTTATTGATATGTCCTACACATCAAATTAATACATTTCATGCTGCCCCTTTCACTTAATTAAATCTCATAAGTTTTATATACGCTGGTACATTTAGGAAATCGTGTAAAATCAAGTTGCTAATTCCTTATTACACAATAATTTGAGTGCAAATAATATATGCACAATGTGAGCTAGTGAATTGCTAAATTTACTTAATTAGCATCCAACCTAACGTCAGTCTTGGGCGGCTTTGCTACCAACATAGACAAACTTAACGTGTCCATCAAGTGTGGAGGAAAAAACTTCTCTTTGCCCTGTCCTGCATCTAACAACAAGCGACAATAGACACTGGAAAATGTTTGTTTGACGATGCCAGGAAGGGGATGGGGGGTGTTGAGGTCTATGTTGACTTGATGCACAATCAGTTACAATAGGCATTTTAGAATGTTTGTTTGATGATGTCAGCTGGGGGGGAGGTTAGTATGTCTTGTTACATGATTCACTATATGGCCCCTTTAAGAGCTCTAGTAAAAAAGTACAGGAAGACGGATAAACACAACATGGAAGTTATGTAACTCTTGCAGGTTTTATCCATGGCATTTGTCAAATATCCATGTATTTTATTCCAAGCATGTTAATAATTCACTTAAATAATGTGCACAATTTCGGCAAACAACGAATACACACAAATATAATTCTGTATTAAATCTTTTACAATATGAACACAATGGACTAATAAGTGACCAAAGTATCCAGGCTTTAACCACTTCACTGCTAGCCCCCCCCCCACCCACCCCATGCTAAGCCTTTGTTTGGTTACTTGGGGTAGTTCGCACTTAGGCCCAGTAACTTTTTGTCCATATAAAGTATTGATGCCAAATTCTAAGGATTCTAAAGGTACCCAGGGTTTGTGGATTTCCCTGAAAGGGGACCGAGAAATTAGCCAAAATGC
This sequence comes from Triturus cristatus, assembly GCF_964204655.1. Classification (NCBI taxonomy): domain Eukaryota; kingdom Metazoa; phylum Chordata; class Amphibia; order Caudata; family Salamandridae; genus Triturus; species Triturus cristatus. Next base: position 9,438,560 of record NC_140579.1, on the reverse strand, counting down.
AGCTACATTTTGAGTTTTGGGGGAAAAATGGGAGAAAGGTGCGGCAGAAGAAAGCGTCTGGTTATTTCCTTGCAAATGGTATCAACAACGGGTTTGTGGTGCTAAAATCACCATCCCCCCAGCTTTCAGGATAAGGCAGACTTTTGTGAGAAAACCAAACTTTTCTACACAGTTGTGGCATTTTTACTTGGACATAACCTATTACTCCTATTTTTTTGCTTTCGACCTCCTAGTGGTAGAAATGGGTATGAAAGCAATAATGGATCCCAGAAAGCTATTTATTACCAAAAAATCTTAATTTATCAAGGGGCTATTTGTGTAGATTCTTCAAGGTTTTCCTATAGAAACTAACAATTGAAATATAAAAAAATGAAATTGAGTTGGAAAAAACAGCCAATTGTGCCAACGTTTTCCGCTGTAACTAATTGTAAGTATAGAGGATTTTTATAAGCAATACCATTATGTCTGCTGGACCCTCTGGTTGCAGGGATATTTAGGACTTGTAGGTTCAACAGGAACCCGAGTCACTCATGGCCAATAGCTGAGCTGTGCCTTGCAGTGCCTTTCATTGTGTACCGGGTGTATAGCAATTCATTTGGTAAAATAAAAAATATGTATCAAGGAACCCTATGTATTACCTAAATGGGAACAAAACAGAGAGTTTAGAAGCAGTGGTATTTGCACATCTCCAATATTGTGGGTACCCTTACTAGCATGTGAATAAGATGACAATTTTCAAATTGACTTCTTTTCACACATTGTCTTACATTTGGAAGGCAGTTAGGCATATAAAGTTAATTGCTAATAGCACTTGTTCTACTATTCTGTGTTCCCCCAAGTCTCCTGATAAAAATGGTACCTCACTTGTGTGGGTAGGCCTAGTGCCCACGTCAGGAAGCGGCCCAAAATTCAACGTGGACCCATCAAACTTTTACAGTGAAAACCAACCCTTTTTTCTCAATGTCACTAGCTGTGGGTTTTCGACCCTCGCTCAGTTGGCACCCAGGGAAACCTTGCAAACCTGTACATTTCTGAAAACTAGACACCTTGGGGAATCCAGGACAGGGTGACTTGTGTGGCTCGCACCACGTTCTGTTACCCAGAATCCTTTGCAAACCTCAAACTTTGTTGAAAAAACACATTTTCATCACTTTTCTGTGATTGAATTCTGGAATCTGTGGGGAGCCACAAACTTCCATGCGCCCAGCATTCCTCAAAGCCTCCCGATAAAAATGGTACCTCACTTATATGGGCAGGTGTAGTACCCGTGATAGGAAACGGCCCAAAACGCAACTTGGGCACATCACATTTTTCCAGTGAAAACTGACCCTTTTCTCGCAATGTGCCTAGCTGTGGGTTTTGGTCCCTAGCTCAGCTGGCGCCTAGGGAAACCTAGCAAACTTGTACATTTTTGAAAACTAGACATCCAGGGAAATCCTGGATGGGGTGACGTGTGTGGCTCTCACCAGGTTCTGTTACCCAGAATCACTTGCAAACCTCAACATTTGTCAAAAATACACATTTTCCTCAACATTTTGTGATTGAAAGTTCTGGAATCTGTGGGAAGCCATAAACTTCCATGCACCCAGCATTCCCACAAGTCTTCCGATAAAAATGGTACCTCACTTGTGTGGGTAGGCTTAGTGCCTGTCACATTTTTCCAGTGAAAATTTACCCTTTTTTCGCAATGTGCTTAGCTGTGGATTTTGGACCCTCGCTCAGCCGGCACCGAGGGAAAACTAGCAAACCTGTATATTTTTTAAAACTAGACACCCAGGGGAATCCAGGACGGGCTGACTTGTGTGGCTCTCACCAAACCTCAAACTTTGACCCGAAAAAACACATTTTCCTCAATTCTCTGTTATGGAAAGTTCTGGAATCTGCAGGGAGCCACAAACTTCGACCCACCCAGCATTTCCTCAAGTCTCCCGATAAAAATGGTACCTCACTTGTGTGGGTAGGTCTGGTGCCTGCAACAGGAATAGCACAAAACGCAACGCAGGCACATCACATTTTTCCAGTGAAAACGGACCCTTTTCTCGCAATGTGCCTGGCTATGGATTTTGGACCCTCGCTCAGCTGGCGCCTAGGGAAACCTAGCAAACCTGTACATTTTTCAAAACTAGACACCCAGGGAAATCCAGGAGGAGGTGCTTTGTGTGGCTCTCACCAGGTTCTGTTACCCAGCATTTCTTGCAAACCTCAAACTTTGTAAAAAAACAAAACAATTTCCTCAAAATGTTGTGATGGAAAGTTCTGGAATCTGCGGGGAGCCACAAACTTCCACTTACCCAGCATTTGCAAATCTTTACCGATCAAAATGGTACCTCACTTGTGTGATTAGGGCTAATGCCACATGCCACACCTTCCTGGACTCCCCCAGTGTCTAGTTTTCAGAACTGTTGAAAATGTTGAAGTCTCCATAGTTCCTTTTGGGACATTTACTGTCACAGACACTAGGCCTACCAACACAAGTGAGTTACCATTTCTATCAGAAGACCTGGGGGAACACTGGGTGGTAGGAAATTTGTGGCGGGCCAGTGATCCCACAACTTTCCCACACAGAAAAGGGAGGAAAATGTGATTCTTTTAACAATATTTTAGGTTTGCAGGGGATTCTGGTTAGGAAAATGTTGGGCGATCCAAGCAAACCCGCACCTCCTTGGACTCCCCTGGGTGTCGAGCTTTCAGAAATGTTTGAGTTTGGAATGTTTCCCAAGATGGCCGCCGAGCCCAGGAGCAAAAACACTGGTGACCCCCTTGATAAACCAGGTCTTTTTGTGCTAGATAGGTGGGCACCTGTGTTTTTGGTCCCGGGCTTGCAGACAGCTAGAAGAACCTAAAAAACCCAGACATTTCTGAAAACTAGAGACCCATGGGAGTTCAGGGAGGTGTGGCTTATGTTGATCTCCCAACATGTTCCATCCCAGAATCTGCGGAAAACCTCAAATTTAGCTCAAATGTCACATTTGTCTCTAAATATCTATGTGGGAAAGTTGTGGGATCACCTCACAGCACAAATTTCCCACCACTCAGCGTTCCCCTCAATCCCCTGATAAAAATTATACCTTACTTGTGTGGATGGGCCAAGTGCCTGTGACATGGAAGGGCCAAAAACTTGGACAGATTGAACTGGGTCCAAAGCGGGTCCAAAAGGGCAATTTGTTTATATGTTTTTAGTCTGACGCTACTTTGGACACTCACACAAGTGAGGTATCATTTTTCTCGGGAGACCAAGGGGAACTCTGGGTGGTAAGAAATTTGGAAATTTGTGCCTGCTGGGGTGATCCTACAACTTTCCCACACAGAAATGTGAGGAAAATAGGGCCTGGTAAGTAAAGATGAGGGTTGCAGGGGATTCTGGGTAAGAAACTGCTGGGGGATCCATGCAACCACACCACCAGCCAAGAGTCAGTCCTCGCACACCACCATCCATGCACACCACCAGCAAAGCACCATCAACGCACACTGCCAGCCAAGCGCCATCCATGCACACAGTCAGCCAAGCACTTTCCATGCACACCGCCAGCCAAGCACCACCCAGGCACTCTGCCAGAAAGCTCCATCCCTGCACACCGACAGCCAAGCACCATCCATGCACACCATCAGCCATGTGTCACTCCACGTACACTGCCAGCCAAGTGCCACCCGACTCACACCACCAGGCAAGCACCAATCTACACACACCGTCATCAAGCGCGAGTCAACACACCATTAGCCAAGTGCAAGTCATCACACCCTGCCAGCAAAATGCCAGCCAATGGTCAGTACACGCAGAACATCAACTGAACACCAGTTCACAAACACACAAACTTTCCCTAAAAATATCTCTAAAACAGCCAAAATGTGTGCATAAAAAATAGGGGATCAACCCTTGCCTATGGGGGTTCCCCCTGACATGCCGTTAAACATATCCTTGGTGCCTAGTGGGCTTTCTGTCCTCCATACTGGGGGGAGGGGGGGCAGATAAGGGGCTATTGCCCCAATCTGCCTCCCAGGGGGTCAGAATGATTTTTTGAGGGTGGCCCCCACCCCTACGTATAAAAAAACAACATAATCCCTGGTGCCTAGTGGGCATTCTGCTCCCCTGGGGGGCAGAACTGGGTCACTCATTTGTCTCCTGGGGGGAGCAGAAAAACTGTGTCAAATTTTTTGGGTGGTGGGGGCATTGGCATGCGCATTTTGGGCAGGCTCCACCCCTACGTATAAAAAAACAACATGATCCCAGGTGCATAATGGGCTTTCTGCCCCCAGGGGGGCAGCTCAGGGTTTTTGCCTCCCAGGTGAGGCAGAAAAACTGTGGCTAATTTTTTGGGGGGTGGAAGCATTGGCATGCCCATTCTGGGCAGCCCCCACCCCTACGTATTGAAAAAAAGCATAATCCCTGGTGCCTGAGCTTTCTGCCGCACTTTGGGGGGAGATAAGGGACTATTGCCCCCATCTGCCTGCCTATGGGGCAGAAAGACTGTCAATTGTTTTGGGGGGTGGAGGCATTGGCATACCTATTCTGGGCAGCCCCCATCCCTACATATAAAAAACATAAGCCTAGTGAGCTTTCCCCCCCCCCCCCCCGGGGAGGGCAGACCATGGGCTATTGGCCACTCCCCCCTCCCTGGTGCCTACTGGATGGATCCCTGCTAAGGATCACCCTCCTGCGGCGATCCCCAAGGGGATCCACTAGGGATGGGTACCATTAGAAAGGGGAGATTCTCTTCTTTCCAATGATGCCTCTCCCGTCTGCCTCAGTTCTCAGGGGGCTGAGATAGCCCCCTGAGCACCGGGGCAGTGAAACTGAAATGAGCTCATTTCAGTTTCGGTTTCACTGAAATTATGTCATCGCGACACGCCAACTGATCGTCATTTCAGTGCAAAAAACTGAACAGCCTCTGGAGCTGGGGAAGCTCTTCCCCAGCTCCTGAGGCTGTTTGGGAGAAAAGGAAATGCCTCTGGTGCCGACACAAGAAGGATTTCCAGTGCCATGTGCTCGGACGGCCGGGAGCTATCCGATGCACACTAGCACTGTAGCGTTGGATGACTCCCCGCCGGTTGACGCATGTTGGGGGTCAAAAGTGTTTTTTCTTGCAGTGTAAATATTTACCCACTGGGTCTCCGCATTTTATCATGTTATTCTATAAATCACCATAGCGAATATTCAGCTGATCTGACAGAACTGCTCCATGTAGGTGTGGTATATATGGGTTGCATGGCACATCAATACATAATATGTTCCTTCATTTGCATAACAGGTGACTAGTGTTTTGAATAGAGGACTAGCCTAGATATGTTCGAACCAGTAATAGGTCTCACCTCAGTGCGGTGTGAACTGTACTTATTTTGCCTCAACTCACCAAACACGAGCCCTTAAGTGTACCCCTGTTACCTCACAGTGTTCAGTCTTCTTCTTGTGGTAACCCTTGTGCCTTTTACCTGTGCCAGTTTCCGAGGTACAGGTTCGAAAGAAAGCTTGAATTTGCTCCCTGCACATGCACACTCACCAAGCCTCCTACATTAATGTCAGAAAACAATCTTCTGACTCATGCAGTGGCGTATCAAGGAGGTGGAGGGGCAGTTCGAACCGGGCCGCACGAGTTTTGGGGGCGGCTCCACTCCCTCGCTCTTACATTTGTTTGCCGCGAGGGCAGCAAACGTAGAGTTTATCGCCAGCAAACACCCCTGCTCTTCAGCGCGGGCGGCAATGGCAGGGACCGCCACGGGCGGCAGAGTGCCTAGCTGCGCTACTGGACGCATGGCATCATTGTGTTGATATCACTAGGCTGCAACCTTCACTCTGTCAACAGGGAATAGGGGTGCACGTCGAATGATGGAGAATCACGTCTTGCACAGGATGCCTGAAACACACTTGACTCGGACTCAGCCAGCTGTGGCATGCGGCGTCTGCCGGAATCTTCACGAAATTTTCAAAACTAATGCGACGCTCACTTCAGCTGCTATCTTGAAAGTTTCGGGGTGATCCGTCAAGTCGGGGCTTTTTCCCTATGTTAATTCCCATTGGACCTTCAGAAACGGCTACAGCCGAACTGCTGAACAGAATTACACCAAAATCGGCAGGTAGGTAGATGTTGGTTCAAGGAAGTGCCTTTTTGTGATTTGGGGAAAATCCGCTCAGTAGGTGCTGAGAAATTTAAAGTAATCCCCAGTTGTATATATATCTGTGATCCCTCCTGGTCTCGTGCTGAGATCTGATTGGCTGCCAACACTTCAAACCAGGAAGTGTTGGCAGCCATCTTGTGACTCAGTTGAACCGAGCCACAAGAACCCCCCCAGGGTGACAAAAAGTATTTAAAAAATATAAATTCAGTGACAGTCGCTCTGGATCCGCGACTCCTGCTGAAATTTCTCCCGCGCTTCCTTAAATATGGACGCCCAGATCCTGGGGGCATTGTAAAAACATAGGAGGTGTGCACAGGGCCCCCATCCTTGGGCTTTTCAAAGCCCAGGGGACCACCACCTCCCGGGGACAGTAACTTAATTATAAGCAGGGGAGCCTCATGGCTCCCCCACTGCCCCGGGGACTGCCACCTCCCGGGGTACAAATGTGAAGTAAAAATAAAGCCGGGGAGGTCCTAAGGCCTCCCAGCAGCCCTAGGGACCCCACCTCCCTGGGGCAGTGACTTAATTATATGCTCCCCCGCCACCCTGGGGACCACCACCTTCCTGGGGCACAAAGGTGAAGTAAAAATAATGTGGGGAGGCCCTATGGCCTCCCCGCAGCAGCAATGACCGCCACTTCTCCAGGGCAGTAATTTAATTATATGCGAGGGGGCCTGGGGACCGCCACCTACCCAGGGCAGTAACTTAATTATATGCGGCCCCAGGGACCACCCCTCCCTGAAAGTGCATTTGGAGAGTAGTGAAGAAAGGGGTCCTGGACTCTGATGACCTCTAAGCAGTCCAGCTGTGTGGGTCTTACTGGCGGTAACAGTAGGGCTAGTTGGCCACCAAGGACCCTCAAGAGCCAAGGGGACTTCATCCCCCAACTAGTAGTATGTCAGGAGGCGCGTTTGCAGAGTGATTGAGAAAGGGGCATGGTCACTGAAAATCTCTCAGTATACCCACTGTGTAGTACTTACAAGAGGTGACAGAAGGGGTAGTTGTCTCCCAAGGACATCCAAAGGGGGCCAACTGCCCCTCCTGTTGTCTCCAGTAAGTCCAACACAGTGAGACTGCTAAGAGGTCTTCGGAGGCCACGCCCCCTTTCTCCACCACTCTGCAAACACAGCTCGTGGTGCACCACTGGTTAGGGTATGAAGTCCACTTGACTCCTGAGGGACCTTGGGAGCAAAGGAGCCCTCCTGGTACCACCTGTAAGTCCTACACAGGGATTCCTGAGAGCTGGTCAGGGGCCCAGCTCCTTTTCTCTACTACCCTGCAATCGCGACTAGTAGTTAAAAAACATAGAAATTCACTGAAAAAAACAAAGGTTACAGGGATTTTATAGTTAGAATTAGCATTTAAAAAACATAGAAATTCACTGAAAAGAACAAAGGTTACAGGGACGTTATAGTTAACATATGGAATTTAAAAATCTTAGAAATTCACTTAGAAAAACCAAAGGTTACAGGGACGTTTAGTTAGGGTCAGATGTCACGCGTACAAAACCAGTGAAATTCAGTCGTTATAGTTAGCTGAGCAAACTATAACTGCCGCCCCCGTAATGCGCTGCTTATGCCCTCGCATATTACGTCACTCATGACAGGGTCCGGGACATCACTCATGACATCTCAATCTCGAAAGCATCCGGAAAATGCTCGGCAATCACGGCAAAGAACTCAGCTGCTGCCAAGCTCTAGTCATCCCTAGGTTCTCTGGTTCTAGTTAATGGAGGAAGACTTGGGGCACAGACAGGCTAGGAACGACTGCACCATGCAGTCGGAAACTACGGGGTGTGTGAAGTGACATTCAGTCCCGAAGTGCCAACATTGCATGGCAAGTAAGGCCAGGTAGCTGCTCACAGCCATTGCCCCGGAGACTGTGCCACTCCCAGGTTACAGCAGTTTGGGGACGGCAAATATCTTACTGAAGACACAACAGTATAGGTATGCCGGATACCTTACCAAAGACACCACACCAGTCCACACCTGGGGAAGCAAAAAAGACACATGATTATCAACCTACCTGCCTGGACGTGTCAGAAGGGAAAAAAAGAAAAACACAGGAAGGACTTTGGGGGAAGATCACACTGATCGGTGGGCTCTCCGTGGCAGCGGAGTTTGAAAGATTGTTAGTAAGGGCTGGTATGAGGAAGAGTTGACCGGTGGTTAATGGGAGTATTTGAAAGAGTCTGTGGAATGCTGCAAAAACTCTAGTTTCCACAGACACGAATATTCCCAAAATATTTAGTTGTACCTTAAAGGGGATCAGAGAGAGGTGGGAATGCGTATTACCAGTGTCACCAGCCCAGATGTCGTGAACATACAGAATGAACCTTACCTTCGTGGCCTGCCGCTGAATACTGCTGGAGGGGGTATAGAGCTGGCCCATTCTTACTGCACAATGGCATACACCTCTAAGTCAAGACTGTACCATTTCGGTTTCCAACTTGGGCGCCATATTGTGCCCAAGATGGAACTCTGTTTAATATTCCACTTATAATAACTGAAATTTACCTTGCAGATTGCACATTTTCAGTATTTTATCCGTTTTTTCTGTCCTATGTGTAAATAATCCATAGCTTTACTCTGTTTGTGCCCTACTGCGGAGACACACGAGGCGGCTCTTTTGATTCTCAAGGGTTACTGTCTAGTGCTACTCTATTTCCCAGAGCTTGGGTGATCTGCAGCCATCTTAAAGAGTCCAAAGTTCAGATTGCTTCATTGCAGTCGTGCATCACTTTGACACCAATCAGTCAGTTTAAAAACAACAGTTGTACCAAAATGCTGGTGCAATGGTTGCATCTTTGTATTGCAACCGTATGCCACAAAAATAAAAAGAAGAAAGAAAAAGGATACATGCATTAGCCTACATGTGGCGGCCGTATGCCAGCAATACAACTTTTACATATGTTAAACTTTGGACAGCGACATATAATTTTAAAAATACATGTTATTGACTTATTTGGCATGGACAGCATACAAGCTCATGACAATCAAAGTAAGTAGAGACTTTGCAAAATCTCATGGGGCGAATATGAAAAAAGGAAACCACAGCTGGAGGTTAGCAGATAAACATCTACACCGTAAGCATCGAAGAAACCTGTGATTTCCAAGAAGATGAGCTATCAAAAATATAAAGGATGAACTGTCAGGTATGTCAAAGACAGTAGGCCCTAGAGAAAAGAAGGCTAAACCACGGCAAACTGAACAGAAGGTGGGGGTGAGCACCCAGGTAGGTTGAGTAGAGCAAAGGCCTTTACTCAGAACTTAATATAGCAGTTCCAAGTTAAAAAAAAAAGTTTCTTATTGGTGCAAAAAAGTTGCTATTTACTTTTAAATTACTCTAATGCACAAAATAACCTCGTCCTACATGAAGAAAACAGTTTAGTAGTGAAAAACAATGTTAAAGGTCAGGGAAATGTAAATCTCCTATACCCAAATAAAATGCATTAAGAAAACAAACTATTGCTACATAAGTTCAAAACAAGTCTCACATTCATTTGAACATTGTCCAGAAACATATAGTGCAAAGAAATATAAAGCTACTCCTTAAAGCACTTTTTATGGTTAGCATATTGAACAGTTTATAAAGTCCCAAATAACGCACTGAGGAGTGGAACATATTTTCGTAGTCCAAATTCCCTACTTTTCTTCATCCACCCGTTCTCTCAGAATTTGTAAATATACTTTTCTAGTGGTTACAGGAAAGACCGATCCACCACTCTCATGCAAAATCCGCCGACGCGTTTCGGCGTAAATGAATATAAGGGCACAAATTTTATTTAACGGACGTCATCATCAGGGGATAACATCCTTTGTATCATCTGGGCACACTAGGACACCTCTCGTGTTGACTTGAGGTAAGCTTGAGGTATTTGCACAATGTCGTCCTCTTATTTCAGATCCCTCCACACAGGCGCTTCTAATTACTTCTGATTGGGCTCAGAGCAGCTTTATATTTCTTTGTACGATATGTCTGGGCCATGTTCAAATGAATGTGAGACTTGTTTTGAACTTATGTAGCAATAGTTTGTTTTTTTAATGGATTTTATTTGGGTATGTAGGAGATTTACATTTCCCTGAACTTTAACATTGTTTTTCATTACTAAACTGTCTTTTTTGTGTAAAACGAGGTTGTTTTCTGTATCTTGACAAATGAAATTGAATTGGTAGACACGCATAAGACATGATTCCTGATTACACACAGGATTCATGTGCTGATTTGTGTATTTTGTTAAAAGAAGACTGGTTGGCAGCCGCTGGGGGTCTGCGTTTGTTAGGTCGGATATTTCATTTGCTCATTGGAGGTGCATTTTAACATCATCTTTCATGCTCATTATAGTTACCGAGTGTGTGTCTCTTACTGTTTAGATCTTGTGTATGTTGCTGCTCTCACACCTCGTGGGTGTTAACCACGACTAGTAGCTCTCAGCCCTTCTTTGCCTTAGATGCACTCGGCGCGTGCTGCCATCCTGTTTCAGGTGTCACTGTCACGAAGTAATTAGCAAAGGTTATGCCCCAAAATAAGACCGACAAGACACCAGGAGGGCAAAAAACAGCAATTGTAGAAAATGTCACAAAGTACCAGTCCAGCACAATTTTTATTCTGTATCAGAAATACATATATTTATTCATGACATCCGTGTTAAGACAAAGGATGGGCAAACCAGCCATTGAAAAAGAGTCTGGAGCAGCATACACTCGCCAGATGTTTCCCAAGTCACCAAACACGTCATTGTTCTCAGGGGCGAAAGTCCAGTTACAGCAACTAAAGGGAATCAGGACTACAACTCCCAGAAAGCATCTGGGCACGACATGCTTCTCAACATGGACTCATCTGGTAACCTTACATATGACAAAGTATGTGTGCATTTATATGGCTCTGATGGTTTATGAGCCCAGGACAGGGGTCAGAGCTGTGTGCCACGCTCAAAGGAATAAAAGCATTTATGAATGTTCATCTTAACACATGGATTAAGAATGAATTAGTGAATTACACTGTGTGACTGATGAAACCATCATTTGAGCCCAAATTATTCAGAAAAACCTTCTACTAATTGAGACAAACAGTATGCCCTTTTTGGACCAAATCCTCTGGTGCACTGCACATGCCCTCGTGGGCGTGGCCGCCTTACTGGCACTGGATGCCAACTCGCGGCTGCCACCCGGGCAGGCCTTGAGGTCACACACATGCACACGCTGTGGTTTTCTGAAAACGGCGTAAACAAATCTGTTTACTGAAGTTTGTGGTGAAGAATGGTAGGTTCGCAGAGTGGGCACAGTAAATGCCATCTCTGGGTGTGGCTCCTTGCACGGGCATGACCACCTTTTTAGCTGCACCAGGGCCCAGCCAGCCACCCTTGTGTACAAGAAGCCAGGCCCCTGCAGGGGGGTTAGAAACTCACGGTCACATTGCTAAAGTGCAAACATCTGCCTCCTTCACAAAACTTTGGGGCAGATTTATGTTGCCTGGCGCATCTCTGCAAATCAGCAGGGATGCGCCAGGAAAGATGCGTCACGCAAGTTTACCCTTGCGCCACCACAGATGCACCGCATTTACAATGCGGCGCATCGTGGCGCAAGGATAAACAGATGCGTGACGCATCTGATGGCGTAGGGTGGTGCATTGCTGGAGTCGTGTCGCAAGCACGACGCAAATCCAGCAATGTTTAGGGGCTGCCCATACCTAACATGCTGCGTCATGCCTTACGCCTGCTTCAAGCAGGCGCAAGGTTTTGACGCAGCAGCGTCGGAAAAGTGACTGAGTGAAATCTTGTAGATTTCACTGCGTCACTTTTCCGAGGCTTTTTCCGATGGAACTCCCACCCTGCATACATTAAACCTTACGCAGGTTTAATGTAGTGCAGGGCTTTACAACGTGACGCATCTCCCTAGATGCGTCACGTTGTAAATAAGGCGCAACATGGCGCATGGCTTACGCCGCCGCTGCGTCACAATAGTGACGCAACAGTGGCGTAAAAGTGGTGCAAGTCTAACATAAATCTGCCCCTTTATGCGTGAAGTAGAAAGTTCACACACCCTGTGCGACGTGTTAAGAAGCACGTTTGTGTTAGCAAAGCTGTGAAGTCCATGTGTTAAATCTCTTCAATTTATTACAAAAAAACTATGACGTGTTAAAAACAGCAGTAGATGAACTGCACATTAGTAGATTTTATATAAGGTCATACGAATGTCGATGTCAACTTTAAGGTAAGGAACCATCACTTGCAAAACAAAAATGAAGAGAACATTGTAATATTATAGCTGCAAATCACACTATGAGGTCTGATGTGTAAATAAAGCATCCTGTGTCCTTTGTTCACAAGAGAAACTCAAGGCTCTCAAATACTGTTGAATATGGAGGCACCTTCGTGAGGCACACACAGGCAGCCAGGACACATGTGGAGGTGAGATGCAAACAGCAAACCAACAAAAAGGACTGGCCACAGGGCTTTGGCATTGAGAATCCAGATCCATGTATCCATCTGGGCTGCTGCCACCCTGCCCCACTTTAGGAAAGAGGCGAAGGCACGCCACCCTTCAGTACTTTACACCATCACCCTTCAGTAGTGCACTCCACCCTGCCCCACTTTAGGAAAGAGGCGAAGGCACGCCACCCTTCAGTACTTTACACCATCACCCTTCAGTAGTGTTCTCCACCCTCCTCCACTTTAGGAAAGAGGAGAAGGCACGCCACCTTCAGTACATTCCACCATCACCCTTCAGTAGAACACTCCACCCTGCTGCACTTTAGGAAAGAGGCGAAGGCACGCCACCTTCAGTACTTTACACCATCACCATTCAGTAGTGCACTCCACCCTGCTGCACTTTAGGAAAGAGGCGAAGGCACGCCACCTTCAGTACTTTACACCATCACCATTCAGTAGTGCACTCCACCCTGCCCCACTTTAGGAAAGAGGCGAAGGCGCGCCACCTTCAGTACTTTACACCATCACCATTCAGTAGTGCACTCCACCCTGCTGCACTTTAGGAAAGAGGCGAAGGCACGCCACCTTCAGTACATTCCGCCATCACCCTTCAATACTACACTCCACCCTGCTCCACTTTAGGAAAGAGGTGAAGGCACGCCACGTTCAGTACATTACACCATCACCCTTCAGTAGTGCACTCCACCCTGCTCCACTTTAGGAAAGAGGTGAAGGAACGCCACCTTCAGTACATTCCACCATCACCCTTCAGTAGCGCACTCCACCCTGCCCAACTTTAGGAAAGAGGCGAAGGCACGCCACCTTTCAGTACATTACACCACCACCCTTCAGTAGTGCACTCCACCCTGCTCCACTTTAGGAAAGAGGCGAAGGCATGCCACCTTCAGTACATTCCACCATCACCCTTCAGTAGCGCACTCCACCCTGCCCCACTTTAGGAAAGAGGCGAAGGCACGCCACCTTTCAGTACATTACACCACCACCCTTCAGTAGTGCACTCCACCCTGCTCCACTTTAGGAAAGAGGCGAAGGCACGCCACCTTCAGTACATTCCACCATCACCCTTCAGTACTACACTCCACCCTGCTCAACTTTAGGAAAGAGGCGAAGGCACGCCACCCTTCAGTACTTTACACCATCACCCTTCAGTAGTGTACTCCACCCTGCTCCACTTTAGGAAAGAGGCGAAGGCACGCCACCTTTCAGTACATTACACCACCACCCTTCAGTAGTGCACTCCACCCTGCTCCACTTTAGGAAAGAGGCGAAGGCATGCCACCTTCAGTACATTCCACCATCACCCTTCAGTAGCGCACTCCACCCTGCCCAACTTTAGGAAAGAGGCGAAGGCACGCCACCTTTCAGTACATTACACCACCACCCTTCAGTAGTGCACTCCACCCTGCTCCACTTTAGGAAAGAGGCAAAGGCATGCCACCTTCAGTACATTCCACCATCACCCTTCAGTAGCGCACTCCACCCTGCCCCACTTTAGGAAAGAGGCGAAGGCACGCCACCTTTCAGTACATTACACCACCACCCTTCAGTAGTGCACTCCACCCTGCTCCACTTTAGGAAAGAGGCGAAGGCACGCCACCTTCAGTACATTCCACCATCACCCTTCAGTACTACACTCCACCCTGCTCAACTTTAGGAAAGAGGCGAAGGCACGCCACCCTTCAGTACTTTACACCATCACCCTTCAGTAGTGTACTCCACCCTGCTCCACTTTAGGAAAGAGGCGAAGGCACGCCACCTTTCAGTACATTACACCACCACCCTTCAGTAGTGCACTCCACCCTGCTCCACTTTAGGAAAGAGGCGAAGGCATGCCACCTTCAGTACATTCCACCATCACCCTTCAGTAGCGCACTCCACCCTGCCCAACTTTAGGAAAGAGGCGAAGGCACGCCACCTTTCAGTACATTACACCACCACCCTTCAGTAGTGCACTCCACCCTGCTCCACTTTAGGAAAGAGGCGAAGGCATGCCACCTTCAGTACATTCCACCATCACCCTTCAGTAGCGCACTCCACCCTGCCCCACTTTAGGAAAGAGGCGAAGGCACTCCACCTTTCAGTACATTACACCACCACCCTTCAGTAGTGCACTCCACCCTGCTCCACTTTAGGAAAGAGGCGAAGGCACGCCACCTTCAGTACATTCCACCATCACCCTTCAGTACTACACTCCACCCTGCTCAACTTTAGGAAAGAGGCGAAGGCACGCCACCCTTCAGTACTTTACACCATCACCCTTCAGTAGTGTACTCCACCCTGCTCCACTTTAGGAAAGAGGCGAAGGCACGCCACCTTTCAGTACATTACACCACCACCCTTCAGTAGTGCACTCCACCCTGCTCCACTTTAGGAAAGAGGCGAAGGCATGCCACCTTCAGTACATTCCACCATAACCCTTCAGTAGTGCACTCCACCCTGCTCCACTTTAGGAAAGAGGCGAAGGCGTGCCACCTTTCAGTACATTACACCACCACCCTTCAGTAGTGCACTCCACCCTGCTCCACTTTAGGAAAGAGGCGAAGGCATGCCACCTTCAGTACATTCCACCATCACCCTTCAGTAGTGCACTGCACCCTGCTCCACTTTAGGAAAGAGGCGAAGGCACGCCACCTTTCAGTACATTACACCACCACCCTTCGGTAGTGCACTCCACCCTGCTCCACTTTAGTAAAGAGGCGAAGGCATGCCACCTTCAGTACATTACACCATCACCCTACAATAGTGTACTCCACCCTGCTCCACTTTAGGAAAGAGTCGAAGACACGCCACCTTCAGCACATTACACCATCACCCTACAGTAGTGTACTCCACCCTGCTCCACTTTAGGAAAGAGGCGAAGGCACGCCACCTTCAGTACTTTACACCATCACCCTTCAGTAACGCACTCCACCCTGCTCCACTTTAGGAAAGAGGCGAAGGCACGCCACCTTCAGTACATTACACCATCACCCTACAATAGTGTACTCCACCCTGCTCCACTTTAGGAAAGAGGCGAAGGCATGCCACCTTCAGTACTTTACACCATCACCCTTCAGTAACGCACTCCACCCTGCTCCACCTTAGGAAAGAGGCGAAGGCACGCCACCTTCAGTACATTCCATCATCACCCTTCAGTAGTGCACTCCACCCTGCTCCACCTTAGGAAAGAGGCGAAAGGCACGCCACCTCTCAGTACATTACACCATCACCCTTCAGTAGTGCACTCCACCCTGCTACACTTTGGGAAAGAGGCGAAGGCACGCCACCTTCAGTACATTCCACCATCACCCTTCAGTAGTGCACTCCACCCTGCTCCAGTTTAGGAAAGAGGCGAAGGCACGCCACCTTTCAGTACTTTACACCATCACCCTTCAGTAGTGCACTCCACCCTGCTCCACTTTAGGAAAGAGGCGAAGGCACGCCACCGTCAGTACATTCTACCATCACCCTTCAGTAGTGCACTCCACCCTGCTCCACTTTAGGAAAGAGGCGAAGGCACGCCACCGTCAGTACATTCCACCATCACCCTTCAGTAGTGCACTCCACCCTGCTCCACTTTAGGAAAGAGGCGAAGGCACGCCACCTTCAGTACATTACACCATCACCCTTCAGTAGTGCACTTCACCCTGCTCCACGTTAGGAAAGAGGCGAAGGCACGCCACCTTCAGTACATTCCATCATCACCCTTCAGTAGTGCACTCCACCCTGCTGCACTTTAGGAAAGAGGCGAAGGCACGCCACCTTTCAGTACTTTACACCATCACCATTCAGTAGTGCACTCCACCCTGCTCCACTTTAGGAAAGAGGCGAATGCACGCCACCTTCAGTACATTACACCATCACCATTCAGTAGTGCACTCCACCCTGCTCCACTTTAGGAAAGAGGCGAAGGCATGCCACCTTTCAGGACATTATACCATCACCCTTCAGTAGTGCACTCCACCCTGCTCCACTTTAGGAAAGAGGCGAAGACACGCCACCTTTCAGGACATTATACCATCACCCTTCAGTAGTGCACTCCACCCTGCTCCACTTTAGGAAAGAGGCGAAGGCGCGCCACCTTCAGTACTTTACACCATCACCCTTCAGTACTACACTCCACCCTGCTCCACTTTAGGAAAGAGGCGAAGGCACGCCACCTTCAGTACATTATACCATCACCCTTCAATAGTGCGCTCCACCCTGCTCCACTTTAGGAAAGAGGCGCAGGCATGCCACCTTCAGTACATTACACCACCACCCTTCAGTAGTGCACTCCACCCTGCTCCACTTTAGGAAAGAGGCGAAGGCGCGCCACCTTCAGTACTTTACACCATCACCCTTCAGTACTACACTCCACCCTGCTCCACTTTAGGAAAGAGGCGAAGGCACGCCACCTTCAGTACATTATACCATCACCCTTCAATAGTGCGCTCCACCCTGCTCCACTTTAGGAAAGAGGCGAAGGCATGCCACCTTCAGTACATTACACCACCACCCTTCAGTAGTGCACTCCACCCTGCTCCACTTTAGGAAAGAGGAGAAGGCACGCCACCTTCAGTACATTACACCACCACCCTTCAGTACTACACTCCACCCTGCTCCACTTTAGGAAAGAGGCGAAGGCACGCCACCTTCAGTACATTATACCATCACCCTTCAATAGTGCGCTCCACCCTGCTCCACTTTAGGAAAGAGGCGAAGGCATGCCACCTTCAGTACATTACACCACCACCCTTCAGTAGTGCACTCCACCCTGCTCCACTTTAGGAAAGAGGCGAAGGCACGCCACCTTCAGTACATTCCACCATCACCCTTCTGTAGTGCACCTCTGCTCCCATAGTCCCCTCCAAGCACTCGGTGACTGTACCTCTGCCTTTCATCTGTATAGCGCCGCGTTGCTTTCAAAAAGCTTAGCACTATACAAATACCAGTCCCTGATAACTTTATTTCGGTCATAAGACCATAAAAGTACACATAAGTACATCAACAATTACAATAAGACAATAAATAAGCATAAAAGGTTAAAAGTTTAAAAAGGATTAAACTACGAGTTATCAGTGAAAAAAGATTCATTTAAAAAGGTTCGTCTCATGCGCCACATGCTGTGTAAATAACGAGATACTGCGAAAACAATATGGGGATGGGTATCATAAGTTAAAGACCTACAAGCCTGCATAAAATGACAAAATACCAAGGGCCTCATTTATGAAAAGTGACGCATCACTGCGTGAAAACAGTGATGCGCCACTTTTCACTGCGCCCTCCCTGCGACTCCAGTGATGCGTCATATTTACAGTATGACGCATCATGTCGCAAGGAGTCACAGATACGTCAGTATTTCTGACGTATCTGTAGGCGCAAAAGTGACGCATCGCTGGAGTGTGTCACAAAAGTGACGCAACTCCAGCAATGTGTCCTTTCACATGGGGCAAGCCCCATGTGAAAGGGCCTGCGTCAGTCTTACGCCTGCCTTGAGGCAGGCGCAAGAAATTGACGCATTTGCACCCTAGAAGTGGCGCAGTGAAATCTCGTAGATTTCACTGCGTCACTTCTACGACCCTTTGTTGCGTCAAAACGCCCCCCTTGCATACATTATACCTGGCGCAGGTATAATGTGGCGCAGGGGTTTACAAAGTGACGCATCTACCTAGATGCGTCACTTTGTAAATATGGCGCAACATGGCGCATGTTTTCTGCCACTGGTGCGTCACAAAAAGTGACGCACCGGCGGCGCAAAAGTGACGCAGGGGCTCATAAATGAGCCCCCAAGTTCCTGCAGATGGGAATCAACCAACATTTTCTAATTACATAATAGGCTGGGCAGAAAAACAGCACATGTGCGACAGTCTCCGTTTTATAATTACATGCAGGACAAGTTTCCTGATTCTGGGTCTGCCACTTAGATGAAAAGGACCTAACCGGTAGGGTACCGTGTCTTAATTGAATATATAATTTTCGGGCAAGTGGGGGTTCAATTTGGTCCATAAATTCCTCTAGTTTAGAATCAGATTTAACTATGAGGAACTCTGAGGTCAACCTACCCACCGCTGTAGAGCTCGAAAGAGAGAAAGAATTATATGTGGATATCAGAGAGAGAAGTTCTTTCTTAGGTAACCCGGGGCAATAAGTTTCCGGAGTTGCCCACAATTCCGGCAGTCCTAAACGAATACTAGCTGCATTGATATGCCGGAGCCAGGGGATCTTTTTATAATTAAGGGCAGGCCAAATCTCGGCGAATTCTGCTCTATATGAGGCCAGTTCAGGCACTGGCCATAACCTCTTCCAGTACAAAATTGGTCTGGCACTAATGATCTCCTCTATTGGAACTAAACCAAGGTCAAACCTAAGGGGGATCAAAGGCGAGCTGGGAGGGAGCCCTAAAAGGGTTCTTAAGAAGGACTGCTCAGCCTTTATAAGGGTCCCTATCTGCTTATGTCCCCAAAGTTCAGCCCCATAGATTGCAGCCACTCTTGCCTGCCGACAATAAATCTCCAAGGCAGGAGACACTGGTTTAAAAGTTGATTTTTTAAAAACTTTATTTAAACCCCCTACCAGCTGGACAAGCTTAAGCGTCGATTTAGCAATCTGCGTGTTCCAACTAAAATGCTCAGTTAAAGTGACGCCCAAATAAACAAAGGTTTTAACCCTTTCAAGGGGAATACCAGAGAGAACTAGATTTGGACGGACCCGCTTCGGGGGGTCGAAAATCATATATTTTGTTTTCCCCAAGTTAATTTCCAATCCCCTTAGCTCACAAAACTTCACAAAACCATTCAGTATGTTTTGAATGCCCGATGATGTTCTAGACAGTAGCAGAGTATCGTCTGCAAACATCAGAGTGGGCACTCTACCTGTAACCAATTTTGGGGCATCATTGTTTACCACACAATTCAGATGGTCGACAAGACCATTAATATAAAGGCTGAACAGTGTGGGAGCCAACACACACCCTTGGCGAACACCCTTTTGGACAGGAAATCGGTCAGTAAGGTCGCCATATTTACCACACCTTACCTGGGCAAAATTATTATCATGAAGCCTAGATAAAACAGCCAATAGATAAGGCGGAAGACCCAAATCTGCTAGAACTTGCCACAGTTTAACTCGTGGGACTAGATCAAAGGCTGCCCGCAGGCCACAAACACCAGGTAGAGGCTGCCACCCTCCACCATAGCTGTTTTCCAATACAAGACCTGCAGGCGAAAGATCTGATCTAGAGTAGAGGTACCAGCCCTAAAGCCTGCCTGGAATGTGGACAGAATCCCATTCTCCTCAATCCATCCCAAGACCCTATCCAAAAGGACCCTCCCCATTAATTTTTGCGAAGTATCAATAAGGCTGATAGGCCTATAATTAGAGGGAGTTAGTGGACAGCCCTTTTTAAGAACGGGCACAATTTCTGCCCCTAGCCAGGTGTAGGGTACATCGCCCCCCTGCAGGATGCAGTTGAATAGGACAACCAGATAGGGGGCCCATATCTTTGGTTGTGCCCTAAACAGGTCCCCAGGCAGTTTATCTAGGCCAGGAGCCTTGTTAGGGAGCATTTTTCCTCCTATCGCTGTTTCCACCTCAACCAGGGTAAAAAGTTCAGATGGAGCACAGCATACAAGGGGTGGTAGAGGTTCAGGGGTACCAGCAAACAGACGATCAGAATTACATGTGCCATAAAGATCTGCAAAGTGATTTTCCCAAATCGAGGAGGCAATATTAGGGGCAGGAGCGTGAGATTGCCCACTAACTCCAGTTGCTACGATAGACCAAAATGATTTAGCGTCATTGCAACTGAGCGCAAAACCCAACTCCTCCCACACTGCGGCCAGGGGCGTAACAAACGCCCCCGCAGCCCCCGCGGTGCGGGGGGGCCCCCAGTCTTCGGTAGGTGAAGGGGGCCCCCTCAGCTCTGTGAGTGAAAATGCTTGCTCTAGAAAGCAGGTGCAGTCTCTGCAGCCGCTCAGAGCTCCTCGCGCTGACCCAGGGCAGGACTGAAGAGAAACAAAGTAACAAGTTACATTGTTTCTCTTCAGTCAGAGCCCGGCAGGAAAAAGGATGGGGCCCCGCACTCTTCAGAAACACCGGGGCTTTCGGGGAGAGAGGTTAGACTTGTAAAGAGCAGGACAGATCACATTCTGCAGCATCGGTAAGTCTAGCAGTTTTAATTGTGAAGTTTTAATTGTGTGCTCCTTCAAAAACATGCTATGTTGTAGGTTGAGAACAAATGCCTAATATGTTTTAAAATGCAGCATTTACATTTCTACAGATAGGTTATCTGGGACTTTAATTAGTCCCAGCTGTAAATATCCTCCTGTCGCTGACCCTTTTCTTTGTCTCACACCACTAACAAGTGCAGGATATGTTACCTCCTGCCAGGCCCGGTTCTAGAGGGTGGGGTGGGCCGGGTGGGCCAGGCCCACCCAAACATGAGCCATGGCCCTCCCAGTGAATCTGCCACCGATGTACAACTACATAAAACCTGTGCAGATAACTGGTGATTTACGATCCTGCTGCAGAGTAACCATTTGTCTGTTGGTAGTTTTTAAATGCTGATAAACTGAATTTTATGGGAATAGCTCAGTGGGTTACTACCTCTGTCACAGATATCCTTGTGTTACTTGCAGTTCAGAAGTTACTATCCTAACATAGGACAGTGACCTATGAACTGTCTTTAAAGAGCTGCTTACAAACTTCGCTTTTTTGTATTGTGATATAGTTAGAACTTCTCCATTCCTTCATTATTCTAATGTTGCCAAAAAGAGTTTGTTTGGGAAGTTATTACATTTTTATCAGTAAAGCCAACCCCCAACCACTGGAGTTCTCTTTAAATCCTGAGTTTGTGCTTCTCCAGTCCAAACCCCCGTAAAATATATTGCCCACTAGTATGGATGACGTGATTTCTACACCTTGTAATCCTCATTGGCTTATGTGACATTCCCCATAGACTGATTTATTGTCTCTGTATAATGCGTGCTGTTATGTAAAGTACTGTGACACCCTACACTCATATGAGTAGCGCTGTACAACAAATGGAATGGATATGAGGGGCAACGGAGAGATGAGGGGCACAAGTGGAGGGTGGCAGTGAGGGAAGCCGAGGAGGAGGTCCTGGAGTGGGGGTGGAGCTGCGGAAAGATGAGGGGCACTAGTGGAGGGTGGCAGTGAGGGAAAACGAGGAAGAGGTAATGGGGTGGGGAGCTACAGTGAGATGAGGAGCACTGGTGGAGGGTGGCAGTGAGGGAGTCAGAGGAGGTGGTCACGGGGTGGGGGGAACAGCAGAGAGATGAGGGGCACTAGTGGAGGGTGGCAGTGAGGGAATCCGAGGAGGAGGTCACAGGGTGGAGGGGAACTACAGAGAGATGAGGGGTACTGGTGGAGGGCGGCAGTGAAGAAATCTGAGGAGGAGGTCATGGGGTGGGGGGGAACTACAGAGAGATGAGGGGCGCTGGTGGAGGGAGCAGTGAGGGAATCTGAGGAGGAATTCATAGGGTGGGGGGCTATGTAGAAATGAGGGGCACTAGTGGAGGTTGGCAGTGAGGGAAGCGGAGGAGGAGGTCATGAGGTGGGGGAACTACAGAGACCTGAGGGGCACTAGTGGGGGGTGGCAGTGAGGGAATCCAAAGAGGAGGTCACGGGTGGGGGGATCTACGGAGAGATGAGGGGTGCTGGTGGAGGGTGGCAGTGAAGGAATCTGAGGAGGAGGTTATGGGGGTGGGGGGAATTATGGAGAAATGAGGGGCACTGGTGGAGGGTGGCAGTGAGGGAATCTGAGGAGGAGGGCAGGGGTGGGGGGGAACTACAGAGAGATGAGGGGCGCTGGTTGAGGGAGCAGTGAGGGAATCTGAGGAGCAGGTCATGGGGTGGGGGGGGCTACAGAGAAATGAGAGGCACTAGTGAAGGATGGCAGCGAGGGAAGCCGAGGAGGAGGTCATGGGGTGGGGGGAACTATAGAGAGATGAGGGGCACTAGTGGAGGGTGGCAGTGAAGGAATCTGATGAGGGGGTCATGGGGGGGAACTACAGAGAGATGAGGGGCACTGGTGGAGGGTGGCAGGGAATCTGAGGAGGAGGTCATGGGGTGGGGGGAAATACGAAGCTATGAGGGGCGCTGGTGGAGGGTGGCAGTGAGGGAATCTGAGGAGGAGGTCATGGGGTGTGGGGGAGCTACAGAAAGATGGGGGACACTGGTGGAGGGTGGTAGTTAGGGAGTCTGAGGTGGAGGCCATGAGGGGGAGTGGCTATGGCGAGATGAAGGGTACTGTTGGAGGGTGGTAGTTAAGCAATCTACAGAGAAAGAGGTCAAAAAAGAGGTCAAAAAGACGTTTGCACCAGCAATAAAGCCGGCCCTGTCATGGCCTTTCTGTTTTCATTTATTTAATTAACAGTCAGGTGATTAGGACAACTGTGGAGCATACTTTATCATGCATGCTAATTATTTTTACTGCTATATTCAATGTTTCAAGTTTGAAGGTGATTTTACTATTGTTTTTTACTGGGAATAGTGAAAGTGGAACTGAATGGTGGCTGATATGGGGCTAGGGCCCAAGGTCAGGTGTGAGATAAGGTGTGATGGAGAAGGGTGGTAGAAAAGTGGATAATCAAGCCTGTAAGAGAGTGCGCTGCAGAGTCAGAGGTCAGGTGGAGGTAGTAATGAAGAGGGGTTCTCCCTGAAGGCTCGCACAGAGGAAGCCCGGGTAGTGTCACTTGCTAGATACTCCCACCTTAGAAACTTCCTCTTCCCATCAAAGGGACATTGCATGGAAGAAAAGCACTTTTTGAGAGTGATAACATTTAGAAAGAGACTTTGAAAAGAGTGCGTTTTACTGTGCCTTGTAAGAGTAAGGAGAGATAAAGGAGGGCCCAGAAGCAGGCCTGGCTAGATATATAAGCGATAAATCGGGCCAGCAGTGGCCCACCCGAATGTACCCTTGGCCCACCCAAATAAAAATTCCCGGAGCCGGGCCTGCCTCCTGCCCCCAATTTTACCATTCCCCGTCCCACCCTTCGTGTTAGTTGGCACTAGCTTGGTTTTATTTTACCTTTGCCAATGCTTGATTACTTGCTTCACAAGCATTGGCTGCCGCTGCATGGCTCCCACGTGCTGGCCTCACACTTCGGAGCTGAGGAGACCCGTCCCCTGTTGCTGTAGACTCCTCGGTGCTGTTGCTCCACCCTGGTGTAGGCTGCCAGCTCCTCACCCTGCTCCTAAACCTCTTACTCATCAGCTCACTTCCTCACATCTACCGGGGCACATGAGCTGAGCTACCGGGAGCCGTTTGTGTTGGTCTTGGTGCTGTTCTGTGGTATTGCTTGCTGTGCTGGAAGGAGAGAGGGCTCCTTCCTGTCCACCTCTAAACAGGTGCCGGGGACTACAGAGAAAGGGGGCCGGGATTGACTACCCTTATTGCATGTGACAATAAATGATCTAGTATTACATTCTCTCTATAATGGTGAGTTCAAATCAGAACATGCCAAATGTGGCCCTCGGGGTAAACGCACTGCTACTGGGCGCCAGAGACACACAAAAATCACTATTCGGCTCCCGGGCATCGGCTAAGCTTTATCCAAACAGTTCTGAAGTGCTGCTCACGTGGTATTAAGAAGTCTTTTCTTGCACTTTTTCGTCGAACAGCACGTCACAGAGACCGGTCTGTGTGCAACCCATTAATAAAACAAATTGCACCTCTGCCAGTGGCATAGTGTTCACTTTTGTTGAAATAGTGCCAAGAAACACGCTTATGCTGTTTGTGAGCGCTATAAAACACATAAATTGTACCTATTTCAGCTGCACGCAAGTTACCAACTGAAGCGTGTTACAATAGCGCTTAATGGAAGGTCCTTGCTCTTCATCTGATGTGTGCATAAATTGAAAAGCATGTCACGCTTTGTTAGTACTGGAGTCGTAGAAGAATATGGAAGGATTTGCTGTCTTCGTCTTTCTTTTCTCATCTTGGTCTCTTTCAATCTTACTTTCATTAATCTTGCACTTAATTTACTAACTTTTCCTACTTATGCCTACTGCTGATTTTTGTTTCTACTCAATAGGTTTCATACTTCCTCTTACTGTGCTACGTAACCTCTTAATTTTACCTTTCTCTTACACCTCATATTTGTTCCCACTCTTACGTTTTTTTATTCCAACATACTCTTGCTTCCACTTACAATTTATTACGCCTATTTCCTCCTGCTCTTACTCATTTCTCCTCTTACTCCTATTACGTCTTCTAACTGCTATTCTTACTTTTGCTACCGTATTTACCAATGTCCTTATTACCATTAACTTAGTCCTACCTACTCCTACTTGCACTCTTACTCCTGCATACTCCTACTTGAACCTACCTTCCGCTACTTTTACATCTACATACTTCAGCTCTTCTGCTTAGCCCTTCGAATGCCTATTCTTACTCATACTTGGGAGAGGAGTTGGCCTAACGGCTAGGGCGGTTGACCTCGAATCTGGGGAACTGGGTTCAAGTCTCAGCAATGACGCTGACCATCCTGTGATTCTGGGCAAATCTCTTAATCTCCCTGTGCCTAACAAATATGAATGTGTCCTCATGTAACGCAACTGGTGCTCATGTAAAGCGCTATGATACCCGATACGGGTCAAGTTCGAGCTATATAAAACTCCATAAAATAAATAAAAATTAAAAAAATGAACAGGATCTGCTCGGTCGCATTGGAAGGTAAACAAGCATTTGCAATGCAATTGGTCTCGCATTTGTGAGAGTTAGAGCTATTGACATTGTAAAGGACAGTGTATTTTACCTATGTGTTTTCTGCTTGGAGTGGAGTGAATGTGTGTGGTGTCAAGTGGACATATGTGGTTTGGATTGGAATTGTTAGTTGTGGAATTGTGTTGTGTGGATTGGATCTGTGTAGCGAAATAATGTAATTATGTGTATAGTAATTGTGTGGTATTGAGTGTACTGGAATTATGTGGAGTGGGATTGTGTGTCATGGAGTGGGATTGTGTGTCTTGGAGTGAGATTATCTGGAATGGTATTTTGCGTTGTGGAGTGGTATGTAGTGGAGTTTACTTATGTGGTGTGCTGTTAAATATTATAGCATGATGTGGAATTTTGTGGTGTAGATTGGATGTATGTGGTGTGTTATGTAATTCTGTTGTTGGTTTGAATTATGTAGTTTGTTGTTGAATTATGTGGTGTGGAATGGAAATGTGTAGAGTTGAAATGTGTGACGTGGAAGTGTTCGCTGCTGGGTGAAAATTATGTTGAGTGGTATTATGAGGCATGGTGTGAAGTGTAGTTATGTGGAATGTTGCTACGTGACAGACTGGATTTATGTGGAGTGTATTTATGCAATATGGATGAGAGCATAATTATGTGGAGGTTAATTATGTGGTGCTGAGTGGTATTATGTGGAGTAATTATGTGTGATGAATTGTGTGGGGATGAATTGTGGAATTGTGATGTGTGGAATTATGTGGCATGGTGTGGTGTATAATTGTGCGGAGTGGAATTATGTAGCATTTTGCAGAGTTGTATTTTGTGGAGGGTAATTCTGTGTTTTGGAGTTGCGTGTAAATATGTTGTGTGACGTATAATTATATAGGTTGAAGTGGAATTATGTGTACTTGAATTGTGTAGTGTGGAGTGTAATTATGTGGTTTGGAGTGCTATTAAGTTGTGTGGAATGTTATTATGTGATGTGGAATTATGAGGTATGGAGTGAAGTAGAAATATATGTTTTTTTCATATTTAGGATTGTAATTATGTGATATGGAATGTAGGGTTAAATTATTTATAGTTGAATAGTGTGGCATGGAATTATGAGAGGTTCAAATGTGCTGAGTTTGGTAGAATTAGGTAGCGTGGATTTGAGCAAGCTGTGCACGCTAAGGCTTTTATGTCATGGGGTATAAAGATGACGATTGTCTATTTTTCTTTGTAAAAATAATTTGGGCTGTTTCTTTACCTTCCGGTACATTTCTGAACAATTTGTTAAGCTAAATTGTAATGTTTCTTTTTGTGCGTATGCAGGAAAGAACGAGTGTATGTGGAATGTTGCTACGTGGCATAGACTAGATTTATGTGGAGTGTATTTATGCAATATGGATGAGAGCATAATTATGTGGAGGGTAATTATGTGGTGCTGAGTGGTATTATGTGGAGTAATTATGTGTGATGAATTGTGTGGGGATGAATTGTGGAATTGTGAGACGTGTGGAATTATGTGGCATGGTGTGGTGTATAATTGTGCGGAGTGGAATTATGTAGCATGTTGCAGAGTTGTATTTTGTGGAGGGTAATTCTGTGTTTTAAAGTTGAGTGTAAATATGTTGTGTGACGTATAATTATATAGGTTGAAGTGGAATTATGTATACTTAAATTGTGTTGTGTGGAGTGTAATTTTGTGGTTTGGAGTGCTATTAAGTTGTGTGGAATGTTATTATGTGATGTGGACTTATGTGGTATGGAGTGAAGTAGAAATATATGTTTTTTCATTTTTAGGATTGTAATTATGTGGTATGGAATGTAGGGTTAAATTATTTATAGTTAAATTGTGTGGCATGGAATTATGAGATGTTCAAATGTGCTGAGTTTGGTAGAATTAGGTAGCGTGGATTTGAGCAAGCTGTGCACGCTAAGGCTTTTATGGGGTATAAAGTTGACGATTGTCTATTTTTCTTTGTAAAAATAATTTGGGCTGTTTCTTTACCTTGCGGTACATTTCTGAACAATTTGTTTAGCTAAATTGTAATGTTGCTTTGTGTGCGCATGCAGGAAAGAACGAGTGTATGCAAAAAATCATCCTATGTCTCAGTACTAACTTCCACACCTCTAAACAACAATCCCAATCCTAGAATGAGTTATCCGTTTGCTTTACAACAGTTAGTAAAACAAGGAAGTGCTTTGCGAGTCTGTAAGTAGCAAAGGTTTTAAAGGGACTTGTTTTTGTGCAAAGTATTGTTTTTCCCAGTTCAAGGAAGGGATAAAAAAATATCTTCAGATAATAATAGGGGTGACAGGATGGTGCGATAGCAGAATATTGATTTGTGTGGATCTGGCGAGGACTGCGGCAGCAAGTGCTTGATACGCTATTTGCATAAGAAAATACTATATATTTTTTTCGTTATCCTCCATTAGTTATTAGTAAGGAAGGGGGAAGAGAAGTGTTCACCGACAGCATTCGGTTAGTCTTAGGGAGACAAAGAATGCTGTGGTCTGTGGTAGATGGCGCCCAGAAGGCATACGTATATGTATCAGGAGCTGCCAAAGAAAGGAAGTGGAAATGCGCTTTAGACGTTGCTGGTATTGATGGCTACTGTGCGGTTGCAGACTTCGCTGGGCTGACAGTTGGTGGGGAAATGCTACGTTGTCATTGTAGGTTTAATTCATGAATCGCTCATTCTCTCTGGTGTTTGTCCTTGGGGTACTTGTTGACTGGTGCTACATATGGGATCTGGTTTGCCTTTGACAGCAGGTATGGTTTAGTGGGGTACATAGTGTAAATTAATGTTGGCATGAGGAAACAAAAATCGGACACTTTGTACATTTGATATTATTGTGTGCATCATGCAGAGGATGAAAAGTAGCAGGAACGGCTTCGATGCCGTAGAGGCTAGCAGGAAGAAATGTTTTGAGGTGGTCAGTTGCAGAGATTGTTCAACATTTTTAAAACTTCCATAGTGGCATTGGGGAAGCCAGCAGCTGAAAGGCTCTGTCTTTACTGGTAGGCAGTGGTTAGATGGTGACCGGTCATCAGTCTTTCTGTGGGTGATGGACAGGGGAGCAGTAGGCGGCGGTCACAGGTTTGCAGTGACATCCGAGGGGTGGTTTTAAAGGCGGGCAGAAAAGCATAATTGCGGGTTTCATAGGGGTGAGGGTAGAGTGTAATGGATGCGTTAGTAGCAGGCACGACGGAAGTGACCTGCGTTTGGAGGTGGTTAACTGAGCGGTCTTCACTTGAAGGTGGGTCAACAAGTTGGAGGATGTGTTTGGTGGGCCGGCTGGAGGCAGTGTTATGTAACTTTGCTGGAGGGCGCAGCAGCATTTACTGATGTATGTAAATCGCTCGATGAGAGGGCGGATGTGACCAATAGAGGAACCAGAATCCTTTTTTTATGGCTGGGGTGAGCCCCTGCAGTATGGCGGGTCGCTGGCCTGAGGGCTCTTGACTGGGGAGGAGAATGGGGGGCCCCCTCCATGTACTTTGCAGGGGGGCCCCCTCAAGTTTCGTTACGCCACTGACTGCGGCCTCCCCTTCCTTCTTCGCATCGCTGATTGCCTTTTTATACAGGGAGCGATTTACCCTGATGGCTTCTCTGTCGTTGGTTTTTAATACCAGCAACAGAGCCTTTTTGGCCATACGGCAGGTCGTGTTAAACCACCGAGCTGTTGCAGTCCGAGGCTGGGTTACCCTCTTTACTGGGTACAAAATGTCCTTTAGGGCGACAACCAAATGACCATGAATATCAGTTGGGCTGCCCAAGGGGCCAACTCTCCCCATCTCTTCAATAAATGGTATTATAGTTTCATAAACTTCCGCAAGTTTACTAATAGACATTTGGAATTCTGGCCACTTAACTCTCCTTCTACAATTTGTGATTATCAGTGGGTCAGTGACAAATTATTATCATCCGGGGCAGGTGTTTTAAGTCCAAAACTCCCCGGTTTGAGAGTCAAGGCTAAAGCATTATGGTCACTGTCAAACCTCTCAATGACCTCAAATTCATAGAGCCTGTCCCAATGCCTTGCTTCAATAAAAATATAGTCGATTATTGAGGTATGGTTTACTCTATTGAACGTTACTTTCCCAGGTCTATCTGGCTTCACCCTGCCATTACATGCTCGCAATGATGCAGCTAAAGAGAGTGACTGCAGTTGCAGAACAAGGGGAGTCCAGACCTTGACCAAAGAGGTCAGCGGGTCAGGAATGTTCCATAGTATATCCACTTCATCTGGATCGCCTACATTTGGGTCCCAAAGGGGCTCAAAATGACAATTAAAATCCCCACACAGAATTAGCACAGTGGAGGAGTCGAGTGTCTATATAAGTTTAGACAATACAGAGATAACCTCTGATTCAAGGCCCCTCTTAATTGGCCTTGAATAGACATTTATCAAAGCAATATTTGGGCCATTCACTACGTCCAATAGAACAAGTTGTACATCCCGAGAGTTAGTTGGAATGTCTAGTGCCTTTACTCCCAGATGGATGCCAACCCATATGGACAGCCCCCCCGAGGGCCTGCCCCTGGTACTCATACTTGCCAAAATATCATATGTTGCAAAGCCCGGGGCCGCACTCTCTTTAAGCATCCAGGTTTCTTGCAGCATACAAATGTCAAAAGAAGCAATAAACGCCCCCCACTCAGGAATGGGCAGTTTATTTTTAAGACCTGCCACATTCCACAAAGCGATTTTAACACATTCAGCATCAGGGGCATGCTTAGGTATTGGGAAATCCAAAGGACCATAGGGATCACTCAAAATAAAGGACCCAGCACCCGCCCCCTGTTTAGGTACACAATTTGTAGAAGAACGAGGAATAGGGGGAGAAACAATTTGTTCTGATATCAAGATCCCCTCTAGTGGTCTAGGTCGTTCAATTAGGTCAAATTTACCAATATGCGATGATCCAAAATTATTGGTTGGGACAAACTGAGTTACAGCAAGGGATGGTTTAGTCAATATACAAATACCACATAATGCTTAAACCAGTGAGACCACGAGGCTGCCCGTTTACCCAGTGATGGCTGTCTCTGTTTTTTAAGTGTATCTCCTCCTGCACAGTTGCTAATGGCTTAAATATACGTTTTCAGTTCATACATTATAATCCATCTGTGATCGTTTCTCTTCATTAACAGGCTGCATTATGTCCCTTCCTTCATGTTCTTTAATTCCATCCACTAAGTTCAAAGCATTATAGGAGCGACCTGAAAGGAATTCAATGTCTGATGCAACCGCACATTTCCAACCTCATGTGGTTCCGGAACATTTCACATAACCCCAGGATCTTTCAAAGCCGAATGTCCTTTTTGAGAGCAATGAAAGCATGAGCAGACTCACACAGTAATATCTAAAGACAAGCATTGTCAAGTGCAATAGGTCTGGCCTTCGCGTGCTCTCTTAGGGGTACACTGCTCATCGTGCCCTCACACAGGCACACCATGAGGGGGCATGGCTTCTGCGGGTGCACCGTGACCCCAATCCCGCTGTGACCCCCATCCCGCTGTGAGAGTCCAATGCATCAGTGGCTGCACCGTGACCCCCATCCCGCTGTGACCCCCATCCCGCTGTGACAGAGTCCAGTGCATCAGTGGCTGCACCGGGCCATCTTTAGCCGAGGCTGCTGCTGTCAGTAACACACCAAGCTCTCCAGGGTCCCATCGTCCATTCCCCTGTGTCGGAGACGGGCGCATCTTCAAGATGTCAGTCCCTGTAGGCTTCAGTCTTGAACTCAAAGAGCCTTGTGAGGGTCACCTCGATGGACAGGCGGCAGTGACCCTTGTGAGGGACACATCGATGGACAGGCGGCAGTGAGCCTTGTGAGGGACACACCGATGGACAGGCGGCAGTGAGCCTTGTGAGGGACACATCGATGGACAGGCGGCAGTGAGCCTTGTGAGGGACACACCGATGGACAGGCGGCAGTGAGCCTTGTGAGGGACACCTCGATGGACAGGTGGCAGTGAGCCTTGTGAGGGACACACCGATGGACAGGCGGCAGTGAGCCTTGTGAGGGACACCTCGATGGACAGGCGGCAGTGAGCCTTGTGAGGGACACACCGATGGACAGGCGGCAGTGAGCCTTGTGAGGGACACATCGATGGACAGGCGGCAGTGAGCCTTTGTGAGGGACACACCGATGGACAGGCGGCAGTGAGCCTTGTGAGGGACACATCGATGGACAGGCGGCAGTGAGCCTTGTGAGGGTCACACCGATGGACAGGCGGCAGTGAGACAGGCGGCAGTGAGCCTTTGTGAGGGACACTCCGATGGACAGGCGGCAGTGAGCCTTGTGAGGGGCACACCGATGGACAGGCAGCAGTGAGCCTTTGTGAAGGACACATCGATGGACAGGCGGTAGTGAGCCTTGTGAGGGACACACCGATGGACAGGCGGCAGTGAGCCTTTGTGAAGGACACACCGATGGACAGGCGTCAGTGAGCCTTGTGAGAGACACACCGATGGACAGGCGGCAGTGAGCCTTGTGAGGGACACACCGATGGACAGGCGGCAGTGAGCCTTGTGAGGGACACACCGATGGACAGGCAGCAGTGAGCCTTTGTGAGGGACACACCGATGGACAGGCGGCAGTGAGCCTTGTGAGGGGCACACCGATGGACAGGCGGCAGTGAGCCTTGTGAGGGACACACCGATGGACAGGCAGCAGTGAGCCTTTGTGAAGGACACATCGATGGACAGGCGGTAGTGAGCCTTGTGAGGGACACACCGATGGACAGGCGGCAGTGAGCCTTTGTGAAGGACACACCGATGGACAGGCGTCAGTGAGCCTTGTGAGAGACACACCGATGGACAGGCGGCAGTGAGCCTTGTGAGGGACACATCGATGGACAGACGGCAGTGAGCCTTGTGAGGGACACACCGATGGACAGGTGGCAGTGACCCTTGTGAGGGACACACCAATGGACAGGCGGCAGTGAGTCTTGTGAGGGACACATCGATGGACAGACGGCAGTGAGCCTTGTGAGGGACACACCGATGGACAGGTGGCAGTGAGCCTTGTGAGGGACACACCGATAGACAGGCGGCAGTGAGCCTTGTGAGGGACACACCGATGGACAGGCGGCAGTGAGCCTTGTGAGGGACACACCGATGGACAGGCGGCAGTGAACCTTTGTGAAGGACACATCGATGGACAGGTGGCAGTGAGCCTTGTGAGGGACTCACCGATGGACAGGCGGCAGTGAGCCTTGTGAGGGACACATCGATGGACAGGCAGCAGTGAGCCTTGTGAGGGACACACCGATGGACAGGCGGCAGTGAGCCTTGTG
Source organism: Triturus cristatus (assembly GCF_964204655.1). Taxonomy (NCBI): domain Eukaryota; kingdom Metazoa; phylum Chordata; class Amphibia; order Caudata; family Salamandridae; genus Triturus; species Triturus cristatus. The sequence goes on along the minus strand of NC_140579.1, from coordinate 9,406,042 downwards.
AGGGACACCTCGATGGACAGGTGGCAGTGAGCCTTTGTGAGGGACACACCGATGGACAGGCGGCAGTGAGCCTTGTGAGGGACACCTCGATGGACAGGCGGCAGTGAGCCTTGTGAGGGACACACCGATGGACAGGCGGCAGTGAGCCTTGTGAGGGACACATCGATGGACAGGCGGCAGTGAGCCTTTGTGAGGGACACACCGATGGACAGGCGGCAGTGAGCCTTGTGAGGGACACATCGATGGACAGGCGGCAGTGAGCCTTGTGAGGGACACACCGATGGACAGGCGGCAGTGAGACAGGCGGCAGTGAGCCTTTGTGAGGGACACACCGATGGACAGGCGGCAGTGAGCCTTGTGAGGGGCACACCGATGGACAGGCGGCAGTGAGCCTTGTGAGGGACACACCGATGGACAGGCAGCAGTGAGCCTTTGTGAAGGACACATCGATGGACAGGCGGTAGTGAGCCTTGTGAGGGACACACCGATGGACAGGCGGCAGTGAGCCTTTGTGAAGGACACACCGATGGACAGGCGGCAGTGAGCCTTGTGAGGGACACACCGATGGACAGGTGGCAGTGAGACAGGCGGCAGTGAGCCTTTGTGAGGGACACACCGATGGACAGGCGGCAGTGAGCCTTGTGAGGGACACACCGATGGACAGGCAGCAGTGAGCCTTTGTGAAGGACACATCGATGGACAGGCGGTAGTGAGCCTTGTGAGGGACACACCGATGGACAGGCGGCAGTGAGCCTTGTGAGGGACACACCGATGGACAGGCGGCAGTGAACCTTTGTGAAGGACACATCGATGGACAGGTGGCAGTGAGCCTTGTGAGGGACTCACCGATGGACAGGCGGCAGTGAGCCTTGTGAGGGACACATCGATGGACAGGCGGCAGTGAGCCTTGTGAGGGACACACCGATGGACAGGCGGCAGTGAGCCTTGTGAGGGACACCTCGATGGACAGGTGGCAGTGAGCCTTGTGAGGGACACACCGATGGACAGGCGGCAGTGAGCCTTGTGAGGGACACCTCGATGGACAGGCAGCAGTGAGCCTTGTGAGGGACACACCGATGGACAGGCGGCAGTGAGCCTTGTGAGGGACACCTCGATGGACAGGCGGCAGTGAGCCTTGTGAGGGACACACCGATGGACAGGCGGCAGTGAGCCTTGTGAGGGACACATCGATGGACAGGCGGCAGTGAGCCTTGTGAGGGACACACCGATGGACAGGCGGCAGTGAGCCTTTGTGAGGGACACACCGATGGACAGGCGGCAGTGAGCCTTGTGAGGGGCACACCGATGGACAGGCGGCAGTGAGCCTTGTGAGGGACACACCGATGGACAGGCAGCAGTGAGCCTTTGTGAAGGACACATCGATGGACAGGCGGTAGTGAGCCTTGTGAGGGACACACCGATGGACAGGCGGCAGTGAGCCTTTGTGAAGGACACACCGATGGACAGGCGTCAGTGAGCCTTGTGAGAGACACACCGATGGACAGGCGGCAGTGAGCCTTGTGAGGGACACATCGATGGACAGACGGCAGTGAGCCTTGTGAGGGACACACCGATGGACAGGTGGCAGTGAGTCTTGTGAGGGACACACCGATGGACAGGCGGCAGTGAGCCTTGTGAGGGACACATCGATGGACAGATGGCAGTGAGCCTTGTGAGGGACACACCGATGGACAGGTGGCAGTGAGCCTTGTGAGGGACACACCGATGGACAGGCGGCAGTGAGCCTTGTGAGGGACACACCGATGGACAGGCGGCAGTGAGCCTTGTGAGGGACACACCAATGGACAGGCGGCAGTGAGCCTTGTGAGGGGCACACCGATGGACAGGCAGCAGTGAGCCTTGTGAGGGACACACCGATGGACAGGCAGCAGTGAGCTTTTGTGAAGGACACATCGATGGACAGGCGGTAGTGAGCCTTGTGAGGGACACACCGATGGACAGGTGGCAGTGAGCCTTTGTGAAGGACACACCGATGGACAGGCGTCAGTGAGCCTTGTGAGAGACACACCGATGGACAGGCAGCAGTGAGCCTTGTGAGGGACACATCGATGGACAGACGGCAGTGAGCCTTGTGAGGGACACATCGATGGACAGACGTCAGTGAGCCTTGTGAGGGACACACCGATGGACAGGTGGCAGTGAGCCTTGTGAGGGGCACACCGATGGACAGGCGGCAGTGAGCCTTGTGAGGGGCACACCGATGGACAGGCGGCAGTGAGCCTTGTGAGGGACACACCGATGGACAGGCGGCAGTGAGCCTTGTGAGGGACACACCGATGGACAGGCGGCAGTGAGCCTTGTGAGGGACACACCAATGGACAGGCGTCAGTGAGCCTTGTGAGGGGCACACCGATGGACAGGGGTCAGTGAGCCTTGTGAGGGACACACCGATGGACAGGCGGCAGTGAGCCTTGTGAGGGACACACCGATGGACAGGCAGCAGTGAGCCTTGTGAGGGACACACCGATGGACAGGCGGCAGTGAGCCTTGTGAGGGACACACCGATGGACAGGCGGCAGTGAGCCTTGTGAGGGACACACCGATGGACAGGTGGCAGTGAGCCTTGTAAGGGGCACACCGATGGACAAGCGGCAGTGAGCCTTGTGAGGGGCACACCGATGGACAGGGGTCAGTGAGCCTTGTGAGGGACACACCGATGGACAGGCGGCAGTGAGCCTTGTGAGGGACACACCGATGGACAGGCAGCAGTGAGCCTTGTGAGGGACACACCGATGGACAGGCGGCAGTGAGCCTTGTGAGGGACACACCGATGGACAGGCGGCAGTGAGCCTTGTGAGGGACACACCGATGGATAGGTGGCAGTGAGCCTTGTAAGGGGCACACCGATGGACAGGCGGCAGTGAGCCTTTGTGAAGGACACACCGATGGACAGGCGGCAGTGAGCCTTGTGAGGGACACACCGATGGACAGACGGCAGTGAGCCTTGTGAGGGGCACACTGATGGACAGGCGGCAGTGAGCTTTGTGAGGGGCACATGTTGAACAGGTGGCAGTGAGCCTTGTGAGGGACACCTCGATGGACAGGCGGCAGTGTTGGCTTTCTTGAAGGTGTATAACTGGTATTCTGTCCTATTCATCGCTTTTGTAAAGCACGTGGCTTCCCAACATGGGCCTCAGCGTGGAGTGGCCGCTGCAAGTGCCCCGTGCCTTGGTGCGAGGGGGTTCATCAGCGTCCGTGCTGGTCCAGCGCCCCACAGCTTGACCCTAACAGCCGCAGCTTAGATGTAGAACTCGTTCCTTCGAGCAGCTGCTCCGTCAGGAGGCCACACACACACACACGCATGTTGTGCCCACGAGCCAGGTAATGATAAACTAGGGACACCCGGTTCACCCTTAGGGGTGGGCATAGATGGATGTAACACACAAACACAAAACCCCAAAGGGATTCAATCGAAACGAACACATTTACACAAAAGAATAAACGCTGTTAGGTAATAATCAGAAATCTTATATGAGCAAGAAGCTGTGGTCGATTCGTCAGTACATTGTCCAATCAGTTCAGGCCGTCAACGCTTCAGACCGTTTCACATGTCTCCAGGACCAGCCTCAGAACAATGACTGTCCCTCTGACCCCTCAAAGGATTCCCTGTGCTCCCTAAAACACATTTAAATCAATTATTAACACCTCAGACCCTAGAAACTGTCCTTGTTCTGAAATCTCATCCCCCATTTATCCAATATTAATGTCTTATTATATATTCATTTCATTGGTAATTAAGACACATAAGCATTATGAATCCATACATCCATTTCACTTCAACATAATAGCGACAACAATCAAATGTTTTATTTCAGACGTCAGTGGTTGCACTGTATAAGAAAACACAAACACTGAGGATAGCGCATAGAAGCCTAACATGTGTTTAATACAAAAATAGGCAGCAAGCGTTCAAAAGAAGCCAAGCAACGGACATTTCAACCAAGCACTGCCTTGCCCACGGTCGGATGGAATATGTAATGCTAAAACCCATACCTTTTGGTGACGCATGTTTTTTAATGCAAACGTATGTACACCAGAATGCCTACAGACGAGAGTGCCAAACTCCTCACCGGGGAGACACTAAGAGCAGACTTCACAGCTTTCTAAAAACGTTGCTGCTATGTGCAGGGCTGGACTGGGAACCGAAACCGCCCGGCAAACTGCTCTGCCACCCCCGCCCCCCACTTCCCACCCGGATGGAGGGGGGGTGCACGGTCCAGCGGTTTGCTAGGGCCGGTTGCGGCCGATTTTGTTTCAGGGAGCCGAGATTGCCGCCCCCGTAATATTGGAAAAAGAGAGAACGCAGATGGACTGCGCACCCACTACTTACAGCTCAGAGATTGTTACATTGCTATGGTCAGTGAATGTATAGTGTGCACGAATCACCCGGGAGGGGTGTCTCAGCGCAGCACAGATCACCGGCGAGGAACAGAACTACGAGGCTGAAAACAGCTCTGTCTCAAGGCGCTTTCGGATATTAGAGTGATCGGTGCACTTTCAAACGTAAAGTGCTAACTCATTCCAGTATTGAGGGGCTAGGCAAGAAAAAGCGCCCCCACTGAGCAGGACCTTCTGGCCCGTGGAACAGGGGGCGGAGCTTTCTCCCTAGATCTTAAAAGTCTGCTTGGAGCTTGGTTGGTAGTATTCAAAATGTCAAGACAATACCGAGTGGGTGGAAGTGCACACACACACAATAGAACAAGGATGCCACGAGTACAGCCACTGGAGAATGAACAATTCAGACGCCGCTTCTGATTGGCAGTTCTTTACCTTGGTCAATCTCAAAATGACACATCAATATATTAATCTGACACTGAAGCATATATTAACACTCCGTGCTAACTTTTTCACAAAGTGATTTTTATATCAATGTATATGATTAAAAACACAACGGTGAGCAATCAGTTAGTTTAAAGAAATAACACAATTGTCGCAAAGCCTTGAATTAATCAGAAAATGAACACAAAAACTTGAACTGATTCATTAAGACATTTGGCAGTGCGGGAGTGGGCGGTGTGAGAAGTTGGCCTGGTATATGCTGTCCACTAGTTATAGTGGGCACCTTACACCAGTCCAAACGACCCCTTATTGGTGATAGGTTAAAGACAACCTTTATTGGAAGCTATCCTGGTGGTAGCTGTGGAGAGCAGCCTTCGGGCTAAGTCTTGAAGGAATGTAAAGCAGCTTTTTTTTTATCAGATCACAACCTCCTGAATGACCAAATGAAAGAAGAACCACACAAGTATATATAAAATAGATGTATTTATTACTAGACACTCTCTACTAATCTCTTTAAGAGATTAGACCACAAAGCACACAATATGAAATCACTAGAACGACAGTAAATAGCACAATACACAGCGTGCTCCAGGGGAAGACCGGACCATGTACTAAGAAAGTGGTATAACAACCGCGACTTCACTACACACAAGGCCTGGAGCACGTAGAATCGCTGGGACCAAAAGGAACCATCCAAAGTAGTGACACAGGGGACCCACGGAGGACGGGTGCAGTGTGAGAACACAGGCGCGAGCTCCGTAAAACTCTATAGGAAAGTCGCGGTTGGAATTTTAGAGTTTAAGGACACTTCGGAGAGGACTTCAAGCAAACCCTTTGGAACATAGAAGGTTCTAAGGCCAGCACCCTTGTGAGTACTGAGGTACCCGTGTTACCTATCCCAGAGGAGCCGGGTGCATAGGGGTCAAGTGGTGGCAAAACCCTCGACGTTTTCAATGGCGTGATGCAAGAAAGTGCTGCTGCCGGGAAGATCAAAAGTGTCCGGTGTGATCCAAGAATGGATCCAAGATGAGAAGAACCTGAAAGCAGAGGGGACAGAGTCTGGGTCACTTCTGGGTGACCAGGGGCACGGTAGACCAATGCCCACCGATGTTGGGTGCTTCAGGTGAGATGATGCAATGCTTGACTCTGCAGCCACGGGGACCAGGAGACATCGACGATGACCAAAGTCTGGAGGTGAGCTGTCCCACTAAGGATGTCGAGTGCTGGGGGTCAGTGTCTGGATCGAACACCAACCAGCCTTGGCAACTGCAACCCAAGCTGGCAGAGCAAACAGGTTACGGTGTGGACCAGCAAAGTCCTGGGGACTCTCCATGCACTGGAGAGTCAGGGCACACCTGGAGAAACCAGGAAAGCCCAAGGAAAGTCAAAGTTACCTTCACAGGGACCCACAGGCCAACGGACCAGGGATCGCAAAGGGACCTCGAGCTAAATCACGAAATACCAGCCCACGGAACACTCGTGGAGTGTAGACCAGAAATCTTCAGTGGAAATACTGCTTGTGTCGGAACTACACATAGTCCAAATCACAGCCTCAGGGATTGACAAAAAGCATATGCTGCTGCAAATGTACACGGTGCACAGGGGTTCGGGTTGCACGGTCCCTACGAGGGATACGGGTCTCAGGATTACTGAGAGAACTCATCGGCCTCGGCGACGCTCGGGAACCCACCTCCTGTGTTGCATAAATCTTCAGAGTCCTCAGGAGCTCGGGAGATGCAAACTGGTCAGATGCTTTAAAGGTGCCTGCCTTGCAGGGGAGTAACTCCTTTACTCTAAGGGAGATTCTTCAGTCATCCAGCGTAGTGTAGATCGTTGAAGTACTTGGTCTCTGTAGCAGAGTTTCGTCCAGGTAAAATCTAAAGTCCTGTAGTCAGGGGTTCCTGCTTTATACCCAAGAAAGGGGTGGGACAAACTCTGGGGACCCACCTATGGGAGGGCCAGGACAGAGGGGTGGCTACACCCATGTCCTTTGTCCAGTGTCGCGCCAGAGCAGGAGCAAATGGCTCCTGCAACCGGTTTGAGCTGGACTATGCACAGGGACACCAAATGTGCTGTCCTGTGCAGACTTTCTGGCACTCTCAGAGTGCGCCCACCCAGCCCCAATACACTAAAGCCTGTCTGGGAGGTGGTCACACCTCCCTGTGACAGGAAACCTATTGTCAGACCTTCCCCTGCCCGAGCTTGGCTCAGCAGCAGGAGGGCAGACTCGTGTCTGTGGCTGGCAGCATCCATTTTGGTATGCCCAGGTCGAGAAAGCTGGTACCGGGTAGACCGGTGACCCACAGTAGTGGTTCTCTAAGGGAGGAATCATACCTCCCCCACCAGTTACTGGTGTGGAGGTATAATTCCAAGGTGATTGACACAAAACACAACACGTTTCTAAGCAGCCGTTTTAAAGTTAGCATTTACCGCGAGGTTATAATGCACTTAAATATATATGGTTGGCTGCATCACAGACAACCCTTGAGAATAGGTTCCAAAGGCTGCAGAGGGGCTCAGCTCATGCATGGGTACCCTCTCACATAAAACCCAGCACCCTGCCTTCATTATTGATAAGGTCTGCCATAGGGGTGACTGATAGGTTCATATGTATAGTGATTTAGAATAGATATAGGCAACCTATATCTAAGTAAGGGGTGCATGCACCACCTTACACAGGCTGCAGTAGCAGACCTGTGGTGTCAGTTTGAATGGTCTCTCAGATGTGGCGCAATACAAGCTGCAGCCCCTGGGAGGCCTCTGGTGTACCTATGCCGTGGGTACATAGTATACCATATACTAGGGAATGATAAGGGTACCCCAGAATTCAAACTGGAGTGTAACTAAAGTAAATGCACAACCAATTTAGGGAGAAAGCAGATAGACTGGGATCTGATTAGCAGGGTCCCAGTCAGACTAAGTTGAAAACCAGCAAAACACCAGGAAAAAAGTGGGGGTAACCATGCAGTCAGATTCCACCTTCCTACTGGTGGCACAACGCCAAGAGTCGCTGTCGCCCGTCCGCAAGATTGCAAGTAATGTTGTGGTCTGGAGAGCAGGTGGCCACGCAGCGGTGTTGTGTTAAAGGCTCATTGTGAGCTTTAAACTGCATTGCTGCGGGTCCGGGACTGCCAGTGCACGTTCCTGCACGGGAAGAAATCTTTCCCATGCAGGAACTGGGGGTTCAAAACTACAGGGGGCACTACATGCACCCCTGTGCACAGGGGCAGGAGGGGGCCTAAGTTTCCTGACCACCAGCAGTTACATTGAGGAAGAACCAACATGAGGCCGCTGGCGGTGAGGAAAGTCGTAATATGCTTGGCGGTGCTTCAGGGCACCACCAAGCATATTGTGGCCCTCAGACCGCTGTGGGACCGTCACCGGATAAAGTATCAATATTATTCAAGACCTCACAAGCATCACCGCTCTAGGTCACCAAGCAGCCCACTGACTCACCTGTGCCCTTTATAAAAAACAGAGACGCTGCCTAAGTCAAAATATAATCAATAAATCTGCCCTGCGCAGTCTGGTTTTAGGTCAGCCTACAGTACCGAGACTGCACTGGTGGAGGTGGCCGAAGCTATTCGTGGGTGCCTTGATGCGGGCGGCAGAGCAGCTTTAGTGCTACTCGATCTCTCTGCCGCCTTCGATACGGTTCCCCATCAGCTCCTTTTATCTCGCCTGGCTAACATTGGTATTGGTGGCCATGTGTGGAACTGGCTAAAATCTTTCTTAGAGGGCCGGTCCCAGCAGGTGTGGATGCCGCCTTTTTCCTCGACGGTGAGGAAGGTTTCCACGGGCGTCCCGCAGGGATCCACCTTGAGCCCCCTGCTCTTCAATATCTATCTTACACCTTTGATTTTTTTGGCAGAGGAACTTGGTGCAAAAATAATGGCCTATGCGGATGATACGCAACTTCTTTTTACATGGAAGGATTCAGATTTGTCTACTGCGTCCGCCCAGAACTGCCTTTCGGCAGTTTTTAAGTGGCTGGCCGCTGCGCATCTAAAATGTAATGAGGACAAATCAGAAGTTCTCCTGTATTGACAATTTCCCTCTGATTTTAGATCATCTCTATGGCCTTCTAATCTCCCCCGCCCTCACTCTGAGGGCTCTCCTGCAAAAAATTTTGGGATTTGGTTCACGGAGGACTTACGGTTTACTTATCAAATTAATAAACTGGTCGGTCAGTGCTAGGTTCTGAGAAGATTTCTCCCGTTGCTGCCTCAGTCAGCTAAGGAAGCCGTGATTCGTGCCCTTATTCTTTCTCGGCTTGACTATGCTAACACTCTAAATTTGGGTATCCCTAGATACCTAATTAATAAACTACAGACCATTCAGAATGCCGCTGCCTGACTCCTGTTTAACATCTCAGGACGATCTAGCGTCAAAAAACACCTTTGTGACTTACACTGGCCCCCAGTCCTCCAAAGAGTGCAATTTAAATCCCTGATTTTGGCCCACCGAGCGTTGCACAATACTGGTCCCCTTTACATTCAAAAGCGGTTTGCCTTCTATACTCCTAATAGACTGTTGCGATCCGCCACCTTACGTCAGGTGACGGTTTCGCGCTTCCATAGGGTTCGTCTGGGTGGCCAATCTTTTTCAGTCAAAACAGCCATTGCCTGGAATGCCTTACCTTTGAAGCTCCGCGCCATTCAAGACCTTAGGCTTTTCAAAAAGCAATTGAAAACTTTTCTATTCTTAGGGGCACTCTAACGGCCTCTCCTCAAGGTTTTACTTGCAGCATTCGCGCCAGGAGACTTTTTAAGTATTAGTGCGCGCTACAAGTATTATATAACATAACATAACATTGTGAGGTCACACAAGCACACCATATAATAAACTACTTTCCTCACACCTGGTATCTACTCCGCTCTCTGCTCTTCCATCATGGCAAAGATATTTTGACATTGTCTATGAACCCCAGATATCTGATCAAGAAATTGTTGAAACTTATTTTTAGAACAAAGGGTTGTGTTATATCTTGAAAGGTACCCTAAAAGATGACTGGCAGAATACCTGACACTGGCGCCTGTCTGCTGCGGCTTCCCCATCTTGCAGCACTGAAGCGGTTGGTGTTGTAGCATCTTCCCCAGCCCAGGAGCATGCAGATGAATTACCCCACACAGGAGCTGTGGTTAAGCATGACTTTATTCCTCAGCATACATTCACATGCTGCACATTACATCATACTTTTGAATTATGCACACCCTAACACCTCCCTGCACATTACGTGTTTCCTCATCTGATTCCGCCCAGAACCACAAGGGTCCTGGTGTGCATAACATCCATATGATACAGCTCCCCCTTTGTTAAATAAAAAGTGGCAGACATCACATAAATATCACATTTCCTCGATTAGTCGGCGAGGTGCTCGCACTTGTCTGCAGCTCGGGTCATCCGAGGAGATCGAGGTCCACCCTGACTGGGTCACAACCGGCTTAGGCTCAGGCCCTTGAGCCGGACCTACTGGTGGGGTCGCCACACACGGGATTTCAGCACTTGACAAGTGGTGTGGTAGGTGTTTAAAATGTGATGTGTCCCAAGTGATGGATTGTCCAGGATGATGTGCTGTCACCATTGATCCATTGATTGCCAATGCACAGCCCCCACCCTAACCCCATGGGTGGTTAACACGGTTTGGTGCTGTGGTTAATTCAACGGGCTATTTCTTCTTATTTTATGGCTTATTATTATTAATTCACGCCATTCTATTCACGTGTTTCTATTTTATTTTATGGGCTGTCATAATATAGCAATATCTTTGTATAGAGGGTGGCAGTGTCTGCCTGCCCTTGTGTAGGCCTTTGGTCTTCCTGCAGAAGCGTCTCTTCCTGAACACTTGCTTGTCACGAGGCTGGAACCTAATTGCATCCCATTAATCTTTGCTTCTGGTAAACTGTGACATAAGTTAGTCGACCTCACAGCCAGAATCACTCTACTACAAAGTCATCTATGCTTGCTGTGTTTTTGTCTATTTCTACTCAGGTGACTCTGAAAAGATAAGAAGAAAAGACTTTCAGGCACTTAACAGAAAAATATTCCCTTTTAGAGCGCCCACACTTTTCCCAAAGCCACTAAAAACGACCTTTCTGCATCTATTTCAATATGACTGATGGCAGCCGGCAGCTTTGGGTGCTGCCCGAAGCCTGGTGAGAGTATTGTCTTCCAAAGTTGATGCCGAATGCAGTGCAAGACACCAGGAACGCACACAATTTAAAGGGCTGAAGTTGTTGCGCTGTACAATTTGCACATTACAGTAACTGTTGAACAAATTAAAGCAGTAAGATATTGGTCAGTTTTTAATGTGTGTAATATTTCAAGACTATACGTTTGCCCTGCTTTATAAACCTTGGTTGCTAACTAAATTCATCGGCTTTAAAATGCGCCATTTGCTAATATTTTTCGTGACAATTCATGGAAGGAAGACCCAACCTGGACCACATATTTGTCCATTAAGCTTGCTTATTTCGCTTGTTACATAAAAGTTATGCCCAACTTTTACGCCCACCACTTTAAAATGTTACCAGCCACCATTGCTCCCAAGTATGATGATGCTTAATTGAGCATTGCAGTATTACGCCTTCTAAGGTGACTCGTAGCTCATCCTGTACATTTTTTAACTTTTGTAATTCAACATCATCGGCAAATGGCTGGATACTCCTTCCTGACTGCGTGGTAATAAGTTTTTTGATTAAGATCATGTCCTTATCTGCATTGGTGGTAGCAAAGATTTGTTCCACAGACAGAGATGCATGTGCGCTGGATTTCAAAATAAAGTTGAGATACGCCTCAGCTGTCCTTGAGGGTGAACTGTGACGAGACAGCAGCACTTGTGAAGAGTAATCTGCCGGGTTTTGCTTCCTCTCCGGTTCCTGCACTATCTCATTGTCGTATTCTTGCAGTCGTAACCCGCGCCTCTCGATGCAAAGGGGCATCTTAACCTTTGGGTTTTCAAAAACCGTAAGCAACGCCTGCTCATCCATGATGATGGTAAATCATTTTCTGCAGATGAATATATGAAAATGTTCGCAGGCCCAAACCACAGCCAGACTCTCTTTCTCCGGCTGAGAGCAGGCACATTCTGTTTCAGACAGGCTTTGACTGGATTAGGCAATGATGTGACTCTGAGCATTCGGATGACCACTGTGCTGAAACAGGATTGTCCCTAGCCTCACCGGGCTCTCATCCACCGTTATTTCAGTATGTAACTTGGGGTCAAAGTAGGCCATTTCCGTTACATTCTCAAGTGCATGTTTAATGTCTTTAAAACTCTGGTCACGTTCCAGAGACCACTGAAATGGTACATTTGGCTTTGCCAATGAGGCACTCGCTGTAGCAAAGTTGTGAATGTATCTTGAGCAATAACTGGGCAAGCTTAGAAAAGATCTCAGCATAGAAACAACCTCCGGTTTTTAAATTAAATAAGAATAACATGCAGGATATCAAAATCAGCAATGATTCATGGGTCTTAGGCTTGTTTAATATTTACCTTCCACCTGGGAACTTGAACGATTACCTGACAACCTTAAGCTCACTAGGCAATGGCAACAACAAGGCATGAAATGGAATGTTTCACCGTCCATTAAGCACAAGAAAAAGGGCTCAGCCTTACACTATACCTGTGTGCGGAGATGTCAACACTAAGCCAGACGTGTTAATAGTGGACCAAGATGTGCGGAAGGAGGAGACAAGGAGAGGTCCACCCAAACCTTGAATCAACACTCTACCAGATGAGGCGGGGAACTTAGTGCTTTTTTTGTTGTCTTATTACGTTTATTTTCTTTATGGCTGCTCCCCTGCATAGCCTTCCTTTAGATCGGGCAAACAGGAAAGTGTAATGATTATATATTTGTCAGCCCGAAGTCCTGGCACCTGGTTGTTGACATGAGTGTCACTAGAAGATTTGAAAATTGCTTCAACCCACTTATGTTTACATTGCGATCTTTCCCTCTTCCACAATTGATGGCAGAGCTCCATGTCTGAAGGACTCTGGAAACCTGATTGTAAAATCTAAGAGGAAAAACATCTCCAGAAACACGATCCCGACTGTTGCACTGAGTTGAGTGAAAATAGTAATTTTACCCCTCCTGAGTCCAACGCTTTCCCTACTGTTGCAGAAATTGGAGTGGGAATAGTAATATTTATACATTCTAAGTCAAATACTTTCCCTACTATTGTACTGACTGGAGTGGGAATAGTACATTTTAACTTCCTGAGTCCAATGCTTTCTGTACTGCTGCACAAATTGGAGTGGAAATAGTAATTTTTACCACTGCACAATTGAACGGCTTCCCTACTTTTGTACTTATTGGAGGAGGAATAGTAATTTGTACTTCTCCTTAGTCCAACGCTTTACCTACGGTTGTATAAATTGGACTGGGAATCGTATGTGTATTATTTGTAGAATTTTATAGATTAATTTTATTGTATACATTGCTAATGTTATGTTTATGTCTATTTAAAATTATCATATTTATAATGCTTAATGTTTTTATTATGTAATGTATTTTTAGTCAATTGTAATTTTTTATGTTGTTTACTTTTTTGTTTGTAATTAAATTGGTATTTTTTTTATCAACTTAAAGTACAAATTGAATTTATTAGTTTAATAATATTTTTAAATGAGATATATGTAAATAAACATACATACATATATCTATAATAGATATATTTCTTTTAAAATTAATTAAATATATTTCATTTTTATTATATTGTTGTTACTTTTTAATATATTTAATGTTTACTTTTCATATTTGTATATAAAGAAAAAAACAATATTTTTGACAGCAATATTAGTGACAAAAATATTTATTTTCTGATTATTTTGTCATTACATTATATGTTAAGGATGATTATATTTTTGTCTTTGTTATTTTTGACACAATATATGTGTAGGACGATATTTCTACTTTCAATATTTTGTCGGTGAACCCTCTGCAAGCAAGGAGGCTGTATCTATGGTCTCTTTTTATCTGATACAATATAAGAGGCTGCAAAGCAGTTTTGGGGCTGATTATGAGTCTGGCGGTCCATGGACCACCAGACTCGCAGTGGTGGACCACCAGACTCGCAGTGGCAGTGGTGGTGGTCCGACCACCAGACTACGACTTTCTGCAATGTTACGGTGGTGGACCGCCAGCTATGCAAGGGTACTGCCGTTCCCTTGCGGTGGCGCAGCGGAGGGGGAATACAATATGCTGGGCGGGACTGGTGCAGTCCCGCCGACCATATTTCGAGTTCCTCAACTGCCAGCTGTTTCATGGCGGTGAGCCTGCAACGAAAGGGCTGGCGGTGGGGGAATAAACTGGGCTCTGCAGGGCCCCCATGCCCCCACCACCAAGGGGATGCATTCAGGTCTGTTTGCACCCCTAGTTCCAGCATGGCATGGACTTTTACAGTCCATGCCGTGCTGGGAAAATGTTTGCCAATCCCATTGCGGTGCTCTTTTTCAGAGCACTGCCTTGGGAACGGCAAAAGGACCGTCCGCTTGCACAAGTTCAACTTGTAATTTGGGGGGAGGACTTTGTGTGGCTTTGGCTGTGGTGTGCTCTGTGGTGTGCTGGCGCAAAGACGGCGCAGCACCACTAAAGTTGTAATCAGGCCCTTAGTCTTTTTGCCTCTGAGCCAACTCTGATATCCAGAATTATTGCTCACGTTGTATCTCCCACTACCTGAGTCAGGGCCCCCCTGTCTAGGTTTGGTACCTACATGGTAAAAGAAAGGAAAACCAAGTCTTCGGAGGTCCCCCCCATATATAAACATAGGGGCCCCATAAATTCAGCCCGGGAAGGCCCATATTATTTCTGCCCATTCCAATTGAGCTGCATAAAGGGGTCTGGATTTGTCATTTTTTATCTTATGCCTTGCGGAGGGTTAATGAACTGTATCATACTGTATGAAGAAGAGGGAAGAGACATAACTCTTTCCCCCTCCCTTCCTCGTAGGGCCCTATTACAAGTTTGGGGCCCAGGAAGACCGCCCAACCTGTGGTAAACCCGCCCACTTGATCATAACCTGAATCAAGGGAGGGTGGGTGGTTCAGCGACGGTCCCACAGCTGCAGCATGCTTTGGCTGAGGAATACAGACAGCAGTCATGCCACTGCCGTAGGACCAGTGCCACGTCGAGTGCACTGTGTATCATGCACCATGCTGTGCATGCCGCACAGTGCACGCAGGATCATACACTTGTGGGCAGGCACTTCATGTGCCCCCTGCATCCACCATCATGGGCAGATTTTCCCGGGCACCCTACTGGGGGCCCCTTTCCCTGGCTTTCCGCCAAGCATTTCATGGAAGGGTTACCAGCATGAAATACCTGGTGGAAAGGCAGGTCGTATTCACTCAGCAGTGCCGGCATCCCCACAGTTGCGAATCGGGCCTGCTTTCCGCACCGCTATGGGATCCTGGCAGTGGCTGCAGTTTTGTGGCAGTCCCTCCACCACCATCTTAATATGTCAGTCGGACTGCCAGGGTGGTGGTGGTCAGACCGCCACCGCAGGTACAGCGGTCCCAAGGACCACGGTACTCGTAGCTAGCCCCTTAATGTGTTATGCCTATTTCACGTTGGTCCAGTAGTTTGGTTAGTGCCATCTGGACAGTGGTATTTGATATAAGGTCTGAATTGCCATCTAATTTATTAGTTTGGTTAGAAATGAATGACTGTAGATTGATGAATGTTCTATCACGTACTAGAATCTGATTTTAATAGAGCAGGGTTTTTATCAAAATTGTAAAAGTTGCATTAATTGAAGTATTATTGTATGGCTTACATATTATCATTTCACTCTTGCAGGTTCTTTTGATCCTTGCTTTCTCCATCTTCCACTGTTTTTCTATCTTTCTCTTCCTTCTTTTCCTCCCATGCTGTACTTCTCTCTCTTGCCCCCAGTACAAATTAAGCTTTGTGCACTTCAAAATCACTTCCCCTCCAAAACATGTCTCATCTCATACCAGCATTTTCTGCCTATAAGCTCAGGTTTTTTAAAAACATTTTTCTCTAGTTGGAAACCTAAAAGTCCTCAGGCATTTCAGGTTATAGGGAGACCAAAAAAGTTAAAAACAACTTTTTTCTGCACTTTCTTTTCAGTCTTCATCTGCTTGAAGGCACATGCTCTGTTTTGTTGAGAGACAATTGGTTAGCTTATTGAGAGCTTACAGAGTTCTATTTTTAACCATTAGGTGTCTTCATTGTCACTGCCACTTTTTGTGTCAAGTCAACTCCCATGGAGTATTGCCCTGGGAACGTGCAGCCACACGCACGCTGCTTGCTTGCCTTGTTAGGTCTCGCCTGAGCCAGCGCATGTGCTGCCCTGCGAGACATTTAGTTAGTGGATTTTTAAAGTTCTACCAGAGGCTTTTCCTGGCCTAAAGCTTGCGTTCACGAGTGCATGCACTCCATCTGTCTTTCCTCCGTCTGGCCGTCATGGCTCATAAAGCCTTACAGCGCTCTCCCAAGCGCTTCGCTTTGCCCCTCCCCCACCCTACCCCCTCCCTTCTCCTCCTCCCTCTTTGTCAGCTTCATTTTCCCAGGGCTTCCTTGCACATTAACATAAATGTCCCTTAGTGCAACGTTATCCTCAAAGATTTTGTACAATTTAGCAAGGTGCTTTCTACAAACATGAGTGGATACACTTATTTGACTTAAACCACCACACATTTCATTTATAGGTTTTACTGAAAGACCTTCTACAAAAACTCTACAAAATGTAAGATACAATTTTTGCACTGTAAGGCCTGTTCTAACTAAAGTGGATGCGTGTTTAAATTTACCTAATGGCAGCGGGCTTGTTAATATATTTTCCTTCCCTCGAGCCTTCATTAAAGGTACCTCACTAGCGCTGTAATCGTTTTAGGTGAGTGTGTTAATCTCCATTTGGGGAAGAGTGCAATTTTGTGTGGTGTAGGGATTTGTACGTAATTGCTACACTTTTGCCCCCCCTTTTCGCTGTTGTGCATGAGAGGAACCGGTGCAGCTTTCTGTGTGGCAGGCAACACCATATCCAGTAGGCATGCCGTAAACATGCTTGTACGACAAAATGACCGATAAAAGGGGTAGGGGGTATATGTATATCGTCTGCTTTCTGGTTAAATGGCCATGCCCCACACGCTGTGTCACTTAATTGGGACCCCGTACAGGTCCATGGAGCATTCCTTGTACGTGCAAAAACGGTCATCTTTATAGCATAATTAAAAATGCTGGATTCATTTTAATTCCTTAGGTCATCCCCCCATCAATTGGTAAATGTATTTTTTTGTCTTAAATAACCTAAAATTTAGTCCGTGTTCGCACGCACTCATCTCCTTCAGCACACTCCCGTGCTTTATTTTATTCAGTACCTGTGACTCACTGCATTCAAGAGGTATGAATGCATCCACTCATTAATTTTCATTGCCCCCTGGGAAATATACACTTTACCCCCACATCACTTGTGCAGTTTTGTAATTGGTCTGTGTGGTGTTTTATTTTTTTTCTAGGTTGCCCTTGTACTCAACTTTCTCACCCTTCGCACAAATAACACCCCAAAACATGTCTTAGTGCAATATGGAAGGAAGCATGTTGTTAACCCCGCTGGATCAAACCAGTTTGGGCATGTTAGCCCGTGGCCTGACCCAAGACCACCTCTCCTTCAGGAAGAAGCTGAAGACCTGGCTATTCGAGCAGTAGCGGCACCCCCCCCCCCCCCCCCCCAGCGCCTTGAGACCCTACGGGTATGTAGCGCGCTTTATAAGTGTCATTGATTGATTGATTGATTGGCCTGCAAAAATATTAAACCTTGCTTAAGATTGTGACCACCGCCATAACCTAAACAAAACAAATTGCTATATTCATCCCGTTGGTCACCAGAGGCAAGAGAGCTTCGTAGGCTTCTTTCCAAGACCCATGGAGCTGTTTTCTCAAAATAAAAGGTACTTCTGGTTTGTCTATGCTTAAAACCTTAAACCCAACCTTCCTCCTCTTGCACCCTGTAACATCCAGAATGTTGAAATATGGAAAAGACCACAACTTTTTTACCTCGAGAAACAGTGGTGACCCTCCACCGAAACCCCCTATCTGAATTGAAATTTGTTTCATTAAGTTGTTTACGTAATTGTGAACAGTTGTGTATTCTAAACTGTCAAGCCAAGTGCACCAGATGGAAGAGACTTCCATAACACTGGCTCAAGTCCCGTGAAAGCAGCTGGGAGTGAGAGTGCAGGAGTCGGCCGTTAACAGCCATTATCGGCAACTTACCCCAACCCACAGTCTGAGCATGCATGAATAAATACATACACAAGACAACTTTTGTTCTGGGAAAATATTGCTGCAGGTTTTATTCCATACAAAGTATGCAATATGGTGGGTTATTTTACGGGCGATCCAAGGGCGGGCAGCTGTACCAACCTATGCTGCCTTCACCCGCCTGATGAGCCAGCACTGTGGGACACCCAGATAGTGCTACACCTTTGGTGATCCTCTTCCGGATCACGTGACATGTTGGTCTCTTATTACTCACGCCTTTTCGGGGCGGAGCGTAGCAGGGCACACCCCCGGTTGGTCAGGCCCCCAACCGCCTGAAGGACTAACGGGGCGCCGTCGCGGTTTTCCAGTAACCTGCCCTGAGGCTCCTGGTCTTTGGCTCTGGCACCCTTACTGTGCCGCACAGAGGTACCCTTACTGTACCCGTCTGCCGCAGAGGCACCCTTACTGTACCCGTCTGCTTCCAGATCGCCCTGTAACTCCGCCTGCAATGAAAAAAGAAAACATTACAATGTTCTACATACATTGCCTGCCAACCCCACGCCAGGTAAGCGGTAGGGTGGGAGATGGCGTGTATTGGTTAGTTGTCAGGGACAAATGTTTGGAAGAGTGTGCCTGCTACCCCCATGCACGTTCTGTAACACTACACTCTGTGTCAGTAGTGCAAGATTTGACCAGCAAGTTCTGCGAAATTTGTTTGCCTACCCCTCAGGTACAACATTCCCAAAGCCAGGGCTTTAAGTGGGGAAAAAAATGGAGGGGGCTCTCATAGGGGCGTGGCCGATGAAATTAAGGGTGTGGCTTAAAACTCTTAAGCTAAAAATCTGTACTTAGCATACTGTGCGCCCTACTGATACTTTGCTGCTTCTGTCCATTAATCCAGATATATAAATATATAACACAACAAACAACATTACACCTACAACAAGCCAGGACTCTTGGCTTTGTCAATGGTTGTAAATTGCATAAGATAAATAAGTAACAGCTATTACTTCGTTGTATATAATATTGAAACTGCTTTTGTTCTTGTGGCCGAGGTTGTGACGTAAGGCTAGAGCTGCCGACTTTCGAGCTGTAAAAGCAGATTCAAGCTTCACGTCTGCTCAACATCCTGTGGCTCAAAACATGAATATGTCCTTGTGTAATGTAACTTGTTTTTTTTTTTATAACTCTTTTTATTAACGTACATTGACATATGACATACACTACAGAGGTTTCAATATAGTCATACAGTGTGAAGATCAAATGCAAACATGTTTTACAACAATATCTGTTGGATGTGCATTACGGAGAGGGGGGTTCATCCTGATCTATACAGCGTGGCGGGCGGCATATTTTCCCTCGATGGGAATTCCATAAGTTCCAGATTCGGGACCATTTCTTTGGGCACCCCAGGGCTGTATAGACCGTCTTCTCTCTGAACATACACCAGTCAAGGTCTTTTTCCCAATCTTCCGCTACTGGCGATTGCCCAGCTCCCCATAGTTGCGCTATAGTCCTCTTCGCCAGCATTAACCCCAGTGTGGCCCACTGTGAGTGATAAGTATGGAGATTGGTAGGTTCCCATGTATTTAATAGACATCCATGTGCCTCTGGGCGAAGGTTAACGGTGAGTGCATCATTTATTACCTCATGAATTTTACGCCAAAAGGATTGTATATGTTCGCATTCCCATAGTATGTGCATGAATGTGCCTATTTGGCCGCAACGTCTCCTACAGTCTCCAACTTCAGCTCTCCCCATCTGTACTAGTCTTGGGGCATGTGTCCGTCTAATACTCTATCTTCTAAAGGAGAGGACTCAGGAGGGGTAGATCCTCTCGAGAGGTGGGTCTGTAGTGCATGGCGGATTTGTATATAACGGATGTGTTCTGTATCAGCTAATTCGTATTGCTGTTGCAGTGTGGCAAATGTCTTAACTGCGCCCTTATCCCAAATGTCTTTAATTTGTGTGATCCCAATAGGTCCCACTTATCGAAGCCCTTCGATCTCCACAAATGACCCAGCTTTTCAGAACTCCACAAGGGAGTTGCTAAAATCAGCCTGTTCTCCCATCCGAGGGATTTGGCGGCCATATGCCAGATCTGAACTGAATGTTTAGTAGGACCCGTCAGTGTGTATCGGTCAGGTTTGGAATGCAGCGCCCTGTCATAGTTCCCCCCCGGGGAGGAGCCACCTGTCCGTTGCATATCCAGGATCATCAGTGTGACCATAGGTACCATGATTAATGGCTGAGAGGTGTGCCGCCCAATAGTATTTCTTGATGTCTGGGAGGCTAATGCCTCCATCATACCTGTTTAATGTGAGATTATTCAGGGCAATGCACGGTTTTCCGTCCCATAACAAGTCTCTCTGGAAGCCTTCAATTTCTCTAAAGTACGTCATTGGTACGAGGTCTGACGAGTTCTGCAGGGCATACAGAAATCGGGCAGGGACATCATTTTAAAAAGAGCTGCTTTGCCCAGGAGTGAAAGGGGAAGTGCTTTTCAACTAGCTACATCTCGTTTTAACTTTTGTAGTGCCGAGAGGAGGTTCTGTTCATAACAGAGTGCAGGGTCTTGTGAAATAAATATACCCAGGTATTTAAAGCCCACTGTACTAATCTGTATGGGGCAGCTTCTCGGAGGGGAAGGAGGGTCACCCCTAAGCACATATAGGAGGGGCTTTTTCCAGTTGATGGAGAACCCAGA
Organism: Triturus cristatus; assembly: GCF_964204655.1. Lineage (NCBI taxonomy): Eukaryota > Metazoa > Chordata > Amphibia > Caudata > Salamandridae > Triturus > Triturus cristatus. The sequence continues at coordinate 9,385,309 of NC_140579.1, read as the reverse complement.
GTACCTTCCAAATATGGCCAAAATGTCCAGGACTGCTATGAAGGACCTCTTGGGGGAATCCAGGTATAATAATATGTCATCTGCGTGGAGTGATATGCGGTCTTCCCAATTTGGGGACCAACGCAGGCTCCGCACCATTGGATCTTTCCGAATCCACGCCGCCAAGGGTTCTAAAGCTAGGGCAAACAGGAGAGGAGAAAGCGGACATTTCTGACGGGCACCCCGACTCAGTGCAAATGTATCTGATCTTTTGTTGTTGACTACAACTTCTGCTAGGGGCTCATTATATAGAAGGCGTATCCATTGAATAAAACCCGAGCCAAACCCTGCCCTGAGATAAGGCCATTAGACAGTATCGCAGGCCATAGTGACGTCCAAGGACACGATTACAGGTGGCTCTTCTATTGTGGCTATTCTACCCAGGACCCCTTGGGCCCTATGCAGATTTAGGGCTGTGTTCCGGTGAGGCATAAAGCCTGATTGATCCAGGTGCACCAGTCTTCCAATAATTTTAACTAGGCGATTAGCCAGGAGTTTAGCCAAAACTTTGGGTTCAGCATTTAAAAGCGAGATTGGTCTATATGAGGCACAGTCCTTTTTGGGTTTACCTTCTTTATGTATGGTGACAAGGGTAGCAATTCTTTGGTCTCTTGGCAGCCCCCCCTTCTCCTTACTTTCTTCATGCATTTTAGATATGGCGCTAATCGGACAGGTCTAAGTTTATACAGTTCGATGGGTATTCTTTTGAGGCCTAGAGATTTTCCTGAGTTTAGTGATCTAATTGCTTGTCCTATTTCGTCCTTTGTCAAGGCACTTTCAAGAAAATCGTGATCTTCTGTTGAGAGAGTGGGGAGTTGTATGTCTAGCAAAAGCTCGTGTGAGTCTTCTTCGGTGTATGCCGCCTTAGTTGTATATACTGTATTAAAGTGGTCGGCAAATCTATTTGCTATGTCTTGTGGGTCTGTTACTAAAGTGTCGTCCTTTTCCTTAAATTCCGATACCAATCTTCTTGCCCACTCCTTTTTATCTAGCCATGCTATTAGTTTCCCCGCTTTATCTCCCAAGTCGTATATTCTACCCAGTTTTTCCCTCCCCAATGTTTTGGCCTTATCAGTTCCGAGGGCCTTATACTCGTCTTGCTTGAGACGAAGTGTGTGAAGTGTCTCTGTAGTGATCTCAGTTTCCAGTTCCCCTTCCAATCTGTAAATCTTATCTTCAGCTTCTGATATCTCTTTCTGTCTGTCCTTTTTCATACCAGAAATGAGAGACAGGACTTGTCCCCGGATCACTGACTTAAAGGCCTCCCACAGAGTCCGAGATGAGTCTACCGTACCCTCGTTTTCTAGAAAGTAATTGTCAATGGCCTTGACGAGATCTTTACGGATTATCGCATCAAGGAGATACCACGGGCTAATCGGGGCGAGTCTCCCCACCCTTACCTGGTTAAGAACTATGTGTGTCCATAATGGGGAATGGTCAGATATGCCCCTGGCCAAGTGTTTGATTTCGTGAATATGTGCAACTTGGGAGGCAGGAACTAGGATGTAATCTATACGGAAAAGGCTGTTATGAGCCCCGGTGTGGAAAGTGTGTTGTATTTTTTCAGGGTTGTATGTTCTCCACCCATCAACCAACCCCCAGGGTCTCCATAAAATCAGGCAGCCAATGGGGGGATGTTCCCAACGTACGGGGAAGGGTGAAGATCCAATACACCTGAGACCACAGAGTTGAAGCAGCCCCCTAGCACTAGTAGTTCATCCGGCAATGAGAGTAATATCCCGCTCAAATCCTTAAATGTAGTAGCTTGCAAGCCAGTTGGTACGTATACTGACATGAGTGTTATGGTGCGACCCTCCCATACGCCTGTTACTACTATGTACCTACCCTTATTGTCCGACCATATGGAGTGTACTGTGAGAGGAAACGAGTTTATTATCATGATACCGACCCCTCTAGGACTAGTGGTGAATCCCGCATGTGCTATCATTTTATAGCCCCATCTGTGCATTACTTTACAGGAGTTCCCAGCTAGGTGCGTCTCCTGGAGCATAACAATATCAGGGGCCTGCCTTCTAATATATTGGAGGACCAAACTTCATTTGATCTTATCCCCAAGTCCGTTTACATTCCAACTCAGTATTTTAGTACTTTTGTCCCACAGTGTACTCATTAAATGCAGTGCCTCTCTTTATGTCCTCTGCCATAGTGTTGATATTCTGTGTCGATGAAAAAACAATAACTTTAAGAAAGTGTAAACCCCCATCCCAACAACCCCCACCCCGCTTTGAGCTCTCTTGACTCCTTTATAGACACTTCAGCACTCTTTCTTACACGTTCCCTAGAACATTCTCCTACCTTCTTGACCCTCTAGTGATTGTTCCTTTAAATGAATAAATAAACATATTGTAATAATACCCAGTGGTTTCTCTGCACATTTGTTTGTTTTAATTATTTTCACGATGTACAGACGTTTGCGAGCTGATTAATGTAAGCTCAAATAAGTTAATAATTCTGCTAAACTAACTCTTCCTTGAATAACTGGCCCAGGGCCATTGTTTCTTTATAATAACCGATACCCAGGTCCAGGGACCATTTGGGAGTACCCCATTGTTTATAATGGCTCAAAGAACCAAGCACGCCCTTCCGCCTCTACACGAAGGCATGCTGGGTATAACATTGCGTACTCAAACCCTTTTTCTCGTAGCTTCTTCTTCACCATCATGAAGGTTCTCTTCTGTTTCTGCACCATTTGTGTGAAGTCTGGGAAAAGAGTGATTGTAGCGTTGCCATAGCGCTGAGGAGCTGAAGTTCAGGCATTTTGAAGGATCACATCTCTGTCCTGGTAATTCAGAACTCTTGCCAGCATTGGGTGAGGAGGGGCTCCCGTCTTTGGACGTCCTCCCGGGACCCTATGCGCCCTTTCGATGACAAAGAATTTGCTGAGACCTCTGGGCTATAGGTGGTTCAGGATAAGATCTTCTATAAAGAGATCCGGTGTCTGCCCCTCCGCTTTTTCCGGCACTCCCAGTACACGTAGGTTGTTTCGCCGTAGGCGTCCTTCATAATCATCTAGTTTAAATTCAGCGAACTTGCGGAAGGTGTTTAGGCCATGTACATCCCCCTGTATTTGCGAGACGTCGTCCGTGAGGCTTGTCGTTGATATTTCCAGTTGTTTCACTTTCTCATTTATTTTGGAGAGGTCTGCGCGAATGAGATTATACTCAATAGACAAGGAGTCCATCCTATGTTCCAGGGAGGTCTTATCCCAGTAATGGCTGCCATAACATCTTTCTCCCCCAGGTCATCCGCAACTTTACCTCTGGCTTGGAGTTCCAGAAGCGTATCTTTGTTGAGGTTAGAACGATCTAGTTTGTTCGACTGTACAGGCTTGGAGCCTCTTGTCCCAGTTGTCTTGGTCTTGTCCAAGGCTGCCATCTTGGAGGCCCAAGAACACGCAGTTCAAGTTCTCCCACTGTCTGACCCCAGTCGGGACCTGCATAGTATGGGTTCTGATCTGCACCTCTGGTCGATCCGGTCTGGTCAGACTGCAGGCCAAGGGAATGGTGGAGGGGGAAAGTAAGCCTCCTTGCTTCTCCGGATCATGCTCTCTCAAGTGCTGGGCTGCCCCGTGCAGCTGGTGCGGTCCACCCCCGATCGGGTGGTGCTCAGATTCACTCTGGCGCAGTTGTTCCTCTCGTTTACCCAACCCCACAGTAGTGACTTTGGATTTACTCCAGGGCAACTCAGTTAATCCCAGGTCTTACAGCCCTTGCGGGCACCGCTGGCTCAGAAGCAGCACCTCCGTTACTTAGGTGGGTGTGAGGGGGGCTGCTAGTCCCTGCGGGCACACCATTGAGGCCTGAATGCATGCGGAGAAATCCAGACGGGGGGCACCCCTTGGTGTTCTGCCTCTGCGACTATGACGTTGTGCCTAAGGTTTGTGTGTCTCCCGGTACTCCCCAGTGATTTAGGCACTGCAGGCGTTACTTGTCTCGGCACTCCTGCTACAACGGGGGTCCATGCAGTCTGCCGCAAGTCCGACGAGCTCCGCCAGGTCCAATGATGCCAGAGCTCCAAGATTTATTGTGGGCCCAGGGCCCGCAGCCGATCTGAACGGCACCTCCTCGGCCTCGGCTGAAACTCTAGACCCCGGCGCAGTTGCCTTCATAGGCCACTCGGGAACGGGATTCTCAAACCCGATCGGGAGCAGCCCAGAGACTCGAGGGGCTACAGGATAGCTCCACCTGTCATCCGGTGAGTTGTGTTGCAGGGGGTCGGATTACTGGACCGGAGATGCGAGGAGGGAGACAGCGTCCATGGAGCTGATGAACTAAACGGCCATTTCGCCGCCTGGCCATGCCCCCTAATGTAACTTGTTTGCTCCAAGTTTTCGGTACATAAAACTGAAAAATGAGTCTCTCTGAAGTTACATTGAAAGCAGTGACAGATGGTACTATTGCAGAGTTAAGCTTCCACCCCCCCACCCTGAAGGTAAAAGTGGAGAGCGCGATAGAGACCCATCTTGGCACCTGCTTTTAAGAACTGCTGGTGCTGAGCACCGGCAGGACCCCGGCCCAGTTAAAACCCTGCCCAAAGCCCTCCTTGTCAACTAACTGTTCATAGCTGCTAGGAATCGAACAACAGGCTGAGGTGGGACAGGAGACAGCACAGTAGGCTGAAGTTGGCTTTATGGCGATTTGGTTATCGTTATCCGTGCTGTCCTGTTGACCTCTGTTATAGACCGTAAAATGCACAGAAAAGTGGGACATTTGTTTTCAAAACTGGAAATGGCTAGTGCATGCCTACATGCAAGAATGGAGGGAGAGGAGATCATGCTCAGATTGTCACACATCCATGCATGAATTGTAGTGCACATTTCTCAAATTAACCTCTGTGGGAGCAGTTTCCACTCAAGGCAACAAGGCCTGAGAGAGGATCAGTGAGAGGGCCCTTGTCTGCAGGTGAAATGAAACACCTAGACTTCCAATTATTGAACTTCAATACTGTTTTTTTCAGTGAATTTGTATGTTTTTTTAAATGCTAAGTTATGTATGTATTATTATTTTTTTTATATATTTATTTTTCAATAAAGTACGTATTAAATTTTATTTTATTTTTTTATGGTTTTTCACCGTGCGCGCACCCACGCGATTTAAAAAAATAAAATTAAATGTTTTTTTCTGCCTTCGGGGTCCTTCAGGGACCCCCTGACAAAGGCTAGGGGGTCAGGAACTCTCTACCCTGCCCCCTTTTCACGTTCGCCACCTTCCTTTTCCACTCTCGCACTGAAAACAAACAAAATGGCGGCCGACACTTCCTGATTTCGACCGATTCGAACGTTGACTGACATGTAACAACCAATCAGAATTACGCTCGCGCACGTTAGGGTGCGCACACGGTGCGCGGCTATAGATATGTATGTGCTTTTTACTGCAATTTTCTCAGGAACTACTGAACAGATTGACTCCATATATGCAAAAGGCACTTCCCTGACCTGAGGACTACCTCTCTGCCAAATTTCAAGTAATTCTGTTCAGCCGTTCAGGCTGTACCTTCGACTAAAGGTCCTATGGGAAAATGTATTTTTTTTTTTTTATATATTTATTTTTCAACTTCATATTGAACTTCATGCTGAACTGTAAGAAAGGCTGTCATCACTAAGAATTGTAGATTGAATAATTTGTTGTCAAAGGTTCGGAGGTGTAACAAACGGAGGCAAATGTGGGTGCCCAAACTGAGGTACTGATGCCTCGAATCATGGATATGGAGAATACACTAAAGGAACATGGGGAGTTTAGGAACTGATATTGTTTTGTTGATTCAAGGTGAGTCAAAACTGGAAATTCTGGAAAATCAGATCTCAGTTCTTAGGAGATTCCTTCCAGTGTTAAGTTAATCAGCTCATATAGCATGGCTGTCGGCCACATTGTAGCATCCTGGTACTTGTAAAGCAGGTAAAGGAAAGCAGCTTTCAAAATCGGACCAAACACAACATTTTCATTTTTTTTCTATCATAACAAGGAGCAGTTTTAATGTCCATGGGAAGAGAATTCCACAGCATGGTTGCTAACTAAGAGAGGGAGCTGCCACCAGACTGACAATGCTGAAAATGGGACATCGTCAGAAGATGTTCAGATGATATAGGCAGGGAGTGTCAAGGTGGATAAGGGGTGAATTTCTGTTTAAGATGGACTGGCTCTGAGTTATGAATTGCTTTATACACAAATCCAAGAGATTTGAAAGTAGATAGTCAGCAGCTTGTGCAGTTTTCTGAGGTGGGATAAGACTGACATGGGGTGGAAGTTTGAGAGTTTTGCATAATGTTGCATTTTGTATAAATTGCAAGCAGTCATTGAGATAATGCAGGCAGTCTAAATAAAGAGCTGCTATAATCCAGTGTGGAGGTGATCAGAACTTATGTGGCGGTTTCTGCACACATCCGGTTGTAGGTACTCAGAGACCTTTTTTTAGCATTCTAGCGCGAGAAAAGCAGATCGCTGCTCCTTGATTGATATGATCAAAGACAGAAAGAGTGTAGTCAAATAGAAAGCAAAGGTTCTGAGCAACAGAAACAGGGATAGGAGGGAAGACTAGCTCCGAGGGGCCCCTAAATACAAGACCAGGGGGAAGGGCGTTTAACAAAAAAGAGGACTTGCATCTTGTCGGTATTCACTTTTCAGCAGTTTGATGTTATTCGGTCTGCCACTACCGACAAACATGTCTAAAAGGAGTTTGGGTGGCAGACGGATTTGCTGAGATGTTAGAAATAATTTGAGTATCATCAGCGTAGGACATGATGCGGACCAGAGAGGGCACAGGAGTGGACAATAGGTGTTAAATAATTTCATACTTAAAGATGAACCTTGGTGAATTTTGCAGGTGGTGGGAACTGGGGATGAGCGAAACTGAGGGAGCAAGCCTTGTTTGCAATTAGTTAGAAAAGAAAGAGACAAGTCATTTAAGTGCTTGCCTACAAATGCCAAGATGAAAAGACTAGTAATCAGAGTTGAGCAGTCAAGCCTAATAGATTCAGAGCTGCCCTGCTGCCTGGGTTTAGAATTTCTGAGGTTATCAGATATCACCAATAGGGCGGTTTCTGTACTTTGGAAAGGATGGACACCAAACTGAGAGAGAATTCCTTACAAAGTGCCTGCTAAGGATTTCTGGTAAACATTGGAGGGCGTAGTAGCTCCACTAAGCAACTCCACCAAATAAGATGTTCCTATGTCTCCTGTTGGACTTGGCCCTTTTTGGCAGGTTCAACACTGAACTTTTTGCCTTAAGCTCTGACATGGTGGTAGTGGTTTTAGGCCTCTAGGCACTTAAGCACTGTGGTCCAGTGTAAAGTGCGTGCGCTCTCTGTAGACGTGCGGTGAGATGGGCCTGCCCTCCCATAGGAATGCATGGGGAATAAGTGTGTCCATGGTAATGCCTGGTATGAGAGGAGTGCAGGGTCGAGTTTAGTATGTATGAACTCGTGAGGATAAATGCTGCACGATGGTGTGCGCAGATTTATGATGACTGGTGGAGAAATGCCACTTTTAGAAGTTGGCATTTCTGTGTGCTATGTGTCTGCCTGCCTGATGTGAATTGCATGTCTGGCTTGTGAGTGTGTCACGGTCCCAATGATTCCTCTCCTCAGGATGACGCCGATGTGTGGGTCCCCCGCCCATCCGTCCCCTGTCCGGTGTACGTGTGATACCCTCGGACGAGAAGATAGGTGGGTGAGGGAAGGAAGGGTAGGAACAGCGGGGAGAGAGACCTGGAAGAAACAAGAAGACGGATTAGCCACAGGCTCCTCTCTACCTCCAAGACACCACCCTAGACTAGTCGTTCCCCCTACCTGGTACTCCTTCCTTCCTATTACTGAGGATGGGCTAGGGTCCTCTCGTGGACGCTGGAGGGGTCTCTGGTGCTGGTGAGTCCAATTAGGGCGCTCTCCGCTAGTCCCTGTTCCGTTAACTCACGGGGGGACGAAGAGGGAGAGGGCCCTACTCCCCCAGAGAAGCCCACTTGGAATGTTGCCGTTGCGGGAGGTTTCAATGCGCTCTCCTCAACCGCCTTCCTCGTTACTTCACAGGAAGGCGAAGGGAAAGAGCCCAGAGCTGCCAGAGGAATCAGGCGCTGCCACTCAACGCCCGGGAAATCCAGGGGGCGGAGGAGCGCCGGTGCCGCCGCTGTTTTGGTAGGCGCTGCCACTCAACGCCCGGGAAATCCTAGGGCGGAGGAGCGCCGGGAGGTCTGGAGGTGTGGGTGGCGCTGCCACTCACGCCGGAAATCCTAGGGCGGAGGAGCGCCGGGAGGTCTGGAGGTGTGGGTGGCGCTGCCACTTACGCCGGGGAATCCAATGGCGGAGGAGCGCTGGAAGAATGCCGGTCCGGGCCGAAGGTACTGAGTGGGCCAAGGATTCCGGCGGGCGAAGCGGAGTAAGTTGCTGAGGTGCGCTTACCTCCTTGGGGTAGTCTCGTAGTCTGCTTCCGTAATATCCTCGCCGAGTCTCGGGCGGATCGAAGAGTCGGGAGCGAGGACGTTGCGAGGGTCTGCTCGGCGGAGCCGTTGATCTTTGCAAGTTTTGACGGGAATCATTGGCCCCGCCTTCCAGGTTGACGCGCCTTTTATGTGCGTCCGTGGTAACGTGATGTCTTCTTCCGACGGGTGACGGCGGGGACTGCTGGGATTTGGAGTCCTCTGCTCTCGGAGTCGCGCCGTCGGCCCTCGGATCATGACAGAGTGACAGGGGCTGAGAGGTGTGGGTGGCTCCAGGAGGGGCAGGGTGAGTCAGCGCTAGGCTGAATGGGACACCTGGAGTTTGAGTGGTGGGAGGGGTAATCCCCTGACTCTGAATAGGATGGTGCCTGCCCTAGTAAATGCTGGCTGTTGGCAAGCCCCCACCTGACAGAGGGGAAGAGGAGCTTCCAAAACAAAGTGCTCTTAATCCCCCTGAACCAGTTGCATCTGGTTCCGCCGTGCCCTGCACTTTAGACAAAGGAATAAGGGTGTATAAAAGTAGGGGCTGTGACCCCATGATGTTGTTCAGTTCTGTACTTTGGTGCTGATCCTGCTGGGGCGTGCTGCTGCTGGGGCCCAGGGGGGGCTGCCAGGAGGGCTTGCCTCCCTGGGCCCTGCATTGCCCCTTTACCCCTAAGGACTTCCAGGACTCTTATGGCACATAGCACCTGGTGTGCGCTACATTTTCTCAAGAAGAGGAGCACGAGGGCTCCGCAGCGCTGAGCTGCAATCATCCCCGAAGAAATCCCGACGTGAGGATTCCTCCTGCTGGGGGGGAGAGGAGCGGGTGCCCACCCCGCGTTTTGGCCTCTGTTTGCTTATTGTTTATTGTGCGCTAGCGGGTGCCCACCCTGCCAGCAGCTTTGCTACCGGCGGGTGAACACCCCGCGTTTCACCGTCGCGGCCCAAGGCGCTAAAGAAATCTCTTCTGGGGCGGCTGTGTTTCCTGTGGGCAGGGCTTCTGAGACAGAAAGGAAGGCCCGCGAGTGAGGTGTCCAGCGCCGGTGGTGACGCTGGGTTCCCATGTACGAGGGAGAGCCCCGCGGTGACGGCCGCAGGAAACAGATGTCCCGGGTCCCAAGAGGGGGCCCGGGTGAAGGGAAGCAGGCCGGACAATGTCCTGCTGCGGCCCGGGGCTCCTGTGAGCTGTTGGGAGCCCCGGTAACCAAGTGAGAAGGAGTCCCCGAGGAGGGGGGGGCTCTCCCGAGGGACGCCGCATCAATAAGCAGAGGCCAGGTGAGGGGGGCTCCATGCTAGGCACGCCAGTAGTGCCATTTTTTTAGCAGACCCGCCAGAGAGCGGGTCGCTCCAACGAGGGGGGGCATTAGAAGTCTAGGGAGCCCAGTGGGGGCTTCCAGATCGGAGCACATTGTCGGTGCTCGTGCTCCTGCCGCAGCTGCCCCGCCTGACAGTGGGCAGCGGCTGCATTTTGCCCACATTCCCTGTCTACAAGAGTCCCAGTGGGGACCCCGAGGGCACAGAGCTGCCCATGCCCGCATTTGAGTGCCACAGCTGTGCCGCACCAGCGCGGGCAGCTGCCGCGAATTGGGAACAATTCATTCAGAGTCCCTGGGTGGGACAGAGGTGCCAGGCCTTCCCTCGATCCACAGCTGCGCAGCACTTAGTGCCAGCTGCAATGTTTAGGCCACAGTTCTTTGGGGGCATTGGGAGAGATAGGAGTGAGTGGCACTCCTCGGCCCCAGCGCAATGGCGCACGTGCGAACTATGCTGCATAGGCAGCAGCCCTGACATTCTGACACAGGGCATTTGAGCCCCTTTGAGAAGGCCAGTTGGCCAGGGGGTCCGTGATTTATGTGATATTAGGAAATGTGATGCTCTACTGTGATTCATGTCTCTAAATGCTTTTGGGGATGAGATCACGTGCGTAATGTGATTATGCTAGTGAGGTTATTTCCTACTGTGAGTATACCCCTAATGTGAGTGATACTTAGGAGGTGAGGGTCTAAGATGTTAGACTGATGAGGTTGGCGCACAATGGATTTGGCGCCTAATGTGATACTGTGCGTAATGTGGTTTATGTTGCAGAATAATGCTGAGTACAGTGCTAGCCAGTCGTTACTGGTTGCGTTCTACGTTTATGATATGTCCTACATTTACTAAGTTCACTTTGTGATGGTTCTGACAGTGGCCCTGTTGGCCCTGTCAGGTGTATATAATCCCTTGTAAATATGACCTAGTGCCAGGTGGCACAATGTATATTATGTGATTACTATTCTAATGTGTTATGAGAATACAAAGGCTATTTTTGATATAACCTTGTGTGGAGTTCCTTTTGAGGTGTGCCTGGTATGTTGTTGCTGTGTGCGTGCGCAAACGCTTTACACATGGCCTGACTGCTCGTGCCAAGCTACCAAGGGGGTGAGCAGGGGTTATCTTTGGCGTGTAACTCCCCAGCCCTGACTTAGAGTGGTAGTTTCTGCCTGGCTTTGGCGCAAGCCTTAGCCAACCAGTGATCCCATTTCTAACATCTCCCAATTAGATTACCCCGCCTAAAAAAAACCCCCAGTTATTTTGGAACCTGTATTGCTGAATACAACTTGCAACTGTTGGGCATTGTGATAGCTCTGGACTACGAGCATGAAACTGAGCTATTGAAGTAGAAAATATAAGCTAATATTTCATTCTTGGTGGGCATAAATCTGCTTTTTTTGCTGATATGAATACTCAATCAAGGGTAATTCTAAAGCGTTAAGTGGCAGGAGACAGTTCGACAAATGTCTTTCACAGTGCTGACTCCCATTGCATGTATTATTGCTCCTTTGTAGCTCATGGGCATAGAATGTTCTTTTCCACGGCAAACTCACACCTTCTATGCCCGAGGTAGTTGACTTGCCTTTAGCCGGGCTTGCTGACTATCATTAACACAAGCTGCATTCTACCGATGAGCCTGTCTGTGACCTCAGAATTCCAAAGTCATTGATTCTATATTCTGCTTTTGTGTCCCCCCCCCCCCCACAGGTTTCCCTCTGTTTTTTGTACCTGCATGCATGTATTTATTAGGTAGCCCTTTAATCACATGTGAAAAGTATAGAAACACCCTGGAAGCAGATGGAAGCATTAACCGAGGGTGGGGGTTCTTATTATGAAGATAAAATATGTCATTGTGAGCAGTGAGATGGAGCACCCTTGTATGCATGTCTCCATCAGTGTGATTATTTGTTGCATAGCTCAACAATTCACGCCACCCAGGATAACATCCTACATAGCTAAACACTTATAAGGTCCCAAAGGCGAGACCTATTGGCGATGCCAATGCTTGTTTTTATTTGCAATCCGAGTAGAATGTGGTCTTGTCATTTTGTAGGCACGTATGTGCATGCATCGTGTGCACACCTACAAAATTACTTGATCAGCTTTTTTTTATTTAGCAATTCTGCACAGCATCCCAGATGCTGTACATCATCGCTAAAAATCATCAAAGCCAAAGGCTAGAACTATTGGCTTTTTCCAATGCTTGTTAATGTAGTGATGCACAACAAAGGAATGATAATTGACAAGTTGCAGAATTTGTGACGAGTTCTTCTCCAACTCTACTGTTGTCTCATTAGAAGAGGCCTGTCCAGAAAGATCCTCATGTCATTGCAGACCCAGTGCCACCTGCTCCTTCCTCCAATAGGTCTGCTGGCAGAGCAGAATGCCAAGCAGCCACATGCATTTTTTGTTTGCCTGGCAGGCGTCCAAAGGTTTCAAAGCTGGTTGCGGCTTAGCAATCACAAACTCTGTGATTCCACCCACCTACATAGCCTGTATTTGTGATGGCTAGATATCACCCAAGGGTATCAAGGAGCTGAATAAAAGATGTTTATCGTTACCCAACTCACTGGTACTTGTTTTATCAACCTCAGAAGGATGAAAGGCTAAGTGGACCTACCAGGATGTGAACCTGTGACTATGAGGTCAAACGCAGGCCCCTACAGTGGACACATTAGTCCACTGAGCCACCATACGAACTCTAAATGGGGAAAGGGACCTGCGGGGGTTGGTAGAATGGGCATCTGAGAATTTTTGGGGTGCCAACCTGCAAATGACTCACCTTAGTAAATTCTGTAGCTGTAATAGTTTCAATATTTATATGACATTATGATATATTCTCATCCTCCTGGGTACATTGACATTAATACAATATATAACTCGTACAAAGTTGGGGTGTTCTCGATTCTTGTTGTGTATTTCATCCTTTTTGGGCTGTTCATTTACTTCACGCCCCTATGACCTACTGCCTTCAGTCCACACTGACTTCCATGACTGATTATGAATTATTTCCACGTTGGAGAAAGGATCATCATGGAATCTGTGGATAAACTGATGCTGGCTCCCTTCTGAGTCCCTCACACCTCCAGAGCTTGCTGTTGTGTTTGAGAAGTTAAGCTTTTCTGAGCCTTCCCAATCATCTGAGCAGAGCTGGGCCTCTGGCACATGCTTGGAGATACTCTGCATCCTCTCTGGATACTGCAAATCTGATGCTCTGCTTTGCTGACTGCAGTTCTATCTGTGTGGACCACTTCCTCCTGCACAGCTTGTTATCTGTCATTCTTCTTCCTGCCCGCAATCACCAGTGTGTGCATATTTAAGCCAAAGAACTCTTCATTTTTTAACCTTTCCCAAGTTGTTTCAAACCCAACTGGGTGCTGCAGTATCCACCCTTCTCCATGGCTTTTATCTAGCTCGTATTATTCTATTGCATGTCATGGATTACACGTGCCGGGTGTAGCGTATCTTGTAGATTGTGCAAAAGTTTAACAGTGGCGGCTCCTCCACTAAGGCGCAGGAGCGTAGCCCCACTAGCAGAAAGCAAACAAGAAACAAAAAATCATAATAAGGCAATGTTATTATCATTTTAGTTTTCCGTACTGAGCCAGTTTGGTTTTTAGTCCTGGGCCGGGCTGTGTCATGGGGAGGAGTGGTTAATGCACTATAAGTGTGCATGGCGCTGTGACGGGCTGTCTTGAGCCGGCCAAACCGTCATGTGCACATTAGCATTTCTCGTGTTTCTCAGCCGAGTGGAGAACTGTGCAAGGGTCCCAGTCCCTGTCTGAGTGTTGAACCAGGACGCTCATGATTGGCTTGGGGAGCCTGTGTCCTTCCTGCTTCCGTGCATCATGGACAAGAAGGATGGATGAGAGGCGGCGGCCGGCAGTTAAGTGATTTTTTTTTTCTAGCCCCCCGAACCACCTGTACTATTCAGTAGTAGCCGCCACTGCCTTTTAAATAATGACATGAACAGACCACCACTTAAAAATGCCAACGATGGATTTAGACTTGGGACATACTCAGACTCCTCAGTGTTTAATATATATATTTTTTATTTCCTCAGTTCTTAATTTAGTAAGCAGAAAAAATAAAGCACCCTCAATTTGCACGATTAATAACAGTGAGAAGCTTTCTGTTGTGTTTGAAAATATGGTAAAGTGAATACTGACTCACACTGCAAAGTACAGTAGTACTATATATGTTATTTTCCAATAATTGCTATTGTTAAGAATGTTAGTTTAAAATACTGCTCTACACTACGGAGCTCTTAGCAAAGTTAGTTTATATTTTGAAACCATATTAAGTTGCAGCTTGCATTTTAACTTTAAAATTACTTGGCTCCGTAACAACAGCAACAACCATGCTTCAGTCCCTTTTCAGTCTCGCCTCGATGGAACAGAAGATTCCTGAGACCCAGGGATACCCTAGGAAGATTCCTGAGACCCTGAGACCCAGGGATACCCTAGGAAAGAAGTTGGATATTGCTCTTCCTAAGGTGGCCTCACCTCATCACGTTGCTGAATTAATAATCATTGGAAAAGCCAATAGTTTTCACCTACGTGAGACCTATTGCCTTTGTCAATATCTTTTAACTATTTTATACAGCAGAGGGGCTGTTGTGCCTCATGTCTGAAAGTTAGAAAAGAAGCGCTATGACACAACATACATACCAACACAACCTCATATACACAGGCAATGAAGAGACTGCTCGCGTTAGATAATCTGTGTTTCTGACTCATTCCTTGGTTGTGATGTGAGTCATGAGGAAGTTACATTAAGAATCACAATTCTTGTGAGGCTGATATGATTATTTTTGATTCTATGTACGAGATCTGCTACCACTTTTTAGGTGTCGGCCTGACGAAAGCAGCGCATGCGCTGCTTTCGTCTTACGAGGCTTCTAGGATTCGATACGATTTCAGAAGCCTCGTCACAGCTCCACCTTAAGTTTTGATTCATGCACGTTGTTTTGCGTCACGAATTATGCCAAAGGCAGTGCAATGATTGCACTGAAGGCATGTCACTCCCTCATTGTTGCCACCCTATCTCCTTTTATCTACACCCTGCGGGATTGGATCTTTTACCCGCGGCGTTACACTAGTGCCTTCAATTACTGGGGAAGCACTATTTGTTTCCCCTTCCGTCGGTCTCTCTCAGAGACACAGCTGCTTGTTTCTTGAGGCGTAATAAACAGCTGCTGCCTGGCCAGTGCTTGTTGTTTTAACTTGCCTGAGCGCTTGGCTGTGATTCTTTAATTAACTTCTACTGCCGTCACATTTTCGCACAACGAAGCTTATTTGTGTTCGGAACCGCGGTTAACTCCCCTGCAGCCAGTAAATTAAAGACAGAGACTTTTTTTATTCCTTGCTGAGATGCTAAATTAGGCTCCATGTAGTGCGAGAAATTGCCTGTACCCCGTAAATACCTTCGAGTCAAGGCGCATTCTTCCTTAGAGCCGCCATTGCTTGTCTTCATATACTCTGCATAGGTTCAGCAGTCTCTGGAAGCGGATTTCCTATTTCCGTGTGTTTGAAGTTGCATTACTTGCTTTTTGGTCAGCTATTTAAAACCAGTTAAAGGCAGCGGTAATGGCTACTCTCTGCCAAGGATCTCTCACATGTAAGATCAGCGAAGGAAACAGTGGTGCGGGCTTTGATCCTCTCCCGGGTTGACTACGCCAACGGGCTGTATCTGGGCCTTCCTGATTATATCTTTAAAAAATTGCAGGTGGTCCAGAATGCGGCAGCCTGGCTGGTTTTGAATATTCCGGCGAGGATGAGTATAGCCCCTCATCTGCGTACGCTTCACTGGCTTCCGGTAAGGAAGCACGTGGAGTTTAAGGCCTTGGTGGTAGCCCACCGCGCTTTATATGCTGGTGGACCGCCATATCTCAGGAAACGCTTCGCCTTCTATGTGCCCACTAGACTTCTGAGATCGTCATCTCAGTTGCTTGCAAGAATTCCTCGGGTGCGCCTCCAGAGAGTGGGGGGCAGATCCTTTGCGTTGAAGGCCGCTATGGCCTGGAACTTACTTCCCGTCTCTCTTCGGGCCATTAAAGAGATCAGTCAGTTTAAAAGCAGCTCAAAACTTTCTTGTTTTAACTTTCCTCTCTTTGGATCCTTACAGGCTCGCGCCGGGACACTCCTAGGAGTAGCTGTGCGCGTTACAAAACTCCTTAACATAACATAACATAACATAACATAACACGTCACCAATAAAAAGTTTGTCTGTCGCCTGTTTACCATACTGTACATCACCCTGTGGTAGCTTGTTGATGTTCGGTGGACAACACAGTGAGGCCGTCAGTTATGAACCCTGCATGCGGTACATGTGACACATGCTATGTTGCTTGTGAACCGACAGCAGACTTAAGACATCTTTTTATAAGTACTACCCTTCCCTTCATTGTGAAAAACAAGCTCTCTATACATTTCTGACAGCAGTCGGAGTATTGTGTGTCTAATTGCTCGTGTGTTGATTTTTTTTGAAGGAGTGTGTGTGTATGTGCACACGCGCACAATTGCCTGTGTGTTTGTGAAGGAGTGTGTGTGCACAACTGGCAGTGGTTTTTAAAGGAGTGTGTGTGGGCACAAATGGCAGTGTCTTTTGAAGGAGTGTGTGTGTGTGGGCGCAACTGGCAGTGTTTTTTGAAGGAGTGTGTGTGTGGGCGCAACTGGCAGTGTTTTTTGAAGGAGTGTGTGTGTGTGTGGGCACAACTGGCAGTGGTATTTGAAGGAGTGTGTGTGTGTGCATGTTTGTGTGTGCGCGCACAATTGCCTGTGTGTTTTTTGAAGGTTTGCATGCGGTGGGCAACACAGTGAGGCCGTCAGTTATGAACCCTGCATGCGGTGCATGTGACACATGCTATGTTGCTTGTGAACCGACAGCAGACGTAAGACATCTTTTTTAAAGTACTGCCCTTCCCTTCATTGTGAAAACAAGCTCTCTATACAGTTCTGACAGCAGTCGGAGTATCGTGTGTCTAATTGCTCGTGTGGTTTTTTTTTTAAGGAGCGTGTTTGTATGTGCGCGCGCACACAATTGCCTGTGTGTTTGTGAAGGAATGTGTGTGCACAACTTTTTGAAGGAGTGTGTGTGTGTGGGCGCAACTGGCAGCGTTTTCTGAAGGAGTGTGTATGTGAGCAAAACTGGCAGTGTTTTTTGAAGGAGTGTGTGTGCGTGTGTGTGTGCGCGCACAATTGCCTGTGTGTTTTTTTAAGGTGTGCACGCGGTGGGCAACACAGTGAGGCCGTCAGTTATGAATCCTGCATGCGGTGCATGTGACACATGCTATGTTGCTTGTGAACCGACAGCAGACGTAAGACATCTTTTTTTAAGTACTGCCCTTCCCTTCATTGTGAAAAACAAGCTCTCTATACATTTCTCACAGCAGTCGGAGTATCGTGTGTCTAATTTCTCGTGTGTTTTTTTTTTTTGAAGGAGTGTGTGTGTATGTTCTCTACCTCTCTATCTACCTCTCTCTCTCTACCTCTCTCTTTACCTCTTTACCTCTCTACCTCTCTCTTTACCTCTCTCTCTACCTCTCTTTCTACCTCTTTCTCTACCTCTCTCTCCCTCTCTCTCTCCCTCTGTCTCTCTACCTCTACCTCTCTATCTCTACCTCTCTACCTCTCTCTCTACCTCTCTCTCTCTACCTCTTTCTCTCTCTACCTCTCTCTCTCTCTACCTCTCTCTCTACCTCGCTCTGTCTCTAACTCTCTCTCTCTCTCTACTTCTCTCTCTCTACCTCTCTACGCGCACACATATGTACATTTATATATATATATGTAAAAATATGCATATACATTTATATATCTGTATGTGTATATATATATTATCTACTGGCGGTCGCCAGTAGATAGTTATAGTTAGGACCGTGTTTCCTTAGGAAATCTGAAAATTCTATTTTGAATAACTTTGGCGCCGGTTGACGAATCTTCGCGAAATTTTCAAAACTAATGGGGCGCTCCGCTCAGCTCCTACCCTGAAAGTCTCGGGGGGATTCGTCAAGCGGGGGCCGAGAAAGAGGGGGGTCCCAAAACGCGTTTTCCCCATGCATTTTCCCATAGGACCTTTAGTCGAAGGTACAGCCCGAACGTCTGAACAGAATTACTTGAAATTTGGCAGAGAGGTAGTCCTCAGGTCAGGGAAGTGCCTTTTGCATATATGGAGTCAATCTGTTCAGTAGTTCCTGAGAAAATTGAGTTAAAAGCACATAAATATCTTTCGCCGCGCACCGTGCGTGCACCGTGCGCGCACCCTAACGTGCGCGAGCGTAATTCTGATTGGTGGTTACATGTCAGTTAATGTTCGAATCGGTCGAAATCAGGAAGTGTCGGCCGCCACTTTGTTTGTTTTGAGTGCGAGAGTGAAAAAGGAAGGTGGCGAACGTGAAAAGGGGGCAGGGTAGAGAGTTCCTGACCCCCTAGCGTTTGTCAGGGGGTCCCTGAAGGACCCCGAAGGCAGAAAAAAACATTAAATTTTTTTTTTAAATCGCGGGGTGCGCACACGGTGCGCGCACCGTGCGCGCACGGTGACAAACCATAAAAAAAAAAAAAAAAAATTTATAATAATAAATACATAACTTAGCATTTAAAAAAACGTACAAATTTACTGAAAAAACCATAGGTTTCACACACGTTATAGTTAGGAATTAGCATTTAAAAAACCTTGCAAATTCACTTAAAAAACCATAGGTTTCACACATGTTACATTTAGGTAGACATTTCACTCGTCAAAAACCAATGAAATTCCCCTGTTATAGTTAGTTGAGATAACTATAACTCGCGCGACCGCCACTCTATCACAAGGGTGATGTCATCAGTGATGTCATGAGTGATGCCACTGACCATGTCATGAGTGATGTAATATGTGACGTCATGAGCAGAGGATTGCGGGCGCGCGAGTTATAGTTAGCTGAACTAACTATAACGGGGGAATTTCATTGGTTTTTTACGAGTGAAATGTCCACCTAACTATAACATGTGTGAAACCTATGGTTTTTTAAGTGAATTTGCAAGGTTTTTTAAATGCTAATTCCTAACTATAACGTTTGTGAAACCTATGGTTTTTTCAGTGAATATATATATACATACATACACATTACCTACTGGCGGTCGCCAGTAGGTAGTTATAGTTAGGACCCCTTTTCCATAGGAAAACCTCAACATTCTATTTTGAATAACTTTGGCGCCGGTCGACGAATCCTCGCGAATTTCTCAAAATAGGTGGAGCGCTACGCTCCGCTCCTACCCTGAAAGTCTCGGGGGGATCCGTCAAGCGGGGGCTGAGATAAAAGGGGGGTCCCAAAACGCGTTTTTCCCATGCATTTTTCCATAGGACCTTTAGAACGAGCTACAGCCCGAACGGCTGAACAGAATTACTCGAAATTTGGCAGAGAGGTAGTCCCTAGGTCAAGGAAGTGCCTTTTGTAGGTTTGGTGTAAATCTGTTCAGTAGATTCTGAGAAAATAGCCTTTAAATCAATATATATATCTGAGCCCGCTTACGGTACGCTTACCGTGCGCTTACCGTAAGCGTACGGTGGCGTGCGCGAGCGCGATTCTGATTGGCTCTTAGATCTTAGTAAATATTCGAATCGGCCGAAACCAGGAAGCGGCGGCCGCCATTTTGTGTATTTCACTCTGAAAAAAAGAGTGAAAACAAGAAAAGGGGGCAAAGAGGAGAGTTACAGACCCCCTTACATTTGTGAGGGGGTCAAAGAAGGACTGTAAAGTACAAAGAAAACATTTATTGATTTAAAAAAAAATCACGGGGTACGCGTACGGTAAGCTTACGGTAAGCGTACGGTAAAAAAAAATACAAAAATGAAATGAAATGCAGATTTAAGTGTTTAGATATTAGGGGGCTCTAAAAAGAGCCGTTGTGTTTATGAAGTGATTTTTAAGTGGTACCTACAAGTAAGTACCGATGCAGAGTCTAAGGTTCAAGAGGAAGACTCTGTTCCCTTCATCAGTGAAGTGCACACCATCTCCTCTATAAATGTCTTGCATGTCGTAACGCAAGTTGTTGTGGTAAATGGCACCCATACCATAGTCACGGAGGAAAGCAGAAACAGATTTGTTGACGTGCTTTCTTGCTTTGTCAATCTGTGGACAGAAATGATTGGACCAGTTCCATTTTTGCCTTTGGCATATGTTGGAAAACACAAAGGCAGTTTTAGGGAAAAGTGAAAACAGTTGTGCAAAGGTGTCCTTCATAAGCATTTCCAGACCTACCCCAGTCAAAGTGCCTAGGTCATTGCCACCACAGTGCACTATTATGAGGTCAGGGTGTTGGATTTGTATGAAGGATTTCACCAATGGCATCAATTGGTGCCACTTTAACCCTCTCTGACCAATCCATTTAATGTCTACATTTGGCAAAGCAAGGTCTCTCACCATATCTGTTTTCTCTGCAAACTTTTCACTCCAGAAGACATAGCTGTGCCCTACAATCCACACTGTGAACATCTTCAAAGGAGAACTGGATGCACTCAGGAGGTGTCTTTCAGTAGAATGGCAATATGAAAAGAAAGACAGTTTGGAAATGGAGGCATACATATTTTTTTTTAAAAAAAAAGAACTGATTGGCTGTTTCATACCATTCTAGAATAAAAACTAGGCTGTATGTGTAAATTAATAGAAGCATGTTTTGTATTGGTACAGAAAAATGTGTTACCAAAGAACAGTACTATGGATTTGCTGTTAGGTTTGAAAAGTCAAGCACTCTTGCTCTGTGGAATTGAAACATTGTTTGGCGAACTTCTGACCTAACTCAACACAGCAGTGTTCCATGAGCTGTTGCTATGGTAGCAGGCAGAAGTCAAGTTGCACCACAAACTTACAAAAAAAACTGTGTGCCCTGTAGAGGTGGGGGTCCCCAGGGTAGGGGGGTCCACGAGAACCCCCCACTTAATTAACCCCGGGTAGGTGGCGGTAAAATAATCCCATACATAAGAGGGCTTTTGTTTCCTCGATCTCTGCCTCAAGACAGTGCTGCTAGTGCTAGCCTCACTCTCAGAAGAGCTCTGCTGTTCTGCCATCGTATCCCAAAGACAAACCAGCTCCTTCTCCCAAGGGATCACAAGCAGAAATGAGGGGAATGGGTGTGGTGTAGGAGAGTTCTAGAACTGAAAGTAGTTTCAACCAATCAAAAGTTGTGTTTCATGATCACATGACCTACCGTACGCTTACGGTACGCTTACGGTGCGCTTACGGCAAAAGTGCGCATGCGCGTAAAAAAGACACGCGCTTGCGCGCATGCGCATAACAGTCACTCCCGGCACTTCCGCGTAACGTGCGCGTGTAGCGTACACGCGTACGCGTCCCACGCGGAGTACACGCGGCTACGCAAATTGCGTAACTATACGCAAGCAGCGTAGGAAAATTACGGGCGTTGCGTAAACCGTACGCTTACCGTGAGCTTACGGTACGCGTACTAAAAAAATTTAAAAAAAAATAGAAAAAAAGTACTGCAAATAAATTTTACATGTTTATTTTAAAAAATATATTAAAAAAAACATATTAAAGAATTTTAAAAATTTAATCATAGTCTTTATAAAAGGTAGGAAAATTAAAATAAAAATATGTTAGAAAAAATAGAAGAAAAAAAAAAAATTAGCATTTAAAAAACCTTGCAAATTCACTGAAAAAACCATGGGTTTCACACACGTTATAGTTAGGAATTAGCATTTAAAAAACCTTGCAAATTCACTGAAAAAACCATGGGTTTCACACACGTTATAGTTAGGAATTAGCATTTAAAAAACCTTAGAAATTCACTGAAAAAACCATAGGTTTCACACATGTTATAGTTAGCTGGACATTTTACTCGTAAAAAACCATTGAAATTGCCCCGTTATAGTTAGTTCAGCTAACTATAACTCGCGCGCCCGCAATGCACTGCTGATGACGTCACATATTACATCACTCATGACATGGTCAGTGACATCACTCATGACATCACTGATGACATCTCAAATGACATCACTGATGACCTCACTGATGACATCATCCTTGTGATAGAGTGGCAGACCTCCTCTCACCCTAATATAACTTTTGATACACACATACAAAAATAGAGACTAAAATTTACAAACGAATTGACATACCAATACCAGTAACAACAACCTCTTCAGTAATTCTAAGATCCACATACACATCCATTCATTCACCAACTGTTCAATACAGTCACTCATACATGTACTCACTCATCATATGTACTCATACACCTATACATCCTGTCACACAATGCCACTCATCCATAGAGTTACTTACACACATAGTCACTCATGCTAATAAAGAATCAAACATCCATTTACTTGCATATACAGTTATACACACACCACCACACTTCTACAGAAACTTACACATACTTAGTCTTTTAAACAATCACTTATAGAAACACATACTTATTCATACAGGAACTCTTTCAATCTCTCACTCTCACATATACTCACTTATATACACCAATAGTCACATATACTAGTTTAAAACATATGTAGTTACTCATAAAGACACTATTGAGACAGTCATTCACTCACTAACACACCCATACACACACTCATCCACCCATACAGTCCTGCACACATGCTGTGTTAAACACATACAAACAGTGAGTCAGTCATTCATGCACCTATGCACTACGTAATACCCTCCACCAAACCATGCAGACACTCATACTGATACTCAAAAAAACAACTAATATCCTATATAGACACCTATGTAGCTACTCACCAACCCATGCAGCCACTCATACACAAAGTGAGAGACTGATACAGATATTTACATATTTAAACATTACTCACTAAGCCATGTATTCACTATGATACACTTAATCAGTCAGTTACACAATCAATTTTTCAAAAAGAAATCATCCATTTAGACAGTAATATACCCATTTATTCTTCCATCGACCTTGAGATATACATATATAAAACATATTTAATTTTCAGAAAAACACACATTCACTGGATGATGTCATCAGTGAGGTCATCAGTGATGTCATTTGAGATGTCATCAGTGATGTCATGAGTGATGTCACTGACCATGTCATGAGTGATGTAATATGTGACGTCATCAGCAGTGCATTGCGGGCGCGCGAGTTATAGTTAGCTGAACTAACTATAACGGGGCAATTTCAATGGTTTTTTACGAGTAAAATGTCCAGCTAACTATAACATGTGTGAAACCTATGGTTTTTTCAGTGAATTTCTAAGGTTTTTTAAATGCTAATTCCTAACTATAACGTGTGTGAAACCCATGGTTTTTTCAGTGAATTTGCAAGGTTTTTTAAATGCTAATTCCTAACTATAACGTGTGTGAAACCCATGGTTTTTTCAGTGAATATAAACATATATATATACATCTGCATATCTATATAAATACAAATATATATATATATATATATATATATATATTCCACGTTATAGTTAGATCAGGTAACTATAACTTGCGCTCCCTCAATAAACTGCTGATGACGTCACATATTACATCACTCATGACATGGTCAGTGGCATCACTCATGACATCAATGATGACATCTGAAATTACACATTGTGGATTGCGGTCGCGCAAGTTATAGTTACCTGATCTAACTATAACGTGGAATTTCATTGGTTTTTTACGAGTGAAATGTACAGCTAACTATAACATGTGTGAAACCTATGGTTTTTTAAGTGAATTTGCAAGGTTTTGTAAATGATAATTCCTAACTATAACGTGTGCGAAACCTATGGTTTTTTCAGTGAATTTGTACGTTTTTTTAAATGCTAAGTTATGTATTTATTTATTTATTTTTCTTCTGGTTTTTCACTGTGCGCACACCCTGCGCGCACGTACGGTAAGCTTACCGTACGCGCACTCCGCGATTTTTTTTAAAAATTATTAAATGTATTTTTCGTACTTTTGGGTCCTTCTTGGACCCCCTGACAAACACTAGCGGGTCTGCAACTCTCTTCGTTGCCCCATTTTCACGTTCCCCACCTTTGTTTCTCAGTGCGAGAGACAGAAAATGGCGGCCGACACTTCCTGATTTCGACCGATTCGAATGTTTACAGTCATGTAACCACCAATCAGAATTGAGCTCGCGCACGGCACCGTACGCGTACGGTAAGCTTACGGTAAGCGCACGGAGCGCGCTTACAGATATATATATTGATTTAAATGCTATTTTCTCAGGACCTACTGAACAGATTTACACCAGACCTACAAAAGGCACATCCTTGACCTGAGGACTACCTCTCTGCCAAATTTCAAGTAATTCTGTTCAGCCGTTCGGGCTGTAGCTCGGACTAAAGGTCCTATGGGAAAATGCATGGGGAAAACGCGTTTTGGGACCCCCCTTTTTTCTCAGCCCCTGCTTGACGAATCCCCCCGAGACTTTCAGGGTAGGAGCGGAGCGTAGCACCCCATTAGTTTTGAAAATTTCGCGAGGATTCGTCGACCGGCGCCAAAGTTATTCCAAATAGAATGTTGCGGATTTCCTATGGAAACACGGTCCTAACTATAACTATCTACTGGCGACCGCCAGTAGATAATATATATATATATATATATTACCTACTGGCGGTCGCCAGTAGGTAGTTATAGTTAGGACCACGTTTCCATAGGAAATCCGCAACATTCTATTTTGAATAACTTTGGCGCCGGTTGACGAATCCTCGCAAATTTTTCAAAATAGGTGGGGCGCTACGCTCCGCTCCTACCCTGAAAGTCTCGGGGGGATTCGTCAAGCGGGGGCTGAGATAAAAGGGGGGTCCCAAAACGCGTTTTTCCCATGCATTTTTCCATAGGACCTTTAGACACAGCTACAGCCCGAACGGCTGAACAGAATTACTTGAAATTTGGCAGAGAGGTAGTCCTCAAGTCAAGGAAGTGCCTTTTGTAGGTTTGGTGTAAATCTGTTCAGTAGATTCTGAGAAAATAGCCTTTAAATCAATATATATATCTGAGCCAGCTTACGGTGCGCTTACGGTGCGCTTACCGTACGCGTACGGTGACGTGCGCGAGCGCGATTCTGATTGGCCCTTAGATCTTAGTAAACATTCGAATCGGTCGAAACCAGGAAGCGTCGGCCGCCATTTTCTCTCTCGCACTCTGACAGGGGGTGGAAAAACAAAGCCCCAAAACATGTAAAGGGGCTGTTTAGACAGCTCCCAAGCACCTAGCCATGTCCATGGAGTCCCCAACGACCCCCCAAGGGAAAAAAGGCAATTTAAATTTTTTCGAAAATTTCGCCGATTACGCTTACCGTACGCGTACGGTAAAAAATTAAATAAAAAAAAAAAAAATATCCACACTCTCCCCACCCCGTGTGCAAAAGGTGCCCGAAGGGAACCTTTTGTGCATGGCTTATTAGAGATAAAAATAACACATATTTTAAATATCACAGCGATGCTCATCATATTTCCACCATGTGCGCACGGTGCGCGAAGCGCATTGTGCGTTCATGGCCCATGTAGCGTAACGTGGGCACGCGGTGCGCGAAGCGCACCGCGTGCTCACTGTGCACGCACAGTGCGCAAAGCGCACCGTGCGCGCACGGAACGAACTGCGTTAAGTGGGCGCACACGCCACAAATGGCGTAAAGTAACTTAGCATTTAAAAAACCGTACAAATTCACTGAAAAAACCATAGGTTTCACACATGTTATAGTTAGCTGGACATTTTACTGATAAAAAACCAATGAAATTCCCCCGTTATAGTTACTGTAGGCAACTATAACTCACGCGACCGTAATCCTCTGCTGATGACATATGTGTCTTTATGAAAAAAAAATATTTGTAATATATGTATAGCTAAAATTTAATGGAAGAAGACATGGGCAAATAAGTGTCTAAATACAGTATTAGCATCAGCAGAGGATTGCGGTCGCGTGAGTTATAGTTGCCTACAGTAACTATAACGGGGGAATTTCATTGGTTTTTTATCAGTAAAATGTCCAGCTAACTATAACATGTGTGAAACCTATGGTTTTTTCAGTGAATATATATATATATATATATGCATGTTATGTACATAAAAGTTTGAAAAACACTAATAAAAGCAAAGCTAAAAAGTCACCTAATTACAAACAGAATTGCTTTAACTTACACGACGGTGAGAGCTATTGCATTTTCAATGCTTGTTAAATAGGCAGGCACTGATAGACATAAAGATGTTAGCTTGCACTGTGAATGCCAGCAGCGGCCGGTGCAGTTAAGCGTGGTGGGGCGGGGCGGAACAGGGCACTGCGGGGGGTATGTCGACAGAGGACGAAACAGGAGTGATTTTTTAATTTAATTTGCCCTATCCTGTCGTCTGTCGACATTCCCCCCACAGCGCCCCACCCCCACCGCACAGACGCTGCTGGCGAATGCAGCTTGCTCTCCACAGTCTTTGTTGGACCAAACTTCTACTAGTACTCTTGGAGAATGCAGAGTATTCCTTTCGGTATGACTAGTAGAGGCTAAGCCAGGAGGAATAGACTGTTATGTTTTTACTAGATATTAAGGAACTAATTTATTGTACATTTTTTGCTAAAATAGATTAAAATTAACAATGAGTCTCCTCTTGGTCTAATTATACTTGCTGCTTTTACCAGGTACAAACATTGAGTCTGTTGTATCTGGATTATGAATATATTATATTAATTGGATGTATAATGAATGTTATGCAAAACGTTTATGGGAAATCCCTCAAAGAAATAATTCTAGATGATCATCATTCTTATCACGCTTATCCTGAAAATAGAAAAAATGCCAGCACACCCACAACGTACAATTTTTTCCATTGCTGTTTTTAAATTCTTGCCTGATTAACGAGATTGTACAAAGCTGTGTAAAAT
Organism: Triturus cristatus; assembly: GCF_964204655.1. Lineage (NCBI taxonomy): Eukaryota > Metazoa > Chordata > Amphibia > Caudata > Salamandridae > Triturus > Triturus cristatus. Next base: position 9,358,703 of record NC_140579.1, on the reverse strand, counting down.
TATGCAGTATTGCATTGTACTAAGTGCACAACTCCGTATTCACTATGAATCATTTGCCGATGAGGTCATTGGTCACTCGTGGGAAAAATGTTTGGGCAGCCCAAAACACGATTTAGCAATGGAGCATGGTGCACAGACGAGCACGCAGTATTTTGTGAGTTTTGTACTAGAGGTTCACTCTCAAGTACACATCTCGATGCACAGCTGCCTATGCGGAATTCACATATTATGGTGCCAATTCCGATCCGGTAAAAAAATTCCCCGTCCGACTCGTATCCGGATTTTTTTCCGTCCGAATCGTCAAAGTAGCGTACAAACTGCCAAGTACGATTCGAACGGAAAAAAGTCCATACGAATCGCATTGGGAAGATTTCCCCACACGTCCTCGGGTCGGGAAAAGTCACCGACACGTCCCCGGTCGAAAAACCCACCGTGCGGAAAAATAAAGTCCGACTGCGCAAGTACGATCCCTCCCGTCCTCCCCATTTCACAACCGTACGCAAAAAACACCGTCCGAACCGAACTCCCATAGCAACCATGGAGACATGTGCCCGCATACGCGCCGAACACCCCACCACCCCCCCCGCCCGCGTATGTACGCACCGAACCCCCACCCCAGCAGTGCATGTACGCCCCGAACCCCCACCCGTGTATGTACGCCCCAAACCACCACCCGTGTATGTACGCACCGAACCCCCACCCCAGCAGAGTATGTACGCCCCGAACCCCCACCCGTGTATGTACGGACCGAACCCCCACCCGTGTATGTACGCACCCAACCCCCACCCCAGCAGTGTATGTACGCCCCGAACCCCCACCCGAGTATGTACGCACCGAACCACCACCCGTGTATGTACGCACCAAACCCCCACCCGTGCATGTACGCCCCCGAACCCCCACCCGTGTATGTACGTACCAAACCCCCACCCGTGTATGAACGGACCGAACCCCCACCCGTGTATGTACGCACCCAACCCCCACCCCAGCAGTGTATGTACGCCCCGAACCCCCACCCGAGTATGTACGCACCGAACCACCACCCGTGTATGTACGCACCAAACCCCCACCCGTGCATGTACGCCCCCGAACCCCCACCCGTGTATGTACGCACCAAACCCCCACCCGTGTATGAACGGACCGAACCCCCCCGCCGTGTATGTACGCACCGAACCCCCCCCAGCCGTGTATGTACGCACCGAACCACCACCCGTGTATGTACGCACCCAACCCCCACCCCAGCAGTGTATGTACGCCCCGAACCCCCACCCGAGTATGTACGCACCGAACCACCACCCGTGTATGTACGCACCAAACCCCCACCCGTGCATGTACGCCCCCGAACCCCCACCCGTGTATGTACGCACCGAACCCCCACCCGTGTATGTATGCCCCCGAACCCCCACCCGTGTATGTACGCACCGAACCCCCACCCGTGTATGTATGCCCCCGAACCCCCCCAGCCGTGTATGTACGCACCGAACCACCACCCGTGTATGTATGCCCCCGAACCCCCACCTGTGTATGCACGCACCAAACCCCCCCAGCCGTGTATGTACGCACCAAACCCCCCCCAGCCGTGTATGTACGCACCGAACCACCACCCGTGTATGTACGCACCAAACCCCCACCCCAGCCGTGTATGTACGCACCGAACCACCACCCGTGTATGTACGCCCCCGAACCCCCACCCGTGTATGTACGCACCAAATCCCCCCCCAGCCGTGTATGTACGCACCAAACCCCCCCCAGCCGTGTATGTACGCACCGAACCACCACCCGTGTATGTACGCACCAAACCCCCACCCGTGCATGTACGCCCCCGAACCCCCACCCGTGTATGTACGCACCGAACCCCCACCCGTGTATGTACGCCCCCGAACCCCCACCCGTGTATGTACGCACCGAACCCCCACCCGTGTATGTACGCCCCCGAACCCCCCCCAGCCGTGTATGTACGCACCGAACCACCACCCGTGTATGTACGCCCCCGAACCCCCACCCGTGTATGTACGCACCAAACCCCCCCCAGCCGTGTATGTACGCACCAAACCCCCCCCAGCCGTGTATGTACGCACCGAACCACCACCCGTGTATGTACGCACCAAACCCCCACCCCAGCCGTGTATGTACGCACCGAACCACCACCCGTGTATGTACGCCCCCGAACCCCCACCCGTGTATGTACGCACCAAACCCCCCCCAGCCGTGTATGTACGCACCAAACCCCCCCAGCCGTGTATGTACGCACCGAACCACCACCCGTGTATGTACGCACCAAACCCCCACCCGTGCATGTACGCCCCCGAACCCCCACCCGTGTATGTACGCACCAAACCCCCACCCGTGTATGAACGGACCAAACCCCCCCAGCCGTGTATGTACGCACCGAACCCCCCCCAGCCGTGTATGTACGCACCGAACCACCACCCGTGTATGTACGCACCCAACCCCCACCCCAGCAGTGTATGTACGCCCCGAACCCCCACCCGAGTATGTACGCACCGAACCACCACCCGTGTATGTACGCACCAAACCCCCACCCGTGCATGTACGCCCCCGAACCCCCACCCGTGTATGTACGCACCGAACCCCCACCCGTGTATGTACGCCCCCGAACCCCCACCCGTGTATGTACGCACCGAACCCCCACCCGTGTATGTACGTGTTGGACAGGCCTCACAGACGGCTTGCTCCCTCCCCGCACGGCAGGGCCTGAACTCCGGCCCACCTGGCATATCCCCGCGACAAGCACCCGTACTCCGTCTCCCGACGGACCCTCTGCCCCCGGACCCCTACTCATCACGGGGTCCAGCCCCACCGGCTTCCCCGGCCGGGTCAAGCCGCCCTCTTGGGCCCTGCACCACGCGGCCGCATGGCCTCACCTCGACCCTAACCCCGGGCCTGGCCGGCCCCGACATCCCGGCACCACCATCCACCCAGGAGGTGAGCGGACCACTTGGCAGGTCAATGGGAGAACGAAGTGTCAAGGGCTCTCCCCCGCCAGGTGCCGATCGCCCCCAGCTCCCCCCAGGCACTGGCTCCACCCCCTGCTGGGTGTCTGGACACCTTCATCCCGGACCCTCCGACCTCCAAGTGCGAGGGTCCGGACATCAAAGGGCACCAGCCCTATAACTGAGGCAGCTCCGGAGCAGGAAGGCAGTTGTATCCTGGAGTCGAGAGACACCGAGTGAACTCAACCTTGACGGTCTACTGGCGCTGCCGTAGCCGCTCTTGTGAACCATCGTCCTGCTTTCTGGCGCTGCCGCGGCCTTCTGCAACATTCATCTTCCTGGGACCTGCTGGCGCTGCCGCGGCCCGTTGTAACGACCATCCTCACCGGGACCTGCTGGCGCTGCCGCGGCCTTCTGCAACCTTCATCTTCCTGGGACCTGCTGGCGCTGCCGCGGCCCGTTGTAACGACCATCCGCACCGGGACCTGCTGGCGCTGCCGCGGACCGTACATCTTCCGGGGACCTGCTGGCGCTGCCGCGGCCCGTTGTATCGACCACCCGCACCGGGACCTGCTGGCGCTGCCGCGGTCCGTACCACCTAACCACCAAGCTCGAGGATTGTGAGCTCATCATCATCTCATCCGAACTACCTGATTGGTAAATAGACTGTCCCGCTACCCCCTTCCCTACCTTGCGAGACTCTAATCGAGGGGACCCCCGAGTCCAGACCTCCTTGTACCATTCAACCGTATCTTAAATAAGTGCTTATAAAGAACACTGAACCTTATCCGTGTGTGATATCTGTCTGTGGGGGGGAAGTTACTTGTCTGTACGATCGCTGGAGACGGCTCTCCCCGGAGACCTCTCCCCCTGACCCCGGCCGGCCCTCCCGGTCCGTCTACCTTTTCTAACATTGGTGGCCAGCGGCGCGATCCGAATCAACGCGTAATCGTACAGAGAGTAGCTCACCCCACGACATAAGCACGATGTCGACCAAAGATAGCAGCTCCACCGAGAAATTCCAAATGGAGAAATTAGAAGAATACAACCACCGCGAACTGAGACAATTTTGCATAGAACTTGGCATTGCTACCACCGGCCTGAGTACCAAGGATGATCTAAAGCGCGCTCTTGAGTCATGGACAGAAACTGGGGTCACAGGACCCTCCGACCAAAGCAGCGTCACACCAGACCAAAACAGCATCACACCAGAGGGGAACGCCACGGCTCCCGAGGAGCGGGGAACGGGCCTCTCGCAAGAGGAGATCCGAGAAAGAGACAGAGTCAGATTACACGAGTTGGAGATGGCACGACTCAAGATGGATGGGGAACTCAAGTTAGCTGAACAGAAACTCAACCTCGAGCATATGCGGCTTCGAGAGGAACGAGAAGAAAAGCAGAGACAGAGAGAGCTGGAAGAGAAAAAAATAACGCTCGAGCACGAGCGCCGACTAGCGGAAATAGAACTGCGCAAACAGAATAAGGAACTGGGGGTGCCTGAGCGACCACACACCCCGGGGCCAAGTGAGAAAAAAGTTCACATCCCCAAGGATGTTGTCCGCGAATATGTCCGAGAAGACGACATACAACAGTGGTTTAAAGCCTATGAGATCGCAATGACCTCCCACCGGATCGACCGGAGTGATTGGGGAGCCGGACTTTGGGGGAGATTTATCAACGAGGGTCGCGATGCCCTGCTGCAGCTCCCCGATCACCAAATGTCGTCCTACGACCACATGAAGGCTGCCCTCCTCACCCGCTACGGCCTCACGCCCGAGATGTACCGCCAGAGGTTCAGAGATTGCACCCGGATCCCAGGTACAACTTGGGTAGAATACGTGAACTATTTCAGCCGGGCCTTCGAGGGTTGGATCAAGGGAAGTCAGGTCACCACCTACGAACAACTCTTCAACCTTATGGTATGGGAGCACCTGTCAAACAACTGTTTCGTCGAGCTCAGGCAGCACCTACTCGACAGTAAACTGACTGACCCCCGGCAGCTCGCCGCCGAAGCTGACCGGTGGGAAAGCACCCGAGTGGGCCGGAGAGGGCCACACGACCAGAACAGAAGCAACCAAGGCCAGCACCGTCCTCGGGGAGGAGGAGGGGGCCAGGGGCGAGGGAGAGACGCCTTACCAGCAACCCCCGTGGCCAGCACCCCGCCTCCGGCCGGCCGGGGCAACCCCCCGTTGCGGCCTGGGTACCGAGCCAACGTCACGTGCCACCGGTGCCAGCGACTAGGCCACTACGCCAATGACCCGAACTGCCCGCTAAACCAAACACCCAAGCCCCGCCAGGTAGCTGCCGCTGCCCTAGGGGAAGAGCAATCATCGGAGGGACCCGAAGAGTACGAGCCGGCCCAGCAAGGGTGGGAACCGGCCGCCATGGTCCTGGCGTGCTTAGGGGGAAGAGACATGGTTCCGCGGGCTCCCCTACCCGCCAACACCAGAAAATACGGTCAGTGGGTGACCATTAATGGACAGAGAGCCGAGGCCTTGCGTGACACCGGCGCCAGCGTGACGGCCGTCCGCTGTCATCTGGTGAAGCCCGAGCAGATCCTGCCGAACATTCTCTGCCCCGTCCGCTCGGCAGATAACTCTGAGAGTATGTGTAAGATGGCCTGCGTCCCGTTTGAATGGGGAGGGGTCTCCGGCCTACTGAAGGTGACGGTCCGGGACGATGCCCCCATGGACTGCCTCCTGGGGAATGACCTCGAGAGTTCCCCGTGGGCCACCGTCGAGAAAAGAGAGCACCTGGGAATGCTGGGCCTCCCGGACTGGGCCTGCATAACCACCCGATCCATGGCCGCCCGTGCCGCCCCCCGATCAGAAGAAACCGAATGGCCAGCACCTCCGCCCCCGGTTGCCCCCGTAGAGGACAACGGCGAGTCCGACCTCCCGGACCCGACTACCGAAGAAGACGCGCAACACCAGGACCTTCCGGATCTGGCTCAGTGGCGTCAAGAAGGGGGGCCCACCCAAGAACAGTTCCGCCAGGAACAAAAGACCTGTCCCTCCCTCGAGGGACTCCGCCAACAAGCCAGTACCCAAAACGCCGGGGACACCACCGGAACCCACTGGGTCTACTGGGATAACGACCTGCTCTACAGCGAGCAAAGAATCGCCGAGCTGGGGGCCGGTCGAGTTCTGGTGGTACCGCTCCGCTTCCGAGACTTTCTGCTCAACCTGGCCCACGATGTCCCCCTGGCTGGACACCTGGGCCAGGACAAAACGTACAGTCGCCTGGTGACCCACTTTTTCTGGCCGAAAATGAGGAATGACGTCCTGAACCACTGCCGATCTTGCCCCACATGCCAAGCCAGCGGGAAGAGTGGTCGGAAGCTGAAGGCCCCTCTGCAACCCTTCCCTGTGGTCACCACCCCGTTCGAGAGGGTGGGGATAGACATTGTGGGGCCTCTGGACCCCCGCACGGCACAAGGACACAGGTTCATCTTGGTACTAGTGGACCATGCCACCCGCTACCCCGAGGCGGTGCCCCTACGGACAGTGACAGCTCCGGTGGTTGGCCGGGCCCTGATGGGGATCTTCTCCCGGGTAGGCTTCCCCCGAGAAGTCGTCAGCGACCGAGGTACGAATTTCATATCTAAATACATGAAGTCCCTCTGGCAACAATGCGGGGTCACCTACAGATTCACGACCCCCTATCACCCCCAAGGGAACGGACTAGTGGAGCGTTTTAACCGCACTCTCAAGGGGATGATTGGGGGATTGGAAGAGCCTCTCCGTCGCCAGTGGGATGTACTGCTCCCGTGCCTCCTCTTCGCCTACCGGGAAGTTCCCCAGAAGTCCCTCGGTTTTAGCCCCTTCGAACTCCTGTACGGGCACCCTGTGCGAGGGCCCCTCAGCCTAGTCAAGGAAGGTTGGGAGATGGCCCCCTTAACGACCCCTCCAGACGTCTTCAAATACATCCTGGCCTTACGAAACCAGACCCGGCGCTTCAGGGAGATGGCCAAGGCGAACCTCGAGGCCAGCCAGGAGGACATGAAGAGGTGGTATGATCACAATGCCTCCTCCGTTGAATTCGAGCCTGGGCAGCAAGTATGGGTGATGTCCCCCACCGAACCATGTGCCCTGCAAGATAAGTGGACGGGGCCCTTCAAAGTGGTCGAGCGTAAAAGCCCCGTCACTTACCTCATCGACATGGGGTCCTCCCGGAACCCCCTTCGGGTCCTCCACACCAACCGGCTCAAACCACACTTTGTGCGCTCCGAACTAAGCCTCTTGATGGCTACAGACAGTGGTACAGAAGACGACTCCGAGCCCCTCCCGGATCTCCTGAAGACTCAGGAGAAGGACGGCTCCGTGGACGGGGTCCGGCTCTCTGACGCCCTCACTTCGGAGCAACGCCAGGACTGCCGGGACCTCCTGCTGCAGTTCGCTGCCCTGTTCTCCCTCACCCCCGGGGTCACCCCTTGGTGTTTGCACGACGTAGACACCGGGGACAGTCCCCCTGTCCGGCACCGGGCCTACCGCGTACCAGATCGGGTACGGGCCTGCATACAGGAGGAAGTGGCCAAGATGCTCACGATCGGGGTCATCGAGCCCTCGGACAGTCCCTGGGCCAGTCCGGTTGTATTAGTCCCCAAGGCCGCTGCCCCCGGCACCGCACCTGAACTGAGATTCTGCGTCGACTACCGGGGCTTGAACGCTGTCACCCGGACCGACGCTCACCCCATCCCCCGAGCAGACGAGCTGATCGACCGGCTGGGGGCCGCCCGCTACCTTAGTATCTTCGACCTAACGGCGGGCTACTGGCAGATCGGCCTCACACCCAGGGCTCAGGAACGGTCAGCCTTCTCCACCCCCGATGGCCACTATCAATTTAAGGTCATGCCCTTTGGCATGAAGAATGCCCCCGCCACGTTCCAACGCCTTGTGAACCAGGTCTTGGCGGGGCTCGAAGAATTCAGCGCTGCCTACCTGGACGATATCGCTGTATACAGCCGCCACTGGTCCGACCACCTCCGTCACCTCCAAGAGGTCCTACAAGCCCTCCAGCGGGCCGGCCTCACCATTAAGGCCGGCAAGTGCCAAATTGGCCAAGGGTCTGTGACCTACCTTGGGCACCAAGTGGGAAGCGGGCTGGTGGCCCCACTACAACTTAAGATTGCGGCCATCCAGTCCTGGCAGCCCCCCGTCACCCAGACCGAGGTCCGAGCCTTCTTGGGGCTCACCGGCTACTACCGGCGATTCGTGAAGGACTACGGCAGCATCGTGGGGCCCCTCACGGGTCTCACATCCAAGAACCAACCGAAGCGGGTCAACTGGACTCCTGATTGTCAAGCGGCCTTCGAGGAGCTGAAGGCCGCCCTGTGCACCGCCCCTGTGCTCCAGGCCCCCGATTACAGTCGGGAATTTGTGGTGCAGACCGACGCCTCCGACCACGGCATCGGAGCCGTCCTCTCTCAGTTGAACCCCGAAGGTCATGACCAGCCGGTGGCCTTCATCAGTCGACGTCTCCTGGCCCGAGAACAGCGTTGGAGCACCATCGAGAGGGAGGCATTTGCAGTAGTGTGGGCCCTCAAAAAGCTCCGACCCTATCTCTTCGGTACCCACTTCCGGGTACAAACCGACCATCGACCCCTGCAATGGCTGATGCAGATGCGGGGGGAGAACCCAAAACTCTTGCGCTGGTCCATTTCCCTGCAGGGAATGGACTTCACCGTGGAGCACCGACCAGGCCAAGACCACGCCAACGCGGATGGCCTGTCCCGCTTTTTCCGCCTCGACGAAGAGAGTCCCCAAGGAGATGGGTGACTCTCCCCGCCTTCAGCTGGGGGGGACGCATGTTGGACAGGCCTCACAGACGGCTTGCTCCCTCCCCGCACGGCAGGGCCCGAACTCCGGCCCACCTGGCATATCCCCGCGACAAGCACCCGTACTCCGTCTCCCGACGGACCCTCTGCCCCCGGACCCCTACTCATCACGGGGTCCAGCCCCACCGGCTTCCCCGGCCGGGTCAAGCCGCCCTCTTGGGCCCTGCACCACGCGGCCGCATGGCCTCACCTCGACCCTAACCCCGGGCCTGGCCGGCCCCGACATCCCGGCACCACCATCCACCCAGGAGGTGAGCGGACCACTTGGCAGGTCAATGGGAGAACGAAGTGTCAAGGGCTCTCCCCCGCCAGGTGCCGATCGCCCCCAGCTCCCCCCAGGCACTGGCTCCACCCCCTGCTGGGTGTCTGGACACCTTCATCCCGGACCCTCCGACCTCCAAGTGCGAGGGTCCGGACATCAAAGGGCACCAGCCCTATAACTGAGGCAGCTCCGGAGCAGGAAGGCAGTTGTATCCTGGAGTCGAGAGACACCGAGTGAACTCAACCTTGACGGTCTACTGGCGCTGCCGTAGCCGCTCTTGTGAACCATCGTCCTGCCTGCTGGCGCTGCCGCGGCCTTCTGCAACATTCATCTTCCTGGGACCTGCTGGCGCTGCCGCGGCCCGTTGTAACGACCATCCTCACCGGGACCTGCTGGCGCTGCCGCGGCCTTCTGCAACCTTCATCTTCCTGGGACCTGCTGGCGCTGCCGCGGCCCGTTGTAACGACCATCCGCACCGGGACCTGCTGGCGCTGCCGCGGACCGTACATCTTCCGGGGACCTGCTGGCGCTGCCGCGGCCCGTTGTATCGACCACCCGCACCGGGACCTGCTGGCGCTGCCGCGGTCCGTACCACCTAACCACCAAGCTCGAGGATTGTGAGCTCATCATCATCTCATCCGAACTACCTGATTGGTAAATAGACTGTCCCGCTACCCCCTTCCCTACCTTGCGAGACTCTAATCGAGGGGACCCCCGAGTCCAGACCTCCTTGTACCATTCAACCGTATCTTAAATAAGTGCTTATAAAGAACACTGAACCTTATCCGTGTGTGATATCTGTCTGTGGGGGGGAAGTTACTTGTCTGTACGATCGCTGGAGACGGCTCTCCCTGGAGACCTCTCCCCCTGACCCCGGCCGGCCCTCCCGGTCCGTCTACCTTTTCTAACAGTACGCCCCCGAACCCCCCCCCAGCCGTGTATGTACGCACCGAACCACCACCCGTGTATGTACGCCCCCGAACCCCCACCCGTGTATGTACGCACCAAACCCCCCCCCAGCCGTGTATGTACGCACCAAACCCCCCCCCCCAGCCGTGTATGTACGCACCGAACCACCACCCGTGTATGTACGCACCAAACCCCCACCCCAGCCGTGTATGTACGCACCGAACCACCACCCGTGTATGTACGCCCCCGAACCCCCACCCGTGTATGTACGCACCCAACCCCCCCCCAGCCGTGTATGTACGCACCGAACCCCCACCCGTGTATGTACGCACCAAACCCCCACCCCAGCCGTGTATGTACGCACCGAACCACCACCCGTGTATGTACGCCCCCGAACCCCCACCCGTGTATGTACGCACCAAACCCCCCCCCAGCCGTGTATGTACGCACCGAACCACCACCCGTGTATGTACGCCCCCGAACCCCCACCCGTGTATGTACGCACCCAACCCCCCCCAGCCGTGTATGTACGCACCGAACCCCCACCCGTGTATGTACGCACCAAACCCCCACCCCAGCCGTGTATGTACGCACCGAACCACCACCCGTGTATGTACGCCCCCGAACCCCCACCCGTGTATGTACGCACCCAACCCCCCCCCAGCCGTGTATGTACGCACCCAACCCCCACCCGTGTATGTACGCCCCCGAACCCCCACCCGTGTATGTACGCACCGAACCCCCACCCGTGTATGTACGCCCCCGAACCCCCCCCAGCCGTGTATGTACGCACCGAACCACCACCCGTGTATGTACGCACCAAACCCCCACCCCACCAGGGAATGTACGGACCGCACCCCCACCAGTGCATGTACGGACCGTACTGACGCCAAAAAAACACGTACTGAACCAGGACAAACCATACTTACACAAGGAGAGTCAAGTAGAGTTTCCCCACACCACCAAACATGCCCAACAACCCCACAAACATCACATACACTCACCTGCAACTGCCAAACTGCCAAACAGAGGCCCAAAACTCAATCACTCCTCATAACACACCCACACAAATTCCAAACACAGCCACACCCACAAATGGACCAATAAAAATGGACCACACACACAAACCATGAGCCTTTGCAACAGACCCACTGCTGCCAGAGCCCACAGACGACCCACACCACCATACTTGAACCTCACACTTGCATACCTTCACACAACCACCTACACAAACACCCCCTCATCACATTCACACACACACCTCCACTACCACACCCACACACCCACAACCATCCACACCCACACCCCCACAACCATCCACACCCACACCCCCACAACCATCCACACCCACACCCCACGCCATGTCCACCACCAAGAATCCAAAGTTCACAAAGGAGGAGCTGGAGATCCTTGTCGACGAAATCCTCAGAGTCGAGCCACAGCTCTTTGGGACATTGGTCAGACAGACCAGCATATCCGAAAAAACGGCCATGTGGCAGAGGATCGTCGATTCTGTGAATGCTGTTGGGACCACCAGAAGGACCAGGCACGAGTGCCAATCCAGGTGGTACGATCTGCGGAGGACGGTCAAGAGGAAGATGACTGACAATCACAACCAGGGGAACATCACTGGAGGAGGGCCGCCCCCCAGACCGGTACAATACCATCCCTGGGAGGAGAAGGTGATGTCCACGCTGGCGGTGGAGGGACTACACGGACTGCCAGGACTCCCAGACCCTGGTGAGTACACAAACAACTCACCTCACATGGGGGGGATGCCATACACAATCAATCATGCATGCCACCCCCCCAAGCCACCACCGGACACAACAACACTCCACAAACACACACATGCCACTAGCGCCTCCATGCCCCATGCATCAATCAGGGCCATGCCAAGTCACAGGCCACACAAAACACCAACACAACACAGGATGTGGTCGATGCTGGGAGTGGGGGCATCAAAACTAACATTGAGCAACTCACAAGCACACAACAATGCCCTCAGCCCATATGGCCCAGGGCACAGCCATACAAACTGTGTGTACCCACACAGTACTGTCTTGCCTGCAAATGGTGGCTGCCATGCAGGATGACATGGGTCTGAAGGCACAATTTGCACATAACAGCAGACAATGAAGATGCATCGCTCTGATAGAGTCTCAGCACACACCGCCACAGCAGCAGCCTACACTCAGACACACTGCCCAATGGGTGCCCGGAGAACAGGGACTAACTCACATGAACAAGCCAATGGCCATTCAAAGACCGGCTAACTGTGTGTGCCCAGGAAGCTGGCCTGAGGTGACAGAGAGTGACAAAGAGAGGGAGGGAGAGGGGGAATGAGAGGGAAGGAGACAGAGGGGGACACAGGGAGACAGACAGAGGGAGGGAGTAGGGTGACAGAGGGAGACCGACAGAGGGAGGGAGGAGGGTGACAGAGGGAGGGAGGAAGGGAGACACAGGGAGACTAAATCACCCTTGGGTGGTGTGGCCATGTCCACTCGTCAGCCGGTGGACTGTGTGCATGCAGACCAGGTCTGGCAGTGCCTCAACCCCCCCTTCCGTAGATGAAGACCGGTCCATGTGTCAATCTGTGCACGAGTCCATCCGTGCTGCAGGCACAGACCTAACCACACACCCAGTATACCCACCCACTGTGTCGGTAAGAACCCTGTCACAAATGCTTCAGTCCCCTACCTGCAACATCAAATTGCCTTGGCAAAACACCATTTGGCCACGTACAGTGCAACACGTAAGGCGCCTCTGCATGGCTCGCTACGCCCGCACACCACACTGCTGACTGTGTACCCAAATAGATGCATCAACTAAGATTGTGTCTCACACATGCGAAAAGCCCTGACAGCTGTGGCCAAGGGACATAGCCATGCACAAGTGCACTGTGAGAGGAATGCAGGACAGATCCAACTACCCAGAGGAAGAGTGCCAAATCAGAAATGCATGCAACATGGATGCCACATGTGACACTGTTAACATTGTCTCTCTCACACACAGGTCAACGTCGACGAACACCCCCCAACACTGGGGGGGAAGTCTCACAGGACCAGGCTCCGCGGGATGAGGACCCCACCGCCAGCGATGACTCTCACCACTCCGTGGATGACCCAGACCAACCTGGCCCCTCTGGTGTCCAACCACCTGCAGCCCCTGCGTCAGGTACAACTGTGCCAACCACCACCCCCATTCCTGCCACATCCCAGGAGACGTCCAGGAGCCCTGCCCGCACACGACCACCCAGCCAGTCTGCCCAGGAGGGACACGGTCCTCCGGGCACCCAGGAGGAGGCAGGCAGCAACGCAGATGCCATCCCTCAGGGGTCCCGGAGACCCGATGCACCCACACTGGCAGGCCAGGTGCACGTGGGCAGGGGTGGCGGGAGTGGAGGACGGCGGAGGCGCGAACCTGACCAGGCAGCTCAGGACCCGGTAGTGTCCCAGGTCAGCAACATCCTGGATACATACCGGCGTGACACCAGGGGCATGGACCAGATTGCGTCCACCCTCAATGACATCAAGGGGACCCTCCAGGAGATGAAGACCCTGCAGTCCCAGCAACATGCCTGTCAACTGCAACACCAAGGAAGGATGGAGGATAGACAGGCTGAGCTCGTGGCGGTGCAAACCCAAATGACCGGTGTACTCCGTCGGATTGCCGACAACATGGGCAACCCTCCCTGTGGCACCAGGCGAAGGCCATTACCAGACACAGGGAGGGATCAGGAGGAGGAGGATTCATCCGACGGAGCGTCACAGACATCGTCACGGACTGCTTCCGAGGGTCCCCGCAGGAAGGTGGGTCGTCCACGAAAAAGACTGTGAGAGTCAGCAGAACATCACCATCTCCCAGGTCACCTGGCCTGGCACCTGGCCCTCTGGCCCAATAGCAGCACATGACATTCTCTGCCACATGGACTTGCTGGTCACTGTCTGACCTATGTTGACGAAGACTGTGGCATGGACTCTGACATTTTGCTACGGCAAGGATACCAACTCCCCCAGTGAACTTTGGATTCTACACTCCCGCTGTGCACCTCTTGTCATCCCCACAAACCCGTACCCCACCACAAATAAATTAATCACACTTACAAGATGATGCCGTGATTCTGCATTATTACAATACATGTGTGTGTCGTAAAGTCAAAGCATGCCTGATCTCAGAATTAACTCCAACCATCCAAACCGGGGTCGCAGTCTTGCCCAGGACACACATGGGTCCCAATGTATCATCTGATACAGACATGGAGTACCATACTCACCTGTGCTGGGCCCAACCAGCTGAGTGTTTCCCGCACAACTGTGGCTACAGACACATTCAGGGGAGCAACAGTCATGCGCAGAGGTCAGGGATCATGTGGAGTGACCTGGCTTGCCGCTCCCAGGTATGTCTAGACATGTGTCCCTACAATGTGCAGCATGCTTGCGTCAGGCGGATGTTGAGAATGGTGGCTAGGCCAAGGTTGGATGCATGGAGATGCCAGAATGCAGTTTAGGATCACAGTGCCACATGGTTGTGTTGGGGTTGTGGGCTGCATCATGAGTGTGGGCGTGGATCGAGAAGGTCATCCTGCAGCTGGCTGTGAAACATTCCCCCCATCCCGTTTGGACGTTGATGTGGCCTGGTTGCCCGACGCAGTAGCAGAGCTATGCAGATGCACTCCGGATATGGACAAGTACCATGGGAGTCGTAAGGCACATGTCCGTAGACTGCAGGGTAGGATTCGACACGGATGTTGTAGTTGCCCTGGGGGATGGTCTCTCTTGCCTTGAGGTGGATGGAACTGTGCATCTTGTGCATAATACAGTTCCCACTCCCTGACAAACCCCTAGCATCTTGTCACTCTACACATAGACACATATGCACCACCTATGAAAACTATGCCAGACATGCCGCACGCACAGTGGCAACAGGCCACCATTGACAGGGAAGAGGCACCTTGGAGACAGAGGGACAAATTTATTAGTCATGTGTGTTGGAATGACAATGATACTCTGTCAACACATACACAGGTCATGTGGATGAACATGTGGGAGCAACACTGGCACCCCCCATTGCAACACAGATGCTGGTATCCCATTGACCTGGCACACAAGTGACGGATAACAGCTAAACACCCCCTGCTGCCACGGAGAGGCCGCTATACACCATTGAGGCCCTGATGGGGCAATCACACACCATGTCAACCCGGTGCAACCTGTATGTTTCCGAGGCCAGTGTTACACACAATGATGGCCTCATCACAATCCCCAATCCCCTGCCACATGACAGTCACCAAGTCTGACCATGGCTCCAGGTGAAGCCTGCCCCATGTCATGTTCCACATGTAGGATCACCATGTATGCAAATGGAACACACATGAACCGGAGAAGTGCACACAGACTACAAACAATTCACACACCCAAAACGACGTGAGGCATCCCTTACCCTAAGGAGATTTCAAAACTTGCCCGTGCATGTGACGCTGAATCAGCACATGTTGCTGTGTTCATGAGGAGTAGCAGGAGCACAACAATGCCACCAGCAGACAGCATGCACATGGACCTGTGGAAGAGAGACACACAAGGAGTCAGCACAAAGGAGCACATCCGCAAGCATGTACTCAACACGTATCATGTTGTCAACATGACAGGTGACAATGATGACCCTCAGACAACATCCTTCCATTGCGCCATCACTTGAGTGACACTTCAATACACACCACTGACTCACTTGGCAGACATGCAGATGGACACACACATTGCAACACATGCCACACACGGCCCAATGCGTGCACACTCAGACACTGGAACTCACCACTAAGCAAAGAAGTTGCATATGAGCCGACTCCGCATGTCCTCCACAGCCTCCTCCTCCTCCACATCACTTGCCCCGTCACCAAGGCCTTCATCCTCCACGGGTGGATGGTCCTGGTCATCTTGATCCAGTATGAGTGGAACAGCTTCCTCCACTGCCATGTTGTGCAGCATGCAGCAGACGATGATGATCTTGCACACCTTCACCGGGGCATATGGGAGTGCTCCGCCGGTCTTGTGGAGGCACCGGAATCGGCTCTTCAGAAGTCCAAACGTCCTCTCAATGACTCTCCTGGTCCGCCCATGTGCGTTGTTGTAGCGGTGCTCGGCAGCCGTGCTGGGGTTGCGGACAGGCGTCATCAGCCATGGCATGTTGGGATAGCCAGCGTCCCCTACAAGGAAACATCATGGACAGAAGTGTGTCAGCACAGGCAGTGAGATTGGAAGATGACGCCAAACACTGAACTGCCAGAGTCTACCCACCAACAATACATGCTCGCTCGTTCCGCAGCTGCAGCATCATTTCAGGCAGCCTGCTACGCCTCATGATGAAGGCATCGTGTGCTGATCCTGGAAAGCGAACACAGACATGTGAAATCACCATGTTGGACAGACACACCACAAGGGCATTAATGGAGTGATAATGTTTGCGATTCCTATACACCACCTCCTGTGCCTGTGGTGGTACCAACGCAACATGTGTCCCATCTATGGACCCAATGACATGGGGCATCCCTCCCAGGGCATAGAACTCACGCTTGACATCTGTCAACTGCTCACGAATTGGGAATTTAATGTACTCATCCAGGTGAACCAACATGGCCTCTAAGAAATCATGCAGAACACGGCTGAACATCGTCTGGGACATGCCCCCGACATCAGCAATGGTATGTTGGAACGTACCCGTGGCAAGGAAATGTAGGGCTGCCATCACCTTCAACTTGGGTGTCAGTGCACTGGGATACCTGTGGCGCGGGAGGAGTTGTGCTTCCAGCCGGCCAGTCAACTCATCAATCAACCGTTGGCTGAATCTGTAGCGGCGTATACAGTCCCGTTCATGCAGGGCAGCCATGTCTGGCATACGTCGAGGGAGAGGCGGAGCCCTGCAGTGAAATGGAAGGAACACCGAAGAGTGAGCACTGTACAACGACATCGTCAATGCACTGAGCACATGTTACACAGCCAATACACATATGCCACGTTGTGAGTCAGGTCTGTGCCACATTTCCTGGACACGTACGCCAGTCAGGTGACACTCCTACCAAGGGACAGCCACTAACGGAGGGGGGCAAGATCACGATGACATGGCATGAGACTAGCTGTGGGCCAGTGTGAGTGAACATGCACACGCATCACAGGATTCACAGACATCCACACATGTGCAGAAGTAGTATGCGTATGGTACAGACAGGTAGTTGGATGCGATATGCACTGGTCACATGTCATAGGAATAGGACAGGCCACACACATTGCCTTTGAGGAGTACATGTCGAGACAGAACATACATAGGGAGCATGTGGATATGTACTTGTGTTGATACTCCGTGTAGTTGCATACATACACACCTCATGGCAAATCACATATGTGGGCTGGTGTGCGGAACAGTGTGCCATGCCCATCGACACACAGACACATGTTGGCAGCAGCAACTGCTGATGCATTGAACCACACACCTACAGCAAAATCATGGAAAGACATGCCACACACATGACATGGTTGCAGCGTGCAACGCAGCCATACACATGTCATGTGTAATATTCCGTGTACCTGGCATCAGGGGACAGGTGCGGGTGTCCGTGACTGGGACATGCAAGTGACTCATGGCTCCACTAGTGTGTACGACATGCACACATGTCAAAGGAGTGCAGGGGATGTGTTGTACAATGCGCACCATCACACACGACATGTGTACACAGCTCATCGTACATGTGCTTTGCCCACACCTCAGGGGTAAAGTGCCACATCACATCCTGACACACCTGTGTCACACACATGTGGTATTGCACAGACAATGCATTGGTGTCCACCCTTGGCAATACCTGTCCGCTCCATTCCTGTCTGTGTGCCGCCTGTCACCACTGACAGTTGTGAAACGCACCGTACATACGCTCGGAGTGCGTGTATAGGGTCCCTGGGCCAATATTGCCGCTGGCGTATGCGTACGCCACAGTAGTACGGACTGTACAAGCGCTTGTGCGGTCCGGATCACAATATGGGCGCTGGCGTATGCGTACGCCACAGTAGTACGGACCGTACAAGCGCTTGTGCGGTCCGGATCACAATATGGGCGCTGGCGTATGCGTACGCCACAGTAGTACGGACCGTACAAGCGCTTGTACGGTCCGGATCACAATATGGGCGCTGGCGTATGCGTACGCCACAGTAGTACGGACCGTACAAGCGCTTGTGCGGTCCGGATCACAATATGGGCGCTGGCGTATGCGTACGCCACAGTAGTACGGACCGTACAAGCGCTTGTACGGTCCGGATCACAATATGGGCGCTGGCGTATGCGTACGCCACAGTAGTACGGACCGTACAAGCGCTTGTGCGGTCCGGATCACAATATGGGTGCTGGCGTATGCGTACGCCACAGTAGTACGGACCGTACAAGCGCTTGTACGGTCCGGATCACAATATGGGCGCTGGCGTATGCGTACGCCACAGTAGTACGGACTGTACACGCGCTTGTACGGTCCGTACTACTGTGGCGTACGCATACGCCAGCGGCCATATTGTGATCCGGACCGTACAAGCGCTTGTACAGTCCGTACTACTGTGGCGTACGCATACGCCAGCGCCCATATTGTGATCCGGACCGTACAAGCGCTTGTACGGTCGGTATCACTGCTTGTGGGGTGCCCTAGGGCGTGGAACGCACCGTACCTGTGTGTAAATGTATGAAAACACATAGGGGACACATGAGGGACAAGTATAAGGGCCTAAATGCATGATGGTTGCCATGGAGACTGAGTTAAATTTTTGAATTTGAGCACCAGGTGCACAGCAGAAGTCAGTTTGAAAGAATCTACATTGTTGCAATGTGGATGTTGACTTGACATCATTATCAAAACTGAAACCATGCAAAGCCACACACTGGGGTAGGTTTGAAGGGATTGGATGAAACGTAGGATGCTAATGTGACTGACCAATCAATCTGTACTCCTATACATGAACAGGCCAGCCAGGCATATATAAGGCAGCCAGGTCCCATGAGAGAGCACTTGCCTGCACATCCATTCATCCATGACCACTGCTGCTGATAGTGATTCCTCTGGCACCATGTCCAGGACTGTGGAGAGGTCACAGCCATTCACCCAGGAGGAGAACCTTGCCCTGATAGATGTGATCCTCCCACAGTTCCAGAGCCTGTATGGTCGACCAGGGGTTCAGGTGAGTGCAGACTCCACTAGCTTAGACTGTGCCCCTTTTGTGTGCCAGTGACTTCTGGCATTGTGTCCATGTGTGACAGACATGCACTGTTGTTTGGAGTGGGTCCCAGGGTGTGGAAGGCCTCATGTCACCCATGCAGAGCATGCTGTGTTTCCTGTGTGCACTCCTCACTTGCATAGTGCCTAATGTGACAATGAATGCAAGGTGCATGCCACATTCTGCCTGCATACTCCTCCTGGGGATGTTGTTTCCACAGTCCTGATGTGATCCTGTGTTCCCCCCAGTGTGACAGGTGTCAGTACCCATGGATGTGTGTTTGTTCAGTGTACCTGTGCTGTGAGTGTCCAAAGGCCGTGGTCGTCCCCTGCACATTGGTGTGTGTGTAAGTCCCCTGTCATGTGGGTGAGTGCATATGGGGAGTGTTGCACACAAGCTGCATGAGGGATGGATATAGCCTGCCCATCCGATGTGAGCAGGGAGCAGTGCTGTGTGCATGCCGTGCTGAGCCAGCCCCACACCTGTGACACCCCCGTCTACTGGCACATGGGCAGAGTGAGGTGTGTACCCGCAGTTGTCAATGCCATGTGATTGTCCTGTACCTGTGTGTGTCTGTGTACTCTGCTGAGGTAGCATCAGTGTGCTGGGGCAGGTGACTGCTGTGAGGTGCTGTACATAATCCTGGTGTAGCCTGTGAGGCACAGTGTGATCCCTGGTCAGTGAGTGTGTGGTACCCCTCATGCCACCCGTGTGCTTTCACTGGCACGTAGTGCATTTGGCCTTCCACAGTGGATAATGTCCCTATGACAAAGGTGCAATTAGTTGCATGCATACCATGGCCTGTTCATAATGAGGATTGTTCTATATGTGTGTCTCTGTGTCTTTGCTCATGTGGATTAATGTATTCTCTCTTTTGCATCCTCACAGGTAGGCGCCATTGCCAAGGGGGAGATCTGGAGGGAAGCCGTCAGTGCCGTGAGGGGTACAGAGGGTCGGAGGCGGAGCCTGTCTCAGGTGAGGAAACGCTGGCAGGACATCCGGTGCTGGACGAGGAGGATTGCACGGCTCCTGCTGGGGGACTCACCTGAGAGCCGTAAGAACCGTGGGCGCCGTCGTCTGACCCACATCCAGAAGCGTGTGCTGGCGGTGGTCTTCCCCGATATGGACAGGCGCCTACAGGAGAGGCAGCAGCAGGAAGGGGGTAGGTACATGTGTGTCAGTTGTGTGTCCCCAGCCAATGTAAGTGTGCAGTTGCATGGATACACTGCCAGGGTTTGATTGTGCAGTGCGTCAACTTCTCCACAAAGTAGCACAGTGCTGTTCTCACTCCCTCCCTTCCCCTCCTTGCCATGTGTTCCCTGGTCTGTCTGTAGCCACTCTTGCACAAGGTTATTTAGGCAGGCAGTTCATGCAGGTGCCCTATGCTATCAGCATCATGTGTGGGGGTGATGTGCCACAGGTATGGGGACCTTGCGTGTGCCATAGCCAATTTCAGTCATTGTGGTGTCCATGTCACTTGGCACTGATTGTGAATCACGACATAGGGGTGTGTCTCCAAAATGTACAGCCTTCCAGCATGCATGTCCAATTGTGTGCCCTCTGACATGATGTGCCTGAGTGGGAGGCCTGCTAAGTGCAGGGACGGTTGCTTAATTTGCAGTCATGTCCATCCTGGACCATGGAGGAGTGTGGGCACTACTGTGCCCTGGGGCACCTCTTCCTAGGTATCATGTGCGTCATCCAACAATATGGCCATTCACTGTGTCTTCACCATGGGTTGGGTAGGGTGGCATTGTACCCTGGGCTCAACTGTTAGGACCTACAGGTTGCTACATGTGTCCACTGTACAGGGGGACCCATTTTGCTTGTGCATACTCACAGTGGGCATTACCTGTGTGTGTTGTTATGACAATCTGATGATGTTTGCCTGTCAATGATGTGTGGACATGGCCACCAGGGGCTGTGTGTGTACAGTCATGAATTAGTGGAGGCCATGTGTTTCCATCCCAGAGTAAGAGGTGTACATACTTTCTCCGTCTCAATGAGATTGTCTCAGGTGTGGGTGGTTTGTGCGTACAAGGCCTACATGTCAGAAGCTTCATCCTCCTTGCTGGGTGTGGCCTGTGTGTGATGTTTGACTGGACATACGCTCAAGGTGCAGTGACCCTGTCATGTGTGGCCTGGTTTCATGTATTGCCTTTGCAGCATGCGGCAAGAGTAAATGGATATGATTCATGCTCATCCCTTTTTGACGACGCAGTGTGGTGCAGGTGCTGTGCACATTTGTCCCCAGAGGCTGGCTCCTCTCTAAAATTTCAGGTGCAGTGATTTGCTGTTGTGTCATGATCTCCATTGTGTCTCAGTGGCATGGTGGGTCGAAAAACTGTGTGTTCCATGGCCTACATGTGTACATTGTTTTGTAGGTGTTACTCCTGTTGCTTTTCAGGCTATGCAATGTGACCTATGTATATTTGACTCATGTGACATATGTGTACAGGTGTCTGATTTTCTCCTGTCTCTTCACCTTGCCCACAGCATCGCCGGGGGACACGGAAGGAGACACTAGCACGGACCGGGAGGAGGGATTGAGCACCAGTGCCAGCAGTGCTGTCCTGTCTGGCACATGGAGTGGCACGGAGGCCGAAGGGAGTGAGGCAGAGGACCTGTTGACTGCCAACACAGACTATGACGCAGACGGGTCCGAGGCTGAGCTCCCAGAGGTGGCGGAGTCTGCCCCCCCAGCTGATGGCAGCCCTCCACATCCCCCCGCCACCTCAGGTTCCATCACCGGCCTCCCACATGCTCGTGGCCCTTCCCTCCGTGCTCGGTCCCCACATGTCTCCTTCCTGCCAGGCACCGCACCCCCTGCCCCTGTCACCACTGCTGCGGTGAGTGCGGAGTCTGTGGACATCCTGAGGCAGTTGCAGGTTGGTCAGACTGCGATGCTAAATGTCCTCCATGCCCACACCCAGGTGCTGACCCAGATGGAGGCATACATGGAGGGCATGTCGGCTGCGCAGTCTGACCAACGGCAGTTGCTGAGGTCCATAGACTCCACACTGACTGCAGCACTGGATCTCCTGCAGCGCTGCGTAACACCCCCTACCCCTGCCCCATCCACAATTCCCACTCCCGTGCCTGTCCCACGCACATCCAGACGTCAGCGTGCACGCACCCCAACAGACACAGGCACCACACCACCAGGGAAGTCGAAGCGCACACCTCCTGTCACGCACACACAGGGTGAGGAAGGCACACCCACTGGGTCGGGGGGGAAACGTAGAACACGCAGCCACAGTGGGAGTCCGCATTCCACACAACCCACTCCCTCCAAATCCACTCCCCTTAGCTCTCCTGGCCAACAGTCAGTGACAGCATCATCCACTGCGAGTGTGCCCCCCAGCCCCAGGATGACACCACCCCGCAAGCGGTGGAGGCGGGACCCGGCCAGGGGAGTTGAGTCCCCCACCCTGTCCACACCCTGCCCCAGTGGCGCTGCGACCCATCCCTTTGCCCCCCCCCCTCCTTGGGGCCTGTGGTTGGATTGGGTGCGGGGGAGTCGCTGGGGGAACTTGCCGACGTGTGCAGCGCCATTCTGTCCTCCACCTTTGGCGCTGGCACCCCCCCTGTGGCAGAATCATCCCTCCCTGCACCCACAACACCTACCCTTTCCCCTCCTGTCCCTGCGGTGCCTGTTTCCACCCTCCCCCTGATGCCCCCTCTTCTGTGGATGAAATGGACTTGTGAACTGTGCAGGCAAGCTAGGGGACACACGTCCCGATGTGTACCCCCCCCCCTGGACTTTGCTGCTGGGCTGGCCCATGGCCCTTGTACATAGTGGACATTTTCTCAGATATATTTTCCTGCTGAATAAAGCATTTTCTTTTGGTTTTGCACACTGATGCTTTCCTGGACTTGCTGTTGGTGCTGGTGCTCCCTGCGTTGGGGTGGTGATAATGTGTTAGGGGTCTGTGAAATGTTGGAGTGTGCTGCTCATGGGGTGTACCCTGCCATCTGCGTGCCATCACAAAGGTCTCTGCCAATGGTATTTGGTCATGTTTGCTCTCACTGTATGGTGACATTGTCCCAAGGTGTGTTCCATCCTCTGTGGAGCAGGCCATTTTCCCTGCAGGGTGTCTTCCAAATGCTGTGCTGTGCTGTGTCTACATTTCCTGGATGTGTGAGGGCTGCCGTTCAATATAGCCATGCTGGCTCAGCGATGGCTCCGCCTGCATCTGGGGTATCACCCTTGTAGGTCACTGAACTTGTTGATGGGGTATATTGTCCTATGTCTGGGCACTGCTGGGAGTGATAGGTACACACCCCTCCTGTGTCTGGGCACTGCTGGGAGTGATAGGCACACACCCCTCCTGTCTCAGGGCACTGCTGGGAGTGATAGGCACCCACCCCTCCTGTGTCTGGGCACTGCTGGGAGGACTCTGCACCCACCCCTCCTGTGTCTGGGCACTGCTGGGAGTGATAGGCACACACCCCTCCTGTCTCAGGGCACTGCTGGGAGTGATAGGCACCCACCCCTCCTGTGTCTGGGCACTGCTGGGAGGACTCTGCACCCACCCCTCCTGTGTCTGGGCACTGCTGGGAGGACTCTGCACCCACCCCTCCTGTGTCTGGGCACTGCTGGGAGGACCCTGCACCCACCCCTCCTGTGTCTGGGCACTGCTGGGAGGACCCTGCACCCACCCCTCCTGTGTCTGGGCACTGCTGGGGGTGTTTGGCACACCCCATTCTTATTGCAGGTTCGGTGCGTACATACACGGGTGGGGGTTTGGTGCGTACATACACGGGTGGGGGTTCGGTGCGTACATACATGGGTGAGGTTTCGGTGCGTAAATACACGGGTGGCCGGGTGGCGCTTGGGTGCGTACATACACGGGTGAGGTTTCGGTGCGTACATACACGGGTGGCGCTTGGGTGCGTACATACACGGGTGGGGTTCGGTGCGTACATACACGGGTGAGGTTTCGGTGCGTACATACACGGGTGGGGGTTCGGGGTGTACATACACGGGTGAGGTTTCGGTGCGTACATACACGGGTGGCGCTTGGGTGCGTACATACACGGGTGGGGGTTCGGTGCGTACATACACGGGTGAGGTTTCGGTGCGTACATACACGGGTGGGGGTTCGGGGCGTACATACATGGCTGGGGGTTCGGTGCGTACATACACGGCTGGGGGTTTGGTGCGTACATACACGGGTGGGGGTTCGGTGCGTACATACACGGGTGGGGGTTCGGGGCGTACATACACGGGTGGGGGTTCGGTGCGTACATACACGGGTGAGGTTTCGGTGCGTACATACACGGGTGGGGGTTCGGGGCGTACATACACGGCTGGGGGTTCGGTGCGTACATACACGGCTGGGGGTTTGGTGCGTACATACACGGGTGGGGGTTCGGTGCGTACATACACGGGTGGGGGTTCGGGGCGTACATACACGGGTGGGGGTTCGGTGCGTACATACACGGGTGAGGTTTCGGTGCGTACATACACGGGTGGCCGGGTGGCGCTTGGGTGCGTACATACACGGGTGAGGTTTCGGTGCGTACATACACGGGTGGCGCTTGGGTGCGTACATACACGGGTGGGGGTTCGGTGCGTACATACACGGGTGAGGTTTCGGTGCGTACATACACGGGTGGGGGTTCGGGGCGTACATACACGGGTGAGGTTTCGGTGCGTACATACACGGGTGGCGCTTGGGTGCGTACATACACGGGTGGGGGTTCGGTGCGTACATACACGGGTGAGGTTTCGGTGCGTACATACACGGGTGGGGGTTCGGGGCGTACATACACGGCTGGGGGTTCGGTGCGTACATACACGGCTGGGGGTTTGGTGCGTACATACACAGGTGGGGGTTCGGTGCGTACATACACGGGTGGGGGTTCGGGGCGTACATACACGGGTGGGGGTTCGGTGCGTACATACACGGGTGAGGTTTCGGTGCGTACATACACGGGTGGGGGTTCGGGGCGTACATACACGGCTGGGGGTTCGGTGCGTACATACACGGCTGGGGGTTTGGTGCGTACATACACGGGTGGGGGTTCGGTGCGTACATACACGGGTGGGGGTTCGGGGCGTACATACACGGGTGGGGGTTCGGTGCGTACATACATGGGTGAGGTTTCGGTGCGTACATACACGGGTGGGGGTTCGGTGCGTACATACACGGGTGGGGGTTTGGTGCATACATACACGGGTGGGGGTTCGGTGCGTACATACACGGGTGGGGGTTTGGTGCGTACATACACGGGTGGGGGTTCGGTGCGTACATACACGGGTGAGGTTTCGGTGCGTACATACACGGGTGGCGCTTGGGTGCGTACATACACGGGTGAGGTTTCGGTGCGTACATACACGGGTGGCGCTTGGGTGCGTACATACACGGGTGGGGGTTCGGTGCATACATACACGGGTGAGGTTTCGGTGCGTACATACACGGGTGGGGGTTCGGGGCGTACATACACGGCTGAGGGTTCGGTGCGTACATACACGGCTGGGGGTTTGGTGCGTACATACACGGGTGGGGGTTCGGTGCGTACATACACGGGTGGGGGTTCGGGGCGTACATACACGGGTGGGGGTTCAGTGCGTACATACACGGGTGAGGTTTCGGTGCGTACATGCACGGGTGGCCGGGTGGCGCTTGGGTGCGTACATACACGGGTGAGGTTTCGGTGCGTACATACACGGGTGGCGCTTGGGTGCGTACATACACGGGTGGGGGTTCGGTGCGTACATACACGGGTGAGGTTTCGGTGCGTACATACACGGGTGGGGGTTCGGGGCGTACATACACGGGTGAGGTTTCGGTGCGTACATACACGGGTGGCGCTTGGGTGCGTACATACACGGGTGGGGGTTCGGTGCGTACATACACGGGTGAGGTTTCGGTGCGTACATACACGGGTGGGGGTTCGGGGCGTACATACACGGGTGAGGTTTCGGTGCGTACATACACGGGTGGCGCTTGGGTGCGTACATACACGGGTGGGGGTTCGGTGCGTACATACACGGGTGAGGTTTCGGTGCGTACATACACGGGTGGGGGTTCGGGGCGTACATACACGGCTGGGGGTTCGGTGCATACATACACGGCTGGGGGTTTGGTGCGTACATACACGGGTGGGGGTTCGGTGCGTACATACACGGGTGGGGGTTCGGGGCGTACATACACGGGTGGGGGTTCGGTGCGTACATACACGGGTGAGGTTTCGGTGCGTACATACACGGGTGGGGGTTCGGGGCGTACATACACGGCTGGGGGTTCGGTGCGTACATACACGGCTGGGGGTTTGGTGCGTACATACACGGGTGAGGTTTCGGTGCGTACATACACGGGTGGGGGTTCGGTGCGTACATACACGGGTGGGGGTTTGGTGCGTACATACACGGGTGGGGGTTCGGTGCGTACATACACGGGTGGGGGTTTGGTGCGTACATACACGGGTGAGGTTTCGGTGCGTACATACACGGGTGGTGCTTGGGTGCGTACATACACGGGTGAGGTTTCGGTGCGTACATACACGGGTGGGGGTTCGGGGCGTACATACCAGGGTGGGGTGGGGGTTCGGTGCGTACATACACGGCTGGGGGTTCGGGGCGTACATACACGGGTGGGGGTTCGGGGCGTACATACCAGGGTGGGGTGGGGGTTCGGTGCGTACATACACGGCTGGGGGTTTGGTGCGTACATACACGGGTGGGGGTTCGGTGCGTACATACACGGGTGGGGGTTCGGGGCGTACATACACGGGTGGGGGTTCGGGGCGTATATACACGGGTGGTGCTTGGGTGCGTACATACACGGGTGGGGGTTCGGGGCGTACATGCACGGGTGGGGGTACGGGCCGTACTTCCACGGGTGGGGGTACGGTCCGTACATACCCCTGCCCACGCTCTGCGTGCCTGGGTACGGGCCGTACCCATGCCTTTGGTGGGTGGGTACGGTGCGTCCCCCCATTGTTGCGGTGCCGTGGGGTCCGCACCGTACACAGGCCTTGGGGGCGTGGCTACGGGTCGTACCACGCGTACCCCTACATGACCCCAGCAATGCTGGTACGAGCTGTACCAAGGCCTTTCTGACGTGGGTACGGGCCGTACCGCCATTGTTGGAGTGACGTAGGGGGACGCGTGGTACGTTCCGTACCCACGCTCTTGCGGCCTGGGTAGGGTACGTACCGGTTCGCGTGACCATCCACTTCCGTTGTGGCGGACGCTTGCGTTGCTGGCCTCGCCCCCACACCCTGGCAGTGTCCAGGCCCTGATGGTCAGGTATGTCCAGGCCATGTGTGATTTGGTACCATGTGTTGGTGTTGTGTGTCCTGCCCCTGCCCCCCCCTTTGCCCCTGGTTGTTGTGCTGACCTTCTGCGGCGTCTGCGGCGGTTCCTGTACGCCAGGTGGACTGCTAGGAGGGCAGGGATGGCACGTAGGTTCGGGTCCATGTCTGTTCGTCGCGTCCAGCTGCTCCTTGCGTGTGTCGTCCTGATTTCCCGGCAGTTTTTGGCAGCCGGTAAATATTTACCGTGCGGGATGACGTCGGTTCGAATCGTACTTCCTGGTTCGTGAAACGTAGGCTGGATGCGTACCGACGTCACGTCGGCGCCTTTCAGGATCGGAATTGTGTTTAGTTTCTGTTCGGTCGGTGTTTTGTTCGATTCGTACGGAAATGGTGTTTCCGTATGAATCGTACTTGCATTTTCGGATGGGTTTCGCACCGGGTACGAGTCGGACGGAGAAAAGGCTCCGTCCGACGGTTCGTACCCGGTTTTTACCGGATCGGAATTGGCACCTATATGTCATTCCACATACATGACACATATCAGCATGGAAATATACAATTTACTTTGTGATCATTGTTTATTGTATATTTGTTATGCATGTATAACACAAGTCAAAGTTTCAAAACCTCTCTGTCCACTTAATACCCATTTTTAAGTAGAGTTTTAGGGACCTGCCTGTTTTGTGCAGTTTAGAATAACAGGAGATTTACATAAGAGGTGTTTTGTCAGAATGGTCAGTTTTTGCTCCTGGACAGTGATCCAGCCCTTTCAAGGTACGAATCACAACCCTGGAGGTAAAAAGTAAGGCAATAACGATAATGTATTTGAGGATGACGTTAGTATGCACAAAAGAGTTGCATGAACAAAGTCCTGGGGGCCTGGATCCATTCCAGGCTTTCTTGATAACCACTGCCTCTGTAAATGAGAACTATAGAATCATTGTATGCAAATATATTCAGATATCTTAAAAGTTTGAAATTAATTTGCACCTTCCAGACCTATTCTGGGTGGCTTTTGTATATATCATTGTGGTGAGCCTCCATCCTCTCAAATGGTGTCTATGTCATCAATGAGTCAGGTATGAGCAGTTCTAGCACTCTCTGTAACATATCAGCCATGACAAAGTAAATTCCTGTTTTTGTTCAGGGAGGGATTTCATGTATGCATTTGCATGACTCACAATATGTCTTTTTCAGACCAGTGCAAGCAATATGCAGAGGGCACAATTACTATATTGCCTGTAACTTCAAAGGACACAGAAGCATTCACATGGCAAATTGAAACCTTTATTAGTCGAGCAAATGCATGCTTAATGATCCAATAAGAATATGGGTTTCAAGCATTTAACTAGGGGGGCTGACTCGATGATAGTTTATTGGAATATCAGCATGGGATAAATTTACATACATTGAATTTCAGACATTCATTTATATGGTAAGTACTTATGGTAAAAATCTGGCAGACATACAGACTTGGTAAAACTTTTTTTTCTGAAGTTCAAAATATTTTATTGAATTTTCTTAATAGACAGTTAACACAGACAATACAGAAAAAATATTATTGAGCGAAAATATCTATTCACAATTTATAAATTACAAAGTCATCATATTCATTACAATAGATAAGAATGTATTCATATTCATAGAGAAAATAAAAAGGAAAGGAGGGTTAGGGTAACATCTATAACAACTAATGCATGAACTATAAATAGAGATACTATATCATATAAATTAGTGTAATATAATAACAATAAAAACAAAAACGATCTAAAAATATACCATTAAGATGATAAATATAGATCAACAGGTATCCAAAAAGAGCGATATGTGTCAGAATTATGATTAATCCCATTCAAGGATAACTGAGCACCTCTTCTTGTAAAAATAACCCATGACCACCAAGCATGAACTGATAATATCGAAACATCTTTCCAACAGAAAGTAATGGATTTTAACGCAGCTGAAATTAGGAAATTAAAAAGTTTACCTTCAAGATCTTTTAAGTTCTGCGACAAGATAGCAGATTTGCATATTAACATTTAGTATGATATATCTTCATGAATCTTTAATATCTTTTTGATAATATCCCAAACTTCCTTCCACAATTTGAAAACTAAAGGACAGTCAAAAAGCATATGTTGTAACAAACCAGGATGTAATTTACAATGCCAACAAGTTGCAGATTGAAGAAGTTTAGCTTGGAACAAACGTAATGGAGTCCATAAACAATTGAATAAAATATAAGAATTGGTTTGATAAAGTGAGACAGGTAACCACCCAGATATATTACTAAGCCAAATATTTTTCCATGAATCGATAGACAAGGAAAGCGAAAGTTCATTATTCCAAAAAGCTGAAATCATATTTATGTTGCTTCCTAAAGTATCAGATAATTTTTAATATAAAATAGAAACACCATGAGATGATGCTGATATAGTTTGAATATAAATTGAAAAGTCAGCTTTAACATTAGATGGAATAGCATGAGGAAAAGAATCTAAAATTCAATTACACAAATATTCATATTTAATAAGATCAGATTGAGATACACCAAATCTTGTTTGCAAATCCTCAAATGATATGAATGTATTGTTGGAAAAAACATCTTTAAAATAAAAAAATACCAGCCTTAATCCATGAATAGCAGAAACGGATATTTCTATTCAATTTAATAACATTGCTATACCATAATGACAAGCCCTCAGTATTATAGATGGGAGATAAAAAAATGGAATCTAGATCATGAAAAATCATTTTAGTGGATTTAAGAATAACAGATTTATGAAGAAAATTATGATTTGTTAGACATAGTTAACAGAGTGGGTAATGGAAATGGATTTACAATTGATTTTTCAATATGGAGCCAAGTAGGGGGATTATTTAACATGGAATGATTAAGCCATATGGAACTTTGTTTTAAAATAAAAGCTTTATGATAAAGAAAAAAGTAAGGGATACCAAACCCAGCATTACATTTGGCCATTTTTAATTTTTTATAACTAATACGAGGTGACTTGTTCCAAAGAAATTTGGATATAAGTTTATCAACATCTTTATAAAACTTTAATGAAAATTGAGTAGGAATCATGGCAAGGGTGTAAAAGATTTTAGGAGCAATAGTCATTTTGATAGAATCCATTCTACCTCACCATGAAAGATGCAATGATGACCATTTGGACGTTTTGTCTTTAATATAATTTAAAATAAAGTTACAGTTTAAAGTTATTGTTGATTTTATGGATGAAGAGAATAAAATACCAAGATATTTTAATTTATTTTTTTGCCAAATGATTTCATTCATGGGAATCATATCAGGAGAACAATAAATGACACTCGCCGGGGAACATGGCGGCCGGCTAACGCGGGTCGCGGGAGCTCCGGACCTCCGGGAGAAAGATAATCACGGATGACTAATCTTTAGACGCCACTTCCAAAGTTAAAAGGTGTGAGAAATGAATACGTTTTCTCCTTAGATTTTCTCGAATTAAAACCCCCTTGTTGCTGTTTGTCTTACGGTATACACTCGAGACGCAGGCGGTAAGACCCGGGAGGCTCGGCCACGGATGGGGGCGGACGCGTCTGCCGAGCTGAGCGTCAGAGTACGCTGTACGAGGGAGGCCAGCGGTGGATGCCAAGCAGATCTTTGGAGACGGAGCAGAGCAGCTGCGGCCAAGATCGATTTTCGGCCGCTCCAAAGCAGCAATATTATACGGTCAGTGACGGGAGAGTGTGACAATGGATATGTGACTTGGGGCGCATTGAATTCTCTGTTATGGCGGTCTACTGTTGCAGTTAAAGGTTGGGAGAGCCACGGAGCACACGCTGTGTCTATGTTGTTGTTCCATACAGGTATGGACACTCTGTCAGAGAAAGGATTAACTGTAGCTGGTGCTGAAAGTTTGGTTTGCAGCAAGAGGGACCAAAAATTGAAGGGGATTCAAGTAGGAGAGACAGGTGAAGAGGAGGAGGGTGCAGGAAGGGAGACCTCAGAAACCGGTACAGGTCCTCTGACCGTTGAGGGGGCAGGCACGGCCATCCTATCACCTGGAAAATCTGCTAAATCTATCCCAATAGCCCAGAGAAATAGATACCAGTTACGCTCACAGATAGAAAGTGAGCTGCAGTTTGCCCTCTCTGGTGAGGCCAGCACAGTAATTCCGATTACACCTAGGCAGAGGAAAAAGAAGGAGAAGGGCGGCAAGACGGGAGAAAAAAAAACGACAGGTTGTAGGAGGCCGAGCTCCCTTATTTAAGTCGACTCTCTCCTTAAAAACCTTCTTTAATATTATGGAGCAAGCCGCTAACTCTAAGAACAAAGTAACTCCTTCCGCCGCACCTCCCTACACATTGGACCCCTCTAGCTCATTTAGCATCCCAAGCAAAGAGGCTGATAATCAGATAAACCTGGATCCAGTGCTCCCCCAAGTACGGACTGAAAATAGATACTCTCCCTTGATGACTGAATGTAATGTGACGGCCCAGACGGCCCAGACGGCGCAGACAACCCTTCCTGCTGAAATTACTGAAACTACTTCTGAAC
Organism: Triturus cristatus; assembly: GCF_964204655.1. NCBI lineage: Eukaryota > Metazoa > Chordata > Amphibia > Caudata > Salamandridae > Triturus > Triturus cristatus. Next base: position 9,326,698 of record NC_140579.1, on the reverse strand, counting down.
CTCGAACCCTGATAAAATCAGCCCACTTGCCAATACCAAGCCCACAAAATGAAGTTAATGCGACGGATATGGTAGACAATGAGAGGTGCTATCCAGGGGGCTCAGTAGATGGAGGTAGCCAGCTCTCACAACTTCTACAATCTCTCCGTGGGGAAATACTGTCTAAGTTTGAAATTTCCGAATCCAACCAAAAAGAGATAAATGAGAAGTGTACAAGTCTGGAGCAGAAGCTGGACGATATCAGTAATCGAACAAAGGTATTGGAGACTGAGGTTGCCACTTTGTCTCAAATCACTCAAGACCATTCTAAGGACATAGTAGATTTAAAGGCTCAGAATAAACTACTACAGACAGATATCGAAAGACTAGAGTTACATGCTAGAAGAAATAACCTCAAATTTTTGAAAGTACCAGAGGGTGCAGAGAATGGTGATGTCAAAACTCTAATTTGTAAGCTCCTAAGAGAGGGGGTATTAAGAGATAAACCCGAAATCGACCTTGAAAAAGAAATTCAGAGAGCACACAGAGATCCCTATAGGCAGCACCCTAATAGGAAAGCCCCCAGGAAAATCTTGGTAAACTTTCAAACATATGCAGTCAAGGAGTTAATTCTGAGCCGCGCACTAACTGACAAATCCCTACAGATAGAATCCACTAAGTACCTCATTCGCTCAGATGTGGGCCGGGCTACGGCACAGAGGCAGTGGGAGCTAGGTTCTAGGATGCTTGACCTGAGAAGTATGGGAGCTCAAGTACAAATGAAGTTCCCAGCAGCCTTACGGGTTGTCTGGTGCAATAAAACACACATCTTCACATCCCTGCAGGAAGTGGACACATTTCTGTCCGATACTAGAAAATCACCCCACGTTTAAAAAAAAAAAAAAAGTAAATAATAATAATATAAAAATATACATATAAATATATAAAAGGGTGATTTTCCTTTTCCCCTCCGATAAAGTTGGGATGAAAAAAAAAAAAATAAAAGAAGGGTGTAGTTAAAAAAAAAAAAAAGATTTGAACAGGAATGAGTGAGGGGGGGAAGGGGAGTAAGAGACGAGAAAATGGGTAAGGGATGAGAAAATGGGGGAAAGCCAAAAAAAAAAAAAAGGCAAAGAGCAAAGGAAAATGGCGTATAATTTTATTACAATCTTAATATCCATGGATGTCCTATCCCGGGTGGGTCCTAGTGGCTCCCGACAGGCGACAAGATCGCCAAAGAGCCTAAGGGGGGGGTTCCTCAAGGGTGGAGGGGGGTGGTAGGAGGGGAGGGTAAGGGGAGCAAAAAAGAAAAATTTCCTCATATAAGATTGGACACGAATGTATGGTATGAAATAGGGGCAAGTATAGACTCAGAAGGTAGAACGATCCGCCGTAAGAGAAGCTCAGGTGAAAAAAAAAAAAACCCCAGATGAGCAGTACATCCAATAGAGTTAAAATTATTAGCTGGAATGTTAATGGACTGAGAGGCAATAGGAAAATGGCTAGAGTCTGTGAATTTTTAAATAAGACAGAGGCGGACATTTGCTTACTGGAAGAGACCCATCTGGAAGCACATGAGTGTGAGGCAGCGTTTGGAAAATATAAATGGATTCAAGAACTACGCTGCTCAAAACAGATAGGAAACACTAGGGGGTTGCACTCAGGGAGATGGTTAGTTATATCTCTCCTAGTTGAAGGTTCTCCATTAGCCTGTGCAGTCTATTATGGGCCCAATCAGGATGCATCTGGAGCTCTGATACATTTAAAACCTAGTCTCTCTGCCTTGACATCCCCAGTGGTACTGGGAGGTGACTTTAACCTGGTGTTGGATGAGCATTTAGACCGCACTTCTAGGGCTAAATATATTCCTCCCCGAAAATCACTAGTAGAGTTGAAAAATATAATTAAAGATTTCAACTTAATAGATATTTGGAGGGTAAAAAACTGCAGCAGGAAGGACTTTTCTTTTTATAGCCGAAAATACAGGCACCACTCGAGGATCGATTATTTTCTTTTGGACCAAGTACTGTTCCCTGATGTGGAATCTGTAATATATATCCCAGCCATACTCTCCGACCACTCTATGGTCGAACTGACCATAAATCTGAAAAAGGAAAATCAACAGAGAAGGTGGACGTTGGATAGGTCCATACTACTACAAGAGGAGGTCATAAACAACTTAAAATTGGGTATAGAGGAATATTTTAGGCTCAATTCCGGAACAGTAACTGATCAGATCACTTGGGAAGCATTTAAAGCTTACATAAGAGGTACCATAAGTGCATGGATGATCAGGAGGAACAAGGTTAGAAGACAGACCGAAAGAGAGAGCATTGCTAGGATTAAACAAAAGGAAGAGCAGCTACAGCAGGCCTCTATAGATCTTCAAAACAATATACTTCTTATTCAGAGTGAGCTCAACGATCTACGGGCAGAATATCAGGCAAGTTTAGATAAAATCTTAAAAGATAGGTGGGACTCTAGTAAGCTCCAGAATTTCTCCTATGGGGAGAAATGCGGCCGCCTCCTTGCCTGGAAAGTTAGAACGGATAGAGTTCGAAACCAGATTGGGTCTATTATGCTTCAGGAGACAGGAGTCATCACGCATGATGACGCCCTTATTAGAGAGGAGGCTAGATCATTCATGCAAACCTTATATAAAGAAGATGTATGTCCCTCCATCTGGAAAATAAAAGACTGGCTAAATCAAGTAGAGATCCCACGGTTAACAGAAACAGACTGTATCTTCTTAACTTCAAGTATCAGGGAAGAGGAAGTCTCCGCCCAGATAAAAAAAATGGCTAGGGGTAAGGCAGCAGGTCCGGACGGGCTCCCAATTGAATTGTATCAGATAGAGTCGGAGGAAGTCGTCTCCGCCTTGACGACTCTGTTTAATAAAATTTATCTATCGGGTGACACTATCCCGGATACCTGGTCTGAAGCGACAGTCACTCTGATCCTGAAGCCTAATAAAGATCCTTTGAAAATTGAATCTTATAGACCAATCTCGCTGCTGAATACTGACTATAAAATCTTTGCAGGGGTCTTGGCAGCAAGGTTGGCCAAAGTCATCAAAACAATTGTGCATCAGGATCAGAGAGGTTTTATTCCCGATAGGCAGTTGAATGAGCTAACCTACCAAGCTATCGCAGCAGTAGATGTTGCAGTGGCTAAGAAGCTCCCGTTGACCCTTACGGCAATTGATGCCGCTAAGGCTTTCGATCAAGTAAATTGGTCATATTTATGGTTGGCTCTAACTAGGTTCGGACTCCCATCAAACTTTGTTTCAGCTGTCCAGTCCCTATATAAGAGCCCCAGAGCAAAAGTTCTGGTAAACGGATTACTTTCAGACTGGTTCATAATCTCTAGAGGAACGAGACAGGGGTGTCCTTTATCACCTCTGCTATTTAACCTCTATATTGAACCTTTTGTATGTCAGCTCAGGGCTGACCCCGGGATTCATCCTTTTAGAATTGCAGACCTAGATTTAAAATTTGCCCTATACGCCGATGATCTTCTTATGTTTACTTCAAATCCAGACGAGGCTATTCCAAGACTGTTTGAGCAAGCGGAATTGTTCGGAGAAATCTCGGGGTATAGGGTAAATAAAGATAAAACTGAGACCATGCATTGGAACCAGACACGAGGGGTGGCCGGAGCTAAGACACATATGAGGTACCTGGGTATAATTTTGGCCCAAAATATCTCAGAAATAGCCAAAATGAATTTGATGAGGGTTTATAAGGATGTTTGTGGTTTACTGCAGCGTTGGTCTGGCCTCTCTTTGAGTATTTTTGGCAGAGTAAATCTAATCAAAATGGTCATTCTGCCGAAGATCACTTTTTTATTTGCGTCTATTCCACTGACATTTCCAGCACCGGATATAGCTAAAATACAGGGGAAAATAGGCTCTTTCATATGGAATACTAAGACACCGAGGATCTCCTGGAAAAAGTTGAGGAGAGGCCTCGCTATGGGAGGGCTGACCTTACCGGATTTACTTACCTATTGTCACTCTTTTCATTTTAAAAACTTTAGAATGTTAGCCGGAAAGATGGATGCCTCCTCTTTGGGTTTATTGTTTCAAGCCCTATTACACGGTATACCTCAGGGGCAAGAATATTTCCTATTTAAATATGGCGATCCACGGTTTTTTAAAAGAGTCAGGCTAAAAATCCTTGACACTGCTCTTAGGAACTGGTTGTATGTCAGAAAGATACTAAAAATTCCATACTATGCTCCTCAGGCCCCGATATGGGATTCCCCGGGTACACCAGAATGCCTGAATGATCAATTATCCCGTCCTCTTAAATTGGCAGGCCTGTTTTTCTGGCAAGATCTAGAGAAAGACTCGCGGCTCCTGAATTGGGAATCTTTATCCTGCCTGACAGGTGGGACGCTATCAAGGTACAAATACTATCAGTTGTCAGGATGGTGGGCAACAAAATCTTGGGGAGTTGAATCACTGAATCCTAAATTTGATTGTGTATCTAGGAGTGGTAGATGGAAGCAGGAGGTTTCCTTTTGGTACTGGGCCATCCTTGAGTCGGAATCAATAACAGAACTCGAACTGCATAAGCTTTGGGGGAATGCTATAAATTCAGACTCTAACCTCATGGAATTATGGGGGGATTCTTTTACCATGTTACATGCAGTGGTCAAATTAGCTGCACTTAAAAGGAATCATCTATATACTGCATATAGAGCCTATATTTCCCCAAAGAAGCTAACAAAGATAACAGGCCTTTGCCACCTTTGTCCAAGATGTAAAATGCCTGCAGCTGATGATTGCCATATGTTTATAGATTGCCCTGAGATAGTAAGCTACTGGGCCACGGTGCGAGATTTTTTAGCTGAGGTATTACATACACATATTGAAGTCACGCCAGAAATGATTATATTTGGATTGCACACAAATTACCACCTCAATGACTCGATATCCAAATTTATTTTTTATGTGGTTATTCTGGCAAGACGAGAGATATGTAGAGCCTGGAAAAGCATAAAGGCTCCAACCTTTACAGAATGCCTGAAACATATAATATATACTAGTGAATCGGACATGGCTTGCGACGGAAACAGCTATGAAAAAATTTGGGCACCACTTGTTACATGGAGGAATAGATTAAAAAAAAACAAAAAAAAAACATTCCAATGATTTAACCTGGGCACTGTTGGTTTGATCCCTCCAAAATAGCGTGGGGTTATCTGATTTGCGCGAAATGGAGTGGACGTTCAAAAACAGTGGTTGCTTGTGAGTTTGAGCCTCTCTCTCTCCACACCGGTCTCCAACATCAGGGCCTGGTCACTTTGATCGGTGGAGAGGGATGGTGGCCACTCATCAAGAATGCCCTTCTTGGTATATGAGGAATAAAAAAAAAAAAATAAAAATAAAAAAAAAAAAAAAGGAGAACAATAAATGTTTAAGGGAAAAAATTCAGTTTTGTTAGTGTTTAATTTGTATCCAGCAACTATGGAATACTACATCTACAGTGAGCTCCCTCAACATCCTCTGGCAGATTGAATATGCGTAGATGATATTGTCTATTGCGATTTACCATATCCAAAAGCAGTGAGCACATAGGTGATATCTTCGCCACACTTTAACTTTATTATCTTGTATTTTAATTGAGTTATCAGATATTTTCATTGACAAACTAGCCATTTCTTTACGCACGTTTTTAACCTCTGACGCAATAGTATCTGTATTAGCACGAAGTGACTGAATTTCTTCCAAAATTAAAGATAAGGATGGTTCAGTTGACTCTACCACTTTTGATTTAATTGGTGTCTCCTTTTATTGTGAAGAGAATTTTTATTTTCCATTTTCTTAAAGAAAGAATTATAATTGAAAATAAATAAACAGTTGATGAGAAAATAGAGTGAAAGTTGTGAAGAAATCCTTAAAATGACTGGGGCAGAAGCTAAAATGAACTGTGGGAGTGGCTAGGCCCAAGCCAGGCCCTTTCTTGAATGTACTCTCCGCCCCCTTGACAGACAAGCCCGGCAGTATCTGAAGTCAGAGCTTGGAGCAGGAACCAGAAGCCGAAAAACAATACTTCTGTCGTCCGGAAACGCAGGAATCCTCTTCACAGTACAGATATAATCATTAATAATGCAGCGACCTCATTTCAGAAAAAATTCTCACCAAATATCGTCGTTTTGATAAAATAAACGGGCGAAAAAGTGATGGGGCTCACCGGGAGGCGGCCATTTTGAATCGTGCGTCCCCGGTAAAACATTTGTTAACCGTTGATTCATGGGGTACAGGGAAAGTCAATGATATTAGCACAACAAATCTTCATAGTTCTCAACTAGTTGTGTCTTAATCAGGTTCATGAACCCCCCGCTCCACCCTCCCCCGCTTTTGCAGCTTTAACAGCTTGAGGGGCAGTGGAAGGGGATACAACTATATAGTTTTGGGAAGCATTCAAAAACTGTTGTTTGTGGCAGGACTGGCTTTGATTTTAAGCTCATAAATATCACCTCCTGCAGTGGAAGGAAAGGTGGGATGGTAGGAGCGAAGAATCGAGAGGAGAATAGATAAAGAAAAGGAGGGGTCGAGAGAAGGATGCAGAGGGTTTAATTATGGATGCAGAAATGGGTGAGAGGCGAGAAGGAGGATGGATGATAAAGAGAGAAAAATGAATGGTTGGAAAAAAGTACAGAAAAGATGTAAAAAAGAAGGAAAGCAAGGTGGAAACCCCCCAGAAATAATGATGTAGAGAAGGAAGAAAGGAAGTAAAAAGACAGAAGGATGGAGATAAAGTTGGAAGAAAATGTCAGACTTTCAGTGCCCCGAACTACTGCTTGACTCTTGCTTGCCATTCTCGTTCACTCAGCGCCATTTCAAATTAAGGGTATTTTATTTCTCTCTCTACTCCTTTGCTCTTAATTGTGATAGTCCCGAATGCCAGAGTGCTAAAGAAATCATAAGATGAAGCAGGCATCCTCTATCTTGTAAAAAGTGAACTTGACATTGAGAAGTGCCATGGAGGCAATGCCCACACGCCACACCCTCGCTGCACTACCAAACATAGAAACATTTGAGAAACTTGCAACCAGGTACAATAGCACAGCACTGGTAGAAAAAGGCCCTCTGTAGCAGAACCCCCCAAGCATACTCCTGGTTAACAATTTGCATTGTCTGCTATCCCAGTTTCAGGCAAGAAGTTGAAGACCTGGGTCTGGCTCTTGCTCCCACCAGTGAATAGTTAGATGTCACTGAAAGGTCAGCGATACTGTTTCCATTTAAAAATAAGCTAGACAGTCGGCCAAGAGGACAGTCACGAAAAGATGTACACACAAAACCACAGGTGTTAAAAAAATCACGTAGATTCACATGAATCATTACATTAATAATGACTTAAAATCAAAAAAAGTTGAATTTCCATACATATTTAAAGAAAACTGATATGTTTTAAAAGAAGCAATTAGAACAGTTGCAGTCGCTTATGAAGTGCAGTATAGCTATGTGGTAACTTGACTCTCTAGGGCCGAAATAAGTGACAAAGATGTGATCAAATAGCCTATTAAAAGATTAGCACTTGAACTTGAAGCATAGCTGAACGATTTTGTGACTTCCAGGTCAGAAGATGTTGTAAAGATTTCTCCTCAAAGTCGTGAAGGTTAATAAAAGTATCCAAACTTTATGAACTTCACATTATTCATAAGAATTAAAAAGAGGGCTGAAATATCTGTCGAAAGTAGCTTTTGTGGGCGAAAAATGAACAAACAAGCATTTACAATGCAATAGGTCTCGCGACTGGGAGTTTGAGAGCTATTGGTATTGTAAATGGCAATGCCTTTTAAAAAATTAACAGGTATTGTAATTTATTATAATATTTTTCCACCAGTACCATAACTACCACTATTATTATTACTATCACCACAGAGTAGTAATAGCAATAATTGTAGTGGTGGTTATGGTACTTCTAGTGGTTGTAGCGGTGGTGGTAGTGGTGGTGGTATTGGTACTGGTGGTGGTGGTACTGGTGGTGTTAGTGGTGGTGGTACTGGAGGTCTACGTGGATTTTATTTAATTACTTATTCTACTGCTGGAATATTTTTTAACAAAAAAATACAAAAACTAACAAGCATTATCATTTGCAATGCCAATAGCTCAAACTTTCAGTAATGCCAGCCCTATTGCATTGCAAATGCTTGTTTTATGTTGCAGGCTTGAGGTGCATCAGCTACTTCCCAAAATGCAATCTTAGATTTGTAGACACTCGTAACAGTCCTATGGTAGGAGGCAGTTGTTCAGCCAGTGTAAGGCTAATAGCTCACACAACTTTGCATTTTGATACCTGACGTTTTAAATTACAATAAATGTAGTAGACCTCAGGAAAGAGACTTGAGTTACCAGTAACTGTGGAAAGAGCAATAACTTTAGAAACTAGTGCTTTATTTCACCTTTTCCTTGGTGTGAAGGTTACGTAACTGTTTTATTGTGTACGAATGGGCACAATGGGGCTTATTTACAAGTCCTTTGCACCGCCGGTGCTTCACTTTTTGTGTGTGAAAAAGTGACGCAGCGGCGGGGCAAGGGGCTTGTTAATAAGCCCCAATGTCATTGGCAGAATGCTTTAAAGATGCCAGTCGACTGCCGCTCACTCTATACGCACACAAATATCCCAGAGAAAATCCTGCTCTTAAGCAGTGTTGCCACCTTTTGGTGTCCAGTGAAGCATGAATGCTTCCAACTGAAGAACGGTTGTGAAACCAGGAGCAGCTGAATCCGCGAGACACCTGGACCTACAGCCAGAAACATCTGGTATTAGCAAGGAATTTAATACATCATAAAAAAAATCTTCCTGGGCCTTAATGTCCTGTGGCAGTGGAAATCCCTCAGTCAGGGCACATACGTTGTTGGCAAACAGTTTAAAGCTACAGAGCGGCTCTGCTGACCTGGTTCTCTGGCCCTAGAGCAGCTCTGATGACCTGGTTCTCTGACTTTAGAGCGGCTCTGCTGACCTGGTTCTTTGGCTGTACAGCAGCTCTGCTGACCTGGTTCTCTGGCTCCATAGCGGCTGTGCTGACCTGGTTCTCTGTCTCTACAGTGGCTCTGCTGACCTGGTTCTCTATGTCTACAGCGGCTCTGCTGCATTTGTTCTCTGGCTCCAAAGCAGCTCTGCTGACCTGGTTCTCTGTCTCTAAAGCAGCTCTGCTGACCTGGTTCTCAGGCTGTACAAAGGCTCTGCTGACCTGGTTCTTTGGCTGTTGAGCAGCTCTGCTGACCTTGTTCTCGGGCTGTACAGCAGCTCTGCTGACCTGGTTCTCTGGCTCTACAGTGGCTCTGCTGATCTGGTTCTCTGCGTCTACAGCGGCTCTGCTGACCTTGTTCTCTGGCCGTACAGCAGCTCTGCTGACCTGGTTCTCTCCCTCTAAATCAGCTCTGCTGACCTGGTTCTGTGGCTCTAAAGCAGCTCTGCTGACCTGGTTCTCTGGCTCTACAGCTGCTATGTTGACCTGGTTCTCTGGCTCTAATGCAGCTCTGCTGACCTGGTTCTCTGGCTCTAGAGCAGCTCTGCTGACCTGGTTCTCTGGCTCTACAGCAGCTCTGCTGACCTAGTTCTCTGGCTCTACAGCAGCACTGCTGACCTGGTTCTCCGGCTCTACAACAGCTCTGCTATCCTGGTTTTCTAGCTCTATAGTAGCTCTGCTGACCTGGTTCTCTGGCTCTAAAGCAACTCTGCTGACCTGGCTCTCTGGCTCTAGAGCAGCTCTGCTGACCTGGTTGTTGGCTCTAGAGCAGCTCTGCTGACCTGGTTCTCTGGCTCTAAAGCAGCTCTGCTGACCTGGTTCTCTGGCTCTAGAGCAGCTTTGCTGACATGGTTCTCAGGCTGTTCAAAGGCTCTGCTGCCCTGCTTCTTTGGCTGTAGAGTAGCTCTGCTGACCTTGTTCTCTGGCTGTACAGCAGCTCTGCTGACCTGGTTGTCTGGCTCTATAGCGGCTCTGCTGACCTGGTTCTCTAGGTCTACAGCGGCTCTGCTGACCTGGTTCTCTGGGTCTACAGCGGCTCTGCTGGCCTGGTTCTCTGGCTATCCAGCGACTCTGCTGACCTGGTTGTCTGGCTCTAAAGCAGTTCTGCTGACCTGGTTCTCTGGCTCTAGAGTGGCTCTGCTGACCTGGTTCTCTAGGTCTACAGCGGCTCTGCTGACCTGGTTCTCTGGGTCTACAGCGGCTCTGCTGGCCTGGTTCTCTGGCTATCCAGCGACTCCGCTGACCTGGTTGTCTGGCTCTAAAGCAGTTCTGCTGACCTGGTTCTCTGGCTCTAGAGTGGCTCTGCTGACCTGGTTCTTTGGCTGTAGAGCAGCTCTGCTGACCTGGTTCTCTGGCTCTGCAACGGCTTTGCTGAACTGGTTCTCTGGCTCTACAACGGCTCTGCTGACCTGTTTCTCTGGCTGTAAAGCAGCTTTGCTGACCTGGTTCTCTGGCTCTACAACAGCTCAGGTGGCCTGGTTCTGTGGCTCTAAAGCAGCTCTGCTGACCTGGTTCTCTGGCTCTACTGTGGCTCTGTTGACCTGGTTCTCTGGCTCTAAAGCAGCTCTGCTGACCTGGTTCTCTGGCTCTAGAGTGCTCTGCTGACCTTGTCCTCTGGCTCTACAGCAGCTCTGCTGACCTGGTTCTCTGGCTCTACAGCGGATCTGTTGATCTGGTTCTCTGTCTCTAAAGCAGCTCTGCTGATCTGGTTCTCTGGCTCTAGAGCAGTTCTGCTGACCTGGTTCTCTGACTTTAGAACAGCTGTGCTGACCTGGTGCTGACCTGGTTCTTTGGCTGTAGAGAAGCTCTGCTGACCTTGTTCCCTGGCTGCACAGCAGCTCTGCTGACCTGGTTCTCTGGCTCTATAGCGGCTCTGCTGACCTGGTTCTATGGCTCTAAAGCAGCTCTGCAGACCTGGTTCTCTGGCTCTACAGTGGCTCTGCTTACCTGTTCTCTATGTCTACAGCGGCTCTGCTGACCTTGTTCTCTGGCTGTACAGCAGCTCCGCTGACCTGGTTCTCTGGCTCTATAGTGGCTCTGCTGACCTTGTTCTCTGGCTCTAGAGCAGCTCTGCTGACCTGGTTCTCTGGCTCTAAAGCAGCTCTGCTGACCTGGTTTTCTGGCTGTACAGCGGCTCTGCTGACCTGGTTCTCTGGCTCTAAAGTTGCTCTGCTGAACTGGTTCTCTGGCACTAGAGCGGCTCTGCTGACCTGGTTCTATGGCTCTAGAGCAGCTCTGTTGACCTAGTTTTCTGGCTCTAGAGCAGCTCTGCTGACCTGGTTCTCTGGCTCTACAGCAGCTCTGCTGTCCTGGTTCTCTGGCTCTACAACGGCTCAGCTGACCTGGTTCTCTGCCTCTACTACGGCCTGGTTGTCATTCTCTAGAGCAGCTCTGCTAACTTGGGGGCATATCAACAAGGGCTTTATCTATTTCCAGCGATAATCTCCCAATTGGCAGCTTGCGCTCTGAATTTTATCGCTTTGGAGATAAGCGTTGCTGATAGCACGCAATCTCCATGAAAAAATTCAGAGTTGGCCGGCGATAATTATCCTCAAGCTAAGAGCGCTGAGTGATAATTATCGCCGGCCCTTGCTGATGTGCCCCCTAGAGTTTAGTGTCCACTTCATTAAGAAAAAAGTGTTGTTGCATAAGGACGCTTGAGACGTTGTCGGGTATTTTGCCATATCTCTCTCAGTGCGCCCTCCATCCATTGCTCATTTTGCTCAGCCTGTATTTATGCCGGTGTCATTCTTTTGCAACAACTCATGCGTTTATTTCAGTTGCTTTACAGCAATATGCATTGCATGCAATACATTGATCTTATATTTTGATAACACTCTTCAAGTTCATATATTCATGCATGTATTTGAAAAGATGGTGCTCAGGAAAAAGCAAAATATCTTTAGGTTTTGACATGAGTGTGCAAGGGAAATTTCAAACTTTTCTCTCACCTGTTCACACACCTTACGCCACAATCACAGGTTTATTTTTCTCAAAATGAGCCCTTAAAATGGTCTATAGTAGTTGCTCAGCCCTTTCCATGAGAGAGCTCTGAACTTAGGCATTCAACCAGCAGAGCAGGATGTATGACGTTACGACGCATACATTTACATCGCGGTGCATTACATCGCGGTTTTTACAACGCAAGTCGTTACAACGACTTGCGTTGGAGGGCGCTGGACTTAGGAGTAGTATAATTTACTATTCCAACTCCAGTCTACGTACAGTAGGGAAGGTGTTGGATAGTAAATTATACTATTCCTTGTCCTAGAGCGCCATCTAGCGCAAGTCGTTGTAACGACTTGCGTTGTAAAAACCGCAATGTAATGGCATCGCGATGTAATCCCCGCGTTGTAAATGATGTTTCCCGCAGAGCATCATGGCTCCGAGGTGAACCGTCGAAGGTTGTCTCATAACATATTTTTATGCAGTGATATACCCGAGACACGCCTACAAACTGGACAAACAAGATGTAAGTACAGGTAGTATTTTTAGTGACGCACTGACCCTCTTCATGACAATACCTTCCACGCTTTAAGGTCGGGCATGCAGGGATTCTTAAGACGCACTCCACATAATATGTTTCTGATTCTCATAGTTATGTGTCTTGCTTAAGTTCTCGCTACAATTTTACTCACATCTGCATTTTTTATCATTTAGCGTGCACAAAACCGAGCTTATATTAAAGCCTTTAAAAAGAACGTAGGGGCATCTCAGCAACAACCGGCGATAATTATCGCTCAGCGCTCTTAGCGTGAGGATAATTTTCGCCGGGTAACGTGGATTTTTATCGCTGAGATAGCGTGCTATTAGCAACGCTTATCTCGTCAGCGATAAAAATCCTCACGCTAACTGCCTAACGTGAGATTATCGCTGGAAACCCAGCGATAATCTCACGTAGCTTGCTGATAGGGACTCACAAACTTAGCCATGATATCCTCCTTCCATAGGATATCATGGCTAAGTCAGTCCTGAAGCAGGCATAAGGAAAGTAGCGATAACAGGGGTTATCGCTACTTTTCTTGCCGCTATGTTTCATAGCGTGGGGCTTGATGATAGGAGAAATGTCACTTAGCGACATTTCTCCTGTCATGTTAGGTCAGGAACGCCCACTTTGAATCTCATTAGAGATGCAAAGCTGGGCGTTAGGAATCCCCACGCTAAAGCAAGGTTTCACGCGTTAGCGTGGCCTTGCTAATCAGGCGATAAAATTATCGCCGCTTTTCGGCCGAAAACGGCCGCAAAAACGGGGCTAATTTTTTATCGCCAGCTTATAAAAATGCCCCCATTGTGTATTTCTTCTGTGTACGCCCTTGTGGTGAAAAGTTGCTAGAACTCAGATCAACGATACATAAATATATTTCACAATCGCAGGCATTGTTATACGACAAATACGCATTACCCCCAGGTAAGTTGAGAGTGGTGCACAGGTCATAACTTGTCTGTTCCTTGCATTCAGAAATATCAAGTTGGTCCATACCTGCTCTTGGCAAAGAGTCAAGAAGTATCTTCCTGCTAGTGTTTATATAATGCTTGTAAAGACATAGCAATGTGATTGAACTTGCTTCATGATGACAGGCTGGTCACAGAAGGAAAGATGACCTTGCTGGGGTGAGTAAAGAATGAAGTAGCCGCCAGGGACTGTATTGACAAAGTCTAGTCCAGAGACGTCCAGCACAGTGGCAGCCATTTTTGAAAATGTAAAGGAGATAGAAATTGTTTGATTTTACTAAAGGTGTGCAGATTAAAAGTTTGTGTGATGGAAGACACTATTGAATATGAGGGCGAGAGAGAGACAGTAGGTTGTAGAGTGAAATCCAAAGACCTAAAGGACGTTGAGAGAGAAGCAAAACCCACTACTTTGAGTTCATCAATAAGTCTATGGTCGAATTCACTTCTATTTTTGTGCAATGGGATCTACGTTATATGTCACCCAAGTCTTGAGTATCACAGTGGTGTGGTGAAGGGTGACAATAATATCATAAATGGATGAAATCTTGACGTATAATCGGTTGTCATTCCACCATACAGCATGTGTATCTCATCTGAGATGTATCGACCAATCTTGACCAGTTAATGACTACTGACCGCGTAACCCAATGAAGTTCTCCAAGGTTTGAATTAGCTTAGTGCAGTCAATTATATTAAAGGCTGGCTGTAAGAAATTGGGTTACTGGTTGAGGGGTGAAACCCTACTCAACAGCAACCACAGTCTCTGTAAGGGTGCAACACAAGTAAACTCCAAATTAACCTGTGCTTATCCCTCTGGTAGCTTGGCAAATAAACAGTCAGGCTTAACTTAGAGACAAGGTGTAAAGTATTCATGCAGTACTTCAAACAGTAATAACTTGCAAACACAGCACAAGAAAAATCCCACATAAATTTAGAACTTAATAAATTATTTGAAACCAAAATGAAAAACATCCTATCAGTAGAATGGGAGATCTGCAATTTTAAAGATTTAAGTGGAAAAAAGTGCCTAGAAGCACAAAGCGCCAACTTTGGGTATTTGGATGCGCCGGACCAGGTCAAAATCACAACTTCCGGTGCAGGTTGGATACAGGGACCAAGTTGAACAAACTACCTTAAATCCTGTGTGCGGAGTGCTGTGGGATCTCTCATTGTGGATGAATTGCGCAGCGGGGGTTCTGAGGAAGCTGCTGGGCTGGGCTACAATGGGAAGTCCTGCTTCATTTTCAAGGATGCCGTCGACAAGGTGCTTGCAGTGCGAAGGTCTGCATCGAGTATGTATTGTGCAGTGGCAGTTACGATGAAGCTTCGGGCTGAGGTGCAAGGTCCTGCATCGCGGATGCATCAGACAGCGATGTTTCCGATGCAAGGAGATGCCGAGACACCCTCGGGTATTTGGGCGCTCTATAAATCGCGCAAATAAATAAATAAATAAATTGTGATGCGTCGGTTTTGTTCACAGGACCACAGTTGGGCTGGCAGAGCACTTTCAGGTCCACTTCCAAGGGCCAGGACTAGGGTGGCACCATGGGGTGGGGGCAACACTGACAGCAGATAGAATCCAGATGCTGGGTGCAGGGTGGTTGGAGCCTTTTCTGTCCCTGAGCCTCTGATCAGGAGGCCAGACAACTAGCCCTTGGAGCTACTCTGGTGGTCCTGGGTTCAAGATGCAGGTGCAGTCCTTCTCACTGAAACAGCACGGCCGCAGGGCAACAGAGGTAGTATCTATTTTATTAGAGCGGCGGTCCTTCGGATCATACTAGCAGCTTGGTGGAAAGAATCAGACCCGCCAAGTTTTCAAGTGTGGTTGGCCCGCTTTCTTGGTGTCTTTAACCAGGAAAGCGCCATCTATTCTACTAGAGGGCTCAAATTGGCTATGCGTGGCAAGGTGATTTGGCAACCAATTATTAACTGGAGAAAGGGGCTCTGCTCACATTGAGAATAAATCATTGTAATATCCTTTTTTTTTTTTTCTCTCTTAGATTTATTTGTTATCATAATGAGATTGTATTATATATGAAAGTGCCTGTATTACATTTGATAGTGTTGGCATATTGTATTGTACAATATTTTTGTATTTGGACTTCTGTCTCAGAAAAAAAAAATTACAACAAAAAAATAAATAAACTATCTCAGTAAGGGCAACAACCTTTATTATTACGTCCTACCGGATAGAGGGTAAAAGCAATGTGAGACAGGGTTATGGATGTATACCCTGTATTGTGGTGAACATGAATC
Source organism: Triturus cristatus (assembly GCF_964204655.1). Taxonomy (NCBI): domain Eukaryota; kingdom Metazoa; phylum Chordata; class Amphibia; order Caudata; family Salamandridae; genus Triturus; species Triturus cristatus. The sequence continues at coordinate 9,311,026 of NC_140579.1, read as the reverse complement.
TGCCCTATATGACATTATATGTTCAAGGCATTCATCGGGAGCAGGATCTTCATTCACTCTTTTTTAAAAAACATGCATAAATATTGATTTAAAAAATACTCAGGCCCAAACTCTTGACCAACTGTGCGCAGCGGTAGCAATCAGTTGGGTACGTCAGGGGGCGCTGTGCTAGAACAACAACACGTATTAGTGATCCCGCTAATGGATCTTTGCGAGAGAGAGAAGAGAGGCATAAATTCCATTTATATTTAAAGGTTATTCAATATCATATTATACATTATGAAAAATGACTGTGGTTGGTCTAGAGGAGCACATGGAAAAGAGTCAATAGACGCGCTTTTGTGCAATGTGATGTAGAAAAAGGAAAAACTAGTCAACGAGGAAAACTTTCGCTTTTTCCAAAATGGAAGAATGGGTCAAGTGGTTCCCAAAAGCCAAAGTAGAGCAGCCATCTAGGATTTAAGTCCATGGTTGAGGATAGGTGTTCAAGGAATTCGGCCACACTATCCTAACGGAACTAAGTATTCAATCCAGGCCAGAAGACTAGTGTTGACGCTTTGACCCGACAAGCGGCTTAAATTGACTGCCCAACTGGGCATGCAGGTCTCTATTAGGACAAACACAAAACCATAGGGGAAAAAAGGAAACCTAAATAGAACAGAGAAATCCATTACAAAACACACAGTGAAACCACCCAAATTAAAAACACAGTCTCTTGTTAATGCTAGAAAAACTCTCTCTCCACTGTCGTAGGCCAGCACTAACCTGAAGTAGTGTGAGTGCAAAGGATCGGTATGGGGTTACAAATGAATGTACCCACAAGGGCACCTGGCTCATTATTCTCAAAAACCATTGCACGATGTGACCAAGCCTTTTATTGAGGTCCGCAGACCATCCAAGAACCACAATGGGTCCCTCAAAAACAAAACGTGAACACATAAAAACATTCAACCAATGAAAAAACGCATTCAGGCAATGAATCTGTGATTTTGCGGCAAGGGTTAGAATGGAGTGTCGTGATCCCCGTACCCAAATGAGTATCCCAAAGAATCAGTGAGGGATACAAACAGAGTTTACAGGGCACATAGGCTCATAGAAATAACAAGAACGTCTTCCTTGGCAGTGCAATGGGAGTTCCCTCAGAAAAACAGTGCATGTCTATGGGGATAACACAGTAAAGTACCAATGAGCCACCGTGGATATACCTGGCAAAGTTATGGGTAGAGACTCAGGCATGCTCTAATCCACTGACCTACATAGGACAGCCGCGTCCGATGCCTGCTGCTAGATCCTGTAGCCAAAAGGAAAGGCAGATCAGGTCAGAAACAGCTGTTTAAAGCCATCAAAGTGAAAGGTTGATTTTCTATTTTTCTACCTTGAAGTAACCAGCAGAAAGAACAGGATCATTTTTTGCACTCCTTAGATATTTATAGAAAAGACAGAAGCTGTCTTTATGTTTCTACACATTCTGAACAACTGCAGCTTTTTTGCTCTCAAACTGATTTTATTGAATTGTTTCTAATATCGTTTTGCAACAAATGTCAAACAGGTTTTTGATTTATTTAATTTTTCACTAGAGGTTCTATTTTTATTCTTCAAGTTTGCAAACATGCTCTCTTCTTTATATGAAAGAGCTTTGCATCAAAGTTTTAAGGAGTTTGACGAAAAGGTAATGTGTGACCATGTATTATATGGGATAAAGTACACCCACCAGTACATGATGAGGATATTGTGAGTCACCTCGGAGTTCAATAACCTTATTGAGGAACTTGGCCTTCAACCTCATTCCTCTATATAGTTATGGACCGCCTCTGTGACTCTCAGTATCCTTATAAGGTATGACAGGGGCTACTTTATCCCTTATATGTTCTTTGGTGTCTGAAGAGTCATGGCACTAAAACAATATATCTGTTTCATAATTACTGTAAAAACCTGCAGGTGTTGACTGACAAAGTCTTTTTGGTTGAGTATTTCTAACAAAGGTAATTTGAGGAGCTCTGCTGTTCAGAGTGATTTTAGCATGATATAGTCTTCTAGGAATGGAGCACCATTTATCAGGATCTTGACATAGTTAAAAAGTCTTTGGGCACCAGTGTATGAACCCACACCATTATTGACAGTGCAAGGTCACCCCATATTAGAACTGGCATCTTTTGGCGTGATTCCCCTGTCTTTTTGCTTTCTGGCTCTGTTTTTTGCTGGTTTAGAGTCTCACTGCTGTTAAGTGTTGAAGTGCAAGTGCTCCTATTGTATTATGGATTGGTGTTTCCATGATTGGCATTTTTAATTTACTTTTAAGTCCCTAGTAAAGTGCACTAAGGGTGCCAGGGCCGTTAAATTAGATGCTGCTAGTGGCCCTGCAGTTCTAGTTGTGCCATCCACACAAGCAGCCCTCTAACGGGTTCTCAGTTCTGCCACTGAAGTGTCTGCGCGCAGTTTGTAACTGCCATGTTGACCTGGCATGTGCACCCACTTGCCAGACCCTAATCTTCCCTTTCTTACATGTAAGTCACCCTTAAGGTAGACCCAAGGAACCCCTTTGGGTAGGGTACAGTGTATATTAAAGGTAGGACATGTACTGGTGTGCCTGACATGTCCTGATATTGAATTACAGTTTAATTCGTTTTTCACTTTGGAAAGGCCATCTGTCCCATAGGATAGGATGGGAGTTTACTTATAACATCATATAAGCATATCTTCCAAAGGGGACAAGATAGAGAAATGGGGGTTAGTATGCCTGAACTCAGAATATAAAAATGCATCTTTTAGTAAAGATGATTTTTATGTTCTGTGTTTGATATTACCACTTTTAGAAAGTAGGTATTTTCTTGCTTAGCCATCCTGTGTGCCTCTGTTGGGTTTGTGGATTGACTGTCTGGCTTTAGAGTTACAGGGGCTGAGGATGTGCATTCCCTTTAGACAGCCACTGGGGGGTCGAGTTGTGTCCTGCCTTACCTAGATGAGTCTGGGCTGGGCTGAAAACACCTGGGCTGCATTTAGAGTAGTGGGAGGAGATTTCTTTGCACTTGATTGACCCTGGTCTGCCTTTGACAATGCTGTCTCTACCTCCTGCCAGGAAGCTGGGCCAAAGAGGACAGAACTGGTTTGGGCTGGGCACAGACACTCTCTGCCCAAAAAAACAAAGACAAACTGAGTATGAATATTGGGGCCCAGACCTCAGAATTTTAAAACTCCCTAGAATCAAGGAACCTGCCAAGAAGAAGAGCTGGAAGAACTGCCAGGAGGAGTACTGCCCCTTTGCTGCGTTGTTGCTGTGTTGTTGCTTTGTTAGGTTGGCCTGCATTTGCTGCTTGTGCCTTGGGCAGTGAAAGGACTGGACTGAACTGTCTTCACTTGTTGCTGAGTATCTCCAAGGGCTTGAAATAGAGCTTGCCTCCTGTTCACAAAATCTCAGGGACAGCAATGACTTTACTTACCTATGAGTACCACCTCTGGAAACCGTGGGCTTCAGTTGCAACAGAGGGGAAAAGCAGCCGACACCGTCACCGACTCTGTCACTGGCTCTGTGTCCTGAAGGTACCGCCGCACCTCGCACCACAACCCTGGTCTCACTGACGACGAGGACCGCTCTCACCACTGAGCCGCTGCTTGTACCGCGACCTGTGGGCACCGCACTCCGCACCGCCTTGCTTCTCTCCACTGCCCTGGTCTCACTGACGATTTCCCTACACGCTGACCTCCATGACAGCCCCATGGTTTGGGGGCACTGCTCGGAAGTCACACAACACACCGTCTCATCCCACACCTCCATCTGTGCCGACCCGCACCAGCTGCCAACGACCGGCATTGTCGCTTGCACTGTTATCTGTCAGCATTGTGAAGAGCACTGCCTCACTCCGCATCGCAGCCCTGGTCTCGCCGATGGCTGACCGTCACCGAGCCACTGGCGTCACAGCGACGGCCACGATCACGACCGGCCCGCACCAACGCATCCAGCTGGAACCAAAGGCACTGTTTACGAGTCTGCTAACACTCACGCAGGCCCGCACCAACGCAGTCAGGCGGAACTGTTGGATTCTGTTGTTTTGAGCACTGCTGTAGCACTGGATGGAGCTACCGACTTCAAGGAACTGCATTTCGAGGTTATTCTTGCATAGTGCATATTTTTAATTACTGTATGTTGGATTTTTATTGTTTTGGTCTTGTTTTGAACAAATAAAATATTGAATATTTTTCTAAATTGGTCCGCCGAGGTCCGTGCAGCTAACAGCGGTGGGGCCGGGTGGGGGGATTTCAAGGGACAATGCTGAGGGGAAAATTAAATAAATATTAAACTTTCCCTCAGCATCGTCGCTCGAAATCCCCCCTCACGCTGCCTCACCACCCCACCACTCTTACCTGCATGGATCCGGCTGAAACTGGTGTGGTGCCAATTGTAGTGTTTTCACTGTATCAATGTTGGTTATGTGCAGACGCTTTACACACCGCCTCTGAGATAAGCCTGACTGCTCGTGCCAAGCTACCAAGGGGTTGAGCATGGGTAATTTTAGAAGTGTATCCCCCTTACCCTGACTAGAAGGAAGGACCCCTTTTTTGACAAAGGTGCAAACCATTGCCAACGAGAGACCCCCATTTCTAACACCCCATTATTGACCGTCAAATCAATTGAACCAGATGGGTTGAATCAGAAAGAGTCAAAAATCTATTGGTAAGGATGCAGAAATAGTTTGCAAGTAAGGAAGGTAAACTCGATCAGGAGGGAGGTTCTGAAGTTGAACAGCTGCAGGGCACAATGACTTCATCCAGGGGTGCTCGAAACTGGTAACCACCTCTGGCAGTGCAGCTTGACCAAGACCACAAGCTTCCACCAGCTTGCTATGCCCTGGAAACTCGGCCCGCTACTAATGCCCAATGATGATGCTGTGTCGCGATTCATGGCCGTATCTGTATATGCCATTCATCGCATAGACACGAGGCGTGATGGAGACCTGTTGAGGCGTGGGTGTGGGGGGTACGTGATGGCTCTTGCTTTCCAGCTGCTGGGTGCTGATGCCAGTAGTGATCATTTCTGCTTCTGCCTCCTTTACTGTTTTACCCAGCCTGGGCACTCAACCGCCTGCACTCAACCACCCACTGGGAACTCGGGATCATTCAGAAATCGATAATGGACTTTTTGTTTCAAAAACAGCTGGATAGATCTGCTGAAACCCTGTAATGAAAAGGCATACTTAAACAAAATGTATGTGTGGCTGAGCTACAGGCAATGACCATGAAAACTCCCCCACGCAGGTCCGCCTTCTGGGAACTAATGAGGGAATATGGAAATGTCCTTCACTCGGCTGGACACAGGAGGAAGGCGACTACAGGCGACCTTAATTTAAATGGAAAGAAGGAAACATCTTAAATACTTTGACAGGTGATTTGCCCATGTGAAGGAAGGAGTCCGGATCAAACATCTCATGGGCTTGCATAGGATGCCCTTTTAATGATCAAAGGCAGAAGTCGAACCCCATTGAACTGGTCCACTGAGTACAAACTCTTCCAGTGAAACCAAAGTTACACCAGAAAATATAGAGGCAAACGTGAGAAATATTTCATTCAGTTTTATGTCAAATATGATCTATCATTCAGCAATAGACATAAATAGGGAATTCCTGCATTCATTTGTGCACTCCTCGCGTCTATTGTGTGCTCAGCGTGTTGTTCTGAGTGTGGCCAGCAGGAGGTGCCATAGCATCACTTTACACCCGCCAGAAACTGCCGCTACAGCGGCGATAATGGGCTTGATAATATGACCTTAAGAATTCCAATAGAAGCCCATGTTCTGGTGTTAACATGGGCTTCTATGGGAATTCTCTGCGGCATACTATCAAACCCATTATAGCCGCTTTAGCTGCAGTTTTCTGCCGCTAAAGCGGCAATAATTTTAACGCTGTTTCTTGAAAATATGCCCCAGTAATTGTTAGACGCGTATTCTCTCAAACCCAGCGCTCTAGCGCTTGTCAAGGCACTGATCCTTTCCTGAGAGTTCTCCTCAATGTTCTATTTTGCATGCATCCCCAGCAGATTTAAGGAGGTGACCCAAAACTCTGCCCACACTAGCGATGGGCACCAATGTCTTCCTTTGGCCTTGAAATCTTTTAAGCTCTTTGGCCAGTAAAACCATGGAACTCCGACAAGTCTCACATGAGCATACAGACCTGCTTCCACGTTACCCAACCGTAGCCTTCGGAAGAGTTCAGGAGCCAGGGGGCCTCTGTCCCCATCACCCAGCACTGAGCAGCAGGAACCGAGCCCTTCCTGTCGTCAGTAGAATTAGCAAGTTGGGGCAGTCCCAGATGACAGTGGCTTCCGGGCGCTGCAGCTTTTTCTTCTTTATAGTTTCTGAGAAGTTGAGGAACCATTGGTATCCATGCAGGTGGCTTCGGGGCTTGTCCCAAGCCTCCCCGCTGATCATTGGGACTCCTATGACATGACGGCAGCCCCTGTGGTCTTAGTGGCCTCCTCCTGGCATACCAAGGCACAAGTATGGACGTCCGTCTGTATCAGGTCAGATCCTCTGGTTTGAATGCCTCAATAGTTTCAGGGCGCCCTCCTGGTACATAACGGGTAACAGACACGGGTAACTGCCCCAACAAGGTCAATGCTAATGGGCAACGGCCCACAACTTTATTGTAGCCCCAGCGTTGCTGACTTCTATAGGAGAGTGGACGTCCTACTTGCAACACCGGTCCAGGATGAAACAGGTGCCTCACGCACTACTCACCAGGATTCCTGATGGGCCCTGCTCCCTCCAGGATCACTCATCCTCCTCACAAGATCTCTTGGTAGCAGCAGGTAGGCTTCTAGCTGCTCCTCACAGAGGCCACTGGTCTTGGCGGGCAGAATGCTGGTGCTCTGTGCACAGAACATTGCTTCTTGATTGCTGGGCAAGGTCCCCTCACCAAGATGGGAGACTGGCAGACCCTGGTCCCATTCCTGGCTCCAGCATCAAGAAATCAGGGTGATCCGGCCTCTCTTGATGAGAGGATACTGTTCAACAAAGTGCTCTCATCTCTATAGTACAAACACATATATATATGATTTAGCGTCCAGCCTTTGAACTTCGTGTTGGGGGTGTCAGCTCCTTTGAAGTGCTATCTCATCTGCATTACTCTGTCAAAGGCACAACCTGCCACAGCCAGAGTGGCTCCAACTCTGAGTGAGTCATAACACAAGCTAAGGGAGTAACCAGAGTCATACCTGTCTGTCGGCCTCCACTGGAATATGTTCCATAAAGATTCAAAGGGCTCAGACTTCCTCTCTATGAGATTTCAGTCAGTTACTTTATCAGTCTCACCCTCTCCCTGACACAGAGTCCATGCCCCACTCACTCTTTCTGGAACCAAAGAACCCTTTGAGGTGTACACTAGATGCACTGCTCCTCTGCCATCAGTGTGTGCTTCAGCCCTCAGGAAGGTCAGCAATGCATATCTCCTGTCTGAGGGTTGCAGTCCTAACTTCTCCATTCTCTCCAGGCCCTGGGATTCCAAAATGGAACCCACAGGCCTCCTATTCTCTGTATCATGCACAAACAGACACATGCAACTAGGCCCTACTCCAGTGACACATGTAAAAATGCCTGTTCACATTACTAATTGTACTGAGCACAAAAAGGGGAATGCTGACACCATCTTCCTCATGCTACTTAACTCCAGGTAAGGGCAGTAGTTCCGCTTCCTCCGAAAGGTTTTATGTGTCCCTCACAGTCTAAACAGGTTGCATAAAAGCGATTTAGGCCTAGGTCATGGTGCACACAAGGCGCATAACACAAGGCCACACAGGCCTCATGGAGGCAGGAGCCTTCGGGTGCCTCCACCCCAGAAGGGGCCTGTTAGACCTGGCACCTTGGCGTGGGTCTCCATTCCTTTTTTCGCTGTTGCCTCATGTGTTTTTGCTGGTGTTAGATGCTTTGGGCACTGTGCCACTGCTGTCCAGTGCCACAGTGCAAGTGCTCCCTATTGTAAATTGATGTATGGATTAGTGATTCCATGATTGGCTGATTTGGTTTACTTGTCAGACCCTAGTACAGTGCACCAGGAGTGCCCAGGGCTTGTAAATCTAAAGGCTGCTGGTGGGCTTGCAGCACTGGTTGTGCCACCCACAGAAGCAGCCTGTAAAAGTGTGTTTAAGGCCTGCCATTGCAGAGCCTGTGTGCAGTCGGGTACTCTCATGCTGACTGGGCAAGTGCACCCACTTGCCAGTCCCTAAACCTTCCCTTTCCTTTATATCAGACACCCCTATGGTAGGCCCAAGGGCAGGGCGCATTGTAAGTATAAGGTAGGACATGCCCTGGTGTGTGTGGCATGTCCTAATAGTGAATTACAGCCATTTTCGTTTTTCACTATTGCAAGGCTACCTGTTCCATAGGCCAGAATGGGCAGTTTGATTATTACATCTTATAATCCTAACTGACTCAGGGAACATGGTGGAAATTCGAATTTAGTATGCCTGAACTCAGAATGATAAAATACATCTTTTAGTGAAGTTGGTTTTAACATTCTGTGTTTGAAAATACCACTTTTAGAAAGTAGGTATTTTCTTGTCTAACCATCCAAACCTGCCTCTGCTAGGCTGTGTATTCCTTGCCTGGAGTTTGAGTGACAGGTGCTGGGGAAATTCCAGGAGACAGGATGAGTCAGCACAGGGCTGAATAGAGAGATCTGCCTCTAGATGGGTAGGAGGGGTTGCACCTGGGACCTGAATAGGGCTGTGCCTTCCCTCCACAATGCGGGCTCCACCTCCTGTGGTGCGTCTGATGTCTCTGCCCTGCACTCGGAAAGGAAAGAAGGAGTCTTGTCAACAAAGTGCTCCAGGACTGACCAGAACTGGTTTGGACTAGGCAAAGGCCTCTCTGCCTTCTGAGAACAAAGGAAAACTGGGTATAAATATTGGGACCCAAACCTAAGAACTTTAGATTACTTTGGGAAACAAGAAGAAACCTTTGCTGAGGAGCGGAACCAGAGAGACTGAGGAAAGACTATCCCTAAGCTTGAGGCATTGGCCTGCAGTGGTCGCCTGACTGCCAAAGAGAGGAGAGAAGGAACTTTGTGTACTTTATTCAACTTGTGAAGGATCTCCAAGGGCTTGAGAAAAGAGCTTGCCTCCTGCTGAAGTCTCAGGGACAAACGACTTCACCCACCAGCTCCCCAAGAGTTCTTTGGAAGCGTGTGCTGTTTTGCGAGGCATTCTGAGGTACTGCGTGTCGCAAGTAGCTGGAAGCGCGACTCACGAGCAAAAAGCGTGTCGCCGAACTGCCGCTTCACAACACGAAGCGCCTCGTATCGCCGAAGAGGATCGACGTCGCAGCAGACGCCGCCGCATCACCGGGAAGCGTGTCGCAGAAGAATCGTTGAGTCATCGCAGGTCCACCAAAGCGTCTCGCATCGCCAGGGGAGAGGATCGATGTTGCAGCAGATGCCGCCGCATCACTGGGAAGTGTGTCGCAGGGCCTGTCACGGCTCATCGCTGGAGAAGAGGATCGACGTCGTATCAGACGCTGCCGTATCTCCGGAAAGCGTATCGCAGGGCCTGTTGCGGCTCATCGCGGGAGAAGAGGATCGACGTCGCAGCAGATGCCGCCGCATCACCGGGAAGAGTGTTGCAGGACCTGTCGCGGGGGAGAGGATCAACGTCGCAGCCGCATCACTGGGAAGCGTGTCGCAGCTCGCATCATGCGGAAACATCTAGCATCACCGGAGAAGAGGATCGACGTCGCATCAGACGCTGCTGCATCCCCGGGAAGCATGTCGCATCAAGGAGAAAGCGCCATCTTTGTTTCTTTGCACCGGATCTTCAACTCATCAACGTCCTTGCAACACTTTCATTGTCTTGCGTTACGCATCTTCAGGTACATTGAACTCTGAGTGTCGCATTTACCATCTTAAGAGAACTAAGCTAAATTCTACCATTTTAAAGTAACAGTATTGTGGATTTTTGTCGTTTGTGGTCTTGTGATAAGTCTATCTAAAGAATACTTATTTTTGATATAAAACTTGTGTGGTGTCCATCTGTAGTGTTGTCACTTGATTACTGTATGTGTTCACAAGTGCTTTACACACTGCCTCTGAGATAAGCCTGTCTGCTCGTGCCAAGCTACCAAGGGGGTGAGCAGGGGTTATTTTAGGAGTGTACCCCCTTACCCTGACTAGACAAAAGGGTCCCTATTTGTCACAGGTACCTACCTATGCCAACTAGAGACCCCCAAATCTAACAGGGTCCTCATACATTTGTGTCCAAAGACATGCAGAACAAATCAGAGCGGCAGCTGCCTCGCTGCAATTTGCTGCACAGTATATCCAAGGCAGCACCACATCTTTCTTGGGAAGCACAAGTAAATCAGTCTCAAATATTGAAGTGTTGTTTGCAAAGAAGGCCCCTCAGCAAAAAGGCAGGTAGCTGACTTTTGAGCAGGAAAAACTACAGCACAGTCAAGAGTGGAAGAGAAGAAAGGTGAACAGGGAAGTTCAAAGTCACAGATGAGGAACGGTCAGCTATAGAGGCACAATGAGAGATATTATTGAGAGAGAAGCAGTGGGCGAGAGACTTGTATGAGAATGAGAGGTGATAAAAAGACAGCTTAGAAAGTTAGAGAGGTGAAAACACAGGTCTGAAAGTTAAGAAAAGGGACATTGAGAGTGAGAGAGAGGCATATATTGGTGAGGACAATTGTGAGAGACAGAAAGGTAAAGAAGTCAGAATAAAAAAGGTGAGAAGGAAACAGCTTAGAGAGCCATTTAAAATACGTGTGAGCATGTAAGAGATAGACAGGTGATGAGAGAGATAGAAGAGGAGACCAGTGGGTGAGAGGCAATCAACAGTGTGATAAAAAAACAGCTGAGAGTTATAGAAAGAGATAGGTGTTAGACAAATAGAGATACACGGTTGAGAAACACCTGAGATGATGCACGGGAAAAGGAGTGATAGAGACAGATCGATTAGAAAGAGCCATTTGAGACAGTGAGAGGCAGGTATGTGATAGGGATATAGCTGAACAATATAGAATGCGTGAGAGAGTTGATAAAGAGACAAAGAATAGTGACAAAGAGATAGACTTGAGAGAGGCAGAGAGAAAAGGGGCAAGGGAGAGAGGAAGACAGGTGAGGAAGATAGAGTAAGGTAATGAAGTGACAGTCATGCTAAAAAATAGACCTGAAACAGAGATGAAGATGGGGAGGAGGCAGGGGTTTGAGTAAGGTCAAAAGAGATGAAAGCCAGTGAGCGAGAGAAGGGGAGGCAGATGAAAGAAAGGTGAGAAAGAAGCTGAGATGCCTGAGAAAGAGATAGTTTTGAGAGAGAGTGTAGAGAGACACAAGAGAGGGAAGAGAAAGAGAAATGCGGGTTGCAGAGTGATAGATCAATAGTGTGGATTTTGGGCTGTGGGTCTGTGTGAACATTTGCTTCTCTGTGACTCCTTGTGAAAGCAGGAGTTGAGGGTGGTATATAGGTATCAAGATGGCCACTTTCCCGCAGATTGCTGGGGAACTCCGTGAACTCAGTGATGCACATGCATGATCCGTGTTTGCCCATGACCAAAAATCAGTACCTAGGATCCAAATATCTTTCCGGTTGGGGAACTTAGGGCCGGGGTGCATATCTGTCACCATGCTGGAGACTTTTCTTTTCCAACAGATGCCTCTCCCAGATCAGGTTACCCCAAACCAACGCCTAACCTGGACAGGTTGGGTCGTCATATTGATGAAATCCTAAAACCTACTGTCCTGCAACACCAATCAATTTTAACAACTTTTAATATTCAACCCCATTTGCTGCATGTCCCTGGTAACTATGACAGATTCCTACTATCACGTTTCAGATTTGGAATCTTCCACAGATTGGTTAGTTTTCCGATAACAAATGATTGGACGCACAAATCATTTCCCTGTCCTTGTGATGATGTTTCCCCTCAAAGTACTATCCATGTTGTTTTATTTAGTAAATTTTACAGTTATATCAGGCACACAGTTTTACTGCCATTTTTTAGAGAGGTGGGTGATCGGCAATGTCGTTTGGCTGTGTTAGATATCCTACATTTGGATAATCATCTTTGTGTTGCCACAATTACATTGTTTTAAAAAAAGTGATTTGCACCAGGAAAAGTATAATGTAATGCACTTCATTAAGTCCTTGAATGATTTGTATTAATAATTCTGGTGTTTAAGCCATTGAGTTATCGCTAAATGAACTGTTGTGATTTTTTTTAAAACGCAATGATTTTTTAATGTATGCTTTTATGGTTGTTTTTAACAATCGAATAAAGTTATATTTGATTTGATGAAACCTATGGAAAAGTCAAGGTGCAATCCTGTCATGTATTCCAGCCTGGTGCTCACCACAAAATGTAATCATGGCAGTTATATGGATCATATCTACACATTGGCATTCTCTCCCTTCATAGCCATGAATCCTTTCAATGCCCCATGACCTGTTGCACTCCAAACGTAGGCGAACGAAGTGCAGGTGGAACATACTCATGACTCACACTATTGCACATCACGCCGTCTTGTGTTGCAATTCTTGGGGAACAACCTTTACAACGCAACTTTTACAACGCACTACACTTACAATGCATTTTTTACAACGCAAAATCCATTACAACGCACTACACTTACAACGCATGACACTACAACGCATTTTTAAAAACTACCTTTACAACGCATTTTATTACAACGCCTACCATTACAACGCATAATATTACACTACACTATCCAACACTTACCCTACTGTTGCACCCCCTGGAGTTAGAATAGTAATTTTTACCCCTATACTATCCAACACTTACCCTACTGTTGCACCCCCTGGAGTTAGAATAGTAATTTTTACCCCTATACTATCCAACACTTACCCTACTGTTGCACCCCCTGGAGTTAGAAGTAATTTTTACCTCTATACTATCCAACACTTACCCTACTGTTGCACCCCCTGGAGTTAGAATAGTAATTTTTACCCCTATACTATCCAACACTTACCCTACTGTTGCACCCCCTGGAGTTAGAATAGTAATTTTTACCCCTATACTATCCAACACTTACCCTACTGTTGCACCCCCTGGAGTTAGAATAGTAATTTTTACCCCTATACTATCCAACACTTACCCTACTGTTGCACCCCCTGGAGTTAGAATAGCAATTTTTACCCCTATACTATCCAACACTTACCCTACTGTTGCACCCCCTGGAGTTAGAATAGCAATTTTTACCCCTATACTATCCAACACTTACCCTACTGTTGCACCCCCTGGAGTTAGAATAGCAATTTTTACCCCTATACTATCCCACACTTACCCTACTGTTGCACCCCCTGGAGTTAGAATACTAATTTTTACCCCTATACTATCCAACACTTACCCTACTGTTGCACCCCCTGGAGTTAGAATAGTAATTTTTACCCCTATACTATCCAACACTTACCCTACTGTTGCACCCCCTGGAGTTAGAATAGTAATTTTTACCCCTATACTATCTAATACTTACCTTAAATGCAATTTTATATTATGCGTTGTAATGGTATGCGTTGTAAAGGTTGTTTTTAAAAATGCGTTGTAGTGTCATGCGTTGTAAGTGTAGTGCGTTGTAATGGATTTTGCGTTGTAAAAAATGCGTTGTAAGTGCATGCGTTGTAAAAGTGTGCGTTGTAACGTCATACATCCGCAATTCTTTATTAGAATTTTAGGTTTATACCGTAATCCAAACATACCATAGACTGAAAACTGAACAACAATAGTAATATTATTTCTGAGTAAAGGATCTTCCAATAATGCACAAGCACCGTACAGTCCCACAGGACATGCACTATTTCACAGTCTGGCGCTGCACACCTCGCCTAGAATCTGCCTGCATGCGGGCCCTCCGGAGCTTCACCATTGTCCAATACCATTGATGAAGGATCTTGAAGTAACTTATTTGCAGTCTTGCTTCCCGGAGCAGACTGTCCTGGTCCTCCAGTATATCAGTTCAGTCTTCCTCAGAGAGCGCAAGAGGCAACCTCTGTTCCTACCAGGAGCGGAGGTCAGGAGCAGCCATCAGCAAGGCGTGGGCATCCGTGATAGTGGTCTAGAGCCTGGTCATTGTCCCCTTACAGCCCTTTCAAGTCAAGATGTAGTGGAGCAGGGGTTGCACTCAAGCGTGTTAGGAGGCGCACCCAGCATTGCCCTAAGGCTATGTGTAAGCTAGTGAAACCTCCAGAATTGCGAGGCCGGCAGAGCCACGTCGCATCTGAGTAGGTCGAACAATTTCAAGTCTCCATCACACAGTAAGTCATGTAGGTGTTGTATCGCCCTGTCCCGCCATTCCAACTAGTCAACTTCCTCCCCCGCCTATTACAACTCTCCTATTCCACCACACCGGTGCCCATGAGTACAATTAGTGCACCTGTTGCTAAACATAATGTGTGGCATGCATGATTGGATTGCTGGGCAGTCCAGCCTGTGCACAATCTGTGTAGACAGCAGTAAAGGTCCCTTCGTCTGCAGGACATGGCGCTCCAAGAAGACCCACAGGGGGGTTTCATTAACGGGTTTCACCATCTACTCCAAATATACAAGCTATGAGGCCAACCACGGAGACTCCACATGAGGGAGGTGAAGACCCCCATTGTGGTCTTGACATGCAATTTAGGGACCTTGAGACTGATTCTGCAGTTTCCTTACACAAACCCTCAGATAAGCCGGTCAGCCTCTTGTAACAAAGGGGGGTATGCCAAAAATATAATTAAACCTCGGACTCACATTCATTTTAATCACCTGCACCAAAGGGACAAATGGAGTTTGGACCAGGTCATGATTTCTGTCCTCAACTTATCCAGGATGGAGGCAACGTTATCTTGTACCTTTACTCAGGTTGCTCATCAGGTACACTCAAAGGAGGGTGGGTCACCAAGTAAACGGGGCAGTCCCCAGGGGCGCGTCTTTGGTTGATTGTGTCATTGGCACAGCTTTGCATTTGGCCCAGTTAATTCTGTATCCCAATAAAAGTGAGGACCTCTCAATCACCCACATCAAGGCCAGAACCAACTCCCGGGACAGGAGGGGGTCACCAGAAGATCATCCGCATAATAAAATACCTTCCCCTCCTCTGCTGGCGTAGGTGTCCTCTGGATAATCTGAGTGGCATGGATAGTGGCCCAGTTGTTCCAAAGCCATCAGAAATAACAATGAGAAGAGCAGGCATTCCTGTCTTGTCCTAAGTCTAATGTAAAAAAAAAAGGTGGGTAGAATCCTGCGCAGGACACCGAGGCCATGAGGGACATAAATTATTGTTTGATGTCTTATTTCATGCCAGTCTCACTTTATGCCAACATAATGACATGTATAAATTATATCCATCGCAATACGTTGGCTCTCGCTGTTCGCTAAGAGACTGTACACCCTTCCCATAAGGATAGTATTTTAATCTTCATTTTTCTTACTTTTTCTCCTGGGCTCTAATTGATACCAATTCCTGTTTTAAAATCCTCTGAGTGCCCCCAGGGTACTCCCCAGACTCCGAGATGCCTCCGATTGGATGCAGTCTAGTTCTCCAAAAATAACTGGTGCTTACTGTCCTGCTTATGCCGGCATTTTCTGGCTTTCTCTCACACTCACATTCACGCGGACATTTGCCCGGAGTTAGCTTCGTTCTCCAAGACCTGATGGAAGATTCAATCTCGGGTAAGGTCTTTCCTCTTTCCATGCCGCTCTCTACTCCTGATCCATATCCACGGAGTTTGATCGATTCCCTTTTCGTTTTTACCAGCGGTCCTTTCCGACCCTTCTAAGCCACATGTTGGGTCTCTTGCTCCCTCAGATTAACAAAGCACATCCTTGGAGTGGTGATCTCTGATTAAAACAGCTCATCTTCGGAGAGCTTCCACTACCCTGGCCCATCTGGGTACCATGATCACCCTACCGACAACCTGCACATCCGTGAGTGCCCTCTACACCAGCAACTCCTACACTGGTGTGTCTAATTATATCGGCATTCATATTGGTGATTCCTCTCATTAGAGATATCACTCAATTTGATAGTGTGACTGGTTGGTATACTTCATTGGCCCATTGTGACCCTTGCAACTACATGTGGAGCTGTTATTCAAATACAGAGCCTTGGTATACTGTGTCCTACTTTCATTCATGTAAGTTGATCCCTCTCATATGGAGACATGCAGCTACATTACTCATTTAATTTGATTTCTGGTGACCTCAGTTTAATGATAGTCCTGTCATATGTCCTCTTAGGCTCCAAGACTTCCTTCAGATATTTACTACAAGGCCTTATTCACTATGACTCCTCATTATAATTTTTAATAGGGCTCCCCTTTTATACCTTTCTTTCTTTCTCTATTCTTCAGACATTTATTTATCCATTTTGTTAAACTTTTTGTCCTGATGATGACCTGAAGTAACAAAGGTCAAACACTGTTGACACAAATCAGCAGATTCACGGCCCTAACACCTAACATGATTATGAACTGTCTTACCCCTTATTCATGTTTGGTATTAGTTTAAATCTATGCCTGTTAGCTGTTAAATTCACTCATTCACATGTTTCACATGCGCCATTCACGTTTTTTTCACAAGCACTATGTACTCACTCTAAATTTATAGCACATTATCAAAGTATGATTGATTCTGTCTACAAGCTTTCTTTGTTTCTTCTTTGAAAATATACACCACAGTATTAAATCATTGGTTCTTCTTATCTTTTTTTATAATGCAATTTTTGTTGTTGTAAATCAATTGTTTAACTATTAGCTGTTTAGACATTATCATATGTTACTATCATTCACCCAGGTCTCAACTGGCTTTATGGGTTTTCTCCTGTTGTCATCAATGGCATTTCTCTGGTCTTAGCTCTGTGTGCCTGCAGTCTGTCTCCAATACACATCTGGGGTGGGTGACAGCTGGACTTTGAGCATTCCCTCACGAAGGAGGGTTAGGTGTGACTGATTAGCCACCTGCATCCTAATGGGTCATCCTGAGCAGGATGGGAGGAAGGAGCAAACACTTAAACGTGAATGGGCAGTGTCCTGTCCACAAGCAAAGGATTGCATTCCCCCCTCTAGTGAGCCTGGGGCCAGGCCTCGGTAAGAAGGTCCAGTGTGCACTTCAAAGCTCCTCTTTGAAGTCACCTCTACTTCAGAGGCACAACTGTGTATAAGTATTGGGCCTCTAACCTCACCAAATCAGACACTGCTGGACCTGTAAAGAAAGTCTGCCAAGAAGAAGGACTATTGTTCTGGTTCAAGGACTGTCATTCTGCTGGACTGTGGCTCTGGAAGCACTGCTTTTCTGCTGGGCTGCCGTGCTGCTTGCTACCCTCTGCCCCTGCTGAGAAAGAACTGCACACTTGAACCCAGAGTGAACTCCAAGGGCATGCTGGATTGCCTCCTATTTTGACACTCAGGGCTATCAAAGTCTCAACTTCTGCTCCCGTGCTTGGTACATTGGAAGTGGATCCAGGCGCTTGCTCTAGACCAACCGACACATTCTCAGCTGCGTGAATCAGAATTGACACATCTCTGCTATTGCAGGAACAGAACTGGTGGATCGCTCTTGGAACCAGCGCATTACCTCCAGAACTGATGCATCGGAACCGCTGCATTGCCGCTGCTGCAGTGAGAGAGGATAGACGCATCCTCCCGACTGCATGGGGAAAGTCGCCACATCTGCTTCAGAACCAACACCTGTCAGCTCTGGTGCTTCGCCTCGAAACCGGCACATCACCATTGTTGCATGGGGAAAATTGATGCATCACCTCAACTGCAGGACTGACACCAATGCATTACTTGGCTGCACCCGCATCTCACTGTTGTGACCAGGATTGAGGAACTTTGTTCAGCAGACCTTGTGTGGCTCCTGTTCCTGGCCCGCGCTCCATCGCGGTCGGCCTGAACTCTTGACTTTGCCTCGGTCCAGCGTGGCCAGATAACCCCCATAGGTGCTTATTGCTTCTAAGCGCTATTGGTAGTTTTATTCTTTAGAAATTCATATTGAGACATCTACTGCTTGTATTTTATTTTTTGTTGGTCTTGTTTTATTTGTAACATCTTGATCTATTTTTTAAACTGGTTTGGAGTCTTTTTGTGGAGGTGTCACTGTGTCCCTGTTTGAAATTTTGCTTCTTAAGTTAAGCCTGCCTGATCTGCACCCAGCTACCAGAGATTGAGCACAGGTTAATTTATGGTGTGTTTCTGTGTCCCTCACCTTTGCCCTGAGCCTGGCACCGGGAGCTTAGTGGCGTGTGTGTGGGCGGCCGCCAGCCGGGGGGCCCTTATCCCTCATTGGATGGCATTGGGCCTCAGCACTCTGCACCGAGCCGCCCTAGTGCCTTGGTGCTTTAGGGGTGCGTCCTTGACCCTGGGGGAGCCCTGGTTCTGGCACTGGGGGCTCGGCTCCCGCAACCGGGTACTTGCTGTGGGCCGATGACTCCGTTTCCTCCAGTGGGATTGCATTGACTGCTTTTCTTTGAGTGTTCTTCTGGGT
Organism: Triturus cristatus; assembly: GCF_964204655.1. Taxonomy (NCBI): domain Eukaryota; kingdom Metazoa; phylum Chordata; class Amphibia; order Caudata; family Salamandridae; genus Triturus; species Triturus cristatus. The sequence continues at coordinate 9,292,566 of NC_140579.1, read as the reverse complement.
GTGGAGTTGGTTTGTGTGAGACCTTGAAGGACTGTAGATGTACAAGTACTGAGTTTCTTGCCTTTTTGTCTGGGAGATGTTGGAGCAGAGTCTAGGCGTATCACACTGAGAAGAAAATAACTTGAAAAGTAATCTAAAAAGTAACGTGCAAAGTAGTCTCAGAGCCATGGATCAGAGGATGACTTGTAGTCATCTCAAATTGAATGCTTCCAAAACGGAAACACCCATGTGTGTCGATTAGAAACACTATGACCCGCTTGCCGCCTGGCCTGATGAACTGGGATCACTGCCTAAACTATCGAAGGAAGTAAGAAACCTAGGAATGACCATGGACTCCAAGCTGTCGATGAATGCCCAAGTGGACAAACTAGCAATATCAAGCTTTGTCACTATAAAAACACTGCAACAAATTCACTCTCATTTGGGATTTCCACACAATGTCCAAGCTACCATCTCCCTTGTTCTGTCCAAACTCGAGTACGCCAATTACCTCTACCACAGATCACCTTTAATGACCATGAAAAGACTACAATGGATTCAGAACTCGGCTGACAGACTACGCTTGCATATCAAACCGCGAGACCACATCTCACCTGCCTTGAAAGCCCAGTATTGGTTACCGGTTGCCAGAAGTTCCACGCTCAAGCTACTTTGTATAACCCACAAAGCAATACGTGGAATGGGACCGCTCTTCATCAGGAATAAAATCACCAAACACATTCATCAAAGGAACCTCTGCTCTAGAGTGGCACCTCGCCTCAAAATCCCAAGATACAAGAAAAAAAACATGGGTGGCACAGCCTTCTCTGTTCAAGCAGCCAAACTATGGAACTCCATACCCCCCAACATAAGATCCACCGACAACCACCTAATCTTCAGAAAACTACTCAAGAATTGGCTCTTCCCCACATAAGCACCATACGCAAACAGAAATTTACAGCATATCCCTCTGTATATAAGCATTTATTTTCACTATAGATATGCACCTATCTTTGTGTATTGCTTTGTATAAACATGTAGAATAATTATGTTAAAAAAGAATCTTTGGTCTACATGTACTTGCTTCCATTGTGCATCTATGTACCTTGTTCCGATTCTAAAAAAACCTGGGGCTGACCCCTCTGTCCCTGCCAATTTCCGCCCCATCTCCCTCTTACCTTTTCTGGCAAAGGTGCTCGAGCGCCATGTCACGGGCGCTTTGAGCTCCTTTGTAGAGACTCATGGAGCTCTTGCTCCCCGCCAGGCCGGCTTCCGCCCCGCACACTCCACGGAGTCCGTTGTTATTTCGGTCTTGGACAACCTCAGGGAGGGTATGGATACTAACCGGCGCCAGGCCCTTGTGCTCCTCGACCTCTCGGCCGCCTTTGACACGGTGGATCATACCATCTTGCTTTCCCGTGTCAGGGCGGCCGGGATCGGAGGGACCGCCTTGGTCTGGCTCTCATCCTTCCTGAGCGACCGCACCCAGGCCGTTCGCCTGGGTGATTTTACAGCGGACATCCGAAAAGTTCAGTGCGGGGTTCCCCAAGGCTCCTCCCTTTCCCCCCTCCTGTTTAATCTCTATATTGCCCCTCTTATCTTTTCTCTCCAACAAATGGAGGTCTCCGTATTTAATTATGCGGATGACCTCCAGCTGGTCTTTAACCTCTCCTCTTCCCCCTCTTCTATCCTTAATTTTCAATCTGTCATGCTCCACATCCGGGACTGGATGAGCCACAATCACCTTAAACTCAACCCTGACAAGACCGAGCTGGTGTTGACGGGTGGTTCATCCAGCCCCTGGTCCCCTCTCTTCTGGCCCCCTTCTCTTGGCCCCTCTCCGGAACCCTCTTCCTCTGTTAAAACCCTCGGCATAAAACTGAACTCTCAACTCACCCTCCACTCCCAGGTTAACTCTGTGGTATCTTCCTCTTTCCTTTCACTGCGCATTATACGCAGGGTGTCCCGTTTCTTCACCTTCTCAGCTCTCAAACTCATCATTTTAGCCATGGTGGACTGGACTACGGCAACGCCCTATATGCAGGTATCCCTGCATATAGCTTACGGCGTTTGCAGCAGATACAAAACCAGGCGGCCCGCCTGGTCTTCAATCTTCCCAAATTTCACCGTTCCTCCCCCCTCTTGAAATCCCTGCACTGGCTCCCTGTGCAAGCCCGTATCCAATTCAAACTCACCTCCATCACCTTTTTGGCCCGACTGGACCTGGCTCCAGCATTTATCTCCTCAGAAATCACCCCCTATGTACCCACTAGGGAACTCCGCTCCTCGTCCCAGTCCCTCCTCACTATCCCACGCTATCGGACAAAGAAGTGGGGTGGTTCGAAATTTGCTACCCTTGCCCCGATCCTCTGGAACTCCTTTCCCCTAGCTCTGCGATCCATTTCCCTGTACCCGCAATTTCGCAAACACCTCAAAGCCCATCTGTTCACAAAATTCTTTGATTAAATCCCCAGCAGTCTCCCCCGTCTTTTGGCCCTGGATCTGGTTAGCAGTAGCGCCAAGAAACCGCAGGTGTACGAGCGCTTTACAAGTATTTTAAAACTCAAACTCAAACTACCTTTATGTACTTAGATTTGTGTGTCTGTTACTTTTCTCCTGAAAAAGCATATCCAATGCACTACCCTATTTCAAATCCTGTACCTCTATCAATATCTTTAATCTACATATACTTACCTCCTTTATGCATCTTTATACTTTCAATGTACTTATGGATCTATATATGTATCACTTTCTTCTAATTCAGCATTTTCAACGCTCTACCCTATTTCTCCGCCTATACTTCTCTCAATATATCTTCTAGCCCAACTTTCTGACTCATCTCAAACTACTTTCTACTACACTTTCCAATGCACTACCCTATCTCTCACCCTATACAGCTATCAATATTTCCTCTACATCCACTCTCTCATTTATCCTAAACCCGATACCACTACTATGATCCCCAAAATAACCCTCTCTAGACTCTCTCCTACTCTACCCCTCCTTGCTCATTTGACACCTCTTTTAATATACCCATGCCCCAAAACAAACCTTTATAAACTCTTCCCTCTGACTCTTCCCCTCCAAAAACCCTTTTTATTCATCCAAAAGCATCCTCCTACTGCTATGACCTAACAAAATAAAAATCCTTCACTCTTCTATCCCTCCACTATCCTTTTCAATCAATATACCAGACTAACATGTTTAGTTCTCAAATTCCATAGTCCACTATACTGACTCACCACTAATCCTTAATGGGTTCCAGAGTAACGTGCTACTCGCCAATAAAGCATTTCAACACCCCATCAGGGTTACAAGCGCTATATAAATGCAAATCTTTTTTCCCTTTTCTACCCCTCCCCAACCCTTCTCAATCCAAATAACTGACTAACATATCCATCACTCAAATTAATTCATGCTTCACCATACTAATTCAACACTAATCCTTATGGGTTCCAGAGTAGCATGCTACTCGCCAAAAAAACGCTTCAAAACCCCATCCGGGGTAGCAAGCGCTATATAAATACAAACCTCTTTTCCTCTTCTATCCCGCCACCTACCCTTCTCTATCCAAATAACTGAATAATATATCCACCATGCAAATTACTTCATATTTCGCTATACTCATTTTCAACACTAATCCTCTATGGGTCCCGGAGTAGCGTGCTACTTGCCGAAAAAAGCTCTTTGATGCCTCGTTAGGGGTAGTAAGCGCTATATAAATGCAATTACAATACAATACAATACCCTGACTAGGATAGTGGTCCCTGCTTGGACAGGGTGCATTCCTCTGCCAACCAGAAACCCATTTGCTAACAGGCACTGACAAGTGCTTAGTTATTTTATAAAATTCTAAAGGGCGACCATCACCCCCTGGAGCCTTCAATGTCATCATGTCATTTATGACCTGAGCTATTTCGGCATCAGTAATATCGCCCACAATACAGAGGCCTGGTCTTGCTTGAGTGTTGGAAGAGTTAGCCCGTCCATGAATGGATGCTGTTCATGCAAAGTATCGAGTACAGTTGGGGAGTATAACCGTTCATAAAACCAGTGAATTCCCTAAGGATATCATGCGGGTCAGTGTGTAAAGAGTTGCACGCATCCCTTATAGTTGGGATGGTTTTGTGTGAATGTGCCGGTTTCAATTGTGCTGCCAACAGTCTACCCGCCTTTCCCACCTTTCATAGTGTCGCTGTTTCAGGAGAAAGATAGCAGACTCTGTCTTTGTTATATACTGGGAATTCAAGTCAAGTTTGGCTTGGAGCAGATCCTTAAGTAGGGGTCAGGTTATACTCCACGGTCAGCCATTGTCAGAGAGCCATTAGCTATCACATTTTTGGCTCGTAACATCTTTTAAAAATTGCAGAGTCCCTCGTCTGGTTTCCCCTGATACAGGCCTATCCAGCTGCCCACAACATTTACATAGAAGAGACTGTGTTATTGTTATCCTCAAGATATTGACAGAAATACTCACAGAGCCAGCTCTGATTCTCAGGGGACTTGTAACAGGAGGCATTCATGCATCAAGCCTGTGCCGTGGAAGCAGGAGATGAAAGTATAATCCCTTTCCCTCAGGTGAGTCAGGCGCTAGGGCTCTATTAATGCCTGGTCAATGATAATGTTACATAAAATGTACCTATCCCTGGGTTATCTGAAGGTATCATATCCTGACTTGTCGAGGTGCAGGTCTAGGGGTAATTTCCAATCTCCCCCATCAGTAGCCTGGTCGAACCAATAGAGAGGAGCGGCTTGGTTAGTGTAGCAAAAAGATCAGAAGGCGCATGCGCTTTTTTCGCTTATTTGGTAACATTGACTCATACCCAAATGGCATATTTAATTTGCTTATAAGTCCCTAATAAAGTGCACTGCTTGGGCCCAGGGCCTGTAAATTAAATGCTATTAGTGGGCCTACAGATCTGATCGTGCCACCCACTTATGTAGCTCTGTAAACATACCTCAATTCTGCCATTGCAGAGCATGTTTTTGCAATGTAAACTATCCTTTCGACCTGGTAAAATAAATCTTTTGTCAGGTCCAAACCTTCCTTTTTAATACATGTGTCACCCCTAGCCTAGGCCCCCTGAACAGCCCAGAGGGCAGGGTGTAATGTATTTAAAAAGTAGGACATGTACTTTTAAGTTTTACATGACCTGGTAGTGAAAAACCCTTACATTTTTTGTTCACTAGTGCAAGGCCTTTATCTCCCATAGGATAACTTTTGGATTACTTATTACATTTTAGAAGTGTCATTTCCAAATGGGAAGATATAATTAGTTTAAGTTTAGTGTTTGTGGAATGCTACTTTAAAATCCTAACTTATGGTGAAGACCGATTTAAAATTTTGTCTGCATTTTCTTGCTTTAGCCATTTGGGGCCTGCACCCTATCTCTGGTCACATGACTGGGTGTAGTTGGCAGCTGAGCTTTGTGTATTCCTCCTAAGCAGCTACACACAATGAGAGCTTAGGTCTGTCTAGATGGGTCATCACTGACAGGATGGGAGGGGGGAGCTGGACCTACTCTCCCTTCTACCTGAATAGGCTATGTCCTGTCTCCACACAAAGGGCTGCATACCCCATGTAGTTAATTTTGAGCCATAGCAGGGATGCAAGACATCTATGTACTTCAAGCGCATCTCTTTAGAACTCTCTCCCACTTACAGTCACCACTGTGTATAAATATTGGACCACAAACTACTTCTTGGCCTGTGGATACTCTGCTAGGAAGAAGGATTGTTGAAGGACTGCCTCTCTGCTGAAATCCTCTCTGCTGAACTCCAGCATTGCTGTGCTGATCTGCTGCCTGGTGACCTCCTTCCTTGCTGAGAAGGACTGGACCTGCATCTTTTGAACCCAGAGTGACTCCAAGGGCTAGTTAGCTGCCCTCCTGATTTGAAGCCTCAGGAACATAACAGGCTTCTAACCACCTTGCACCTGCACCAGGGCTCTGCCATCTGAAAGTCTAGTCACTCTAGTTCTCCTGGCCCCTTGGAAGTGGGCATGAGGTGCTTGCCAGTGGAACTGACGCATCTTCTCCGCTGAGCAACACATCCCCAAGCAGAACCGATTAATCTCCTTAGCCGAGCAGTGCATCCACAAACGGAACCAATGGATTGGACCCGCCATGCTGTCACCACCCGCATCTCGGGACTGATACTTCACCTCCAAAACTGCCACTGCGTGATCCTCATCCTGGCATGGATCCGTGCATCTCTCATTGATGGCAGCCTCAACAATGACGATGAAGCACTGCATCACAGCTTCACCGCTCATTAGAACCGACATATCGCAGCGACTGTGCATCGCATCCTAAACACCAGAATTTGCATTCCAAGTAGGGCTGGGCGTAGTTGGCACAGTGCCACTATGCAGAATTTTGGAAAAAATGTGTGGAAAACAAGCGCACGTCCTGAGGTTCCGTGTGCCCGGGACAGGGGTCCCTCGTGCCTGGGCAGGCTCTCTGATCTCCCCGGCCTGGCTGGGTTGAGAAGCAGGGACTGGGGTTTGGAGGCCCCCATCCTGCAGCCTGCCCAGTGTCCATCTGCCCGGGACAAGGGTCCATGGTGCAGCGTCCCGGAGACCTGCAAGGCTCCATGTGTCCTGGGCTGTCCTTCCTCGGGTGGCTGGGCCCCAGGAGCGCCTGCAGGCCTCCCCATGCCTGAGGCCCAGCGTGGGGTCTCTGAGCCCCCGAGCCCTGCAGTTTCCGAGCCCTGCAGCCCCCGAGCCCTGCAGCCCCCGAGCCCTGAAAGGGCAGACGGGAGCCCTCCCGCGAAGGCTCGAGGTAGGCAGATTGGCATTATTTCGGTCCCAGCCATCTGGTCACACCTCCTTCCAATGGGGAGACCAGATGGCCGGGCCGGCCTGGAAGTCCCGATGAGGGCTCATTTGTCTCCCGGATCCCAGCCAGGGCTCCAGGAGGTCGGGCACGTTCGCGCCTAAGGTCCACTGAGCCTTGCGGTGCGCGCAGGTTCCCAGAAAGAGGGGTAGCCTTCCTCCGGATTACTAGGGGCAGGGTATGGTCGGGCCTGCCTGGAAGTCCTGATGAGGGCTCATTTGCCTCCCGGATCCCAGCCAGGGCTCCAGGAGGTCGGGCACATTCTCGCCTAGGGTCCCCAGCCGGGGGCTCCCAGGGCCAGAGGCGCAGGCGAAGCCTCTCCTGGGCCGCCAGACCCCGTCCCGGGCACCCAGCCATGCCGCAGGACCGAGCCTGGGGTGGGGACGCTGCCCTCCCCTGGGGCCTTGGGTGCCGCAGAACCCAGCCGAGCAAGGGGAGGCTCCCCAGGCACGATGGGCCCCGTCCCCTGGCCTACGGCACTGCCAAAGGCCCGGGACAGGGTTCCGTTGTGGCCGGGGAGCCTCCCCTTGCTTGGCTGGGTTCAGGAGCCCTGGCCGGGGCCTCTGAGGGCCCTGAGGAGGGCTGCCTCCCCACCCCAGGCTCCATCCTGGGTCCTGCCGTGTAGCAGGGTGCCCGGGACGGGGTTCCATCGTGCCTGGGGAGCCTGCTCTTGCTCGGCTGGGTTCTGCGGCTCCCAAGGCCCCTGGGGATG